>NC_081197.1:45847603-47311353 GCF_902713425.1 Acipenser ruthenus
TGTCAAACCCTTAAAACTGACATTAATGTATCATGCACAGACACATGTTCTAAAGCGTGATGCTATTCTTGTTGATACAGTATACAGATATTACAGGAGCACACAACTCGCAAAATCGTTACCGGCATCTACCAATTTCCAGACAGAAAGCGGCTGAGTCTATTCGAGAGGACAGTTCCTCACTCAGCCTGAAGATAGATATTGATCAGCATATAAATCTCTTCATATACTTTACTAACAACATCTTATGTTTTCTAAATCACCACAACTCCCTGAAGACTCCCAGGCTCTACCGCACATAATGGTGGACACTTCCCCACAGCTCTCTTCTGGCAGTTCAACGCATCTCAAGAAACAGATTTTTAAAATATCATTGGTTTTCAAAAGCTGCACTACTCTAAACAACACTGGTCTACATTGTCGGTTATCCTGTGCATGATGCAAGTCCGTAGTCCATTTCCTGTAATTTGACTTCTTTTCTGGAATCAGATAAGGACCTGGATAATTAAGTTTAGCTTAGATGTATTTTTACACTGTAGCCAGGATCAACTGGACGTGCTTAAAAAAAGTGGTGGTCTGGGTTGATGACACACTGTGCTAAACTGAGTTTCATAAACTTGTGTGTGTGCTGGATTACAGAGTTACTGTAAGCAATATACTACTCAAAGAAAAAGATAAAAGTATCTGAGTGCTTAAAAAAAAACCCAAAACATTATTACTGTACAAGCAGCGGTCTCCAACCCTGGTCCAGGAGAGCCCCAAATCTTAAGGTTTTATAGGTGTCTATGTCATCAGTGGCTAAAGACCTGGAAAGCCTGTTAATTTTGACTAATTAAGCCAATAATTGGTGCAATTAAGTAACTGAGAGCTCGGTTGAAATGAAAACCTGAAGACCCAGTAGCTCTCCAGGACCAGGGTTGGAGACCACTGGGTGTACATACACAGTATAATAAACACAGCAATGCCTCAACAAAATCTTTACCTGTTATGAGCACAGGCATGTTTAAACCATTCCCATGGAAAGATGTTCACTAGTTCGTACTGTACCTGCACACAGGATTCAGGCGCTTCCTGCTGGCATTCAGCTTTTCTCTATATTGCTTTATGTAGGCATCTTTTCAGAATGTCTGAACCGGGTTGCCTTGCGATTACAAATCTACAAATGATCAACACTTGGACACAATTAACAATTACACATTGTTTTTTGTTTGTTTGTTTGTTTGTTTCTACACCATATTGAGGTACTCCGAGCTGAAACTTGGCTGGTAGAAACACCAGAAGATGAGCAACAAAACAAGAGGGGGGTCTAGGTTTATGTAACTCAGGCGAGAAGGGTGAAGCGGTCTAAACAAGCCAGGGACAGTATGGACCTCAAGGCACAAATGGCCCAGGTCCTGGAGCTCTTGTCTCGAGTCGCAGCCCCAGCTCCAAGCCTGCCCCAAGTACCGTACCCTCCCTCCCCCAGGGGAGATCAGGGTGAACGGGAAGAAGCGCCCCAGCCAGCACAGGAGGATACGCTCTCGATAGCTGGGACAGAGCCACCTTTTCTTCCGGCATGGAGGCAGGAGGGGAGCTCGAACCCCCTGCCGAGGCTGAACCTAGCTTCAAGATGGCTTTGGAAGCCAGTGCTGCACCACTGTTGGACTCGACATCGGCGCTGATGGGGCGCTCTGCAGCGTTTCTGCAGGTCCCCTGGACACCAGCGGCAGAGCCACACCGGTCCATTTTTCGGACGCAGGCGATGGCCCCTCACTCTCAAAGGTTCCCGGCCTTCATGGAGGAGGTCCGCTCCTCCTGGGATTGTCCGACCTCAGCTCCAAGCGTGCTGAAGCAGGCCACTGTCCGATATTTGTATTGCGTCTAGCTGTGCTACGCTGCATACTTTCTCCAGGTTCTACTGCCTTAATGTGGTAGATCCTGCCCTGCCTTCGTTAGACAACAGGGTCCTTGAGGGTGTAAGCTCACACACGCTAACCCTTGGTTTATGAGGTTCTGATGCGTCCCTCATATGCAGCCGTTCCTTCTCCCTCGTGATGGCTCTGGTATACATTATCCCATACATAGTGTTGTTGGTGGTCCTCTTCGAATTGAAAGGGAACGTTAGGTTACTCACATACCCCTGGTTCCTTGAAACAGAAGATGACCACCAACCGCGAGGTCGCAACGGTCACCCTCACGGGTTCAATGGAAAAAGAGAAATGGCTTCCTCAGTATGATGGTTTTAATCCCTCGGTGGGCTGGACAAAGTGTGTCATCCCAGGAAGGGGCCTATCGGCAGCTCTGATATAGAGAGCTCAGTGATAACTACCCAATGGGCAGGCATATCCCATACATAATGTCATTGGTGGTCGTCTTCTATTTCAGGAGACCAGGGTTACGTGAGTAAACTAACGTTTTTAATTAAGTCATGTTACGTGAGTAAACTAACGTTTTTAATTAAGTCATGTTACCAAAAGGACATGTATGTTTCCACTATATTAAGTCATTACAAGACAAACTCATTTCAATAACACCACATGGACGGACCACTTAATACTGTTTTGCAATGATTGTTACACTGTAGCACACCGAATTGTATTGTACTGTGCCATCCCGTTTACATGGGTATCAGTGTAAATGCATTAAAAAAAACCAAAAAAAAAAACCACTTAAAAGATAACGTCGGGATTTTTTTTACAAAGGGGCGGTGTCTTTCTACCGCAGAGAAAATATTACAGTGAGACAGACCGAATTCTAAACTTTCATTTACGTAAACATGCGAAATTAAAACAATGAATTATGACCTGAAGACAAAACTATTTTCCTTATGGTAATGGCTCTGTAGTTGTTATGACGGCTGTACTGCTCAGGAAAAGATGATGTTTCCCTTGGCTTATTATTGTGAATATTAAGGTCAATGACGGTTTGTATTCAAAACAAAATAAAAAATACCAACATGTAGCTCAGGGATAACTTCAAATAACTCTAAGCCAAAAGCAAAATACAGTACCAGTGATATGACAATGTAGGTACGTGTCCAGACAATTCTTAAAAAAAAAACAAAAAAAAAAAAACACGTAGAACTCCAACATACAATTGCAGTATTCGTGTCCATATTTATGTAAAGAAATCAGAACTTTAATTCAAACAGACCCCAGATTTATAGGAATAAAAAAACTCAACGGTTCCAGATGGATATCCCCATCGTGGCAATATTAACATGCACTTGTTTTTGTTGTTGTTTTGCAGTAGCAGGGCAACACAGAAATCGATTTATTTAATAAAAAAAATAAAAAAAACAACAAATCATTACAAAATAGAACGTCTCTTCACTCCACACGTTAGGCACACAGAAATAGCCAGGTCTACTTACCCAAAATACGAAGGAATAGACGACCAGGAGGGTTTTGAGGCAGGTTATCACTGGTTTGGTCTCCATTCTCCTAGATGCCATACTATACTAAACCGAAGTGCTGGATTATAACAGGACGGGATTGTGTGTCGCGTTACGTTGCTGTGATTCTCCACTGGTCTCCGCTCAGCTGCAGTCTATCACAGCGCAACCGCCCTCGTCCCCTTGACCAATCATCACACGACTAACGTCAATGCACCCCTACAGAGCCCAAATTTACACCTGTGTGAAGATTATGAGAAATACGTGGTTGATAATAATAATAAAACGGTAGCTATAACATGTTGTTATTGATATTGTTTCCAAGACTGCTCCAGTGTAATAGCTGTATTAGTTAATTACTCTGTTGCTTCTATCAGCCTGTGTGCAAATTCTGTAGTATTCTGTAGTAGTGTAAAAACACCGAGTAAGACATGTGTATCATTTAGTACAGCAGCAGGGGCGTAGCTAGGAATAGATTTTTACTGAGGCAAAAATCTATTTAAAAAAAAAACCCCAGAAAAACCTGCATATCCTGTTTATGTTAGGAAGGTGATAGTTATCATCTTATAAAGCCTGGAGACTATTAATGCAAACTGCAAAGCAATATAAGTTGCTAACTCTTTTTACCCAGTCACCCACCTTGGATGATGTTTGAAATTTCATGACCCATGTTTTTTAAAACAAATCTCCCAGCATAAACACACCAACCTAAAATGATCCATAAATATGTAATATTAAAAAGGACAAGATAAAATATGATTAAGTAGTTATACCTTCATTGAGAGACATGGGTTTGGTTCACTGCTACTGAAGTTAATGCTGAGACTGGTGACACTGATACTACAGCTGCAATTGGTAAGACTGGTGCTGACACTGCTGGGACTGGTAAGACTGGTGCTGACACTGCTGGACTGGTAAGACTGGACTGGTAAGACTGGTGCTGACACTGCTGGAACGGGTAAGACTGGTGCTGACACTGCTGGAACGGGTAAGACTGGTGCTGACACTGCTGGACTGGTAAGACTGGACTGGTAAGACTGGTGCTGACACTGCTGGAACGGGTAAGACTGGTGCTGACACTGCTGGAACGGGTAAGACTGGTGCTGACACTGCTGGAACGGGTAAGACTGGTGCTGACGCTGCTGGACTGGTAAGACTGGTGCTGACACTGCTGGAACGGGTAAGACTGGTGCTGACACTGCTGGAACGGGTAAGACTGGTGCTGACACTGCTGGAACGGGTAAGACTGGTGCTGACACTGCTGGAACGGGTAAGACTGGTGCTGACACTGCTGGAATGGGTAAGACTGGTGCTGACACTGCTGGAATGGGTAAGACTGGTGCTGACACTGCTGGAACGGGTAAGACTGGTGCTGACACTGCTGGAACGGGTAAGACTGGTGCTGACACTGCTGGAACGGGTAAGACTGGTGCTGACACTGCTGGAACGGGTAAGACTGGTGCTGACACTGTTGGAACGGGTAAGACTGGTGCTGACACTGCTGGAATGGGTAAGACTGGTGCTGACACTGCTGGAACGGGTAAGACTGGTGCTGACACTGCTGGAACGGGTAAGACTGGTGCTGACACTGCTGGAACGGGTAAGACTGGTGCTGACACTGCTGGAACGGGTAAGACTGGTGCTGACACTGCTGGAACGGGTAAGACTGGCGCTGACACTGCTGGCCTGATTTTGCATTCAGTATAGCAGAAGTAGCTTTAAATAAAAAAAAAACATGTTTTAACCTTTTGTTTTTATGATGCTTTCAGGGGTGCTTATTACAATGACTCTAACACTGTGTGTTTGTTTGTTTTTTGAGTTACCCGTGATTAACCTGTGCTTAATGTTGAGCATCACTGTAGTACAGTATATTTGTTTCTGGTTTAGTGTTACAGTGGATGTATGCTGTAAAATACAGTACAGTATATATTTAACCTGTATCACCATCTATATGGAAAGGCCACTTGCCTATACCGATCATGCACTTTTGGATCACTTTTTGATGGCCCCATGGGTAATTGTTATAAGTACTATTAAAGATATTGATACAACTGATCAAATAATGTTAATACAAGCTCCAAGAAGCATGCTGGAAGCCAATGGTATTTTCATTATAGACATCTTACCCATCTCTCCTCTAAGGAATTTCTAACATAAAGTCTAACAGGTCATATATCAGGGCATCATCCAACTGTTAAAATGAGGAAGAATGTAGTGTAGACACCTTAATTGCTTATGTGGCAGACCCGAGCCTGAGACACTGAAAACCGATTTACCTTAATAAATGTCCTCTCTGTAAGCAATTGTGATAAAGCTTTGTTGTTTGTTTTTTTGTTATCTTTAGCCGCACCTGTTTCCAATCATAATATTTACTGTTTGTGTTTGTTTTAGGCATACTGGTATTGTTCTTTGCATAAGTTGATCTCCACAGTTGTGCTTGAAAATCTCTGTTCATGGTCCTCAATTAACAATACATAAAATAAAAAAGCTGCGTCCAGCAACAGAAGTAAAACCTGAACAAGATTAGCTGATGTAAAAGGAAAGTATTTTAAGAAGTTAAGCAAAATGCAGTAGCTTCTTCTCCACATCCATTGTCTTGTTGATTGGTTGATAATCCAGGTAAGTACTGTAAACCCTACTTGATAGGTGGAACTGTCTTCAGGCAAGGTCAGAGTTGAATTTGTCATAGCAAACTGGTTTATAATCACTTTGGAAACAGCCACAATTGAATAAAATCATGGAGACAGAATCATTCACGTGGAGTGATCCAAAACATCCAAAGAAGTGCTGGAAAGCCATGGGATTGGTTCATCAGAATAACCAGCAAGGACAAGCAGGTTTGAGCTTTACTCAAGAAATAATGAATATAAAAAAAAACTTACAGTATATAGAGCTTTTTAGCAATTGTGTGGCTGACACGGAGGATCTTTAGTATGGTTTTGGTCTGTTTTTGAACTGGAGATCCAGTCAAGATTACTGGAGCAAACGAGTAAGTCCAGACTGGTAAAGGCCAAGACTGAAGCAGGGTTAAATGTATACTAGATAGGGGTTCTGTTTTTTGGTGTTTATTTTTAGCCATTTTCAGATAGCCATTGACCGGTTCTTTCTGGTATTGCACAAAAGTCATTCTTTAGGAGTTTTGAGAACTGCTCAAATCCAGTAACAGCACAGACAAGGAGCATTGTTCCTCTATTACATCAAAATACAGCAAACTGCACCATGGACCAGTGAACACAAAATAATAATTTTGGGTGTTTTATCAGTGTTTATCGGTTAAAACCTAAAATAAGAAACCCTGAGTATGTAATATCATACTATAAGCTCTGGCACTATCACAATATCCAGGTTGCCATCATAAAATGCAAATCATTTCAGCTACTCTTCTCAGTTTTGTCAGTGCTGTGCTGTACATTTTCAGCAGGTTACGGTCTTTGCAGATAAGTGACAACTGAAGCACAAATAAGTCAGGAAGTTGGTAACTGGAATTCAGAAAATTAGATTATAATTTTGAATTAACTAAAAAAAAAACATTGTGAATCAGGGAGGAGAGGTCATCCATGACTTTGGTATGTGTTGGGGTTCCTAATGGACCAAAAAATTTTGCCTGTTTCAGGTTTGTCCTCCATATTGCTGTGTGTTGCTAACACGGTTGCAAAGGCCATCACTGGATCCCAATAGAACCTATAGATTTAAAGTGACAAGATTTTTTTTACATGGGTATTTAGAATACTAAAATATGTTGCTCATGTACTGTAATTAATAATACAATTACAGTAAAGAACTAGAACTGCCAGGCAGTTTTACGGCTTCCAAACTCAGTACCAGCTGGAAATTTTGGTAAGCTGTAGCATTGCAGCACAAGTGTCAGCAACAGATCAGTTTTATGGAGCAGTTTCAATTAAAAATACTGCATTAGTTCATTATCTCACGATGCTTTATAACTTTAAACACCATGGTAACAATGACCCTATCTACACACTGTAAGGTGTTATAAGATAATTTTACATTTAACCTTAAGGAGAGGTCAAAGGTCACGATCAAGGTAATTTTTGAATCGAGCATATATGGGTTCCTAAATGTGTTGTGTAGTAACCATAACCCTATGTGCACTGTTAGAAGTTCTAAGTTAGTTTTACATTTGACCTTAGAGAGATCAAAGGTCACAGACAAGGTGATTTTTGGATAGAGCATATATGGGTTCCTATCTGTGTTCTATAGTAACCATTAAAAGGTTGTAGCAACACATGGGAACATGTAACACAATAAAGTAAAAATTCCTTATGTACCCTTTAACCTATATACACTCTGTAAGGATTTATAAGCTAGTTTTACATTTTAACGTAAGGAGAGATCAAAAGTCGCAGGCAAGGTCATTTTTGGATAGAGCACATATGTTTTCCTATATGTGTTTCATAATAGCATTAACCTATCTGCACTTTGTAAGGAGTTATAAGTTAGTTTTACATTTGACCAAAGATTTTGAAAGGTTTTTAAAGAAATGTGTCAGCTGGCCATATTGGTTTACGCACAAACACCAGACACAGGGATGATGCTTGTCATCTTTGGAGGTAATCAACTAAACCATGTTCAATTGAAGCAGTTTTAAATTTAAGAACGAAACGTAGGTCTGTTCGCCATCTTGTTTTACAAAAGAACACCATTTTGCCATATTTGAATTCCATTGTCCCCAGGATGACACCTACCAAGTTAGGAGTTAGTTGGTTAAACGGTTTGCAAACAGAAGCAGTTTGATGTTTGGGCCCGTTTTGGAGAATTTGGTGGCAGCCATTTTGACAGTAAAATTTATCGCAGCAACTTCTGCTTCGCAAACTTGGTTGCAGGTTTGGTTGCTGGTGACATATGCAAAGTTTCAGATCAATCACTTCACCGGTTCCGAAGAAGATGATTTTGAAAGGTTTTTTCAAAAAATGCGCCAGGCCGCCATCTTGGTTGATGCAGGAGCACAATCTTTTTGGCATCTGACCTGTAATCTGCACAGGATGATACCTGTTTCATGTTGATTTGTTACACCACGTGCGAACAGGAGCAGTTTAAAGTTTTGGGAGGAAAAAAGGACAAGAATTTAAAAAAAAAACAATAAATAAAATTAAAAAATAATAATCTTTATAATAACAATAGGCTTCCCAAGCCAGCATGGTAGCCTAATAAAGAATAGTGTTACTGGACACTATGGTGCAGGAGGACATCATGGGACAAATCCAAGCCAAGTTCTAATGGAGGTCAAAAAACAATAACAAAAGTAACTGCTTTCACTTCCTGTGCTAGTCTTGACAACATATCCACATATATCCTGTCCAGCACCCATGTTATCAGAACGGTCTCCCTTTGTTTATTCCAAGTGCACCTTTCCACCCTTTTATTTCACCTGAGTTTCTTGATCTGCCTTATTTCTTTCTGTTTCCTCCCTGTTCCGCTGACTGTTGTGTCGGTGTCTGATAATCTTATCAGTTAATACCTATTAATAGAATACATCATAGCATATAATGGAGCCTCAAGTACAGTAAATGGCTTACAAGGTACTGTGATCATGTTGACTTGGAGATTCTGTAGGTTTTCTTTACTCATCCCCGACAGAAACACAAGCACCAAACTACATCTGTAGTGGAAGTATTTTCAGGTCATTCTTGTTTACAAGTCAGCCGCATTGAAATGATTTAAGCACAAAGACCTGACCCAGAAGGCATTACAAGGTTGTAATCTGTTAAAAAAATGTAAATCAGATTTTTCATTGAATGTGCTTTATCACTAGTTAATTTATTCTACATACTGTTTATGGTAGCAGCTTCAGTCATGTCACTGTTTGCTTGATTTAAGCATGTTTGTCTATACTGACAAGTACTTTGACAGTATCTCTAGTCACCATGAATAGTAACTGATGACTGATACTTATTTTTCTCATAAGCACGAATACATAATTTCCCTTGTATGCAGGGCAGTCTCTATTAAGGGATAATCTCAAGTGTACAGTGCACTTACATAACATGTTACCTGCTTAGATAAACTGTTACAGGATTTTGTGCACTGGTAGCTCAATTCTACAGCTTCAATCTGATAAACTGCAGTCTTTCACTTGGCAAGAAGCAGTCAGCTGATATTAGAGGTGTTGTGCTCCTGTGTAAGCAACGTGATTGAGTCTGCCTCACTGCAGGCTTACATGATCTGTGGGTGTGCATCTCTATCACTGTCTGTGAATTCTAAAAAGCCTTTCATTTACTTTTCACAATCCACAAACATCATCAGAGCATGTGCTCTGTATCAATGATATTGCCAAAGAACAAACCGACTTCGTAGTGGAAAGGATTTTTCCTGGATAATGCACATAACAGTAATATAACCTGCAAAGAAGCCATACCTAAATATTTGAGGTATCAGCAGTGTGGATTACGAACACAAGATAATTCTTTTTTTGGTCCAAGGCTGCAATCGTCACAGATCAAAGTGAAAGGTGTCTGTATATTTTTCCTCAGGAGTTTCCAGAACACATACAATATGAAGAAGCCAGAACTGAGCAGTGGAAGATGCAGGGGCAGAGGCATATTTACCAAAACATGTTTCATGAGGTAAAAATGCAAAACTATTTTAATACATTCTCGCTATAGTAAGCGGGCACGCTATAAATGTCACAATTTGAATTACAGAATGTGATCTTTAATAAAAGATCACATCTTAAACGGGGAAAAAAGGGTTCTGAGGAAGTTGTGTTTTAAAAAAGTAAAAAACACTAACCACACTAAGTTAAAGAAAACCTGTTCGGAAGCCATGCTTTCTGACTGTCTTGTGCTTCCTGGGTCACTGAAAGCAAAATTGTCTCCACCCCTTTCCTTCGAATAACCAATCAGCTGCTTCCCCTATTGACTAACATGCTTTCAGTCAGTGAAATGTCCCAGGGAGAACAAGCGCAAACAGATAACCCAAGAATAAGGCATAGAAACAGAGCTTCCTTTAACCTCAAGTAGTACAAGATATCCTGTTTTAAAATTCAAATAACACGTGTTTCTTTTAAAACTGCACATCTGAAACCTATGTAGCTAATGGAAATGCAAAATTGCTAAGATTTCCGTAATTAGATTGTTAGCTACAATTACTTAAAATCAAAGGCTGTGATGTTTTGGAACACATCATCCAGAAGATTCTGTTGTAAAGAGCTATTGTTCTCTCTTCTCCATGTATAAGAACCTTGGCTTCGGTGTCTGAGGTGTGTACTCAGTTATCAGGGAGACCATCAGGCCCTGGGAAGAGACAGATTAAAACGACTGTTAGCAGTTAAAGAAAAAACCCTGCCATGATTGTAAACACAAAAGTACAGCCACTGGTAACATTAAAAAAAAAGAAAATCCAATATGCATGTGTACAAATCTTCAAAAATGTTATTATTGGATTTACTGGCTGGCAAGAACATGTTCTCACCAAGAACAAAGGACATATCAATCAATCAATCAATCTATTTTATATAGCGCCTTTCATAGTGGACCACCATCACAAAGCACTTTACAAGACGCACTAACAAGAAAATTCATAATACATAATATAAATACATATTTTACTGTATATTTATTATAAGTGCTGCAGTAGGTCATACATGTGTTGTACATATTGAAAAGCATTTATTTCAAAATAAAAATAAATTGTGAAATGTCAAATAATGGCATGTAGGATATATACTGATAGACATCGTGCAGCAGTTGTGATGCATAGTTCACTCCCCTAGTCTCTGTTAGTCACATTGGATAAAAGCGTCTGCTAAATGACTAATTATTAATAATAATAATAATAATAATAATAATAATAATAATAATAATAATAATAGCTTCACTACCATATTTATAAAACCTTGGTCACATTTTTACAGCTTTAAGTTAAAACAAAATATGCTTGGTAAAAGATATAAAATTCTTAACATCAAATCAATTACATTTTTAAACTGATGTTAGAACTACTAATAAGTCTGTTTCAAAGCTCTTTTCAAAATGTCCGCTCTAGTGCACAGACAGTGTAAGGATTATTGCCCACAAACAGGTAACACAGCAATAACGATCCATTTTTAAATCGCTCTTCCTGCAGTGATTTAGAGGACAGATCTCAAACCCCAGTGCACTAGAGCAGACATTTTGAAAAGAGCTTTGAAACAGACTTTAAAAGTGTAAAAAGTTGTCAGGGTGTTAACAATGAAAAGAAACATTACAGGTACGTTATTTAAACAGTTGTAGCAACATGTGGGAACGCATAATGCTATATTTTTGCGGAACCCCGCTACTTACTTTTTAAAGACTGTAAGATAAGGTTGTCCTGACTAAGACACACAGAGTATTCTGCTTGGTGCTGACATTTTAGTGGTTTTATTAGAAGTGTGTATATCTCAACTGTATACTGTTTTCATAAAGAATGTACAGTAAAAAGTAGATTGCCTGTTTTGAGACAATTCAGAGAATGTACTTTTGATAATGTTGAGGACGCACTGATGTAGCTCTGTGCCCTTTCCCTGGCTGGCTGCTTTATTTATTTCTCTGCATTATTTGTTTTGATGTAGTGCTGGAAGCATTAATTAACATGAGATTTGCACTGGGATTACAGGAGATAAAGAAATGTATTTCTATCTCAGTAAGAGGGCGATTCTTCACTTTGTCCCTTGAACTTGACGCATGGAACAATGTCAGTCGTACCAAACAGACATGTCCAAGATCTAGAAAACTGTAGTAAGATGACTGTATGATGCCATCAATATTCTAGAAAAAATTTCCATTCTGGGTGTTAAAAGTCGTTAAACATAGCCTTAATTGGTTGACCGCTGAGAGAATTAAGTTCTTTCACATTCAAGTAGATGTTATGGCAAAGTAACCTTCATCGACTGTACCCTCTGTACACTGGACCTACAGCCCATATTTTCATAGATGCATGTGTTAGGCCTCACATTTGTGATACACATCACAAGCTATCATCGAATCGAGTTAAGGGCTGCTTTAAATATCCCCAAAGAGATCACTCTGGCTCTGGCTGCTAAGCCTCCACCCATAAATAACACAGTCTTGCAAGGCTTACTGTCTTGGACTTGGAGATCCTGTTTTTGAAGCGTAATGTTTATTATTATTATTATTATTATTATTATTATTTATTTCTTAGCAGACGCCCTCATCCAGGGCGACTTACAATTGTTACAAGACATCACATTATTATTTTACATACAATTACCCATTTATACAGTTGGATTTTTACTGGAGCAATCTAGGTAAAGTACCTTGCTCAAGGGTACAACAGCAGTGTCCCCCACTGGGGATTGAACCCACAACCCTCTGGTCAAGAGTCCAGAGCCCTAACCACTACTCCACACTGCTGCCACACTGTTTATCCTCTACGACACCCATATAAAACATACAGAGTAACCAGGGAATCAAGTGACCTGTGGGATTTATCCACTGAGAAAGTGGGACAGCATAACCTACAAACCCTGATTACAGTAGTTTACAGTAATTGCCAAGCTGAAAAAATCATGTCACTCTCACTTGCAGATGTCCAGAGATTTTACTTTTTAATACTTTTCCATATTTTTTTGCTGTATTAATTAAATATATTGCTATCAATTTGCAGGAAATGTAAGTAATAATACATTTTTTAAAGCACTTTACAAACAAGTCATCTACAATTCATGGTTCAGTGATTGGAAAATGTTTCACCCTTTATACAATAGAAAGTTCTACAAAGTAATTGTTTTGTGTCAGTTTGTATTTCAGAATGCATGCTGAGCCAGCACACAGGCTTGAGAAACAAACAACATCACATGGTTTACTGCAGTATACCACGGGAAAGCATGTAAAGTGCAATACATTCCTACTGATAGCAAATAAAAGCTTGCAGTAATTTTTCAAAGGAGTGCTGTATGTGGTTTAGTGGCAATTCTGAGTAGCATGATGTTATGCAATAGGTATGGGAATTGATCATTTTGAACTGAAAGACGAATCTCATAATTCCCCATCTCTCTCAATTGTTTTTTTTAACCTTATGAATTATATATTTATCATTTTACCCCTCTACCTAAAAAAATACATTGACATTTTAATATTTTCCTCATAAACGAAAAAAAAGTATTAGCAAATATAACGTACTTCTGTAAACCATCTCTTCAGTTTAAAAACATATTTGAGAGGATGTGCGAAAGTTCTCATCCTCTTGTTGAAAGAGAAAAAAGCCGACAGCGCCATCAGTGCAGATTAAGGGATTAAGGGAACATCTGCAAATTATAAATCAGAAAATGGAATCGACATTTCCTTTAAATACATACTTATTTTTGAGTTAGTAAAAGGCAAATGTAGGGGGAATAAGAACAAAAAATGACTACTGATATTGTTGAAATCCTGTTTCCATTGGAAGTAGTGGTTTCGATTAGAGAGGACACACATTGCAGCCTTCACACGACAGGAATGTTCCATAGAGCTTTAGGGCTGTCCTTACCATGATTGTCCACTTCCTGTTCTCTGCCTCTGGGAAGAGCAGAGAGCGCTGGGAGTAGAAGACCTCGTCATCCACTTCCTCCTGTTTGCGGGGCAGGCAGTGCAAGAATGTCCATTCCGGGGCAGCCACCTTTCCAGTCTGAGAGAGACATGGCAAAAACAAGCAAATATTTATTATGTAAATGGAATTAAAGGCTCACTTTAAAGACAGGCCATATTCAATTTCTGTTCATCAGGGTTTGTCAACTGATTTAATCTCCTAAACCTAACCAACCACCACACAAGCACGCACACACACACACACAGAGTTATCTTTTGTTATATTCTGTTATAACAAAAGTAGTAGTCCAGATAAGCTGCATACTATGCCATTTTTACACATTAAAAAAATGAAATGCACACTAAATTTACATTTAATGCTAAAAAATATGCATAGTAATTTTGCTGCACAGCTTGTCTGCCTCCCCTAAAACTTCCACTAACAACTACACCTCCCAGAATACAATGTCTTCAGTTACTAGGAAACTGAATACAAGAAAAAAGAAACCCAACAAACATTATCCAATCTCTGGCTAGCCCTGTTGTCTTTACAGCCAATCACAATAAGAATAAAAAAAATTCAAAGCTACACAGGTTGAAACGTAAACACCCCAGTCCAGCTACAAATCCACCTGGAACCAACGTCAGAAGCAACCGCTAAAAAAAGGTGACTATAATATTAAACAAACTGTTTTATAACTTATTATTCATTTCCTTATTTTATTTATCTGTATGGCTTTATATTGAAGTTTTAACATGTCACTGAGTTTAAGAATTTAATGTTAAAATTAATTTGCAGAGTCACTGTGACACCTCGAAAAAAATACACTGAGCCGATAAAGAACCTTGTAGAACACACGCGTGGTTGTACAGCAGTTCAAAGTAACAATGCAGTTAAAATGGGAGGCTCTTTTTTAAAGCCTACCCCATTACCATTAAATATTGTATTTATCGAGATTACTCATGACTTCAAGGTAATGTTGCATTTTACCCTGTGAAAATACATTTTACCCTCTCAGTGTTAAAATTAGAGGGTAAGTTACCCCCAAACCTTATCTGGAGCGCTGGTTATCATAAAGTGAACATAAAATGTATCAGTGTGCATTCAGTATGTAAGTCTGTGTAAGAAAGAGAGAGGGGGCGATGAGTGAAAAAACGATTTTTGTACCTGCATGGTAGTTTGGTAACCATGGAAATCCTTCAGTTTCTGTTCCTTCTCCTCCTCTAGGCCCATACTTATCCAGGTGTCAGTCACCAACACATTGCTCCCACGAGTCGCTTCCAGAGGATTGTTGGTAAGGAACAATTCGGTACGACAATAACAACAGCAGCAATAAAAAAACATCAACAACAACAATACACTCGCTATTACTGAAACAGTGTGGTTAGGCCTAAAAATTAATTATATTGAACCTCCTTGATCCTTTCAGTACTGTGCCAATGGTTTCCACGGTTACTCCAGTATAAAATATGAATGGCACATGAATAGTCAAAGAAAAAACATCACGGATGAGCATTTCAATTGCAAAGAGGGGGGGCAATCTAGGTTGCAGGCGGTTGCTGCCAATGTTAATTGATTGATGTGTTTTATGCTCCAGATCAAGGATGCAAAATGAAAAAGAAGCTATCAAATTCAGAGATTTTTATTTTCTTATGTTTTAAAATTTGCAACCAGGATTAGTCATCCTGTCCACAAATTGAACAAAAATTGACTGCACAAGAAGTGATTACGTACCAGGAAGCAAGTTTTAATGTGGCCTGATTAAAAGAAATAAAAGAAATTCAACACTAAAAAAAGTTATATTATCACATTACCTTGAATCAACACACACATTTCATTGGTAGACAAAACAAAACATATCCTACCTCTTTTGACAATTTCTCAGCTTCCCTGGTTACACTAGCATCAGGCTCATATCCCTGAGAAGAAATCACAATTCAGTACAAAAAATGTTTTGTTACAATTGGACAAATGGTTCTCTAGACGTGTGCAAAACACTTAGAAAGTGCAACCCCCTTAGCGGGGGAGAATGTAGACAAAATACTTTTTCTTTTCTTTCATATGTACCCCTGGGTTTGAATGTGTATATGTAAAGGATATTATTTTATTCATATGTCGTTATTAAATTAACTATATGTTCTGTTATGGAATAAAGACTGGTTAACATTATATGTTACATTACATTGCTGGTCAACTCAGCACACAGACACACACACACACTATGTTCTTTAAAGGGTTACCTTTGGAGTAGCAATTCTAAGATGGACGCCAAGTTTTGCAGCCATCATCATAAAAGAGTGTAACACGTTGTTACCATCACCAATCCATGACACCGTCAATCCATTTAAATACCCACAGTGCTCCTTAACACATTTTCAAAGTGGTCACAATAAAACATGAATATAACCTTACTTAACGTACACAGACTAACCATTCATATTATATATATATATATATTATATATCTTTCTTTCTTTTTTTTAAAAAAACATTTACTGTATAGAAGCATGACTAGAGCACAGTTAATACTACAGCTGAGCACATTCGCAGTTCTGCATTTTCAAGCAGATCTGTGGAGTGACAGGTTGAAATTCATTACATTTGCTTCAGGATTTCACAATCACCCCTCTGGGATACATTGTAGAAAACTACTAAATGAATCTACATCATTTGTATAATGGGGGCTGCATACCACAGTAGTACAGTATCATTCACAAGGGCCATTCACAAAGCATTTAATACTGTACTAACACAGTTAACACCACTTCCTACTTGCACCTGTAGGAATTGTTTTTGCTGTTTCTGTAACATTAGCAAAAATAAATTTGTGTTACAAAAAAGATGCCAGCTTAGCGTGGTGGTAATTGTTATGGCCCCTTGTATGTTGAAGACAGAACACTTTCTAATGAGCTTAAAAAAAAACGAGTGTTGCTGCTGGGCTTCTGAAATGTGTCAGTGGGACAACACTAGTAAAGACCAATGTTGATGCTGTTTATACCTGAAGGGTGAGGAAGTCTGCTAGGATCTGGATGGGGTGGTAAAGGTCTGACAGCCCGTTGATTACCGGGACAGAAGCCTCTTTGGCCAGCTCCTTGATCGTGGACTGGTTGTAAACCCGGGCTAGGATCAGGTCAGTCAGTCCAGACAGCACTCTGCAATCACATAAAAAAGCCGGGACGAATCCTCACGGTTAAATGGTTATATTTGAACACATCAATGCAAGTATTTCAATGCAAGTGAAACATGTCAAGTTGCTGTGCTAGTTACAGGAGTTTTATCTCTGACAGGGTGCCTGAAATACTATTTGAAGGGGTTTGATCCCTTGACACATTAAACCTAAATAGTCCACATTTAAATGTAAAAATACAGAAGTTTAGAAAAGACCCCTGTCAGACAGGGTACGATTCAAAATCAACATCCGATTAACTGTATTGTAAACTGAACGTCTGTACGTTCGCAGCTCTGATATGGTCAAACACCAGTCTTTTTCACAGCGTTCCTAGTTGGAAGAGATCGCCCTCTTGTGGCGAGAGGTAGGGAATCACACCACAATTCATTTTACTTGGCCTGGCATTGTTTCATAGATTCCTCACCACTTGTGCCAAGCATTGACCTTCTCTGTACAAATAAAATATAATTACAAAAATATATACTTTGAGTTCCAAAACATATTTTCTGATGAACTGAAACTAAACAGCTCACGACAGTTGTCCATTGTCAAAGTCCACGTTCTTCTTTCTATTTATATATATATGCTCTGAGCACACTCTTAAACTCAGGAGAAGTTTAAGGAGGACAGAGATGGTTTAAACTCCTGTAAGTGGTTTTGTTCATGCACTGGGCGTGCTATATGTCCAGACAACTTTTTAATAATCAAGAAAATCACACAGACTCATTTAATTTGAAGTTTTAACGAATCAGAGCAGTAGTACTGCTCTTTCTGTTTATTAAATGCTTTTAAAAAATGGATTGGTTGGTTGCGCAGACCACCGGAAATCCCAACTTCAATACAGTAATACAGATATGGTTATTATATGCTTAGCCTTCAGGCTAGCCATGCAAAAAGCTAGGGCACCCACAGCTACGTTCTAAAACATTCAATATATCACTCTCTTAAAACTAACACATCATTTCTATACTTTATAGCAATGCATCCAATATAAACAAAATATAAATTCAAACATATGCTTACCTTCCAGTATATGGAAGTGTAGTGTAGGATATATGAAAATAAGAACTGTCTTCAAAAGGCAGAGACTTCTGAATACGACCAACCTGCAATCCGTTTTTCAGAGACCCTCAAAGCATGGATCACGTCAGCTTGCAAGATCAAGTTCAATGGAATTGAATGGGGTCTTGCTCTGGGCTTATATAGGATTTTCCCTCTATTGAATACATCAGGGGTCCCAATTAAATCTGATCATCAATCTGCCTTGACAGTTCTTATCTTTGAGTTAATGACGTATACTAGAAGGATCTGGTCAACTCTTTTTAAAAACTAATTGGAGTTATATAATTTTTTTTTTAATTAATTGGATGTGAGCTCATGGTTCACACAACATATTCAAGGTCTATTTTGGAGATGGGAGAGATAATGAAGGGTATTTTAGCTCCCCCCCCCCCCTTCCCCTTCCCCTTCCCCCTTCCCCCCAGTCTTAGATCAGAGATGGCAGAGGCAAGCTTCTGGTATTGTCTAAGTTTAGGTTTTATTTGTTATTAAATGCTTTGGATATAAACCTCAACTACTGTTTACTTTCGTTAACAAGGCAACATTACTTTAATCAGTTTTTTTACTCTCTCTCGTTTGTACACCACACCTCCAGCATTCATCCCCACTGACTCACTTAAAGGCCAAATCCCAAGCACTAACCTTGCTGTGTCAGCGGTACTCTCGTTGGTTCCCAGATGAATGTCTTGTGTGGTGAGGATGCAGGGGTGCCCTCCCAGCAGCTCAAAGCCTTCAAAACAATTAAACATTAAAATTATTTGACCACAAGTGACAAACTAAACACAGATTCAAACAATGTCCATGTTGTTTAAGCCTCAGTTCACAAGCATCTGGCCAGCTTTGATAAGACTGAAGACCAGAGCTCCATATATTGCAGTTACAGACAGCTCATCATGGACTAGGACTCTGAATGGCACCATTCTTCCTCAGTTGTGCCATATTAGGAGGTAAGCGGTGAAAGTTTCAGTGAGGGATGCGGACAATGGTGTTAATCTGGTTTAAAGCAGAGGTTATGAATGAGTCTACAGTATGTGTGTTGAATCTGTCAGCTCTGCAGTTCTGTTGTTCCAGCTGTAGCTGGCCATACCGGATTCATCACTTTTACATATAACAGGGGTGATACAACTGTCAGTAGAATTTAGTTCAAGTTTATGATGCTTTAATACTTTATTAATTCACCAAGGACAGCCACAATAATTCTGAGGGGCTTTTTCCGATGAACACGCCCCCTGTGCGGGGTGGTGTACCCATTGTTCTGTTCCAGTTAAATGGCACAAGCTCTTACTGTTTCATCAGCTGTATGTTCCTTTCCATTATGCAACCCTTGCTTATGTGCCCCTTTAAATGCTAAGGAAGTGAGAAACTTGGTCTGTAAACATTGTGTGATTTTCCTGTTTAATGTAAACTCTGAATCAACGCAGGGTTAATGAACTCTTAAAATCAAGCTGTACATAACTGCTTTACATCAGCAGTTTGCAATCACCAGCCTTGACGTTCATGGTGTATGGGTATAGCGCTTTGACGTCTGTGAGAATTTAGCAAAACTCATATCATATCAAGTTGTTCTTGTTATCTGGGTTTCTGCTGACCTTAATGAAATGAAGAAGAAATGTTAGATGTTAACTGTTAATGTGCTTTGTCTCATACCACGTATCTTGCTAAGGAAATAATACCAAATTTGGTCAAGGAGATTACGTAAGCTAGCTGTGTATCTGTGCTGTACAAAGTAATTTCTTTGCTCAAGAAAACTACATCTACATCAGACATACCATCTCTGTACCAGGGAAGCTCAGAATACCACCAGATGATGACTGTGTGTGTATCACATGTGATTTACTTTGTTCTTGAATAAACTCTTCTGATTGAAACTACCTGAAGAAGACTGGCCTTTTATTTTTAAGAAAAAAATCGAACCTTACATTGTAAAAGGAAAGACCATTCTGAATGGTCAAGGGACAAGGGAACCAAATCAGATGAAATAAGTTGTTTTGGTCACAGTTTAAGGTTTTATGAAAAAGTCATGTGATTTTCACAACACGCCAGGTACCTGTTACATGAAGACAGCTGTAACAAGCACACATTTCAGATATTTACACTTGCAAAACAATATGTTGTTCATTTGCAATTGCTCTTTAAAAGCCCAATAATACTTCCCCTAGAAAGCTTTGATTTTTGGTACCCACCCCCAGAGTCCTACTGAAGGGAATCTGCAATCACTTACCCCTTGCTAACTTTCAATAAAAAAGCTGCTGATAGATGACATATAATAAAAAAACAAACCTATATCAAAAATATAGTAAAAAAGTAAATAAATAAATAACATACAAATTCTGGTACCCATTTATTCAGCTGGGTTTTTACTGGAGCAATCTGGGTAAAGTACCTTGCTCAAGGGTACTGCAGAGGTGTCCAACGTGGGATAGAACATCCTCAACATTTCTGAAACTTTACATTGGAAACGATGTGGCTAAATATTCTAAAAACTGTATTTAAAAAAAATATATATAATAAATGCTATACTAGGATTTTAATAATAACATTTAAGGTACAAAAAAGGTATGGTATGAAAATAGTTTTGTCTTGCATAAACTAACAATTACAACATTAAGGATTGTTTTCTGTAACATTTCCTTGACACCTTTAATCCCCCTTTCTGATGAAAGAACATAAAATTAAAATCTACAAGTCGAGTATATTTGTCCTGATGTAAAATTGCACAATAGGGAGTAACTTTACGTAAACTATATGACAAACATTTACAGATTAAACGAGGTATTGCACAGATCAATAATAAACAAAAAAGCAAAAGGCAACAAAAATAAACAGCAAATTGAGAGAACATTTTTACATTATAATTTTTTAATAAGACTTGGAAAGACGGGAACAATTTAGAGTCTTAACTATAGGGAGGTGCATATGCTTCATGTCACTCAAGCATAATGGTCGATGAATGATCGAGTGATTAAAAATAAATTAAAAACATTTCGTCAATATCCATCATTTATATACCTCCCCCTTTGATTGAACCCACGACCCTCTGGAAAAAAAGTCCAGACCCCTAACCACTACTCCACGGTGCTTTATCTTTTCAAAATTCCACCCCAGCCAGGGCAGATACTGACTTTACAAATAAACGGAACCCCTGACATTTTCTGTGAAAACCTCGATATATTTATTTTAATATGATATTCTTTTTATTTTCATTTTGAGCACGTTGAGCGATTGACTCAATGAAGCGAACAGCAAACGGAATGCAATTTTTAATTATAAAATATGCAGTTGATTCCACGTGCAGTGATTCTGTCAAGCTGCATCTCCCTGTTGGACCTACATTTCAGTCAAGATGGGCTAGTCTAAGTATCAGCTAGGAGCAACTCTGCCTACAGAACACTAATCTATTTTGTACAGTGCAAATAAAACTCTAATTGCAGCTTTGACAATACCAGAATCTGGGTTATCTCCGCCCTTACGGAATAGGAACTATTAATTCACAACACGTTTTTTTTTTTACTGTCTTTCACGTGTGCAGGTTGGAAATTACCGTAGCAAACATGCAATGATCTAACCGGTAGCATCTGGTTGAAAATAAGACTTTCAATGCACCTGCCTGATTACATTTGCAGTGGTGCTTTTTTGTAGTGACTATTTGTGCGTTTTAGTTATTAACCGCAGATTGTTTTTACTGTTTCATTTATTCCAATTAAATAGGACAAATCAAGAAATGTCCTATAATTATCGTCCAAAAGATTTTATCTGAGGCAAATCAGAATCTGAGATCACAACTATCTACCATAAATAAATGATTATGTACAACCCAGTTACACAACAAGTCCAAAATATGCTACCGTTTTGTATCAATCTTTCAATGCGGTTATCAATATGCAATACATAAATAAAATTGCATCGGTGGTGATGAAAAATTTCAGCGCATACTTTGCGCTCTGTTGCTCTGTCAGTGTTTGACCTGTGGTTGCTAGAGAGGCAAATGTTTTGTTTACTTCCGGGGTTGTCTCCCGAGTCACAGAAACACAGCAGACAGCCCTTGTCTGACTGAGAAAATTATAGAAATATGGCAGGGGAGGCAGAGGACGAGATACCTGGTAAGTGGCTTACATCGCATTATTTTATCACAGAACAGTTACTCAGTATGCATGTGAATACAAATGTTAATGGGAGGATCGACAGTTGTGAAGCTGGCGGAGTACAGAGCAATAAACGATGTCCTTGTTATTTTCCGTTTGCTACGTTACTATCGCTGGACTGTGTATGGGCTCAACAGATCACAGCCGCAGTGTTGTATCTGTAAATTCATTCATTCCCTACATTTAATTATTATTTCTTAGCAGACGCCGTTATCCAGGGCGACTTACAAGATATCACATTATTTTTACATACAATTACCCATTTATACAGTTGGGTTTTTACTGGAGCAATCTAGGTAAAGTACCTTGCTCAAGGGTACAACAGCAGTGTCCCCCACCGGGGATTGAACCCACAACCCTCCGGTCAAGAGTCCAGAGCCCTAACCACTACTCCACACTGCTGCCATTTAACATACATCTCCCGCCACGGCTGTAAATAAATAAAAAAAAAAAGTATGATGAAAAACTTCATGACCATGACACATTTCAACAACAAATGGCAATGAAATGTTTAATAGACCCTCGTGAAAACAAATCATTGTGAGACTGAAGTAATTTGTTAGAGAATTTATCATGGGGGTACATTGTTAAATCTTATAAGGAAGCGCACAATTATTACAGTAAGTATCCTTTTAGGAGGAAAAAAAGCAAGCAAAAAACAAAACAAATGGTAGCAGTTGGCATTGGAAAGCAATGTTTGTGATTCCCCTTTGGGTCTCTGACCAAGCCTTACAATAAAAATAGAAATGTCCATACCGTTATACTTGGTTGAAATAAACAGAACTCATGCAGGGGTTTGGATGCGCATTATAATCCCAAAGCTCTTCTCCTGCAGAGAAGCTGGTTTCTGCCACAAGTGCATTTAGATGTAGCATTCTGTGACCTGTGGTCCGGACCACGCCAGCAGAATTATACTGCGAGGTGGTTCGGACCACTCAGGCGCCGCTGTTATATTCTGATTTTACAGTTTTATTGTGAATTTTGCTTTAGGCTTATTATTATATTTTCCTATAATTTAACTTATATGTTTACTATAATATATATATATATATATATATATATATATATATATATATATATATATATATATATATATACATACATACATACATACATACATACACTGTCACAATTGACAAATCCATTACAAGGTTATACAAACAGAATAGTAATAATCGAAGGAAATGAGAATATGTGGTTTATTTTATATGGGTGGGACTCAGGTTAATCCCTGCAGAACAGCACAACTATGCAGCCACAATATTGACCATTCATTTTCCATTCTCTTACATTTTCCAGTAATTCTTAAAATCACAGATTTTATGTAAATACAATTGAACTGTTAATGTGCAAGAGGGTGAGAGGTTTGTATATTGATTTAACAACTGAGTATGTTCTTTCAGATATATATATATATATTCATAATGCTAAATAGCAAAGTAACAATAAGTAGCAATTATTTACGAACCATTTATCAATAGACGTATCAATGGTTAAAACTATGGCTTTATGATAACTAGAGCCTATATCTCTATGACACTGTATCGGCCACTCGGTACAGCGTTTTTTTTTTTTGTTTGTTTTTTGCAGTTGTGTAAGGCTATGATAAGTCTTTCAATTCTAAACAGCGTAAATTAAAATATATTATTATTATTAGCTTTCGTTGTGGAAATATGACCATTTCATTACCGGCCTGTTAATAACAGCAGAAGCCTGAGTGGTCCGAACCACCTCGCAGTACAAGACACTGTACCATAGTTTTGCTTGAGTGGTCCGGACCACTGTGACTACAGACCACAAAGTGGTCTGGACTACAGGCCACAGAATGCTACAACCCACTCTCCAGAAGTGTTGGTCTGCTTTATAGGGACTTCATATGATGTTCAACAATGAAAAGAATGTATGTATTTTTTTTATTAATGTTCATAAACCCTTGCATAAATCTGGAGACAAATCATAACTAACTGCCATAGATAAAGGGTTTTAGTACACCTCATCTCCTTGGTAGTCTTACATCTGGAGAGTTAGACAACATTTTGAACAATTAACCTACATTTTAGAGAAAAATAATTAAGTTATATCTTGATTTCATGAACATATATTTAACATAAAGCCCTTGGGATCACACAAGAGTTAAAAAAAAAAAAATTGTAAACAGACCCTCACTCTCTTACTCTATTTAAGACTCGGGGGCTGTCTTCACCTTTGGAAAAAGCAAGTTTGCAGACAACGTTCCTAGCAAATTCTGGTTGAAAAACGACAGGGCGGTCCGCATTTCCTGTGGGGATGAACATACAGCGCTTGTAACAGGTGAGAAAGTATGTTCTGTTTCGTTAGTATTGAAATTAGAAAAGCTTCAAATTAAATTCTGATGCTCCAATATTTAGTTACTATCATTTTTCTCTGGCTTTACCTGACTTTGAACTTGCTTTTAGCTTGTATGGATATTTCTAAATGCTGGGACTGAACAGCCTTCCTTGTTTCATATTGAAATCATGTGACAATGTGGTTAATTGTACCTGCCCAAGCAATATATCACAGTAAGGGCAATGTTTTTTTTTTTTTTTTTTTTTTTAATTAAAATGACATTTGAAGCTCTTTAAGGATATATTTTATAAAGTGTTACAGAAAAAAATGAGTCCTGTGCTCATTATTGGTGGTTAAACAGACCTCCCGAGCAACACGTTTGATCCACACACCCATGCATTTCAGAAATAACATAGCTTCTCCTGGGTGAGGCTTTAAAATTATTCCACTGCTAACATGATACGTTCACTGTGCGTTTAATGTTATATAATGGATGCTGCTGTATGTAAATGATAAACCCGGATAAATCTAGCATCACGACCTTGTCAGTACTATATAACTGCAGATATTTAAATGAAAATTGAGCAGCAGTAGTCTTATCATCTGTATTAAAAAAAACTTTTTATTTTGAAAAAGCTCAACCCCATGTAGAATATAGGCTGTTTTTCATGTTACATTAAATTAATATTTTAAAAAATGAGGGATGGCGGGAAGACAAAGGACAGGAACTAGAGTTTTACACATTGGATTAACACAAAAGATCTGTGTTTTTATTTAATATGTCAGACTGTGGGGTAGTATGATCATGTGACATTATCAGAGGTCAAAGGTCACATACTGTAGTCATGTTTTTGGATCTTTTGAGCTTAAAGGTCCAAATGAAGGTTAATAATGTTTGTCAGTTTTGTACTAAATAGATTTGATTTCAGATACATATTAGCTGCCTCTGGTTTATTGACTTCACCAATAAAAATTGATATGCACCAGTACATTAATCTGAAAACATTTTTGTTTTAACTGCAAAAATAAAATGGGACGTACAAGTAATAGATCAAACCATTCAAGTGGACCAAACTGGGGGAGAGGGGTGGGGATGGTTCCTACATTTGCATGTGGTGTGACCTGCAAAAGAAGAGCTACTGTAAAATTTTAAAATAAATAAATAATAAAAAAAAATTCTTCTTGCAAGGTTCAACCCAGACAAAGAATTACTTTAAGGCTTATTTCAGGATTGTCTAACAAAACAAGAACCATTCTGTTGACTTGTCATTGATTTAAACAACCCTCGAGCAACCAGGCTTGGTCCCTTTGACCTGGTTGACCCAACAGTAATATGTAGGGTGCAAAGCATTAGGAAACGTATACTGTATGCCAAAATAAAATCTACTATCTGTCTGTCTGTATTAATCAGTTCATCTTTACCCGTTGCAGCACGTAATACTGTATAATGTGATTTCCACAGACAATGGCAAGCTGTACATGTTTGGCAGCAATAATTGGGGTCAGCTGTGTCTGGGAACAAAAAACACCGTCAACAAGCCCACGTGTGTGAAAGGTTAGTCCTCCTTCCTATTGTGTCTTTGTAGAGAATAAAGAAAACAGACAGACGCTAGATCCGTACTTCGAGAGGCCTCATTGTTGTGCTATCATTTAAAGCTGTCGTTCTGATTTCAGTGTGATTCAGTGTACAGTAGAATGGTGTGTTCTTTTTTTTTCTTGCAGGCTACTTCAGTGTACAATACAGGATACTCAAATCTTTGGAATAGTAGTCCTGTTACCCATACGCATATCCACACATGTCAATAGACAGTGCAGATTATGGGATACTGGTTATGTGTTTGGGTTTTAGGCATGGTCATTTACATTGTAGAATCTGTTTTGAAAGGCCTATAGCTGTTGCCTATTGACTTTGCTTGTGTGGGATATATAACTGTTTATGGTGTGGTACATTCTGGAGCTAAAAATGATTAAAAAGAGGTGTCCTATTTAATCCTCTTTAGATTTATGAAGTATGGCTCCTTTCTCATACAAGCCTAAACATGTTCCTTGATTGGATACATTTCTAGTCTAACTCATGCAAAAAATAAAATAAAATACACAACACCATAAATAGACATTAAACAATTATAAATACACAGACAATTGTGTGTTTTATGGGAACCAGTATTTTCTAATTTAAGTTAATTAGGCTATATTCAATCCAAAACATATGTATTTGAAACAATGCACGTAATTTAAAATTACTATGGGGTAAACCAATACAGATTGTACTTTCCTCAGTGTATCTATGAACTAAAATATCCAATATATGGAATGCAAAATGATAAGTTGTATATGTGACAGGGTAAGCTATATTGACTCCAAAGTTAAGATACTTTTGCATATGAGAAAAACACCATTCAGTCTCCTTTTATTTCTGTTCATCCCTGGCTGTTCTTTCTGAGCATGCTATGCAATGAGATCACAAGAGACACAATTAACATCGAGGCTCCAGTGAGACCTGTTGGCTATTACAGGTGTTTGTTTCCAAGTATAATTAATGTGAAACAGGAGGTGGCAACCTAATTGCAGTTTTTCCAGATACAGTTAATGCACGAATTCAAGTTAGCAGAGGGATCTTGCCACCTCTGACAGTCCTCAAATTGCCTTTTTAAAGAATGATGCAAAATGGTTCCTACTATATCAAAGTTGTGAGTTAGGTTTTTGTATTTTAATTTAATTTATAATGGCAAGGCTTATGTGAGTGAATGGAGTTGGGGTAAATTCCTGCTTTTCAATTCCAATTCAAATTCCAATTCGTTCAAAGGAATTGAAATTGGAATTGATATTTTAGAAACATGGTGATTGTTGAGATTGTTCAACTGATTTAATTTGAAGCCAATTGAATTGACTAACGGCAACCTCAATTTAAGTATTTGTTGCCACTGTGAGAAACTCCTTTTAACTGAATACTGCCAATTGAAAATTTGATCAATGATCTATTGGAATTGATTAAATGGGAATTTGAATTTGAATTGGACTCTTGACCGGAGGGTTGTGGGTTCAATCCCCAGTGGGGGACACTGCTGTTGTACCCTTGAGCAAGGTACTTTACCTAGATTGCTCCATTAAAAACCCAACTGTATAAATGGGTAATTGTATGTAAAAATAATGTGATATCTGTATAATGTGAAATAATGTATAATGTGATATGTTGTAACAATTGTAAGTCGCCCTGGATAAGGGCGTCTGCTAAGAAATAAATAATAATAATAATAATAATAAAGTAAGAAACGTTCCTCAAGGGATAAGTGTCGTCTCTTGGATCACTGGTTGCATTTACAAAATATGAATTTAAAGCAAGACAAAAGCTAGCAAATCAATACAATAATTTCTATGGATTGATGTGAAGTCACATGAACTGCTGATTGTCACATATACAATAATATAGATAATCAATGAATGATAATCTCTGTCTAATTCTGATGGTTTACTTGCTTTTCGAAAATCTGGAAAACAGTATTTTGCGAGTAAGCACTGATTTCTAAATCTGTTCCGGGGAACAAGATGAGATAACTTTATGCAAACATCTTTTTTTCCAGCTTTAAAATCTGAAAATGTTAAGCTGACAGCATGTGGAAGAAATCACACAATCGTGTACACAGGTAAATACCCCTATGACTCATTAATGAATGTTTTGTGGTCAATATCCTACCAAGCTTTCCTTTAACTTACAACTACACTGGGGTAGTTCAGAATTACACCCCAGAAAATAATTTATATTCTTTCAAAATAAGCGTTTTTAAATTTATACAATTATCGGGGGGCGGGGGGGGGGGGGGGGGGGGGGCGTGTCCCCTGTGCGTGCCTTTGTTTTACAGCAAGACGTTACACTATATAACACGTTAAAGTGGAAAAATATCCCAGGAGTAAAGAATATGTTGTGTAGGCCTTACCTTACCCGAGTGAATTAACTACAAAACAAAGGATTCCAAATAGCAGTTAAAGTTAAATGTTGTTTTGTTTATTCCCGAAATAAACAGTACATAAAGTTGACAACGCATTTTATTTATTTCTTTACTTTTTTTCATTCCTTGCCATTGCCGTTTCTTCACAGTAAACAGTGGCATAGTCACGTTTTCATAAAGTAATAACATGAGGTTACTTGTGCCATTTTGTAGCTGAACAAGCAAACGAAAATGGAAATTTAACTTTAAACACTTCAAATAAAACAAACGTGGAAATGGTGCTGTAAAATGAAGGGGAAAAAAATAATCGTTTTCATTCTTGTTTATTACATTCCACATAACAGAAAGTCACAACAACAATGTATAATATATACAATCTACATAATTTGTAATAGTTATTATTATTATTATTATTATTATTATTATTATTATTATTATTATTATTATTATTAATATTATTATTATTATTTTCCAGGGCGACTTACAATTGTTACAAGATATCACATTATTTTTACATGCAATTACATTATTTTTTACACATTATTTTTACATACAATTACCCATTTATATAATTGGGTTTATACTGTAGCAATCTAGGTAAAGTACCTTGCTCAAGGGTACAGCAGCAGTGTCCCCCACCAGGGATTGAGGGGAATTTCTGCACAAGTTACTCGGGTCGTCTGTGGTGGTGGGCACACAGTAGCACTTACAGGTAGGTCATGTGATCTGTTGTGTGTGTGCAGCAGGCATTACATTTTTAAGTGTCTTGAATACTGCATAGTCCTGGACATACCACCATTCCATGTTATTTCAGTTTCTTTAATGCGTTTATCTCATTTCAAGGGGGTCCTGGGAAAATAACAAAACAAAGTAAAGCCATGTAACAATTCATATGAAAAAACAATCAATAAAAACATGAAAATGTCTTTTTACTTAAAGCTAAAGGGAATATATACACTGCGGGAGGCAATAATGAAGGGCAGCTGGGCCTGGGCGACACAGAGGAGAGAACATCTTTCCATCAGGTAGACTTCTTCACAGGACAGTGTAAGATCAAACAGCTGGCAGCAGGATCGAACATCTCTGCAGCACTGGCAGGTAAGAGTCTCCATTTTAAGATTCAGGGCCTTTATGAGTTTTGGCAAAGCCAGTCTGATATTCCAGTGTTGAATACTGAACAAGGCCTTCTGATCTTATGTTATCTAGGATCACTTTCCTTTTAGAGGAAGCTTGTCCGCCCTTGCTTTGTTCCAGCACCTCCCTCATTTACATAATAAGAACTCTTAGAACCTGTTTCAGTAGATAGAATACATGAGCAATAAACTATTATTATAGCATGTTAAAATCTATAAACTCATACACCAAGCTAGGCGTCAACAAAGATTCTGCAGCAGCATATCATAAGTACAGTTTTTTAAAATGTTGGATGTTGACTCTTTAAAAAAGTTATATTGTTTACCGAGGTATGAAAGCCATGGGAGTATATAGTAAACAGTAAAAATGTGTCGGCATTGCAATGTACTAACCATATTTTGCCCTGCTCTGTTCTGCAGAGGACGGAAGACTTTTTATGTGGGGTGATAACTCTGAAGGTCAGATTGGCCTTGGCAACGAGAGCCATGTGTGTGTTCCTCATGAAGTAGATGTTGGGAAGCCAGTTACGTGGGTCTCCTGTGGATACTATCACTCCGCTCTCGTAACAGGTAGAGTACAATTTCAACATTCAAGCTTTATCTTGTTATAGTGTTATTAATAATATTTTTAGTATTTTAATTGAGTGTTGCAAGTGCTTGCTTTGTAGACAGTAATGTGGTGTCACACTTTTTTTCTTTTTCTAAACCCAACCATTTTATTTCTCCTTAGGCTCCCACCATCTCTTTGGTGAAACAAAATGCCTAAGAAAGAGGAAATGTAATACCATTGATATGTAAAAAGCTTAATGATTCCTGATCCTTGCTTTTGTTTTTCTTAAAAGTGTCCTAAACCCCAAAACAGCAACATAGTGGACTATTTTTAAGATCTTGAAACAGTTTTTTGTATTTCATTGTAGCTGATGGAGAGCTGTACACATTTGGAGAGTCTGACCACGGAAAGCTAGGACTACCCCCAGAACAGTTAAATAACAACAGAGTTCCACAGCTGGTCCAGGGAATTTCTGCACAAGTTACTCGGGTCGTCTGTGGTGGTGGGCACACAGTAGCACTTACAGGTAGGTCACGTGATCTATTGTGTGTGTGTGTGTGTGTGTGTGTACTGCTTGCTGTCTTGCACACTATGGAAGTGATACTTCCCAACCTTGTAAGGGTATGTTAACGTGTGCATGCCCAGGAAGTTAAAACCCATGCAAACAGAATTTAAAGTCACTCTTTTTCTAATTTAATTTGAATATTAAATAAGCCTGCTACTTATTCATTTAGACTAAACTGAAAGTGCCAGTTACAAATGGTTTGCTTTTCTGTTTTAAGATGATGATGTGTACACATTTGGCCTTGGTCAGTTTGGACAGTTGGGCCATGGCACTTTTACTTTTGAGTCTGCCCTACCGAAGGCTGTGGAACACTTCAGAAAAAGGAAAGTGAGCCACATAGCGTGTGGAGAGAACCATACAGCTGTAATAACAGGTACGCTTGTCTGATACTGTTTTGAAACCTGATCTGCACAATAACACTACATTACTGACAGAGTAGTTGCTATGCATGTGTAGCGATGTGCGTGTGTGGGGTGGTAAAGAAGGCAATGTCCAATCGGTATTCTCCCAAAAACAGTCTGTATTTATTATAAACAAAATAATAAATGTGCCCCTCTACCAACTATGGTATCAGGGGAGGTATACGGCGGGTTACAGTCCCAAAAATAAACAACAGCAACTCTACTATTTGTAATTCTCATGTGCACGGAAACATGCTTGGTGTCCCTCAATCCCGCTGGTGCTGTGCTGGGTTGTGCGTGGCTGTGCAGGGGTGAGTAATGCTCGGTTTGTGATGCTGGCTCTTTGGCGGCAGCTCCCTAGCTCCTCCGTCCTCTGCAACTATAGAACCGAAACACAGACAACAGGCTCCAGCTTCAAAACACATTTCAGCGTAAGGGGGAGTACTCCCTGGACACGTGACTGCGTCCCCTTTGTAATACCAAACTCCTCCTTGTGACCATCCTGGCACCATGGGTATCCAAACGCTGCAGGCCCCACAGCTGATCACAGTGGAGTTGTTTAGAGCACTTGCAGCTACACACTTCCTCCATAATAGCCGACTTCCAGTTCCCACCTAACGTCCAGTCAGCATCTCTATGGGAAAGCGCCACCAACCTTACACAGCGCCCTTTCTGGTCGGGAGGGAGATTTACAGCTCAAATTTTTCCTCTCGCTGTCACAGCATGTTATTTAAAAACAATTTGCATTAAAATGTTATTAAAAGTGTATTTCAGTTTGACAGTTTTAATATGCTGTAGACATTTGAGTAATATTTTAGTTGTACATGTGCTATATTTAGATATGGTAGATTCTGAAGCAGTTCTAATGGCTATTATCTTGATAGAGCTCTTTAAGAAAGATTTTATATACATTAGAAAAAGCTAGAAAGGCTGCAGCGAAAAAAAAGAATGCCAATGCAAATATTGCCGTTACCAAAGTTTCATAGTCCTGTAGATGGGGGCACGTTTACTCTGAATTGCCTGTCGTCTCTCTAAAACATTAATTTTATAAGCCCTTGATCTGTTCCTCCACCTCCCTCATTTACATCATAAGAACTCGGTAGATAGGATACGTGAACAATAAACTATTATTATAGCATGTTAAAATCTATAAACTCCTACACTAAACATTAATTTTATAAGAAAAAGAATCTGTAGGGCTAAATCGATACTTTTTAGAAGCAATACAGCTTTTCTACATCTCTCTCCGCTCCCCTGCCTCTCAGCACTATTCTTTGCCTCTCGGCACTCTATTCTTTTGTGCGTGGGCAGCCTGCAGTATATGTAACAGGTAATAAGCAGCATACTTTAAAGAATGCACTTATCAAATACAATGCTGGAAACAAATGTATAACACACACATAGATTGGAGATCGACTACATATGGATAAAAAAAAATTAACCCGTAGGGCTAAATTAATAATTGTAGAAGTGACATCCTTCTTGTTTTTCTGAGTCTAGACAATGGCCTTCTTTATACCTTTGGAGATGGACGACATGGCAAGCTGGGACTTGGGGATGAGAACTTTACCAACCAGTTCAAGCCGACGCTCTGCTCCAGGTTTCTCAAGTACACAGTACAGTCTGTAAGGACCTCTAATATACCATGTACACTAGATACAGGTTCACCACCTGATGATGAATTTTTTTTTTTTTTTAATACACTGTCAAAGTAGCTGTATTAACCCATGCAGTATTGAAACGACTATATTTTCTTAATCTGATAATTGTGTAATTTAAAAAAACGCTTATTTAAAACTGCTTAAGATATCCTTCTATTGCGCTGACAATCCCTAATGGAAGTCATATGGAAAGACAACCACACCCTGATAATCTACAGCAATTAAATCCTTAACAACCTAAACCAAAAACTGATACAGGCTGTCACTGATTCCCTGCCCAAGCTTCATCCGGCCGTGAAGGTGTAATATAAGATCTCATGCTAAACAACTGGCAGCCTTTTCTATTTTCCTAATCTGATAATTGTATAATTTAAAAATGCTTATTCTTTTGAAAGAATATCATTATTTTCTGGGGTGTAATTCTGAACTACTCCAGTGTAGTCGCATTTTAATGTAAAAAGGTCCTTATCCAAGAACTCCATTTTACGTAAGACCTCCCTCCAGCTATAGTGTAACATGTTTTTCAAGGTTTCCTGTGGAGGATGTCACATGCTGGTCCTTGCTGCGCCAAGACCTCAAGGCTATGAGGAAGTGACTCTCCAGCAGGATGATATAACTGAGAACTATCTGGAGAAATCCTACAGTGAGCTTTTAGGCAATCCTTCAACACCCAGCACATTGAGCAGGACATTATCTGCACGAGTGAGGCGGAGAGAAAGGGTAAGTTTATATATATACTATATACAAAATATGTATACTATATACTAAAATATATCACTCTTTCTATCAGAACCTGCTCTCTGTTGGGTTTATTTGATATTAAAACAAGGTTTCCAGAATAAACTGCATCCATATTTCTTTTGGTAAACATTTTTAGTGTAGTTGCATTTTGACAGTACAACCATTTGTCCTTGCATTCTTTTTAACCCATTATAAGTGTTACATATGATAAAATGGATATATTTTTCTGCTCAGTTTGGCAGTGTGTCATAACAGGTTAGAAAAACCTTGAAACCTAAACCAGTGGAAACTGGACATGTTTGTTCCAAGTCTTAAAAGTCAATCTTTTATAAAGTTATTAAAATACAACTTTCTTCACTATGACAAAGACAAAGGTTTAAGTCATTATCATGGGAATCAAAGCATTGGGTGGGTATCATCTGAGAAGTACAGGCTATAAATTGGAAAGAACAACTTTAACAGTACAGGGAAATAAAATGTCTGACTAAATGCTTTCTGCATTTAGAATACCGGTAAAATATGAAAATTAATCAGCAATTTTGTAAAGCAAAAATAAGTAAATAGTGTGTTTGGACATCAAGCAAGGCACTTGAACACATAGTAATGTCAAGTTGTTTGCTTCATTGGGCATGCTAGAAATATCATATTGTCCTTTACCCTTCAGGAGCGCTCTCCGGATCAGTTTGGGAGGATGCTGCGCACGCTGCCCGCTCTGGCACCAGGTTTCCTGAACTCCTCTTTGCCCGTCACCAGCCGCTCAATTCCAGCCAGATTACCCAGCATGGACATACCTGCTTCCATGGAAGCTAATGGAATTCACCGTCCACAAGAGTCTAGAGGTGTGTGCACCTGCTTCTGTGAACATCTTATTTAACTCTGCTGTAGCGTTGTAAAGGAAGCTGATAGAGTGCACCCTGAGGGTTAAAAGCAGCTGAGGGCTGGGAGCTAGCTAGGGTACCTTGCTTTAACAAGCTCTACAATTACATGCCAACTCGGCTTCTTAAGATATCCTTCTATCAGAAACACAAAGGTGATGCAGGGTCCTGACTGGTTAATGATGAGGACACCATTTTTTGCAGTTGAAACTGAAGCAGGCTTTGACAGGCTTTGTGCTTGCCAGTGAGCTTGTTCCAGATTAAGTTTCAACTCTCATCTGGAGTCTCGTTTGAGCTTCAGGTCATATTGTTTTAGGTGTCTTGGGATGAGTGAAAGATGAGTCAGGTGGGGAAGTTGTGATGTGAGTTGTGTAGTGCAGCATATTTAACCAAAATCAGTTCCACTAAACCTTCTTTGCTAACTTCTGTCTTTTGTTAAGTAGAAATTATTAGAGAACCCAGTAGAAGATAAATGCAATTAAAATGCTAATAAACTTGAAGCTGCACCAGAATGCTTTGCATGCTTATGTGTTACTGAGGTGGAACAAGCTACGTACGCTGTTTTGCTCAATGAGAATGAGAAAGCATATTGTGTGGAATTTGGAAATGCATATGAATGATGCATATACAGTATTCAAATGTCAATCAAGCTACACATCATTTAGCTTTTTTTTATTTACTAATATTCTAAACAAATATTCTACATTACATTGCTGTGTTTTTATAGGTGTGGGGGGTTATGTAAAGGGTTACAGGGGGAAGGCATTTCATTAATTTCTCCTTGATTCTGTAGACAAAAGCGTCAAGGGAAATGGGTCCAATGAAAGAACATCTGTGGAGGAGGACTCTGACGGTGACAATGAAAAAGAACTGGGAAACACCACTGATTTATTAAACATGGTAAGACTGGCATTGTATGTCACATCTGCTGGATTTTGTCAGACTATATTTTTTGAACATCAAAATGAACTCTATCTGACACACCCCCTTGACTGTTTTAGTAAATTAGCTCAGGAGCTTTATTTGTATCTCATGTGCGCTAAATATAGAAATTGAGAATACTGGAAAATATCAGAAAGGAGATCTTTGTGTCTCCCCAACAGCCATAGGGTCTCATTTACTAAAGGTTCTTATGTGATAATGTGTTATCCAAGGATAAGGCACGTGCTAGATAGTCCCGTATTTATCAACCACGATAAAGCACGACTTAAAGCATAAGACACGAGTTAGCATGGATGCATCTGCTCAATATGCAAAATGCATGGTGATGTATTCAAATGAAGTGAGAGCACTAATGAGGCTAATTCAGACGATATATTACTAAACTGCAAACCATGAAGCACACCATAAATCGCATGCTAGATAGCACTGATGGAAAGCAGGTGTTACGAGCTGAGATCCATCTTAAAGCTGTCTGTCACTCAGCACAAGGTACAGGTATATGTATGTACGATACTACACATCCCAAACTCTGTAAATAAGTAAGACTCATTTTAAAATAAATGCATTTATATACTAAAATGCACATATACCGGCCGACTGCATAAAATAAATAAATAAAGAAAAACAACTTTTGAACAGAAATGCGTCTATATACAGGTATATTATGATTAAATAAAACTGTCCAAACAAAATAAGTAACAGGACATTGAAAATAAATGTGTTTATGTAGCCTATAGACATAAAAAGCATGCAAAAGCTTACTATGCAAACAGAATTGAAACACGGTAATATAAATAAATAAAGGAAATTGGGTTTACAATCACAACAGCACATAATATCAAAGAAGGAAGTGTTCTCCTAAATCACATATCTGCATAAGGTGCACTTTTTTTTCTGGTGTCTGCGAGATCCACGTTGTAAAACATGTGAATGGCATTTCAATGTACAAAAATGTGTTGATCGCTGAAATATGCCACCAGGTCTAAATGCCAACTCCATACTTCGTTGTATTCACAGTTTCATTAATGTAGCTTAAGGGCTGCAGACTGATCTAATCAATGATGGATAATAAAAAAAAGAAAAGGCTACTATACTGTATAAGCGAAATGCTTTTTATATATACTGTACAGCCATGATAGTGTCTAGGTAGGATTGTTCATAACTTTTTAGTTATTTATTTTTGCGATCCTGCCTTTCAAACACCATTAGAGTATTTAATACATATATTTAGTAAAAGTCATGAACTGACAACTGCATATCTCAATCTCTGCTCATTCCTTTATAGTCAGTGGCCCCTATGTCGTCATTTCGTTAAGACGCGTTGTATCTTCTGTGATAAGGCATGAATTAATATGCAAATGATTTCCACAGCACGCGTCTTAATAAGCGGCATTCATATTGGTAAATACCAGTTAGGGGATTGTGTTAACACCCGTCTCATGGCTACTTTTAAGAACCTTTAGTAAGTAAAGCCCATAGTGTCTGAAGCATGGAGTGTGGGGGTGGGTGCAGATTTCTACACCTCCAACAGAGGGAGCTGGAAACTCAATTTTTCAGAATTGGCAAAAATAAGTTTTGTAAAATGTTTTGTATAGGACCAGGAGAGGTAAGAAAATTGGTACCAGTACTATTTAAGGAATTATTTAAATTTGATACAGGTTACATTTTTAAGTATCTTATGAGTTTGAAGGAAAACACTACTTTTGAGAGGAAAACAGTGATTTTTGACTGTTTCCAGTATTGCTCCAGGATAGCTCAAGATGTTTCATAGTTTCCTTCCTCTGTTGGAACTGTTGCAGCAAAATATATCTGTACAATACAACACACAGAATCTTAAGGGAACAGCCAAAACCCATATAGTAGTAGTCTGTTTCCAATTATTCGCAAATTCTGGGACAGTTCCCATCTAATGCTTTCTGGAGAATTCCTTTAAAAAATATATATATATATATATCTACCCATCAGTGTACAAGTTCATAACAATGACACAATTGTACTGCACATGATGCAGATATTTCCATAATATTCAGAAATAGTGTTTTGTGTATATTCTTTCTAAATATTTTACGGGTTCTAAGTCTTTGTTAATTTTGATTTAGTGTGTTCCTTACAAAACGTGGCAGTAGTTGTGCTTGAATTAAAAATCCAACATAGTCAGGATTTCCATGGAAAAATAAAAATGTCTCCCCTTTTTTTCTCATGCTATTTTGGTAGTTCCTTTTGGGTAATTTGGGTTTCCATGCAGTGTTCTTTTAGGGAGAGAAATTCTCCTTCCAAATGCAAATGACCTCATTAATATTAAAATACAGGAGGGTATATTTAAATAATTCTGTCTAGCTCCAGTTTGGCCTTGCGCGACGACTTATATCGTGCATCTTTCTTAAACTGGGTTTACAAGAAGTGTTTTGGTTGTGTTACCTCATTTGGCCAACCAAACAAACTAATTAATATTAAAGTACAGGAGGGTATTACATGACTACTAATGTCATGCATCTTACTTAAACTGAGTTTCCACAAAGTGTGTTGAAGAACCGCAAGTGCAGCCTGCCTCATTTGGCCACCAAATAAAATATAATGAAAAAAGCAATGGAAGCAAAACAAAAACCCAGACCTAGCCTGACACAAAGGAAATAATTAAGTGCTGTGTAATATCCATTTGCTAAACATTTTCTGACTGCATATATATTTATTATAAATGTACATATATAATATGTACATTATTTGGGATTTACTGATGAAAAGTTTGTCTGTTTGACATACAGCACCTGTAGTTTTATCTTGAACTTCTCAAATGTGACTTGTACAATAACTGTAACTAGTAAGGTAATTTGGGATCGCAAAATTGCAAAAAGAGTTTAATCATATAAATGTGCTTGACATTTTGAAGTCTGTATGTCATGTGTATTCAAAACCAAACTATATTTTAGGTATTACATTGACAAGCATTGCTTGAAACTACTGGAATTGATTCTTCCTTGGGCAAAGCAGTTGTCTTCTTCTAGGGCATCTGTTTTTGATGATTGATAAAAGCTGTAAAAAACCCAGATAAATTATTAAATTGCGTTTTGCAGACAGAGAGACTATAGGCGCACCAGATAAGAAAAAACAGTTTTGCTGCAGACACCCTGGTTAGAGGCTGTTCTCCCCACCCGTACCCTTTTTTTTTAAGCAGATAGCTAAAAATATGATTTTGCTTTCTCTGTCCAGCTGAATATACAGTACTGTATTATAAGGCCTCTTTAGCTTTGTCTTTCTCCTGCCTCTTATTTTGTTTGACTACAGTTATCTTGTATTGCTTTGTGTTTCTGTCTGTCTGTTCTGAGTCTGTCTTGTGTTCGTCGGGTACTGCATATGTTGGGTGTTGTTTCTAATAATGCCCAGGCACAGTAGATTTTTTCCTAGTCACTATCCTGTACTATACAATAAATCATAGAAAAGCTTGAAATACAAGTTTTACAAGGACTGTAAGGAATGATGTGGTTTAATGGAAGTAAAGTTGATACTGAGAAAATGGACTGCTATTTGGGCCTAATCCATTTATCACCCTGTTAGAGTAAATTAGCACATAGTTATGTGGAGTTTGCAAATACTGCAAATGCATTTAAAAGCTTTCTAACTAACATTCATGGATGTTACTTTGCCAGAACCATTTGCCAGATCAATCCATTGTGTTCTATTGCATTTACCTCCAAGTTTAAATTGATCATTATACTTTAGATTTTCTACTGTGGAAGTATTATTCATGCTAGTATACTGTTTGTGTCTTTTTAATTTGTAGTTTTGTGTTGTCCTGTGAATTTCTCGGTAAAATAAATATTGTAATATTTTAAGTGAATGTTTGGCTTTAAAGTTAATTTATTTTCTTATGTTTTCCTTTATAAATTATTATTATCTTTGACTAGTTGCAAAATGTTATTTAATACTTGTTTTCTGTATCTATAATGTATACTGTTTCTTTTGTCCTAAAAACTAGGCCTACGTTCTGTGTAAAAAAAAACAAAAAAAAAACCCTACTAACAGCAGCTTGAAATTACACTCACTTTGTGAAACCTTGGTTTGGGGGGTTTATCTTGAATAAGTATCTTGTATGAAGATGGAGTTCGATCCAGTTCACTGAGTTGCATTACCATGTTTTCCAGACCCACATAATGCAGCTGAACCCCAGTGACAAGTCATTAACGTTATCGCCGGTTCAGAAGCAGAAGGTAAGCGTGTGCAGTGACATTCTCTCTGCTTTTAACTAAATGCTGCAGAATGCTGTAGGGCAAAGGAAACAAAGGCTTCCAGTCCCGTCATGGATATTTTAGATATACAGGGTAATTGTGTTATGTATGTTTTGAATTTGCTTCGTTTTTTAAATAGATGATTGAGTCAAAATGTTGGATGATTATTCAGATTGTTTTGTGTCTATTGTAGTAACACAATAAAATAGCATACTGTATACTACACACCAATATGTGACTACTAGACAGCATTAATGCACAAATGCTACACAAGCTGTCTGTTAACTATACCATATTACTGTAGATGGGGGTTAATGATGGTTATGATTGAAATATTCTAAGAAAAGACAATATCGATACTTTGATGGTTCAAATGGGTTTGTATTCATGAGAAACTAAATAGTTTGCTACTCTGCCTTATAACACTAAAGATAGGGATTAGATCTATCCCTTTCTCATGACCTGTGGAAAGCCAGATCACTTGGAAGTGAGTCTGAGGATATTCAGGGTTCTCTTTCTCCGCACACTAATACCCTGTCTGCCTCAGGAAGAATCATGCTGATTCCACTTATAGATATTTATAGTGCTATAGTATGTGTTCAGCAGTGGTGTTGCATTAACATTCGAAGCACTTGTCCATTTAAGCTAGGCTTAAGCCTTTTTGACTAATGCCTACGTGAGAGTTTTTTATTAAAGAAAATACAGGTAGGGGCTCCCGAGTGGCGCATCCAGTAAAGGCGCTCCGCGCGGAGTGCAGGATGTGCCCTATAGCCTGGAGATCGCAGGTTCGAATCCAGGCTATGTCACAGCTGACTGTGACCGGGAGTTCCTAGGGGTCGGCGCACAATTGGCTGAGCGCTGCCCGGGTAGGGAGGGCTTAGGTCGGCAGGGGAATCCACGGCTCACCGCGCATCAACGACCCCTGTGGCCGATAGGGCGCCTGTGGCTCTGCAGCGGAGCCGCCAGATCTGTGTTGTCCTCCGGCACTATAGGTCTGGTGGCATTGCTGTGGATCTGCAGTGCGAAAAATGACGGCTTGGCAGGAGCACATTTCGGAGGACGCGTGTTCCAGCCTCCGTTTCCCGAGTCGGCGCGGGGGTTATGAGTGGTGAGCCGGGGATACAGATAATAATTGGGCATGCTAAATTGGGGTGAAAATCGGGGTAAAATAATTGGCGACGACTAAATTTATGAAAAAAAAAAAAAGAAAATACAGGTTTGTATTGTGTTGTATTGGTTAGTTGCTGTGAAGTTACAGGATACAGCATTCTCTTCACACCATCCTTACTGTAATAGTTGCCAAAACCCCATGCGTATAACCTTGATGTGAGATATTTTCCACCATTCATTGTTTTTGTTTCCCCAGTGATTTCTACTTGCTGCCTTCCCAGATTTTTCATTTCCATTCCTTTTCTAATCCTGTCCCTCTTATTTTTATTCTGTGCTTCTCATGGCGGTATACTGTAGAAGAAAATAAAAGTTGTGAGAAGTCATGGTAAGAAACTTCACAAAGATTCTGATACTTCTCCTAGTGAGCAGGTTTCCACTGAAAGAAAAGCGGCCAACATTCCACTGCAGCCCCAGCCCCCCAAACCACTTATGGTTTCTGGTCCCAGCCCCAAATCGCTGGGAGCTGACAGAACTGCCAAAAAGAGTACTAAAGACAGGGCTCCAAAAAGCAGTGTGGGTGGTGAAGAAAATTTAAAGACTCAATTAAATCAGCTACTGAAAACTGATACAGAAAAAAATAAAGATGTTCCCAAGCAAGAAGCCCTTAAAGCCAGCCCTAAATATAGCAAACCTATGTTAATAAAAAGCAAAGTGCTGAGTAGAAGCAATGGGAATGTTACTGACCACCCTTGCCTTAAAACGGAAGCCCCTGCTGTACCGGCAAATACAAAAAGTTTAAGCTACAAGAAGCCATTGGCAAAACAAGAGCAAAAACAGGTAGATCTTAAAACTAAAGTGCCTTCTGCACTGCCAAGCAAAATGACCTTAAGCGACAAAAAGCCATTGAAAAAACACGAGCCTATAGAGACAGATCTTAAAACTGAAGCGCCTTCTATAACACCTAGCACAAAAACACTAAGTGATGCAAAAAGAGTAAAAAAAAAAAGACAGACAAAGCTAAAGAATCTGAAAAGGCAATACCACATGTGACTTATGTCAAAGGCAATGAGTCAGATGGGGAAGACAAAAATAAGGTGGAAGAAACATATAAAGGTAGAAGAGTGAGCAAAACAGAGAGGATCACAAAGCAAATGGCATTCACCATCTCTTCAAAAAGTGAGTCAAGTGATTCTCAATCAGAAAAAAAGTCGGCTGTTAAAATTCAAATAGTTTCTAAGGCCAGGACCTCAGAACAGAGAAGTGACAGTGATAGAGAGAGACAAACAGGCTCTCTATATCAAGACAGTGATGCGGGACCAGGGAAGGACACTGCTGCTGGAGAAGCTTCTGAAGTTGAAGAGAGTCAAGCAGCAGCAGCAGAAGAGGAGGAGAATAGTATTGAAGGTAAGAAGGTGAAGAATGAGGAAGTTGTAAACAAAAGCAAAACAGAAGGCACAGGTGTGGAGCATACGAGCAAAGAAGAGGAAGATTTGGAAAATGAAAAAACAACAGAAGAAGAAGACCAAAGCAATGAGGCAGAAGACCAGGAGGTTGGAGAAGAAGAAAATGAAGACCATCAAGAACTGGAGGAGACCGAGGAAGAAAACAGAGAGAAGGAAAGTGATGCTGAAGGAAGCCTGGAGGAGGCAGAGGAAGAAAGTCACCTAGAGGAGAGCTGGGGAGAAGGAGAGGAGAGTGATGCTGCTGGAGAGGAGGAGGAGGCAGGAAAGAGAAGAGCTGAGGGAGAGAGTGTGGAGGAGGAGGAGGGAGGCAGGGAATGGGAGTCACACAATGAGGAGGAGAGAGATGATGAGGAAGAAGGGGAGGAGGAGGGTAATGAGGGAGAAGAGGGGGCTGTGGAAGGAGAGGAGGAGGAATGCGAAAATGAAGTGGAAGAGGAGATAGAGGAGGGAGCTGATGATAGTGAGGGAGAAGATGAGGGAGAGGGTGAGGATGGAGAGGGGGAAGAGGAGGAGGAGGAGGAGGAGGGGAAGAAGGGGAAGGGGAGGAGGAGGAGAGAGAGGGGGAGGAGGTGGAAGATGAGGGAGGAGGGGGAGGGGGAGGGGGAGGGAGAGGCAGAGGGGGAGAGAGAGGCAGAGGGGGAGGAGGCGGAAGAGGTGGAGGAGGGAGAAGGGGAGGGGGAGGAAGTGGAAGAGGGGAGGAGGTAGAAGAGGAGGAGGGGGGAGAAGAGGGAGAAGGGGAAGAGGAGGGAGAAAATGAGGCAGAAGAGGAGGAGGAGGAGGAGGAGGAGTAAATGGAGGAAACCACACAATCCAAAAAGAACCAAAAAGCAAGTGAGACTACTAAAGCCAGCAAGAAAGACACTAAAAAGAGCAAACCGGAAATCAGGACGACCAAACAAAAACCTCATGGAAAGCAGCACATACCGAATGGAATCCATAAATCCCAGCAGTTCTGGAACAATGTGCTGCCTCATTACTTGACGTTGAAATGAGGGCCCCGTTCATAAAGCTTGTTAAAGAATGTTTTTTCAATTATGAATGTATTATGATATTTGTTATCATAAACCTGTTCTAGACTATTGCTGACATGTTTAACATCAGAAAGCTTCATGGATATTAAAATTGATGTTTTCATTAAAAATGACTTTTAAAAAGCATTCTTTAAGTAACTCATGAGTTAAAGCTTTGTGAAAAGGGCATGCTGTTATAAGAAAAAAAATAGTAATTTGCTTTCAAATAAAATAATATAAAATAATATAATTGACTTAAGTAGCGGGATTTAGAAAAATATAGCGTTACTCATCCCTACATGTTGCTACAACTGTTTAAATAATGTCATTTTTCTTTTCATTGTTAACATCCTGACAACTTTTTACACTTATAACTTTAAAGTCTGTTTCAAAGCTCTTTTCAAAATGGCCGCCGTGTTTGAGATCTGTCCTCTAAATCACTGCAGGAAGAGTGATTTAAAAAAAAAAAAAACATAAGTGCTTTGGCTTTTCTGTTCTGTATCACATCATGTATCATTATTGCTGTGTGTTTCACAATGTGGGCATAAACCTTAAACTAGGAGTGCACTAAAGCGGGCATTTTGAAAACAGCTTAGAAACTTTAAAGTTATAAGTGTAAAAAGCTGTCAGGATGTTAACAATGAAAAGACAAATTACAGGTCCTTTATTTAAACAGTTGTGGCAGCACGTGGGCATGTGTAATGCTATATTTTTCAGAACCCTGCTACTTACTCTTAAATTCAAATAAGTATTTAAATTTCTCCAATGTAAAACAATCCTAAAAATCAATGGTTTCATTCTTTTTTTTTTTTTTTGAAGATCTTGGTAAAATTAAGTAATTTAATTTATATCCGATCAATTGGTATAAAATTAAGATTTATATAATTAAGATGAAGTGCTTGCCACCGACATATCCTAGAGTAGATCTTACTTTACCTATATACTCTTCATTCATGTTTTTCTATGCTTTGTTCTGCTCACACATTTCTTCATTATCATGAACTTTGAAAAAGCATTTTATTTTCCATTTTAATGAAGCTTTTGTTCCAGTTATTATAGTAAAGACTTTATGTGTTAAGGACCCAACTCCTTTAGCTGACGAAAAAAAAAAAACGTTTTGGGAAAATCTGGATCCATTTTCATGTTGATTTCTCATCAACAATGTGTCACAACAGCTGTGCTTAGTTCATTTGTTTATATTTTCAACTACAGGACACAAGATTATGTAAAATCAATACAAACCAATAATGTAAATCTGAATATTTTTGTACATTGGTGCACTTAGATAATAATTCGGCCAAAAAAAAAAAGAAAACATGGAAATGCCAAGTGCTTATGTCTTCCCAGTAATGTGACTTTTATAACAGTTATTGAATTGTACTGTAACTGTACATAGCGTATATATCTCAATGTTCTGAGCATGGTGCTGCTGTAGCTTGAGGTTTCTCAACGCCGTCCAGTGGGGCTGCTTTATAGTGAGTCACTTCACCAGACACTATGAAGCCTTTCTTGTAGAGCTGATATTCACTTCAAGTTTTAAGGCAAATCAAGTTGGTGACGTGGGACAGTAGCGACTGCCTTTTAGTGTTGACTATTAACATTTCCAGTGGTGTTGTCCACATTTAATATCTGGTGTTGAAGTGTTAATGCCTTACAGCTAACAGGCATGGTTCCAAGAAACAAAAAACTGTTCTTTTGAGTTTGCCGACTTGCTGAAAGATGCAAACTTGTTTTTCTAACTGTTTCCTCTGTTTAATAGCTTTGATTGGTTAACCAATGGCAACCCAGTTGCTTAAAGGGAGTTGTAGCTGATTAAATACTGTTTTCAAATTTCAAGTATTTTTAACACAGCATTACAACATTGTGCAGGTAATTACAGTGTGAGTGGACAACGTTTATGTTAACCTTGTGTTTGGACTGACAGGAGAGCATTGGAAAGGAAAGCTGTGAAAATCAATCAATTTATTATGTTTGTTTGTTGTTTGATCTCTTTCTTTTTAACATGTATTTGAATGCATTGAACCAATGAGCCATCTATTGTATATATTCAGCATGTGTTTCACATACTGCAGTTGTACAATACAGGATTATTTTGGGCAAACAAACATGGCAGTTCTTGATCCACTGTACAGTGTACAGTATGAATTTGTTTGCTTGAAAATGACATTGTATCTGACTCTACAGGTATGCCAATACAGTAATCCATCACATATCCGACTGCAGTGGGACCAGAGTAAGGGCAGATATGTAAAAAGGCGGCTGAATGAGTCCTGTTTTAAATACCATTAGACACAGTTGTAACAATTACTGTATTCACACAATTATTGTTTTGAGATTCAGCTTTTATTAGGGAGCTCCCTTACATCCCTTGTTTAGAAAGATAAAGGGTATTAATGCTTGGGTAGCTGTCTGCAATGTGGGTGCATGCATTCGCTGCTGAGTGACAGGCAGGAGATCGAGACAGAGGTTGAAGTTGATACACCCCGCAGGCGAATGTGATTTATTTACAAATCAACACACTGAACAGCTCACGTGACACTACCAGCAATGGCAGCGCACGGATCACATACAACACAGTGTACGAAAACTTTGGTAGGATCTACAATATCTGAACTAATCTTCTCTGTTCAATAATAAACTAACGTTGCTGAAGAGGTTGATCACGGCAGATAAACGGATAGGGCGGATATGTGGCAGGCGGATACACAGCGGATTACTGTACATGTAAAAATGATGTTTATAATAAACTTTTCTATTTTTCCGCTGTGCTTGTTTTACTGTCTGTATATTTGACTCTTCTTCGTATTATCTAAACCTCATTTGTAATTAGATTTTATCATCCCTTGCTTGGGATACAGTCCCAGCACCGTATGGAACTGCCACTCCAGCTGTGATGAAACTTAGTTAGGACATCACAATCTGTAGATATATAAAGGATGCCTGTATGTTTGTACGTCGTACTAAATGCATTACTAGCAACACAGTTAATGGCCCTATTTAATTCAAAACATTAGTGTAGAGATAACTGCCATACATTATTTGTAAAAATAATCAAGGCTATACAGTTTGTATAAATTCAGTTTTTATGCAGAACAGCTAGGTGTTATAATTAAAGCAAGATTTGCTCCTTGCACGCTATTAGTAGCTAAAATAGCTTTGTTGTATCCATTTATATTTCCTGTAAAGTGAACTGTTAAATTGTTATTGAGCCACTAGAAACAAACTTCACGAGGAGAGATGTATGACTCACTTTCCTGTGATAAGTTTACTGCAACATTGACATAAACATCTGAAACCACAGCTACAAACATTGCTTTTATCAGGACTTATCACAGTGATTCATAGAGAACTATCCCAAAAAACACTCAAGACCTAAACAGGGCCATTTATTGATAGCTGCAGCATCATTTGTTGTAAATCTCGTTAGTTTTCATGCTTTAATTCAACATTCTTCCATTATAGAAATAACCCTGATATCTAGTTTTTATGATCATTGCTACTAAAAGGGTATGTTTTCTGTGCATAAGATTTGAGATACTGTACCTATAAAGAGTGGGACATCTGTGGACAAACATTTGAGAGGAGTTCTCTGCTGTCTGTTAGTATGAACAACCAAACGAGCAAGATGGGATGAATGGCCTCCTGTCGTTTGTAAACTTTCTTATGTTCTTATGAAATCTTTTCCACAGCTGTTCATTTACAGTGGTCCTTATCACTGAAAAATGTATCTTATCAAAATTGGTGTTTTTATTAACTCCTCTCAAGGATGGATATACGACTCCCATTGCATAGCAGTTTGATCCATTCCTGGTTTTACTGTGAGTTTAATAAGATACACCTGAGCTTGTTACCTTTACACTGTTGCTAATTAAGCTCGCAGTAAAACCTGGGATGGGTGAAACTGTTTTGTAATAGGAGTCTTCTTTCCACTCCTGCATCTGCCGTTCAAGTGTGTTTTAAATTATTCTGGGATAGCAATGAGTCACTTACAGTAAACGCTTAGCATGCTTTGTATTGACCAGAAATAATTTTACTACCATATACCGGTAATGTCATTTTTACAGTATGTGCACTGAATCTCATTTGGTCACTGTGTGTTAATGCTATTCTTTGTAATGCATTAAGTTTCCTGTTAATGCTATTCTTTGTAATGCATTTTTCAAAGTCTTGGTAGGGCATCTTCTCCTACCCCATAGTTTACATAAACATTTCAAAATTAAATGAAAACATTGTGATCAAAGGGGATAAAAATATAATGCACAGGTATGTTGGAAAAAGGTTGTATCAAGGCATTGTTGTTTTTTAAAAACAAAACAAAAATATGTAAGGTTAAGGGTTAATGAAGTAAAAAAATAATCTTCAAGTGAAGTACAGTGGAGGTAGAAATGTGTTCTGAAATGATCATCCAGCCCCTCACCCAATGTCAATTTTACATCATGTAATGAGTCCACGTTATCTAATCATTTGTGCATTTTCATGTACTTGAGTTATTTCTTTTGCTGGTTATGCAGTAAGCTGGTCATGAGGGTAAGTACTGTGCCATACCATTTGAAAAGTTCCCGTCTTAAATGTACCTAGTATCACTAGGGTTAGAACCTCCCATGCTTTTGCAATTTTGTACCAAAGTTTGGTGTATAGAAAAATAGATCTATAACATGACTCGGTCACCTTAGTTATTTAAATGGTGTCACATCTAAATATAGCCACTGTTTGAAAAATAAAAATACGAGCAACACTGACATTTTACTTATTTAAACACTTAAACTATATTTACATTGACTTTTAATGAGCCAAAATTTCGATCCACCAGCGGTTATATCAATTGAATAGACCCCTATATCCCTGTTCCCTCCTTAAAAAAAAATTCCATCTGCTTTAGCTGTCAGTATTTGATCTTTTAGTTGTGCATTCCCAGCAGCTACATCCTGTCCTTTACACGGTCTGTGTGTCGTTTCATGTTTTTCTGTTCAGAGCTCCTGCAGGCTTTTCCATGTCATTAAATCTTTCTCTTGAATTGCACCTCCCTCCCTGTAAAGCTCTAAATCCTGAACTAGGGGTCTTGAGGAATTTTACCTTCAGTAGCAACACGTGCTGTATATAATGTAAGAGCAGAACTCACGCCTTTCTTGTGCTCATCATACGTATTTATAGACACCTTTTCTCATTTGTGGGTTTATGTTCACCGTATCAGAATCTACAGCACAAATCTGAGGAGGAGAGTGAGGAAGAGGAGAATGATGATGATGATGAAGAGAGTGAAGAAGAAGAAGATGATGAAGAAGAAACAACTGTTCAGGAAATGACAAAAGGAGAGCCAGAGGCAAAGAATAGTGATGTGATCTCTGAAGAACAACATGGAAAGGTACACTTTATTTCACTGCTGTATTCCATTAATTTCAGCTTTCATGAAACTGTTTTAGGCTGCTGTTCTAGAAGCCAAACACTTTCTAGAGCAGTGTAATGAATATCAACCTTTATTATTAAATATATATATATATATATATATATATATATATATATTATATAAATAAATAACTCTTCAGTTAAATTGTGCCCAGCTATAATGTACCATAGCTGGACAGTGTTCCTGCTGAAATTTGGGATATTTTTCTATGGGCTTCTACTCTGTATAGAGTATTATAAGGATAATGATGAGCTGATAACAGTCTGTAACACTTTTATTTACAGGAACCTGAATTCGTAAAAGATGAATCAGTACCGGATGGTGTACAGAAAGGTATGCATGATTTCTTACTGTAAATATTATTTTTTATGCCATTGTTAGTATTACTTATTAAACAAATCCACCCACAACAGGGTTGCACTCTGAGTCAGACAGATTTTAGTTTGCTTTTGGAAAACTCTCACTCGGTACTCCTTGGTTATCAGCCTCCCTCCTTTATGCAGGTGCAATCCCCAGTTCTTTCCATATGGATTTCCAGGCTGCCCCTGTACAAAAACAACTACTGAGGCTTATTGAAAATTGACTGGTGGGGATCTAACCATATTAGTGTCAAAATCAACACAGACATTCAAGTAAAAGTACATTTATGCAATAAATGTTTTCACATATGTGAACCACTTGTATAGGGGAGCTATGGGCACAGGAGGGTTCACTGAATCATTGAGAAATGGCAACACTAACTAACCAAATGTAGAAAAAATGGAATAACATTTTCAGCTGAGGGTGTTTTAATAGATGCAGCCTAATTAGCAACTTTTCATGTATGAAATACAAGTAATCACCTTCTTTTGAAGTGGAACAGCAATTGCTATAGTAAATGACATCGTCTTCTGCAGCAAATTATGGTTAATCTCCCGCTTACTTTGATTACAGTGTAAAAGAACTAGCGTAGGAGTGTGCTGGAGGCTGAGCCACAGACTTTCGTCTGAATGCTACTCTTGATATTCCATCATGAAGACTGCTGTGTTTGAAAGAAATATGTGATATTGTAAATACTCCCTTGCCCTTGTCAATTATCCACCTATAAGCAGAGTTACAGGACACCACTAACCATCTTTACAAAACCTCACCCTAGTGTTCTGGCAGCTCCTGATATCTGGTGGTCTTCATAACAACTAGTAACAGATAATTATGGACTGAACATATCTAATAAAGTTGTTATAATGGCATTGCAGACAACACTGTAATTCAAGCTAAAGATTCGGATGACAATATAAACCAATATAGCGAAGGTTTGTGAGTTCATCTAAATGCAGTGATTGAATAAACAGTCCGTATATCTTGCCTAGCCATCCACATGGTTCTTTGGTTGTTGTCGTTGTCATTTTCACTTTTCCATGTTCAACACATGTTCCTTTTAAATATGTTTTTCCTTTTTAATATTTGTCATGTGAATCCTCCTCATTGTCACAACTTCTAATTTTCGATCATTCAGAGGTTTCAGTTCGTACAGTATATTGTTCAGTGTGATTTACTGTTTGTTTGCTTCAGTACCGTTCTTGGCAGCTGTTTAGATTGAGAAAGTGTGAAAGTTTTGACTCATAAAATATTGTCACTGCTATTATATTTTGGCTCTTTTTCCCACTATGTCCTAATGGTCGGACACGATTTGTTTAATTTAGTAATGTAAACAAATTATGCTAAGAGTTTTCTTGTACTCTTTTGCTGCTCTCTACTAAAATAGAGGGAAGACAGAATGGAAGTAAATGACTTTTCATTTCAGTGGGAATTATTTGTATTTATTTATTTTTTTAAACACCCCCCCAGACTCTTTTTATGGACAAACCCAGAACAAATAGCAGATAAACAGGAAGAGAGAAGAACAAAACTCGGTAGCAGTGGTGCTTATTATTTTTAGTTTAAGACAATTGTTAGAAACACAATTATAGCTAAGACATTTCAGTACAAGAAATAACCAAGATGCAAAAAATGATCAATAATACTGCATACGTCGATTGTTCCATCCCTACATAAAAAAAAAAACTAAAAAAAAAAACTATTTTACACAATGCCAAAAAATAGGACATAGTTGTAACAAAATCTTGGACATGGACTGGGGTTGCCTGTCCCTAGACTAAACGGTACCATCTTTTGTCAGTCTTCTGCGTTTCAAATAAAAATATCCATTTCATTGGGGGCTGGAATGTAAAACATTTAATTACTGTGGTGCTGTGTAGGCTGTAGCCGGTATAAAGGAATGTGTATATATACAGAAATGTAAATATAGCCCAGACTTAACACTGACCCTGGTGTCAGTTCTAGTGCTGGTAGAAGGCCTATGAAAGCCTTTTAATGGAGCACACTAGAGCATTCATCCACTTGCTTTTCTAAATATGACTGCAGAATGCTCCTACTGTAAACCAGGCTAGCACATTGCTGGGGGATGTTACATGCCTGTTTCAAATGTAAAGGAACTTTAATAGAATGTATGTACAATGCACAGTTTACATTAGAATACTAATAGAAACCAGTTTTGAGGACAGTATTGGTGTGTCATTTCTTGATGTTTAGAAAAATGATACCATCAGCAAAGGACTTGAGTCAAAAGGGCAGTTTCATCACCTGTATATGGATGATGGAGTACCCTTCCAGTGCTATATCTGGTAGCCACGGAGGTATTAATCACACTTTTATGGTTTGGTTATTACAGTCCTCTTTACCAGCCTTTCTTGAAGGACTGCAGGGTCATGCTATGAAAACGTTTTGTTACACTGATAAGTCATCGGTTATCTGACTAAAGGCAAGCAAGGCTTTTGTAGTGATGCATCTTCACCAATACAAAGATGTTTGATAAAGGTCTTGAAATTGATAGCAGCCTGATATTGAAGATTTAGCCCGTGTACCAAAAGTTACGTTTTCATGGAACGGCCCTGCTGCCAGAGTTCCATCTAGAATGAGTTCCATCTAGAATGAGTTCCATCTTGAATGAGGTTTAAAAAGATATTGCTGTCTGTATTCTGTTTATGTTTTTTAACTCCTGCAGAAATGCTTACAGCTATTTTTAACTCTGTTTCTGAAGAGCAAGAGAGTCCCAAAGCTCAGGACCCCTCTCCAGCTGAAGAAGTGAGAGAAGAGGAGGCAAAAGAGGAAAGCAAATCGAAAGGCTTGTTTGGAACAAACGGAAGAGTAAGCAAAATCGATCCAAAAATACTGTGATTATTACATGTTCTTGGTTGTAAAGGTGTAATGGAGCATGATGCTAATAAGAAACCTTTGAATTTTTATCCACCAATCAAGGTAGTCTCAATTAAAACCCTGGATATCAGACATTACCTGCATGGTTGACCTTTTCTCAATGTTAGCCTACAACTCAAGCTGTTACCTACCTGACGCGATCAACCACCAGTCAGTAATGTCAATTAACGTCTGCCAAACTTTGATGCAGCTGTCTTTGTGTTCCTCTTTGTTGCAGATTTCTCTATTCAAGAGAAGGTCGATCCGAGAAGACAAGAAGCCAGAAAAAAAGGGTGAAGTGAAACCAGTAAGCACTCTTCAGGAAGACAAGCCCAAAGACAATCCAAGCGGCTCCTCTAGAAACCTGGAAAACAAAGACCTCAACCAGAACAACGCTGGGGAGAACACTACAGAGCCCACACAGTCAGTCCAGGACGGTACTGAGAAAACACAACGCACCCTGGAAAAGAAGTCACGATCTGCAACATGTACAATACTCTGATTTTGTGTATATATATATATATATATATATATATATATATATATATATATATATATATATATATATATTATATATGCTTCTCGAAAGCCACTAGGTGCTGCATGTAATGTTCAAGCACTGATTTCAAATAGAGGGAAGTTACTACGCACAATCGTGAGTTATGATACATGCTGGATCACCACCACAACTTGTGGTGCTAATTTATTAATGTCAAATATTGGGACCTTTACATCACAATCATTACTGTTTGATTTTTGGTCTATGGGCAACATTTTTGTGAAAACCTTTGTGTGTTTTTGAATTTGTGAAACTCAACTGTACATATTTTATGTAACACAGAGACATTTATTTATATAAATATATTTCATGTAAAAGCACAATTTGCACTTTAAATTGGAACAGTACATAATATATACATATATAGTTCTATATATGATAATATGTTTCAGGGACATTTTTTCACCAGTTCTCATTGCAAAGCCTTATCACCGCTTTGTGTTGAAAAGTATTGGTGTTCTGACATCAGATATACTGTATTGAAAGGCAGCTCTTTTTCAGAATATGTATTTTTTCATTCACTACCTACTAAAAATTGGTATGATAAATTAATCCATTTGGCAGTATCAATGTTGGAATCCTTTTTGATTTAAATAGAATATATTAATGTTGGAGTATTGCCTTTGTTTCCCCTCATGTATCAGGATTATTAAGTTTTGATCAGGCCACTGACTTTGTTGTTTCACCTGATATATAAAGTTAGGTACAGATGTTTATCAGAATACTTGTACGCTCTAATTTTCAGAAATGGGGGTGCGGTTTAAAAAATTTCACACTGTTTCTTTTGGCACTGATTGGCTGGGACTCATTGTCAATATCTGATGCGCTTTTCGTCTTGCTTTGTGGGTAACAGCCTAAATTGAAGCAACAGTTATGTAATCATGCCTTATGGAGATATATAAAAAAAAAAAAAATACTCTCGACTTTTTTTCTCTTAGCATTATCTATTTTCCTTATAACAGGTTTAACATTTTTTATTTACATTTTTTAATTGTATCTATAAAACATCTGATCCGATCCAGCATAAATTAATTTCAGGTGATCCACGTATTATGGAAACCTGAGTCACAAAAACTAGGATTTTTTTTTTTTGTATACATTCTACTGATTAACGGGTTAAAGAGGGTCTTGACTGTAGCAATTGCATGCCTCATCCAGCAGAGGGCACTGTAGATCATAGCAAGGATCTCCTACTCTGCTCTACCTAGATTTGACACTAGTGCAGGTGGCCTGTATGCTTTTCCCCCCAAAAAATCATAACAGTATCAAGTTCATGAATTCAATCCAAATGGAATTTTACTCCCGGTGTTTTCTTGTCATTATATTGTCATTGTATCACAATGATTTTTAAGAATGTGTCATTTCCCCTGCTTTTATGGTTTAATGTTAATAGTCCAGGTGTTATTATTCTCTATTCTTTACAGATCTAATAAAGGCAGCGCTCACAGCATCTAAGGCTTTAGATACTATGTGGTATTTTTTTGGGGTGTTATGTTGGAAAATTTTAAGAGATATATTTACTTCTAAGGGTCAAGTTGCAACAAAATCCTGGACTGGTTAAAACACCTGAAGATATTAGCAGTGTTCCCCTTGTTGTATTATTACTGCTCCATGCTGCTCTAGAGACATATAAAGTGCAGCTTTTGAATGTTAAACCCTATTATGATACTATATCATTCCAGTAAGGTAATATAGGGTTTGAAGAAGGTGTGAGTACACTTTACACTTGAAGGGCAGTGATATGCCCTGTGTGAAATCCATGTTGGGGGTAGTAAGGTTTTCCAGATTGGCATTGAACTATACCAGCCGTCTTTGAATAGTTCATTATGAAAAAATCATCCTCTGTTCTTTCATGTGACAATCAACATAAATACATGTCCCACTCTGTGCCAGATGTGCAATTTCCCTGAAGCCCTGCTATTAGCTCATTGGCACTTATAAAAGAGTCTTCTAGGTAAACAAATGTTGCGATTTTATTGAAATCAAAGTCGATACAAGTCCTCTAAATTGTAATCACAGTGGAGCTTTAGTCGCATTTTTCTATTGGACATTTTTATTGTATAAATGTAAAAATCAGGGGCACTGGTTTTTGCCCAGAGATCCAAAGACATCGTCAGGTAAGCATTAGGGGTGTTCATAGTTTTAGACTTTCAACATTTAAAGGTAATCACGTGTTAACATTTAGAATTGTGCCTAAATGTTTAGTAGTTGTCGACAATATGCATTTTATACAGTGGTAATGGATTTAATATTCAATATTTATTTAAACTCTCATCCATGTAAGCAAACATGTTGTACATCTCTAGTCTTACACAAGTGTTTATACAAAGTAACAGCACTCTATTGGAAGTCCTTCTGCGTTGTTAAAAACATTCCTACTGTGTTATAAGCATAAATGTTTTTATTGCTCAAGTTTAAACATTTAAGAAATTAAACGTAATCTAACACCCCTGTTAAGTACTGGTTAATCGGATAGCATAGTCAGGGTGTTAAAAACAAGCTTCATTGCTGTGTGGGATACCTTGGGTTTTCAATAACAAGCAAGTATGCAGAGGGGTTGTTTTTAATCTGACTATAGAGGACTCACTGAAAAAACAGTTTAACTGTGTTTTAAAAAACGAGTCCCCCAAATCAAGGTCTGTTTTTGGTTGAGTGAAAGCGCAGCTTCTGCAGAATAGGTCCAATTATATACTGTAGGTCATAAGGCAGCAGGGGAAACTGATCATAGCTCTACAGTGATTGAAAACTGGGAAGATTTTCTTTTGATTATTACTTCAACCGGCAGTGGAGAAATAATTAAGTTCTCCTCTGCAGTCTGTACAGCTGGCATGAATATGTTTTCATATTGCCTATTCATAAAACATTAGCATGTCAGTAAATGCACAGAAGCTTTATGAATACGCCCTATTGTGATTTGAGGCCTTAAATGACACTTTGTATATAAGGTATATTTTTTAGAAGGAAATAAAATCTCTTGTAGTTTTGATGTTTATTGTGTTGTTTGCCTTTTCATTAAATTTGTATGGCTGTACACCACTTTGTAACTCAACTTGTATCCAATGGAAATATGTATTTACATCTTGTTTGATACCAGGATGTGTTTTCTGGTTTTATGTCTAATTGTGCTCATCTGGCATGTGAATGCGACATATACTTCAGTTTATACTTGAAAAAAATAAATAAAAAAATTATGGAAGTTGATTTTAACATCATACGTGTCTTCTTGTCAGTCCAGAAGCAAGCAGCAGTAAAATGGCATCAATCTGTGTAAAGCCTTCAGCATCTAATACTCATGTTCTAATACTCAGATCAGCTTCAAGCGTGGTTGTGGTCAGTGCCTGTTAGAGACTATTCCTTGGCCATCATACTTGCAAGACCAAAAAGTATGACCCCATGCCAAGTTGTGTAAATGTTTAGTTGTTTGTTATTATTTAATTTTTTTATGATACACCACAATCATTTAGCAGCTGGGAGTCCTTTAGGTTATGCTGCTTTTCAGAGAGCACAGGCTTGTTTGGATCACATCCTCAGAAAGGGAAAACATTGCAGACAACATGCCAGTCGATATGTGATAGAATCCAAATGTTTCACTCTTTTGTTCTTTTGAGGAATACTTTTGCCGTTGTCTAGAATGAGAATTACAGTGAGTATATTATTCTACTATAGAGATTAAGGTACTTTTAAGTGGTTTATTGTAATGCCTGGAATTAAAAATACCTCCTTTGTATTGCTTTTCATAAAACCATTAGTTGTTACTTGACTAGTGTTATTAATGTCAATGATTTGTTAATGTCCTAGGGAATGGATCAGAGGTAGTGGGTGTGCAGTGGTGTTACATGCTTGTGCAAAGATCCTCAATCTGATGAAAAGAAATGGTGTATGTTCTGCTTCACCTGTGCTGCATGCCTCAGATTTCTGAAATGCGACTACTCCCCTTTGAAGCAAACTTTAAAATAATGCTAATGTTATGTAGGTCACCCCCTGGCATAAAATTTGATCAAAGATTATCAGCTTGTTTATTTACTCAATTCAACACCTTATATTGTATATATGTGCCCATTAAACCCTTACTAAAATTACAGGGTGGCCATAAATTACAATTATCAGCACATGGGAGACAAGATGAGCAGATAAAAAGAAATTCATAAATGTTGCCACCAGATGGGTGTAATTGCAGCGCTAATGTGCATAATTAATAAAAGGAAATGCTGAAATCACTTGGATGCTGGATACAAGTTCTGTCAGTATGACTCCACAAGAGATGGCAACGGAAGCTTTTCTATCATCATGGGAACAATGCAGAAAAAGCAGTTTGCTGCTAAACAGAAAAGTCTTTGTCGAGGTCCATGCAGAGCACAAACCACAAAAAATCTGGTCGTGAGGAGTGAATGGCCAGCAACCAATCTTGTGGAAACAGAAGACAAGGCACCACTCATTCAACATGGAACATGTAGGCGGTCCAACAAACAGGCATACCGGGGTCAACCTTTTACAAAGATAAAGCTTCGGCAGGAAGTGATTGCAACAGATCACCTGCCTTGACATGATTTTGCACTGCTGTTTGTTGTGCGCCTGGAACTTGATCTCAAGTGACAAAGTCGCTAGCATTACTCAGAACATGTTGCGATTGGCTGTTTTTATCATTATTCCTCGATTGGATGCTGTAGTTGATAATGAGGGGAGGACATATTGAACATGTACTGTATAAATGTATTAATTCTTTTCATTATACATCATTGAGGTTTAGATCAGTTGGATTGGTCAGTTACAATGCTGCTTAAAGGGTGAATGGAACTTTGTTGCACCATGTTCTCAGGAAATGTAACTTGAAAGCAGACAATCTATATAATACAAGTACAGTACCATATATCTGTCTAGGCTACTGACTTCAATGGTCTGATGAACTATTGCCACATATGCTTTTTTTTTTTTTACCTTCTATGAACAGCAGTCTGGTAGGACTCATGAAGGCGTCAGGGACATCCACTCCTTAAGGTAAATAACATACAGATACTATCATGTTAGTACAATTATTATTATTATTATTATTATTATTATTATTATTATTATTATTATTATTATTATTTATTTATTAGCAGACGCCCTTATCCAGGACGACTTACAATTGTTACAAGATATCACATTATTTTTACATACAATTACCCATTTATACAGTTGGGTTTTTACTGGAGCAATCTAGGTAAAGTACCTTGCTCAAGGGTGTACTGACCGAGCAAGTAAGAATTAGACAGAGCCAGGAGTACGAAAAAGCAGACAGACGTTTTATTCTCCCGCCATCTTAGCACTATATCTTTTCACAACACTCGTTAGATCTCCTTTTCTACCAGCGCCCTCAAGCGGACAAAGCTGAACATTATTATTTAAGTTTGTAGACACAACATTTCCTGTTTGTAGAATCAACCATATATTTAAACAGTAACTGTCCCCGTATAAACACTAAATAATAACATAATGTAACGTAAATTAATAATCACCAGTAAGCCATGTATTACTAGACTGTAAGGAAAATTATTCAACTTACAAATGGTTTATATTTTTTTCGTTTCTGTCCAGTTCACACTTGCTATTGAACATAGTCCTTGAGCCAAGCTGGGTTAGGTCTTATCCGTTGTGTTCTTGCTGGTGCATCTGAAGGTGTTCCAAGGCGATTTGGTACTTGAACAGCGGTTGAAGTTGGTGTAAGTGACACTTCTGGGTACAGGGTAAGGTGAGACGCGTTCCACGTCTTTCTGTCGCTAAGAACATAAGTACTTGGTCCCTTCTTCTTTATCACCTCAGCTGGCTTACTAAATTTAGGAGTCCCCTTTTTGACGTGAAGGGGATTCTTGATGCGCACACAATCACCCTCCTTAAAGACAGGAACTTTAGCCCCTCTTTTCTTGTCAGTGTAAGTTTTCGTTTTCTCTTGCATTTTTCTCACCCTGTCGCGAACCTGTCGATCTGTAGCCGAACCAAAAGTAGCAATCGGCAGTACATTAAGCTTAGTGCGCATTTTCCGTCCATATAGTAATTCAAAAGGTGATATGCCTGTAGTTGCATGTGGCGTGGCCCTGTAGTTGTGGAGAAATTCAGGCACAGGTGTTTTCCACTGCTTCCTCTCATGGTCTGCGATCTGTATGCACTCCTTCAGGACACGATTATTATTATTATTATTATTATTATTTATTTCTTAGCAGACGCCCTTATCCAGGGCGACTTACAATCGTAAGCAAAAACATTTCAAGCGTTACAATACAAGTAATACAATAAGAGCAAGAAATACAATAACTTTTGTTCAAGTAAAGTACAAGTTTGACAAACCACAATTCAATAATACAGCAGGTAATAGTGATAGTTACATCAGGATGTGATTAAATACAAAGTACTACAGGTTAAAAACTTGGCAGATTACAGTATTCTGAAGTACAGGATTAAATGCAGTAAAATAGGGGCTGATAAGAGCAAAATAAAGCACATTTACATGAAGGGTGATAGTGTCCCAGGATACAAACAGAGGAGTTCTACAGGTGCTCTTTGAAGAGGTGAGTCTTAAGGAGGCGCCGGAATGTGGACAGGGACTGGGCAGTCCTGACATCTGTAGGAAGGTCATTCCACCACTGCGGAGCAAGGGTGGAGAAGGAGCGGGCTTTGGAGGCAGGGGAGCGTAGCGGTGGTAGAGCTAGTCTTCTAGTGCAGGCGGAGCGGAGAGGTCGAGTGGGGGTGTAGGGAGAGATGAGGGTCTGGAGGTAGCTGGGTGCAGTCTGGTCAAGGCATCTGTAGGCTAGTACAAGAGTCTTGAACTGGATGCGAGCGGTGATCGGGAGCCAGTGGAGCGAGCGGAGTAGTGGAGTAGCGTGGGCGAAGCGAGGCAGAGAGAACACTAGGCGGGCAGCAGAGTTCTGGATGAGCTGGAGCGGACGGGTGGCGGACGCAGGGAGGCCAGCCAGGAGGGAGTTGCAGTAGTCTAGGCGGGAGAGTACCAGGGCCTGGACCAGGAGCTGGGTAGCATAGTTGGTGAGGAAGGGTCGGATTCTTCGGATGTTGCTCAGGAAGAATCGGCAAGTGCGTGCCAGAGTGGAGATGTGCTGGGAATAAGAGAGGCAGGGGTCCAGGGTGACTCCAAGGTTCTTAGCTGAGGAAGAGGGAGAGAGTGTGGTAGATTCCAGAGGAACAGAGATGGAGAGATCAGAGGAGGGGGAGGAGGAGGGAAAGAAAAGGAGGTCAGATTTAGAGAGGTTGAGTTTGAGGTGATGCGAGTGCATCCAGGAGGAAATAGCAGACAGACAGGTAGAGATACGGGAGGAGATGGTGGAGTCAGAGGTGGAGAAGGAGAGGAAAATCTGAGCATCATCAGCATAGAAATGGTATGAGAAACCATAGGATGCGATGAGGGGGCCCAGGGAGCGGGTGTAGAGAGAGAACAGGAGAGGACCCAAGACTGACCCTTGGGGGACTCCAGTTAAGAGAGGGTGAGGTGTGGAGGTTGCTCCACGCCAGGTTACCTGGTAAGTGCGGTTGGAGACGTAGGAGGAGAACCAGGCCAGAGCAGTGCCAGAGATCCCCAGGTCAGCAAGAGATGATAGTAGAATAGAGTGATCAACAGTGTCAAAGGCAGCAGAGAGGTCGAGGAGAATTAGGACAGAGGAGAGAGAGGCAGCTCGGGCACATTTAAGTGAGTTGGTGACAGACAGGAGGGCGGTTTCAGTAGAGTGAGCAGAGCGGAAGCCAGATTGGAGAGGGTCAAGCAGAGAGTGGTTGGACAGGAAAGCAGAGAGCTGGCGGTGTACAGTCCGCTCGAGGGTTTTGGAGAGGAAGGGTAGGAGGGAGACAGGACGGTAGCTCTGGAGGGAGGTGGGGTCGAGGGTAGGTTTTTTGAGGAGGGGAGTGATCGAGGCTTTTTTGAAGGCAGAGGGGAATAATATACAATATACAGTTTGCCCGTGGATAATATACAGAAGACCTTATGTGTTTAATGTCCCTGTCCTTAAGAAAAACAGCGAAGGCAGCTGACGTAAACTGCCGTCCGTTGTCACTGACCAGTTCGTACGGGTTCCCTTTGTCGCTGAAGACAGAAGTCAGAAAGGAACAAATGACATCTGATGTAACATGCGATGCGAAGGCAACCTCAGGCCACTTGCTATAATAGTCAAGTAGGGTAATCGCATAACGACAGTCCCAAGCGCCAGATTCGAAAGGGCCTACAATGTCAATTACAAGCTTTTGCCATGGCCCCTCAGGCAATTGTACTAGTTGCAAAGGCGCAACGTGCGTTTTAGCAGTCTTGTCATTCAGCTGACAGGGTTGACAGGACGCAATTGTAGCTTGAACTAGAGCATCCATCTCGGCCACCAGTAAAGATCACGTAGGTGCTGTTTAGTGCGCACGACCCCGATGGCTTTCGTGAGCCAAAGCAACAAGGGTCGGTCTCAGTGCTGTTGGTACAATAAGGCGGTTCAAGCCTCTAAAAATGTACTGGTCTTTTACAGCCAGTTTGTGTCGCATTGGAAAGTACGGTGCCATTTCTGGCGTAACAGTCTTAAGTGATTTTGGCCATCCGTGTGCAATCTGGTTACGTAAAGCACTCAGTTCAGGGCAAGCTGCACAAGCCGAAGCAAAATCAGAGACTGAGAGCGAACTATGCACAGTGGAAAGTAAAGCAACGAATTCAGATTCCATGTCCGGTTCCGAATCAGGAGCAGCAGGTAAAGGTAGTCTGGAGAGGCAGTCAGCAGTTGCATTCTGAGAACCTGGATGGTACATGACGTCATAGCTGAAGCACAGCAACCGTGCCGACCATCTGGCAATGCGCATTCCTGCGCGTCCTATGCCTTTAGTGGCGAGCAATGTAGTCAGAGCTTGATGATCCGTGCGAAGAGTAAAGCGGCTGCCCCACAAGTACGTTCTCCATTTTTCCACTGCCCAAACACAAGCAAGCGCCTCTTTCTCAGCTGTTGAGTATTTGAGTTCAGCAGCAGAAAGCGTGCAGTTCCATCCGTGTGTATCTGAGTTAAGACTGCGCCCAAGCCGTAGTCAGAAGCATCGGTAGAAACTAACGTTTGCAAAGCAGGGTCGAAAATAGCAAGTGCGGAACTGTACACAATCAGGTGTTTAATTTGCTCAAAGCTGCGCTGTGCATCATCAGTCCATACGAATTCCATCTCCTTTCTGAGACAAGCACGCATAGCTTCAACCAAGGTGGCATAATTTGGCAAGAATTTTGAGTACCAGGAGGTAAGTCCCAGAAAAGAACGTAGTGTAGATGCATCAGTTGGGGCAGTTGCATTAAGGATAGCAGCGACATGTTCAATGTCGGGCAGTAGTCCGTTTGCAGTGATCACATGACCGAGAAAGCGGAGACTGTCCTGGTGAAAAGTACATTTCTCAGCATTGAGTTGTAATCCTGACTCTTTCAGTCGTTGTAAAACAGCCTGCAGGTTACGGTCGTGATCAAGTGCACAAAGCCCCGCGCATCCCACCGTCTTAGGGTTGCTGGAACTGGAAGCAGACAACTGTAACACAGGTGCAGGCAAAGTAGATTTGGAAGACTGAATATTCCCTGAAATTTGTAAGTGTAAAGCAGTTACCAAGTCCATGCCTAGTAAGGGAGTGCCTAGCTTGACGATATAGAAAGTTGCTGGAGCAGTTACATCATCGTGCAGTACTTGTGCTGAAAGACAACCGAGCACCGGTAAGTTAGTTTTTGTGTAGGTGACAAGTTTCACTGTGGTGTCAGGGGAGAGTCACTGAAGTAACGCAGGTAAAGGCTTTCAGGCAGGACTGATACAGAAGCGCCAGTGTCAACAACAAGGTCAATAGGGTATGCGATTGCATCCGACGTTTGAATAGTAATAGTGCACACTATTTTATTTTTTCTTTGCGCGGTGTCATGTAAGCACAGAACTGTAAGCTCTGGAACTTCCACTTCATGCACTGGGAGTTTCTGGGCAGAACGGCACACTCGAGCAAAATGTCCCGTTTAAACACAGTTCTTACATTTAGCTTTCAGAGCAGGGCACCCCGGAACATTTGCCAGGTGATTTGCAGAGCCACAGCGGAAACAAGCGCGAGATTGCTGAGTTTGCTTTAAAGCAGAGTCAGAGCTTGTATTTGGTGTATGATGGAACTGCTTGTCCCGATGTTTATATTTGTAAGGTTTTGCCTTTATAATTTGCACTGGTTGCTGACGCGCCGGTACGATTGACTGAGCATGCTCTAAGGCGGACTCAATCTGGCATGCTAGTTGTATGGTTTTCTGTGAGGTTTTGTTCCAACAAAAGTCGTTCGCGAATTCGTGTACATGAGGACTTCTCAACAATCTGATCCCGAAGCATTTCGTCAGCCTTATCAGCAAAGTCACAAGAAGTTCACGTAATGCAGCAATGTATTGCACTATGCTTTCCTGAGGCCTCTGGGCCCTTTGTCGGAATGTATGTCGTTCGACCACAACATTCACTTTAGTGTTAAAGTAGGTTTTTAATGTAGCAACAGCGTCATCATACGTCGTACATGTATCTGGCAACGTGTAAAAGATCCACTGTCCTTCTGTCCCCAAGCAGTGAAGCAGGACTGCACGTTTTCTTGTCTCAGGCCAGTCATCCCCCATAGCATTGATAACAAGTAGGTAGTTATCAAACATCTTCATCCATGTCGGGAACGGTATTGCAGGCTCCCCAACACACGGAAGAAATAAAGCAGGTAGCGGAACAGCAGCCGTAGCCATCCTCATTGCCAATTTGTAGTGACCGAGTAAGTAAGAATTAGACAGAGCCAGGAGTACGAAAAAGCAGACAGACGTTTTATTCTCCCGCCATCTTAGCACTATATCTTTTCACAACGCTCGTTACATTTTCATATCTGATTTTCTACTAGCGCCCTCAAGCGGACGAAGCTGAATATTATTATTTACGTTTGTAGACACAACAAAGGGTACAGCGGCAGTGTCCCCCACCTGGGATTGAACCCACGACCCTCCGGTCAAGAGTCCAGAGTCCTAACCACTACGCCACACTGCTGCCCTGTACAATATTTAGATCAGAGATGCTGAAAAGAATGTCCATGAACATATAAACATTGAACCGTCTTGATTAAAGGGTATACCGTGTCTTTCCTGAATGACCACAAAGATAAACGCGATATCACTGTTTAGCTCTGTCACTGTATGCCTGCAGACACAGACAGTACACGTTATATTGTCGAACAGTACAATGGGGGAGGGACGAGTTGAATGTTTCTTGTCAAATAAATAAATGTTGTTTTTTTTCCCCAGGCTGGCAAGTATAGCTGTGTACAAAGTTGATCAGAAAGCAGGGAAGAACTTTTAACGCTGTCTGCTCCAGTTTCCTGGTAAAGAGGCGTTTCCTTAGGGGGCTTGTGCTTTAAGATAGTTTCTTTCAGAGACGTGTTGGGAAAGGGAGCGACATATTTGGACATGGATACCTGGCTAAAGCTGGTCCTGTTTGTAGCACTTCACCTTTCTTCTACCGATGGATACGACGGAGGTAAGGAATGCGTTTAGTTCTCCTGACCGTATTGCAAAAATCTCTGTTATTTAATTTTAGTTTTTATATAAGCGCTGCTTTACTATAGATTCTGCACAATCCACACAATTGTGTTATTATTTGTAGTACATTCCGGTTGTCCCTTACGCTTTTTCTACTTTCAACATCGCAGTATTTCAGGCTCCTGTTGGAATCGGTGGTTTTTTTTGGAGTTGTTTTGCAAAAGTTTCTACCAACCAATCTATACAATGTTTGCCATCATTCAGCTCAATTAAATGCTCTATTTTTTAACTCGTGCATTCTCAGCAATTTGTTGACGTGGGAGGAATTTTGACAGGAGTAGGGAGGTATGGAAAGTTGAATATTTTCTGGCGCGCGCAACTACTGTGAAATGACAACCGTATTTTCTTTGGATGGTGTGAAGATTACACAATTAAAATATGGACACGTTTAACAACCATAATAAGCTAACCATATACAGTAACACTGAATATTTAAGAAACTCCAGTTAACCCAATTTATACTGGATAACACCGTTGTGGTGATTCTGGCTTTAAATTAACTTAACGAGGCATTTGTGTGGTTCTTTGTATACAATCTGAATGCGTTTCTTTTAGTAGGTACGTTTAATATAATCTATGAACAACCACAGTATTATGGAGTGGACAAAATACATTTCGATATATCGAAACATTTCAAACATACATTACACTATGTTTTCAATGTGTAGCACTCTATGGGCTAAGTCGACCACCAATTTAAGTTAGAAATTGTAGCCCTTCCTATCTCCCCTGCACAGAAAATAGATTTGCATTATTTAGAAGGCTATAATTGACTGACTTTTTATCAAGATCTTTAACTAGCGTTAACAGTAAAATAAAGGTGTAAGCTGTGTTTCAGCTGGTTCAGGAGTCAGATAAATTGGTCCTTTAAAAACCCCTTTACTGCAAAGTCAACTGTATGCTGTCTAAACTCCTAAATGAATCTATTTGTTGTAAATTTATATGGGATTGTATATACCTGCTGGGTGCTAAGTAAGTGTAAATGAGGATTTACCACTGTTGCTTTTGCAAAAATCTAGACAGACTGTATTACACTTTGTAGGATTATGAAGTATGTTTCTGGATAGGTAAAGGACAGGTGCTTTATAGTATGGATGCTTTAGGGGCCTAAATACTGTTTCAAAGTTACTGTATATATATATATATATATATATATATATATATATATATATATATATATATATATATATATATGTCATGTGATTGTGAGATTTATAAGCTGTGGTTACTAATAAAACATTTTGATGGCTCTCCTAGATTTTGGGGTCTATTCCGATGATATAAACAATCTGCATTAACTCCACTTCATTCAGAGGGATGACAAGAGGGAAGCAAGCTACAGTTACAAGGCTGGCTCCTGTTGTTAAATGAAAAGTAATCCTCTGTTCCAGTCAGTTCTACTGGGGAAGGGTAGTCCATCATATCTGTGTCCTTAAGCTTGCCACCAGCATCCATCATGTGGAAACGAGTGCCAGGAAAAGAGTCACCTTGTGGTAACTTTCCACTGTGGAGGCCCGCAATGTTTTATATGACAAGCCAGTGAGAGACATTTTCTTGTAATTTCAGCAGATTTTCCTGTAAGTGAGGTGCGTAATAATAGGGCAATGGTGGCACAGCAGATGGTCATTTAACAGATTTAAAGAAAAATAATAAAAAAATAAGGGAATTGCGGTCCTGAAGTGCCATTCTACACCAGGTTGAACAGGTACAGTGTAATTCAATATTTAACTGCTATGGGACCCGGATAGAGGTTTAATTGGTTCAATTAAACAGTTAAGGACATGGTTTGTACAACTGGAAGGGTCAGAGTTGCTTGGACAAAGTATAAGGGAGGGATTGTACAGTACTGCAACCAATGCAGGTTTTTAGAAGATCAGTAAGAACTTCAGAAGCAAAGTAAATGTATGTCTGGTTTCCAGTAGCTGTTTGATCTAAATTTTGTCAAGTCGCTGTTTAAAGGATCCCAGTGGTTCAGCATTAAAGACATGGCTACTGTAGGTAACCCTTTCCATACCCTCACCACTCTGTCTGCACTTCATTTCCAGCTGTGTCCTCTGGGTTCTGGTTTCTGTTCTGTGCTTAAATTGTTGGCTAGGGTTAACTTTATCAACTCCTTTTAAGATTTTAAAGGCCAATTAAGAACTACCTCATTGAAATGTGTTCCCTGCTACAGTAAACCTCATAGTTACCTGAATATTTACCTGCATTAATTACGTAACCAATTGAAGACCTCCAGACTCAGAGTTTTTACTGGGTGAGTAACTCCTGTATTAACCGTATAGTCAGTTCAGAGCAGAACTATCAAGACCTCCAATTCACAGATTGCTGGAACCTGATAATGTTATTCCTTGGCTGTGTTTTCTCAGAGCAGGTCACATTTACATATTTGCTCCATTTATCCGTCCGCCATTTGACTGTTTGTTAGATTGGCACGGAATTAGGTTCTTTACTGTACAGGCTTTGTGAAAGGAAAAGAAAAGGTAATACAACTAATAACACACTAGTAACAACATTACATTTGAACAGTTTTATTTTCCTTTCAGAAGACTAATAAAGGCTTTGATTAAATTTGTCCACTGTGTACTAACCCTTTATATTAATGAAAGTGTTTTTTTTTTTCACCAGAAAGTCTTTGTGCTTGTAAACCCGTCTCCACATGCATACTGTATGTTTACGTCTGGGAAACCTCTTCATGATTAAGTTGCTTAGTAACCTGTTGCCATAGTAAATATCAAGACAGTCGGGGCTATGATTTACAAAAAAAATATTTTACGATCTAAAGATTTAATTCATGAAGGTACCCATAGTTTCAAAGAGGTAAAAGGGTAGTTAGAGTACATATAACTAAATCAAAGACAGCCCAAACAATACAGAGTGGCATTGACTGCACTTTTGTATATAATATTGATTATACGTTGGAGGTTTTAAAGAAACAGGAGCTATTGAAAATGTATTATAAGTAAAGTAAAGCTCATAGTTCAAATGGCACTAGCCATCCTCCTTGAGAAAACTGATGATATGACACTTACATGCTGGCATATGAACATAATAGTTGTGTCTGCATTAAAAGTTTATAAGTTCTTTATTGTGCTTCTAAACTCAGACAGAATGGGACATGGGTTTGGAAGTGATCAAAAACATGGGCTCAGTGACAGTGATGTGAGCTTCGTAACGCCAGCAAAGGAAAGCATCAAAAGAGCTGGCTGTGCCGCCTTCTATCATGACAGATGCCTTTATTCATGGTAGATGAGTATTTGTGGTATAAACATGCCTGCAAACACTGTACTGTGCTGAGACCATCACATATTTATATCTTTACCAGCAGGGAGAATTCTGTGTTAAGGCTGGAATGCACCTAGACCTTCTAAACTGCATTGTTTATTAGCAAACTCTTTTTGAAGTTCATGTCTCCGATATACACGGTACACGGGTTTTGTCAGTAGGGTATAAAACCAGCAGTAAGAAAAGGACTGATTAGATGTAGTGAGTGTGCAAGGCGTTACAGTTGTTCTGGGGGATACAATTACCTTCTCTAATTTCTACAGCAGAGTTGGGGCTGAATATGCAGCAAAGTCAGTTCTCCAAAATGACTTTTTTTTTTTTTTCGACTTTCCCTATAGAAGTACCCAGCAATCGAGAACCTGCAATCGACCTTTTATCAAAGGTTTGTTGTTTTTCACTCATGACTGGAGCTGACCCCCAGCAGTGAGAAGCAGCTTTTATAAAGGACAGTGTATGTGTCAGGGGTGCCTTTTGCGGTCATGTGAGGGACAGCCATTTCCATAAAAGTCCCTTTTAATAATTTTTTATCCAAATGCTGTACAGCCATATTGTGGTTGTTTAAACAGGTATGCATTCATTATTATGCATGAAAAACAAAAGTGAAACTGCCCGATTATTTTTATTTATTTATTTATTTATTTATTTATTAATTAGCAGATGCCCTTATCCAGGGCGACTTACAATTTTTACAAGATCTCACATTATTGTAGCATTTTTTGATGGGGAGCTTTTTGTCCTCTAGGCTCTAGCTTGCAAACGAGGCGGTGCTCCACAGAGTAAACTAAAACCACACCAGTCACTTTGCAGAGCAGTGTGTGTTAATTTGTCAACATGGATCTGCCTTTGATGGCTTGTCTGCGTGTTGCAGCAGGCCTTGCCTACAGTGTAGAACTCGTTTCTCATAAGTAGTGCTTGTGTTTGTTACTGTAGCCCAGCAGACCCTTTTATTCATTTAAAGTAATATCCAGTGTCTGTAATGTTTAGATGTATAGTACCTTCCCCAACCTGTGCTGGAATTGAGCCTGGAGTCGAAAGGCTTCTATTCCCATTACTGATCCAAAGAGCCACTGATCCTTTTATCCCTTATATGGTTAAATTGTACAATATTGAGTTATTCAAGATGCAGACTCGCTCCCCTGATACCCAAAAGCCAAAGGCACACAGCATAACCTCAGCTTTGTGTCATCGCCAAACCCTTAGGCAGCCACATCAGAACATGTTTCACTCTCCTTTCATCCACTCACTGCAGATCAGAATGAATCACACCGGGTCCAAACTGTGGATTCCTATAAAACCTTAAATTCATGTTTAAAAAGAAAAGAAAATATATGAAAATAAACTTACAAATGACAGCTCTAAATCTGGTCCTGGAGCACCATTATACACCAGGTTTAACAGCAATAATGAAGTATATAACTGCTGTAGGACTTGAACGGTCGTTTTAATTCGTTCAATTAAGAACAAGGTGATGATAAATTTGTAATATATATTTTGTATTATTATTTTTCTCTCTTTCATTCTTTGATATACTGTCTCAGATGTATTTCGATAGCAGTGTGGAATTGATAAGGAGATTAAGTTAAACTGCTTGCAATTACTTGCAGTTGACTGTGGATTAATTTACACGTTGAGCCTTCTCCGATGGGTGTCTGTAAATCTTCCTTGTTGCTTTAATAATCTAATCGGCAGCAGATTGTAATCCCCTTTGCCGCTTAGACAATGTAATTGGGCCCTTGTGTATGTTCTGAAACACACATTTAACACAATTAAAATAGGGGCCTGTCAGTCAGTTGCATTCTTTGTTCAACAAATTAAAACCTTGACATCTAAGTTTGAAACTGAACTTCCATAGGGTTAATACATAAAAAGGCCAATCTGTTAGTTGCAGTATACTGTTGGCATATTAGTAATTAATGAGTAATAGCCACAATAAAAAACAAAACAGCATAACATATAAATCAAGTTTAAAAAGAATACTCAACAAAAAAAATCATTGTATCCTGAAAGTTTAGAGTATCTGAAATCTACTTAAGAAAAACAGACCAAATCACAATACTTGGCACCACAACAGTCACTGGTGTTGCTTGCCAGCATCAGCTTCATTGGTAAATGGAAACAGATTTCAGCAGAGCTGAAAAGATTTGTTTAATTTCTTTGACCTTATTGGCTTATGCCTTGTTGAGGTACAGTAATCATATGCAATAAAAGCAGTACCGTATTCCTTCGAATTTCAGACACAGACACAGACTTGCAATCCTAACTCCGGGGCAGGGAATAGCTACTTTATCTTGCAGAGACTGGAGCAGCACAAACTGTCCCTAAAGCTATCATGGCGCAGCTGAATGTTACAGTCGCCAGGCCTGCAACCTGCTTTTCTCCCTGCCCGACCGCTACGCCCTATTTATACCCCCCGCCTATTCACTAAACCCTGTTTCGGACATGACCAAACCCAAGCAAGTTCACCACCTTACTAACCACACCTGTGCTTAACCTAAAATCACAGTAAAACAACCTATTAAACCTATTTTAGCAGGGGAACCTGTGAATTATTAACATGCATTTATACATTCCTACAACCCAATCCTCCGTTGAGAACTAGCTAGAGCTGTGCTGCCCATATGCCTGATTGTAAACATTATTGGGGTACCCTCCCGACATGCTACAATATTGAATTATATTGGAGCCAATTGATATATGTTAGTTCCTGATTGCTTAGGGGCTGGGGGTGCTGGACGTTGATTGAGGCCTGACGCTGGTGGCAGGATTGTGTTGCATGCACTCAGTTGACAACTAAGAACATTGCATTGCTTTTTATTAAAGTTTTATTTGGTGGTTTGCTATAGCCCTACAGGGTTTTTTTGTGTTTCGTGTTGTCACTTCAGCATTGCCCTGTGTACAGTACAGTGAGGCTCTGGCAGTTCTGTATGCAGAAGGCACTGCGTACACCACAGTTTACCTTTACTGTAAATGAAGAACTGTTGGAATGTTATATATCCCAGGTTGTTATATGCATGTGAATGATGACCAACAGCCAGAGTGTATTGGGAGGGTAGACCAATGATGTAACAGAGTGGGGTTCAAGTCTGTAATAATAGCTGATGATAGAGGGTCTTAAACGGTCCATAACCTGAGGATGTAATAGTTGTGACACAGCATCCGCATGCTTTAAATCCTCTTGCACATGGAGTACAGCAATCTGACTGGACAAGGGTAAAGGAACATAAAGAACATAAAGAATAAAGGAAATAAAAAGGAAAATACTGCATCCAAAGCTTGTCGAAGTATCTGCCATTTCCTTTCTGATCAGTTTTGCTCATGCAAAGAGCACAGGGAGGATGGTGATTGTTTTTCCTAGTGACAGGTGAAATGAAAGCAGAATGAAATTTAGGGAAAAGCCAGAAAATGCTGTACACCTTCCATATTATCCATTCTTGAAGATGTAATACAAGTACTGTGCTGCATGCCCTCTGCTGGAATTGAACCCTACAGTAATTGCTATATTTCATGTTTCATTCTGTTCAATTTATTCATGTGGCCTAAAGAAGAAAGGTGTTTCTGTGTAATAACTATGTAACAATTAAATCACATTACAATGGTGGCACAGCATTGTAGCTGCAACACAGTTAATATAATTGCACTGTTTATTCACAATACACCTTTAAGACATTTTGAACCACAAAAAGGCGATTCATTGACTCCATGTTGCTGGTTTGGACGGAGAATCCACGGATTCATTGTCAGGCATGTTTTCCATATTATACGATATATGGTCAAACCAGCACACCAGCACACCACACGCTTCTCGCTCTGAGCTCTGCCCTGTATTGTTTTAGGTTCTAAAGCTGCTTGCTTGTGATGCTTTTTTTAATGCTAATTCTTTTGTTTCTAGTTTCTTATTTATTTTGTGTTGTAGGATCTGGATATACAGCGCTAGAAGATGATGAAGATTTTCATGTGCGTATACATGAAGGTGAATGCTTTTACTAATCACTAATACGCACCTGTTTAAGAAGACAGTAAACTAAACCTGCATGAAGCCTGCTGTTTCTCCATAGTTGCTGTTTCTCCATAGTTGGTTTGAACCAAACTAGGGCAAGGGGAGTCGAACAGAATACAATTGGTCAGTATGGACCCTGCAACAATTAAAACAACCTGCTCCAGGATCATCTACTGCACAAAAACTGATCCCGTCATGTCCGCTCCAATAATCTCAGTTTTTAGCATTTTGCAATTACACATAGTACCAGGTTGGCATTGTAAAATGCAGTACTCATACCTGGTTAAATAAAGGGTTGATTGATATAACTATACTGTACCTACATGGTGTAGAGTACATGTCTAAACACAGTATTTAAAGGGTGTACCCAAACGTCTTCAATCTAACAAATGAATGTAGGAAGTGTTATTGGGCTGTAGGCCTTTGCTTGTCTCAGGAGAGAGGTGTACAGTTGTTTAATTTTTATGGTATCGATGTCTATTGTTTACAGCTCTCATCTTTTTGTCTTTTTACAACTGATTCCTTCAAACCAACTTCGCCACTTTTGTGAAATGTTCTATAGAAATGAATCTACTGTATATTTGTGTTTGAACTGTTTTAAATAGTTCTTGTTATTTTACATACCAGTGCTTTTTCACTGTTGGTTTCTTAGCTAACTAAAAGATCATTAGACTGGCAGCAAATATTCAAGCACTGTAAGAAAAAGAGTTGAAGATAAAAAAAACCCCAGCAGATTCTGACAGAGCTTGAAATTTGAGGTGTCTTTTGGCATTGGACTGCACACAGTCTAAACAGAGGAACTGTACAGAGTGGCAGCCAAGTAGCCAGACCACAAGGACTTACTTTCACAAATCAGAACTATAAACAATTATTATGCAAAAGCAGCCAAGAAATGAAGCTGTACGGGCAGTCAACCAGACACCAGAAACAGTTTATTTTCACTTTATACAGCAAGTAATGCAAAGTGTACTATTGACTTCTAGCCTGTTTTGAAGGCTTGACTTTGAACAGTGGGGAATAATGTATGGTGGAGACTATTGTTCCTATTGGGATTTGATCCAGCTTGAACTGGACAGCAAGTGGAGAAACGTGACTAGATCAGCCTTGGGTGTACATTAGTGGAATTTAGATGTTGCTGTAGCGAAAAACTCAGAGGTATTAAACAAAAAGTATATTGTCTGCTGGGTGTATTTCAATTACTCAGAAAGCAGTAGTGGTACAGAAAGATTTGAAGTAGTAGTGCTTTTTGAAATGGATTGGGTTCTGCTTTAACACATTGGGGACTATCCTAATGGTCTGAAAAGTGGTGAATCAATACATGACTGCCTTCAAACTTAAATATATTTCCATGTGATTTGTTTTAAATAAAAACTTTGAACAATAATTTAACCTCTATGAAAATGCTTGTAAGTATACAATCAAAAAGATTGTGTTATTTAGATGTGCCGCTGTTTATCATTAAAATAGACCCTATTATAATTAATTGATCTAAATCTCTTTATATATATAACTTGTTTATTTAGAAAATATCATATTATTAATGTGGTAATAAACTTATAGGGAACATCAGTTGTTTTTTTATTGTTTTGAGAACATTCCTGCACATTTTATAACCATTTATAAATGAAAACATATATTTTGAATTAATTAATAATAACCTCAAAGTTTGCTCTTGGCATGCTTCAGAAACAAAAATAACAGAACAGGTATGATACATTCAAGCCCACCTCCACAATATTATTCTGTTTGCTTAACTGATACTGTTTGGAACTGCAGTATGCAATGAGAATAAAGCTTATCAGGTTTGATATACTGTATTAATACAAAGAATTACATCTTGCCTAATTAGTATGAATTAGTCCATTTGAAATACTGGAGAATTAACCTGGAGAGCTAGTGGAGAAACTGTCCTTCAGAACAGATCAATGGGAATGAAGGCTCCTCCTGCTTCCCACTGTCCTGAACAGAACAGGTGGTATTGATCCTAAGTCACGGATCACACATTGTCTTCAAGAGGCTTTTTTTGCCTACTATTTATTGCAAAAATGGAGGATCTCCTTCTCACTTGACCTTGTTTTGTTCCTGCTGACAGAGGATCCTTGGTGCGCTCCCATCAAGGTAAAAAACGGTCAAGCCAGGTGTCGAACCCCCCGAGGAGAATACTACAAAAACGTCATGGGATCCCGGTGTAACATTCACTGCAACAAGGGTTACGAAATGCAGGGGCACCCGGAGGTCCTCTGCATGTTGAGCAAGCGGTGGTCAGGCAACTACGCATGCAGAGGTGAGCAAGACAAGCAGCCACTGCTGGCTGTGTACTGTATTATCATCAGAGGGATACAGTGCAGTGGACTGACTGAACTCTGAACCTTGCTGATTGATGCTGAGCTGATAGGATTGGTTTTTCAAATCTTACAACTGGACTGTAAGTTTTGTTTTCCGTTATAAAGTTGGATATTCAACACAAGACAATTCAAATGTTATACCTTGTGTAAAAATAACTAAATGGTTTTGGTTTAAGGACAAACGAGATTGATCCTGTCTGCCCCAAAACCAAGAAACAGAAGCAAGGCCCCACTGTACAATTTGAAAACCACGCCTTGTATCTCCCTTCTCTCTTTGGTTTATATCCTACTGATACAAATGTAAAAAGCAAGTGATAGTAATACTGGAAAGCTGTAAAGTATCTCTTGCAACAACAACACAAGGAGTTAAGCAGATGTCGGTATGTTCACAGACTGCACACTGCCCCCTATCTGCTTCCTCCGGCATGCAGCTCCAAGACTAGATGCTTAAATTAAACAGGGGGCACTGATTCATTCAGCTAGTGGGGAATGCAGTAAACCGCTGAATGTTTTAGAATCTTCGCAGTCACTAGTTTGAATGCCTCCATTCATTTGATGGTAATGAATGACATGAATACATTTGCCGCACAGACTTCTTCAAAACTGTACTGAACAGAGATTCTCTTCTAGGATTCCCCAATCCCTTCCCCAGCAATTCAAGAACTGGGTTTAATCTTTAAAACAGGAAGTTGGGCATCAAGTTCCCCTGTTACCGGCTCAGAGCAATTTCCTATCTTTCTTACCATATAATCTTGTATCCAGGGATTGGAATGTTGTTGTCACATTTATAAAATAAGCGTGTTCCATGTCTCTGTGTAAATAGACTTCAATTGAGGTTGCATTAGTACCCTTATAAAAGTTTACCACTGTATTTTTGCAGTTTTCCTATGCTTGTTCCCATGGTTATACCATAGTTTGTCATGTTTATTAATGTAATTTGCCATACTTTGCTGTTCTTTACAATGCTTACCTATGCTTTACCATGCTTTCACCAAGCTTTATTACACTGTGCTATGATTTTACTATGGTAAACTTTTGTAAAGGAAGATGCAACAAGGTATACTGTAATATAAAACTGCCCTACACTTGAATTCCAGACATACTAACTCTTTAATATAAAAAATATATAATAAATATAAAATATGGATCCCAGGATGCTGTTGTAATGTGTCCCAGGTCATTGTTTCTGACATAAAACAAGAACATAAGTTGACAAATGTTCTGGCTAATACTGATGAAGGTGTAAGCCAGAAAACTTGCCAGCTTAATTTCTTCTACTGTAGTTCACCTCAGGATTCGTGTATGGGTGGGTCTTTTGTAGTTATGGATGCTCCTGGGTCTGATATTGCCCCAATAAAAGTTTACCACAGTCACTTTATGCACTATGCTTTTACCACGATGTTCCACAGTACAATTTACTGTTGCTTGGTTTCAGAAATCCGCTGCCCAAAACTGACTTTGCCAGCCAATGGAGGAATCAAGTGTTCCGACGGTTCATATTTTAACTCCAGGTGCGAGTTCTTCTGCTCCCCTGGTTATCAGCTGAAAGGAGAGCGCTTTGTGACCTGCATGAGTAGCAAAGCCTGGACAGGGAAGCACACATCGTGTGTGGGTAAGTTACAACACAGCGCAGATGCTTCTGCTTACACACTTCGATTACCTTATTTAATTGTCTTGTGGAAGTTCAGAAGCTTTCATGATGACTAGATAATTAGCTGTAATTTGTTAATTATATGTTTGTTCCAGTGGTTTATCAATGTGAGTTTTAAATGTAACTGTAATTGCTTTAAAGTGTGCTAAAAGCAAGGGTGTAAGCAGACAATTAGAGCTTAAACAGATCTTTTTAATTCAAATTTGCCTGAAAAGTAAAACCAGCTTGATTGTTACAGCTCAATTTCACTGTAGACTTCATCAGACGCCTGTGCCCCACTCAGTTCAACACACATTGGCTCCTAAATGAATTACAGCACCGTCTCCTTCCACATTATTGTTGAGGCTTCTAGACTGTGAGGAAATCTGGCAGGAGATCTAGGCTGTAGATTTAAAAGACATTCGGATTAATAGAGCTCTGTGTTCAATTCAAGGATAAAACAAGCAGACAGCTGCAATTACATACAATGCAAAAACAATGCTAATGCAAACCTGACGTAATGGAGTTATTTTACTAATTTTTATTTTTATTTTTTATATATATTAAGAAAAGCATCAAAGTCCTGTAAGTCTGAGAGGAATCTCCTGAGCATCAATAAAATCATTCACAGTTTTTTTTTATAATACAATGGCACATTTAAACAGAGTTTTGAGGAATCCATTCTGAGTTGTTTTAACAAGGGAACATTAGTAATATGGAAATATTCTCCAAAATCAGTAACATTACACTTTTTAATCAAGTTGAACTCATGTTAATTCTAGTTCTATAATAAATATACACTCAAAACAATATTATTTCCCAATAATTAAATACATCAATAAGTAAAGACTTATTGGATCAATAAATGGGCCCTTGAGTCCTTGAAGAAATCAATATTTTTTTATTTGCAGACCTGGCCATAAAAAAAAGTAATTCCAAGAAAGGCCAGCAGGTGGCAGAAACGTCACAGTTTTCTTCAAGGCTGCAGTGTTCCATTTTAAAATTAGACTTTTTTAAAATCCTTATATAAATTTATATGTCGAATTGTATTCTAAATATATCCGTGCCTCACCTCATTCTCAGACAGAAGATCTGATTATACCATGGTAATATTAGGACACTGTTTTATCACTCTATCAAAACTCCAAGTCCTCAGCTGCTGTGCCCGTTTTGTATTACTGCTGAACTTGAGCAGTAGTGAAATGTTGTATGAATAGTATAGCCAAGGTAACTAGCAGCACTGACCTGGAGTGTCTGTCTGTCTGTCTGTCTGTACTTTATCAGTACACCAAGTAAGATATAAGCTAGAACAAACATGGGCCAACTGGACCAAAGCAAATAAGATGCTAATTAGAGGATAAAGACAAGATGCCAGTCTGATCTGGAAGAGGAGAAAATGACCTTTGGCATAGAAGAGTCTAATAAGTAAAATTCAGTAGACAATTAGAATGTAGGAACAGCTTTTGACTGAATCTCTCAAGGGTTTTTTTATGCCAATAAATCTTTTCTCACCTAGAGCCCAGAGTACTGGGTTGTAAAACTGACCTAACACAGTTTTGCACAATGGCTAGGTTAATGAATAAAAGGCTGAGATGTCTTGGTGACATTCCAGAACTGGTAAGCTGTCAGTTAAAACCCAGAGCAACCAAATTGCCTTCTGTGAACGAAATTACATCAACTGCTGAATACCAGTGTTGAACAAAAAACACAGCAGGTATCATCTGTTTCTTAATGTATTAAAGTCCATAAACAGATGACATTAATGTGTGTCATACAGTTGTGTAATACAGAAGTGAAGTGCTCTTGAATGTACCCGCTCCTGATTCGTGTGGTGAACACCCACCATACGTTGTCCTGCAGCTGAACTGCCTGATTTTGACACTCTTGCAATGCAGTTGACCTACGTATTGCTCACAATGCATATACATCCACAACCACTGCAATACAGGTTACTAGGACTTTAGTCTGCACTGAAAAGGTATACCGCTGGTGAGCCCACGGCTCCCTCCACAAACAGTGTTTCACTTCCAGAGAGAACAACACCTGAGTACTGGTGGCTTCCAAGGGAGGAAATATCTTCACACACGTTTCCTCTGTCGTGACTTCTCCTGCCTGTATGCAGACTAGGTATAGAATTTAATCGTTTCAGTCAAATTTGAGAAACAGTTGCTGGGTCATTCTTCAGGCTCTAAATGTCAGATATTTCCATATCTTTGCACAGCAGGAGTCTGTTCAGAATTGTACATTCTGTAGGGTAGCCTAAATAGCAATTCACTTTTGAAAGCTACCAGAAAAATCCTTTTTATGCATGTTATCATAATTGATCTGTTCTGTCTCATTGGGTTATACCTTGAGAAGAAGTGTTGAACAGAGATCATTTCCTCTGTCTAAATACAGAATAAAGTGTGCCACATGTTCTTATGTTGGTCCTTCACTGTGGAATTTCCTAACTTTTGATATAATTTGATTTAAAGATTTAAGGCACGCTGGTTAGACCGTTACTCATTTGTTTACACTGAATTATTATTTTTTTTAAATTCTGGGTTTGTATTATTTGTTGTCATTTGCCCCAGGATGTTTGTGGAAATTAGACTTTTGGTTTGAGGGACTTGGTATCTTTGGAAAACTAAATTGAAATGGAATTAGCTGGTATGGGCCTCCCAGACCCAATGCATACTGTTATTAGATGTTCCTTTGGACCAAATTATATATCATTACATAATCATTCTGAGCCCCCTAGATTAGAAGACAAAATAAATCAACAGCCTCAGTGGACTCGACGAAGGCAGCTCAACAGTGCTGGAAACACTCCATTTTAAATGGCAGATCTCTGTTTGTCATTTTTGTCTTTTCTTTTCCCTTTGTCCAGATGTGGAACCGCCCACTATCAAGTGCCCCAGTGTGAAAGAGAAGACCGCTGAGCCAGAGACGCTGACTGCCCGAGTGTACTGGGAAACCCCTGAAGGAAGAGACACCGCAGACGGCATTTTGACCGAGTCAGTCCTATCTGTTTGCTAGTCGATCTAGATAAGGAATACAGTATGGTACAATTCTGACAAGTCTGACCCTTTGAAAGCTGGAGGCATAAACAAACTTGGCATGTGTTGCTGCATGATAAAGGTTGAAATGCGCACCTTCCTTGTTGTTAGGCTTTCGACTGTCAAATTCCCTGACATGGACCTGTGCTATATAACCATTTCCTTACTAGCAAAAGCCATCTAGCTGCAATATCCAGACAAGTCTGAATTGGACCCTATGAAATATTCGTAATACTACACAACACTGCATATATACATGCATACCCATTTCAAATAATGTGTAGATTTTGTATCATTCTTGTATATGATACCCTTAGCAGAAGTACCACCATAAAGCCATGTGACCTGCATGTTTATTTGGAAGGGCAACCCACATACAGACCACAACTTCAATAACATGTCTCTCGCATGTAAAACCACATACAGGCCGTATCCACTAAATGTGGTTTTGCCTTTTTTAGTCACAATTTGGTTTCTTATTTCAGTTCCACATTTCTTTGGTAAAGGTGACCAGAACTCACTTCCTGTTTGTTTGTTTAGGTGCTCTGAGCTGGTTCTAAATGTTTCGTGGAATTTAAATCAAAGTTGTATTTGACAACAGTCAGTATGGGGCAATATAATGCTGCTTTCACCAACTTAATTAAGATATTATAGTGTTTAAAAAACATATTTATTTGTTTTAGTTTCCAGTTTAAGACACTGAAACTATGTATTACTTATCCCTGGGCAGTTATTTTGCTAACTTACTGAGCGCTGAAAGAATTACAAATAGAAATCTTTTTATAAAATGTCTTTGAAATGTCCTGTATTCTGACTGGCTGCTGGCATTCCAAAGCTATACTTGGCTTCACCTTACTGTCTCACAACGCATCCAGGGCCTGTGGTGATTTTATAACTACTGCACACTGTGCCATGTGTTCTTGCTTACATATCCTATACCCTTTGACTTGACAAGCATTGGCTAAGCTATGTATGTATGAGTTGTTTCCACATTGTAACACCCATAACTTTAGTAACTCAAATTATACAGTACATTTGTGTGACATATTGCCCTTTTCAGAAAGTATAGAAGCAATGCTTGTCCACAGCTCTTTGCTGTTGTGTCAGTTCTGCAGCATGAATTAAACATATCCTCAAAGATAACAACTCTTATTTTATATACAGCACACACAGTCTGTATTTTATTGCATGGTGAATAGTTGAAGAATGTTAACAAAGGGAATGCAGTGGTTTATTTCTAAAGGCTTTGTGTCTGATAATAGTTCTTCTCTTTTCCAGTGTGACTTTGAAAGGCATGCCGCCAGGCTCTTACTTTCCAGAAGGAGATCACAGAATCCAGTACACTGTGTTTGACAGAGCAGGAAACAAGGGCACCTGCAAATTCGCAGTGAAAGTGCGAGGTGGGTGTTCGGTCAATCGCAAATGAATATCCCTATTCAGGTATGCTTGCATGATGACTCAACTGTCCCCTTTGCTGTCGTGGTCTTACAAGAGTCTGTGTCCAAAACCTGAGCTGTCGAGGCATGTTGCAAAGTGTTACTGCGTGTGTTTGTTATACAATCAGGTAAAAACAAAAGAAAATAGGTGTTCACAATACAGGCGATAAAAAATGTAAAAATTATCGTCACATGGCAACACGAGACAAAAAAAGCATATGTACAAACAATAAGCAAGTACAGGAACTAGTGAAGCAGAGTTGCATAGTTCATGCTGTACAGAATATTTTCATAGATTTTCTGCTATCGGCCAACCAGATGAATTGCTAAGAAATTCATTCATTCTGAAATTCATTCATTCTAATTGAAAAACGTCTATGTTTTTGTGCCATCACCGTGATTATCTTTAAGGCAGGGATGTTGGTGGAACTGGACTACTTCAGAAAAGCTGGGGGAATTGAAGTTTGTTTGTATATTAAACTTCCCTGTAATGCATTTGGAATGTCAAAAAAATCCTTTCAGTTTCTTTTTCAAATCCATTTTGAATACAGCTATGAAAGTCGTCTTGAATTTTTTAAATTTTTTTTATTCAAATCTAACAGTGGCGTTAACATTAAACTTTAAACTAAGGTGTTTATTATTTTTATTAAGTGTGTTATCATTGAATTGTATTAGATTAAGTAAGTACAGTTTCAATATCATTTGAGATACCAACAACAATAAAGAAACCGAAGTGCATTGCTTTGAGTCCCAGTCCTGTTGTTTGAAAGTGACACTGCTTGTCCTGCAGCAGCTGCCTGGTGGTTCAGTTCTTCACATATTTGTTTTATATTTTGCATGACCTTAATAGTTTTGTGTCTTCTCACCTTTCATTTCACATCATAATGATAAACCATAGGTGAGAACACTGTCTGCTGTCTAAATGCAGTGAAATGAGATGACAGTCTCAGTAATTCAACACCTGGTACCTTGAAAGCTGTTTTTTTGTTTGTTTGTTCTCGTCTTGTTTGCCTGAGGATATCAATGAGAAAGCTTGTTTGTGCAAAACCCCTACATTCAAATGTATGTGATGTGGATATTAGAAATGCATTAATGGTTGGAATTCTAGCTTGTTTGTGTGCTTACTTCTCTAGCTTTATACTACTCATGTCCCCAATCACCATATTCTTTTTTATTTTAACTTTTAAAATTGTAATACATTTCTGATTAGGATTACCCCCTCCTTCCAATCTCTGGATTCACCTGTACAATACAAACCAAGTATATTTTAGAGCAAAGGACCATGTGTGTGTATCTGTGTGTGTATATTACACGTATGTTCATGCATTTCTGTGTATACACGGAACCCTATGGTTTGTTTTCCCTTATTCTCATTTTTTTACAGTACAGATGAACCCGCTTTATATCATAATTGCCGTGCAGGCATAATTTGTGATATAAAGCGGGTCATGATATAAACCGAGTTTCATGTTTGCCACGTTACGAGTGCAAGAAAAAAAGAAAGAAAACTAACTGAATTAAAGAGCAGTATTTTAACAATGTGCATTTAGTCGTTCTTTACATTTAAACAAATGCATTTTACTACAGGACTGTCACAAAGACGGCCGGAGTGGGTGGCGTCAGACCAGATGGAGGAAATAAATAAACAGAGAGATGGGGTTTTGGTAAAGCTGAGCGCGTGATTGCGCTCAGCATTTAATAACAGACAGAAAATAAAAGGTTTGAAACAACAAAACACAGGACACGGCACTTGTAGCCAAAATAAACAGACGAACAAAACGGACTAGACAGTGCACAGACAGACGAACAAAACACGGTGAGCAGATAACACTAATATTTACGTTCTTAACGATTTACTTTACTCCTTCTCTCTCTCCCGTTCTCCACTCACCGAACACCTAACCACGAGTGACTAAACGTGCATCTATTTATACTGTTGTGCTGGGATTCAATTACTAATTAATTACTCACTTGAATCCCAGCACGTGAATTCATTACGTGAAACCCCGTGTTCACATATTATATTTTAAATGCACGTGCGTGATGTGCAATCCCGTGCCTAAATACAAATATACACTTTTTAAATACACGTGAAACACAGACCCGTTTATATCCCGTGTACCAATGACTATACACCAACATTTACACACGCAACATACATACACATAACACAAATGCACACAGGGGCGGGGCGCTTTGCCACATATACCCCCCCTTGTGCGCAGCACACATGGCCTCAATGGCCACCTCCCCCCTTAAAAATCCAGCAGTCCAGGACAAAGTCTCGGGCTGGGAAGGGAGGCTTCAGTGGGCCCATGGCTGGCCATGCTGTCAGCACCCCTGCCGGTAGTGGCACGGCTGACAGCCTGTTGGTCCCGTCCTGCAGCGAAAAAGCTGCGGGGGCAGGTGGTCCCCCGACCTCCCCCTTCTTCGTAGCCGGCAGCTCCCTCCTGTGGGGCTCCGGCCACAAGAACTCCTGCAGCGAAACTGCTGCTGGGGAAAGTGGTCTCCAGACCTCGTCCCCCTTCTTTGTAGCCGGTAGCTCCCTTTGGTGGGGCTCCGACCACAGTACTGCCGGCAGCGAAGAAGCTGCAGTGGGAGCAGGTCTCCGGACCTCCCCCACGATCTCCGGCAGCGAAACTGCTGCAGTGGGAGCAGGTCTCCGGACCTCCCCCACGATCTCCGGCAGCGAAACTGCTGCAGTGGGAGCAGGTCTCCGGACCTCCCCCACGATCTCCGGCAGCGAAACTGCTGCAGTGGGAGCAGGTCTCCTGACCTCCCCCACTTTCTTCGTGGCCGACAACTCCCCTTGGTGGGGTTCCGGCCACAGTACTTCCTGCTGCGATGCGGAGCAACTAGCAGCCCCAAGCAATGCGGCACGGCTGGCAGCCCCAGGCGAGGGTGAAGCGTGGCAGGGAGTCAGGACCAGCCGGGATGCGGGTGTTGGCCCTCTTCTCGGCCTCTGCGACCAGGCGATTCTTACCCATGCTTCCCTCAGCAGCCTATGCAAGGGCTGCGGAGGGCCGCCAGCTTCACGCCCTGGTCTTTCTGGTGAAGGGAGAGGCAGCTCCTGCTTCTCTCCCCCTGATGGTGATGGAGGCAGAGGCAGCTCCCGCTCCTCTCCTCGTGATGGTGGGGAAAGTGATACCAGCAGGCATTCATCCTCTGCTGGTGGGGGAAGTGATACCAGCAGGCATTCATCCTCTGCTGGTGGGGGAAGTGATACCAGCAGGCATTCACCCTCTGCTGGTCGACAGGGACCCAGCAGGCATTCACCCTCTGCTGGTGGACATGGCGGAGGCAGAGGCAGCTCCTGCTGCTCTGCTGCTGCCGGTGGAGGTGGCGGAGGCAGAGGCAGCTCCTGCTGCTCTGCTCCTGCCGGTGGAGGTGGCGGAGGCAGAGACAGCTCCGGCTGCTCTGCTCCTGCCGGTGAAGGTGGGAGCAGCGTGTAGTCTCCTGGCGACGGAGGTAGGAGCAGCATGTCGTCTCCCCCTTTTTCAGGGGACTGGTGCTGCTCTGCCTCTCTTGCAGGGGACTGGTGCGGCTCTGCCTCGGAAGGGGAAACCAGCAGGCATTCTTCCTCTGCTGGTGGAGGTGGGACCAGCAGGCATTCTCCCTCTGCTGGCAGCTTGGTTCCTAGGGTTATGGAAGCCCCGACTTTCCTCTCTTTGGGCTGTGGACGCACCGACTCCTCCCTTTTGGGTTGTGGACGCACCGACTCCTCCCTTTTGGGCTGTGGACGCACCGACTCCTCCCTCTTGGGCTGTGGACGCTCAGGCTCCTCCCGCTCAGGTACTGGAGAGGGCAGCAGCTGCTCCTCTCCCTCTTGCTCACTGGAAGGCATCCCTCCCTTGTCTGCAGCTAGGTAACCCAGCACCACAATGGTGAGGTCACGAACGGATGCCGGGTTGTGCTGTTGCTCCCAGTCCTCCCATCGTTTCCCATCTCGCATCTGCAGTGCGTGAATAACCATGGGGAGGTCACTGGCGAAGTTCCCCTCGGGGTGCACCAGCCAGTCCCATATTTCCCGGGACGGTGGGGAACCCGGTGGCAGTGGGGGTAGAGGGGTGGCTACTGCCCCGTTGTGGCTGTCCTCCTCCCAGCCCGGCATGCAGGATGAGGGCTGCAGCTGTTGTTGTTGCTGCTGCTGCTTCTGCTGCTTCCTGCAGCTCTTTCTTCCCATCCTCGCTTTACTATTTTTTTTTTTTTTTTCCTCACAAAACCCCCTCTCCTGGTCTGACGCTTGGAGGCGCTATTATCCCACGATGACACCACGTGTCACAAAGACGGCCAGAGTGGGTGGCGTCAGACCAGAAGCAGGAAGTAAATAAACAGAGAGATGGGGTTTTGGTAAAGCTGAGCGCGTGATTGCGCTCAGCATTTAATAACAGACAGAAAATAAAAGGTTTGAAACAACAAAACACAGGACACGGCACTTGTAGCCAAAATAAACAGACGAACAAAACGGACTAGACAGTGCACAGACAGACGAACAAAACACGGTGAGCAGATAACACTAATATTTACGTTCTTAACGATTTACTTTACTCCTTCTCTCTCTCCCGTTCTCCACTCACCGAACACCTAACCACGAGTGACTAAACGTGCATCTATTTATACTGTTGTGCTGGGATTCAATTACTAATTAATTACTCACTTGAATCCCAGCACGTGAATTCATTACGTGAAACCCCGTGTTCACATATTATATTTTAAATGCACGTGCGTGATGTGCAATCCCGTGCCTAAATACAAATATACACTTTTTAAATACACGTGAAACACAGACCCGTTTATATCCCGTGTACCAATGACTATACACCAACATTTACACACGCAACATACATACACATAACACAAATGCACACAGGGGCGGGGCGCTTTGCCACAAGGACAATTACATTCTGTGTCATTAATTGGAATGAAACAGTTTGTGTCATTATCTTAAAAAGGCATGCATTGTTGACTGATGAGAGCTATCAATTAGGAATTGCAGTTGGTCTGTGCATTTCTATATCGAAGACTGACTATTAAAGAAGAAAAATTTGGCAACGTTGGTGTTTTGGTAACTGAACTGTATCCCATTAAGACCGCCCACGCAGCATTTGACAGGCTGCAGAAAATGTCGAGATGATTATTGGTTGTTGGTTGCGTTGAAAACTAACTTTACTTAGTAAAGCTCAGCCACACAGTATTTGACAGGCTGCACCAAACATGTAAGCGGGTTTGTGAGGTGATATTAAGAGAAGTCATTTCTCAAACAACATATGGTGCATGGTGAGTGGCTTTTGAAAAATTGTGATAATAAATGGGGTATGATATTAAGCGAGGTGATATGAAACGGGTTCATCTGTAATAATAATAATAATAATAATAATAATATGATAGGCACTTTAGTGTGTCTGACTTTACTCTATAAGAGCTCAATCATTCAACCCACAGATTAACATCTCAGCAGGGTTAGTGATTAGATTGCGAGGAGTGTGAACAGTACCTTGCGTATTGGTGGAGGAGTGTGTGGAAGCTCACACTGATGCTTTTGTGCTGTTGTACAAATTATAGGAAACAAACTTCATTAGACAAACGTTTTGAATGATGATTTAGTCGACTTGACCTGGTTTCTTATGCGTTTAACATTAGAATTCTGATTGAGCGTATTGAAGTTGCAAATGCTCTCTTTGCAGAATTTACCAAAGATAAATACAATAGGGGGTGTGTTTGTCATTCACTATGTCTCCATCTCATTTATGGATAGGGTCATAGGAAAGGGATACAGCTTTCAAATAGACTCTTCCCAAGCTGGCCTGTTTATGAAAGGGTTTGCAGCCTCAACACACAACATGCACCTGCCTTATTAATCAGTAAAGGGCTTTCCTTTTGTTACACATGATGCATGTTCATTTACAGCTAAAGGCTTCCCTCAGTCTAACACCCAAAACAAAAGGTGGATGGTGGATTTCATTTGCCAAATGTTCCTGGCCAGTTGCCGAGCTCAATTTGAACAATGTTGACATGGAAACACAGTCTGCATTTAGTAACCTGTATCTATTATCTTCTAGTTCGCCGCTGTGGCCGTCTGCATCCCCCAGAAAACGGCTACATGAAATGCAGCAGTGATGGAGACAACTACGGGGCCACGTGCGCGTTCTCCTGCATGGGGGGGTTCGAGCTACAAGGAAGCACAGCCAGAGTGTGTCAGTATGGATTGACCTGGGCCGGGACTGAGCCATCTTGTGCACGTAAGTATAACAGATATGATGAATGAACTGCAGGAAGAACTCTATATGCTATGGCATATACATTGTGTAAAATGATATTTTTTCTACCTTAGAACAAGATGAACAAACATTCTTATTTATTGGTCTGTGAAGAACATACTTCATGAATGTGCTTTTGAAAGGTTGCAGGCTCCATGGACAGCTCTGTTACTGAAATAGATTCTTTTAAATTGCTCACCATTTCAACACCAACATATATTTATACTACTTTGGCTTTTAGAAGAATGCCAAAAAGTTGATTTTACCCAATAACGGTACAATATAACCTTGCAGTATGTAAAATATAACCTTGCAGTCTGTATATATCTATTTCTATCTAGGCGACTTGACATTGAGTGTCATCTCATTACCAGTCCATGAGTGATTTTGACTGCCCCTTGGCATAGATTTAAACACCGTTGCATGTTTGTCTTGATCACTATAAAGCAGACTAGGCAACCATTACTATTCAACAGAGACGCAGAATGGTGGTCTCAAAGCATAGAACCAGATTATTCCAGTAGATCATCATTTACCTACTGCATCTCCCAACTCACTCAAAGGATTTCTTTGACTTTAGATTACAAGGTTTGAATAACCATGTAGTGTAATTACCTTGATTCAAAATATTCATAACATGTTCTTCACTGTAACTATCAATGGTTTTCATGCTCTTACATGGTAGTGTATTTGTGAAATAAGTGCATGACATGGAAACATGCACAAATACAACTACAAACCTATACCCGTATTCGGAGCAGCAAAGACGTGTCTTCTCCAATAAAAGATTCTATTAATATTAGTGTGACAGTGTAAAGAGGACATTGAGAATATGTAAATACTGAGTGGTCTCCCTTTGTTCAGTCAATGACTTCCCAAATATACACACATCCTTTTGATATGGTTGGTAATGCCGTGCTCTGTGTCAGGAAGATTGATTGAATAGTGCTGTTTCGCAGTTCTGTTCATTAGGAATAAATCCATTTCTACGAGCAATTTGTCTGTTCACAGTGTAAATATTCCAGAGGTGTTTTTTTTTTCTTCTGGTAAGTAGATGGAATCATAATTTTAGTTTTCTTTACAAGGAAAAGTCTGCAGGCGTTTTCATGCAAAAATGTTTAGGATATTGTATTATACTATTTACAGCATACAATATTAAACACACCGGACCCGATTGATCAAAATACAATTTTCACAGATTTTTTTTGGGGGGAGGGGGGGGGAAAGTAAAATAAAACTGTTGATTTTATATTATGTAACAAGCAACGCTGGAGTTTAATTAAAGGATGCAAAAGTGTGCCTATGTTGGTTGATACTAGTTATTTTAAACAATAACCATTTGGTTTTCCTTTGACTAAAGCAGATTTAAATTGTATTTTTCTGTAAAGACCTTAATGAATCTGGCCCACTAGCTTTTGAGATCACAGAGATCCTCTCTTTAGGTGGTAAAGCAGTAATCGCTAAAGCGCTTTCAATTTCATGCTGGCTTGCTAAAAGATATGATCTTTTGTGCCTCACCACTATTGTGTACAATAAGGCTGTGTGAAGTCAAGAAGCTTCAGCTTTCAATTTTTAGATGGCGATTAATGTACGATTGGGTTATTTTGCTGGGGAACCAGAAGGGGGTATTGGCAGTCGTTTGATTTTCATTAGGTGGTTAGGTAATGGTGTGTACTGCAGGAGGGATTTGGTGAACTCTACGTCCTGCTTCATTGCAGCTATGAATATAAACGTGGCGGTCAGGTCTGCGGCAGCCCTGCTGGATCAGTTCTATGAGAAGAGACGGCTGCTCATTGTGTCTGCACCCTCTGCTGCCAATCATAATTACAGGTTCCAAATGGGAATTCTTCAGGTATGTGACAAATCCAGCTAGTCTCTCAGTGTAGATAGAAAACCAAAATTCAACCCGGTTAGAAATAAAAATTGTTAGAACTATTTAAATTTTGTCTTGTAAAATTATTTTTATACTAATGATTTTGTCGTTATAAATGTGGAGCAGATTGGTCATTGGTTTCTAGCTCAAGCCAATGTTTTTTTTTACTACCTTAAAAAAATCAAACACAAAAAAGCAACTACAACTGAAACCTATAACCTTTAAATTCCATTCTTGTCAGAACAAAGTATATATAGGCACCACAGATTTTATAGCCTTGAGGTATCTATTGAAATGAGAAATGAAGTCCATCTTTTGCTTAGTTTGCATAAAATCCAACGTTTGTATGCAGCAAAACATTGTTATTTTATAACAAAATATGAAACATCTGTTCTATAGTGCTGTAAGATACATGCTGGTTTTCAGAAAGCCCATCGTGAGGTGGATATCTGCTTGTAATATACAGCACTTTATATGATAATCTTTAGAACTTGTTCCGTCAGTATTGAGTGGGCTCTCCTGTTTATCCTACTGTTTCAGCAAGCTCAGTGTGGGGTGGACATGAGACACATCACCATCATTGAACTTGTGGGGGTTTATCCAGCGCAGATTGGCAGGATCAGACACAGGCTCATTCCACCAGGCCTCGCCTTGCAATTGAGGTATGCAAATCTGTATTACACCTGCCACTGGGAGATTACTGATTGTATCAGAAACAAGATGCACCCTCATTAGAAGGTAAGCCTTATAAATGTGGCTTCCAACCTTAGTGTTTTAAAGAGGGAGCACTGTACACCCCTGTGAGGAAAGCTTATGTGTAGTTGCCATTCCACCAGCACTACTTAATCTGCTAATATGCCAAAAACCATTTGAGATGCTGTGGCAGGACGGCTGCGTGGTGACGTCCCCAGACCAGGAAGCTGACAGAGACACACAGGTACTGCGAGTGAAAGTGCTGCTGCAAGTTTTTATTTTAAATAAAAGGTTTGAGGAAGAAAACAACACAGCTCACAGCGCCAAGTAAGAGTTTAAACAAAACACACACGCACAACACAAAAATAATCCCTCCACCCAAACAAGTACTGTGCTGGTGCTTCCAGCACGTGTAGCAATCTTTTTATTTTCGTTTTAAACCTTTCTTCTCTCTCTCGCTCCCTTTCCCCCTCTTTGAACACCCATCTTGCTGGTTAGCATTTGTTAAATAAATACAGTAAATAAAGAGTGTTTCTATACATATGCATTTTCCTACTGGTAATACAATCAAAGGGTTAAAAGAGCTTCATTGTATGTAGATCCTGCTCTGATAATACACTTGTTCCGATCGCTTTCTATTTTGTTGTTTTTGTCATTGGCGCACATCCATTGCAGAATGGGATGGAAAACATACTTCATTATTCATAATGCTCCTGCCAGCTATCCATCTCTTTCCATCTCAGTAAACACCAACAGTCAGAAGCATTTTAATGACATTGCCTCATATTACCATCTGAAACAGGAATCTTAAACAAACTTGCAACTGCATAAACATGTAAAACAGCTGGCAGAAATGGATGGTGTGCATTTGACTCCCTAATAGAAATGCTTTACTATGATCTCAATTGAGTCACACTGAACCCTGTGATCTTCTAATCTATTGCAGTATACCATGGTAAAAGAATAGCAAAGTGTAGCAAAAGTACAAGCACAGTGAAAGCATATTAGACACCTCAGAACTTCAGAAGCACCAATCAGAAAGCTCAATTTCAGCCCACTTGCACATATGAGATAGAATGTCCAACTTTCATACTGACAATAAGAAATATTCAAATCTAGTTTCTCATTGAGAATGTATATATAAATGAAAATGATATATAGCTAGCGTATTAGCTTAATGGCAGTTTGCACACAAGGACAATATTTAGCCTTAAACTCCTGCTCTTAGTAACCTGCTTCTTTGTGTCTTCCAGGTTGTTGCTGCAGATCTCCCATACGAGTTACACCATGGTGCTGATTGACAAGCATGGAATGGACAAAGAGCGCTACGCGTTCCCCGTCACTGCGGCAGAACTCTTCACACTGATCGATACTTTCCCTCTCAGAAAGGAAGAGATGAAAGTGCAGGCAGAGGCTGGACAGACCTGTAATTAATTCCATCGTCCACTGTGCCCCGCACTGGGATCAAGTCGTCTACCTGAATTTACTCAAAGAAGCATGCCTTTTTTATATAAATATGTACAGAAAGTTATATACTCATGTTTGTCAGTATGCATGATAGGCTTAGCATTTTGGTTTTCTGTTATTTAAATGCTGCGACCAATCATTTCAGTTTTTTGTTTTTTTATAATGTGGGAGAAAATCTCATCATCTATGTGGCCCAAACAAAATGTTTGTTTTAATATTTATGTTTTGAAATATTTCAGTTTGTGACTTGTCTGATTTTTATACTGCCATTTATATCAATCCAATTGCAAGCAGTTGATTGGGTATTTTCTATTGGTATATCAGTAAATGTGAGACATTAAAATAACCTGCTTTCTTGTATTCCGCGGTAATGGCATCTTTCTGTGTATACACCATATTTAAAAAGTAAAGTTTTTTTCCATCAGTAAATATTTTTTGCTCAGTACATCACTGTTCTATGAAAAATCACCAGAAAGTAGCAATGGAATTTCATATTCGGAATAGGGTCTATTCAGTTGATTTGTACAGTGGATAATCTTAATACCACCACATTTTTAATCCATAAAAACAATCTTGCTTAAGTTTTATATTTGTATATGTAGTTACTGAAAAACATGACTTTACACTATAGTTTTGGTTGGCATAAAATAACAATGTTCTCACAGTGGTGGCGGTATTCAAATGAAACCCATGGGCCCTCTGGGCTAGATTCTCAAAGCAATTTACTCCAAATCGTCATCAGCACATTTTTTCTGAATGGGGAAAAAAACCCAATTAAACATCTAAAGTAAATAAGAAATGACGTGATCCTGCATTCAAGCCCGTTGGCTGAATTGTGTATTTCTGGTTTATTTTATTGGGTTGTTTAACTTTATTGGGTGCGTTTCTCCTTGCGGATAAAAAAAAGAGTTCAGCCCTCTGGTGTTTCAAAAGCACATTTTAAAGAAAACTGGATGTTTTCTGTATGCATTTTTGTTGTCATTTTCAAATGGTATTTCAGCTGCATGTTTAGTAAAATTCACATTTTTGGACCTTGTTAAACCTAAATCATCATACGTCAACACGGCAGCAAACAGTTAGGCAGAACACGTGGATTCATTTCACGTGTACACAAACTTCAACATGAGTTTAGAAACTCGAGCCATTAACGTTTCATTTTCCGTGAAATATATTTAGCTCTTTTTGTTATCTTATGAGAAAAGCATCTTGCACTTTGTCATGCCAAGAGCTGTCAGTTCCATATTCTGAGTGGAGTTGGACTGACGATTCTGACAGCTTCACTGACTCATGAATATGTTCATTGAAAACTTAAACTAATTTGCAGCTGGGCACTTCGGGAGATATATATATATACTGTATATATATGGCGAAGTGCCCAGCTGCAGCGGGCAGATGCTGAATTAACTTCGAATTTTATGTCATTTCGGCATCTGCCCTGGCTGGTCAATTGCCCACAGCCACCCGGGCGAAGAAAGATTTTTAACAGACACAGTATAATACAAATAGAGAGTGAATTACCTTTGTTGCCTTTAAGCGCAAAAGAGCACTGCCACCAAGCCACCCTTTGCAATGTTTATTTAAATAACTTAAATACTTTCTGAGAACGTTATAGTAACGGAACTACACAAAATATCAATGCACAGTTTGTTTTTATCATGGGTTAGATATAGAGGTTACAGTAAGGGGGGGGGGGAACGAGTCTGGAATAAAATGCAACAATGTTTTATTTTATTCTTATTGCAGTAATACAATACAAATTTCTGAGCAGAGTTGTGTTGATCATTCAATATCAGCAAAAGACTAATAATCACAGTTAAGTTTAAACATATAAAAGCCACCCAGTTAAACATAGTTACGTGAAACTCACTAAGAACACAGTGCCAAAACTAATTTATCATAGCAATATTAATTAATCATTAATCAACAGCATAAAGTTTGTATTTTTCTTATTTAGAAATACGAATGACAATTTGACTCAGAAGAAAACGTTTTCTTATAAAAAGTTTAGTTTTCGTTCTGTTGACATCAGATTTCAAACAATTAGACATTTGCCTCAACATTTCATTAAAATCAATAAATACAAATTAATATAAATGATTCAGTAAGTAAAATTGATTAAATAAAGATATTAAACTAACAAACTATTATTGAGAACTGCAGTAGATACCCAGAGGATGAACACTGCTGTGTTATTTTCCATTAGCCTTTCATTTGTTACAACAGGGCACACTAAAGTCTTTCTTCGCTATCAGCCCGGGTGGCTGTGGGCAGTTGATGAACTGCCCGGGCCGATGCTTAAAATTCAAAGCTAATTTGGCATCTGCCCGCTGCAGCTGGGCACTTCGCCAACGGTCCATAACATACATTTTATATATATATTGTGAGATGGCAGGGAGGGGGTTAAAACCTCTCTGCAGAAAAAACATGTGCGGAAGGCACACTTTTGTTTTGTTAATTGTCTTTTGTTAATTGATTGATCATTACCTGCACCTGGCTACTATTGAAAATTGGAGCCAGGTGCAGGGTTTATAAGGAGAGCAGTCAGTCTGCTCTGGGCAGCTGCTGAAGAGGGTAGAAGCCCGACTGTGCTGGTGTGTGGGTACAGCCGTAATTAAAAGAAAAGGTAGTGTGAAGCCTTTTTGTGTGTGTTGTTCTGCTTTGTTTTTGTACAGGTAAACAGCTTAGCTGTCCTGTTTTTAGTTAGGGTCCTGTTTTGTTTAGTTATTGCTCAAAGAGAGCGAGGTGTTTGTTTTTTTTTTTTTTTTTTTAAAGCGCGGTTGCGCAATTTTTAATGAAAACACAAAAACAAAACAAACAAACACCTCGCTCTCTTTGAGCAATAACTAAACAAAACAGGACCCTAACTAAAAACAGGACAGCTAAGCTGTTTACCTGTACAAAAACAAAACAGAACAACACACACAAAAAAGGCTTCACACTACCTTTTCTTTTAATTACGGCTGTACCCACACACCAGCACAGTCAGGCTTCTACCCTCTTCAGCAGCTGCCCAGAGCAGACTGACTGCTCTCCTTATAAACCCTGCACCTGGCTCCAATTTTCAATAGTAGCCAGGTGCAGGTAATGATCAATCAATAAAACAATTAACAAAAGACAATTAAACAATTAACAAAACAAAAGTGTGCCTTCCGCACATGTTTTTTCTGCCGAGAGGTTTTAACCCCCTCCCTGCCATCTCGCAATATATAATTTTTTTTAATGACGATAGTGATCTTTTTACCTACTTTATTCCATAAAACGTTGACCGGTCAATGAAAAGGGCTCTAATTCCTTTTTTAAATGTTTTTAATTCATCGCCTCTATATTTGAACCAGTCTAGGGAAATGAACCCAAAGGAGTTGGCTGTATTTGATTATGTATTTTAAAACCCAAAACACACAATTAGACTCCTGCAACAAATTCTTGTTAATAACCCTAACAAACACTTGTTTAGGCCACTGCTATGCAGTGATCTGGCTGTGGTTGTCATGGGATACAAACAAAGAGCTCATATTCCAACAAACAGCATGGAACACATGACATACCATATGTGCTGTAGACAAATTCCACTCCAATTTGGTACATTTGGTGCATATTTTGTTTTATATTAATCTGCAAACAGTTCTTTTTTCTACTACATTCCTTTAAAAATGAATGAGGTTTGCTGCTGCAAGATTAACACAAAAGCTTTAAAATGATATGCCTATTATTTTAAAATACAATAAACACACACACACACACAAAAAGGTCAAATTAATTATTTCCCCAGCCAGGCAACAGCACAGTATGACTGCAACATGAAAGCGGTTTAATGCTGCAGCTTTTACCACCACTATGGCACTAACATTAGTAACACTGGTCTATAACCATTATTAGGAACTTTACAATACAATCTATCTACAGTAGTAATGAGTAAACACTGCACATAGGAAAAATACATGTGCAAACTGAAGACATGGCTGCATCCTGCACATGGCTTTATATTATGTTATGTGCCACTCACAGGGACCCAAAAGAAACTAAACCTGCAGAAACTAAATCTAAATCCATGTATCCACTCAGTCACAGGTAAAGCATACACACATTGTGTTTTGTGCATTCCTCAGTGTTTTTACAATGTTTAAACACTTGTCTGTGTAATGGGCAGGGTTGTGTGATGCGCTGCCATTACGGATTCTGTCCCAGCTCTTTTGCATTGTGGTGAAGACTCTCGCTTGCGGTGTACGTGGGTCATCGGTTCGGACCCAGCCTCCACTCTGTTAATCAGCTTGACTTAGGGTTTGATTAGATCAACCTTCACACAGGCTTGTATAAGCCACAGCTGAATTCTTCTGAGCATTTTACAACATACCAGGGAATCCAGGTGAATAGCAGTATCAAATTATTTTAAAGGTAATCTTAAAAATGATACAGGATAGGTAAAGATAGATCACCTTTCTTATAAATCTACTAAACTAAAGCAAACAGGAGCTGCTATACTGGCTTGCGTCCCTAGGCATGGACCAAAAATAAAATATAAATATAAATAGACAGCTGCAAAAAAAATCTGATTTGAGGTCACGCAAGTCCTGATACAGTAAATAAACATATACACAAATAGTGAAAAGAGGCCACTGAGATTTTATAGCTAACAAACTCAACAAAAAGGTTCAGTGACACAGTGTCGCTTTTCACTAATAGCTCGTCAGGTAACAACTTTTAAAATCCTCTAAGACATTTTGTATTTCTTGGCATTTCTTCTCATCCCATAAGACAAAGTAATTGCAACATGTCTGGAACAGTCCAATGAATCCACAGTGAGATAAAGCTGCTGTCACTTCTTCTTAAAGGGAATCAGGGTACAGATCAATACTAAATCCTAGAGTCACAGTCATATTGGCTTGTCTATGAAATATATGTCTTTATTAAAAAAATAAAACAAGATGCTTTGGAAGGTATATTTGTACCATGTTGTGCCTATTAAATATTTCAGTGTATATACCCTAATGGAAAGGAAGAAGACCAAAAATGAACCTTGAAATAATAATCTAATCGGGCGACTGTTTATGTATATGTGTTATGTTCTCTATAGGATTTGTAACTATGATGTACAGTATATAATATGGTGTCTATAAGCATGCAGCATTTCCTTGTTGATAGAATTAAGTTACTGCTTGTGAATCCGGTATGTGATTTGCATTAGATTACAGTTGTCAAGTTTATGTGAATATAGATTTTTGAGTGAGAATTGTACAGTTGGTGCTTGAGTTGTGCACCTCATAAAAATGTGCTTTGTTCAATTGATTTTGCAATTGTACAGTATGCTGTAGTTTACTGTAAACCCACCTGTCCAAATGTTACATTATCATTCTTTCAACAACTAACCTGCATAACCTGAGAAGCAATCAATGCACTGTAAACCTTTCATTCGATATCACACCCTGTCAAATGACGTGTTTACTTAGTAATCAGTGCATAGTCACATTAGGCAACAGAACAGTGTTGCAGATGCATCTGTGCTTATTGTGTCTTACCAGTACATACTGGTGATGGGGTTTATATAACAGGGTTTATAAAGATATATAGTGTATGGTACATAATCCCAAACAGTATATTGATGGGTATGTCCGCAATATATATCGTTCGGATGAACGCAGTAACAAACTACCAGAGACAAGCACACACAGGATCTTCTCAAAGATGGGTTTGTATAGTATTGCAAGAAACGCTGGAAATGAAAAGGAATGGGTTGAAGTTTTCAAAGCTTGCGTTTCCCCATGCTCGATCTTAACATCAGTGTGCTCTCCACGAAGGCTTCGGGCTGGTCAAGCATGCATTGCCATAGATGCTGCTCCTCCCCTTGAGAGTCCATCCAATCCACTTCATTCCCGTAGCTCAACCCTGTCAAGCAGATAACAATAGCCATAAGCAATACAAATGACTGTTTTCATTACTGTAGATAGCTTTCTGAAAATGAGGAAGGAGGGACTGTATTAACAATCAACACAGCCGATGCTTGAGTTACCCAGATTCCTGCCATGTGACTATGCAGAGGTAAAACTCTGCAAACCCCAACTCCATTCCACAACACTAACTGAAGTGGATGACCAGTAGTTCATTTTCGTGGTCTTCTTTGGTCTTTTTAGCTTGTTGGAAGCTTAATCTTCCACTATTGTGAAGTTTTCAATCACAGATCCACAAATGGTAGAATACTAGTGTAATATTATATAAGATCTAGTATTTTTGATCAATTTAGTATTTTAATACACTTTTAATAATCATTTGAATAGCCTAGCTCTTTCTTGCTGAGAACTGAACTTTGTATGCATGTATTGTATGCATGTATGCATCACCAGCAGGGCCGGATAACACAAGTAAGCAGGTTGGTGATTCCCAGTCCTTACATAAAATATGCCTTTACCGTTAACAGAATGCATTATGCTACATTAATTATTTTTTACTGAACTTCAATATGAAATCACAGAAACATCATAATTTATAACATATTTAAATGCACAATAATTGAAAACTTTATTACTACCTGTAATTTTAGGCTACTTGAAAACTGAATAGAAATTGTTATGCATGTACCTTACATATTGTTAATGCTGTGCTCCTTTTTGCACAGCACAGTCCTTTAGTTCAGTATCTTATCTTAACCGTTTAGCTGTCACTCGCTGAAGCTGATTTTACAGGAAATCTACAGATTCTAGTTACTGACAAATACAAAGCTGACACTCATCTATATCAAATATAGGCATATAGGCCTACATTGCTTTAATTGCAAGTCTACAGAACGAAAGATGTTAAATGTTTATATATGAACATAGAAATACTGTATATACAGACGTGCTCAAATTTATTGGTACCCTTACAGCTCATTGAAATAATGCTTCATTCCTCCTGAAAAGTGATGAAATTAAAAGCTATTTTATCATGTATACTTGTATGCCTTTGGTATGTCATAGAATAAAGCAAAGAAGCTGTGAAAAGAGATGAATTATTGCTTATTCTACAAAGATATTCTAAAATGGCCTGGACACATTTGTTGGTACCCCTTAGAAAAGATAATAAATAATTGGATTATAGTGATATTTCAAACTAATTAGTTTCTTTAATTAGTATCACACATGTCTCCAATCTTGTAATCAGTCATTCAGCCTATTTAAATGGAGAAAAGTAGTCACTGTGCTGTTTGGTATCATTGTGTGCACCACACTGAACATGGACCAGAGAAAGCAAAGGAGAGAGTTGTCTGAGGAGATCAGAAAGAAAATAATAGACAAGCATGGTAAAGGTAAAGGCTACAAGACCATCTCCAAGCAGCTTGATGTTCCTGTGACAACAAGTTGCAAATATTATTAAGAAGTTTAAGGTCCATGGAACTGTAGCCAACTTCCCTGGGCACAGCCGCAAGAGGAAAATCAACCCCAGATTGAACAGAAGGATAGTGTGAATGGTAGAAAAAGAACCAAGGATAACTGCCAAAGAGATACAAGCTGAACTCCAAGGTGAAGGTACGTCAGTTTCTGATCGCACCATCCGTTGCTTTTTGAGCGAAAGTGGGCTCCATGGAAGAAGACCCAGGAGGACTCCACTTTTGACAGAAAAACATAAAAAAGCCAGACTGGAATTTGCTAAAATGCATATTGACAAGCCACAATCCTTCTGGGAGAATGTCCTTTGGACAGATTAGTCATAACTGGAGCTTTTTGGCAAGTCACATCAGCTCTATGTTCACAGATGAAAAAATGAAGCTTCCAAAGAAAAGAACACTATACCTACAGTGAAACATGGAGGAGGCTCGGTTATGTTTTGGGGCTGCTTAGCTGCGCCTGGCACAGGGTGCCTTGAATCTGTGCAGGGCACAATGAAATCTCAAGACTATCAAGGCATTCTGGAGCGAAACGTACTGCCCAGTGTCAGAAAGCTCTGTCTCAGTCACAGGTCATGGGTCCTCCAACAGCATAATGACCCAAAACACACAGCTAAAAGCACCCAAGAATGGATAAGAACAAAACATTGGACTATTCTGAAGTGGCCTTCTATGAGTCCTGATCTGAATCCTATCGAACATCTATGGAAAGAGCTGAAACTTACAGTCTGGAGAAGGCACCCATCAAACCTGAGACAGCTGGAGCAGTTTGCTCAGGAAGAGTGGGCCAAACTACCTGTTAACAGGTGCAGAAGTCTCATTGAGCACTACAGAAAACGTTTGATTGCAGTGATTGCCTCTAAAGGTTGTGCAACAAAATATTAGGTTAGCGGTCCCATCATTTTTGTCCATGCCATTTTCATTTGTTTTATTATTTACAATATTATGTTGAATAAAAAATCAAAAGCAAAGTCTGATTTTTATTAAATATGGAATAAACAATGGTGAATGCCAATTACTTTTGTCAGTTTCAAGTTATTTCAGAGAAAATTGTGCATTCTTCGTTTTTTGTGGAGGGGTACCAACAAATTTGAGCACGTCTGTAAGTAATATTTAATACTGTATTATGTAATAAATTATTGAAAACGTATATTTTCATAATTGATAACATGTACCGAAGTATGAAGTATGAAGTATGAAGTATTAAGGTAAGAAGTATGCTCTGTGGTTGCAAATACATTACATTTTGCTGTGGAATATACAATTTTTGCATTAGCTGCCATGGTTGTTTTGACCACCAGTATGTAGCCTGCTGGGGTCACGTGACTGCATGGATATGTTCGTTGTCTTCAGCATTATTCAAATGCTGGGGACAAAGTAGAATGTACAGATCAGCACAGAATAGTACATTTCTAATAAGACAGTGGAAAGTTTAAGCAACTAATGTATGTCAATGAAAATATTATAGAAAGGTTGGTGTTTCTTATGAGTTTCACTTAAAAACCGGACACTAGGGCGTCCAGGCTTGTTAATTCCTGCCACCCGATCACAGATGCCAATTCCCGGACTGTATGGGTCAAACCTGGACCTGGACAGGTGGCAACCCTAGCTCCACCCTTTTACAACAGGTATAATCAGTGGTGTTATGTGCTGGTTTATTATGCCACATAATTAGTTTTGTCTTGTTTACAATATGTGTTGCGATCTGCAGCAGAACTAAATGGTAGTGTTTGAGAACACAGCAAGGCTCAGAAATATCGCGTGTCCAGCGATCTTTGAAAAACTACATCTGCAAAGGCAGGGAATCATGCAGGGCTACAGAATTCTATGGAGTACAGAACTCTGCGTAACACCTGTCAGAACAATTTGATTTTGAGATACATGTCTCGGTTCGAATGTCAGTGAGTGAAGTGTTTTCCAGTTTAGGCGCATCTGTATATGTAAAAAAAAAAAAAAACCTGAACCCATAACCGTTTTGGGCCCCCCCTTTTCGGGCCCTAGTCACATGCCTAGTTTGACTATGCGTTAATCCAGCCCTGCTCAAGAGCTTTTCAAGATAATGTTATGGTACATTGAATTCTATGGGTATGTAAATCAGGAAACATAATTGAAAGGTCAGCGCAACCCGCTGGTGTCTGTTGCTTTTTCTCAGCCAATATACTGCCTGAGGATGAAACAAATTAGGAAAAGAGTTAAAAGAATAAAAGGTGAATTAGCGAGCATGACAGTGAAACTCGGCTCAGAACAGAGAGAGAGACTCCAGCTGTCCGACTTCCCAAGGAGAATGTGTAATATCTATTCTCTTTGACTGTTATGGCTTAATATAGGCTTGCTATTGTATTAGAAGTTAGAAGTAATACAATTTTTGTTGTTGACTACGATTGTGTCTGATTATTCCTCATACCTTCCAGGCATATTGTTAATAAACATTGGTGAGGTTTGAAATCTTACAGTTATTTGTGAAGATAGCTGAAGTATCTTCCAGTCTGGTGAGGAATTGTGCTTCTCACTGGCAGCACATTTTCATTATGAATCTCCCAACAGCTGGGAATGCCATGCTGTTGAACAGGAATCACCAAAGGGGATATTTCTATTATGTTTGTTTTGCAGTGTTTAGTTTCTTCCATTTTTACCAGGTTTTATGTGGTGTTGCCATGCTTGTGATACACCAAACAGTGTGGCAGGGTCTTGCCTTACTGTACACAAGGCAATGGTTGCACGTCAAATACACAAATCCTGTATAAACTTCATATATATTAATATACTGACCAGTGCCGATGTTGAGCCGCACTCCTCCCAGGAAGACGTTGCTGGAGAGGGACTCCTTGTCCCAGACGGTCAGCTCCAGGCACACGTTGTTCAGGTCATTGGGCTGCAGGCCGCTGTAGGTGAAGGTGTGGTTCCAGCTGGGGTTCACGCTCTTCTTGACCACAGGAGTTTTGTGCTTTGAAGACTTGCTGTTGTCTGGCAGCATGTAGCTGGTTTCATAAAACAAATACATAATTTATTATTGATAATACTACTACTACTACTACGACTACTACTACTAATAATAATAATAACAACATAAAGAACAAAGTCAGATTTTTGTATTTAAAAGTGGCAATGAACACACTAGGGTTTTATTACTAGTTTGCATGCATTAAGAACCACTTCAAATCCTTTCTGAACCCCTTTAATTAGTTTTGCCTTGTGTGATAATGGCAGATTCGTACACAAATTCGACACATACCGTTTAGAAAGTATTTATAATGGTTTTGTAAACATATCTGCCCTAAAATGCACTGTATTGTTAAAAACATATTCACCTGCAAGTGAAAAAAATAATTTTGAGTAATAATGAAATACTTACTGGAATGTATTTGCTGATGGTCTGAGTTTCAGTTCAATGAGTCGTATCATTAAACTGAAAGGTGTCCATGTTTAAAAGTGACACACTTACCCTTTCACAAACGCGTCAGACGTTCCTCCGGATTTCACAGCAGTCAAGTTTTTGGCTTCCTTAATCTGCACCTCCACCACGCCACCCGTCGGCAGCTGGGTGTTTCCTTTCTTTCCTTTCATGAAACTTTTTTTAGCTGCAAGAGAAAAAAAGGATGACAACTTCCAAAAGATCCAAAAAATATCTGATTTTGCCAGGTGTGGTTTGTTGAAGGCAGTGTGTTTATTGAGGGGACTGCTGCACCTGTATTTCACAGGAGGTAGCAGATGCTCATTGAGTCCCTGCCCATAGGCACAGGCCTGTGCCAAGCAACGAGTACAAATTAATATTCGTAACAAGTATGCCAATTTTTCCAAGTAATACACAAGTAGTTTTGCTATTGAAAAAAATAATTATAATATACATATATATATATATATATATAGAGAGAGAGAGAGAGAGAGATAGATAGATAGATAGATAGATAGATAGATAGATAGATAGATAGATAGATAGATGTAAGAAAATGCATTGAATCAGCTCCTGGACAGTGTAAGAGGACTGTGTTTTAATCCTAATAAAGCTAAGAAATTGTCTTTCATTGTTTTTGTTGTTGTTAGGCGTGGCATCTCAAGGGGAATCAACAGCCATTAAGAGTGTCTTGTAAACGCTTTTTTTTTCGCACACAAAGAACTTACTGTTTTATTACACATTTGATTGAAAATAAAAGACAATCTATCACCCTGTAAGAGGACAGGGCTTTTTTGAGTGGCATGTGATGTTAAAAAAGCTTTGGTTTTTTACTTGTGTCACATGTCTTTAAATTTAGTCTTCTTGCTTTAGTTAAACCAAAATAATCTTTAACATTACAAACATATAACCCTTTTCAAGGAGGCGTTTTTTCATGGGCGTATTTATTTGTCATTTCCCTTGTTATTGTATTTGAAATCAGGTGTATGATTTAATTTTGTACTAGTAGTTAAGGCTGCCACCTTAAACGTGTAAATGGCTCAGTTTAGTTTGCTACTGATAAACGTTTATAAAATCCATAAACTATTAATAACATTAAGCATCTGCATAGTCTGTATATCACTTATCCTCGACATATTCTTAAACAGCCTAGCTTGCAAAGACTGGCTGCAGATGTAGTTTTATATATACTTGTGTACCATGACTGGTATACTGTCTCTGAACAGAGAGGGGATAGGAAGAGCGGCATACCCTGAAATTGCTCCGGTGGCAGCGTGAGGTTTCTTTCAGGTGGAATAAACCGCATTGCCACTCTCAGCTCCCCTTTATACTGCAGGACTGCATCTGCCATAGAATCCGCCTGGGAAAAGAAGCAGGACCTTTTATCACAGAAAGGACCCAATGGTTGCTATTATGGTATTAAATCAGTGACTGAAGTACAGTTTTACAATGGTACTTTAGCAGCCAGTGGTTGCAATGACAATGTATTTACTCAGCTAACAACAGCCATGAATCCAGTTTATTATACATACAATGAATATATAAATTAACTTTAAGTTTAGGTTAGGTTACGTTTAACAAAAACAAGAAAAACAAAGAAACGCACCCTGTATAATCTCTGGGGATCCAAAATTTGTTATAAGTTGCGTCTTACTTGGACTGCTACAGCCAGAACAAAAAATACATTTTTACATTTTAATTTATTTCTTTATAATCCACTGTGGTGAGCTAATGTTGGTTTTGTTTAGGCCACCTTGTCTGCCTGGTGTAGCTAACTCTGCTCTAATGTTGCTAACATCAACATCAGACCTAGAGAGCTGCAGACCTGGATGTAGCTGTGGCATTGGTGGTATCCCTGGAAACAAGATGTTACATCTCAATGAAATCCTCCTGTACAAACACAGTCCTGTATTCTGCACTGCTGCCCTGACAGCAAGTGGACAAGTTCTCTACCTTGGGCTGCAGCGCAAACCACTCTTCAGTTTGGTTCTCGAACTCCCAGGACTCAAATGGGATTTCCACCTCCCCTAGGAAGCTGTTATGCCCAAACCTGTCGTAGTGCCAGACTGACAGCTGCAGAGTCCTCGTCTCCAGCTGCGAGTGGCTGATCACATACTGATAAGTGACAAGAGGAAAGATTGGGGCCATTATTGTTTTATGGCTTCAACACCAGACCTTCTTTTCCAACTAGCTTTGCTTGTACAGATGCCCTCCGGCCTTGTCTCATGTTGCGGCAACATCATGGCCATTTGTAGAGCTACATTAGCAGATTGTCAAGAAACGAGTCATTTAGCATTGCCAATTTACACCTGGTGCTAAGAATCATTGGGAAGATTTATTCTTTGCTAGTTTGATTTTGCTCTTCTGAGAGTCTATAGGAGATCTCTCCGAGGAGTGTGCTCAATCTGCTCTCAATTTTTGTTTGCTTCCTCTGATACAGAAACTACTGTAGAATGGACTATTTATGCTCTTTGTCAACTAACATTACTGCCACCATTCTGTCATCAACAATTTAATGCAAAGTAAATCAGAAAGGAATGAACTACAAGAGCAGTACCCATTTATAATGAACTGAAGTAAATTCCAAATGCTATAAATGAGCAAACGGAATGCTGAAATTCATTTACAGCACTAGGGAATATGCCATGACCCAACTGAAAACATTGCATTTATATTACAGTAGTCTCCGGCTAAGAGTGTGTTCTTACAGCTGAAGTGAAAAGAAACGAAAATATATATATATATTTTTAAATGTAAAACACTGATTGGAGACATGAGTAAACACATGATATGTAAGTATTACTACTCTACAATAATATACCACTAAATTTATTTGGCCAAATAAAAAAGCCTATTTTAATATTACCAGGACTCTAACTCCAGTCTGTGGAAGTTATTGACAGCAGAATACCAACACTCTGCTTGTGAAGGTATGTGAGATTTACTTACAACATATCTGAGGTGAAATTGCAAAAAAGCTACTGTACAGTATGTTTATAATGTAAAAACAATAATATATGTTCAAAATTCTAGATGCTAACCTTAAAATTCAGTTTTATTATAAAATGGTTTCCTCTGATTTCAACATGGAGCCACATATTACTCATCACAGCACCTCATTAGCATCTGAATAAGGTCAAAAGGGATGAAAAAAATACGCGTTTCGGAGAACATAACATGAACTTATCTATGAACTTCCAGTGTCATCCCAATTAAAACGATACCACGCTAAGCCTTCCACTGGCATTCTAACTCGCTTTGATGGAGGGTTCCCTACCTTTAAGGTTTCATTGTAGACTGGATTCGTTGTGTTGGCTTTAAGCTTTGTTTTCCTCTTGCTCTGGCGAGACTTGTCTGGAAGGAGGTATGCCTTCACGTAGCTGCAAATAGAGAAAAATGAATAATAAAACAAAAAATAATATAAAAAGACATGTACCAATTCCTGTGGGCTGTATAAATATTCTAAAATACAAATAACAAACAAACACACTATTTCCTAGTTAAGCCTTCGGGCCTTTTAATTTGAATGGGGCCAGATACACCCCAGAACCCCACTGTAGACTTGTGAGTTAAATCCAGTAAATTGTCCTTACGGGTCGGTTTTTTGTTTCTTCTCATCGGCGATGGCCAGATTGCGGCACTCTTTCACTAGTATATTCAGAGCCCCAGTTTTGTAGTTATAGGTGATGTTGAGGAGGATTTCTCCACTAATGCTCACATCCCCATAGTCACCAGTCTCGCTGTACACACTCATCATGCTGTTCAGACTTGTCTGCAAGGCAAAAGGAAGCGTGATGAATCATGTCAAGCTACATAGTTTCTCTGCTCAAAAGGAAGGGCAACCACCTGTAAAAATCACAAAATAAAATTCAAAATGACAATTTCACTCTCCAGGTGAAATGACCAAGAAAGTGCATGTTTATGACATGGAGATAATTTGCTGGCTATAATAACTTAAAGAATGAACACCAAAAAAGCGTAGTGTAATGACACATATGACTCTGAAGACACACAAAAAGAAGAACTAATTAAATTACACAAGCGAAAAAAAAAACAAGACAAGAGGACACAAACACATTTGTGCCTGTGGGGACATGAAAGGTGTAGAGAACGAAAGATTGTTCCAGAGGACTCACAGTTTCTCCGTCACAGTCAGGGACATTAAGGTAACTCCACTTTCTCTCTGAATCAGACTGGACAGCCTTGCAGCAAGCGAAGCAGAGGTCAGAAAGGAAGCAGAGAGGTAGAGATTGGAAAGACACAACATGATAATAAAAGCCTCTTGTGCAAGCTGGCTCAGAGCGAACCCCTTTGACCTCAGATGTCAACAATGGTAGCAAACCGAGTTTCTGTTACACTCTGCTGGCAAAGAAGTGAGATAGGTCAGAAGTAACAGACACAGCAAGCTGTTGTAGAAGATGATTCTCTTAAATGAACTGCAAAGGAGCTGATAAACAATGCAGCCACCAACAGTTGCTTTTATAGTACCAGCCATGTGCAAAAACTATTGTATTGAATTTTTATTACTTCTGTTTTTTATTCACATTTATTACACATGTGTTACACAGGCTCACAGCGCAGTTGATATTTCTTGATTTTACATTCAGTTTCAGGTTTCAGGGAAGTTTTGTATTTAAATGTTTCAGATGTTTTTTGTTTCTTTTGGTGGCACCACCAAATACTAAAAGCCAAGATGAATTTTTACGAAAATAAAACGTGATTCGTGATTCTTGGATTCTTGTATCAAACAATAAAATCCAGTAAGATTTTCTAATAGAAACTGCATCCCTTGAAAATAAGAAATACTTCCAGGAGTATGTTGATTTGGTCATTTTGGACACATTTTGTGTTTCCAGTTCCACTTCTTCTACAAACAAGTAAAAGGCAACTTTATTGGGTGGTTGTGTTTTTAAATTCTACCAATGTTGTTAGTTTAGCTAAAAGTTAGAAATGACAATATGAGGCAGGCTGGCTGCCTGTCTGGTGGGGAGGTTACTCCTCTGACTGGGCATTCTACTCATCCTGTTTCTGAGTTCATTCAGCATGAAAATAAACGGTGGCACTGCAATACATGCTCAGCTTTAAATCAAAGTGGTTTAAAAAACAGGACTTGTAAAAGGAAGACAGTTACATATTCTTGGGGGAAAAAAAAACTAACGATGAAAGTATTAATCAGGAATTAGGGTTACAATTAGTTCTGTGAATTTGCATGACTAAAAGCCAAGCTCATGGCGCACTGTACACTTATAGTATCAGGTATGCGTTGGGACATTGTGCTGACAGTTACAACATCATGAAGAAGACACTTATTTGAAAGTAGGATTGATTAAGCAGCTCAATAATATATATTTCTAATGGTCCCTTTTACAGTATATCTGTCTTTGTCTAGATTTACACTTCTTTGTTCCCTGCATTACAACATAAGAACATTGATCACAAGGATTTATCAGAAACAATATATATTGGCTATGTATAGTCACTTCTCACTTAAGAATGAACTGTTTCCAATGTTTAAAATCCACTGTTATCAATTCAGAACATGCACGCTGTTTTTCAGATTGGTGGCTTTTTATTGCTATTGGTTGGTTCTGATTATAAAAGCACGGCAAAGTCAGGAGATTAACCAGAGGTATAGTCTGAGGATTGTCTGAGGTGAAAATAAAATAAACTAGATCAGGTAGACAAAGGTTTTGGCTAAAGCGTTAATTATTCTTTCTTTAAAAGTTGTACCTCAGAATTTAAGATTGCGCGGTTAAAGCCAATAATATTAGTGCTTACATCACTGTAACACGAGCAAAAAGGACACAAAGACAGCAGCGCGAAAAATCAATCTGTGATCAATTTGACTTTTTAAAAATAAAAACTTTTTCCCTCATTTGATAGATACTTTGAAACCCCACATTCATGATCTGCCTTTTGAGATGGTACTGTAAAGAAACACAAACACTCCATCTGTTCTTCGTTTGAACTAAAGGTCTTACTGTGGAGATTCCACCGATCAAACTGCCTCTGCTGGAAGGTGGGTTTAGTGCCATCATCCTATCTAGGTCATCTTCCTCCTAAAAACACAAAACAGGAGAGGTACAGTGTGTTAGCACAGTCAGGCAGTCTGGCAGGAGACATCACAGCCTCACCTTGTTACTCTGCCAGTGTACCTAACTCCCACCCTGAACACCTGTCATTCTGTATCTTTGTGCTGGTTTCGTAATGTGGACTAATGTTTACTGGAGTCGTATAATGTTTTTTGGAGTCGTATTTCAAAAACTGTAAATATATAGTATGTTTTCCACTGGTGCTAATAAAAACAGTAACACAGCTGAATGTGTAATAATAAGAAACAATGAACACTAAGTCATTCTAAAATGAATGAAACAAGGAATCTAAAACGTAAACATTCAAGAGGGGTTTTGCATACAGGGATTACATATGATAGAAAGTTTGAGTTGTAGCAGCTGGGAAGCATGACCTACACAGATAATGAAACCACTACCTATGCAAACAATCTTTAATGGCCCCAGGGGTGCTGACTGGTGAATACATATGCACGGAGCACATGATTTGGAAAACAAATGTTGTTTTCTTGCAAAAGTATAAACCTTCTTTTCCTGTAACACACCCGTTTGCTCGAGGGAGGTAAACCGGGTGCATGCAAAAAGGTCAAGCACTAACTGAAAGCCAACCTGAGATGCATTTTTCTATAACAACGAGAAGGGAAAGAAACTGAAATAAATGTTTGGTTTTTTTGTATTGGAACTACTGGATATAGCGTGTGTTTACATCAATGACAGCTAATATGACATTCATATCAATGTTTTCAGGTATGTCCTGTTGACAATAAAATAAACTCCTCACAGGTTCTTTCAATATACTTTCAATATGTAATTGAGACTAAGTGTTATTCATTATAAAACTGAGTGAATCAATAATTACTTAAAAACCTGATTATGATGTTTTTTAGTTTGAGATAAAGGTATTCTAAATAAAGGTTCCATTATTCAGCTTCAGGTGCAACATTTCCTATTGGGTAGCCTTATCAAAGCATATTGAATGCGGGGGCTCCCAAGTGGCGCATCCGGTAAAGGCACTCCACGTGGAGGTCGCTGGTTCGAGTCCAGGCTATTCCACTGCTGACCCTGGACGAGAGCTCCCAAGGGGCGGCGCACAATTGGCTGAGCGTCACCCGTGTGGGGAGGGCTCAGCTCACCGCGCACCAGCGACCCCTGTGGACTGGCCAGCGCCTGCGGGCTTGCCTGTAAGCTGCCCAGAGCTGCGTTGTCCTCCGACGCTGTAGCTCTGAGGTGGCTGCATGGTGGGTCTGCAGAGTGAAAAGAAGCGGGCGGCTGACGGCACACGCTTCGGAGGACAGCGTGAGTTCGTCTTCGCCGCTCCTGAGTCAGCGCGGGGGTGGTAGCGGTGAGCTGAGCCTAAAATAATTGGCTATTACAAATTGGGAGAAAAACGGGGTAAAAATGAATTGGCGACTACTAAATTTAAAAAAAAAAGAAAAAAAAGCATATTGCATGTTAGTAATTACTCACACATCAACCACAAAAAACCCTGTGAGGAAAAGATTTTTGATTTGCAAATTGGCTGTGCGCCAGGAGGAAGTCACAAATAATGGCGTGATTTCAAGAAGCATGGCAACTGAAGAGCATTTAACAACACATTAAATAAAATGCTTTCTTTGGACATTTTAAACAGAATTTTATGTGCAGGTATAGTGAGGAATGGTCTGATAAAGATTTTTTTTATTTTTTTTTAATTTAGTCATTGCCAATTAGTTTTTTTTTTATTATTATTTTCTCCCCAATTTGAAATGCCCAATTATTTTTTAGGCTCAGCTCACCGCTACCACCCCTGCGCTGACTCGGGAGGGGCGAAGATGAACACACGCTGTCCTCCGAAGCGTGTGCCGTCAGCCGCCCGCTTCTTTACACACTGCGAACTCACCGTGCAGCCGCCTCAGAGCTACAGCGTCGGAGGACAACGCAGCTCTGGGCAGCTTACAGGCAAGCCCGCAGGCGCCCGGCCAGACTACAGGGGTCGCTGGTGCGCGGTGAGCCGAGGACACCCTGGCCGACCTAACCCTCCCTCCCCCGGGCGACGCTCGGCCAATTGAGCGCCGCCCCCTGGAAGCTCCCGTCCACGGTCGGCTATGGAATAGCCTGGACTCGAACTCGCGACGTCCAGGCTATAGAGCGCATCCTGCACTCTAGCGAGTGCTTTTACTGGATGCGCCACTCGGGAGCCCAATCTGATAAAGATTTTGTCTTAATATATTTACTGTATTTATTTTACCCCTAGTAATTACAGTATGAAGGACACTGCAATTAAATTCAATCATCCAAACAGTAAACCAGAACTCTAGGCATTCAAGCTGAACAGGAAAACAGTATAGAGCCATTTCAAATGCAATTCACAACACACAGGCATAAGGAAGTAGAGTCATCACTTACCAAGCTATCATTGAGATCGTCTGGCACTGACTTACTCCTGATGCTTATGGAGTCCTCATTCATCTCTCTGTAAGGTCCACTAATATCCAACTCAGACCTGCTGCGATCTGTGACAATGTTACAAAATGAACAAGGCACAGTTATATATGCTGGGATGCACAGTCCAGTGGTACAACAGTGTATTAAATGGACTGTCAATTAAGGAGACCACTATGAAATCCCAATAAGATAAGTTCCTTTTTTTTTTTTTTAAATATGAATGAACTCATTCGGGTTTTGCAGAGTAATGATGTTCATAACTGGCAGCATTGTGCTTTAAAGCAGGCAAGCTTTAACACAAAAAATGTTGCGCAATGTAATTAAAAAAAAACCCACACCACTGAAGGCATTAGTGAACGGCAAACTGTTTTAAACATGGGGAAACATTTTGCTTTAAAAGTAAGCAAACGCAAACAAGATTAATTAGGCTACAAATACACAGTGTTGCTATGCGGTTTGCTATAAGCCATCTCCACGCAAAGCTTTAAAAAAAAAAAAATACAAAACAAACAGTAAATGTACAGTAACCTGCAACTGATGGCTTCTTTCTTAACTCTAGAAGTCTAGACAATCAGTATTTCTAATTATAGCACTATTGAGTGTTTCATAAGGATAATATCATACTGCGTGTTTTGTGGATAACTCAGGTTTACTAACTATTCCAACTCTGGTGTTCGTGCACAACGTGTGGCTTCAGCGCCTAGCTCAGCTTGATATGCTTTGCTGCCTATCATCAGAGTCTAGCTTTTTAGTGGAATATTTTATTGAAACGTCACAGCTACACGCAGCTGACTGACACACGCACACAGCCCGTCTCTCTTAAAGGGGAATGCACCAAAAGGCTGATTGCTATAATGCTTTCTTTCTGTTTCCTTCGCGGAAGCTGCATTTGCTGCCAATGCCATTACTCTCATAGTCTACTTTTAATATTTATTTATTTATTTAGCGAGGCCGTCAACTGATCAGGGTGGTTATGTGACGGTCGGATATGCGACATTCTACTGTAGTAATCCTGGTAGTCATATTGAAGAATACTCGGATCGTGTGGTAGAAATAATGAGCCATATACTGTACCCGAGGACAGAGAGGCTCTGGAAATAGCTATTGAAGGCGCTGCATATGATTTCGTGTGGTTTCTATTTGACTTGTTGTCTGTGAAGCTTTCACTGCAATGGAAACTGGCCACACTCTCTGCGCCATCAGCCTGGAAGAAAGAGGAAAATGAATGCCTCATCATCATCATCATCATCATCATCATCAGTGATTACTTCTAATGATCTGACGATCATTAGAAGTAGTCATAGGCCCTTATTCTCTAATCTTCTTTGACAGTCAATTACAATCAATGCATTTATTTATTGTCTTATTTTAAATGTACTTACCTGCCTTGCCTTGCTGTAATGTTTATTTCTAAAAGGCCTACAATGATTATATAACAAGCAATACTCTATTTACATAATTATTACATGAGAGGTAAAACAGAACGTATTCTTGAATTTCGAATTCTTATTCCACAACAGGGTCTACAGTACTGGGTTCCAAACAAAAGTGCCCTGGAATGCTTGCACATAAAGGGCGCTATATAAATTTTTTTTACATTATGCAGTGCCCCCCCTTATACAGTGGCCCTTTATTAAGTGGAATCAGTTAACTTATAAGGTGACATGGTCGCGGCTTATTGGCTCCACGATGCCATTACAGTAGCGCTTTTGTACTCATTACAAGGTGGAACACAAATAGCATGGTCTTGTATCAATGGCTCCTGACTATAGAGTTATAAAGGGGGAACACTGTATATTCATTCTCTCCCAGACATGATGTTGAAAAGTCTGTGAACCCAAGTCAATTGCCTTTTAGGAAAAAGCACTTTCATTTGATTAAGACATCATCGATAAGGTATCAAAATAAATATATCTCCACATCCACTTTATTGATTGCGTAATTTCATATTGTCAGAACACTTTATTTCCCAGCTACAAGTTCACTGTTTATAGGACATACCCTTCTGCTATAGCCGGAGGCTGCGCTGCGTTTGCTGAGAGTCGGTGATTTCCCAGGAGCAGAAGATCGGAGATTATTGGGGATCGTCTGCATCCCTGAGGATTCCAGCGCAACAGTGCCCCCTCTATTGATCAGATAAAGAAATGCACTCAGTAAACAGGCATACTGTATTTTTGATCACTTGTGTTGCAGGATGCATAATGCATTCATTGCATTGCTCAACATCAGGTCCAACATGAGGTGTTACTATGCAGTCTCTGCTGTGACTAATAAAGTCTAAAAACTAACCCCTGTGTATTCTGTGCTCCTATCAATTGTGTGGCTTTGGGAATCACCTAAACAGTCCTAGTAGGGGGGTAATGCTCAATTTACAATCAAGTCTAATCCCTCCAGTATAAAGTACAGTACTAATGATTATTACTGGTAATTGCATGTTGAGGTAACACTAAAGTCTGTACCCTCTTTCCTTACAACACATATTGATTTACAGTTTCCATGTGGTTTGGTGTTTAATATTGCCTTATCCCTTTAAGACATGACACTCCAGTAGCAAAAAAAAGTATAAAACAAATGATTCAGTAACATTGACAAAGATACTAATCTCTACAGATTTAGTGGAAATCACTCAAAACAGTAGATCAACGAAGATTTGGATACTTTGACTCGTCATCTTGTGCATGGAAAACAATCAATAATCAATGCTGTGAACTGTCAATTTGAAATGTACAGTTGACCATGCAGTCTATTTAACTGATACAGTGCTAGATTTAGATACATTATTGGGCATTTCAGGAATAGACTGGTGATCAGTACATACTAATTTACACAGTGCCTATCTGAGAAATTACTTGCAGAATAGATTCTTATAAGGCTCAAATACAGTATGTGGAAAATCAGGTGATCCATATCACACTGTAAACTTAGTATCTGAAATAAAAAGAACAATGGATTTTAAGGAGGGGTTACACTCTGGTTTAGCTAATACAGTACACTTCAGTTTATACATGATTCTAATGTGAGCTGTTTGGAGACAACAGGGCTCTTTAGACTTCTAAGCCATCAGGATTAAACCAGAATCTAAATAACAGAATACATTGGTTAAAACAACTGTGCTATTTCATACCCACACCAAGCTGAACTCTGAAAACAGGACAAGAGCAATCAACCAGGATTCAATATAACAGCTACTATCAGAAGGGATTATTGTGAACTGAGCCATTAAAAGCAAATTGAATTAAAAAGAGCTTTTAAAAGTGCCTTCTCTCCCAAGGCACTGTTTTGTTCTCAAATTCATGTCAAGTCACGGTTCAATCCAAGGTCAGCAGAAAGGCAAAATGTCAATCTCAGGGGTAATGCGGAGAAAGCTAGGGAGTGTTGGGGGTCTCGGCTCAGATTCTAGCAGATGTGTCTGTATCTGTCATCACAAGACCAGCAAAAACGCCTTCATGATTTGTCTATCTCTCAGCGAGGGATAAAGATGGAACAGTGCCTCATTCCACCTGGGTGACAATGCAAGAGCCTGTAGCTGTTATTTATCACACAGCTCAGTACTGTACAACCTATCTCCAAGCACCGTGACAAACCTGCCTAACACAAATCATCTCAATTCATGCTATTAAAAAACCCTGAGGGGACATTTGTGCCTTTCTAACTAACCATCACGCACCAAAAGTCAGGGTAATTCTAACTGTAATGACTGCCTTATATAACTTAACTATTCCCCACCACCACCACAATCCACAGGCACAGACACTGGAGGCAGTCCTCACACACTTTCACTTATCGTTTTAGTAACTCCAGGAGTATCAGCGGAGGTTCTGACCCTAAAAATGCCATTGCTATGAATCTGTTACACTCACTAAACATTGCTCATGCAATCAATATCATTAATGCTGGATACTGATTGCTTGTTATCTTTTTTCTTATCCAAGGTGATTTCTTTCCCCTTTAGTTTGAATGTAAAAGACAGTAAGATGTCATCACAATAACCTATAGGCCAGGCTGCAAGGTGTTCTTCACATTAAATATTCATCCAAATTGGACTTCAAGGATGCATTGTTCTGTATTTCTACTGTATATTGCTGTTTTGTATACTGCGTGCAAATCGGGCACATTTCACCTAGATTATGGATACAGTTGCAAAGGAATCATAAATATTAATATTTATTAAGAACTATCGGCCTGTGAAAACCCCACTGGGCTTCTCATATTTACAGTGAGCATTTAAATAGAACACATAAAATTATATTTTAAATACTAATAAAAAGGCCTCTGTACTGGTACTGTTCTCTGTACTCTGAGCAGTGTACAGTGCTCTGAGCTCCATATTTTGGGACCATTTGCAATGCTTTTTACACCTGGTGAAAAAAATAGGAAGATAAACCATATGCATTCAATCAAAAAAGTCTTCTTTGACTTGGTAATTTTAAAAGAGATTTTGAATAGGCCATTTCATAAAAATTCACAAAGCACTTTACCACAAAGTTTGAACCACTTTTTCTGATGCAAAAATGTAACGGCTAATGTTAATGAATTAGTAAGAAACAACTAAGGTGCAGTTTTTGTTTGAAATTGTTTTAAAACATTTTTAACAACTAATTTTTCATGTTAACTTAGCATGGTAGTAAATGCTTTGTGAATATAGGTCATAATGTTCAGAGATTACGTAACAAATAATAACGAAAAACATACAGAACTTACAGGATACATGTGGCAAATACTGTATGTCTAGGATTAGTTGAAATGCCTGAGATCTGGCTACACAATGTGTAGTTGTAAACTAAACTGAAATGTATACATGTGTAAATGATGGCATCCTTATTTATCAGGATCTTCCCTGGTACTGTGTCCCTCATTATCCGGAGCTCAAGAGGGTCTTGCCTAGGACTCTCTGCAGGGTTCACATTGCCAGATAATTCATTGTCAAGAGATTACATTGTTTTCTGTTGGAAATTCCAAGTGGTCATTACCATGCGTGCCTGATCCACACGAAGGCCCTCCATAATGAAAGTAATTTCCCTGATTCACTGTGGCTGTCAGACATCAATCTCAGCTCCAGTAAGTAAATTACACATAAAAGGCGAGCATTTATATTTCCAGAGCGGTGATCCATTACTGATAGCATACCTCCATTGTGAATATTTACTTTCTGTACCTTTGTTTTTCAAAAATGCATAGCAGATTTGAAACTTTGCATATCTGTCTGTCTATTTAAAACAAATCGAGGTTACTGATAAGAGCTGTTGACATACTTCGCGCATGATTGTTTATTTTCATAATTTTAAATCATAGACTTGTTAAAAGGAACAGGCTTCAACATACACAATACAATACTACAAAGCACTGTACACTATGTTGAGTAAGTCTTTTTACTTACAAGTAAATTGTGTTTTGTGCAAATGTACTTAATTACAAATTTAATTTGCACACCGCTGAACCAAACAAAACAGAAAATGACATTCAAAATTAAATTAAGTCAGGTTTTAAAGTACATTTACACAAAGGTATCCTTACTACAGCTTAAGTCCACTTACTGTAGCATTGAAAACTAGACCCACTGATATTTCTTACCTTACCCTTCAAAAGAAAATCCTCTATTTATCTCACTTTATATTTTTAATTTACAGTGCCCTATTTTCTCCCTGTTTTCTCCCCAATTTGGGTGTCCATTACCAAGCCAATTGCCCCTTTCCATTGAGCAGCTCCACAGCAAAGTGTTTCCTCACAGCTTACCTTGCAGAGCGACTTGCTGAATGCGTACTGTGCACACTGTGTGCGTCCAGATCCGAAGCTGAGCCAATGCTTCTTGAGTCCTCTGGCTTCAGGTCTAAATTATTTCCATTCCCAAGTGTCAACCTACTGCCTTTCTTCTCTGCTCTGAGCCTATACCGGAGAAAAGAGACAAAATTGTGACAAATTAAAAGGTACATTTTCACTGATTGTCCTTGATCCAGAACCGGTTGTACCAAAACAGTTCCACAAGTTGGAATCCTTTTCAGCCAATCAGAACACATGTTTTACCTTATCCATTTTGTAAGAATAACATCATTCACAGTGTACTATGTCATACATAACTTCATATATAAGTTGTATATATACAGTATAGCATCCTTAGCGTGCTGAAAGTAACTGCTGGAATAAAAATAAAAAATAAAAAACACCTGTGTTTCTTACCCTCTGTGCCTCGAAGCATCTATCACATTTCTTAGGGCACTTCTGGTGGAAGTGGGGGTAACAGATCTCTCTTGACCATTCTGATCCGACTGTGCTTTCAGGTTCACCTTTTCATCTTTGCTTTTGCCTGAAACCACAGGAGAAGAATACATCAGCACCCAGAGAGGAAATAACTTTCACAACCAAACCATAATGCACAATGCAGCAGATTTCACAAGTGAGTTAAATCTTTGTGCACGCACCCTTTAACGCACACTTCATTTAAAACGTGTGTTTGTAGATTGTGTTGAAAAAAGGTTAATAAAACCCCTCTTTAAGAACAGCCCAGAAGATCTTTATAAAACAAAAACTTGTCCACTCGTTATTCATCAAAACAATCTTTTAAATCAGGTGCAAGATAAAAGTTTCACGAGCAGGGCCGTGCAGGTTACAACCCTGCACATTTGAATTCTGATGAACTGTGACTGCAATGAAATGCCCTCAGTGTCTGCCACGTTCTGTGAGATCTGGAAGCTCGCATCACCTCTATGTGATCAGCAAACCCTAGGGATCCAGGCTTGCATTTTTCTATTACAGAGGGGAAAACCTCAGCAGAGCACTGCTTGATAATTATAGAGACCCCATGGCAATATTCTAGGGGTTCAAACACAATCTGCAATGCAGTATACAGAAGAAATTCAATATCAAGAGCAATATAATCTAGGCAGAAAGTATTGAGGCTTAGAATGATCATGGTGCCATTCCGAGGAGAGTGGCATCTTGGTCTGAAATGACTACTGATATTTTTTAATTGCCTTTATCTGTGGTTTTATGTACATAGTGTGTTGTCTAGTTATTGGGAATTGTGCACAATTTTGAAGAACAATAAAATCATTATAAAGTCTTGGGTAGGGTTAAGTAGGAGAGTAAATAGGTAGTGAATGCGTGTTCCACCAACTATAACTAATCAGAATTCTAAGTAAACAAACGTTTCAACTAGTGCCTTCTTCAGTGTATTAGATGCATAATGTATTACAATTTGGAAATGTATTGTGATTTTGTCAAGAGTAATTTAACAACAGCATTTCTAACTAGTACTAGTTGCTCAATTGAAAATCACAGTTGAAAATCCCTGATAAATTTTCTTTTTTTCCTGACCAAACAGGATTTTGGATTTTATTGACCTGACTATTGACCTCAGTCTGTTCTGATCTGACTTTCCAATCCAAAATGGAACTGCACTAAGCCATTTGTTGCTTGATGGTAATTTCTAAATAAATAAAGAATACTTATTGACTTAAGCATGGTTTCCTGTTGATAAGCATGGTCTTAGAAAAATACATATTTAAATTCCACTCTCGTCTGCGGCTTTGCTTTAGCCTTATTCTTTGTAGTTCAGCCTCATTTTTAATTCAAGGTGTATTATGCTGTTTATTTATTTTTTTACTTTTGCTCTGTTGTGATCTCTCTCCTTCCCTGCTGAACCTCCTGAGAGTTTAAAGATGTCACTCATGAAAACTGCAGAGGAGATCACCCCACACCCTTAATTGCTGGTATTTTTCTAGAACTTCTATAAATGATTATCGCCTTTAATTCCTTAAGTGAAGCTAGGGGAGAAAATCTGCAGCAAAGTCTCTTCTTCTGAATGATCTACTTGGAAGTGAAGCTAATAGATTTCTGAGACGATTGCTGACATTGTGTTATGTGGAATTCTAAATGAAAATTCCATAGAGCGGAATGTTTCACCTGTGTCAAGGTATCTCAATGTTAGAGCCAGGTGCTCCCCAGCTGGGATAGCTTGTCTCATTCCCGTATTCTGCTTTTCAATAAGGAGCAAAGCCCTCTCTTGCAGCTCATTAAATGAAGCTGGATCCATTCTCAACCATCTCCTAAAACTTATGACATCTTCTCTCTGTAGCTCCATCATTACATTATTATAGCACCCCAACTTTTCATGTCTCCTAACCCAGGCCCGAACCCAAAACTTTCTATTTTTCTACTTTCCTATTCTTCCTCATCTAACATTGCTATGAAAGCAGCGGCAGCAACCTTCCCTTGCAGCATGTCGACGTCTCGTGACAGAAACGTGCATTACGATTGGGTTGCATTACGTTGTTGCCTGTGTGTTGCCAGCTTGTCGACCGCATGCTTGTCTCCCGTGTGACCACCACAAAATGCAAGGCAACACGCAGGCAATAAATGTGTTCCTCTTGTTACCCTGGACAAAAGTCGCCCGTGTGACCAGGCCTTAATGGAGAGCTTCACATGATGGCTTTTTTAATTGTTTACAAAACTTCCCATTATGTTAAAGTTGAAACATTTAAATGTTTTTAACACTACCAGCACAGTTTAAACATTTAGATATTTAAATTGAATATAATACCCTAATTGCAACTCGTTCCACCAGTTTATTTTCTCAAATTGACGCTATCACAAAAAAAAAAATTCTCCTTTTATCTTCAAAACTCCACAAAACCCATTCCTTGACCCCTAAACCCGGAAGTTAATTCTGCTCACCTGGCGGAGCCCTAGCGATGGACTGCTTCACCACTTCACTCCCCTGGCTGATCCCCTGCATGAACCGCTTTGATCTCTCCTCGTAGAACCACTCCCCAGTCACCACCCTGAGTTGCCTGGAAAGCAAAGAGAATTCAGACTCCAAGGAGACTGCATAGCACTCTTTTGGAGCATGCAGAAACCAAACTGGTTAAAGCAGTATTCCTGGCTTATTGGTCACTGTATTGCTATGTAGTTAAAATACAAAGGTCAAATTAATGGTGCTGATCAGAACACACCACTGCAAAAGTGCCGGGGAAATAACACCTGTCCTGTTTTTATTGAGTAGTGGGGTTCTGAAAATATAGTGTTATATGTCCCCATGTGTTGCTAGAACTGTTTAAATAACGTACCTGTCATTTTTGTTTTTATTGTTAACTTTAAAATCGATTTCAAAGCTCTTTTCAAAATGGCCATTCTAGTTCACTGGAGTTTGAGATCTGTCCTCTAAAATCATCATGGATCATTATTGCTGTGTTACCTGTTTGACAATGTGGGCAATAATCCTTACACTATCAGTGCACTAGAGCGGCCATTTTGAAAAGAGCTTTGAAACAGACTTTAGTTATAAGTGTAAAAAAGTCGTCAGGATGTTAACAATAAAAATAAATAATTGCAGGTACGTTATTTAAACTGTTGTAGCAACACGTGGGGACGTGTAACGCTGTATTTTTCGGAACCCTGCTACTTACTCTTTAAGTTCATAGCAAACACCTGGAATAGCTCAAACTGCTATTCAATGGGACTCCTATATCCATCCCTTCTGTACAATATCCTGGCACACGGTTTTCCTGTTACAAACAGCAACATTTAATCCTGATCAGTTGGAAATGGATCTATTTAAAATATATCTCTAAAGTAAACAGAAGATTCTATCTTCCACGCAGTGCCTCAGAACTAAAGGAACTGCATATATTAAATAATGCAGTAAAACTACACTGTACAGATATTATATAGATTAACTGCACTTAGTTAAACTGTAGTCACTGGGAGAAACTCACAGAACGGGGGCTTTCAGAACTACAAGCCAACTGAAAAATTTACATTTTAATTAACAAGCACATCAACTACAATAGAAAGGTCTTTACACAATAGCTAAGTAAAGAAATAATCATATTTATATATTCTGTATACCAGCTGCTAAAACCAGATAAGTTTAGTTTTTAAACCAACATGGAATGAGACATGAAGCCTATAATGTAAGTGTCAGACTGTATGGCACAACAAAAGCTCTTGCAAAGGAAACAATATTGATTTGTTGCTGGGCTGTTAGAAGAGACTCACACCTTTTTTTGTGACACAGAACAAGATACTGTAGCTAGATGTACTGTGAGACAAAAGTGCAAGTAATTGTTTGGATTTCAAAGAAGTGTTGATTCAATAGGACTAAGTCATACTGGAGTCTCTACTCCATATAGGACTCTTCTGCTTCTTTTCAATACAAGGATAATACTGAAGTAACAAGGACGAATTTTAAATAATGTGCTCCACTGTGACTCTGTGTTCACAATACTTTTGGCATTTTATTTTATTTTAATGTTTTGGCAAAGTTCATGTTTTTAACATGCATACTGCAAAGACAATGGGCCCTATTTTCCGCAGTGTTGTCATGTAAAGCATGACTTGTTTTGTTAAATGACATGCATTTCCACATTGGATGTGCCTTAAACAAGGATGCATAACTTAAACGAAGGGGCACTTTCAACACAGGGGGAGTGGAAAATCCAGCCTGAAAACTTTCAAGATAGTAACTATGAAACACTAGCCATTGCTCAGACAGCTACAAAACTCTTTACTGTACGCAGTGTGCTGTCTTTAAAAGTAAGTAGCTTCAAATGTCACTTTAACTGCTTTTTCTTACATTTCCTTTACAATTATATGTTGCTTATGCAATGGGCAGTACTGTGTGACACACTGCTGTTACTGATTGTGACCCCTGTTGGTGAGATGAGATGAGTTTAAAAGCTCTAAAACCATGAATGCAGACGAGCCCGGCACTTTTGCACAGTGGTTAAGACGTTTGCGGTTTGTGTGGGGTCGCCAGTTCACTCCCAACCTCCATCCTGTTGAATTTATCTGGCCTTGACCTTGCCTAGAGATTCTGGCTACCCACATCTACTCTCTCCCAATCCATACAGATTCACCCCTTTAAGTTGCTTATCCCAAAAAGCCATAGCAATTAAACATTGCTATTCCACCTCTTGTTAGAAACATGTTAACATTTTGACTTTCAGATAGGAAAACAAGCATTTGACAACTGTTGTTCAGGTGACTGTTGTTTATTTGATGCAGCCACAGTTCTTTGTGTTCTCTTTCCACCGTGTTCTATTGAACTGGAAAATAACCAATTAAAAGATCAAACAATGTTTTTTTTTTATTTAGTATGTCCAATTATAATCCCCCCCTCCCGATTTTCTCCCAATTTGGAATGCCCAATCGCTTTTCTCCTCACCGCAGCAGTTCCCCACATGGCTCAGGAGACCCGAAGATTCAGTGGGCGTCCTCCGATCCCACGACCAAGCCAGCTTCCTTTTTCACCCAGGAACTCAAGAGTGGATTTCAGCGAGCTACCAACGTGTGGAGGACAAAGGCCAGCACTGCAGGTGTCTGCTCTGAGCTCACTGGGCACCTGGCCAGCAGGGTTTGCTGTAGAGCGATGAGGAGAAACAGTCCCTGTCGGTTTTACTTCCCTAACCCACAGGAGCACCAAAGCCAATGCGTCCCCAGCGAAGACTGGCCTACTTCACACAGCCAGTACGCAAACCTGTGCTGTATGACTCACCCTGCGCAGAACGCGGCTGTGCTTTTAAACTATGTTTTTTTTTTTAATATATACTTTATTCACTGCAGATGACCACTGTTTACAGAGCATAGTTTATTTCCCTCAGTGAAATACACATCAATGGTTACATAATTGTGCTGAAACCACTGACAGAAAAGTACCATGTACTGCCCGGTTTGGACAACTCTGTTGAACAATTCAAACCCAAACCTGCTGTTTAATCGTCTTATCTTGTAAAGCGCTTTGTGATTGTGGTCCACTATGAAACGCGCTATATAAAAATAAAGATTATTAATATTATTATTATTATTATTATTATTATTATTAATGCCTCCCAAATCATGAATATTATATTGTAAACTGCTACATTATATTGGAATACAGAAAGTGACATTAATTACAATGAACATATGTAGCTGTACAGTAAATACTTTGCTAAATACATGTTTCGTTTCGTAAACCAGTTTTTAAAAACGTAATTTCTTTCTACTGACACGTGAAGTTAAATAGTGAACACAGTAGCAAGTGCACTTTGCTGTATGTGATGACAATGTAATCAAATATATCATTAATGCCACTTAATCCATTATTTGTTCCCACACATTAGAGTACAATGTCTTAACAAAGTTTGTTCCGGCAGCAGTGTGGAGTAGTGGTTAAGGCTCTGGACTCTTGACCGGAAGGTCGTGGGTTCAATCCTAGGTGAGGGACACTGCTGCTGTACCCTTGAGCAAGGTACTTTACCTAGATTGCTCCAGTAAAAACTCAAATTGTATGTAAACATAATGAGATATCTTGTAACAATTGTAAGTCGCCCTGGATAAGGGCATCTGCTAAGAAATAAATCAATAATAGTGCAAGCGAGCGCCTTAATTAATATGCAAAAGAGCCCAGCTCGTCAGCATGGGGATATAGAGCTCTCATTTCACAGACAATGGTCAGAATCCATAACGGCCTGTTACACTTGCGCTGTAAATGTCTTTTCCTCCTGTCCTTACTTCCCTTGTCTGTTCATGAGACTTACAAGATTTTAGCGCAGATGGTGCACTTCCACTTGCTGTTCTCCAACACTACGCGGCATTCCTTGCACACTCTGAGCTGGCACTCCTCACACACATCCCCTCGGTCGAAGATGAGGCCCAGGCTCTTCTGGCAGCGGACGCACACCCGCTCACTCTGCTGCTGGTGCTTGTGCCGCCTGGTCCCACCCTTCCTGCGGATCTCCAGCAACTCGTTCTTCAGCTTCCTGCGAAAAACAAGCAAACAAACACAGTCCCTGTAAGATACAAACACAGATCAAAACCTTTGAGAATGTAAAGCTGCATTTCCATCTGCCACCGGAATTGACACTGATTTTCATCACCAGCAGATCATGATCAAATCGATTTCAGCTGGAACTCTGGCAGAACTCAATAGCTTGATACATACAGGTGATCTGTGACTTTTGTGTAATTTCCGGATTGTAGTGTAGATTACAGATGAAACCAACAGCAGCCCCAGTTTGATATTGGAACAAGATGAGATTAAGTTTTACAGAATGGTTTCATGGCATAGATGAAAATTATAAGGTACTGACAGGTATTAACCTTGAAGTTATTGGTTAAGCGTTATAACCTGTGACTGAATACAGAGAACCTGCTTGCAATATGTGTGTCTGACCATTTCAATCTCCCAGTTCAGACCCCGGACAAGGTCAAGAAGGTCCTGTACAGTAATATATAGCCACCTGAACAGAAGGAAGAAAAAAGGGCCTTATCGATGAAATCTCCTTCGATGTCAGAATCAAAGACAAGTTATGCAGTCAGTAGACGCTGCACAAAAAAAGCACCCTCCTACCCATCCACTCTTGATTCTACAGAGACATAAGATTTAATCCTCACTGCCATCTTGCCATAAATATGGAAACAATCAGTGACAAATAGCTGCCGTATTCACCAGGTCAAAACCAACTGGATGATTCCATCTAGAAGTTCTAAGAGGAAAGAGATATGAAGAGCTTTAGCTTCTAGATGCGGTAGAAGCAGAGATTTCTAAGAGTTTGAAAGGGATGTGACAGCGAAAGTCAGACTACTCACGACATCTGCAACTGTATCAGGTAAAGCAGGGATCATTGTGCCATGCAATTTGAAGAGATAAAGAGGGGAATAGGACAGCTGCAGACAACTGTGGCATTAGTGAGCAAGCATTAGTATGCACCAAAACAGTGCACAGGGAAAAAAATACTTAATGTATTTACACACAGTGAGGCACACTGACTAAAGCTCATAAACATCTCATGCAATGGACTGTAAATTATCTCCGGAATTAAGTGCACTCTTCTCTTTCAAGAGGTTAGTGAAATGCTTTCTCACATGGTCGAGGTGTTTCATTTGGACTGGGGAAACTACATTTGCAATATGAATGCCTTTGTCGCCATCAGAACTCCCAGTCAGGGGCATTTAATGTCAGGGGATCTGCCTGTTATTTGCAAGTAATAAAGATGAGTCTACCTTGTTATCTCAGTGATCGAGATTCTACATGAATGCACTTGTCTACTTGAAATTGAAATTGCCATTGTTCCTAAAACATTATTTTATTAAATAACACCATGGAGCTTACACAAATGTGGGTTTTAAAGTGACGTTTTTTTTTCCCAATCCACTGAGATTTTAAACATCTTAGTAAAGAAAGTTTAATTTCCGTAAGCAAAAGCATTATTTAGATGGGATGTTCTTGTGTGAAATATTAATACAAAAATAACTCCAACCATGTTAACTTGTCTTAGGTGACATTTTAATATACATAGGTAGCTGATGCTCGTTATGCAAGCAGAAAGAAAAAGGATGGTGTTACAGTATGCAGTGAATTCAAAACAGGCGTATTCTTCAGGGCGCCGAACAGGTCCAGGATGCTTTGGAAGACACTCAGGTTTGTCCCCAGAAAACACAGAAAGTACTTTGCAAAACTACAGGATATTAGAAAACAATTTAGTATCATCAGCCAATCAGCTTCCAGCTATAGCGGGCATTAATACACAGTAGATACCTGCTGGAACGTCACCACATCACCTGCAAATCAAATTTGAAATCAATCTGCGCAAGTACTGACCTTTCCATTTTGACTTTCTGTTTTTAAGCTTAGTTCACATCTATTGGACAGCAAATACTAAACAAAGAGGTAATTGGTGCTAATTTATTTTTATTATTATTATTATTATTATTATTATTATTATTATTATTATTATTATTATTATTATTATTATTTATTTATTTATTTATTTATTTATTTATTAATTAATTTATTAATTTTTTTCTTAGCAGATGCCCTTACCCAGGGCGACTTACAGTTGTATACAAAAAAAAATACATATCAATAATTACAGTACAATTAAGAGCAAGATACAAAATACAATGACTTCAGTCCTAATAAGAGCAAATACAAAATTGGGGGTAGTTCAAGAGCAGATAACAGTGTTGATAGTTACATCAGATAGTTATTATCCACCAAAACCAGCCAAACAATAATTTGCACTGACAAAAGCAATCAACCCTGTACCCGCAACTGCCGCATCAGCCAATCACAGCCAGTTTACTCGGCTAGGGCTCAGCATTTTTCAACAGCAACAAACCGATGCATGGACAATTCAGCAAAAATCCTTTTCTAATCGCGATAGCGCCCTCTTGATGAAGGCTCTACTATATGGCCTTGAATTTCGTTAGCGCCCTCGCCTTCGGCCCGGCTACGCATAACTCCAGTCGTGGTCAACTACCACGCAGTAGAGTCTTCATCAACAGCCCCTATCGCTTAAATACTGTGCTTTTATTAAGAAACAAATCAATTCCCATTAAAATTTAGCAACAATAAAGTGGATGAGAGCTACTGTAATGTAAATCAGTTAATCATTAAACAGTTTTAGATACTGTAATGTAAGTTTTAAAATATCTGTGATCTTGAGTTGCTTTTGTGCCTACTTATTTTAAAACACAGTCCTTTCAGCTATGTATTTTTGACATTGTATCTTTTTTGTGATCTCTGAAAAATGGGCAAGGGTTGGAACGGGCCAAAATGAAATAATCAAGATATGCGTCACACACGTTTAGTCAAAATTTTATAGGGTCGGATATGTGAGTGCTGACTGTAATATCATACCAGTACCCCCAGAATCTTATGTAATATACATTTTCTCCACTGTTTCAGTTAGGAGATTTTTGTTCAAGTAACTTGTAACTGTAGCAGATTACTTTTTAAAAATAACTTCCCCAACACTGTCCATAACTATCCAATATATTTTACTAACATACTACATGGCCACAATTACATCACCACAGTTTTGGATCACAGCATCCTTCCCGGATCCTCTTTTTGTTTAAGTAACTTGCAATTGTAACACATTACTTTTTAAAAGTAACTTTCTCAACACTGTCCATAACTATCCAATATTCTACTAATGCACTGCACAACCACAATTACATCTCCCCAGTATTTGGATCACAGCATGCTTACCGAATCCTCTTCTCTTCCCGTTTTCTTAGGTTTTCATCTTTCTGCAGAACTCCAAGAATGATCTCCTTCTCGTTATCCAGGAGGAAAGACAGGTTGATGATCTCCGAGGTTTTAGCCATGTTTCTTTACTGTTTATCCAGATAATACAGCTCTCACAGTATACAGAGATGTCAGGGAATCAGAGAACCACAGATGGATCGAACCAGGAGATACTAAAAGGAAGTCCAAAATGTTACATCATTTATTAAAAATCCTGAAACGTAGGGTCTAGCTGCTTTGTCTTTGGCGATGTCATCAGCGTGGGGTGCACAGAGTATAGGTTTCTGCTCCTGGTCAGTGTATTTTAATCCAGTCTTTGGCTCTGGTTGCTGGCATTGTGTTCACAGTGGGCATCGTGCTCTAAAGACTGCTCTCGAGCTGAGCCGTGTGGTGAGTCTTGGACCATCGGCAACTGTTATTGACAAAAAGAAAAAGAAAACAGAATTAATGAAGCTAGTATAGATAAAGAACTAATAACAATCCTTAAAATTATAATAATAACTACAATGAATATAATTATTAAAAAAAAAAAAAAAAAACCACTAACAAAGCCATTATTTTTTGGCAACAATTAATTGATACACTTCTGCTTTCACTTCAGTTTCCAGATTAATAATAACCTCTTGCTGAGTCCTTTAACAAAAACGTTTACCCAAAGTGGTATTTCATTTTCAGAATTCCACAGATAGCTGGCGTAATGCCTGCATTGCTCTGTTTCTCTTAGTGTTATGTCAGAGTGCTCTCCTCACATGTAAATTGTGGAGGCAGCCTTTCATTCCTTGATGTACTGCACTGTACTGTACATGTATGAGGCACACAATGCACTTGGATTTGGCAAAACAGACAGAGTGCACACAGCCGCCAAAATGTCCCCGCCTCTCACTGAGTGATGAGGTGGAATGAAGACATTGAGGATAATGAGTCATACATTGCATACAAATGAAATGCAATGACAACAATATCAAGGGTTTTGTAGCTTTTGCTAATGTGTGGGAGTATTTTATTAAATGTATTATTTATTCATTTGTATTATTTTCCTAATTTACAATGCACTTCCACTTTAAATACGTAAATTACAAAATGATATATGTATAATATAAATAATTAATGTTGTACATTCTAGAAGGAAAACAAGCAAAGCTTATACATTTCCTGACCAAGACCAAGTTTCCACTGCAGTCTCATGAATTTTTGCCTCTGTCATATTCTAGTTGACAACCTAATAATTTAAATATGGCCTGGTCATATTTGAGACGCTGCGGGCCTCAATTTGGGAAGGAATGAAAATATCAAACTAAGGCAATTATTAACAGGAATTTGTTATGGCCCTCTACAGTGTTGAGATTGGACATAGAAATAAAACAACTTTTGCAGTGAGTTATATCAAAGTAGAGAGAGTTGGTTATTTCTGAAATCTACAGCTGCTCAACACATTCAGGTGTCACAGCGACACTGAAAATAGTTTCTGTTCTTTGACAATATAAATTACACTCATTTGTTGTTTTCTGCATATTTTACAAATTGCACACAGTGGGTCTTTTCATCCTTGACGCAGTTCTGATTTAGAGCATGATTCTTATTGTATTACTTGTATTGTAACGCTTGAAATGTTTTTGCTTACGATTGTAAGTCGCCCTGGATAAGGGCGTCTGCTAAGAAATAAATAATAATAAAATAATAATGATGAAATAACGTGTGTAATAGATGACAACAAATTGCATTACCAAACAAAACTGACTTTCAGTGACATGAAAATAAATGCTTCCACATGCATAGTACATGCCAGATTCATGGAATAACCAGGCAAATAGTGTGCTTTTCAGGTAACATAATGCAGCTGGGGCCTGCAGCCCATCATGTCACATGCTGCTACCAAATGCCCCATGAGATATCATTTTTAATTGTCAAGCAGGCGATGGGAGACATTATTTGTATTTAACGATCAGAAAAGAGGCCCGAGGGGTCAGACGTGAGTCATTCTTTACTAACGTTCCATCAGCTGCACCTCAACCCGGGTCGATTTAATGGGGTACATTTTGTACACTGTACAGGTTGGCTGAGTTTTTTGGTATAATACTACTAACATACTAACAATTGTAACATACTAACATACCAACATGTTATCATACTAACACACTTGTTAACAGTGTCTGTTGATTTTGTGGATTCTGCTGCTGTTGTGACATACTAAACCCAAAGCACAACGGGGAGTAAGTCTTACAGGTAATGAAGGAGCAAGACTTTTAAGGTAGGCGTGTGTGACAGAGACAAAATGATTCCTGGTGATAAACCTCCCTCCCAACCTGTGAGGGCGCTGTGTAAAAGGAACAGAGTGCCCTGGACTGGATGGCCAGACAATTCGTTCCCAGGGTTAGACGGAAGTCAGCCATCTAGAAAGGGGGCTGAGTTACGGTACACTAAATCATCGATAACCAAGGGGTCATGATTGACGGTACAAAAGGGGACGTAGCGAAGTGATCTGTTCCTTTATAGATGATGTGTCAATTATAACAGCAGAGTTGATAAGGATTACATTGGCATTGCAATGGATTGGAGATGTCAAGGTGAATACAGCAGTCATCTTTTCAGATTCCTTATCAGCATTACAGGCGATTAAAAATGGAGGGGAAGGTGCAGGAAATAATGTATTTATTTTCAGAATGCTGCTATTTAGGTTTATATGTAGTTTTAGTATGGATTCTGGCTCATATATGAATAGATGGGAAAGAGAGGGTGGATAAGTTAGCTAAAATAGAAGTGAAGAAAGAGGAAGTGGGATATGGATGTGCAGTATGGTTTAAATGAATATTATAGAATTATTGAGAAACAGATTATTAATGAATGGCAGAATAAAGGGGATAAAGATAAAAAGGTAGGACATTTTATAAGGCTCAAAGTAAGGTTAAAATAAGGGAAGGGTGGTACGGGTGGAATAGGAAGGAGGATGTAGCATTAATAAGGCTTCTTATAGGGCATTCAACATTAAAGGAACACTTATATAGAATTGAAGAGCATGAAAATGGGTTATGCATGGAAAATAGTGCAAAGGAAACCGTGGTGCATCTGATGCTTGTTAGATATAGGAAGGTGAGAGAAGATATGTGGAAAGAATTAAGGGATTGCAATATTTCCAATCATTTTTAAAAAAAATGGTATAGGTGATGGAAGAAAAATAGAAAAAGGTATTATTGGCTGTATTGCAAAATATATTAGGAAAACTGGAAGATTCAAGAATATGTAACATACCGGTACAGAGATTTTAAAAGGCTAAGTGTTCACAGCAGTTTTAATAGCCAAATCTGAACAGTAGGTGGCGACAATAAATTTCGACAGAAACTTGGTGGCCATTAAAGGGGAACTGTACTCAAAATAACAAGGCTTTATAAATGCTCGGTACACATAACAAATGAGTCTCGCTGCGCCAATTTTGTTAAAAAGTTAAGTGTTTGTCCAGTATTTCAATTTTTGTGTCAGGTTTCTGGTTCAGCTGGAAATGCAGGCAGTCGCCATTTTGGAACCTTTCTGACGCTGCTGTTCCATCATATCGTTGACAATCACCCACACCACTGAACGCCTGCAGAGTGAATTATGTCGGAATGCAAAGCATTCGGGTGCAAAATAACAAAAGGAAAAACAGTAACAAAAAGTATTTGTGTGCCTAAGCCTTTAAACCAACAAAGGGCGGCCATAACAAAACAATGGCTAAATAATATAGGAACAGGACATACGCTCAATAGAATACTGTGTGTGACTATAGAGAGAGTCAACGACAGGACGTCACATGGAAGAGAGCTCCAATAGATTTAATGTTCATTTGTTTTAATGGTTTTTATATGATATACTGCTCAAGGATAGGCTGAAAATGCATCAAAAGCTTTAGTTAACATGTTTTCTATTGAAATGGTTATATATATATATAAATTTGCAAAACAGAAGAAGATCTGTTCCTTTGTATAGTTAATACTGAACCGGAAGGAAAACCTGTATTGTTATTGTGAGTGTTTTGTTTGTTTGTGTCGTGTCTAATTATACTTGTTTGTTATTATTAGACGGTTAACACGATCCGGAGCTGTCGCCAAAGGCCAGCACTTACCCGGATAACACTGCACTGTTGTTCACGATTAACTGTATTTGCACCACAAGCACTTTAGCACTCTGTGTGGGCTTGTGTTTGTGTTTTGTGTTACATGTGGGTGTATAAGATCAGGACTATTATTTCGGGACCAACCTGTGGATTAAAACAGTGCAATACACGCCGCTGTATTGCCTGTTGTCATTATTATTTACTGTCTTGTGTCATCAGACCATTGGAATATACAAATAAAATACCATTGCACCTGGATTATCGTTACCTGTCTGTTTATTGCTCACCGCAGCACTCCTGCACCTGCACAGTTAACCACATTGCCACAGTGTGACATCAACTCTGTGCTAAAAGCTGGTTCAAGTAAAATAGAAAGAAAAAACAATATACTGTAATAGGAAAATTAAATAAAAAAAAACACTGAAAAATAGAACAGTTTATTTTTTGTGCTGTTATCTAAGGCAAAAAGTGTCACTTTGAGAATTCTTTCGTGCTTGTGTTACGGTTGAATAACATAGCAGAGGAATACCTCTATGTCTGTACTACACTGTAATTCATTATATAAGTCCTCAGGCTTTCATCTTTAACTTGTTTAAGTTTCATTGCAGATCAAAGGTGAGCACTAGAACGAAGCCGATCTTACAAAAAAAGATTTACTTTCCTTGGAATTTATTAGTTTCTTCTAGGTGTGGTCCTGTGGTTAGTGGAGACAGCTAGACCCCAGGGGAGTCTGGGTTTAATTGAGAAGAATATTACATTTACAAATGCTTTCCTGAATGTGTTTTTTTTTTGCTGTCATGTCTCATTGAAAAAACTAAATTCTGCCTCAGGGAGATTCAGCATTTCTCACACACATTATATTTAACACATGCAATCTAAGCTCAGGGTTAATAGAATTTCAAATTGGATAGACGGTTGTATCTCCCAGTAATGCTAATGAGTATAAAATAGATTTTCACCTCTTTGTACAGAGCTGTATTGTAAAGTTAGCTGCTTTGGTGACAAAGTTCCTTACCACACTCAAAGTCTCATTAATGTACTATCAATACATCTACTGTAGGATTAACATGTGGTTGATGTTTTATAAATCATCTGGATGAACAACTTGAATCCAGTTTGTTGCAGCTCACAATACAGTAAGTGCTGCATAGCTACAGTACCCAACATTTGCATGTTGCTATATCAAGTGGAGTCATCAATAGCTTTAAATTGTGGGATTGTCAAAAATGGACCTTCTAACCTCTGGTACTGTCAGTATAACAAATATGTGAAAGGTATAATAGTAGACTTGACCAGCACATTTTTTTGTTTTAACCTTCAGAACCAAAAGAAACACAAAAAAACAACAGAATGTTCACAAAGCCTTCAGCTTCAACCTCCCTGTTCTGTGCAGGTTAACAATGATGTGCAGTGAGCAGTATCAGAAAGACAATAAAGTTCATAGGGGCCACTGTTGAAGCCCATATCACATGGTTAATTAACAATAAGTGTTAACATCACAGTTATATGATGCTAAATGAATGAGGCCTCAAACACATAACTTGCACAAACTGTAGACAAATGTTGTGGCTAGTTCCTATATGAATGAGCAGCAGCTAAAATGTGTGTCTATCTTCAGGACGTTGTGTTGCATGTATACCTAACCACCCCCAGAAGTATGTATGATTAGAACCTTTTACAGAATCTAAAATGCAACATTGAAAAGTAATTTATTAAGACGCAAAAACTAGAAAATTACACACAGATGTCTCCTGCAGTACTGTAGAAACCCAGAAACACAACTCAGTCACCTAAAATCATATATTGTACCCTTTTTATACCAGCCATATCTAAATTATCTATCTAAATTAGTACACACGCATTTCTAGGTTAAACCCATGGTTTTCAATTGATAAAAACTGGTGGATCTGGCACTATTTAAATGCTAAAAATAGGGTTAAACCTGAAATTTTAAGATAAAAATCATTGAATTCGATTCTGGGCTTTTACAATGCCCCCTTCTTTAAATGATTTAAATAGAGGTGGTATATACAGCAGATCAATTAAACGGTTATTTTAAAAATGTAAGTTTTCTTCCTGAACTAACAGAGAATGAAGATGTTTTTTTTTTAAACTTCTACTGTTGCAAGCACTGTAAGGTTCTAAAAGCATCTGACTAATATTCTCTGTTACCTTTGTTATCACCTGACAGCAGCTCTGGTGAAAAGATTTATGTTCGGATTCTATTCTATCTTGGTAAACACATTTTAAAAAGAGATATGCCATTAGTGTTTTTCAATCACTACATATTGGCAGACAGGAACACTGTTGAAGACAGCATGCCTTTGTGAAGCAGGCTCTCAGATGGTTTGCATGCTGCTGTTATCAAAGGGCATCATCACCTTCAGTGTTAGCGCTCCTGTTACATGATTTACAGCATGGACAGTATGGAAATCTTCACCTTTTTATATGTAGCAATTGAATGTCACTTATTTTAATTCAGGAATTTCTTCTGTAATTTTGCCAGAACACTTTAAAAATGAACGTGTACATCAGATACTACAGTAAACCTAGTATCCAATACTGGCTATTGTAATGTCTTAGATTTGCTTCTAAATTAGGCATGAAAACCTTGTCACCTTACCTCAATACCTTTCTTAGTCCAAAACAAGCCACAACAACAACAACAAGCACACCAACTACATTATGAAACACAAACAAACAAACTAAAAAGAAAATAAATATATGAACCAAACAAACGTGACAGTACTTCCCTGCTCAAATGTTTTTAAAACATGTTAAGCGTAAACTCTTACCTGGCTGAAATAATGTCTTTTCAAATGAAGGACCCTGCTGTGAGATAAAATGTGTTCCCAGTCAGGTGTCCCTGATCCTGACAAACCTGTCTAGGCACAGTCGTCAGCAGTGGAATGCACGCACACACACACACACACACACACACACGCACACACACACACACACACACACGCACACACACACCCAGGTGATTAATACTGTACGTTTAGAACTCCCCTACGTTCTCTACAAGCCTGGCAACGCCTTTAAAGTTCAGTAAAGGCTTTCTCGCTCTCTTACAGTAAACTGCAGGTATGCTAATGTGCAGAAGAACAGTCAGTACACCACATGCTGTGCTGTACACAGTGCTGTGGGTATATAGCTGTTTTGCTAGATTTTACAGGTCAATACATAAGACCATCAGTACTAGATGTACATTAACACAGACTTTTTATTGAATATGTACAATAAAAGTCTGTCTAATAAATTCAGTCAAATACAATGGCCCAATTGACAGAGTCGGGTTTAATTCCTATTATCATCTTTACCTTATTAACACAAGACAGCATTTCTTCCACTTCACAACAGGTCCCAACAGTTTTAAAATATGATTAAAATCTCCAGAATTAATATTTAATAAGTGTTAATATGATCAGATCTTCAGTGTTAAAATCAATCTAATTGCTACATATTTAAAGAATGGTTTTGCCAAATCCAGGCTAGCCTAAAAAGAGTAGATGTATGTGTTTTAGCCTCCTGTAATCATCCTCTTATGTTTTTTAAAATTACTAAATGGATTTTCTCAAAGCTACATCATTTTATGTATCCACATGCTGTAGCCTTGTCACAGTGAATATATAACCCCTGTGGGGACAGTAGCACATACACTTAGTAGTAGTGTATGAGGTTATGCAGGTATGAGGATATGTTTAATAATACAAAATACCGTAATAGTCTTCAGCATATTTAGAAATGATGTAACTGATATACGATAAACTCAACAATAACTTATGTTTGGAGTACAAGAAACAGACTGACCCTGGAATGCACAAGGAAATAACTGCTTTGTTAAAACAAGGAAACCTCACAGAGTATTTAAAAATATAAATTTTTGTGAGGAGCGTATTGGGTTACATAAAAACAGAACAGAGAAAAATCTTTGAAAGTGCAAAAGAGCTTAAAGGCGTTTCTTATACAGTATATACGTATGATATGATAATCTAGCTAAATAAACCAAGCTGTTTTAAGGGTGCTATACAATAAAATGTTGTGGGGAATGTTGCTGAAAGGAATCATGAATGGTTATGAGTCCCTCAACGGCACTCTGAATAGGGTTGTATGGTTGTATGAACAAGAGCATATTTACCTGGAGAGAAGCTGCTGAAGCATCCTGTCTTATTTAAGGGAAAGATGACATTCATCCTCTGCACAATTTCTACTTCTCAGTGAATCTTTTTTTTTTTTACTGTACATTGGCAATCGGACTGTACAGTGGCTAGCGCAGTGTCTCTGGTGCATGCTTACCCTACAATTGCATGCATGGCTAACTGACATGTTTCATTAGGAACTGCAAAGACAAATACTGCTTGGGCCAACAGTATGAACGTGGAATTCTGGAGAAAAACAAACTCATATATCATTTAATTGCATGCAATATGAGTCATCACTGCAGCCATTGGTTTAACCCTTCATTGCACTGTGCCAATTAGGCTTTAATATATTTTAGGTTAGTAAATATTAAAGTGTTTATAAAACATATTGTTTTCCCATTTAGTCACAGATACAGCTATGGGCAAAAGTTTAGCATCACACTATAGAATTAACAAATGTTGCTTCTTAAAGTCGAATTAAACCTGCTGAATAATGTTACATTACCATATTGAATTATATATTGCTTTGTAGTTTTCCATATACTTCACAAAAAAATGAAAAATGTGCCATTTCAAAATCTAACATGAAATACTGTACTACTTCAGCACTGCCTAATCATGATACTGATAGTCGGGATTTCTGCTTACATGGGATACAACTCCCATTTAAGCAGTTCTTCCCATCTATTTATGTCGTTTAATTGGGACGTCACTTTGTTTAATTGGGATGCAGTATTTTCAAATGATGAACGGAGATCGCTTTCACAGCACAGATAGCACAGTGCAGTCAGTACGTGATTACCCTGTGACTTGCGTAAACTGTGTAAACCACGTTGAACTCTTGAAGGAGGACTCTCCTGTGGTTTCTCAGGATGCTGTGGCAAAGAAAGTTGGCATGTCAACATCGCAGGTGCCTCGCCTTGTGATGTGATTTCATTCTTTTTCATTTCATGTAGAAGTATAAAACAGCGATTAATTTTGTTAAGGAATAGAAAAAAAAACATTGAATCGTATTTTTAATTATGTATTTAAAATGTAATCATAATGTGATTTTCTTTTCTTTTTTTCTTTTCATTAAGAATCAAAAAGGTGTGACTAAGGTCGTCTCAACTGCCTCTCGTTTAACTGGGACAGCTGCTTATTCGGGATATTTTTCCTTCTCTCGAGGCGTCCCGATAAAGCGGCGCTGACTGTATTTCGGTAGACTTCTGCAATATGATTTCGTAGTTTCTTTGATTACACGATGTCAGATAAAGATCTAAATTATGTTTATATAGTCTTTTTTTTAAATGTGGTCTCAATCCTACAATTCTAGGTGGTGCAACACTTTTGGCCATAGCTGTACAGTATTACTCCCTGACTGTCATTATATCAATACATTCACATTCAGAAAAGAAAATATCCCCACCGGTAAAAACCTTGAAGTTGCTTGGATTACAAAACATGATAAATCGAGGGTAGCACTTCATACTGAGCTTAAAGATACATCTCTAACTGACAGCGGCCATTATGTTGTGCAATTCCCAGTTTGCTATTTTTCCATATCAGTAGGGTATTATGTTTCTACAATGCATGGCATTCAACCTGGAACTATCATAAGAGCGTTCCTTTATGGGTAATAATAATAGCCAAACATTTTGAAAGGGACTTGAAGCTTCTTGACACCAACACTCCCGCGAGGCAGGCATGGTTCAATTGTTTTCTTTATTTATTGTTGCTGGCTCACCAGCATAATTTATAGTCCTCAAGATTATTATTATTATTATTATTATTATTATTATTATTATTATTATTATTATTATTATTATTATTATTATTATTTTCAGTTGGAGTACCCAATTATTTTACCCCTGGATTTTCTTCCAAAGTTAGAATGTCCAGTTATGTACAGAATTAGAAAAAAATGACTAAGGTGCATGCAGGAGATCTTAAATGAAAGCTCCTGAGTTATTTATTTGAAAATAAAGTTTTGTTTTCTTTTTAGCTATGTCCCATTCGTTTGCAGATTGAAGGTGACTCATTCCTTTCTGTATCACTCCTTGAATGGTTCTGACGCTTCACTCTGTTCAGTTTGACTCAGCCTTTAATCCTGTCTAATGCTGTCAAGCATACATTGCATTTGTTCAATTCAAACAGTTTCCCCTCCAGCTCAGGAGCACACAACAAGAAGATGTTAAAATGATTGTACACAATACCCCAGGAGCAAGCCTGCCAAATTCTTCAAACACTTCCATTGACTGCTAATGCTGTATATAGCATATTCCAAAGAATGAATATATTAAATAAATAAGATGGGGGTACAGTACCTGTACACACACAAACACAAACACACACACACACACACACACACACACACAAACACACACAGCTACACACACCATCCTATTCAATGTAAATACATCCATATGTAATGTAAGTGCTTTATGTGCAATCCATTTTATAGGGGTGCATCATTTTCCTGTACAATGAATATCACACAAAGCATTTGCATCTATTAACAAGCAGCAGCATTTTAGGGCCCATTTTAAATGCAAAAAAGGCAAGTTATTGCCAGAAAGTACTGTATTCCAATCCACAGTTTATATTATTGGAGCACTTAAGTGTTCTGTTATATGATGACCTGGTTGATAATCCCCATAGAACAGGGCTGAAGGTACATTGAACTGACTAAACTGACATAAAAACAATTAATATATAAACCTTATGGATCCTCTCAACTAACCAGGCTCCCAGTACAAGCGGTCACTATCCCAGAGGTAGAAGTCCTCTGAAGCTAACAAGACTTTATTGGCGAGATAAATTTCAAGTGATCCAGTCCAATATATAACCTAAAAACACATTTTAACAAATGTCTTCACAGAGAGAAAAATCTATAAACATTTGGTTTATAATAGTATTAATAGCCTCCTTACCGGTCATTACCTGGAGATATTAACTTTGTCTTTCCCCTCAGGGACACTTAACTCTCACTGTGGTATCTAGCAGGTAATGTGTCAGACAGGAATGCTTAGTGGAAACCTCAGAACGTTCATCCACCAATCAAGGAAGCTCTATTCCAGGCACTACCACACGGCACAGTAGGTGTATAAGGGACAGTCTGATAGATTATTGAGAAAGGATCACAAAAGGAAAGAATAAGTCTTCATCAAGGCTGCCTTGCTTTATTAAGGAAGAAAAGTTACCAATATAGACTCTCCTTATCCAAATATAGTCTGTACACATGCACAAGTATAGATGTATTGGGTGTGTCACCTGCAGTCCTGATTACGTGCAAAACCTCCCTAAGTACATAATATAATGTTCCCACAGCTGCTCCTCGGTCTACACTATATGTGTATGTGTGGTGCCTAAAGTGCTTAGCGTAACTGAGAAGAACATTCATATATACAGTAGTACATGCCTGCACATTTTACACCACTGTATATCACTTTCGAAGTAATAACTGTACAATTAAGGTACTTTAAAAAAAATAAATAATCCACACTACTTACACCAAAGCTTATCGTTAAGCCTTTGTAGTTTCATACTGCATATATAATTTCATAATAAAATTCTTGCAGAGTTACAATTTTAACACATTTAGGGTGGAAAAAAAGGCCCGATTAATATCGACCTTGCATGTGCTTCAGTGGGACAGGCTCTTGCTGGCTGCAGTAAACTACTGGGCTCAGAATCCCCGGACAGATTTCTCTTGAACAGCTACATCAAGCTGCTGTCAGATGGAAGGTAACAGTGCATGAAATGCATACCTGCCTCCCTGAGGGATGTAAGCCAATGTGCTGGTAATAGGACAGCCACTGTAAGACACAAGAGTTATTTTTTTTTATCTTTAAGTCTGGTACAGAACTGGGTCTAAAAACACAATGACACATTATATTTTCTAAGAAACATGAGGGAAATGTTCTTCCCAAATTATGTAACAGACAGAAATTCTGTTACATGCCAAGTGGAATCGCTGTGTCATTTACTTTCTTTTGGAAACTAAATCCTGTTATCCTGTAATAACACGACAGTGTGGAAAACGTTCATTTAATCTAGGACACAGATTTCTCTGTATCCACTCAGAAGTCCTCGTACACTCAATATGTCCAATCGTTATCACTTGAGCACTGCTAAAAAAAAAAAGGGTTCAGTTTATCTTTAAAAAAAACTTGGATATCTTTATTTATACAAGTGTTGAAAGACATCTCATTGAATAACTTCAACCATACAGAGTGAAGTTATTCATATGTTATACAAACATAATGAAAGAACACAGATGGTATGTTCATTCGTGGAGTACTCTATGTAGAATCCGTTGGTCATCTAATGCACAGTGACTACGGGAGTCCAACATCTCTGTACAGTTATAGAGGGTACCTTTCTGTTTAAATGTGCTTTGAAATTACTTCACACCAATGCATATTGTACATTGATGAATGCAGAAAATATGTATGTATGATCACCGACTTCTTCTGACTAACTTTATTATTCATTTTTTCAATGTATGTAGCTATAACATTGTTGAATCACTGTTTCAGTTAATAGCTTCAGTGTCTGACTCACCAGCAGCGAATGTTGCTGCTGGATTAGCCCGTTTTTATAAATCTCTTCTGAGATTTTCTTTTGCCTGGGTAGGTTTTAGTGTCAGTTTTCCAAATGTTTAATTCTTTTCCTGTTTTAATTTATAGGTATACAAAATGTTGTTTTCAAAATACACCTTTCATTCTTTGTTTTTATGTTTTTTGTAGCGCAGGATAGCTGAAGATGACATGGATGACATGGTGTGGCAGTGTGCCCCGCCCCTGTGCGTATCTTTGTGATTCATGTTGTCTGTTATAGGTGTATATAGTGGTGCACGGGATATAAATGGGTATGTGTAGCACGAGTGATTTAAAATATATAGTTGTATTTAGGCACGGGGATTGCACAATCACTTGATGTGCAGATAAAGTGAATAATTAATATAGGTGCATGTTTCACTCACTCGAGGTTGGGTGTTTGTGAGTGGAGAACGGGAGAGAGAAGGAGAAAAAAAGAATTAAAATGATTAACAATTGCTACTCGTGTTGGAAGCACCGGCACTTGTTCAGTGTTTTGTTTTCTGTTTAAACCTTTTCAGGTTCCAATGAAATTGGCGCATCAGCGCGTTTCATACCCCAGCACTGTTGTCTGTGTCCACTGTCTTCCGGGTCTGACGTCACCACCACAAGCTATCCGTGACACATGGGTAGTTAAGAGAAAGCCCCAAGATTGGTATTGCGCACCCCAATGCATTTCAGACAGTCTGCAACACTAACATAAGCTGCAGCAGTGACATTCAGAGGAGTCAAAGCACTGGAGTGAGAAGAGAGCGATCTGAAGATCAATACAATCATTGACCTAATTGGAGGGAAAAACTACTGCATCTACTTCGTTGCCCTTAATAACAAAGAGGGAGGAGGTGATTACCAGAGAGCCCAAGGATGCTGATGAAGAAGGAAGTGAGAGCTTCAGCGTTTGACAATTACAGGGAAAACAAGCAAGAAAACGCTGCTCTTAAAACCAGCTTACCACATTCTATTGACCCTCAAACTTCACTACAAACAATACCTGTTTAAAGGTAATATTAATTAGTTCAGATACTGTATCTTACAGTTTTTCATTGTGTAGCTCTGGAAGAATATGTAAGCCACTAATATATAGACAGCTGTTGTGGATCCACCACTGTTTAGATCAATTGAATAGCCCCCAGTGTGTTCCTTAAATTCACATTTCAAAAACCCTGGTGTAAATTGTAGCAATATATTTATTTTGGCACACACATTGTATTGTGGTATGCTTTACCAAAAACAATATTATTTACTGTAAATACCCACTTGTGACAGGGTACTCCCTGTTGCTGGTTCTTGAGTGGATGTGTGCCTTTATGGAAGCAGCTGGAACACGCAACAGGGGACGCATTGCTAGGCAACCAATTAGGCAGGTCGGTTCACCCGATGTTATGGCAAATTTTGCCCCCCTGCCAAATTTCGTCCCCCCTGTAGTCCTAAACGAGTCACGTGGTGATTTCTTTTCGCGTATGTAATCATAATGCCCCAGGAGGCTGTGTGGAGCTCAAAAAGACGGATGCTTTGTTTACATCCAGGAGGAGAGCATCTGCTCTGCTGGGCAACTACTTCGGAACCCCTCAACTGCAAGACGGTGCCTGTGAAAGCTCTGCTCAGCCAGGACCTGGTAGGTTAGTTTAGGGGAAGATGATCCCAAACAGTATAGAGGGTTTTCGTAGTGTAGTAGGTTCCTGGAGCGGGATGTCTCTTTTAGTGAGGCTAGCGCTCGCCTTTTATTTTCAGTTCTTTTTTTTTTTTTAATCTCCTTTTTCTCCCAATATTAAATAACCAATTGTAGTTTTAGGCTCAGCTCACCGCAACCACTCTTGCGCTGACTCGGGAATGACGAAGACGAGCACATGCTGTCCTCTGAAACGTGTGCCGTCAGCCGACCGCTTCTTTTCACAGCAGGCCCGCCATGCAGCCACCTCAGAGATATAGCGTCGGAGGACAACGCAGCTCTGGGCAGCGTACAGGCAAGCCCACAGGCGCCTGGCCAGTCTACAGGGATCGCTGATGCACGGTGAACCGAGGACACCCTGGCCGACCTAAGCCTTCCCTCCCCGGGCAGCGCTCGGCCAATTGTGCGGCGCCCCCTGGGAACGGTAGGCAGTGGAATAGCCTGGACTCGAACCGGCGACCTCCAGGCTATAGGGCGCATCCTGCACTCCACGCAGAGCTCCTTTATCGGATGCGTCACTCTGGAGCCCCTTTGTTTTCTTTTCTTTTCTTTAAATCTGACACTAGGGCTACTTTGCTGGTACCCTGGTGGCAGCACACATTGTATTAAATCTGCGGGCCTGTGCAGCGTGTCAACATCCACTGCTCTGTGTCTGCCTCAGTATTATTCAGTGACGACCCACGTATGTAACAGCCCCCTGTTACACCACCCCTTTTTGTACTTCTTGTAAAAAAAAACATTTCAAAGTTACTGTACTAAGGAGATTATTTTTATTAGCGCACCAACCACATAATTATTAAGCAGTCGGTCCACAAGCACTGTGCAAACAGGCGTATACTGGACGTATACAAAACTAGTCATGGGAAACACAATGAAGCAATAAAATAAATTGTCCATAAGGGGCATGTCACGTGGTTTTCTAGAAATGGGAGTATTTATGAAAACAAACACTGTATGGTGGCAGATCCCACTTGTTTACCTTTCCACTGCTCTGTAATTTCCTGTATTGTGAATAGGTCAACATTAAATCCCATATTATTATTTCTTTTCAATTGAAATGTATGTACTGCATTTCATTGTGAGTTTTAATGTTCCTAGGTCTTTACCATCCATCTAATACAGCACCAAAGTTATTTCAGGAAAAACAGGAAACAGACTTCATAATACCATAGCATCCAATTGCTACCAATTGCACCAGAGCATTAAAGGAATATTAAGTAATTAAAGGTATACAGGGATGAGATTTCAGAAACAATGGGCCTTATTCACCAAATTAAGGACTGTTTATGGGACAAAGCAGTTGCAGGCGATTAAGTTGTGCAATTTCGAGAGCGAATTGATCGCTGCGGTGTGGACCCGGCTTCACATTATCAGTGCACTAGAGCGGCCATTTTGAAAAAGCTTTGAAACAGACTTTAAAGTTATAAGTGTAAAAAGTTGTCAGGATGTTAACAATGAAAAACAAAATTACAGGTACGTTATTTAAACAGTTGTAGAAACACCTGGGGACATGTAATCTTTAAGACAGACTTGCCAAAAACTGAAAAACGCAATATTTGAGTAAATAAGAACCAGTCACAATGATGAGAAGCATCATGAAAATGTAAAGGGACAGTACAAAAAAATGTGTTTGAAAATACAGACTCCTTAAATAAATTCAGGTTTTTCTGACAGGATTGGAAAAGGGGAGTGTATTCATTTCTAGTATCCTTCATGGTTGGTTGTAAGATATAAGATGTGCTTGGGGAAATCATTTCTACAATCAATCAAATATTAAGTCTCTTATCAGGCTAACCTTGTTCTTTTTTGAAGCATTTTCATGTGAGCATTAGAATCCCACAGTTTGTTTTAGGAGGGGTAAACGGTTTTTATCCTTGCTTGACCTGGTCAGGATCCTAAAGGAGATCTTCTTCACCCAAGCATGTTGAACAACTTCTGTGTGAATGAGCTACATATTGTAAGAGTACGCCAGTATCCAGCAGTAAACTGAATGACATTAATAGGGAAGGGAATTCCTTGGTGCATTGTGCCTTTAAGCTGTTCTAAACTAATGGTCTGCGGGGAGTAAGAAAAAACCCAGAAAGATGAGTGAAAGGCTACATTTTATTTAGGTAATGGCACAGTGACAGCTTATTATTTTATCTAAGCTACACTGCAGTCACTAGATTAATTAGCCTGCACCTTAATTTACTTTTTTGTCAATAACCAACCTTCATTGACGTCAGTAAGTAGCAACCAATATGTGATACTTTGTCTATATCTACAATACAATGTACTTTACCACTCATTTAAAATGACTTATTTACTGTATGTTTCTACAAAACAGAAAAACCTAATTAAACGCGTGCTTTTCCCACTCCAGCATTGCCAGGATGAAACATCAACATTTATAGTAGGTGACGCCACAACAGTGGCACTAAAGGTCAACAGTAAGGTAAGCACGCACAGTGTGTTACATCGCTTACCCTTGTGGTGTTTTTAGTCACTGACTATGCATTTGCTACATCATCTTCTACAATGCAGTGTCATCCCATGGAAAATTGTAATTTTGCAGATTCCATGTGCTTTCCCCATAGTTAAATTATGCATTTACCATAGTTTACCATGGTTTGTCATGTTTTTTAATATGCTTTACCATATGGCATGGTGGTGCTGAGAAAGATGTTGAACTAAACCTGGTGAGAAAGATAACAAGTATCCGGTCTGCTCCAGCGGCATGTTGCAGAGTGCCCTGAGGAGAGTGTGCTTGTGTCCCTTGTACAATAGAACTCTATTCACACGTGAATGTCCTGGATTACTGGACTCAAGGCTAAGAACCGGTCGGTATCGTAATCACAGACTGCCATGAAGAGTAAGTAAACCCAACCAACCTCTTACAACCAACCAAAAGGGATGCGAAAATGAATACACTCCATTTGTTTATTTTTTTCATTCCCTTACCATTTCATTCTGTTTGTAATATGGGTTCTCATATTTTCTGTTGTTTCATTTTTCTTAAATCAGATCTTACTTATTTGCCTGGAGAACCCTAAATGCTGGAACTGAAAAGCCGCCTTCATTCTGTCAAGACTGTGTAACCTTTCAACTCTGCCAGGCCCAAACACTCTACATTTATAAACAGAGGTACTAGTTAAGAGAGACAGACGCCAAAAACCTATTGTCAATAATATCATGATAATCAATTGCTGTTCCAACCTTAGATCATATCACATGCAACACTTTCACAGGAACAAGGCAACTGTGGTGACCACTAGGTTGCAATGAGTCACGAATGCTTGCTTTTTGACAACCTTTGCTGATGGCTAAATTAGTATGGTGCAATATTTTTGTGTGCTTACAGTATGAATGAATATACCTGGGTTTTGAAATTGTATGTGTCATAATTGTATGGAGTAAATTTCATGTAAGGCACTTCTGAAGAATAATCCCATGGGAATGAGTTTTTCCTAGGTAGTGCTGTAGTAATTGGATTTCTCAGTTACCCAGGTCAACCCCACTGTGCTAGGTGAACAATAAGAAACCTTTTTAACAAAAGTAAAGTCACAGAAGGAGGCTGGTTATAGACAATGCTGTTTGTAAGGTGCCTTAAAGAAATATAATATGAATAAAATGTAGCTAACAGGTGTAAAAAAAATATTCCTCTTCCCTGCTTCCAATGAGTAATTATTAATATTTAAATATATTTTCAGTCTTGGACTTTAGTTCAAGTCACACTATGTGTTTCTGGAAATGTTTGTAACATCCATGGGTATTGGGACTAATGCAACTCACTCATGAATAAAACAGAGTAAAGGTAAATGGCAATGAAGCTCTAACACAGCCCACACTGAGCAATAAGGCTAATTGCTATTTTAATTGGTTTTTTGATCAAAAAAGGAATCAACGTGACACCATATTGATTAATGAAAGCTATTGCACTGGTATGTGCTTGTATTGAGTTCCCCTACAGGGAACAAATTAAACATTTGAATTGCAGCAGATAATACCCAAGATGGAAAATGAACAGAACATCTGCAATTGAATACTGTCAATAGCTGTAAAACTCACACACTGATTGGTTAAAACCTGGTCCTGGTAACCTGGCTAAGCAGAAAATGCTGGAAATGGTATCCCTGCACTACAAGAACAAATAGAAAAATCAACTACTCCCGTTTAACGGTACTGAGCACAAATTACTTGATACAGACTACATAAATGGCTTCTTATAAAGATTGGGGTGGTGGAGAGGGGCTCTATGTTAAATCTTTTAATGAATGCTACTCTTAGGGAGGCACTGTTAAGACTGACACATTTCATGCCATATTGTTATTGTTGCTAAAGGTGTTTGTGACAGGATGGCAAAGGGTTAGAGAGACTCAGACAGTAGCTGTTGGTTTAAGCACTGGGGCGCGCATTTATTAAACACAATAAATGAAAACACTGCTCACAGATAAAAATAAAAAGGTTAAACAAAACAAGTCACAAACACAAAAACATCCCCAAAAGAAAATCCCTCACCCAAGTCTTCCACTATCACAGTGAGTTTTATTTTAAATACAGGAGCGTTTGTCTCTCTACATGTGGCACCAAAAACCTCCCTTTTCCAAACACTCTCTCTTCCACACACTCACTTACTTACTTACAAACACTCTTCTCTATCATGTAGCTGTTCCCAATTAGCACCAATTATCTAATTTGGAAACAGCCACATTCTCACATGTATTTGGCAGGGATAGGAATTAACCCCATCCCTGCCAACCAACACACAAACCACACTATTTACACGCAGGGCTCTGACCTGCTAGTGTTAAACAAACAAAAATTGACTTGAGGCATATCCACACATAACTTTACGTTGGATAGATAAACATTAAAGCATGTAACTAATAGGCGATTACAACAGGTAATTACAAATACTGTCTTCTACTGTATCCCCAGTTAAGACAACATTTTTTACAGGATTAAAACGGCCTGTTTTTGGCTCTCCTGATAAAACCTCATTATGCTGTGAACAAAATCAATTGGCTTCAAGCTCTGAGATACGCGATTATTCAGCTCTCCTTCAGCTCTCCTTCAACGTCTAATTACCCTTTCAGCCAAACTCTGTAAATAAATAAATAACTTTGTTTTGTTGACAACAATTCCTTTTAGATAATCTGAAGTGCAAATAGTAGAATCCAATTGTGCTGTAGATTCAGTCCTAACTGACTTCATAGATTCCAGCTTTTACCTTCCTGACCAGATCTTTGTTTCAACTATGTTCCTAATTGTTTAGTTGAATCAATTAAACCTGCATCCAGGCAGTTACTATAGCTGTTAAACCTGATGTTGCCCATGCCTGCTCTAGGCTATACTCACTAATGAAACAACTATCATTAGATTTGCATTGGCTGAAAAGTTTTGAAACTCAAATTGAAATCCAGAAATAAGCAAGTAATTAAAACATATTTTAATGTGTGGTTGTTATTATTATTATTATTATTATTATTATTATTTATTTCTTAGCAGACGCCCTTATCCAGGGCGACTTACAATCGTAAGCTAATTAATACAATTATAAAAGGTCCTCTTTCTATCTTACAACGCTCTCCAAGGCTATGGGCCAAGCAACACCTTATACTTCTGATCTTACTGAGGTCCACAAATGCAGGCCTGCTTGTTCCCATGGTGAAAAAAAAGCCACTCTGTTTCAGCTGCTGTGTGCCATCTGAAAATCTGTTTCTAGAGATATCAAAAATGGCGCCACATTCACATTTTAAAATCTCGACTCAAAATGCATTGTTTTCTACAGCTTTAAATTAACTAGTCGTGCTGCATGGGGTTGTATTGAGTTTACTGTTGTATTTTTAAAGCTATTTGAAATGTTTTGACAGGCACTAGTCTGAGTTCTTGATGTTTTTACATTAAACTGGAAAAGGAATAGAATTCCTACGGCCCAAGGAACCCTCAGATAACAAAAGCTAAAGGAATAATAAACAAGGCTTAACATTTGGCATTGACAACATTAGCACTCCTTATTTTTGTGACAAATATCTTTTTGTTCTTTTTTAACTTTAATTGGGGATATGCAGATTCTACTGAAGAACCGCTTCATAGCTTGTACTCTCCCTGGTACACTTTTACTTCCTTGGTCAGACTTGACCACCTGGCCTCTCAATATGACCTTTTCCTATACCTTTACCACAGAAATCATATGGTACCTGGAAGAAGGAAGCAAATATTTTTTTGTGATGTCATGTGGTGCTTGAAATATTCAATTTTAAAGTAAGAAAACCAACAAGAATAAAAAGAGGGTACCAGTGATACTCATGCTAACAAGAGGTCAGAACATCGAAGAATCCCCTTCCTTTTTACTATCTTCTTATTGAACTGCTGTTTATTGCAAAATAAGGCTGGGATGATGCCTATTTTCACTATCAATATATCGTTCTCCAAAAAAGCAGATGCATCAATTTATCGACAGTATGAAAGGGTAAAAAAAAACACCTGCAGCAATAGATGTGGAGCTGTGGATTACTGTGTAACATTGCTAGTAGCGCTTTAAAAACTATTATGCATATTAAAATTGATTACATGCATATTGTAATTAAATATATAATTTTTTATTTTTTTTTTACCTTATTCGTGTTGATTTGTACGAGTTGGGGGTCAAAGCAAAATCCAAAAAAAAAAGTTGTTTAAATCCATAACAAGTCAGAGTAACAAGCAATCAAGAGAGAAAAAAAAGAAAAAAATATATTTTTAAAAAGTGATCAAGTGTATTATATTTGAATTGTGTTAAGGAAGATGATAGTGTCCACATTTTGTTTTAATTTAAGCAATGACTGGCACTTGCTTACAATTCTGCCCAGCATTACTGAATACATACTAGGGACGAATGTTGCCAGGATGCTTCATACTTCTGACCAAAGATACTTTTGGAACGATCTTGGTTGTTTTTCTTCATTTCTACTCCGGGGTAGTTCAGATTAATTAATGCAGATTTTGTTTGAAGTTTTGTAGGGTGTCATCTCATTAAATGGTCACGCAGATTAGTTGTGTTACCAGAGTATCCCAAACATTACTTTCTTTACTTTACCTTCTTGTGGTCTTACTTTAGAAAATAATTGCCAAACATCGGAAGGCATTGTATAGGCATTGTAAACACTCACAGGGGCTGGGCAGGGGGGAGAAGGGTTAGGGTTAGGTCAATCGCATGCAGATTCAGTGAGTCAGACCTGAGGGGAGCAGAGAAGCTCTGCGCTTAATGAAAAACATAATTGCAGTTTAATAAAAAAATAAAAGCTTTCCTTTACACAAAAACGATGCATAGGCTTGACTATCGATAGTCAATAGCCTTATTGCCACCATAGAAACCAAAACTTAGATTTGCTCTCTAAATGGAAAAAGAAAGCTTAATCTCTGACCAATATATAAAAACAATGTTACTTACAAAAGGCAATGGGTTACTCACAAAAAATCAAACAACATAGCCAGCTACACTGGAAGTCAAGTTCAAGAAATATGAAATGCATTTTAGATGACCAGACAAATCATTTACACTATGCGATAATAAGCATTGAAGCTTTGAATCTCCAAGGTCTAATTTGCATTTTGAGCGCCTGCTCTCTCACCACTGCAGCCTTGCATACAACTCTTGTTAATGGGGCACGCTGTGACTCACCTCAGGAAACTCTTACCAGTGAGTAACAAACACAGAATATGTTGTTTGTTAGAGACACAATTAGGAGTGAGAGAAAGGAATAGCAAACACATTTGATGCATACTGGTTCCCATCACCTTAATGGAGTGGAAAGTTAACCCATAGAAAACAGGAACATAAGACAGTTAGAAAAAGAGATTATGGAATGGGTTACCTAGCCATTATGACGATTTTGAGTCATTGGCTTCCTTGAAGATCCAAAATTTTGAGATCAAGCAGCTACTAGGAATGAATGGGTTGAATAGAGACAGAATGTCCATTTTATTTTGTTCTTATGATAGTACTAAATGCAAAATGTAAATACAGCAAGCTATTTTACAGCAAGATATGGACTAGCATAGCAGCAACAAGTTTAAACGCAATAGTAATTGATTTCCATGCTGTTGTCACACAAAATTTGTACAGTAGCTTTGACTTTAGTGAGACATGAATGATTTTATCTTTTGATGCCATGCAAATGACAGAACTGACATTTATTCTGGAGTCTCATTTACTTACAGCAAACATGCATTTTCATTTTCATTTTTCCCATGAATGCATGAAGCCTCCATTTAAAAGAACAAGTTAGAGCAAAGGAAACAAATGGAGTTTCTTAAAAATGAAGTTTACTGACAGCTAACTATCTTTAGAAAACTCTTCATTGTTACAATAAAAGCTTCCATATACAGTACAGTATTACAAAGAGTATTCAGAGTCATTTTTCGAGCACCTTATTGATATTCAGTCACTATCCGCACTACCAACTCTCATGTATCTGTATCGACTATCACAATCTCTATGTAGGAAGCAAGATGACACACTTAAAGACGGATTGTCAGAAGGCCTGTGATAACAACAGAACAGCAGAGTTCAATCTGATTAGAAGTCACTGTCTGCACCAGTATGTGCGACTGCCCTGATGTATGTACGGACAGGGCATTCTTTAGGGATTCAGAGAGTGCTTTTCCTGTATGGTGGGACATCTGTCATTCTGTATGTCTCTAAGCAAGAAGATATAATTGGATCTACCAAAAAAGGTTTCTGTAAAGCTACATTGCTTTTAACAAAGATCCCTCAAAATGCTCCAAATATTTTGTATAGCATTAATGCGTTTTTTCCAGCACATTTTTTTACTTCTAAAGATAAAGTATATGAACTATTTTGGATGGTGGAACGATACATTACATAAACTTCTATTTAAAGTTTAAAATCTTATTGTTTTTTGTTTTCTTTATGTAAAATAAAAATAGAGCCATTTTGTAGGTACTATAAGACATATTGGCTTATGGCCTCATGCCTCATACTTAACTTAGTTAGATTCAAAGTGGTCTGTCAATGGACACTATCATTATGTGGGGGGGGGGGGGGGGTTGTAAAGGCTGTGAATCTTGTTTTGCAATTGATTATTAGGTAAACTCTGAATATCTGGCACGCTCCTATGAAGTGCATTATGCATACACTTCACACAATTAACTGTGTGCTCTGCAAGAAGCAAAACAGCAAAAAAGACACGCGAACAGCACTTAGCCTTGACAGCTCAGAAGAAAGAAATGCTGGAATTCTTAGTAAGCCTTATTAAAAGAGACCAGTATAGTGCTTTTTATTTTTATTTTTTTAAATGTATGCCTTCAACTACTCAAGTACTCGTGACAGGGGGAGTAATGAAGAAAACAAGTCCTTTCTTCTTCATTTTCTTTTATCTCAGATTACTGTTCTGTGCGTACAGGTGTATGCTGTGCATAACTGTTTTTCTGAACTAAGCTATTTTTAAGAAAATGCCCAACCTGCGGTAGCTAGATCACTTAAGAACCCTGAGAAAATAATTTGTGTTTCACAGCATCAGATACCTAAATCTATCTAAAAAATATATATGCTCCTTGTGGTAAAACAAATATATTCAGAGAATAAACGTGCAGATTTTCTTTGCTCCACTGCCGCAAGATATTTCTGTAAGAAAGAAAAATATTTGAGGGGTAAGGACAAGTACTGTACCTAACACACAAACAGCCATGTTCACAAACCATTTACTGTAACAAGTTTACACCTATTTTCTTTTCTAATAAGAAAACAAAATATTAATGTTAAAAAAAAATGATATTAAATAAATCAGGAGGTTAAATTAAGGTCTCATGTGTGCACCTAGCTTTTTCACTAACATAAGCAGTTTCACCTCACAAACAAAATGTTGGAAACTTAGCATGGAAGGGAAGGCTTTGTGAACATGGTCCAAAGACACGTCTCTTTGACCTCCTGAGGGCTTTCTCTCACTTTTCAGCAAAGCTGACAGCTGGCGCAGTGTTATACTGAAGGGAAGTACTTGCATGGACATGATAAATAGTTGTTTTACAAATACATATGTCTTAAATCCATTTGGATGCTAATGTAATTTGGCAATCCCCCCACCCCTCTTACAGGTCACCTGTCCTGCCTGCTGGCATTCACTAATTCCTCACCTGCTCATTTATCACTCATGATACAACCTGTACTAAGACTGCTCAGACGGATGAAGCCATGGACAATTTGGAAACAAGAAAAGGTAAACCTATCAAGGCTTTTACCTGGTTAGCTGACTACAAGCCCCAGGGCAGCATTTATTCATTTCTTGGATTATCCTAATGTTTTAGCTGTCATAAATCCGTCTAGCTGTGACAGGATAGCAGAGTGATGACGTCCCCAGCCCAGAAAGCTGACAGAGACACACACACAGGAACGTACTACGGGTGAAAGTGCTGGTGCGCTGTTTTTATTCAAAAATAAAATAATTAAACAAACAAACAAACAAAAAGACAACGCTCACAGAGCAAAAATAAAAGGTTTAAACAAAACAAACTCTCGAACACATAAAGCACTATGATATCTAGGTCAGGCTGGGCAGTCGCCTTCACTGATCCTATAGCTGGTTTATTTGACTTTAGTTTTCTCCTTGTTCTCTCTAGCTCTCACACACACTCCTCCTTTCGAACACCCACCCTGACCAGCAAAAGCTGCTGGTTTTTATACCGGTGACCATCTCTAGATTAGCAATAAATGAATCAATTAATCTGGAGATGGTCACATTCTGCTCGGGGTTTTTAATATCTGCGTGGTCAACTCTGTTAATTAATTTGCTGCCGACCATGCAGGCTCACAAGCTGTCTATCAGAGATGAGCTGCTAACACCGCCTCTGCCAGACCACACTTAAACTAAACAACAATAAAGAAAATCACTCTTTAAATAACACAAAATACATTCAAATCATACCACTACCTCACCCATTTAAATAAATATAAATACACCAGATAATAATACATTTTAAACCATAATACAAATCACCAGCAACCAATTATTTTAAATAAACCCACAATAAACATATTTAACAGCACAATACATTTATTAACATGGAGGGCTTTGCCCTGCCCCCTCTAAATATGTGCAGGGAATTTCCTCTGTCCTGCCACACTGGCTTTATGTAAACATTATGGCAGAGTCATAAATGCTGTATCCAGTAAATCCAATTGAATTTCCTGTAATTACTCGCGGGTGACTCCTCCTTCTAAATGAGGGTTGACATACTGAGTTCCAGAGAGAGGAGGCCCAGGTCTGCAGCTGGCTTTGTCAATATGTCAACAGTGCTAACATCCGTGAGCACTAAATCTCTCACCCACTGATAATTAACACTATGGATACTTGCAGAAAGATACATGGTGTACATGATAGGGAATAGGAAAACCAATTGGGGGTTGTCAGCATTACGTTTTTTTCGTTGTTAGCCCATCTCCTACAATATCTTCTCTCTTCCCCATACATTATAACAGCCAGTTACTGTAAGTTCGACAAAGAACTGATTTTAAAAATGTTACTTTTAACCTACAAGCAGTGCTGACGAGAGGGGGGAAACTGTACCGGAGCCCCGAGTTCAGGTGTGCCCCCAAAAATTACAAGGTTTTATTTCTTTTTTTATTTCATATTTACACGATAACTTAAAATAGTTGGTAAAATAATGTACTGGGCTCCACATTTCTCTCGACGGACCTGCCTACAAGGCTGTGAGAGTCCTGGTCCTGTTTTGCATCTAAGATTTACTCCTATCCTACTCAGCAGGTCATTCCTATTGACCCACAAGCAGGGTTGGAAAAACTTGCACGAGACACATCTGGCAACAGGGCGTTTGGCTGTTACAAACCCTTGACTCAACCACATAGTACATGCTGTACATGCAATAACAGCTTTGTCCATTGGTTTTCTTTCCTCAAAACACACTTGTTTATAAAAATAATAATAATAATAATAATAATAATAATAATAATAATAATAATAATCTTTATTTTATAAAGCCACTAAATGTGCGTATCTCAAAGCACTGTACAAAGGTATATTCAAAATGGCTGACTAGTGCACTCTGGTTTGAGATCTGGTTTGAGATCTGGTTTGAGAGGTATGTCCTCTCTGATACCTGGAAGTGTCATTTTTTTTCCTTCCCGTATTAGTGACAAGGGTGTGTTTGTTATCTATAGGGCAGCAGTGTGGAGCAGTGGTTAGGGCTCTGGACTTTTGACCGGAGGGTCGTGGGTTCAATCCCAGGTGGGAGACACTGCTGTTGTACCCTTGAGCAAGGTACTTTACCTAGATTGCTCCAGTAAAACCCCAACTGTATAAATGGGTAATTGTATGTAAAAAAAAATAAATAATGTGATATCTGTATAATGTGAAATAATGTATAATGTGATATCTTGTAACAATTGTAAGTTGCCCTGGATAAGGGCGTCTGCTAAGAAATAAATAATAATAATAATCTATCAATCAATCAATACTTTATTTACATAGCACCCTTCATAAGTTTAGAATTCAGTTTAAAAAGCTAATATAAAAAACAGAAGAAAATCCAAATATAATACATTTGTATAGATGATTAAAATTCAGTTTAAAAAAGCTAATCTAAAAAGTGTTTTGAGTTAAAGTCATAAGCTGACGTGGCTCCTCTGATATGAGGTGGCAGTGCATTCCACAGTCTGGGAGCACAGTGACTGAAAGCTTTTGTGTACACTTGTGGGAGGCACAGAAGGCCTGCATCAGCTGGTTTTAAATCACGAGAAGGTATATATGTGACTAAAAACTCCTTTATATAATTTGGTGCCGTACCTTTAAGCAGGGCTCGAATTAAAGATTTTTAGGTGGGGAGGTGGGGGTGTCCAAATATAACATGTTTTGTTTCCAAGCCTAGCAAGGTTAAATATCAAGGTTAAATATCTTAAAACTAACACAGTGACAAAGCAAACAAAATACAAAAAAAATACACAAACAGAATAAGGGGTCTTAAGAAAAAATACATTTATAAGTTTTTTTTACTAAGTCATTTGACTTAATATAGTGTGAACTTTGTGGCAGAAAACATATAGAGTTTGGGGAATGGCTAGAACATGTAGATTTGCGAACAGGAGAATTGTCTCTTACCTCGCACTCCTACACACTTCACGCCTCATCAACAAACATCTCCCGCTGCCTGTTTACCCCAGTAGTGAAACTCTGCTGCACTGATGCGCATGACAGACAAATCTGTCTAGCCCGAAATTAAAATAATATTCTACAAATTATTTTTTTTTTGCTGTCGCCAAAGCGTCATGCCGTTAGGGAACATGTGATATGTGAGTGTAACAAGTCACACGATAGTGGGACTATAGTTTGACCTGCAGGGTTTTCAATTAGTTTTGAAGTATGTGGCACTTACAAGGGCATCGAGGAGCATTGCAGTGAGGGGGGTGTGTGGGACACTGGCAACATTTTGAAAAAAGGGATACAATTTGTGCATTCTGGCACATTTTTGCATGATTTAAGCATGTGCTAGACTAGTACTGGTCTGTTTGTAGTGTATATATATAGTAACACGGCAGGGAGGGGGTTAATATCCTCCCTGTGCCAGAAATGTGTTTTTGTTTATTTATTTGTTTAATTGTCTAATTATGATTTATTAGTTAATTATCACCTGCACCTGGCTACCATTGTAAATTAGAGCCAGGTGCAGGGTATTTAAAGAAAGCAGCCAGTCTGCTGAATGCTGCTGTGTGAAGGAGGCCATTTGGAAATGTACTCAATCATAGGGGAAAAAAAAAACAAAACAGTATAAAGCCTTTTTGGTGATCGTAATTTTTGTAAAACTGTGTTTTGTTTTGTCAAACCGGTAAAAAGCGTACCTGTCCGGTTATTAGTTTAGGTTCCTGTTTGTGTTTAGTTATTGCTCGAAAAGAGCTAGGTTTTTGTTTGTTTATTTTTATTTTGTATTATTATTTTGTATTATTAAAAATATTGAGCGTAAGCGCTTCAAAACCTCAAGTTCCTGTGTCTGGGTCTGAATTTAAAGGGGCAACGAACCGTGGAGAGTGCAGCCCGGTTTATATACAACAACCACACCCTCGTCACTAACACGGGAAAGAAAAAAAAAGATGTCTCCAGCCTCCAGGCAGAGAAGACACCCTCTGATCTCAAACCCGAGTGCACGAGGCAGCTATCTTGAAAATACCTGCGAGACAGAATTACAATTTATAAGTGTAAAAACTTGTCAGAATGTTAACAACGAAAAGAAAAATTACAGGCATGTTATTTAAATACCGTAGTTGTAGCAACATTGGTAGGCTACCGGTAGTTGTAAATCCCCATCAGGTTCCGTTGCTCTATACTGACAGAATAACTGTCTTCAATGCAGTGACATCATAAGCTGCATTACAATAAAATAAATACAATTTATTTCAATATAGTCCTTCACAAACTACAGTAACTAGTGCAACAGCAAAATTAAATATGTATATACAGTATGTTCTTACTGATGTACGCATTCGTGATATAAACCAGATATGTCATGAAAAACTACAAATTACGGTACTTAATATCATGGGTGGTAAATAGCGGAAGGATAAGAAACTTGCCCGAAGGCGTGTTTGTTATCGCCACATCCGCCAATGACATAAATACCATAATTCATGTTTTTTCATGACATATCCTCTATGCGTATGTATTTTCCCATTTTCTGAAACCCTACTTTAACAGCCTAAAACAAGGTACCAGTAGCTCAGATCAATACTATTCCTCCTCGTGGTTTCTTTCTAGTCTTGCTTTTATTCCTTTCAGAAAATGTACCTTTGCCCTTGCGCTCGTTAATAAATAAGGGCCCTTGTCTTTTTCAGTTACTGTCATTGACCACATATACTAGGTGAAGAGTTCATTTATGTCCATTGACCAGACTGCCCCCATTACTCAGCTAAGCTAACTGCATGACCTGTTTAAATGGGAATGCTACACCTCATTGTCACTGTAAATGTTAGATATTATTGTAGAAAAAAAGTGAATCAGATTTTGTATCTGAAAAAAGCACATTATATTCTGTTAGCGTCTGAAAGAAGCACTCTACATGGGAAATACATTTAGACCTTTTGTTTACTAAAACATGTTCTGAATTCACGATTTTATTATGGGTTTCAAATCCCTGGATTAGCCAGTCACCAATACTGGGCTTGTCTGGGTACATCAATTAAATACACAGGAACAACATCCAGATGAAGAATGCCAGAATGGAAATAAAACAAATACGTCTCTGGGACTTTTTAAGAAAACTGAATTTTACAAACAACTCAACCGTTTTCTCCTGGAATTGTGAGTTTCCATTATAGTACATCCAGTATTTCCCCTCTCTTCAGAATGTAGTATTTCTTGAATTCACTAGGGGCAGAGTGTTGCAGGGGGACAGGTTATTGGTTACACCATGGTGTACCTAATGCACTGAGAGTTTACATTCTGAGAGGCCACAGGGGTGCTTTAAAGTCCTCAGAGTGACAGAGACAATCATACAAACTCTTTCCATACAAAAACATTAGTTGTGATAACAGTTCAAGTGCAAGTAGTTTTTTCAAATAACATTTTCACAGTTTTTTTTTTTTTTTAACCTTCTCTTACCTTTTGATGATATTTTGGGTAGTTTGGCATGTGTGACAGTCCTTTGAAAATTCCAGCAAAATTACTCTTGCACATGGCTGCCAGTGGTGTGTCTATTTAGTTTGCCACCTCGTTGAACCTGCTTTTTTGTTTTGTTTTTGATTTAAAGTGGAGTTATTTGAGTAATACTTGATGTGTCAATTTAATTACGGTTAGGGTTAGGGTTCGGGTTAGTGTTATCGTAACACTGTGTTTACATAATCTGCTTTCCTGTCCAGTCCAACTTGTACTTGTTGGAACAGGTATGTCAATAACAGAATCTGATGCTTATTAATTTTCAGAGAGATGTCACTGAGGGGTCATGGGGTACTACACTAGCTATGGAAATCCACTGTAGAATAGGGAAGCGAAAAATATATTACAAGTTCTGGCAGCTTCGATGAGTTACTGGTCTTTTCAAAACAGTTCATAACACTTTCCCAGGTCTTAATAAAAACATGAAAAAAGGGGGCTCCCGAGTGGCGCATCCAGTAAAAGCACTCGCTAGAGTGCAGGATGCACTCTATAGCCTAGACGTCGCCGGTTCGAGTCCAGACTATTCCACAGCCGACCGTGGACGGCAGCTTCCAGGGGGCGGCGCTCAATTGGCCGAGCGTCGTCCGGGGGGAGGGAGGGTTAGGTCGGCCAGGGTGTCCTCGGCTCACCGCGCACCAGCGACCCCTGTAGTCTGGCCGGGCGCCTGCGGGCTTGCCTGTAAGCTGCCCAGAGCTGCGTTGTCCTCCGACGCTGTAGCTCTGAGGCAGCTGCACGGTGAGTCTGCACAGTGTAAAGAAGTGGGCGGCTGATGGCACACGCTTCGGAGGACAGCGTGTGTTCATCTTTGCCCCTCCCGAGTCAGCGCAGGGGTGGTAGCGGTGACCTGAGCCTAAAAATAATTGGGCATTTCAAATTGGGGAGAAAATAATAAAAACTAATTGGCAACGACTACATTTTTAAAAAAAAAACATTAAAAAAAAAAAAAAACATTAAAAAAAATGTAAAACTCAATATTACTGCGACGGCACAACGCAGAACAATTGCAAATATAATTGAAAGGTAAGGAAAAGCAGAAAATGTAAACTGAAGCTCTTAAACCAATTTGCTCTTTAAGCTGTTTAATTGAAGTGGTATTGTTTCATACTGTAAGACTGTCAAGCTCTGGATATATTTCAATGTAGTTCAGTCTAATCATTTCAATGTAATAGAAATGTGTTTTTTTTTTTGTTGATTTTGACTTTAGTGCTCATAAAAGATGAAGGACAATAGCACACTGGCTGTTACAGTGAATGGACATCCATTCTTAATTTTTACATTTTCTATTATTCTTTCACCTACATGCTATATATATATATATATATATATATATATATATATATATATATATATATTATTCACGTGCACAAATTAGCACAGGGGGCATTACATATTTTCAGGAAACCAAATTAATTTGTCAAGCACAGCATTAAACAGTAATATTGTAGTTACCTTCGGTACAGTTAATCATCCTGAGGTTTATACTCTGTTGGTGCATGTACTGTTTTATAAAATTACCATGATATTCAAGTAAAGGAGGCAAGTAAAAATGTGCATTATAAATATCATATCGGAGATACTGAAATTGAAGAAGGAATCTATGAAAAAGACCTAGGAGTTTATGTTAACACTTGAAATGTATTTGCTTACGATTGTAAGTCGCCCTGGATAAGGGCGTCTGCTAAGAAATAAATAATAATAATGTTGACTCAGAAATGTCTTCATCTAGACAATGTGGGGTAGCTATAAAAAAGGCCAACAAGATGCTCGGATATATTGTGAAAAGTGTTAAATTTAAATCAAGGGAAGTAATGTTTAAACTTTACAATGCATTAGTAAGACCTCATCTATAATATTGTGTTCAGTTCTGGTCACCTCGTTACAAAAAGGATATTGCTGCTCGTGTGTACGAGGCCTGTGCCTTCTACTGGAGGATTCAGTACCTAACACATCCTACAACAGCCAGAGAGCAACTGCGTGTGTTGCAATTAGTTTCACACTCCTTAAAATGGTTTGCTAGACATGCAGTAAAGCAGAAACAGATATTTTACTATATTTGCTTTCTTACAGACATTGATAATGTTATTTGTAATTCCAAGTGCAATAATGAAAGGTTGTATTAATAGGTCGGCATCAAAAAAGCTAACATTTGGAAAGTCTGCTCCTCAATATTTGAGACTTCCATATTTATAATGGGTGAGCAGATGGGAATAATAATTGAAATAATTAGTTTACACTCACAGCCTCTAATTTGTCTTGCACAGCACAAATAAGATGCCACATTTATTTTAAAACATACACAGTATTTACAGCAGAAGCTGAAAAGTACTGTAGATTCAATCACAGCATTCATTTTTAACCTATTAAATCAAGCTTCTAGTCATAGGAACACACCATTACATTACCTAAAGTAAATAATCTGTGCCAACAAGATGGGGGAGGGGGGACGGGGGACACAATGACACACAACTGTACTGGGGCCCCGAGCTAAGGGGGGGTCCCAGTATGTGTCAGCAAGACAGCTAGACATTCCTCTTTGAATCATTAACCTATCAGGCGTTGTTTAGAAGTTATACGGGTGGGAATAAGTGATGCACATTCAAGGTTGACTGGCCCGTCTCTGTGCCGCTGTCTTGCTGCTCTGCCTCTGCAGCCAGTGTATCAGAAGCTGCAGAGCGAGCGGAGGCCCAACACACCAAACAATTCTGAACGTCTGTAGCGGTTTAGTTTTTTTAATGTTGTAGAGCACAAATTAGGGATAAACAATCACACATAAATCAAAACGATATACATTGAATCTATAACACTTGAGCAATAAGTATACATGGCAGTATGTCAAACAGGTCATATTTGATTCGTTTATAAAAATAATTAGTAAAAAGCTTACAATAAACTATATAATGACTTCAGTTAAATGTGCATAAAATAACCTCCAAATAAATATTTATAAAAATAATATAGCATTTATAGCAGGGGTTTCAGATTCCTGTCCTCAAGGGCTGGTAGGGTCTTCTGCTTTTCATTCCAACTTAACCTCAATTAACATAATGTATCTCATTATTTGTTCAATTGGACATGTTTAATATTTTTCAAGGTCTTTTATCGTTGATAATTAAATGCACTTGATTCAAGGTACACTACCTATAAAACATTTTGAGGCCTGGAGAGAAGTGATAAATTTGTGCAATTGCTCAGATAATTAGACCAATTAAGTAATTAAGAGCTCAGCTGGAACAAAAGCCAGAAGAGTTTTACACTCCTGATTTATAGTGTTGAACTTATTAAGAGACGCCTTCATTTACTTTAACATAAGCATGTAATGGTCATATTTTGATATGTTGTAAACAAAGCAGTACCCTTTTAAAATGACTCCTACGCGTTCGACTGCAGTACAAACAGAACTTTTGAGAGTTTTAACAAAACAATGCAGCACAAGTTCCCTTTTTTATTCGAATTGTGATGTTATTTCTAATATAATCATTTTTATTTCTTTAACTATTGAAACACAAAGTTAGTTCAGCGTGCATAATAAATCCAAGTTGGACTTCCTATTAAATAAAGTGGTGATTTTTGAGCAGTAACACTATTAGCATTAACTACCAATGCGGTCAATTTGACCATTCGCGGTTTTTAAATTGAATTTACTCCGCCTGTCTGGCAGATATGGGGCTGTGCGTTTATGACTTTTCCTAAAAATATTTTGTCCTGACAAAGTATGAGACGCGGGGTTGCAAAAATAAGAGAGATATAATACCCTCATACCTAAACTACCAGACCAGTCAAATTGACCGCTACATAGAAAAGAATTGTATTTTGCTTATACAGTACAGTATTCCATTTTATTATTTGTATTTCAGTCAGGACTGCCGGGCGATGCTTGAACTGTGATTAGATCAGTCGATCTAATCATGATAGATAATATACCTGTATATACACTTATTTCTGTTCAAATGTTCATTTATTTACAATGTTTCGGTTGTGCAGGTGTTTTATATGACGTGCCTGAATAAAACTACGATTTATATCTGATTGCTTGTCCTTTCATTATAATATTTATGTTGTTTTTAATACGATTACGGTAGTTTTAGATATGCATATAGTTCTAGTGTTAAAAGGCTTTTTTAATGGTTTAAAAATGTTTTGTTTCAGATATCTTTAAGTTACTGGTACGTTAAAACTGATTAATAAAATCAATTTAGATTTATTTGAAATGTAAAAATACGATGGACAGACGGACGGGGTGAGAAGGTGGGGGGGGGGGCATAATTAAAAAAAGAAATAAACAAACAAACATATCTATGCTAATAGAAACATTTATTAGAACAGTAAAATAAATGTGGTTGCTTACTTTTTTTATTAGATTTACCCATTAGAGGGACTGAGCTAAAATTCTAAAGAATATGGGTAACATGTTCCTAAAGGACCACAGGAGGCTGTGTGGTCCAGTGATTAAAGAAAAGGGCTTGTAACCAGGAGGTCCCCAGTTCAAATCCCACCTCAGCCACTGACTCATTGTGTGACCCTGAGCAAATCACTCAACCTCCTTGTGCTCTGTCTTTCAGGTGAGACGTAGTTGTAAGTGACTCTGAAGCTGATGCATAGATCACACACCCTAGTCTGTAAGTCACCTTGGATAAAGGCGTCTGCTAAATAAACAAATAATAATAATAATAACCTGTATGACAGAATATGGACAAAGTGGCAATTAAGCTACACTCAGCACCCTTCAGAACAACTGTTTGAGAGGAACCGACTCCACATACTGTACCATTGTGAGAGTGAAACAACGAAAAAAGCATTTAATGAATCACATGTCAAGAGGGCACCTTTAATATCCCTTTTTATTCATCCTTACCATGCTGTGCATGTGCAGCACGTTCCCATACTGCTTTCATTTGTTACAAGTATTTCCATGATTAATACAAGCTGGAACTCTGTGTAGAACAGTGGCTGGTGATTGATGTTCAAGGACAGCTCAAGGTGAGCAAAGCCCTGACTGGGGTACAGACTTTCCAGTCAATTTAAAACCAGTCATCACGCTTGTATGCTCATTAATCCATCACTCCCATTTAGCCGTCAGTCCGCGCTGTAACAGATTGATTATATTATAAAATACTACATATACTTAATGTCTATTCACACATTTGGCATCAATACCTAAAATTAAAGATATGTATGGAAAATATTAGTACAGTAAGCTGTCTGTGTAAAACATTATATAAAAAAAGGTATTTAAAATAAATTACATGTCATATGAATGCTTGCAAAACAACGTAAATCACCCGGAACTGGCTTGTCTATTAATATTTTTGCAAGGGTATCCCACAGCAACAAGCAGAAACTCCAGTGGGGGAGTAGCTGTAGCTGTAAAGATAACAAGTGTAAATACCGCACATATATTTAGTATTTTATCAATAGTATATCTATCCAGCATACTGTAACTGTAACTTGCATGGCAAGGCTGATTCCTGGATGACAGTATACTGTATTTGTTGATGGGGGTGGAGTGATATTATCTACAGTATATGTATCTTTCTAAATTCGAACACTGTCATACGGCGATTGGTCTTGTCACAAAGGCTGCAATTAGTACATCAAGTACAGCATTTTGCATGAGTTATTCACGCTTCAACGATGAATACAAAAACGGTACTCAAACTATTAAAATCATGAATAGTTACTGCCCACCAAGGGGAATAACATATTAAAGTGCTGGTTTCACAGCTGTTTAGCTGTTTAGATTAAAAAGCTGACCCTGTAGCAATGTATTTCTTCATTTCAAATAACCCATGAACCTCATTTGCTATTCATGCCTGTGGCAGGGACAGGGTTAATGTGTCTGCCAGGAACCACAGGTGTGGCCACTCTCCGGGGTAGTGCTGATTGATGCTAATTGGGGAGTGGACACCTGCAGAAAAGCTGGCAGAAAGCCGCTGGTTGTGGAGAGGAGTAGGTGAGTGGGTGTTTTTTTAATTAAATAAAATCGGTGTGTTTTTGTGTTATTGTGTTTATTAAATGTGCACTTTAGCTCTTAAACTGCAGCTTCCTGACTTCCGAGTCTCTTTCTTGACACTACCCTGCTACAACGCCCTTTTTTCCCCCGTAGTCTAAAATGTTTAATTATGTGCTTCAGTGTTAAATGCTCCCTAGATAATCAGGCCCAGGGAATGTGAATGATGTAATATCTCTGTGTACTTAATAATACATTATGAATTTGCTTCTCACGTTTGTGTAGGTGAGGAGGAGAAGATCAAATATATTTACAGCACAACCTTGTCTATTGGTTTTTAGTTTTTACAGTATTAAGTAGCTTCATATGTCAGTGTATTCATTCTGTAGCGTCAGATGGGATCATACTATCATTCTGTGTATGAAAGTAACAGAACTGAAATATACAGAGGGGGATTTTAAGCCATTCTCTTTGTCTGCTTGGTTTCTGGTGACAAACTCCCCCACTGACAAAGAATGCTTTTAAAGAGTCAAACGATCTTCACGATCACTGAATGACTCCTTTGGCGCCGCAAGCCAGACAGTTCTGGGTGCTTTGACACCTAGGACAGAAAACAGTCCATCTCATAAATCCAGCCGACAGGGGGCGGAATAGTGGACCAGTGGAGAACAAGGGGCCTCATTGGAACGAGAACAACCAATGAAAAACACTCCACGTGGACTTAGGCATCGCCCAAAATAACCAAACTATCCAATCACAGGGGTAAAGAGAAGATTACAAAAGTATGAGCTCGACACTCAAACAGGGCTCCTGACACGAAATCCAAGGTTCTGATACACAAACCAGTCTTTGAACTGTGACAATCTGGAGATCCAACCTGTGACCAGCTGGAACAGAGATACCGTTTTCAGACACTCTAATACGAGATAAACATTCTAGTGATTGCCTTGGTGTGGGAGTCTGCTGCGTAAGATGTCTAAAATCATAAAAGTACTTGTAATCAAATCTCTAACTTAGCCACGATTGATCACGGGGGAAAGATTTGGATGAACATTTGAAGTCGACATCAATTGAAATATATTCAATTTATTGAGCTAGCAGTGCCGGAGCTTTGCGGTGGAATATCCCAGACATAACCGGACGAAGAGTGCACATGTTAGTGGAGGAATTGCTGTTTCAGTGGAATACCTAAATAGTTAATGACTCTTGTTCTTTGCAAAGACGTTTCTTTCGTACCCTTAAGTGGAGACAAAACGCGAGGAAGGCATACCCCGGAACCTGGACCTGTCCTTGCCAGCAGGAGAGCCTTCGAGCAGCAAACGTCCGATAAGTATTCAACGAGTAGTGCTTTAATCCTCGTTATGAACTCGAGAATAAGAAGACCTTAAAGTAAAATTTAATGTTTTGTTTTAGGTAGAATGTAAGAAAAGTATTATTGCTTTCAATTCATGCTTTGAAGTTAATGAACACTATAGTAACTGTTTATATGTGATTTATACAAATTGATGTGGGTTTTACAAGGCAATTATCATTCTGTGTTTAAGGCTAGAATCCAAATTTAGCTGTCTGGATAATAGATAAGTCTTGATAGGTTGTCTTTATCCCGTAAGAGTCAGAATTGCCTTCTGAACCAAAACTATATATATATATATATATATATATATGAGACTGATTTAACAATGCTTTGATTATCAAATATTAACGAAAGTAAATTTAGTTTGATTTCTAATAAAACTGTTCCTTTTATATTCACTAGAAATGTTGTCCAGCCTGATTATTTTGATAAAGTTGGGTTCTACATGATTTGAAATCAAATGAGGTATTATATTATTACAACTTAAACTAGTCAAAATATACTACAATATACTACAAATATACCTTGCACACTACATTTCAATATACTGTAGTGTACAGTATTATACCCTGGGGTAGGTATACATTTTATTAACATCTTTGTTGGTCTCCAAACTTTGAAATGATTGTCCCACAAGGTGGGGGGTATGGAGTGTGGGGGGGGGGGGGGGGGGGGTGTTCAGAGGGAGGAATGAAATTCCCTCCATTGTACATCAACATGCTTCCCCAGACCGGAAACAACAATCCATTCCATCAAATACATTATTACTCAAACACAAACGTGCACAGATTCTCAAGTTATGATTAGATTTACAACACCACTCAGCATTTATGAACGAATGAGTGGTTGGTTGGTTGTTTCACAGCTGAGTTGCTTATTGGCTTCTTTTATATCACAGCCCACAAACCAGGCTGCTTGAAAAAGTTGTTTTAAAATTAAATATATTGTTTATTTTCAAGTGCTTAAAAAGTACCAGGCGCACTTGAATCACAGCGAACAGTTAAAAATGTTTTAATATCTTGCCATCTCTTATTTAAGTGATTTAGTTTAGGATAGTAAACACGAAGAAGTGGATCAGTGTTCAGTCCCAGGACACATATAGAATGTTATTTTTTCATGGGTATGCATATATATATATATATATATATATATACACATATATATAAGCGCAGAATATGCAAAATGTAAGATACCTTGCAACACACTCTATCCACAAGCTTTTGCTAAACCATGATCAAGCTCTTTACATAATGTAGCCTAATTTTATAACTGAACACAACACTTCTACAATATAGGGCTGCTTAAGATTATATATATATATATATATATATATATATATATATATATATATATATATATATATATATATACATATAAGCAGAATATGCAAAATGTAAGATACCTTGGAACACACACACTTTATAATAAGATGTACTATACATGTATACCATATGTACAGTACATGGAATACCTAAGTACACTTTAATTGGCTAATGTGTACTCATAAATCGCTCCAAGACACTTGAATTTCTGAATATTCTATGAAGGTTGCTGTTGACCTAGTACAATACTTATCTACTTATCTTAGTAGCTTACACACACAAACAAGCTCCAAAGAAATAGGTGCACAAGGTCACAACAATCTTGGAAAACAGGCAGGAAAAACTTCTCAAGCATGTGACAATGTAGTGGAAGATAAAACCTATTATCAGATAAGCAGCATCCCAACGGAATCCCTTGTACGGCAATTCACTATTAATGAGCGTGTGGCGTGTATACTGTACATATCCTCCCCCTCCCTTCAAGAGGACTTCCTCTGGATACTGCAGCTGTGGTACTGTGGAAAACCTTCCTGTCCATTATTTTAATGTTTCTGAATGACACAGCCACACAGATAATCAGTTTTCAGTTGGTTAAGGCCATCTAACATTCATGCTTTACTGTAAACCGATCTGAAACAGGTAAACTATTTGCGGGGAATATGGCAAACATGTGTTGTTCCAAAAAGTGATGTGAATTTATATTTTAAAAAAAGGATGGCTTGTGACTATAAAATATTTAATGCTAAAATATATATATATATATATATATATATATATACAGAAAACTGTGTATCTAAATTAGAAATAAAGGGAGAACAAGATAAGGATGTGTAACATTTTCTCAGTCGTACAAAGGAAGACAGAGGCTGTAATCCGTTAATCAGAGCATGAATTTGTGGGGAGGATTTTCCCTGTCTCTGGTTAGAAATGATTCCAGCAGAAGCCCAGACAGGCCAGATAAATAAAAGACAAGAGCCCACATTGAGATACACATTGATTTCATAATTCAAAAGCCTGTGTAATTCACTAGATATACTGTGGTTCCAAAGCCTTTTTAATGCTATAATTTATATTTCATGCACCCTTAGGATATACCATTTCCTGACATACTGTACAGCTGTGTTTTGTACTTGTATTTTCTGTCCATAAATTTTGTCTAAAAACCATTTTGGATACATTTATTACAACAGTAATAAACACATTCCTAATTTGTTGCATTGTGTTTTACAGGACTTCTGGGATTTTAATGTAGTGGCAACCCATAACAGCTTTCAACATCCCGTGAATCAATCAACTCAGACTTGCAGCAGGAATCCTGGCAACTCCACGAAGCTCATTTCAAAGGGTGGGTGCTCTGTTTGCTCCTGTAGTTTCAAACAATAACCATCCCTGGTTTTATATTATTCCAACAGGGAGCCTTCACTTTCAAAGTACTTCAAACAGTAAAAGCGTATGATGCACTCACTATCAGCAATATTCCTTATAAGTTATACATTATACAGAAGTAAGTTAAATGGGTTTATAATATACGGTGGACCAGCTTTCAGTGACCCATTTGCGCACAAACCTTATCAATAAATGACTCACACTGGTAGGTGAGTCATGAAGCAGCTAAAGGAAGAATGTAACCGTACTTGATAAGTTAAGAAACCAAAAGAGAGATTGCAGTAAAATGCTACATTCACCAACATACTGTATGGATAAAGCACGTGATAACAGTCCCTACTTCACCTCTAAAAGTATGGATGTGTTCTGTGTGCCATGTTTATTTAGACGGATCATTTGTTATACTCCTTTATTGAGTAATGCAAAAACAGAGGATGGGTCTACATTCTTGCACATCTTGGATTTACTTCAAAAGCAACAGAAACCAATTTAGAGATTGAGGATCAAATGTTACAGTCAAGGACTGATGAAAAGCATTATTTTAGTACATTGTTAAAAGCTACATTTTAGTGTGCTGAGTCATAATTCATGTGGGAAAACATACTATTGCTGACTGAATATAAATGTGAAAAATAAGTGTAATGAAACTGATTTCCACCTTGAATTATATATTTATTCTGGAAAGAGAAACAGTCTCTTGGATTATCTTAAGCCATCAATATATCATATAAATAGTAAATGCATATTAACATCTCCTCACCTTTGCTGTGTCAAATGTCTTAATATGCTTTATTATAACATTTGCTGAGATTTCAGTTTTTTTTCTTTTAAAGCTGTGTCATTTATGCTTCCTACATGTACTGTACATTTCCAATAATGCTTCCAGAAATACCCCATTGATATGTAAGATATGTCTGATTTACATTTACATAGGTTCCCTAAGGACATCACAGAAGCCAATGCGTGCATTATACAAGTGTGGAATACAGCACAGTTATAAGCCTAGCTTGCATGTCATGATCTCAAAATAGCAAAATTGTTAAAATCTTGAATTTTAGTATTAAATCAATATATAGCTAAATATGTCTTTGTAAACACCTTGACCATTTTACAAGTGCATTCAGTGCTTTGTCCAGCCGCTCTATATTGAAGTGGTTTTATAACAATAGATAATAGCAATAACTACTGCGACCAGCAAACTCCTCATACAGTTAAACTGGCACCCTAAAATGCTTTAACAATGCTTATAACTAGGAGGCCTGAGAGGCATCCTGAGGAAGGAAAAACATCCAAGTACTGCAAGGGCCCACAGAAAAAAAAATCATCTTTCTGTGAACACTCATCTTTCTAAGACCTTGGAAGCAGAGGTCGACACAGGTAGAAAATCCAGAGCCGAGTACACGGCATGAAAAATACCTGGATACCCGGGTCTTTTTTGGGTAATGATTAAACAACAAAATCACAAATATTAAGTGCATTATACATATTTAAATACTATATAGTACAACTACATTTAGTCCCTTCAGATCTGTTGACTTGTGTAGCCTTTTTAAGTACTGGAAACATCAAAATAATAATAATAATAATAATAATAATAATAATAATAATAATAATAATAATAATAATAATAATAATAATAATAATAATAATAATCTCAGTTTGAATACACTTATTAATGTTAAATGTTGTTTTATAACATGGTATCCAAGCAAAGCAGCATTGGGTTGAATTTCTTTACCAAAGCAGGAGAAAACTGAATTTGCAAACTCTGCCAAGGAAACATTTCATTCAAAGGAGGAAGCACTACCACACTTACTTAATGTGCTCCACAAATATTTTTTATTTAACCCAAAACAAAATAAGTGAATGTTTTGTAAGTGTGGCCTTATTTTATAACTGAACACAACATTTATATAAGTGTGCAAGTAATGTTTTTCTCATGCTGATTTAGCTGTGTACTTTGCACCTTATGCATTTTGGAGCGTGTATGCATTTTCTTTGTATTTTTAAATAAAGGCTACTTATTTGATCTCTTTGGTAAGAAACTATATCTGCACAATAACTGTAGATAAAGCATTCCGTATTGGAAGCCACACTGTTATTATTATTAGTGGATCACAGAGTTATCACTGACATAAGCCCAACAAGATGTTGTTATGTTGTTTTCTTTCCGATTTAGTTCCTGAGAAGGATACTTGCCTCAGTTCTTATTATTGAGGTGTACTTGCTGCTGTGTGTTATTGTTTTCTGTAAAACCTTCATATACTGTCAGTTAAGAAAAGGCTTCATGCAAAGCTTGTTTTATTAACATTGTCTTTATTACACCGGCCAGAGACCTGCTCTTACAACTGCATTGTCATATTTTCTACATTTTCTTTAAATTCTCAAATTAATAATCGATACCCAGGTAGTAAAAAGAGACCCGGGTCGGGTCGGGTAATTTAAAACCCAACGGGTACCCGGGTTTTCGGATACCTGTGCCACCCTCTACTTGAAAGTACATCTTGACAACCAAATGTCTATTTGACTGTCCGATTAATTGGTACAATATAAACTGCTGCAGACCTTTAAAGATCTGTAAAACTAATTTTTCAAATTCTGTTGTTATCCGTGTTGGCAAAGTTTTGTCTTTAAGCCAAATGTTTCTCAATTTCGTTTGCTGAAGGTTGATTTATAGAAGGCAGTTAGATGGCAAGGCCAGCCTTTAACAGCTTAATTTGATGTGTCGTGAACAAGGCCAACAAGGTGTTTGAGTAAAAGATAATGCTTCTTTTGGATTTTATATCAAGTAGCCTTTATTAACATCTCATAATATACAGTATATAAACTACAACATTTTTTCTGTTTCCAGTAATTTTAGAGAAAATATTGAATTCTTGGTGTTTTCTGAGGTGTTTTAAGTCATTTCCGGAAGTAGCTTTTAAGGGTTCTTTTATTTTAAAGCACCCTGATGCAATCATGCACTGGTACAAAAAATATTTTTTTAATAAAGATTCATAATATTTATAACTTCTGCATCGGAAGAGCACATTTTGTCACGGTAGATTATGTAATGTGATGCCTAGCAGTTTTATTTCTTAATATAAGGTTAAATGGCTCTCATAAGTGCTTCATACTCATATAGAAGAACGTCTGTCAAGCGTAATATCACCCAGAGGGATATTGTTACAGCAGCACAATACACAGAACATAGCCCAACAGCTTTATTATATCATAATGCCAGAAAACAGATGAGGAATTATTGGGGGGGGGGAGGGTGGGGGGGGGGGGGTATTCTAGCTCGTCTGGTTTGGGATCTAGAGGTGCTATCTTGCAGGGATGACTGCTTTGCCAATTTTTTTTAGTCAATTGGCTTATTCTTGGTTCTGATTTGTCGTGTTGGTACAGTACAGGCCATTTAGTGTTACATGTTTTTTTCTTCAAAGTGCTCCAGCATTTTTGTTCATACTACTGTATGAAAGTGAACAATCATCTGTGTAGTATCCTCAACAATGTACTAGTTAAGAACTAAGAGAAACGGCACACGTACACTTGCTGTAATTAACTTTCGCTTGTTTATTTTCTGAACTGGATAACACTTTTTTGGGGAGTGCTCACGCTAGCCTGGATTGGAACTAGAATCTGAACGTGACGTGGCTCCCCATGACCCATGACCCCTTCAGCTATTGGAGCTGTTCCAGGGATCATGTTACAATAACTCAACTGGAATAAAATGTAACTAAAACCCAGGGGACTAAACTATCAATATTCCACAATCTCCAATAATGTGTTCCCATGGGCAGTTGGCAATTAGGTCTCCCTCAGAGGCCACTGCTTATAAAATTCACACCTTTTCAATAAAAAGAAAACCAGCAGCTGTATTGCAGAAGATTCAAGCAGCAGATTAATTCTAGTCTACATCTTATTAAATGAACTCTTCAGTCACAAAAAGTTTCAGTTACAGAACACATTAATGCATGCAGGCCCATACATTACAAATTAATGTGCACTGTAGTGTCGGGTTGACTGGGGTGCAATATTCATGTTTTGGATTTAGTTTTTCTCAAATCTGAACAAGTGATGGCCAGGTTATTTTGAATACCAAATGAGGGTTTTAATCCAGGATGGCATGTCATTGTAGAGATTATTGCAGAAACATGTGTTGCTGCTTAACATGTGTCAATAAGTAATGAGAACAGGGGTCTTAACAAAGAAATCAGTATACTGTAGTTCTCTAAAGCAGGGATATAAATATGAATACTCTAGTATCAAGATGAAAAATTCAAAGACCGATATTAAATGCTAAGCATTTAATAATATTTTCTGACAGATTCTCAGCCAAACCAGCTTTCCCCCTTTATCTTATAACCGATGAGCCATACTAACGTCAAGGCCTCTCTCGCCTGTACTGGTGAATTATTTGACAAAATATCCTCCAAGGCTAAAGTGACTCATTTGTCACCTTTGCAGAAGACCGTGAAAACACACTTGTTTTTTTTTTAGAGATTGTCCTGATTCAGGGTAACTCAGACAAGACTCCCATGACAGAAGGTTATATATCTGAGATCAGACCCTATCGGTTCTGTGATCATCTATGTATCCTGCATGTACAGCAGTTTGTGGTTTTAACCGGATTCATAGATTCCTGGCTGAGTTCGGCATGTAAACTCTGCACATTTCTTTCTGAATTCAAACAAATCAGCAAAGGAATCAACAAAGAAAATCTTGCTGCTAGGATTCTGCAGTTGATTTCTATTTAAAGGACAGCTCATGCTTTGAAAATATACAGTAACTCTGGATGCCTTCTTTGCACTGGCTACCTTGGTTGCAGGATGGACTCCTAATTTTGACTCCATGCATGGCCTGACCCTTAACTACATCATGGAATTCATTATACCCTAGACACCCACACATACTGTATCTTCCTCTGACCTTGTGCTACTGAGGGTCCTGACTAATCTTTTATTATTCCCCACACACTTCTTCCCATGTGTAAGCCCCACTGTACAGTTTTGGATATACAGTATCCAGAGAACTGCTTCCTCAGTTGTGATGAAACTTGCTAATGATCTACTGTCTACCTGTCGTACATGTGGAGTAACTTGTATGACATCCATGAAATATCTCATCACATCTGGAGAGTGGTGCTGAAAATGTATCCTCCATTAACCCATGCCCAATACCTTGTGCTATGGGAACTGCAGAACCAAGATTCATCACAACTGGATGATCTTGACTGTTCTCAAGAGGTAGGCCCTATCTAAAAAAAGAACAGGCACCTCGACCATATCCTAATTGCTGGGAATATGGGGCTTTGCTAAATCAGCAGGGCATTTAAAAATGGTCCGATGCAAGTTAGTTCTGATGACACAACATGGTGACAGCTGCTGAGCTAAAGAAAAAATAATTAGAGTAGATTAGGGTTGCCACCAGTCCGGGAATTGGCATCTGTGCCAGGTGGCAGGAATTAACAAACCCGGACGCCCTAATATCCGGTTTTAAGTGAAACACATAAGAATCAACAACCTTACTTTAATATTTTCTTTGACATACCGTATAACGGGACATTTTGGAGTGGAATTTATTTTGTCTTTATTGTCGGTTTGGATTGGATCGCCAATAATACTTCCACCAATCAGAGTGTGGCATGCAGTGTGCGATCCCGCTCTCTGACAGACTGGTGGTATGCAGCACAGGTTAAAGAAGCACGCTGTTTATGCCAGACTATCGACTGTGCAGTCCCTGAACAATATGTTAAAATAAATTAGTTCTGCACCGTATAAAAAAGCCAGATTTTGCCTATGCTTGCTAGTCTATTAACCAGTTTGAAATTTAAAGCGTTTTAGTTTCAGCTATATTGTTGAAGTTTACACACGTGCAATACTGTCCTACAATTACTAAATGATACTGTGTTCATTCCACTGTGTTATGTTAATGAACCATAGCTCAGATTTAAAACTGAGAGTTAGCAAATGCCTGTCATTAAAGTGTACTGCAGTTAGTAATCCATTCCAATTATTGATATCTTAATATCTTAAAATTGAAGGGCCATATAAGAACGATCATTGTTAGAAGGCCTTTGTTTTTATCCAAGTTGTGACATTGTTGATGCTATAACTAAATGAGATACTGTTTTAGCAGACACATTTAATTAAGTAAATATGTATTTGAATGTTTTTTAAATCAAAAGTAGAAATACAAAACTTACTTTTCTTTGTGAACCTGCTAAGTGATAAATGACTTTTTCAAAAAACGTCAAAATCTACCAAGGTAGCAAATCTGCAAATGTAATACCAGCCAAAATGTCCAGTTATACGGTACATCATTAAGGATTTCCACTATCTTATTAGAAATGTACTGTTTAGCACTGATCTGTACATTCTACTGTGCCCGCAGCATTTAAATAATGCTTTACATTACACTGATCTGTGTGTGATTACATACATAACCTTTACAGTAAAATATGGGTTACTTACTATATATAATGGTAATTAAACCACATATATGTGTGCGTGCGTGTATATATATATATATATATATATATATATATATATATATATATATATATATATATATATATATATATATACACACCATTAGTAACATTGAAAAACCCTAACCAAATTTGAGTACATTTGGACTCATTTTGTGTCTTTTTACTGACACACAACCAATAGTGCCCTAGTTTTTAACCCTATTAAAAAGGTTTGTTAATATTTGTTGGGGGGTGGCAAAATTTGTCATGGGATGGCTGTAAAATAATTCTGACCGTCACAAACGGGTTTTTCAGACTCAGGTATTTATTTGTAAAAAAACAAACAAAAAAAAAACAGGTAGACAGGATCGTCGCTTCAGAAATTGCATTGATTTACTACAGCGTTACTCATCACCACAGCTAATTGTCTCAGGTAAGATTAGCCTCTAACCTACCATGCTATAGCTACTATTTTTCTGGATTGCCAGTCTGATTGCTAGAAATATCAAGAGCACTACCGTGTATAGTGCATGAGTATTGATTTGTACCGAGATCTGGTGGTGTTGTGTTAAACTGTATTACAGTATACTCCAGTTGTGATAGAGCTAGGCTGAATGAGAAACATGTCCGGGTTTGATCTGTGGAAAAGGTAGCAATCCTAGAGTACATCCATCTGAAACATGGCTGTTCATTCAACACAGGTCAAACAGCCTAATAACTGCCCATGTAGGCCTGCTGTCGATGATAAAAGACTCATTTATTACAAAGGCAAATTGGAATTTTGTTTGTTAGAGTCTTTCCATAAGTTGTCTATGTACGTACATTGTAAAACAAAGCAAAACAGGAGTCTGCTTCAGTATAGTCTAACAACAAATTAAATGAAGATGCATTTACACCCGAGGCTGGAATCCTGTATGCATTATTTACCAATAAAGTCACAAGCTTCTGTTATTTATTAATAAGAGGAAAACTCGAACAAAGTGATGCAATCGTGTTTCTTCTTTTTGTTTAATAGTTTACGTTATAAATGACAAATAAAGACACCTTAAAACAATTCTGAAATAACTCCAAGTGACAACATTGAAAACTGTCAACCTAAGTGCTGTAAAAACTTCAGAAACGGAATACAAATTAACAGCAGCAAAAACTGTTTATAAAAATATGCTAGTATTGTACATTCTGCGGTGTAGTTGTGACAAATGGATGTGGTAACTTTGGTTTCAAACACCTGCTGCACAGTATTAAGCTACAAAAACAGCCATCATTGTACGACCCTCGTATCGTTGTTGGAGGTACAAAATGCAGCTCATATTCTACTTTGTATATAGTCCCGAGAGTAGAGTGCCGACTAATATGAAAACGAAAGCGTGAATTGGACGTCACAGACGATCCCTATCACTGTTTTGAGTTCTATCCAAACTTTTTTTTTTAAATGACAGTCACTTAAAAAAAGTCTTCGTTTAAAACAATTCCAAAAACACATGAATAATTACCCAACCGTATAATTACCTAACCGTATAATTACCCTCATTCACAGAACACTACACTGGCGTGTCAGTGCGTTTTTCATCCCAACTGGAACCAGCAGACCCCGGGACAGTAGTGTGCAGTAGTGTGCATTTGCTTATGCAGCCAACAAGAATGCCTTCTATATCTTATCTTACCTGCGTGTTTAATCAAAACGCATCCAGCGGTCTGATCGAGACTGCAGTATACTGAGGTAAAAGGATGAATTGCTGTCGTTTGTCTGCCCTGGTTTTGATAGTACAATCCCGACTTTGTTTTTACATCCACTCTTTTTATTAAACCCTATTGCTCTGAATGCTGCACAAGCTCCCACAGCCGGTTTCTTCTAGGGGCGTGTCTTGTTACACTTCACAAGAGAACCCCCCCCCCCCCCCCAAAAAAAAAAAAAAAAAAAATTCTGTTTATGTTCAGCGCACCGAACCTTGCAGAGCTGCAGACCATTTCTAAACAGATCGCTTTCTTTAAAAAGAACCCCAGACTTGTTTAACAGAACAGAGCCTCCCAAGTGTTCATTTAGAAGAATTCTGATGAATTAGTGTAGAGTCAGGGATGGAGTTAGTTACCTGTGGGTGATGATGGTTTTAAAGTCCCAGCTCATCCCTCAGATGTATGGGATAGAGGACTGCATCCATGGCAGGTGTGTGAGTTTCTGATTCATTCTCCTGTCACCCCACGCAATGTAAAAAGTAAAGCACCGCGGGATGCAACTGAAGCACATGCATGAGTATTGACTGTACACCAACAGGAGTGACTGGACCCAGACAATTATTTGCAAGGAAAAACATATTACTGTATTAGGAAAATTGAAATATGTCTCTAGTACTGTAGATTTCATACTTCGCTCGGGTAAAAAAAAATACCGATGTGATGCTAGTATTAACAGAAGATTGTATCATGTGATCTTGAATAAAAACTCATTAAAATGCAATAGTAGCAGCAAGTTGGGTTTTACGAGGCATTCATCACTGTCATCAATTACTTTATTTCGATTTTCATGCATGTACCGGCAGACCACAATGGTATAACACCGTGTAACAATTTTTATTTATTTTTTGGTTCCTGGGTAGTAAGTGTTATTTCCTAATTGCTTATGCCTCAAAAGTATAGAAAATTGCTATTATTCCCCACAAACTTTGCTTTTGTGACCAGGACAGTGATATTTTGAAATGTACCTATTTCCAATGAGAAAACAGGCGAATTTGTGTCTTTTCGTGCACATAAAGTCAGAAAAAAACAACATATGAATCCAAATTAACATGTATTTATACTAAAGTAATACAAAAATGACTACAAAAGATTTAGAAGTGAGTAGTTTTTCGAGATTTACAATTATACTGTAAATCACTTTCACGAATCGGCCCCCAAATGTAGTCTCCCATCATGTTCTCGTTATACTGTCCTTGGTAGCGGCGTTCAAAGTCCAGTATATCCTGGTGGAAGCGCTCGCCTTGCTCCTCCGAGTACGCTCCCATGTTCTCCTTGAATTTATCAAGATGAGCATCAAGGATATGGACTTTGAGGGACATCCTACAGCCCATTGTGCCGTAGTTCTTCACCAGAGTCTCAACCAGCTCCACATAGTTTTCGGCCTTGTGATAGCCCAGGAAGCCCCGAACTACTGCGACAAAGCTGTTCCAAGCCGCTTTCTCTTTACTAGTGAGCTTCTTGGGGAATTCATTGCACTCCAGGATCTTCTTTATCTGTGGTCCGACGAAGATACCGGCTTTAACCTTTGCCTCAGACAGCTTAGGGAAGAAGTCTTGAAGGTACTTGAAGGCTGCCGACTCCTTATCTAGAGCTCTGACAAATTGTTTCATAAGGCCCAATTTGATGTGCAGTGGTGGCATCAGCACCTTCCGGGGGTCCCAGCCGTACTCATCATACTTCAAGGCGTCCAGCAAGGTCTTGATGCTGTTGTAATCCTCTTCGAGGTGCACCGAGTGAGCCAGGGGAAGAGACGGGTACTTGTTACCATTATGGAGCAGCACGGCTTTGAGGCTCCTGGATGAGCTGTCAATGAAGGACAGTATAACAAGAACATGATGGGAGACTACATTTGGGGGCTGATTCGTGAAAGTGATTTACAGTATAATCATAAATCTCGAAAAACTACTCACTTCTAAATCTTTTGTAGTCATTTTTGTATCACTTTAGTATAAATACATGTTAATTTGGATTCATATGTTGTTTTTTTCGGACTTTATGTGAACGAAAAGACACAAATTCGCCCGTTTTCTCATTGGAAATAGATACATTTCAAAATATCACTGTCCTGGTCACAAAAGCAAAGTTTGTGGGGAATAATAGCCATTTTCTATACTTTTGAGGCATAAGCAATTAGGAAATGACACTTACTACCCAGGAACAAAAATTGTGTTACATTAAGAGTTCTTTTGAAGACCCTAGACAGGCACTCAAATCCTGGCTAAAGATCTATTACCTCAATAAAAATGAACATTAAATATAGGCAGACAATCCTATCACTTAAACAAACCACGGTAGCTTTTGTTCAGGTACAAAAATAAAGTAAAACTAAAAACAAAACACGTTACAATCTCTTAAAAAAAAATCCACACCATCGGAGGGTAAACTCGTTTATTAATCAAATAGGAAGGGAAGAATTGCTTTAGTAAGTCACATTAGGCCTATATTAAGCCTTATACAGTACTAAAAGACTCTTAAGAATAACATATTTGTTATTGTGCTCAATCGTGACTCCACTGTTTGATTATTCACGTATGTGTTTAATTCACTGCTAAGACATGTTGACAGTTCATCATGGTACATGTAACATACTGTACTAAAGCGGTATCTAATCACAGTCCTGAAGAGCCGTTCCACTCCACATGTACACTTATCAAATTAAATACTTCGGGGTTTGGATGGGGGTTTAATTGGTACAAAGACCAGGAATAGAAGGGCCAACTATGGCCACCCCTGCTGTACTATGTAAATATTCTCCGCTAATTCACTGTCCTCAGCATTTCAATATTAAACGAGGTCACACTGTGCACTCCCGCTGTTGTGGTACTTCAGAGAACATGTGCATTTGCTTCTGACATGAAGTTAGGGGGTGGGACATTTGTGGCTTTCTTTCCAGCATTCGGAACCCCTTCCTTACAGATTATCTTGGCTCCCATGAATAGATAGTTGCTTCCTCTTTGGACCTATGGAACACAATGTCAAGTGTCACCCGTGTTTTAGAATAGAGACCAACCCGGATAACGTTTCCCTACTCGAACCCTGTCGTTATTACATTGCTTGGTATCCATGGATACTGCGGGTAGTTCCATCTTCATACAAATTCGTTTTACATGAGAAATATCCACAAATGCAATGGTGCCAGTTTAGAATGACTAGGAGAGACACACGCTGTTCATTTTATCCCTATGTGTTTCTGCAATGGTGCCTATACTGACAAGACAATTTCAGAAAAGTAAAAAAGGCACCCAGTGAAGTTACAAAGACAGAAATGAACAATGCAGACTTTTCACTTAGGCGCTTGTACGTAGTCTTAAGTTGTTGCATATTTTTTTTCAATTTTTTTTTCTTGAAGAAAAATAAATGGCATTATAATGACTTTATAATGACTAAATGTCTTTTGAGAATCTCAATTTTTACTGTCTTTAGTGTTTCATAGCGAATTTAATAATAATAATAATAATAATAATAATAATAATAATAATAATAATAATAATAATAGCACTGTTTTATGTCCCTGTTCTATGCTAGCATTCAATGAATGAATGGTTAAACAGTATGTGCTTAAGACAATGTAGAATTTTTTTCAATTGCATCCACTAAACTCTGAATGATCGCAATACTAGTAACCATTTACAGAGTAATTACTAGACTACAGTAGCATAGCACTATTTCTGTTAGATTAGCGTCCAAATGTTTTGGTTTGGTTCCCCCTGGCGTTCAAATGAAGTAATGTCAACACTGAATGAATGATTGCCCAATCCTGGTCCTGGAGGGCCGATGTCCCTCCTGGCTTTTGTTGCAACTGTGCCCTAAATTACTTAATTGGACCAATCAAGCCCTTATTAGAAGCTTAATTGGTCCAATTAATCAATTTAGTGTACAGTTTGAACAAAAACCAGGAGGGCATCGGCCCTCCAGGACAAGGATTGGGCACTCCTGATCTAGACCCATCTATGCAATTACACTGTATTTACATTGTAACAGAATGTAACATACATGAACAAAATATGAAATCTATTCTGCTAAGAAATTATAATAATAATAATAATAATAATAATAATAATAATAATAATAATAATAATAGATGGCAAATGAGTATAAGAAAATCTGAAATGATTAAATGTACTTATTTATACTACTTTTTATTTCTCGACGTCAAGGTTTCATTTTGTTTCTCTCTGAACGATCAAAATTTACACAGTACTAGGTTTATATTAACTATATAGTGATGTAACAACATACACATTGATATTCCTTCAATCTTTCCCAACAGCCACTGTAATATAGTCACCCTAACACTAGACGGCGACACAGCAGGATATCTATCCTAGTGTGACGTGATGTATCCTCTTGCTTTACAGTTGCTGGTCAAACAGTTCCCCGAGTGACAGCTAAACAGGAACACTGCCCGACTGCTGTATGAAAGTGTTGGAGGGAGGGTATTGCATCTGAAACAAAATATTACGTTTTTGTAACAATGGAGGACTACCAACCTAACGATGAGGTATTACTCTACTTTTCTAGAAATTAAAAAGTAATGTTTTATCACGCAATATTTAGTAGGTGCTGAGGATACCTTAATATAGTAAACCTATTAATTATCATGTCCTCTGTGAAAAGAAAAACATGAAAACATATTCGCGGTTTGATTTTATTAACACGTCTGAAGTATGTTGGGTTTACAAATTATATAAATTACTTAGAAACAGTAAAGTCAGAAAAAGTCCGCTGGATACCTGACTGATCGTGATGTTGATATACAGGCTCCATCGTATGGGTGTGGCTGTGGAGACTCGTCTGAGGCTGTTGTGTTAGTTAGTGGTGTCAAACATTAACTCAGACAGGTTTAGTTATGCTTCTGTGCTTAACCGTTTAATACTAGTTGTTAGACAATGGTTGAAGAAGTTAGTGATCTAAGTTTATTCAACCCTCTACTCTGTGTTCTTGGTTAGAAATGAAGAGTTTAAACCATTAAACCCCTCTCCTGATCAAATATGTTAGCGTTTACTAAATAATCTAGCAAACCTGTTGTACAAAATAGATGCAATTTCGGATTTGTAAAGTGCGCATGACTTTTGTAATGAAAGTATATGACATAGGACAGTTTAAAAAAAAAAAAAAACCTGCAGATTGTTGTCTGTACAAATTCTGAAGTCTAAAATGATGCCTTATTTATATCTCAAGGTTTCCTTTAATGCAGATGAAGCCAGCAACTCCGTGAAAGAGGTATGTACAGTGTTTTTGATTTGGTCTTGTGTGTCTTGCTGTGCAGACTAATATTTGTTCAACATTTATTTTTTTGACCATGAAACATATTTTGTGTAAATTGAAACTTACTTCATCTTATTCTCAGTGCATTGAAAGTATCCTTGGTGGGGTGGACTACAATCAAAACAAAGTAAACCAGTGGACAGCCAGTATCGTGGAACACTCTCTAACTCAGCTTGTTAAACAAGGGAAACCTTTTAAATACATAGGTGAGTACCTTGAGGGACTTTATGGAATAAGTGTAAATCAACAGAACACTTACCACTAACCGCTCTGTTAGAAGTTGCAGCACTGTGTTCTGCTGAAATACCTTCAGGGTTAACCAAAAACCAATTAGAATGTGTTATTGTACATGTTTAAGATTGTTTGCCATTTACTGAATTCTGTATTTATCTTGGTGCATCGTTATTAATCAGCAATATTGTGTGAATTGCAGTAAACTGTGCTGTAATGCAGAAGAGTGGGGCTGGTCTGCACACAGCCAATTCCTGTTATTGGGACACCACTACGGATGGTAAGACATTGTTACTGATTCCAATTGGAATTGACTTTGTGGATATAGTCTTTGCATTAACCCTGCTTGGGTGCCTGTTCAGAGAATAACATTGCTTGGGGAGCTAGGAGTAGGTCCAGTCTGGCTTCAGGGATGCTTGCAGCTGTTCATCTGCTATTCTGCCCAACAGGAGTTTCTGAAGATCATATTATGCAGAGTTTTAACCTACTAATGGGATTTAAAGGAATCAAAAGGGATACGAGATGTAAATGCTATGTGGCAGGGAATTTAATGTGTAAATTGTATTATTTCTTTGACTATCCTTGTGTAAAAAATAAAAATAAAATAATAATAATAAAAAAAATTAACTAAAATAAGTAGGTGTTGCTGAAGTAACTCCTTGTCCAAGTTTACATCTTTAATTTGTCTTTTTTTTCCTTCTGGTCCAGCACATCCACACCAAACTTTTTGGCATTGTAGTATTCCACTGTCTCAGGCTTTTTTTGCCATCGGTTCTGATCACCACTGTTTTGTGTATAGAGCTAAGATTGAACATGCAATGCTATACACCGCAGGGTTTGAATTTCAGCGCAGGATCGGGGGAATCGTGCATTTTCCATGTTGCTCCCGCATATCTGCAACTTTCAGTGCGGGAAAATCCTGCAGATATATTTTAAGACACCAAGCTACTATATTTTTCATCCAATTTAGAATGCCTGAAACGCTACAGCAGTCTCTAAAGAAGTTGGTGTCAGTGACGAAAGCAATATGAGCTGCATTCTGAGTAGTTCTGGTTAAAATAAAAAAAAATTAAAAAGTAGTGTAGATATTTTAATGCCGTGAGACTTTATTCTGTCGTACGTGGTTCTCGGCCGCTATCTTTAAGCATTATAGAAACTCAGTACACTGCAGTATAAGTAAACAGTTTTGAAGAAAAACAAAAACAAAACATATGTCTATCTTGGTGTTGTTTTGCAAGCGGTGACTTCCGCTTTAACTCTTAAAACTCAGCCCCATTCATTTTGGGGTGCCAGCGCACCAAAGGCTACGCACATATTACTCAGGCACTGTAAAAGCCACCTAACTGGTTCATGGCTTGTTTAAAAATACAGACTCGGGGCTTTCCAAAGACGTAGTGTGTGTATGCGGTACTCCTAGCCGGAACTATGACTGCCTGAAGTTAAGCCTCTCATCATGTGACAGAGTTCACAGCTTAGCTTTTGATTTGAGTCTATTGAGTCATCATTGAAGCAGCTAGACTGAAAGGGGCGGTGTCGCTGGAAAGCTTAGAAGCTCAGTTTGTTTTAGCTATAGCGGTAAGACGGCCTACACAAGGAAGTAACAATCCTGAGTTGTTAAAAACCAAATAAATAAACATAATATGCTCTGTAAACAGGAATAATTTGTACACCTATTTGTTTATGTTTTCAACAGGAAACTGCACAGTAAGATGGGAGAATCGGACCATGTATTGTGTCGTCTGTGTTTTTGCAGTTGCTGTCACCCTGTAGCTGTTTGAAAGCTGGACAAGAACACACACTCACACACAGAGACACACCAAAGCCTTGACGATCTAATGCTGTTTTTGACATTAAATGAGTGTAATAACGCAAGGACTAAGAATGAGTTGTTAATGAACACACAGGTATGCACTCTTCTAGAACCTTGCACCCAAGCTACAGGGAGGGGTCTTTGAATGGCTGCTTTAGTAGGAAATGGATGGAAGGGTTGAACTAAGGGGCTATGTTTTTTGATAAGGATTTGTTATTGAACATGCAGGTATGCACTGTTCTGGAATCCCAAGCTACTACATTACTCTTTTCCCATTTTTTTTATTTATTTATTGATATTCTGTGATGAAAGCACTCTATACACAGGCGCCTCTTGTTCTGGGGCAGCTGGTTTTGCCAGATATTCCTTCTTATGATGTCTTGGCACTGTCTTAAAAGTTCAGCATAGAAACCCAAATGTCTCTATTTTTGGGAGGCTTGTGTGTGTCTCTTAAGTGGTGCTGAGTGACTTCCATGGTATCAGCTAGTTGATAGTAGTGTACAATAACAAAACTAAAGCTTAGTCATTTAAGTATTACCATTTTCTTTACAAAAATGTCTTATTTAATTATTAAAGAGCAGCATTATTATTATTAAGGTCCTGAAACCGCAAATTCAAATACCCCTTCATGACAAAGGACAACATTGTTAAATTGTGTGTGCCAGCTTTCAGATTTCACAGTCCTGTTCATTTTCAGTATAATATAGTTTTTTTTTCTGTTTCAGAACTGCTATGTTATTGTAATTTTTCACTTCTCTTGAAAAGTATAGACTATTAAACCTTATATACATTGTATCTACTGTAATTTTATTACAGTACAAGAGCTTGATTGATAGTGTCTGAATTGCCAATCCTTAAATATTAGCAGCCGGGAAAGTAGAATTTGAAATAAACCCACAAGATGAATATCATTCACCTACATTTTAGTAACTTTTTATCATAGGATGTAAATAGCCCAGTAGAGCATGCCTTGTGTATTGCATCCGGTGCAGATTGATTTGTTATTTTTAGAGCAAATAGAAGAATGTATGCATTTGTATTCACTAGTGCTTAACTGTAAATATAAATATAATGTTGTAATGCCATCAGGGATACTTTTCTGACAACAGTCATGTTTTGTAACTTTGCATTACTTTAACACACAGCAGAGCCACAAACACCTCTCAGCTCAGTTCTAAATGTTTTATATCTAATTAGATGGATTATTGTTTTTTAAATCCCCAGTAGGAGGTTGTGTACAATACGTGTATTCACTTGTGGCTGTTTCAATGTATTCCAGCCACGTCCTTGCCTATCGATTTGAGCAGTCCAGAGCCGTGTTCCAAACAGCTGTAAATTGGACCTAGATTAAATAACTAACAACTTGTTAGTAGAAGGGCCTGGATTGGAATGGGTTGAAGGGTCTACATGTGAATTATCACAGTCCTGTAAACTTACCAAATCAGAAGTAATCAACCCCCTAAATGCTATTCTCAAAAAAGAAGAGAGCTTCCACTAAAAGCATAACAAGATAATCCCCTATTTGCCAAATAACTGTATATCTAACCATGAACGTTAGTAGATTTGCAAAAAGACTCTTGCTTGTATTTAAAGAGCAGACAGTTATCCATTCAGGGATACCAAGATATTTATAAAGTGATTGAATTGGTTTTGAGAGGGGTATTTATAAAGTGATTGAATTGGTTTTGAGAGGGGTAAAACAAGGAAAGATGTCCCACCCCCTAACACAAACCAGTGGTCCTAATCTGTAGAGTAAAACAAATATCCAAACTCTACTGAAAGGTGTGATGAAGGCACTTTGCATTTTAACAGGACTGGGTACAATGTTTACAATTTTAAACCAAGTCTTTGGAGCTGCTTGACATCTTTTACACAGGCTTCATATTTGCAGTATAGTTTGCAGGGGATTATTTTTATATATATATATATATATATATATATATATATATTATTTATTTCTTAGCAGACGCCCTTATCCAGTTACTTTTTGGTAACTGAAATAAGATTGCATACGAAGAAATTATTTTGCCTACCACTTAGATCTTTTTTTTTATTTGGTTTTGTTTCTGACACAATCCAGCAGCAGTGCGTTTATGATCCATAAGATGGTGGTAATGTAGTTTAGGAAACAACACAGCCCACCCAACATCAGAGAAGAAAAGCTCCAGTAACATCAGTGTGCAGTCTTTTATATGATGTGCAAATGTGTTCTGCATATTACAAACGTGATTTTTAAATGTTATAAGTCCATAAGTATGAAGTACATTATTTCACAGTTTAAGAGAAATCAGTTTTGCTTAAAGTGAGAATAAATTCTTTATTTTATTGGAGGCGATGCAGGTGGTTGTATGCAGCCATGTAATAATGTGTGTGAACAGCAGGGGGCTGTCTTACACATACACATGCTTTAATATTGAACCATGAACTTTCTTCTAGCAGACCTGGGAGAAATATCTGTAATAGAGATGACTTTGCAAATACCTCTGCAGTCTTGGTTAATCAACTCAACATATTAATAAATTGATTTGATGAGTAATTAAAACAGAAAGTTATAGTGTAACTGCCATTTTAATAATGTTATATGAATGACTGATAACTAGCAATCACACTAAGTGGATTACTTTTCCCCCCCCTTTAATGATCAAAACTGATTGTGCATGTTTTCTTTTCTTTTTTTTTTTGTTGCAATTTACAGTAATTTATAATTTCACCTGCAGATTGTAATAACTGGATATGTTAATTCTTACACTTAGTTGAAATAAACTGGTTTGTGGTATTATTGTCTTCCCTGTGATGCATTAATGAATTTATTTCTAAACACTGCAAAAATATGTAATATACTTCAGCCTTAATAAAGCTTAAGATTGTGATAGCTTGCTCTTTTACATTGAAGAAACTGTAAAACTGGATAACATGAAATGTCTCTTTAATAGTGCGATCAGCTGAGTATTAATGTTCTTCATGCTTCCATGGTATATATGTCACACTGTTAATAAAAGGAGGTAATCATACCATATACTATGGTACTGACATTTATTTAAAGTGCTGTACATCAAGTTCTGTTTTAAGTATTTTGTATATGTATGTATGAAGAAAAAAGGAAAAACATAAACTAATGACTGTCAAGCCAATCGTCTACCACACCCACTGAACTTGCCTGGGAAGTCTCCACCAGGACTTGTCAGAGGCATGACCGATAGCGTTCGCTGAAGCATGATGGGGTTAACTAGCATCAGACGGTTTTCCTCCTCAGCCTATGGGTGTGCAAAGGCCAGTGCAGAGTTTCCCAACCAAGACAACCCTCAGCCAAGATCAGCCTTTTACTATTATAAGTTGCTTATTACCAGTTTTTAACATTAAAATATGCTGCAGGCTGTTGCCTGTAGTACTAGAATAGTACCATGATACAAGCATATTGGTTAAATCACAGATACAGTAAAGTGTAGTAAAGAATGAAACCATTATGAGCACATCTAATCCAGAGTAAAAACAGTAAACTGTAAAGGATTTAACTCTGTGGATACTCCAGTTTCCTTTCTCCATCTTGTAAATCCAATGCCTCCCAAATAAGTTTGTTTTTGGAACCAGTAAACCGGAGCATTGACTGCTATGTCCACTTCTAGCCTTGTTTTAGTATAACAGGTTTTTTAAGCTGTGAGACCACAGAACATTATTTTCAGATGCATTTAACAAAAAAGGGGAACAATGTTTTAAAATGTGATGTTTCACTTGACCTGTTGCAATAAATGGATTGGAAGTTTTCCATGGGTCATTGTGGTAAACTGTTTCTTCACACATTTCTGTAAGTATTGAGTAACAAAGAAGACACCAACAGAGGAACTGTCAGAGCTCATATGTACTGAGAAAACTGATTTTAGATCTCTTAACTGCGTTTTCAGTGGTTTGCCTGCGGACTCTGTGGATCCACAGCCCATTTTACTTTCCTCTGTCCAAATACAATCCACTGTCATTTGCAGCCACATTATAGAAGATCACCAGATTTCAGGTGTTGGCATGAAACAGCATCAGAGCATTTTGGATAAACATTCCAATCACGTGGACTGTTGATCACAATAATCAAATCTATTCTCCCCTGCAGCATTTTCTAAAGCCAACGATTTTAATCTATTCATAACGGCCAGATGGCAGTATAATACCACAAGTTCTATATTTTAGCTGGTCCTTTCACTGCGAAAGTCATGTATTTTCAAATCAGGTTATTATTTAATTAGATGTGAGCTGCCAGTCAAGTACAGAAACCATGTCCTTCGATTTATCAGTGTTTCAGTCAAAGCAGCCTCCTACCTTGCAATGGACAATACACTCATAGACTGCTCCTGATCAAATCAATAGGTTTTGCAGCAACCTCACAGCAATGCATTCTACATCTCTCCTGAAAGCAGCCTCATATTTGGCTCCATCTAAATCACCTTAACACTTAACAACCAACATCGACGTCCTATCAAATTTCTGGTTGGCAGACAATTGTGCAACAACCTGCAATCCTTCATTCAGCTTAAATTTGCTCATATCTCACAATGAGTTTCTTTTCACTCACTTCAGCAGATCTCTGCTCTCTATAGCAGGCCACTGCCCACTACTGATAGCAGTCCACCACACACTGTTACAGATCTCCGCTTTAGCAGATCTCTCTACAGCAGGCCACTGCACACTACTGACAGCACTCCATCGTTTACTTCCTCAGAACTCTGCACTGTTCAGCAGGTCCCGCCCTCTACTGTTAATTGCTCCTCACTACAGCAAATCTCGGCTCCCTCTTCAGATCCGCTCACTATTGCAGTATGCAAAAGTTGTTTTAGTTCAATGTTTAAATCTGCAACTGCCCTCCTCCAGAGCTTCCAATGCTCCAGCATTCCTCCAATACTCGGATCATGGCAGCCATTTATGCAGTCAAGGCTAATGCTAATCCCCATCTAATCAAAATATATGGGACGACTGACTTCCTCAGCAATCAAGTCATATGTCTACACATCCTCTCAAATACTACAAGCATTAATACATGGTGAGAGACGTGGTACGAGACTGGAAATCTGTCTTGATTATGAGTTAAGTTCCACTATTAGGAGAATGAAATCTAATGTGAGTTCACCTTTTCCATTCCAAGCAGACATGATGGTAGCAAACCGATGATTGATCCTGTATTAACTAACACATAGGATCTCTCTCATCTCTCTGCCCTTGTTTCCAGAATTGGGCGCAAAGAGCGCTGAGCTTCCTCAGCAGTCGATTTCATATATTCGTTCAGCTCCAGCTGCCACCTCAGCCCTCGTCAAACTCTGCAACACCACCACCTGCGTTTCAACTAAATACAACACTCTACAACCTTTTGCAATCTGCTCGGTACTACATGGCTACAACCTGAGCCCCAGTGACCAAATAATCGTACACCACCGGATGGAAAACATTTAAAACTTTCTGCACTCAAAACCAAATACATCCCATCCTGCTTCAATGAGCAACAGATTCTAGCCTCCATCGCCCATGCAAGGGATTCTCTTCACTTAGCCCCCACTACCATTAAAGCCTACATCTCTGGAATTCAGTATTTCTACCGCCTCAACTCCGTCCCTTCTCTGAAACTCTTATCCATCCCATCAGTTCGCTTGGCACTCAGAGAGATCCTCAAGAGCGCTCGGTGGATCTCGGGACAAATCAGAACAAGCACTAGCATATAAGCATACAACAGTTTTTGTTTCGGCTGAAGGGGAGAGCCTTCTGTGTCGTCCAGTAGCACAGATGAAAATATCCCAACAGTTTCTGCATGTGCCTAAAAAAGTTACCATAGAGCATTTGTTACGTTTTTGTTGTGTTTGTTTTGTTTTATTATTGCTATTACGTATTGGACACTATTATATTAAATCCCGCTAATAATTGTTGGTCAACTGGTGGATTGTGGAGCCCGTTGAGATCCACCAAAATGGATAGCAGTGTTTGGTGTATTGGCCACAACTGATGTAGTATCTCGCTGAAGTGCTTTATTACATGTCCTAGTTCAGGGTTGTTGTTTAATCATAACTGGGAGCCCAGGGACATTCTAGAGAGGATGACTAGACTTTGTTCATTAAAAATTAAACACTGTTAATAGTGCTAAACTTTTACCACAGTCTAAAGGCAATTAGTTTTGTGTACTGTAGGCATAACATTTAAAATGATTTATTTTCCTATTAACAGTACATAACATCTTTTTAAAAAAAAAAAAAATATATATATATATATATATATACAGCATATATAAAGCAATGCTTTAGAAGTATAACGAATATAAAATACCCTGCAAAAGCTTTTGTTGTGCTCTGTATAATAAAGGCATTTTAAGTCTTACCGTAATCTCCCATTTTAAAAATATACTGTATAAAGATTTATTTTTTAATATCCATCAACATACCACAGAAAGAAAGACTAACAAGTTTGTCACTAACATACACTATTGTGCAAAAGTCTTATACATTTTGATTTTGCATATATATATTTTTTTTTGGGGGGGGGTGGGGGGTGGGGTTGGGGGTTATACTACCATAGAATCAACCTGCTTTAATACTATCATAGAATCAACCCGCGCCATCTACAGAACGTCATGTCTTGTAACCCCCCCCCCCCCCCCCCCCCCCCCCCCCGCATTGAGAACCACTGGGTAAATGTGATGGATTAGCTACTACACGTCATATTAGCTGCTCATGTATAGTTTGCTTTGAGTTGTGATCAGCAGTTTTTTAAGATTCTGATCAATGATTAAATATTGCTAAATGACAAGCTTGGTTTCTTCTCACTCAAACTAAGCTTTATTAATAACATAGGAGGCTGTGTGGTCCAGTGGTTAAAGAAATGGGCTTCTAACCAGGAGGTCCCCGATTCAAATCCCAGCTTAGCCACTCACTCATTGTGTGACCCTGAGCAAGTCACTTAACCTCCTTGTGCTCCGTCTTTTGGGTGAGACGTAGTTGTAAGTGACTCTGCAGCTGATGCATAGTTCACACACCCTAGTCTTGTATCTTGTAAAGCACTTTTTGATAGTGGTCCACTATGAAAGGTGCTATATAAAAATTCTGACTTATTATAACAGTTGCTATAATAGTGGAAAACACTAGTGGAGGCTTTGAGTAAATTGTTGATTGTATATTTCAGCTCCTGAATGTGTCTAAGGCTTTTGCACAGCAGTGTACATATCCCTGCCACGACGGTAAATTCTGAATTTGAAGTATGACGAAAAGGTGAGGATAATGACTCCTTAAAACTACTTTCAAGCCTGTAATACCAGATTTCAGCAGGCTTTTTTTAGACAGCAAAGCACCAATTATTAAAATACACAGAAAAAAATGTGTAGAGATTATACATTGTTTATGAGTAGGTTTGGTGGGGTGTTATTTAATCTTAAAGTATTCCATTCCTTGTAATCTAAATTAATACAATTAAATCCATGCCCAGTCGTAATTGTCATAGGGACACTGTAATAGTACATTTCTGTAGATTAACATCTTAATATACCAATTCAACAAACTGTAGATTTAAATCTATTTATTACATGATTGCAGCATTTTATGATAATACATTATTACAGAAATCAATTGACTCATAGCAGTGTTAAATGGCCCAAGATATATATCAAAGTTGAATGGTTATGCAATTTAAGGAGTAAAGGGAACATATGAAACAGGTGTAAATACAGAAAGTATGATTATAGGATCCCCCCCCCCCCCTCCCCCCTTATAGAATAAAGCAGTCATGTCTTATTATTGCAGCACAGTAAAAAATGGCACTCTATGTATTTAATAGTAGATAGGTGAATATGAGCTCTACAAAAAACACCTAAACACATTAGCTGTAACTTATATTTTGGATGTACAAGACCTTGCTGTCTAAATGCTTTATTTTAAAGTGGATTTACACAGTCATTTAAAGTGTACTCTGTTGCAACTTAAACACTTCAAACAACAAATGTTCCTTGTTTTGTAGGTCAGTTTTTTAGGTACATTTATAGAAATCAACATCAGGCCCAACTATATCTACACACATTTAAATACACTACAAAATAAAATAAAAAGACATACATGGCCTTTTATGTCAAGCTTACCAATGCAGGCCATATACAAATAGTACGGTTACAGTGATAGCTTTGCATCCTAACAGTAAACCTTCTGATAAAAGCACAAGTTAAACTTAGATTAACTAAACATTGACAAACCAAATGAGCTAAACATTGGAAACCATATTATGTTGCAGTCCAAAACTATGCCAAAGCATCCTTCAACCAGTTTTCACACTTTCTCAGATAATTAACATTCCATTTGCAATGAAACAGATTAAACACACTTTTATCTGTAGAAGCAAAGCAGCATTTTGCTCAGTGCCATCATGTTTGCTGAAGGCAGCAGCTCACAGCTGAACAGCTTGAATATTTAAGAACCAAAGCAAGTAGAGGCCCCACTCTCCCACTCCCCCCTCCTTGATCGGGCAGCTGTTAGAAGTTCTCCTTGTTGAAGATGAAGTGCACTCCTCGCGGGTCGGCATCCGAGTGGTTGATGCTCTGCTTGCTCAGGGATTTCGCAAGAACCTCAGGGCCACACAGAAACACTCCAATCCTGGCACTGGTGAAAAAAAAACATGCCAATTAAACTAGAATCATGTATGTATCCATTGCCTTATACTCGTTTTATTGCAGTAACTGTAACAAGTTAAGGGCAAACTGCCATGCAATCCGTCAACCCCGGCCTGCTGATTGGGGTGGACTCTACCAGGTAAACATCATGGGAGATAAAGTCTGTTCCTTCAGATAAGCCAGATTCAACTAGGCCTACGGTCAGTTAATGAAAGAAGCCAACTCACATCCCACCCAGGCTTCCAGCATCAGTTATATAAATGGAGAACACACGTAGCATCACAAGTATCCTCTGAGCAGGGCTTGATAAAACTTTAGTGGGCTGTATTATTGTAAAAGCATAGCAAAGTGTAGTAAAGCATAGTAAAAGTTAAAGCATGGCAAATCACAGATTAATAGGTTTAAATACTTAAACATGGTAGGTGAATGAAAAGTACAAGCATAGTACACTTCTAAATTACAATGCAAATTTACCAGGTTGAGCTTTTAAAAGGTGGCTGGGGCAGGTAGAAGGTACACGGGGTCATTTTAAACAACCATAATGCATACAAGTTCTAAGAGAAACTTACCTTGAATACCATATAAACATGTTTAAGGTAAATAAAATGATAGCAAAATGTATTGAGATGAGAAAAAAAAAAAAAAAAAACAGTATATTTATCAGCTTTCTGACTGGTCATTTTCTATAATGAGCTTACCCTGGATGGTTGCCTGCAATGGTTTTGAATTCGTTCTCCCAGTTGGGTCGGCCGTAAAGAGTTTTCTGCTTGAGTCCTGTTATCGGATCATTCTCTTCTTCATGGTGGACAGTAAAGTGAGCAGCCTTTAAAAAACAAAAACAACAAAGCTTAAACAGACAAATTCAAGCACCCTGGAGGGAAACTGTCCCCAAACTAAATGAAACTGGTCTAAAAACTGGCTAAAAAAAAAACTGTAGTAAAGCACCCTCTTATTTATGACCCCACCCATCTAAAACTACAGTAGCAGCTTTGTTTTTGAAGTCACACACTGCTTCTACTACTGTCTCTGTAGGCAGTCAGCGTGCTGTAATATTCAGTAGAATCTCAAAGTTACAAGCACCTTGGGAATGGACATTGTTTGTAAGTCTGAAATGTCCCTAACTCTAAAAATGAGTTTTAACTGGTTTTAAGAAATGTGTACACCTGCTATCAATGATATAGAAATAATAGGCCCTCATGTGAAAATGTTAGAGCACTTTAATTAGGCATCTTTAATTGGACAGTGCTTTGTCTTTTAAAACCCATATTGATAAAGTTCAACCTAAAGTTAAATCTAGAATAGTTTTTCTGTTTCGCAATAAATCATGTTTTACATGTTTTGCTAGGTATACTCTAGTCCAGATGTCTGTTCTTCCAATACTGGATTATGGTGATGTAGTCAATGTACAAAATGACCTTGAAAGCTGCTTTGGGGAAGGTTGATGCTTTATACCATTCTGCTGTAGGATTTATAACTGGTGCTTCTTATCTTACTCATCACTGCGATCTTTATATTATGGTTGAATAGCCTTCATTGCACACTAACCCTGACTGGGAAAACCCCACTATATCTGTGCAACCTATTACAGTTATGTGCTTCAGTTTACAATTTAAGATCAGATCCATTTATTAGGTTGGTTCTTCCCAGAGTGTCCACTGTTTTTGGGTGTAATTCATTTCAGTTTGCAGCTGTTTATGACTGGAATAAATTTCAAATCAAATTAAAACTACAGAGTTTTGTTTCAGAGGATGTTTTTTAATTGGAATCTGAATTCACTATTATCTGATGCATGCGTATGTACTTGTTAATTAATTAATTTATTTCTATGTTGTATTTATTTGCTTTGTGCTGCTGTGATGTTTGCCTCTTGACCAGATTGTCATTGTAAGTCTTCTTAATATGGTAAAATAAAGGTTAAATGAAGTGAAAAATCTTAAACAACTTCTAAAAAGTCTCATGCATTTTAACATTTCTCTTACTATTTTAAATTAATTGCATGTTTGCCCTATTAAAGTCATCAATTAAATTAGACAATCACTAATTTGTCTATTTTGACAATATTCCTAGATTATCAGTTACAATGGTTTGATTTCATATGCACAACAAATCAAAGCTACAGAAGCAAATGGGTGTTCTAATAAATGTGCACATTACTGTACATATTTGCTACACCATGTCTCTTTCAAAAATGCACATTTGAGACCTATATAATGAATGGATGTGCATATCGAAGACATTTTATGAAAGTATTTTGTTAGCTACAATTACTTTAAGTCATCATATATTTTTTGTGTTTTTTACAATGTGACATTCACAATAAATGGGAATACCATGCAATGCTGTGAAAGCACGCTGTTTTGTTGTCACTAAACTGTTACATCCTTGTAAGCTGTGTGGTACCCTTGTAGTTTCATTATTCAGTAAGTGGGCTGACAGCATGATTAAGCATTTTAATATTTCTTTAAAGGGAATAGCAGGATGGGTGTGGCGCAGGCTTTAGCCTTCCAGCATGAAAAGATCCGTCCCTATGAGACGAGATCTACGACCGCTGACAGAGGTCAGTGAAGGCCGGGTGATGGCAGCCATCGACCCCCGAAAGGGAGATGCAGCTGTAAAGCAGGTGGAGGAAAGAAACTTCACGATGGATGGAGAGTCCCAGCTTTAAGTGATTGGGGATTAAGGAAAAGAAGCATCAAGTTGTGGTTATATAGCAATACCAAGCACAAGTCTGGACAAAAGAACCCATGACAGGAACACATTCAGGTGTGATGTGTGTGCTTGGCAAACCCAGAGAAAGCGTTTATTTTTAAACTATAAGTGTGGAGTCTGCGAGTCCCTCAGGGTAAAGTCTTTTTGTAGGTTTTACAGGCCTGATAATAGAGTTATTTCAAAAGGGGGTTGAGATATGTTTGTGTGCATACAATCTTTGTGCATAGTTGGGGAAAAAAAGCATAAAGACATTTATTTTATACCATCAGGAAAGCTGAATTTTTGATTAAGGGTTTTGCAAATGTGATTTCTGCCAACCCCTGCAGCCATGATAACTGTGAATTAGTAAATGTAAAGTACCTATTCAAAATTACAGTTTCAGGGGACAGAAATTTCAGTTGCACATAGCGTTTTTCTTTTCCTGGAATGTTTTGAAGATGTAGATGATATAAAATAATTTTAGCAGTGAAAGCTAAAATAAAACCCAATAAGAGAACAAAGTTTAAATGCTGCGGTTGGTAAGGCCCCAAAACCTTTATACGTGCACTCAAATACCACAGCCTACAGTTAATGAAATTACAACATGAAACAGAGCAAAAGAATAAGGAACTAGTAACTAGTAATACTTGAAATAGTATCTGTCCGCTTTCAACCCCCTTCGATCTCTAGTTCTCTTTTCTTATACATTTACATACTGCACAACAATGCTGCACAGCTATTTTTTGACGCATGGGTGACCAACCCAGACGAGAACGCACAGACTGGAACGTCAAACTGCCTTGAGAGTACAGATGCTTTTAACTGCTGCCTTTGGGTGCTATTTTTTTTTTTTTTTTTTTTTTTTTTTTAAAAACAGAATGCTTGCTTTGTGTGTGGGAATACAGCATACAGTCTTTCAATGTTTATACATTATATTTATCATTTTTAGTATGCTTTACCATACCTCTCTGGGCTTTACAATGCTTTCACCGTGGTGTATTACACTTCTTATTTCATTATGGTAAACTTTTATAAAGTATATAACAGTGAGAATAAGTTGTTACCTGAGCCTCATCCCAGCCAGTCAGATAGATTCTGTAGCTTAGGAAGTCTGCGTTGCCCCTCTCCAGCATCTGAGTCTCCAGGGACTGCAGTAGATCAGCAAACCACTCAAATGCATTGGTCTCTCTGCACAGCCAGTAGAAGTAGATCTGCAGTTTACAGCAGAGACGTGACAAAATGTAGACATTAGTACTCCCTCTCATGTGCATGTTTGGTTTCTAAATACAGTAAAACACTGATTATTTGAGCACTATGTGAACAGCCCACCTGCTGTGTGCAATGTACTTCTGCTCTGTTATCAAGACAATGTGTTCTTAAAGCAGCTTTCAGTACATGGAATCAATGTTATGAATGAAATGCATGTTGTATTTACAGTATGTGTATATCTCTGTGAGTGGAGCAGCGCAGTAAAGGTTGTATGACTATGGCAGGGGGCAATATAAAGACAGAGACTATCAGTGCTGCCAAGTGCATGTCTATACATTAAGGTTTACTGAACTGGTTCCCAGCTCTGGTCCTCCAGATATGTCCTAAATTAATTAATTGAATTGGCTAAGGGTCAATTAATTAAGTTACTGACTGGATTGGAACAAAACCCTGGACTGAAAATGACCACTAGTTTACTGTGTAGTAAATGTGTACATTTTCAGATACAATAAATGCAGCTAATTTGTACAATATATTGAGTTAATTTTACTAAGGTGGGGTTCTTCAAATATGCAGAATGGTATTTTTTTTAATGAAGCAATCTAGTTTTCACAACAGACCTTTTTAGGTATTAAACCGGTGTCGTTGTTGAAGTATCTGTACCAGACAGACTTCAGGACAGAAGCAAATGGAGTGACTCCGATACCAGCCCCCACAAGCATGACCACTTCATAGCGAAACACATCCTCACTGGCCGTACCAAAGGGTCCATCAACAGCCATTCTGGAAGAGGATACAGGCAGTAAGGGTGAGTTTATTTGCAGGTTGTAACATGCAGGTCTGTTGGGAGGACAGCTGACCCTGTCTCAAACGGTATAAGACTGTATTCCTTTCCACTGGGCAAAATTATTGTATATGGTCTTGTACCATTAGAATAACTAACACCACAATGGCAATGCAATGGTTCTGTACTAAGAAGTAATGATGGTGCATGAGATCATTAGCAGAATAGAACCACACAAACACTACAGTTTCCAACTCCAGTAATGCTGTGATCAGCTAATATATCTGCAAGGTTTTGTTTTTTGTGGGTGTCTTTAATTTTGGTTCCTTCATGATACTAGTTATTGAAATCGATTAACGTTTTGTTCTTGTCCAACTTCCCTCTTTCAACACTGAGCAAAACTAGAACCACTTCCCCTCTTCCAAAACCCTGTCCAGTAACAGCGGGAAAGATCACCCTCCATAACAGAGAAACTCAATCGCAATGACGGGCACTCTGTCCCAGCCTTTATCAACTGCACATAGTATGCAAATCTAAGCTGTAGCTTATAGGGAAGAACTCATCTGTAACTTTTCCCTGGCCATTATGAACCCCTTACCATTTTTCAAATAAATCTAACAAGGATTCCAGAATTTATAAGCCTCACAAGCTTTCATAGAAACTTTTTTTTCAAATATTGAAAACTACAAAACACATACACTTCTGTCTAACAATATTATAACATCCAAAGACCCTGTTTTGAAGCTCACAAAGGCACATTTTCAGGGAGCAGTGAAATAATTTGAACAGTATAACACTTTAAAAAACAATCAGAACAATAATTGAACTGCTCCTTCCTGCAACTCTGTTGTTTCCCGTTAGTTTTATAGTGTAGTGTTACAATTGTCTTTGCCTTGGCACCTGCTACACTGTAGACTTCCTTAAAGAATAACATAACCAAATGATTACTTTGGCAGTTTCCATGCCTCTTGGAACTCCTTTTTTTCACCCCCACAAGCCTCAAACAGCTGCTGTGTCCAGTCGCCAACGATTCGGATGTGAACACTGAAGTGATCTTCTTCCGGGGCAGACGTCAGGGTGAAGGGGTGCCACTCCAGCTGGGAGACGGAGGGGCACTGAAGGTTAACATACTGGCCAACCTCCATCTTGAACCCCTTCTTCTTCATCTGCAGCTCAAGTGTTTTGGAAGGATGAGTAACCACCTACAATACAACAACAATGTATAAAGAAACAGAAAACAGAAATAGCGGCTGTAACACTGTCGATTGGGTATAGGGCCACCATGGGCAGCTGAGACTGTAAAGATTCATCACACTGTGTCTGTGCCATGCTTATTTTCTATAATTTGTGCTGTCTTGCCAATCAAGCCTATAGTATTAGCCCTCTATGAAAGTGTGGCAGTGGGTATGAAATGGGTTACCTTGTCATGTTGTTGATGCTGTATCGTTAGGATCCTTTAAAACCTGATTTGGTAACACTTTGAGATCAACCAGTTACTTGGAACTGGGCGAGCACTTGTTTATGCATTTTATCATGGTCTTATGACTACCTTAATGACAGATTTGTTTTATGTATGTTTTATGTTTACATGTAATCTAATGTGCATGATAAATTCATAAATACATCTTCATTGTGTGTGTGTGTGCAGATCAGGACTACCACAAAAGTGATGCTGCTTTACAATCTTGCTTTGTTTTTGTTTTTTTAATTATAAAGTCCTTGGAGTTTACACTTGTACATTATTAACTCTTCAAAACATAAGGCTGAAAAACCAGAACTAAATTGACTGAATAGGGTTGAGGTTAAAATGGCAACTTTTAAATAATAAGGTGTGTCTGCTAGCAACTGTCTTATCTAAAACCACAAGAAAATGTCTTGGTTAATATAGAACTGTAGAAAAAGTTAAAAAAAAATCAACGCTATCATGTTTGCTGTGTGGCAAGAAATGTCTTGCAAACAGGATATGTGTGCCAATTTTCTGTTTAACTTGTTTAAACTGTTAAACTTTCCAAATATGTTCAGGATTACACCATCAATATGTCTCCATTCTCTGACGATTTATTCATTAAAAGTTTTCTTCTCATCGTACAATAAATTCAACCTATTCCTAGTCATTACAAAAAGCGTTTAGAGTTGAGATAATGTTAGGTTTGCCTCCTCAAAAATGTTGTATTCACACTATATTTACACAAGTGGTTGTGTACTTACTATGATACCACATATACAATTACAGTGTATTTACATTGTTATCAATGTTTAAATGTACAGGAACACTTAAAAGCATATTGGAGTTCAATGACAACAGACTACTTTTGTTTTATGCAGAACAAAAATATGCACTTTGGAATCCTTAATTGAATGTGGAACTGGCTGCATTTAAAGCAACAAACCAAATAAAACTGTTCATTTTGATCAAGTAAAGTTCAATACAAACCTTTGTGATGACGACTTTCTGTTTTGAGCGCCAGAATCTCACCAGCCTTTCAAACACATACAAAACCATGGGGCCAATCACCCACTTCCATGTCTAAAATCAACAATAAAAAAATATTCAATTCATTTACAGTTTATTTTGTATGATTTATTATTATTGGATCAGTAGTTTGTATAAAATTAGATCATATTAAGATCATCTACAATGTTTAGTTAGAATATTGCATTGGTTGCTGTATGACACCCACACGAGATATCAGTTATATGTTATATCTTATATACCATATACTACATTGTATATAATATATAATTAAATAAGAACAGCTATATATATATATATATATATATAGAGAGAGAGAGAGAGAGAGAGAGAGAGAGAGAGAGAGAGAGAGAGAGAGAGAGAGAGAATAATGCATGAGTTAGCTGGTGGGCAAAGTGTGTTATGTTATTGAATGGTGATGTCATCTCAATGATATGCAGTCTTTGCATGGCTTTATCAAGGTTTTATTGATAACATTATTTGTTATATATTTATACAAAGACAAATGCTCAAACTGATTGGGCTGTTTTGAGTATACATACAAATAACCAATAGTACATACCATTGGAGGGTTTCCTGTGAACTGGGGTATGGGACAGTCAGGGACGTTCCCCCAGTCTTTATATTGAGCTGCACAGTTGCTTGGTTTGTTTGTAAGAACGCTGCTTGCAGTCTGGCCACGTACTATTTCCCTAAGGACCAAACACAAAACAAAATGATATGAGATGAAAGTGATTTGAAAAGCAGACAGAAGAACCTCAAAACTCAAGTGTATGAACCACTGAGGAACTTTCAAGCCTGCTATATTGGAAAATGCAACCAATTGAATTGATTTTCTCTGAGCCAATCGCCACTTTACACCCAGGAGTTTGACAGTAAACATTGAGGAGCTACTGGCCTCTGGAAGACAAAGGTAAGCCCTGCAGGTGTCTGAGTACACTGGGCACCTGTAGAGAGGTGAGGTGACGGATCCCCAGACAAGAACGACAACTTAGCATAGCCCGAAACCTGCTCCCCCTGACTCTATGACTGACTACCCTAATCTTGGTAACTTAGCAAAATGAAATGGATGATTTCAATTATATATATATATGATTACAAAATCACTTATTTCAGGACTTTAGCTGTGTAGAAAAAAACAAGTTTATTTAGTTTATATAGTGTTTACTTTTCTTTTTAGACAGCTGAAGAAGGGCTCTTATCTGAAAAGTCCTGAAATGAATACATTGTTATTCATTTAAACCTTTTGGGTACATTAAAAAAAATTACAGATACCAACCCAGTGGTGGCTGTGGTTGGTATCTGGCTTCTGGAACACTGTACTTAAATTGACATACCCGACTCCATGAATGACCAGCCCAATGAAAAAGATGACAAAGAGATGATGGGTAAACCAGAAGACCTCAAAGTAAGACCTCCGGATGACCTCCATGGATGATGTAATAATTAAGATTAAAGCTAAAGTACTGGCAACTCCACTTAGTCCAGCAATGGTTGTGAAAGCCACAAATGTTGGATTCTTTAAGAGGAAAATCAAATTGTTAATCGTCATAACAATGAAAACATCAAACTATAACTGCCAAAATCTGTATGTCACTCACTGATTGCTAAAGGGGTCTTTCAAAAAGGGTTCTCCATTGAGAAGTGGTCTTATACATACAGGTGGGGGTCTGTTCAATCGCTCTTAGCAGATGTGGGTCCCAATGCCACTTCCTTTCAGAACTGACATGTACTGTTACGAGTTGTAATAAAAGATTCCTATTTGAATGATTTCAGTGGCAGAGGTATTGAGAGGTGACACTTCTTTGGAATGAACCATGCAGTCTTTTATAGACTTTTTTACCAGTCATACAAAGACATCAACAAGAAGAAATATTGACTCTACGCCCTGCTAGATATTATCCTATGCTCACAAAGTGTCAGTTTTTGCTTGCAAGTGAGTTAGCATGAGATAAACATACTGGCACAAGGAGTTCTCCTGAGTGGTTACTGACTGTCTGTCTTTGATACAGATTTCAGTTACACGGTCTTGCAGGTAAAACTATACCTTGTAAATGTACATTTGTGCTGGAAAAAAAAAACTTACTGTTTCATTTGTTCTTATGGGGTTCAAATAGAGCATATTATCTCCATTGCCAATCTGTGAAAGTACATATGCAATAGTTTCATTTTGTTCCAACTGGGCGTCCATGAACCTCTCAAAGTTAAATAAATGCGCTATAATGTGTATAGCTGTGGACAAGAAAATAGTTGTGTTAGAGACATGTTATTAAAAAACCTATACAGTATCTCATCACATAACATTAAAATATGCACTGGATTCCAGGTCTAAGCTGTATTTATATTGGTATAACACAAATTACATGGCCTACCATTCTGGGAGTATACACCACCTAGTTTAGATCGTTTTTATCATGTAACTCTAACCTTTTCAAGCTTGTAATTAGTGAAAAATAAATGTAAATTAAATTCATTTAATATTGAATGTATAGACTATTCATACCTTGAATACATAATTTTTTAACAGAAATGCACATACATTAAGAAATGTTTGGGAATGAAGAAAGGCCTCTTAAGGTTCGTATCTTCATAGCATATCAGTTGTCGTTACTACATTTGAATCACACATTATTATAAATGTTTCCTGGAATTCTCGCCAGTGAATTTTGTTTGTGATTAACACTATACACATTGTGGGCTCTTTTTATCTATCCATTGAAGCACAGTTACAACACATTAGGGCTTTAGTAATATGTGGGTGCGACCAGCAGTGCTCAACAATACAACTGTAACTAATGCACTGACACATTCTGAACACATATTTGGTTTGTGGTGATTTGTGATAAAAACTGTGCACTAGCAATACAATAAATTATTACAATAAAGTTAGACAGTGCGCTAGGGGTTGAATTTAAAGAAATTAAAGACAAGAACTTTACCAGTGTGAAAGGCTATCATGTAAGCAACCAGTTTGTGAAAGGTGATGTTTCTGTCCAGCTGTCTTGTAATGTTCCGACTGCAGCACTTAAAAACAAACAAACAAAAAACAGTTTATGCAATAAACCCCAATGATATGTCAATGGCCACTCAGGTATGCAGCATGCAAAATGGGGCCGGATACAAAAATTATGCTTTCATTTATCACACTCTATAACTCGCACACTAAGTAGGTTTTGGAGGTCATTGTCACACAGGTAGATTAAGGCATATACAAGGATTGTGGGAAACCTTTGACTTTTGACCTCCAGGTCAAGATCACCGAATACCAATCTGATTCTCATTTTTTTACTTTGTCATGACAGCAGTAGAACCGATTAATCAGATTTGGATACATTTTTTAAAAATGTACCACCTCAGTACGTACTTGGTTCCTACTACCTTTGAAGTAAATCTGTTAGCAGGTGAAAATAGCCTCTTTTATCGCCTCTCAAAGTACCATTGACCAAGAACCAAATCCAGTGATCCAACAATGACCTGCTCAGGATTCACATATACTGGACATGAGTTCATTGTACAAACACTTCTTCTTCTTCTTCTTCTTCTTCTTCTTCTTCTTCTTCTTCTTCTTCTTCTTCTTCTTCTTCTTCTTCTTCTTCTTCTTCTTCTTCTTCTTCTTCTTCTTCTTCTTCTTCTTCTAATAGTGTTTGACTTTGATAACGCTTTGCAAATTAACACATATTCAAATACATGTCTGAATCCTGAACACAAACCTGAACATGAAAATACCACGTTCATTCCAGCAGTATAATAAATATATTACATGGATAGAATCAGTGTTCCATAAAAGTACAGTATCTAGCATGTCTTATGATACGCATTACTAGAATATACATTAAGCATTTCATTTAATGGCCTGTCACACACTACTCTGTGAACATGATAACTGCCTTGGTTTTGTACCAATCTTCACCAAGCTTTTATGTTATTATTCAATCCTATGTTTCGGGTTGCATTTGACTATAATCTTTCACTCCCTGTCCTCTTACTGTGCGATTATGAGGACCCGCTCTTAATGCCTGCACTGGGTTTCATAGAAAGTAATGGCTGCAGATACCGGAATACATGATTCTAGTTAATAATTGTGGACGACTCCTTATATCAACAGAAATATTATGTACATTAAAGTACTTTTCTATTTACATTTAGTTATTTTATATACTTATTTATTTTGTTCATTCAAATGTTTGCACTGAATAATTCAGAAAGGAATTTTTAAAATGTGAGGCAGGAAATAGTGGAGCTGCTCCAGAATGCTCCAGTGACCCAGCCCCAGCATCCCCAGCTCAGCTCCGCGGTGTAGTGTTATTTGCAGGTAAGTGATAAAAAGTGGTATGCAGGGCACTGCGCTTGCTCGCGCATGCTTAAACAACTTCCGCTAATAAAGCAGGAAAGTGTCTGTTCATCAAATGTGGTACGTTATGCTGTTTTTTGGTGTTTTACATCTTTTTTAACTGAATTTTTATACCGTTAAGAAAATAGCATACAAATATTTATAATATGCAATACATTGGGTCTTGTACATTTCTTTACTTCTGCAACTCTGCGGTGGACTTCTCATTGTGTCTTGTTTTTCGTGAACTTTTTCCAGTTTAAGTTTGCAAAAAAAAATATGTATAATTAATGGTAAATGGTAAATAGTATACCCGTTTACAGCATTAGTAAACCTCACAACTCTCAACTATACTGGACTATATGGCACCGAATTGTATCAGTACTTGAATTATTCTTCAGGGTAGCCTCGATTGGGTCAAACTATTTGAAAAAAAAACAAAAAAAAAACATTAATGCGGTAGCCTATAAATACATTGTAAACCTAGGCTTATAAATAGAATTATCAAACCATCCGATTTATTTCTTTAAATTTCAAAGCCCAGAAAGCAGTCCCTGTGGAAGGAGTCATTTTATTCAAAGTAAACTCCCATCACAACCAATCAGCTTTTGATTTCTATATTATTATTATTTATTTTCTTAGCACACGCCCTTATCCAGGGTGACTTACAATTGTTACAAGATATCACTTTTTTTTTTTTTTACATACAATTACCCATTTATACAGTTGGGTTTTTACTGGAGCAATCTAGGTAAAATACCTTGCTCAAGGGTACAGCAGTAGTGTCCACCACCTGGGATTGAATCCACAACCCTCCGGTCAAGAGCCCTAACCACGACTCCACACTGCTGCCATAGTATATGAAAGGGAACTAGATACCCACAACCATAGAGACTACCGCAGAAGAGAGCAACGATAAAAGCAAAATGTCTAGATTTATTCAAGTATCCGAGAATAAAAAGCAAAAGAAAGTAAACAGAGCTTTCTTTTGCTTTCTAAATCTGATCTGCATTTAAGTGAAATTTAATCGTGGATTTAAACATTCCAAATACTGAAATAGACTTCAAATTTGAATTCAGAATGTTTAAGTCCTCGTACACTACACCTAAAAAACATATTGCTTGCATTTGAAACACCACACACAAAACTTGTATTTGCACAGATATACTGTTGTTGTATTGCCTGTGGTTTCATTATTCTATTGCAAATATGCTTTTTTTTTTAATTACTTGACCTTTCAAACTTCCTCATACATACTGTCATGTTTACATAGCACTTTCTTAATTCTTTTCTCCAAAAAAATAAAAAAGTACCTGTATTTTTTTTTTCAAAACTACCACTATAAGTAACTCTGAAATTGTTTCCTCGACATGTTCTCTTTCTCTTTCTTTCTTTCTTTCTTTCTTTCTTTCTTTCTTTCTTTCTTTCTTTCCATACACAAAAACCCAGCATAACTAGATGATACAGTAACCACTGATGGCAAAAGGGAAATGATTGACTGTAAATCGCACCCCTTCCTTTTTTAATAGAACTATCAGTTCCTTTTTAATCTAAATATGTTCATATTGGGTTATGCAGTCTGAATTTCAAAACAGGTGAAAATAGAGAGGAACATGAAAGTTTGATCAGTAACAGGAAACTGAGAGGCTTGACCCAACCCATGATAGTTTAGAAAGATTTAGCTAATGTGCAACACTGTTACATTTAAACAACTATGACTGGAAACAAAGAACATTGAACACATGCTTTCAGATTCATTTTATTTACATTCATTAGCTGTATTAACATTATTCCTGGTCCTCCTGTTATTGTGCTGATGACTCATGCAGATTACATATTCTGATTGGACAATGGGAGTGAGTTTGAACTGCAGTGCACGATGGGAGAAAAAAATTGTTTTTCTCTTGCAGCATCTATTAAACATCTGCCTATTCCAACATTAAAGAATACAATCAAGGGGGCAGAATCAACACCAGTGATACTACAGGTATCACATATCTTATAATGTAGTTTCAGCACGTAACTAAAACTTACAAGAACTGGAACTTTAGCTTCCCAACAAGAGGTGTGCCCCCAGAGGCATGCTATTATTAATCTGTACAAAATGTGAAGCTCTGAGACCACAATGATAAATACCTATATTATATAGCAGTAAGTAGCTTCAAGTCAGATTTTTTTTTTATTTTTTTTTTACTGTATGCCTTTTTATGATATTGTTTAAGCCTTTGCTAAGGTGCTTTCACTTGAGTTTAGGAGCCATTCTTTATTTCTAGTTGCCATCGTCATATGTAACATAGTGTCTTTATACCAGGGCACATAGTGCACAGCTACAGATGTATTGCCAGCAGTATAAAAGTAAACTTGATAGATGATCAGTACATTCTGGCTGATCTAGTTTATACTGCATTCAGTCCTAGGCAACTAGAAATGTAGAGCAGCTCTGAACCAACGTAAAAGCACCTTAACAAAGGAAAAAAACAAAGAAAAAAACCACAGTGTCTTTCTTACTTGACAAGATCCTCTGAGGAAGGACAGTAGATTTCTGCAGACTGGTAGAAGGATGAGCATGCAGTTGAAATTCAGACAGGCTGCAGGAGCCCGTGCCCAGGATAAGGCATCCTAGAAAGGTACAATAAAGCAGCATTTATTTAGCAATAAAAATATTAAAATAGTTGGACTTTGAATTACTGCACATGAAGTAAATACAGTACTGTACCTAATTATTTAAGTGTAGTATTTCTGGTATACCGGAATCAAACACTTTTTTCCTTGAAAATATATTTTGTTTCTTTAAATTCTAAAACGGCATTAGTTCATTTAAATTCTAACACAAAAAATACAGAATTGTTACACATAATATGGTTCCAAATTTGGCTTTGATTTACTAGCATTTAAGAATATTGCTCCAAAAGGATTTCATCTTCACCTCAACTGGAAAACCCGCTTCGTTGTCACACAGACAGGCTGCTACTTGGTTTGAAGTTTGATGAATAACAGAATAAGCAATAAGAAATATATACAAAACCGTACTTACCCCAATCAGGACCCTTGTGTAGTAGAAGCGTTCATCTAGGTAGACTATATAATAATACACGAAGAGGAATATATTGATCCCAAGCCATACCAACTGAAACAAAAGAGATGTGCATGTGTATTGTTAACATGTCCATACTTTAAAACCATGATAAAAAATAACAATAATTATAAACATTAATTTTACTAATACTTACAATGACTAAGATGGAAAGTCCCTCGTTCACCACCCAGTTGCCCATGCTGAAAGGAAATAAACTGATTCTGGTGATCAGCACTGCAGCTGGCGATATAACTGCCTCACAAGGAAGTGAAAAAGATAGTCATGGTGTAATCCCCTTCCCTTACATTCATACAAGTGTGTTTGCGCATTCCTCTCCTTCATGCAGTTCAGTTTATTTGAGTGAGCTGCTCGCAAGCACTCAGTCATTGAATACAATGTTAATCTCAATAACCTTTGGTCCCCCTTTGCCAAAATAATCAGTGAATGCATGCAATTGAAAATGATAAGTGTGGCACAATTACTTCTGATAATAACTATTCTGAGAACCACATACATAGACAAACTTACGGTTTCATAATTTACATTTATTAAAGTTCAACTCCCATGGAGTAAAATGACTGGTATTCAGAGTCATGCATTGCTAATACAACTTTGACACTTGGACCACTCTCATCCCAGGAGTACACTGGTGCTACTCAGTAGCTTAATAGAAGGGGTCTGAAGCCAGCAGGCCACAGCTTTCCAGCAATGGAAAAAAATACATCATTCCTGTTGCAAACAATAGTGGGATTGTATCACAGAAGTCGAAAATACCACCAAAAAACCCACCAAAAAACACGAATGCTGTGAGAACAAGAAGGGTAGGGCTTCCAGGGCTAAAAGTCAACAGGATTGCTTATGAAGCCACTGATAAACAACAAAACTCCAGTAATGTGTTGCCTGACATCTTGTGGAGAGAAGTGTAATTACACCATACCCTTTCAATATGAGTAGCATTTTCCTAATTTTACTTTAAATTACAGATACATATCATTTTAGTATTTCTTGTCATTATGTAGTAAATCTTGCCTCAAATGGTTGATTATAAATAAACAGCTGAAAGGAACTGTTATCAGCTTGTCCATTATGTGTATGTGTGTAATTCCCTTATTACTGGAATCATAGCTAGCATAGTGTAAAATTATGTTCACATAATGATGTCAAGGTGTCAATTATAATCAGCTGACTTTGTTAATACTTTCTTCAGGCATCCATATTAGGTTAATATTGAGCAGAAAAGCCTGTTTGCCTGATTTGAAAGGGACTCTTGTACTGTCGAAAGTGTTTAATATAAATATTGACCTGCTCCCACCACTATTGAACATGCTGCATATTTGTATTTCATTAAAAAAAAAAGAAAAAAAAACACTGAACACCATACATTTTAAGAACGGTATCGTTTTATTGACATACCAGCAATAAAAGAATCTGAAGAGCTGGTAAAGCTCAAGACTGTGCTTGAGGGCCACAGTACTCAGTGTTTTAAGGAGGTTATCTGTCCAGCATGTGTCCATCGCATCAGATACAATGCAATAAATGATCGTTGCTGTGGTGTCCTGCTGGCTCAGTCCACCGTGATGCAGGACCATTCTGAAAAATAATATAACCAATTACCTATCAAATATAATATAACCAATTACCTATCATATATATATGGAAGTAAATTGATCATAATACAATGACATCACCGTTCAAGCTGCCATGACTTTTCAAAGAAGTAGGACATGGCAATCCGGCCTGAATCAATAAAAGAACGATTTCTAGCTATTCATCCAATCAAACTCATCTTTTTAACTGGTTATTCTTCTATATCAATTAACCTAATCCTGCCCCTTAATGGTCCCCATGAGGAACACATATAGTACACAGAACATGACTTACATTAGCTGTATGATCCAGTGAAAGACGCTCCACTTGATCCCTGTTTACACCCATGGATGGCAGCAAAAAAGAAGGCTGCTTCTTCTCTGCACATTCCACCATGGGTGACTCAGGACTGCCAGTGGACAACAAAGAGGCTAAACTGGGTTCCTATTGATACCCATGGATGGCAGCAAAAAAGAAGGCTTCTTCTCTGCACAATCCACCATGGGTGCTTTCAGAACTGCCAGTGGGTTCTGAAAAGGAATGTAACCAATTACCTATCTTATGCATTTTAAGAACATTTATTAGGCAGTACAATAGAGATCTTTCTGGGCTTATTTGAAAACGTTTTAATTCTTATTTTTGAGATGCATGATAATATTTAAAAAATTGTATCAATTAAGGTGGATTATTTGATTTTAGAACATCATCCAACAATAAGACGCAAAGCTAAAATGCACTGTGTAACAAGATGACATGACAATACAGTGACATCACTGCTTGATGTCATTGATACCATCATAAAGCTGTGACATCATTACTTGATATAACTGCGCATAAGCTACTTTTCTATGAACTTAGATGTGAAGGTTTTTTCTTCTTTTTTAACTATTGAAAAAATAAAAGAAGTATTTTTATTACCTGATTGTCTTCATTGTCCAGGTTTCTGATAGGTGTGTTGGTTAATGGTGGGGTTCCTTTTGGGAATAAAGGATTCATAAAATGCCTAGATTCATGACAATGTTTGATTTAGAGTGCCCAATTAGTTATTTACCTCTGCCAATTTGAAATGCCCAAATATTCTTTTCCCAATTTGAAAGGTCTGGATATTTGCCCTATTTTGAAATGCCCAATATTTCTCCCTAATTTGAAATGCCCAATTTCAGTGTCACCTCACTGCAGCAACCCACATACTGACCACGGAGTCCAGCCAATCGCAATGTTTCACTTGACGAACCTAAGCAGCGAATGTGGCCAAGCTATTGAACCCTGGAAGGAAAGAGTTACAGTAAGCTTGGCTGGTCTCTGCCCGGTCTCGTCGAGTGCCTGCCCAGGGGTTGCTGTGGCACAGTGAGGTGAGCCAAGCCCATCCGATTTTCCCTCCCTAACCCGTGGGAGCGCAATGGCCAATGAAGCGCTCAATAAGGGCCCCCAGTCAAGATCGGCAACTTGACGCAACCAGGATTTGAATTAGCAAGCTTCTGATTGCATGACCCCCCCTGCACTCCACAAGGCAGTGCTTTTACTAGGTGAGTCACTGAGGACCCTAAAGGGGATGGGGGCTTAAACAAAGTCATGTGAGTCGCAGCTGACGAGACTCAGACTATCAGTATCTGTAACGTCAGGCTGCTCATCGCTGAAATCTCCAGCTGCCTCAGTGTCCTCCAGTGATGGATTCATAAAGTCATGTGAGTCGCAGCTGACGAGACTCAGACTATCAGTATCTGTAACGTCAGGCTGCTCATCGCTGAAATCTCCAGCTGCCTCAGTGTCCTCCAGTGATGGATTCATAAAGTCATGTGAGTCACAGCTGACGAGACTCAGACTATCAGTATCTGTAACGTCAGGCTGCTCATCGCTGAAATCTCCAGCTTCCTCAGTGTCCTCCAGTGATGGATTCTGATTGACAGGTTCTTCCTCCTTGGAGACCACCACTACAGGTGGCTGCCAGTCAGGCTGCAATGCTTTGTAGAACAGGTTTGACATCGCTATTCTGCTTAACAGGCCCCGGCGATAGAGGACCAGTAGAGGTTGCTGTTCACAAGAAGTAAAAAAAAAATAACTTGATTTTTTTAACTATTCTTTTACTAAACTGATATAAACATGGGTTATGAGGGATCTATAACATTCTTGAATCAGAAGCAATGGTGCACTCGCTTTATAATGATATTTTGAATGTACAACAACTGCATTATACTACTTAAATTCAAACAATTTTTTATATATATACTGTATGAACCCTTTAAAGGTCCCCATGAGAAATACAAATGAAGATCTTGATTTACATTTGCTGTCCTGTCCAGCTTATCATTCTCCATGTCCAACCGATAAGGAGCCGGCTGCACTTGGTTTCTTTTCTTGCGCATGGCAGGAAGCTTGAATGACATTTTCTTCTGCTCTGCGCATTTGATTTTAAGTTTTTGAGCAGCAGTCAGAGGTGTCTGAAAAGGAATGCAAAAAAAATCTTGTTATTCTTTTTGTACACATTAAAATAAGTCACGTCCCCATTAGAATGTACAATAGTAGTGCAACATCTTTAATATAAAAATAATAAGTATTTCTATTACCTCATTGTCTTTGGTGTCGCCATCATGGTCAATGACTAACCTGTCCATTGTTTTTTTTAGGACTGTTTTCTGGGAGACAAGGATCTCTACCAGTGCAGGGTCCTTCATCAAGGCCAAGCTCTCTTTAAGCCTCTCTTCAGGGAGGATGGGCTTGAGGGGCCTTGTCTTTGAAGAACCTTCACCAGAAAAGAAATTACAAATCAGAACAGAGCGCAATGAGGCTAAAATGAAAATGTGAATTTCTAAAATCTGAATATTGAACTACAACAATATATTTCCTAAAAAGTGAAATAAAGATAATTTGCAGCAAACTCTGAGCTATTTTGTTTTGTTTTCTCCTCAGGTGTCCCCAAAAAATCCCTTTTATAGTAACTGTATGTTTTCACTCTTTTTTCTACAAATACGTTTTATTTTTAGTAACACATGGCTTGCTATCGCCATTTTCCATTCAGATGTAATGACACACCCCATAATGAACCATAAAAATACACTATGAGTACAAAAGTCGGGCGGTGCTTTGATTGGATCCCATTGTAATTTTCACAAAAAGGATCAATTCTGATCAATTAAAGAGGTGTTTGCTTTTGAAATGCTGTGCAAGACTGACATGGGCTTGTCCAAAAGCCTCAGTCTGGATCCTGGGTCATGCTGTCAACATAAAGGAAAAACTGTGAGGTCATGAGTGATGCCTAGGAGAACTGTGATGTCATTAGAAACACAGTGAAAAGTGGTTTCAGGGTAAAGTAAAACCTGCTATGTCCACAGGCATATACATAATATAAACTATGCAATTAAGTATGTCTGCAGGAAGCTGTTATATCCCTTAATATGCCATGATTCTCAATGATGAGCCTGTGACACCAGATTTATAGCACTGGAAATGTAGATTAGGAATAGCAGAGGACCTAGTACTGATCCGTGGTACTCCACTGGTTATCTCGCTCCATTTTGAGGTTTCTCCTCTAATCAGTACTCCCTAATCCATGTGCATGCTTTGTCAAAAGCTTTCTGGAAATCTAAATAAACCATGTCATAGGCTTTGCAGTTATCCACTATCAACATTGCATCCTCAAAAAAGTCAAGCAGGTTAGTTAGACACGATCTCCCTTTCCTAAAACCATGCTGACTGTCTCCCAGGATACTGTTACCATATAGGTAATTTTCCATTTTGGATTTTATTATAGTTTCCATAAGTTTACTTATAATAGAAATCAGACTTATTGGTCTGTAGTTACCTGGTTCAGTTTTGTCTCCCTTTTTGTGGATCAGTTTTACGTTTGCAATTCTCCAGTCTGTCGGTACAACCCCTGGGTCAAGAGACTGTTGCAGGTTAGCAGTTTGTAAATAACTTTTTTATTTCTTTGAGTACTATTGGGAGGATCTCATCTGGCCCAGGGGATTTATTTATTTTAAGAGCTCCTAGTCCCTTTAACACTTCTGCCTCTGTTATGCTAAAGTTATTTAAAACTGGATAGGAACAGGTCTACATGTGGGGCATGTTGTCTGTATCCTCCTTTGTAAAAACTTGAGAAAAGTAATCATTTAATATATTTGCTATTTTTTTTTCTTCATCTTTGATTTTGCCATTTGTATCTCTCAGACATTTTACCTCCTCTATGAATGTTCTCTTGCTGTTATAATATTGGAAAAACATTTTGGAATTGGTTTTAGCTCCCTTAGCAATGGCCATTTCTATCTCTCTCTTGGCCTTTCTAACTTCCTTTTTGACTTGTGTTTGCTGTTCCAAGTACTCTTTCTGTGTACTTTGTTCTTGGTCCCTTTTAAACACTCTGTAAAGTGACTTTTTTCTCTGAATATTTTTTTTAATTGATCTATTAAACCATTTTGGTTTAGATTTAGATATGTCTACTTTTGGATGTAATTGTTTTGCGCCTCTAGTATTTTTAAAAAACAGCCATCATTTTTCTGTGGATGTTTTCTCTATTTTACTTATGTTAGTCTCTGTTTCATTCTTTCATAGTTTGCCTTCCTAAAGGTCCCTTTTAAACGCTCTGTAAAGTGACTTTTTTCTCTGAATATTTTTTTTAATTGATCTATTAAACCATTTTGGTTTAGATTTAGATATGTCTACTTTTGGATGTAATTGTTTTGCGGCTCTAGTATTTTTAAAAAACAGCCATCATTTTTCTGTGGATGTTTTCTCTATTTTACTTATGTTAGTCTCTGTTTCATTCTTTCATAGTTTGCCTTCCTAAAATTGTAAACCTTAGCTTTAGTCATTATTTTTGGGGTTTTAAAAAGCACTTCAAAGGAGACCATGTTGTGGTCTGAGTTTGCCAATGGTTCTCTGACCTCTGTTTTAGTTATTCTGTCTTCGTTATTTCAAAAGCCTTGACAAATTGCGTTAGGAAGCAGTCATTTGTCATTTTCACCATTTCAATTTCATCTGTCGTGCTTCCCATCAGGCTTTACCACTTTATATGGGGGAAGTTGAAATCCCTCATTAATATGTCTTCTACTTTGCTGCACGCATTTCTAATGTCATTGTATAACAGATTATTCTGCTTGGTGCCTGAATTTGGCGGTCTATAGCATGCCCCTATTATTATGCCCTTTGAATTTTTGTCCATTATTCTGACCCATATTAATTCTGCATTGTTTTTTACTTCCAGATTTAACACCTGGGCTTCAAGACTATTTTTGATATATAGCCCTCCGCCTCTTTTGTCCTGTCTTTCCTATACAGTGTATACCCACTATTATATTCGTCTCTATCACTCTCGGATAACCAAGTTTCTGTAACATCTATCACATCGTAGTTACCTGTTAGTGCAGTAGCTTCAAGTTCTAACATTTTGTTTCTGAGACTTCTAGTATTTAGATAAATACATTTAATGGCTTGTTTTGATGTAGTCTCCTTTCTGTTTTTTTGTTGATTTCTCCCTCCTTCCTTTCTAGTTTAAATGCTTCTGAACCTCCTCGAGGATCTTTTCTCTGAGTAGATTGGTTCCCTTTTTATTTAAGGGAACCAATCTACTCGGAGAAAACACAAGACAGGATGATATTGCTAACCTTCTTCTGAGGAGTGTACTGTAAGTGTTCCGCCACAGACTTCCAAACACCGGAATCACGTTCTGAGGATTCCAAATGGTTGCTCAATTACAGTACGAGCACATTTAAAGGTACGATTATACCTTCGGCAGGGGTTGTGGGGTTGAGCAGCCAACGCTTCACATACCCGTTGTCCTCTATCAACCAGCCTTTCAGACTGTCATACCGCTGAAACGCAAATTAGTGAGGATAAACAAGTCATGAGTAGAGCAACGATAGTTTACATACACATTTGTGACGTAGTTGTTTGCATCACAGATCACACACTACTTGCACGTTGACAGAATAGGTCTCCTTACGATTTACGTAGAAGTGCTTATTCTGTGTTGGTTACGCGTACCTTAGTGCTACAAGCAAACAGTGTGCTCTCCGCATCTCTCCTTCCAGGTCAGCCTGAAGCAGTTGGCAGATGTTAAGTTAATTCATAAATTAATTCTTATTTATAAATTAATTTTTAAATTTATAAATTAATTCTTAAATTTATAAAATAATTTGTAAGTTAATTTGTCAATTCTTAAGTTAAATCGTAAATTAGCTGTTTGCCAATTAAACTTTCAATTTTATATGGCAATTGAACTTTCAAGTTCATTTGGCAATTTAAATTTTTAAAGCCTATGTTTGTACATTGTCAATCACACAAGGGGCTGTCTCCAATCGATAGTGTTGTTTATGCCTTAGTGATGTCGCTGTGTTCCTAGCAGTGATGTAACTTTGGTTTCAAAAGTGGGGGGATGGGACTGGGAGGCAGTTTCTGGGGCATCCATGAAGATGATTCTATCTGAAATAATACAATGTTATTTACACAATGATAACAAAATATTGCATCCTTTGTATGTCTAATTAAAAGATCCAAAAACATTCCCGTGGCAAAATCATTCAAAACAATAAATTGTTGGCACAATGTTGTCATGAGTGATGCGTGTGGCAAATAGCTGCATTCAGTCACTTCTGAGTCATGGAATTACGAAGCCATGACTTTCAGTTTCGAAGAGCACGACGCGCCACTTAGATCGGGTCTGGATCCAGGATAAAGCCCCCGAGACAGAGTAGAGCGCTAGAGAGACTGTGGCACAATCCAGATTTAATGAGAGGGATGAGGATTGCGCTTGAAATATATTTCTAGAAACGTTGAGGGTTTCCCCACAATTAGATAAGATAAATACAGTTTTGCTATTAAAATGATGCTAATATGATGTGTTGGCATAAGAAAAGGGTGTTTTTTAAAAAGTTTTGTTCAACTTCCATCCACTTATAATATGCATATGCGCTTGTAGCTTGAACCTCAAACCGCTGTGTATCGATGATAATGTAAATAAACACCAAGCTCCAGACAGTGAGTTTCAAACTTTAAAGGTGTTCCTGTTTACAGGTAAGAACTCAACTTTACTACGATGAACGTGATAATGTTCGTTATGGTAATTGTTTATTTATTAATTTAAAAATGTTTGGTAAAATGTGACAGATTTCTTGGAACATTGATAAATAGAGATGCGAGAGTTTGTGCGATGTATTTAGGCAGCAGTGTGGAGTAGTGGTTAGGGCTGTGGACTCTTGACCGGAGGGTTGTGGGTTCAATCCCCAGTGGGGGACACTGCTGTTGTACCCTTGAGTAAGGTACTTTACCTAGATTGCTCCAGTAAAAACCCAACTGTATAAATGGGTAATTGTATGTAAAAAATAATGTGATATCTGTATAATGTGAAATAATGTATAATGTGATATGTTGTAACAATTGTAAGTCGCCCTGGATAAGGGCGTCTGCTAAGAAATAAATAATAATAATAATAATTTAAACATGCAGAATAATTTAGAATCTGTAATATATCATCATTAATTTGCTATAATTGTGTAAAAAGTGGTAATGAATTTAGTTGTTATTGATGTCTATATTTATTTGCAAAGGTCATTTTGCTGTTTTAAGTTGTTTTTACTTGAAATGAGATGGTTACACTGTAAGTAGACAGAAACCTCAGTGTGATAACATTAGTAAACAACACAAGCTATGGTGAATTACAAACATAAACCATTTCCCTGTGTTTTGGATACATCAACCTAGTGCATCCTCCTCTATCTTTGTCCATTCGTTTGCTATTTTCCCCCCAACAATACTGTGAGCTCAGGCTGTATACAAATTTGTCAGCCGGGGCATTTAAACTATGCACCACGTATGTTCACTTCTCATTGGTCAGTTTCCCTAGTTAAATTGGGTAGAGCTTCAGGATTGGATCAACATTAAGGATCAGTGGAGACCGATCCAGATCCTCCTAGTAAAACACCATCTCATGATCCAGCTCTAGTGATCCCTTTTTACTTGTTTTCAGCTCATAAACTGTTGTAGATTTCACGTTAGCTGTAACATTTTATAAGTAACTTGAACTCTACAACTGTTTAAGAGATGAAAACAATTAAAAAGACCTAATGAAGCAAATTATCAGTTCAATTAAGGGTCTAGTTAAGTAATTGAGAGCTCAGTTAGAATGAGAACCAGCAGACACAGGGGGTCAGTTGCTTATGCAGGAGGTCAAGTGAAAGGGGAGCAACTTAGTAGTGTGTTTAGTTCTTCAGTCTGCTCTGATCTAAGACATACTGGGGTCCATGTTTTCCAGTTATCCACAGCAGGAACTACCACTTGAGAGTATGACTAAGAGCATGCCAACATGCTGAAGCTTGCACCTCACACAACGCAGCTGTATGAAAAAAATATATATATATCTGCGGTGGGTCTGCATGGTCGGAGTGCAGCTTTTATAGCTGTCTGCGCCTGACGTATCACATTCATCTGTGACAGAAGCGTGAACCAGCCTGGAGTCCCACTTCTGAGAAACCAGAAGTGTGTGAAGGACACGGATACCCGCATCCCTGAGAGCCACGCTGGTAATTTGAAGATGAACTTATTATGGACAAAAGTCAAAGGACCTTATTTTTTTGTAGATGTTGCATTGATTTACTGGCCCATTTACTAACATTACAACCCCACCACCCATAGTGATCAATGAGGAGGTATTTGTCTTTCCTCATGTGTGACATAAAATGGATCAAGCACAATATTTCAGACAGTAACCTATCATGATACTGGCAGCTCTAGTATTTACAGCTGTGACAGGGTATGTTATTGATATACTTCATAGACATCATTAAGACAAAAGTTGAGCATGACCAAAAAATCATGAATTCATTCATAAATACATTTACTTTTAAATAATTACTTACCACATAAGCATCATGAAATGAAACATGTTATATAACATCCAAACATCGGTGCTGTGGGACATTGCCCAGCAGCCCTGGGAAATGTATTTATTATTATTTTTGTAGTAGGTTTTATTTTTTTAAATGTGAAAAGGGTAAAGTCAGCGTGAATTGATTAACCATTTCCACAGTTTTTCCGGTGTTTTCCGGTGTTTATTGGCTATCCACCGATTCAATTTTTTATTTGGTATTGGGGGGTGTTTTATCGGGTTTTATCGGTTAAAACCGAAAATCAGAAGCCCTATGTATATATCACAGTAGTGTTCATACATAGTAAGTTACTTTACATCTTCCATATCAAGCTACTGTTTTATATAGATGATTATTTCATTTGGATCCTGTTAAACCTGTGAAGCCATACACCTCCAACGCCGCAGATCAAGGCAAAAATGTCTTTTTATACATATTTTTGGTAGCCAGATATAGTTCAATTTTCAGAAGTTTCCTCTTGAGAACCATTAGTGCTTCCTGGGGTTCATTTTGTGTTCAGCAATGTCAAGGTTGAACTGCAAACTGCACAGTACCTGAGTGACTAGATCATCAGGGAAAGTAACTGGTTATTGAGACGGGATTTAACTTGATGTTGGAGGTTCCAAAGTAAACTGGGAATGTACTATAGGTCACAGTGTGTGACTGGGGTAAAATAAATATATAGTGAAGTATTGTTATATCGTTGATTTCTTCTCATTGGTGTTAATCAATTCATCTTCGAAAGTAAAAACTTGTTTTGGTGATAAAGTGTCTGAAAATGCAAGGTGACGCAATATTCGTAGCCGTTATTGTATTCATCTTATGAAGTAATTTAGTTTGCTTTCCAAATTGGCCATTTCTAAATGAGAATTGGACTTGTGTGTTTAAGGATTAACAGACAAGCTCTGACTGGTTTTCCCATTCTGGGACTCATTCAGTGTATCGTTTGCAAAGTCAGCAGTGCTAGACGGCGGCAACCGTGGCTTGCAGAGCAGACAAAAGATGTGAGAGCATGCCCACAGTCCTTGTGTAATGCTGGAGGAGAACAGCTTTTTACAGGGGTGGCAGAACTGGTAGAACACAAGCATGAAAAAGATGGCTATGGAGTATCCAATCAGCAGCTGCAGAACAAGCAAAGGAGTGCATACATACTGGTAGACATCAGTCTGAAATACATACCACAGCAGAATGAGAGTGGCGTTCTCTATAAACCTCAGCATGTAATACACCGCCACCAGGTACCAGTTCTGGGACTTGTTGATTAAGTCAGGGTCACTGAGTTTCAGCTGGACTGCTGACCAGCAAAACATGTTGATACCGGCGTAGAGAAACGTAAGAAGGCACAGCACGATGGTGGTGCCCACTCTTGTCAGCGTTTTCTCAATGTTTTCCGGGAAAGGGGATTTACTTTGCCAGAACAGTATCCAAGGATAGAAGAAGAAGATGAAGAAGTTCAAGAGCACCACTGGGAGGATCCATATCTGGAGTACTGAACTGAACAGGACCAGGACCACAACTCTGGTGGCAATCTCAAAACTTCTCCACAGGAATATGCACAGATACGCTGCCGGCTTCACCTCAACTTCGTAATCATCATACTTGATCTTTATGGCAAGAATGTTGCAACGTAGGGCACCATACACTATAGACAGCAGGGAAACGATCATCAATGTACCTGAAAGAAGAAGCACACCAAGAAATGCACTAAGTCAATGCTGGAAGAAAAAAATCAAAAAATCTTAATGTATCAGTATGGGGAAAGAATTATGTTCACATATATATATATATATATATATATATATATATATATATATATATATATATATATATATTTCAGGTAGATCATAAAGCTATGGATAGGATGCCATTCAAAACATCTGTGGACTGAGAAGTACATCTCGTCAATCAATACGTCCTTTCCCTCGTCCCCTTATAAAAGTTTACCACTGTATTTTTGAAGTTTTCCCATGCTTTCCCACTGTTTTACAATGCCTTTACTGTGCCATAGTTTACCCTGGTTTGCCATGTTTATTAATATTCTTTACCATACCTTGCTATTCTTCATAATGTTCACCTATACTTTACCACGCTTCACTATGCTTTATAACCTGGTGCACTGGTTGATCTGTGGCTCAGAGGGAACAGTGCCCCCTTCTAAGCCACCAACCCCACTTTCAACAGCACCTGACTTCCCACGAGATCCCCCCCCCCCATCACTGTACTAGCCAGGATCAACCTTGCTTCTGAGACCTGAGGAGTTCAGGCTCCAAGGTGGTTTCAGAAAATTCCTTGATGAACGTTCTAAACATACAAATGAATGCAATAATAAAAGGCATGTAAACCTGCAGATATCCTGTAGAACATACACACCTCGTCCGACTGAAATGTACTGCTGCAGCACACAGATGTACAGCTGCAGAGTGAGCTGGGGGGCAGAGCCCAGGAAGGCTTGGATCACTGATGTCCTGGCGAAAGCAGCCCGATGTGTGAACAGCTTGCCCTCTGCCTGACCCACTTCTTTTTCAGTCTCTTCTGTAAGGCCATCCTTGGGCATCTGCCTTTTCCTTGTAATACTGACATATGGCTCTTCAATACTACTAGCATAGCCATAGATGAAAAAAGCTTCCAAACACCTGAAACACAAAGTTTGACATAGCGTCAGTGTTTTTAACTACCATCGTACTTGACCTATTTCAACGTAATGCTGATTCTTTCTTTCAACATTTTTCCACATCTGAATGTTTTTGTTTGTGAATTGTAACATTTCTGGAACAGCACTTTAACATGGTAAATGTTATTACAGATATGACGAAGCATTTATTTGGGGATTTAAGTTCTGTGGACATTTTATAGAATATATCAATATGTTCTGCTGAAATATACTCATCTAGACCTCTCACAAGAGAAACTGATGTGGTGAATTAGGGAAATCTGGACACACAACGCGATGCAATGCCCTAGTGTGTGAGGGTACACAGAAATCCACTACATCAAAAAGTGACGTTTTTGAACACTGTAGTTTGACACAATAACATACAATGGCCTTCATACCTGTACCTTAAAGTATTTCAGAGTGTTATACAATAAAAAGCACACCTTATTTTTTGGAGTTAAACTCAAAGTGCAGAGTACAGAGTCTTCTATGATCTCTTTACTGCACTGTAAACTGCTTTAATGATCCTCAACAAAACAAAACTGCTCAGTCTTGGACGCAACAGCTTCAAGAGGTATTTTGTAGCTTCCTAGATACAGTACTGCCTTCTGGGGTGAAGCTGCATTACATATAAAAATGGCTAAATGATTAATTAAAAAAACAACAACTGCAGAACTGCACTTGTTTTGTGCAAGTGTGTTTGTGTGACCGATTGATAGAGAACAAACCCTCTCCTCTAAAAGGCTGCCTATCAGTAAACAGCAGAGAGACCTATAGAACCTCAGAGTTATGGACACCTTGGGAATAGAGGTTGTTCCTAAGTCTGAAATGTCTGTAACTCTGAAAAATAGTTTTCAGTGGTTTTAATAAATGTGTAAGTCTGCTATATATACCCTTAATGTGGCGAATAATACAAGGACACAGCACAGTAATGCAATACTCATATTGTTATAGTTTGAAAGACAGTGGAAAATGGCCAAATTGAACTTTCCATTCAAATTGTAATTTACTATATATATATATATATATATATATATATATATATATATATATATATATATATATATGTGTGTGTGTGTGTGTTGTAATAAATAGTTAGACAAATAATTAAACTTTGTTGATAATTGTAATGTGACATCATTTCCACTGTGTGGCAGGATAGCAGCAGAGGGAAGACTCAGAGACAGAAAGTGCAGTGAAACCAAAATATTTTAATTAACAAAACACAAATAAAAAGGCACGATGGCCAACCAAAAAGACAAACACAAAACAGGCTTTAAACAAACCCAAAAAAACCCACTCACTCTCTCTAACACACGTCTTCTCTCTGTTACAAACACTCACCTCCTAACAAAAACACTCACCTCCTAACAAACCCAACCACTCCCTTTTATACAGGTGCCTGGGCTAATTGGGCAATTCGCACCTCATTAGCCCAGGCACATTCCGCACATTCCACACATTCCTCACACATAAATTCACTGAACCACACCCCAAACTCACTCACATCCACTCTAAACAATACAAAAAACACAGAACCACCACAAAATAGGCTGCACCCCATCACACACTGATACAAGCATTCTGATACAAAACATCAACACCTGTTTCGGCCACTACAATTTATGTAATTCCAGTGATTCCAATAATACTGTATGTAAATCCAGTCAGACCAGTCTTCAGTATGCATGCATACCTAAATATTAGTTACATTCAATTTGACAGTAATTCTCCCGAATAAACTAACAAGGCAACAGTATTTCTCTACAGTATGAAGCCGTACAGGCCTCGTAATATTATACTGAATTACCACTACAGTAATGGATTTCTGCTCTCTTCCTCTCCCTCTTGTCTTTTATAATATGATAAATGACTTATAATCGAATATCACAAGGCCCCATCACCATACACCCATTTATAAAGTGAATAAAAGAGAAAGTTTAGAAAACAACTGTGCAATGTAATTATTATTATTATTTTAAAATGCAATGTATTTGCACATGCACGTTTGTTAATTCAAAAATTGGCTACAATTAATTGTATTTAAGATGAATGACAACACCGGGTCATAATCATTAAAAAAAAAAAAAAAAAAGAAATCCACAATCATACCATGATGACATATGAACACCAAATCACCACAGTGCAGATGCTATACCAACTACTGTATATATAGTACACTATTGAACCGTAAACCGTTTAATAGCATCTCTGACCAGAACAGCTGGTCAGAGAACAATGTATGCGGTTTACATCCAATAAACAGAGCGATAGCCTACCTGACAAAGGGTCCCAGCTGTAAAATATGCAGCAGCAGAACGAGAGGTCTATCCCTGCTCAAGTCCCTGTGAATGAACGTCAGGGTAAACTGTACCAGCACTGATGGCACCAGCGCGAAGAGGAGAGTCAGCCCTTGCCAGATCTTGTCCCCCCCAGATCTGTACGTGCTGCTCAGATACAAGGCTGCTGTCGTCTCTGCAGTAAAGAGGGAGACAGACACGAAGATGGAGCTCGGAAATCGCATTCTCAAAGAGCCATAGGGAGAAGCAAAAAGGCTTCTTTACTACATATCGTAAGAAAACAGTGGTGATCCACCCAACTCAGGCACAATGTCTTCGCATTTGGATGCGGTGTCAGCTGCTGCTGCAGAGAAATTAATTGTGCAGGTTGTTTTCCTGCAGTGACACACTAGAGGGCACCAGAGAGGCCTGTAAATCAGAACACAATTCTAAAAGGTATTATTCAAAATTCTTAACGCTATTGACAATGTCGACAAAAGGGACTTTTTCGACCTGAAAAGAGAAACAAGGACCGGGGGTCACAAATGGAGATTAGATAAAGGGGCATTCAGAACAGAAAGTAGAAGTCACTTTTTTTACACAGAGAATTGTGGGAGTCTGGAACTAACTCCCCAGTAATGTTGTTGAAGCTGTCACCCTGGGATCCTTCAAGAAGCTGCCTCTTCAGTGAGTTACAGGAAAAAATTACATCTCGGGTTTCTGTGACAGTTTATAAATTAATCGACCTTCGGTCTAGTAATTTATGACGTCACAGAAACCCAAAATGGAATTATTTTCATGTAACTCACTGAAGTCCATCTATTATTCTTATATATATATATATATATATATATATATATATATATATATATATATATATATATATATATACCACTTCTAGGTTGAAATCCAGCAGCTAGAGTTAAGAACATAAGAAAAGTTAGAAACATGTTCAGGTTATCTGTGTTTTGTAGAGACTGTACCACAACTGGCAATACAGTTTCCTCTCCTGAGATCAGAAAGCTGGTGCAAATACTGTAGAATATGTATGTTTTCTTTCAGATGAACAGTCTCCTAGTCGCATTGCTTACTGAGGCATTGTGGTGTCGTGAATGCTTAACCTTCATCTCTGATGCAGTGCATCTGGGGTATTCATCTGGTGTATTCAGGGGGGTGAATGATATTGTAATGAGATTGAGGAGAAAGAAAATAGTCAAAACACAGGTATTAAAAGAGATTTTTATTTTTTCATGATTAGGAACATGAAACTAGATTTAATTTGTACGCCGTCACATTCATGAAAGGGGTTATTTCATCCTCGGATTTGAATAATGCTCCTGATCCATTTGAGCCTGTCTGTGAATACATAACCTGAGTCCAGATTTAAAGAATACATTCTGGATTTATTTCATTTTACAATTTCGACGACAGCATCCTCTATACTTTAAACACAATTATGTGGGCAATACACAGAACATGCAGCTGAGTATTATACAGAACCATTGACTCCATGGTCCACCCATAAAAAAATCTAATTCAATGAAGGAAACAAATGGAGAATTGCACTTTGTTCAGGTTTTGTAAAGTGTCCAATGTAATAATTGTATGATAAATATATCCTTAGTCTTTCAACAGTTTAAGCCAGCCTTCATGTGCCCACTGTACCTCTAGGCAAGGCTAAATCTAACAGTAAAACCTGGGACAGTATACCAAGGTGGATGTGACTGTTAGCTCAAGTACCATAAATCCAGGTTTACTTTATAGAATAAGTAAGTCCAACTTTCATTTTCTTTTTTTTTTGTCACCTTATCCTGTTATTATGTTTGCAATCATTCTTCCTGGCTCTTATTGTAATTACTCAGGCTGCTTAATATTATATTTTAATCATTTGTTTTTTATTTAAGGATTGGGATGTTTTCAGAAAGATTTCCTGATGTGTGCAGTAATTTCTCTCCAATTAAAGAGAAAGTAGGCTACAATTTCATTTTTTTCCTTTACCTTTTTATGATATTTGCAATTAAGTTGAGTTGTTCTGGGTTCTGTTGATCCAGCATGGATTTCTTATCAGTTTTTTCTCTACAGAACATACCTGTTTATGATCTTGTCTGGAAAATATTAACTGCCAAGGACTCCCTCCTTCTATTCAATCATGTTACAAAACAGCCCTTTAAGTTGACTGGCCCCACCTGCATATTCTCTCAATACTGTAGAGTAGGTTGGGCCAGAGGATGTGCAACATCACATTGCCACATGGTTTGACTGGAATGAGGTGTCACTTCAGTGCCAGGCAGCTAGAATTCTCCAGACAAAACCAGGTAAAGACAAATATAGATATGATCAACAGGAACCTAGATCCACTAACAATGATTATTACAAGACAAGGGACAGATGATACAATAAATACAATACAATCTGAAACTACTTAATAACCTGTTAGGACAACCAATCTCATTCACTGAACTTGATTCAGCTTTATGTTTTACATTTATTAGGTATTTTAACCAATTGCATTTCACTTGACCTAAATTGTGTCGTTACAGCTGAAACTACCCTTATAAAAGTTTACCAGGGCATCTTTTTTTGCATTGTATTTTTTCCGGGTATTTATTTTTTTTACAGTTTTATAATGCTTTCCCCAAGGTTATACTAAGCATTTACCATATACACTTTGCTTTTACTACAGGAAACTTTTAGAAGGGAACCTTTGGGAAATGCATCAAACTGAACGGTTAAACTAGACTGATATTGTTCAGAACACTAAGAGGTTGATTGATGAACTTAAAACCCGCCAGGATAAACCCCAGTTGTTTTTTTTAAAGTGTTTTACAGTATCAGCGAGTCCACCTCAATCCCTTATTTTTAACGGTATGGGTGGTTGATGAAATCCAGGTTGATTCCCCAGTACTATAACACACAGAAATGCAGTCTAAGTATAATTTTAAAATGTTATACCAGTAGATGTCACCCTACCCAAACAAATGACCAGGGACTGTGTGAACCAGTGATTCTCAAACCGTTTCTATTAAGGAGCCTCTTTAATGTTAGTTCGTTCTACTTTACTACCCTTTGTCAAATTAAATAAAAATCAATAACCTAATGAGCAGGAAATACATGCATTACAAAGCAAACAATCAGACATACATCGGGCAGACAACAACATTTGTACAAACAGTGTAAGCAGGACTCAGACTGTTGGGCTTGCATTCTATACACACTAAAAGACTATAACTTGCAAGGGGTTCTGGGAGTTGTAGTCATTCTAACTCGAGTTGCAAGATGTAGTAGGCTATCAGAGGAAGTTTTGGAAATTAGAAGTAATAGATGAGGGACCTGAAGCCAGAGAACATAGTTGTATAAATTGCATTTTTTTTAACATGCCATTTCATGTTTCTTTTAGATTGGTTTTAATAAACCACCACATGTTTGCTATGCATGCTGTTTCAGTCTCTGTGCATGGTCCTTGGTACCAAGTATTTTGTATTGCAATAGTAATGCATGATACTATTGTGCTATATGCATATCCATAATATTACACCAAAAATTTATGTTAAACTTGTGCTTACATTTTCTACCAGCAGATGGCAGTATTTCCACATATATTATACTATGAGACAACTGGCAGCATGGTAAGTGTTTGACATATACAGTAATTGAAAAAGAGCAAAACTCCTGAATTTATTTCTCATTCCCCGGGATAAAAGTCTCCCAACCAACATTTCATTTCTGAAATATGTTTTCATCCAGCGTGACTTTCTATTGTAACACATATCTTGGCTTTTTCTATTGTAAAATGCCACCTGTCCACTCACGGACGGATGCTCTTTTGACCATAGTACATTGCATTGTTTGACAAGGTGGAATGACTTTTCCAATCTGTGATTTCTAATGATCCTTTCATCTCGTTTAGATTTAGTTTAGGATTTGGCAAAACAATCTTTTAATGTGTATCCTTGTAAAAGTATTGTCAAACAAAGAGCATGAGAAAAGGATGACCATGGATAATGTTGCTATTGCTTTTAAAGCTTTGGTAATCAAGTACCTGGTTTAGTGCTGTATAACATAGAATTGTACTGATCTTGTGGGAAATTGGAAATAACGTACTGTGTGATACAATAGAATCTGCTGGTTCTGAAAAGCTGTTTATGTAGGCTTATTGATGTTATTGCTGTAAGTCAATCAATACATATAGATTGAATTATAGTACATTTTATTATAAAGTTTTATAGTGTAATAATTTTCACGTAATCATTTTTAAATATAGTAAAAGTGGATAGATGAATCGTCGAGAGAAATTGCCTTGATTAAAACATCTATGATAAGGACAATACAGTTAATTCAGTGATCTAATAAAAATGATTAAACAGAACCCAGTTATGAGAATATCACACAGACACATTCCATAGATTATCTCAGCACTTTGTTGGGCACATACTCTACAGTAAATGAATCCACAGCTCAATCAAAACTTCGCTAACTAGTCTAATCAGAAATTCAATTTACTAGAAGACTAAAGCTCACTGGTTTTGATTTGAGGTCTACTGGAAGTGGATGGCTAGTTCTATTAAAACTACTATTTTTCAGGCTTAAAAATGATAAAATAGGTACCAGTATAAGTTGATTGTCTTGATTATAAATTCCAATTCCAAGAATAAATTGTGAAGCTGTCCTACTCAGGGCTACAGGCACTTTTACAGCTTAACAGCTCTTGAGTACCCAGCTGCGGGGCAACGTCTATTAACAGCTCTCGAGAACCAGCTCTCGAGAGTCAGAGTTCCTGTCATTTCAGGGGCCCGGTAGACCAACACGTCTGGCCTCAAACCCTTCAAGAAGGCTCCCCCGGGTGGGTCAGTTCTTTTCTCTCCCCTTCAGCATCTCTCCCCTACACGTTCCTAAGCACTTTTATCCATGAAGCCGCGCCTCAACCTCTATGCACCCGAGGCCAAGCCTCTACCTAACCCTTACGCAGCCCTGGTTTCCATCCCGTGAAATAGCATCATTATTGTACAAGCAGAAAAACTCTAAAATGACAAACAGAAAGACTGGCGGACAGACATACAGTACAAACAAATTCCATATACCCTAAGATTATGGTACTGTTCTTAAAAGGGTAAACTTTTACGCACTGTACCACTTTAAACTATTACAAAAAACATGAAACCATAATAAGAACAGGGACTATTTTTCATTAGTCTTTGCTGCTTTAATCACTTACAATAATGGCATCCATTTGGGTCAGATCCATTGTCAGATCCCAGGGGGGTTTGCTAACGATGAGAGCACCTCAACCCTAATCTGTGCTCTTGCATTGGGCATCAAATGTCACGACAGACAACATTTTTTTATATTCATATTGCTTCCTAAATTAAAGTAAAATAACATCAAGCAAAATATTAGAGATACAAAAGTAGAGGCTATGGTGGTCTTTATAGACTTGCTTTTAGGTTGTCACACCAGCTTATCTTCAGCTTTACCTTTTATTGTGTTTTCTTTTTCTTATGCTTTGCATATACTGTATACCAATACTACTGCTACCCACTCCACTTTCAACATTTGCACTCCTACTTGCATGATGAGCATAGCAGGGTTAAAATGGAAATGTGTGTAAACACTGCCTCACTGGATAAAGTTGTCTGAAAGACTTTCATTAAAACACTTTACAATCTAGTCTTCCATGTGCAAGCTTCTAAAAGAGATTTATAAACAGGACTCAAATTACTGCTTCACAAAGGCAGTGTCTAAAAAGGTTGTCCTTGACCATATTCTTCCTACTAAAATTGACTGTTCCTCCTGAGTTTCAAGATAGTTCTGCATAAATGCTGTACATGATGTCCATATAGTACTGTAGCCCGCATTAGACACATACCAAACACTGCAATGCAGAGCTAGCTCTTTAATTGAATAGTGAGATGTCCATCTCTGAACTGCAAGGTTAACTGTTCCAGTCAAGCCTCTGCTTTTCCATTCAATTGCTCTAGATACAGTACACGTCCATTACAGTGGTACCCCTACATGAAGAACCCTGACCCCACAATGTAATTACAGTTTTGTACCACAATGCATTATTTTTCTACACAGAGGCAATTGGAATGGATAAGTGATTGAATGTGCTTGAGGATGAGCTTTGATAAAGAATGAATTGGGATCCCCTAACAGCTGATGTAACTATAGTGTTGCGCAATACGTGACCTCTTTAGTTGAACGGTAAGCTGTGAGGTTTACTGTTCGTGTCCAGTATCTGCTTTGCCATTTCATTCAAGTTGGCTGACATGTCAATTCAGTAAAACACATCATGTGCATTTTGATTTTCAAAAGGAGCGAGGCAAATAAAAGAGGGTTGATTGGCAGAGAAGCCGTCTAGGGTAACGCTGGAGTGGTGGAGAAGGAGAGGTACAATTGTCAAAAACAGCTTTTGAGGATTTTAATAACATTTTTTTTTTTTTTTTAATCAGAATGATGTTGACAGGTCCAGAAATTATTTTTTGACATTTCTAATAGTATCCAAGGGGAACTTTTATTTTTAATTACTGAATGCTGAAAGTATTTTGTGCTTCAGTTTCCATCATGTCCCAGTGGTCAGTTTATCAAAAATAACAGGAAATATTATTTTTGTTATGTTCAATTCAGTTTTTTTGATGTTCAGTTGCCTTAGGCTTTCAAGGTATCTTATTTTTTTGGTTTTGTTTTTTTTAAACACATTTCTGCTTGTTTAAATTTTAATTTCCACGAAGCCGCGTCCTGGTCAAACTTCAATCTATATGGTGCCTAATTTGTTTGTTACTAGCACTAGATATATAGCATTGGGTACTACTGATAGAATAATTTAATATTTTTTTTCCTTTCTACTCCCCACCTATCCTCTCTGTATCTGTAGAGTAGCTGGGCCCAGCAATTTAAAGGTCACAAAGCTCTTAGCAAGCTCAAAGGCAGGTAAAGACAAACACAAAAAAAATACTGGAGCAACAGAACCCAGGACCACTCCAAATGTTTGCGGACATCACAACAGAGGAAATATAAAAATAACATTTGAAGATTTGTGTATTGACAATGTGTAATAAACACCGTTGGCGTAAACATATTACCCACAACTGTGCTTTAGTGATTGCTGTGCATTTGTTTTAAAATTACTTGGAAAAGCTTTACTACTTCAAACAAACAAGACAAAGCAATCTGTTTTGTTTTTTGTTTATTTAACTGGAAATCAACTTCACAGATTTTTTTTTTTTTTTCTACAGAATCAGTAAGCAGCTACAATAGAACACCCTTCATCTGAATTGCTCTAAAGTCGGAAAACGCAGATACGGACGGTTGATAAACAGTTTAGGCCTCATTACATGTGATACAGGTGTGTGTGTGTGTGTGTGTGTGTGTGTGTGATTCAGTTGAGACAAATGGGGTTTTACTGTATAATAGTATTTCAGGACAATCCAATAACAATATAAACAATTGAATAATACAAAACAAAAAGTCTTACTACCAGAGTAACTTGTTAGTCAATGCTTGCAGATTTCCATGACATTTAACAGAAAAAAATAGCAGTTATATATTATAAGTATTAAAAACGTTTGTTTTTTTTTAAATATATTATTTATAAAATCATTGACAGTGTTCCTTAGCTTTGTGGCATTAATGTATGTTCTTGAATTAGAAAGTTTGTTTTAATTGTACAGTCATAATTTCCAAGTGCAGCTACTTACTCAAAAACGTTATGAGCACTATTTTTTCAAAAAGTAAAAACACACCCAATTCAGTACCGGTACAAAAATAAACAACTCAGCAGTTTCATTGAATGACTTGTGAATAGTCTTAGTCTCGTATTTGTTTTAGCATTGTAAATGGAGATTTTAAGAAAGTACAGTGCAAGTGGTGCAGGCATGGAAATAAGACTCCAATTGATGTAAAGCAGTTAAGGCACTACAGGTTGAAAGACATGCCAGAGCATGTTACATATAAGCAGTGGCTATAGGTAACACGCCCAGGCATGTCAGTTCATAGTATAACCTGCAATAGGAAAGCTCTATGCAGTATTTCCATCCTTGCAATGACAATGTGAGTTTTCACATCTATCTAAACTCTGCCCTGGAGAAGTTCAATCTGCTTGCCCATCCGTCCCCAGCCCAGTGCCAATATTGTTTCATATAATGTCTAATGATTTTTTGATGTGACCTGCTAATAACTAAGAGCCATCAAATTCATTTCATGTGTGACCTAAGCCACTTTGAAACTCAGTATGTTATCTTTTTGATAAGTTCTGAAAAAAGCTGTTTGAAGTATGGATGATGAAATCATAAAGCACTGGTCGCTGTAAAATGTCAAGTGTTGTGATGTTAATAACACAACAAATATTCACTATCTCCACTTGGATATCTATTTTTCTGTTGTGTTTTATGCAAGGAATAATTGTGTAATGATTGAAAACATCCCTTTTAATCAATGCATTTATTGTCAATCCAGTTGCATTATGAGAATAATGGTAAATATGGAGTAAAACTAGAAGACGCTAAGTCAAGTAGACCACCGTTTCAGCTAATGCCTTCATCAGTGTTATCGTATGAAGACATTAACTACATTAGTTTATTAGTATTCAATAGAACTCATGATAGAGTGTTTGGATGATAGGCGGAACGTTGGATTAGACGAAAAGCTCCATGGTCTGCATCTTACAGGAGATCTTCCAATCTAAATTCAACAAATTCTGTAAAATGAAAAAAAAAAAAACATTCAGTTATTCCTTTTTTAGTAGTCTCAATAAGCATCATTTTAACACTTCAATAATAATGTGATAATCTTGAGCTATATGCATTCAATTTGATCCAATTTAAAGAGCCAGCTGTAGTAAGTAACGTGGCAGACTACATGCAATACATCATTTTGCATGTAAAATACTGGCAATGGAAGGTTAATACAGGTCAGATAGGCAAATAGATTTCAAATCTAATTACTGTACCTGTAGAGAAGAAATTCTTTCAATCGTCCTGGAAGCTCTAACCTGGAAACTTTGTGAAGTCGTGATCGACCCAAATGTTTCCGTATGCAAAGTCGACAAAGCTGCGTCAGAGCAGCAGGACCTGAGGAAAACAAATAAGGTCTACAGATGAGCCATGTAGCGACAGTCGGTCATGTATGATAGGGGCTTCTGAGCTATATTTGTTCATTTAAAAGTGATGTCAAGGCTTTGTACACTTATTCAGTGGTACTTCTTGGCCCGGATAATATATCACTCTGCATGCATTATATTGGTACACAACCTACATCTACAGTATGTCTGGTATAATACAATTAAAACAAGGTCACACACCACACTGAAGAAAATCTGGTAAGTATGTAATTTAAAATGTTTTAATGAAAAATACTAGAAGTATGACTATAGAAAATGACTAACAAGCTATACCATGGCCAAATCAAGGTGTCTAAGCCAAGAGAAAAAAAAACAGTTCTTTTCAGTTTCCATTGTCGAAATTGTTTCCACATTTTCTAAATGTAAAACAATTTGTAATGAGGAACAACAATATAAAATAGAACCTCTTCATTATTTGTTGACAGTATCACGTTATTGTATCACAGCACGTCTTCTTTAAAAGAGGTACCTTCTCGTTGTAAAAGTGCTCTTTCCACCATGCTGTTTGGGGCAGCGAGTTCCACCGGCCTCTTCCCTTCAACATTTCTGCATTTCACATCTGCCCCGTAATCTATTAGCAAGTCCACTATTTTTGTGCTTGTTTTTCTGGCTGCTGCGTGAAGCGGAGTGTCCTGCAATCTGCCCAGGTCCACATTGGCTCCTGTTAAGGTGCAAAAAGGCATCTTTACACAGTGTAGTAGCATTTCACAGAACCCTGGTATTCTGTGAAAATACATCCAACTTCCCTCCCTGAGCACAGTTTTAATACATACTTCATTAGTACCAGAATTCGGTTTGTGGTTTAGTCTCTGTATTGATTTATGTCTTTCAGATTTCGCAATCCACTTGGCAGCCAGACCCTGGCCTATATCATGTTATGCTATGTTTGGGCAGCAGTGTGGAGTAGTGGATAGGGCGCTGGACTCTTGACCGGAGGGTCGTGGGTTCAATCCCAGGTGGTGGACACTGCTGCTGTACCCTTGAGCAAGGTACTTTACCTAGATTGCTCCAGTGAAAACCCAACTGTATAAATGGGTAATTGTATGTAAAAATAATGTGATATCTTGTAACAATTGTAAGTCGCCCTGGATAAGGGCGTCTGCTAAGAAATAAATAATAATAATAATAATAATATGCTATTTTCAATGACATTGATGTTAATATGCACTCTAAAGCGCCTGGAACTCATATAGCTTAGGATGTTGATCACTGACCGGGCTCTCTATAATAGAAATCAATACTAACAGCTGATTTGCTGGTATATATATAATTGCTCTGGAATACCACAGGTGTCGTTTTTTTTATTTTTTTCCAGAAAACATGCACTTACCTAACTCTAGAAGTTTCTTCACACAGTCTGCTTTCTGACAGGTGCAGGCCACATAAAGTGGGGTTCCAAGGTGGGGGACTTCTTGGTCTATATTTACCCCATTAGCAAGCAGAATCTCCATGCATTCTCTATGACCTAGTCAAAAACATACTCATTCGTTAAAAATATGATTAAGAGGGCACAAAAAAGATGTCCATAAAGAGACCTGTGGGAAATTCATGCTGGTGATGTGTGACTATTGTATTGCAATATCATTCCCACAGAATTCCTTTATTGTTATGCTGTCTATAAACATTGCATTTTTTTGTATTGTATTGTGTGGGTTGGTTTCCCTGCTCCTAACCCCAGGGAGGCTCAAAGCACCATTAACACTTCACACAGTTCAGGCCCCAGAGCCACGCCACAGCAGGGCGTGTTGCCCTATCTCTCAATAGTGTATGAATGTGTCTCAGCCCTATTAGGGGTGTATAGAGTTGTTTGTGTGTGTTTATTTTCCTACTGTGTGGAAGACAGGTTCTCACACCTCTTGGTGTGCCTGTAAATTGCTGTGAATCAGTTGAAACACAAACACACAGAAATGTAAAAAAAAACAAACAAAAAAAACTCCTGTTTTTATGAAACGGTATGTGGAGTGAGCTTGTGTAAATAAAGATGGTCTGTTGTTCAAGCTTCATGAATACGGTTTTAACTTATGTTATGAGCTTTTAGGGGCTTATGACTATTTACATTTAATTTGCAACTGCATGTTGATTTAAGGTGTAAATCACTACAATTTAATGCCATCATTGATTGCTGATGTAATGAAATGTAAACGTTTCATCAACACCACCCCTTATCCTTCTTTGGTAGATTATTAAAAAGTACAGATAATGTCTTGGGAAGTTTACTAAGCTTTGACAAAGCTTTGAAATATGTTTGGTTAAGGTATGAAACAGGATTTTTATTTACACTGATTTTGTATTTTTTTAATACAAAAGTTATGCCTACGTTTGCCTTTAATTTAATTTGACATATTTGTTATTTTTGAATGTGAAAAAACCCTTTACAGTTATCAGATTGTATCACAAGATGATGGGTAAAACTATGCCGACATGAAAGCCACAATACGATCTTTGCAGACACCAAGAGACAAACCATTTCCAATCCTTATTTATTTGAAAATACCACAAAGCGAGAATTTATCAATTGATTACTTAAAATCGCCCCATCCTTCAATCACCAAATTGTTCTCCAAATGCTGGCAGTCAGGTTAATGAATAAAGCTACAGTGAATTAGAGCAGATACTGAAATTCACATTAGTATTTTCAACCTCCCCTCTGTAACAGCAGGGTGCTAACTAGGCTAAGGGAAAAGCCAATGCTTCCTGTCTCTATTTGTAAACAATATTCATGTGAAAGCTTGACATTTCTCTACCTAAACTAGTGTTGTAAAATAATGACATTTTCCATTACTGATAATCGGTAGAGAAATGTCATGATAACCAGGTAAATTATATAAGAAAATATGTAGATATTTATTTAATTAAATACAGTGTATTAAATACAACACAGAATTATTTTTTTACAGTGCAGTACCAGTGTACATATTTAATTATTGATTGTGGTGTCCCAAGCAGATAAATAATTTTTAAAAAAAAGTTTTTTTAAATCAATAATTTTACACTAGACTATTGCCCCAACCGTAAACCAAATCATGACTTATTTTTAATGTACTAAGCTTTGTCAATATATTCTCAGTCATGTCTATCTTCATGAAGCTTGGTGAAGCAAAAACTGTCTAGCACATTTTTAACCTAGGAGGAACCTATTTATTACTGAAGCAATGGACAAGTACCCAAAAACAGGCTGCCTGTTGTGAAATGGAAAAGTAATCACATTAAAATTGTACCCTGGCACAATATGTGAGCGTGGGTAGCTAACTCAACAGCTGTCCTCACAGCTGCAAGTCCTAACTTTTCTCTTTTAGAACTTACTGCAGCCAGCCCCACTTCATCCTACCTAAACCTATATGTATTTGTCAGAGTGCACAAGTGCATCCAGCTAAAGTTAGTGTTTTACCTCTCTTTGTTGCTTCATGTACTGGGGAAGGAAGCTGGCATTCGGGCTGGGAATGGGCTCCGTACTCCAGTAGAACATTCACACAGGCAGCACTGCCGCTACAGCAGGCGTTGTACAGAGGAGTAATGCCTTCAACTGTGACTGAATTTACCTGGGAAAAACCACAAACAAAGCAATAAACAATCTGACATGTACATTATGACAAAAAATGGGAAAATCCCTTGGTTTGCAATATATGAATATTTCTGGGGTCACGCAACATGGCATGTGATCCACTTGAATTATTCACGCTGTGTCAGAGTTCTTATTCAACACTGTCTTGAAAAACAAACGTTTGTCTGCTAAGTTTCTTTTTACTGCTTCTGTATCTTATTGAGTGAATATGGATACAATCCACAATAATAATAAAACAGTCAATGTTGGTCTTTGTCCCATTTAACTTGCAAAAGAACAATAACTACAGTAAGCGCAGCTGGTAGCAGCTGGTGCACCAAGTCAAGGAAATACACAGGATTTTTCTGTTGACTTACATTAGCCCCGTTTTCCAATAAAACCTTTGCACAGGCAACATGGCCTCCCAAGCAGGCTTCGTGAAGAGGAGAGACTCTATCTATGGTGGTGATGTTCAAATTAAAACCCTAAAAAAAAAAAAAGTCACAATTGAAAACTATATTAGGGACTGCATCCTAGCTCGTTACTGGCGTGTTCAGCAGCTCTGAATAGTAATCTGTTTTGCAACGGGAATTTGTTATTAATGAACTTGCATTACTCAAGAACTGGAATACCCTTTCATTGAAGGACTGCAATCTCACTTTGAAAGTATACAGCAGAACCTGTCATATCCAATCCTGCAAGACACAATACCCTCTATTAACAGATGGACCTCTGGCATGTGCCATTTACACGTGCTGCTGTGCTATCAGCTAAATGGTGCAGATCAATGCACATTTTATTATAGGTCTAAATCAGTAAATTCAACAGCTTAGCAGGACAGAATGGATTCAGCTACAGAAAAAAAAACATGTTTAATAAAAGAAAACAAGAAAGCAAGGGGTTGATATAATTATTACTGTTAAAAAGCTGAAAATATTTATTTTTTGCCGAACTCCACGGAGGTTTGTGGTCAATTCCTGTTTTACAATTCCAGTTCCATTTCCAATTCCTTTTTAAAATCAATTCCCAATTGCAATTACAATTACAATTCCCTTTTAAGGAATTGGAATCGGAATTGATATTTTAGAGACATAATGATTGTTGTGATTGTTCAACTGCTTTCATTTGAATGCAATTTAATAGACAGTGACTTCAATTTAAGTAGTTTGTTGCCCCTGTGAGAAGCTATTTCAACAGAAAACTCCTAATTGCATCAGTGATGTGTTGGAATTGATTAAAAGGGAATTGGAATTGGAATTCGGGATTGTGATAGGGTGGCATCACGGCCGAAGCTATTACCGTCAGGAAAGAAACCCAGAGACAGAAAGCTGCAGTTTAAGTGCGTATGCACACGTTTATTTAACAAAACAAACAGGAGCAAAATAAACACGACACGAGGGTCAATAAAAAGTTCAAACTAAATATTAAATCACTTGTAGGGTGGGCATTAACCTTCACTACCAAGCTGAAAACCAATACAAAGATCACAGCACAACCCCCCCCCCCCCCCCCCCCCACACTCACTCACTCACTCACTCACTCACTCACTCACTCATTCACTCACTTACTCACTCACTCACTCAGCCCTGTGATTGCTGACAGATTTAACCTCATCCCTGCCAACATTCATTCCCACACACACACTATTCACAGCAGCAGGGCTTCTGGATTGATTTTAAAAATAAATTAGAAATGTAATTGGAATTGAAAAACAGAAATGGTTTTAGAAACACTGATGTGTTTGACATTTCATTATAAATGTATAATACCCAGAGGTTAATAAAGCAGCTACAATATAATATAACAACTCCCTCTGAGATTAGATATTTTTACAAATCTGATGGACCCCTGGAACTAGTTAAATCACATATGGTTCAGCTGTACATCAAATACGGCTAAGGTTGCCACATGATTTTGTCACAAAAACTACATTAGTAATCACTTTTAACAAACATTTAAGCAGGTGGATTAATAATTGTGTCCCCATCTTTACATACCCAAGCTAGTTATAATTAGCTATGGAATATTGTGATAAAAAAAAAAACTTTAATGTGGCTTCAAATCAAACCCATACCTGTGCAATCAGGGTCTTGAGTGATAAAAGTCTGCCATGAAATGCAGCCTCATGAAGTGGGGATCTATCTGCCCAGGAGCCTGCAAAGCAGAAAATACAGTGTGTTTCTGTGACTGTGTGGAGGACAAAAGTGTTAGAGGCTACTCTGGAAACAGGTTAGCTTAACGAGACTCCCTTAACGAGCTGTCTGTTAGTATTGCATACTGTAGTGTTCCTACTACCTTAACCCCATTTAATTATTACTAATTTGGATCAATAACAATACTGTACCTTCAATATATGTATGACTATTAACTGTGGTAAATACTATAAGAACCCGACTGATCCTTTTACAGTCTTTTCATGTTTTTCCTTCTGTCAATAATGGGCTGGTGAATCTCTTAAAAACTGTCAGCCAAATGAGGTGTTCAGGTAGCATTTACATTTTTAAACACTGCATCAATATGGCTCTTCTAAATGATATATCACTGTGCAACAGTTTTTCATAGCCAGCTCATTATTACTTACTGTTCCTCTGTCCAGGTAATTCCTGGGCCACAAATAACCTTCTCCCCAACTTATTTGACTCTCTCACCACCCCGACTGGCTTTGAAAGCCTCTGTGGCTTTCCATAAAGACGTCACCTCTCTGCAAGCTTTTATCCAAAGAAAAAGTCCTCTCAACCACACTGTTGTTTGTCTGCTTCCTCAATAGTCTTACCTTTAAGGTTTTAGACAAAAGCACTCAGAAATGCAACATCGCGACGACAAGTCTGTGTTTATCAATGTCAGTATTAGTGGTTGTATAGCAGAGGTGTGTCATTAATGAGCCAGGACATAAAAACAAATTCACAATTATGTGTAAAAAAAAAAAAAATGCCGGAAACATGATACAACAACTTTAAGTACATAGTCTGTTGTAAAAAAAGACTCTGGAGTTCTCTTGAGCTGTACTTTTGCTTACTAGTACAGTACTTGCTTTTTGTGCTAAAGGTAAAGGAACTTGAAGTCAGAAATGATACTGTAATGAGCTTTTATGACTGCCACTTCCAAAGCTCGTGCATAAACAGTAACACAAAATGCTGTGGAAGGTTAAATAAATAAACAAAAACCCTGTTTAGTAACCTCAGGACTAGCATTGCAGTGTCTGTAAAGAAATTGCAAACAGTCTTTAGGGTCCTGATGAGTGTCATACTCTTTGGCTAACAGACCAGTTTGCATTTCAAACAAACAGTGTTCATAAGTCAGGAATCGGTATTACTTATTTGGTTTAATATGTACATTTTGAGTGATACTAAAAAAAAACACATTCTGTTTGCGTTGTTTGAAAATCATGTTTATTACTATTGATGCAAAGTTCACTATGCACTGCCGCATTAACCAAGCTGTCCAAATGAAATAATATACAGGATTTAAAGTTTAGCCTACAATTGCAAAAATCTATTTTGTTTAGTTAAAAACAAAATGGATTGTATACAGTGCTCTTAATATATTTTTGGTAACTGCTGGTTATAGAATATTTATTCCCACCAGCTGCAGAAAAGTAGAAGTTGGCATTAGCTATCTCAAGCAGCACACTGATAAAAAAAAGGCTTTGGTGTATATTTTTCTGTGATGCTGCACGTTATCTTCATTTTCAAGGACTGCAGCAAATAAGGTTGTTTGCTGTAAGCGAGTTCCTGTCAAGGTAAACAGAAAATGAGGAACAAAGACTGCAGTTAACAGACAAACCAACATCTGGAGAAGAAAAAGAAAACAGCACTTACCACTCATTAAAGTATTACAAATATACCCTCCATATATGTGATGCTGGTTGGACCAGTATTCCTTTGAGAGTGTGATTTCTGTGAGCATTTCTGATGTTTCCCAGCAAAGCATTTTGAACTGATCCACGGCCAATTTGACTTGAAATGTTTTCTTCTAGTGGGTCCTCTTATCCACTATATCTCACTCCAATACTGACCCGCCTCCTAAAGCTGTCTAGTCTTAAACAAAGAGCTGCTTTGAGGAGGATTTTCAATCTGACCTTTCACATGGACACTAAAAAACCAACTACAGTATCCTTTCATTTAGTCAGTTTGTTAAATGCATTCAGAGTTATGAAACTGCATTATACAGTATGGAATCAATAAAAGGTACATCTACCTAGGCAGGTACTTTTTTAATTTGCAGTATGTCAAACTAGTACCTCTTTACTGTAAGCAGCTGTTCAAAACTGCATGGTTCAAATCCGATGTTCATTTAAAGGATGTACAATAATTTAAGCTGTTAAATGTAATGTCAGGTTTACAAACTGGCACTCTCAGAAGACAGTTTAAATGTAATGTCAGGTTTACAAACTGGTCGAAGAAAACTGGCCTGACAACTTTTCTGAAGAGGACCAGGCAAACCCGTTATTCAAACTAAGGGATTAGGGCAGACATGGGTATCGGGGGAAGGGTTGGGGTTTTAGACTAACTGAAATCTAATAATTTTTAATGATTATTTCAGTATCACGTTAACATTGATGCCTTGTTACACCAATATATATAAAGGTACGTTTAACATACCTTTAACAAAGCTGTATAAAAAGGTGGTTTATTTACAACAGTTCTGTTGTCATTTACTTTAGTTTAAATAGAAACCCTATTAATTATTACAGCTTCTGCTGTAAAAAAAAATATTGTTAAGGACTAGGCAATTACTGTTTTATGCTGCAAGGTCACACAGTTTTTTTTGTTTTTTTATTTACATAGTTGTTTATGTGACCTCAAATCTATTTATAGTAGAAATGCAGCATGTTTGAGTAACTTCTCTTCGTAAAAGCATAGCAAAGTGTAATAAAGCATAGTGAAAGCATTGTAAAGCACAGAAAGCATAGCAAAGTGTAATAAAGCATAGTGAAAGCATTGTAAAGCACAGAAAGCATAGCAAAGTGTAATAAAGCATAGTGAAAGCATTGTAAAGCACAGAAAGCATAGCAAAGTGTAATAAAGCATAGTGAAAGCATTGTAAAGCACAGGGAGGTATGGTAAAGCAATTAAAAACAAGCATGGCAAACTATGGTAAATGCATAGTATAAACATCAGGAAAACTGCAGAATTTACAGTGGTGAATAACTGGTGCACTCCACTCTAGCAGGACCCCTCATATATTAAATATATTTAATACCTAGATGATTTAAACTCTCTTGACTTAACCTCCAAAGCTATTTGAAGAGCTCAGAGATAATTAAACACACACGAGGAAAGCAATGGTCCTACTGAGATGCTCTCATACTAAAGGCACTAGGCTATGTAAGTGGAATATTATAGATAATAAATAAATAAACAGAGAGGCAAACAAGTAAATTAATAAATACCTGACTGACCAACTCTACCATTAAGATTTTAATATGCTATGGTTTTATTTCTTTAGTTTCTTATTGAATGGGGTCACTCCCTTGAGCTTTCCTAGCCTCAAGGTCAACAGATCTAAAAAGAGATATTATTTATTACTCAATAGATTTTTAAAAACAGACACCAGGCTAGTGTTAAGGGTAGTTATTTTGTGTTAACCTTCTTGAGTCGGTTCTCGATGAACTGTATTACTTCTATCAATTGTAAGAACCGTAAAACACTGTTGACATCTAGAACTCGATTAAGAACAGTAAACTTGATCAGTCTATGAAACCTTCTGTCTGTACTGCACCAAGTTGGTTTGTATTAGTTACAATGATTAAAAGAAACCAGGGTACGGTATTGGAAACTCCTACAAGAGGACACAGAAGTATCATAAATAGACAGCATAGATTGCACACTGATTAATCATAATTAAAATGGAAAAATATTCTTAAACTAGGTGATCCTTTTAATTGTCTCCTCCTAGCGGCCATTTCAATGTATTTGTAAAGGTACATTAAAACCAGTCAGCAATTGGGCCTGATCATTTGGTGGCTGCTTTTTCAAGATTTCACAGTCACATGTTTGTATTTAAAAAGAAAAAGTAAGAGGGAGTGAATGTTTAGTGTGTAAAGATTTACTGTATAAACAATTATTCTTAAACAGACTAAGATTAATTAACTGTTTAAAACAAAACAGTGCTGCACTTAGATTATCTTTTTTTTTCAGCACGAGAGGATTAATTTGATCTCATTGCAGCAGTATACTGAGCAAAAAAACAATCATTCTGGTAATATCATTTAAACAACTTACCCCCTTGAAACGGATGGCAGATGTAATTCCCGTACAGGTCATATCTAGCATTCCAAGATAAAGCAGAGATTCCTGTTATATCAGTTCTCCTTTTTATAAAACCATCCAAGACTGGAGTAAAGTCTTCAGACATGGTGCCTTGCTTTCAAGGAGGGATCTATTTTTAATTGCTGCTTTACCAGAGAGCAACAAAACATCGTGTGACAGCCGAATGTTCTCCTAGCTTTTAAGGAGACATCTGGCAAACACCTTATAGTACTGTAAATGAAGCTTGTACCATAACATACCTGAAATTTCTACAACCACACACACAGACTGACAGCAATATAGTATTAAAAACTAGTGAACCTATACCGGAGGTTCTCATAATCTCAAATTGCATTATTCTCCAGGGAGAATCTTTGTAAAGATGTGCACAGTAGGATAAACAGTAGATGTCAATATATAAATGTGTATAAAATGATGATACCCAAATGCCACAAGGTCTAGAACATCACATTTCCATCTGCATCATGAAATCAGTTTGTAAACCTCAATCTCATCTTGTTTCAATATCAAACTACAATCAAATCTGCAATCCAATTGGACAGTCTTCAAAAGTCCAAGATCACCTGTATATATATATATATATATATATATATATATATATATATATATATTTCTCTGACACTATGACATATTCACAGACTTTCATGTTCAGCCTACATATTTGTTTTTTCTGCAGTCAGAGTTCGATTTAAAACCTTAGAATTGGTTTCAAGACATGGTCTTGAATTGGAATGATCCTGTTCTGCCGCGTTAGAGTGTGACAGAGAGAGAGACACGATCAATGCATAATGGTCCACTAAACAACCTGATTATATAGTAATTTGGCCATTTTTTATGAAGCTGTTGTGGAAAGACAATTCACTACAGTACAGTGTAACTGGCTGGATGGGGCATCATATGATGGTTGACACGACTATTGGAACTAACACTACAGGTCATGGCCCCTTCCCCAATATACATGATATAAACAGTTCCTTCAAGCAACCTGCTTTTCAACTGCTGTATAAGCTACTATTCACATGGAGAACTGATCTGCAATGGTCTATAATAACCATCAACAAATATAAAAGACCAATAGTAAAACAACATATACCGTCCAATGGAGATATCATATTTATTTATTTATTTATGTATTTGTTTATGTATTTTTTTTAGCCTGTTCTGAATACATTTAATTAAATATCATATTAAGTAACATCACCTTGTTAATGAAATGCTGAATATTTTAAGTTTTGCAAATAAATGCACAAGTACAGGCACTTTAGAAATCCAACATGACTTTCTATACCAGGGATCCAAGAAACAAATACTTTGTATTTAACAATTTAGATAGAGTGGTTTCACCATTAAAACATGAACCTTAGCAGGTATCCCGAAATTATGCAAAAAACATTGTTATCTTATTACAATGTTAAATAACAATTAATAACAAATAAAACCACATAGTTTAGGAAAATAATAACTGCTTTTTAACTAAACTACTGCTGCGAATTTAAACAAGCAACTTGAGTCTGTGTACCTACAATGGAAATATCAAGAATTACTTGTCTGTGTATATTTGTGTGTATATTTGTTTGCTGCTTATAAAGTTACTGCCTTTATTTACAGTTTCATTATTTACCCAGAACCCACCTCCCCTCCCCCATATGACAGCATGGGGAGTTATGTGCTAAGACATGTTTTTACAGTGGAATCTCATCTTAAGATTGTTAAAACACTATTCAAAGCTTATACACTGATATTAAGGACCTTGTATCAAGCTTCAATTGTAAGCTATGTTGCTAAATAATATTCTATTTTTACCTGGAGTTATTCCATAAATCTCTTCAGCAATTCTCGCAGCCTCCTTTCTGTTTCCTTGGACAATGTAAAATTGAGTCAGCAAAGCAAGGCAAATCTTGATAAACAGCTTAAAACAAAACAAAGTAAAGATAGCGACATAAATATTGTTAAAAGCAGCCAGTATAGAAGTATCCTCCATTTTGTTTAGAGCTGATATTGAACTAGCTCTGGAGTGTTTTGCTATTCTATTCTTGGAATCATATGACTTCTATTTTAAATCCTGCTACAGTTGGTGTGGCTCTCTGTTGCTAAGAATATAATTAGTTCATACAATTTTAAATGTATTACAAAGTTTCCATTTAGGTTGTAGATTATGACTAAGCAGGTGGTGATATTAAGAGCTCACTGGGTATGTTTAGCTAACATAACAATAGATCAGTGATCAGTAAATACAAGTACTAAGAAGTACTAAGTACTAAGAAGAAAGCCCCAGGGAACAACCGTTTTCATAATCAAATAATGCCAATTCTCTATTAACTAAACAGACAAAAACAGTTTTATTTAGCTTACAAACAGGATTTTGATTAAAATGGATAATATCTCAGCACAGTTATGGTAGACTTACTGAGACTTTGTGAAACTTAAATGTCTGTTTTCAGACAGGACATCAAAAATATGTCCCTAAGTTACAAAGTAAATTATTGGTATTTAATATTGTAGGAAGTTAAAGCTGTTCATTATCCAGGCTGTCTAATGTTCGTTTTAGTTTTTCTTTGACACAGCATATAACCTTTTATTTCTGTTTTCTTGCGCTATTTCAATTATTTTTTGTGTGTTCGAGTGTGAGTATAACAGACCAAGATGTTTCTGTTGACTCATTTTTTATTTGCTTTGTGCAACACCTCAATAAAGGAGAAAGAATAGTTTCAATTCAAGACAAATGGATACTTGAATAAAACACTGTATAGATCACAGGTTCATGTGAAAGGTGTTGTAGACTTTGCCTGAGCATTCTCCATAACACTGAAAATAAAAAGTTGGCATCTCTAACAGTATTCTCAGCTGCTGAATAAGCAGCCTCTGCATTAAAAACAAGTCTCCCTTTACAATGATGCTTAAATATTAAAATGAAGAGAGAAACAATGGACTTTGTTTTTCAGTTTATTATAAACAGTTATAATACAAGCATTTCATCAAACAATACATGAGGAGAATCTGATCCCTTTATAGATTCACGTAATAGAGTTTGCTTTTATTCAATATATATTCAAGTATACAAAATCTTACATTTTCCTTGCAATTAGTGTGGTTGTGGAGTAGGAAAGAAACAACGTTCAAACATTACCTCAAAAATAAAATAAAAACATCAAACAAACAGCTGTACAACCAAAAACAATTCCTTTGTTTTTTTGGAACAATTACTCGTACTCAGACAGCTGGATTTGCTTTATTTTGTTCTAGGTTTACACTGAAGTTTTTTTTAAAGCAGATCTATAACTAAAAACAACAAACAAGCTTTATGTTTTAAGTGTATAATTTGGCATTTCCTATAATTATATATATAAAAAAATGGCAGGTTTACACTTGGTTCTCCAAAATTATTTAAGTAGTAAGGTTAAGTTGTAAAATAATTCTGATAACTTAACTGGTTGTAGGAAATATTATAAAATGACGGTAGCATAACATTTAAATAAATAACACATTTGTTATAAATCATAGATGTCAATAAAATGTTATTGGTTCAAGTTATGAGGTGTATGTACAATATGTACTGTATATACAGTATAAAAATATGTTACTCTCAATTCATTTTCATAATTATACTTTGTTCTAATAAAGATATATGTCTAGTTTTACAGACCTTGTCTTATCATGAAGCATCTTACCTAAGGTAACACTGGGGTAGTCAAAAACTAGTAGTGCTAATCAGTGTCTGTGAAACCAGTTGTAAACATGCTTTTAATGATCAGGTCATATATTTTGCATGCAAGCGGTGAATATTCATATACCAAAGCAAAAACACTACTTTTGTGTATGACATTTTATTTGTTTATTTAGCAGACACCTCTACCCAAGGCGACTTACAGAGACTAGGGTGTGTGAACTATGCATCAGCTGCAGAGTCACTTACAATTATGTCTCACCCGAAAGACGGAGCACAAGGAGGTTAAGTGACTTGCTCAGGGTCACACAATGAGTCAGTGGTTGAGGTGGAATTTGAACCGGGGACTGCCTGGTTACAAGCCCATTTCTTTAACCACTGGACCACACAGCCTCCTCGAGGATTTTGGTAACTAACTTCACAGTGTATAAACTACTGTGCCAAAATATAGACAAAGCAGCAATGCATGGTTAACTATGAATTCCTTATTTGGGTCTTTTAAACTTCACGGTTCCCATCCAGATAGTATCTGAATTTCCTGTATATGAGAAAGATAAGCAGGTTTAGCTAACAGCTACAGTACATGCCAGTTTGTAAGCAAGCCTTTTTTTTCAGTCTCCTAGAAATTATAAAAGTGAATTGGTATTTATTGCCACCAGTCAGTAGAAGTGTTGCTCTTTGGTGGCAGGATGCAATGTATTTATTTATTTTTAACTTCTTGGTAGCAATACGATTAAAAAAAGGTTTAATGACAAAAGTCAAAATAGGTCAAACTTTTTGCCTAATGCCTCTGTCATCAGAAACATTTAAGTTCAAATGGCTTAAAATTTGACCTCCTGTTATTTGTTTGTTTTACCAAGCTTGGAGTTTTTATCCAGTGCAAATAAAAATAAAAGCACTGTATTATTTAGTTTCAAAAGATTTTAGTAGCAGGGTGGATCACAAAAATTATATATATATATTATATATATATATATATACAGTGCCTATAGAAAGTCTATACCCCCTTTCAAAATGTTCACCTTTTGTTGCCTTATAGCCTGGAATTAAAATGCATTAAAATAGTTGTTTTTTTCATTTATGTACACATCCTACACCACAACTTCGAAGTGAAAAAAAAAATTCTAGATATTTGTAGAAAATGTATTAAATAAAAACTGAAATAGCTTGGTTGGATAAGTGTCCACCACCCTTGTAATAGCAATCCTAAATTAGCTCAGGTGTAACCATTCGCCTTCAAAATAACACACCAAGTTAAGTGGCCTCCACCTGTGTTAAATTGTAGTGATTCACATGATTTCAGGATAAATTCAGCAGTTACTGTAGGTTCCCTCTGATGGGTAGTGCATTTCAAAGCAAAGACTCAACCATTAGCACCAAGGCACTTTCAAAAGAACTACGGGACAAATTTGTTGAAAGGCACAGATCAGGGGGATGGGTATAAAAAAAATATAAAATATAAGGCCTTGAAGTAAATATATCTATTCACTGCCTGTATTTGTGGCGTTTTGTGTCATAAGCAAAGTGTGATTTTCTGTTGAAAAAACAAAGGTCCTAAATTATTTAATTTGCATTTAATGGAATGTTATTGAGTAGGCCTATGATTTACCAGAATGTTGGTAGTTCTACATAAGTGGATCACCATATTGTTCAGCACCATGTTGAATTGCTCAATTATGCATTACTGTAAGCTCATTAATGATTATTTTATTAATGGAAAATGTGTATGCAGAAATAAATATATTGTTCGACATTAATGTTTTTTGTTAATGGAACATTTGATTACAGAAAATACATATATTGTTCAACATCAATGTTTTCTGTTAATGGAAAATGTGTAAGCAGAAAAATATATTCTTCAACATTAATGATTATTTTGTTAATTGACCATTTATATGCAGGTATAAATACATTATTTGATGATATACCTGCATTTACCAATATGCTTCGGTAAATAGATTAACCGATAAATGTCCGAAAAGCAATCTATTTCTTCATAATTTCACACATTTATAGAATATATAATAAAGCCCTATTTGAACTGCCAGATACTACGTTATACAAGTAGTACCTGTCAAGCAAGCTTCCAAAGTTTCAACATTATTGTGTTTCATCAGTCTTCCATTCTAAACCAGTTTACTTTATCAGTCAGAGAGCTATGTTTAGCACGCCACACATGCCCAGCACCACATTTATCGTGTAGTAAACCCTCTAGATCTCATTGTGTGGCTGCTCTGTCCCTCTCATAACTCAACCACAGCTAATCTGCAACTTTTCAAAGCGCAAAAAAGATGCAAAAAAGTTGAATTGAAAAAAATATCTGATTAGTGGGCATATTACATGAGTAATGCCCACCTGAGCGACCTGGTCATCTGCCAATGTTAACACTCACTTGCCCACTTAAATTGGTGGTAGCTAACAAAATAATTCTATAAAAATCATACATGTCAGGCATTCGCAGTAAAAGTCTCAAATGCCCAAATGTTGCTTCCCCAATTGAATGACATGCTTAGACCCCAAAGATGCTTCAGAGTTGAAATGCCTTAAAAAAATAAAAAGGATACATATGTAATAAAAATAAAGCAAGAGAACTGAGATTTTATTTGAACCTAGTGTAGTCGCGGATCCCTGCATCATGTTTAAAAATGAAAATACATTTTTTTAGGATATATATATATATATATATATTTTTTAGCTACAATCACATTAAATATGTATATACAGTGCTCCCTCGCTATAAGGCTCTCGGTTATAACGCACCTCAGATATAACGCTCCTACAGCATGTCCCCCAATTCCCTATACTAGTGAGTCATGAAATATTTCTACAGTAAATACAGTACCGTTGTTCAAACTGTAAACAAACTTCCGTTTCTGTCTCTCCCGTTTGATACAGTATCTGAACTGAAAAAAGCTGCACTGGCACTTTATAACACAGACATCTTATTCAGCATTCGTTTTATAACTAAATGAATATTAGGCCTATTATGTAGTTATCTTTCCTAATGCATTTACTTTTTTGCTGTGAGAGGAGCTGTGGCTTTCTCCGAGAGATGAGATGCTTCAGCTTCGCTTCAGCCCTGCTTCAGCCCCGTTCAGGCAGCCGAACCTGGGGCGAGCCCATTCCCTCTTCCCTTTGTCTGTCGTTTCTAACTGAACTCCCAACCGCTGTTTAGCCAGGCTATTTATAGTTTAAAAACTACTAATTAAATGATCCGCGAGTGGGAATGTTAACTTTTTTTTTTTTTTAAATAAAAAATATAGCATTGATTACATGATGCTTTAAGGCATGGTTAATTCACTGAAAGTTACATTTTTGCTTCACTATATGTGCATTATAGAGAGGGAGTGATTTTATTTTGTATTTAGTCAGATGTTTGCCTCCCAACCCCTCCCCCGTTGATAATGCTCTTCAGTTACAAGGCTCATATTGTGTGTGTCCCGAGACCCGCGTTATAGCGAGGGAGCACTGTACCTAGTTTAGACAATATAATCCTGCTTTAGCACACATATTTCTACATTAAAAAAAAATCCTAGTTCCCATAATAGACAGCTTTTTAAAATGTTTAGCCTTTTAAGTTTTACTTGTTTAGGAAAATAAATAAACTCACATGTAATTTGGCACAAATAAAATTCTACCACCTGAGAAGAAACAAAAACTAGGATATATTTTGTAAAAACTACCAAGGAGGTCATTTTAATAAATTACATTTCAGATGTGTGTTCAACATCAGATGTAAAGCATTTCACTCAATGGAATGAAAGCATGCAATCGTTCCCCATAGGTACACACGGAGTCAATAGTATTGACTTATTGAGTGCGATTCAAGTCTCTTGCTATATGGCAGTTTGAATCATAACCTGTGCTTGTGCGTGTGTTAGGAGGAGTGGACATCTGTCTCCAAGCTCCTCGAACTCCTGTAGCATCCACCGCAATGTCAATATTGGAATCGGGCACGAGCCATCTCAGAAACACCAAGAGCAGGAAGTCCAAGACAGCGAAAAGTGAAAAAACACAGCCAGCAACAGGCCCGCAGCGAGACATCAGTCTGTTAAGCCGTTCATCCATAGGCAAGACAACTTCTTTAGCCACTCTGTCGTAAACCTAAAGTAATAGAAAAACATGTATTTTAGTTTCAAGCTAGGGGACATTGGTTGTACAATGGTTTACTAAGCTACTCAGGAAACAATCCTATAACGGAATTTACAAGTATCATCAGTAGTTGACAGGGGTCACTGGTTGTAAATAGAATGACCATATGAAAGGGAGGGATATCTTCCATGGAAGCCTTTAATATACTTAAATCTCAGTCTTGTCCAACAATCTTTTTATTTTAGTCTGTACCATCACCACATGATTTAGCTACTAGAAGATTGTTAAGCATGAAGTAAATACTGCTGTGACAGTAAGCTGTCACAGATCACAAACTTGAAATCCCACACAAACATAAGACACATGTACATTATATACATGCCTTTTCTGTCCTCTCTGCAACATTCCTCCATGTGTAGAGGGTCCTTACTCTGTTGTGAATGGCAGCAGGTGGGGGCAGGCTCCCTGCCCTGTGTTTGGCTATAACCATCTCCAGTCCTTCACACAGAGACTTCACTGTAGGCTCACAAAGGATAATGAGATCCTCAGGGAGCACCTCTGGGATGCCCCCGACACGTGTGCTAACAACCTGGACAAAACAAACACATTGGAATGAGTCGATTTGCACGAACAGACATTAATTATCAATTTTGTAGGCTGAGGGCAAGAAAATTTTAACAATAAAATTCCCAAAAATGAAGAAACATCTGATGGCCGATTTATATTTTTAAATTAACCTATTTTGTTAGTTATGATTTCTTTGCTTTCGACCAGTGATTTATTTGTTCAAAATGATGATGTGAAGACTGATTTGTCTGTGCTGTACACACAGCAGTGTGGGTGTAATACCTACAGGCTGCATGGCCTTCTTCCAGCAAGTCACTTCCAAGATATACCACATGTAATAACCCGCTAAGAAACACATTTTAACAAGCATCATTGGACAACACGGGTCAACTTTGTTATGCAAGACTTAAAGGGCTGTATATCAATTCCTGAAAACAAAACTAATATATTATTACTATTAAATCATAGTTAATGCATCTTTAAAAAGAAGACTTACCTGAAGCCCACAACTTGCACCCTCTACTATGGCCATGCAGAATGCTTCTGTTAGAGATGTATTGAGGAAAATATGACCCTGAACTAAAACATTTCGAACATCTTTGTGTTCCAAGGCTCCTAAAAGACGTACCCTATAAGAAAATACATTATGCAATGTTATTCACCTGAGCTGTGACATAGAAGTTGTATGTGAACGTGAACAATTTCATGTCTTATAGTTTATTACATGTATGCAAGGTTTCAGTTTTTTTATTATTAATATCTCATAAATGTATACAGTATTCATAAGCAGGGCAGTTTATGCTGATGGAAAATGTGCAAAGAACTGAGATCTCACTTTACCTGTCATGAAGCAGGTATTTTTCTCTGACCTCCTCAAGTACTAGTCTTTTGGGTCCCACACCACCAATAATAAATTGCAAGTCAGGGTATTTCTGACAAAGCTCAGGAATGATACCACCAAGTAAATCTATTCCTAAAGAAGAAAAATAATGTTACTCAATAAAATCTTGTTTTTCAAATGAAACTAAAGTATAAATGAGAACTGCATAATAAACATATTGATGGGCACATAAATCTGTTACAGTAACATGATATATCAGATACGATAAGGTGTAATTTTGTTTTTTTTACTTTCGTTCTTTCAAAATGTTTACCAATGAAATCGAGCCAAAGTCTTTATTCCACTTGTACCCTTAATTACTTAACTGACCCAATTTTCTAACATTTATAAGGAAAACGGTAAACATAAACACAATGTGAATTCTAATCACTTGATCTAAACGATAGCGGACCTAAATAACACCACTGTTTAAATCATTAATAGAGCCCAATGTTATTCAAATCAAACATCCACCTGTTTAAAAAAAGTCTATTATGGCTATAACAAATATTTGATTCAGTATTTTAAAAGATCCAGCTCTGTTTAAATTATTATTATTATTTGTTTATTTAGCGGACGCCTTTATCCAAGACAACTTAGAGACAAGGGTGTGTGAACTATGCATCAGCTGCAGAGTCACTTACAACAACATCTCACCCAAAAGACAGAGCACAAGGAGGTTAAGTGACTTACTCAGGGTCACACAGTGAGCGAGTTAGGATTTGAACCAGGGACCTCCTGGTTACAAACCCTTTTATTTAACCAATGGACCACACAGCCTCATATTAAATAGACCTCCCTATCCTATCTGATTTTAAAATTATTTATTTTGCCAAGCTAAACTTTAAGGCTTCGTTTTATTGTAAAAGTGTACGTGTGCTAAATTACCTTTTCTGTAAACAAGTCGACTAACAACCACAATGGTTATTTTATTTTCATCCCTCTTGGATGGGTTTGGAGTGAAGTCAGTAGGATCGACAGCATTAGGAATCACAGAGACTATCTCCGGGTTCACTGCACCTCTGAGTACAGTGTTTTCTTTGCTAGTGAAGGACACACAGATAATGTGATTGGTGTCGCAGAGAGAAACAGTCAGTAGTTTGTTGGTCAGCACAGAACTCACATCAGCAAACCCGAAAAGCGAATGGTCTGTAAAAACTGTGTACAATCCCATCGTCTTGGCATGAAATAGGGAGTCATGTGCCATGGATGAAAAGGAACTGTGGGAATGAACTATTGTGATCCGCTCCCACACAAAGATATACCTAAGTAGAGGTAGGCTGTGGAAAACTGTTGTGGATGTGGACTGGTTGTACATGACCTTCAGAGGTAGGTAGTACACCTTTAGCCCATTAGTGAGGTATCTAATACCCTTTCTGTTTCCATAAGTATGGGTTACAATAATCACCTTGTGTCCTCTTTCAATCAAACACTGGGATAGCTGGTAAATGTGACTTTCAACTCCTCCCATATTAGGATAAAAGAAGTCAGACACCATGCATACATTCTGCTTCTGAGGCACTTCCTTCTGATTCATAGCAGCAAAATCCAAGAAACTGTCAGGGATGGGTCCCTCTCCCTTCCTCCGACCCACAGTTTCATACAGGCTCTCCAGTCACAGCTATTTCATCCTGTCTTCGGTATGTCAGACACCCAGACGGACACAAATGTACCTAGGATATAAATAGATGATGTTCATTCTTTTCCAGTTGAGAGGTTGAAGAGTCTGGCATGAGGATAAACAATTCACTGTACATGATGAACCCTCCTAATCCTCTTGGTACATTAAACAAGTGCCACATAGCTACAGGTACTGCACACCAAATGTGTCTTGAATGACAAATACATTATAGCTGGTATACGTACCCAGCTACCATATCATTCAATTATTATTATTTTATTTTTTTTAATGATGATTTTATCTTACTATAAAATTATGCAAAGTAGTCAATTTGAACCTCCACGGATTGTAATAGTAATGTATACCATGTGGTCTTGTAACAGGCAAAGATAAAGCTCAATCTAAAGTAAATGTAAATGAATCTACTTTGAAATTACTTCAATGTTCAAAGATAAAAAAAACTATCCTAAGCTCAGATGACATTCCCTGCAGTTACTCATAATTAAAAGTATTTTTTAAACATTTAACAATACCAAACTATTTAATAATAATAATAATAATAATAATAATAATAATAATAATAATAATAATAATAATAATAATAATAATAATAATACTTGTGACCAGCACTACTAGGCTTATTTACCACTACTACTTTATGTAAATCGTGAGAAAATATACCTTACTTACAAGATATGTTACACACACAGCTGTGGAGCAAATATTGTGGCATCCATTTACAGTACTGATGGTAACACACCCCTAACTATTCAATTATCATCATAATCCTTAACCCAAACTGAGTGAATATGAAACACTTATTTTTTATGTTTTTGTTAACATTATAGGTTATGATTAGTAATAAAAAAAGGTAGTTTGTGAAGGTTTTTAATGATGAGCATCAAGTTACTTATAACATGTTATAGCTAATGTGAAATCTACAACCGTTTAAGAGCTGAAAACAAGTAAAAAGGTCTCATTAAACAAGTTATCAGTTCAATTAAGGGTTTAACTAAGTAATTGAGAACTCAGCTGGAATGAAAACCAGCAGACACAGTGGGTCCCCAGGACTAGGATTGCAAAACCCTGATTTAGAAGACAGATCTCAAACCCCAGTGCACTAGAGCAGACATTTTTAAAATAGCTTTGAACCAGACTTTAAAGTGTAAGTGTAAACAATTGTCAGGATGTTAACAATGAACAGGTAACAACACGTGGGGACGTATAATAACGCTATATTTTTCGGAACCCGGCTACTTACTCTAAGCTTCTAATAATGGTTTAAGCTATTTAAATTGCTATCAATCACTATTTACAATATATATATATATATATATATATATATATATATATATATATATATATATATATATATATATACATATATATACATATATACATACACATACATATAAGCTCTGTACAAAAAACAATATCACCTTTATTTTTTAAGCCGATTGATGTCAGTACAAAAGTCTTGCAGAAACATACATTCAGTACTAGCTTGTTTTTATTGATACTTTCATATTATATTAAGATATTAATGTACCGTCTGTGATTAAAAGCTGCCACAACATTACATTACCATTCATGTGTTAGAAATGGGTGGGTCAGTTACCGTAATTCAGTTGTGGAAGACTATGCTTCAGACTAAAAGTGAAAACTAAAACAGCATAAACAATTAAAGCAACGAATTTATAAACCGAAAATGAAAGTTTATATACATGCCATATCAATACATTAAACTAGCCATATGATATGACATTGTTTCTACAACCGTCAAGGAAGTTAGCGCGTACAAAAGGCAAGATAAGAAGAGTACCGTAATCCACTCTTTCTCGTGTGTATGTGTACCGGTAATTACAACTAGTACATGGTTTCGCTTTTCCCAATTCAATAATTATATTGTTATTAAAACATTATGGTAATGTATGTAAGCAGCAAGGCGGCTGCAAATAACTGTCGCATGATGTACAAACGAAATCATGCGCTTTATATTTAGATATAGATTTAAATAATTCCTACCACGGACTACAATTTCCTTTTGTGTCGTGGTGCTTCTTAGTTAACGCGCTCTCTTTTCAAGATAGAAACATATTAGCTTTTTCTTGCTTGTTCAGTCATGGATCTTTTATTTTTCCGGGTTGTGTTTAGTCCCTTCCGCTTTCAACGGTGTAGCTGAGCGTGTTGGGAATGGGATAAAGAACCTACCGTATTATCAAGAATAAAAGCCCATTCAGATGTTTTTTTTTTTCTTTCTCTCGCTTGTAACGGAGATAATAGACTTAACAATGAAACTGACAGAATACTCCATGAGGCACCAGTTTCTCTGGAAGGCGCTTCATCTAAAATGTGCCATTGTTGTATCCTGATGTACAGCTTCGTGGGACTGGGGCATAGGAGACTGGCTAGATGCTAGACAGTGTAATGGCTGCTTTGGGATTCCTCTCTCACAGTGTCCACTGGCCACAAGTTTTTTTTATACAACTTTGGCATACAAAAGTAGCTTAACAAGTGAAATGAAAATTTCAGTGAAATGAAATTTTTCAGAAAATACCTAGGGCTTCAGATTTTCAGTTTTAAAAGATAAACCTGATAAAACACCCCTGACACAAAAACAATGAAATCGGTGTACAGCTAATAAACACCAGAAAAACACTTGAAGTAGTTACTCAATTCACGCTGACTTCACCCCTTTCCCATGAAAAAAAACCCTTACCTTTCCCAGTGCAGTTGGGTAATGTCCCTCCTTCCTGACTTGTATCTATCATTGAGTCGATCTGAATATTTAAACCCACCCCAACTACTGAGTGGCAGCAAATTCCTGCATTTCTATTGGAGACTCCGCTTGCTAGATTTAAAACAAGATTACAATCAGAAGGCTTGTTTGCGGGATTTAAAGCTATACTACAGTTAGATAGGGGGAATTTAAAATAGGTTTGGAAAAAAATGCCCAGATACACAAAAACTCCAGAATGTGCCCGTGACAACAAGGATTTCATTGTGGAAGACAGCAAAGGAAAGCATGTACAACTTAAGTGTACAAGAGAGTTACTATACATATTGTGAAAGAAAAAAAAAAAACACCCAAGCATTTTGGAAAGTAACCGAAAACAATAATTTCATACAGTACATAAAGCCCTGAAAAAAAAAAAGATTTACATAAAACTCGAAAATAGCGCAAATTAAGCACCGAAAAAACAGAAGCCCTAGCTATACCCCACCAGGATAAGCCACAGCTGGATTTTTAATTGAAAAACTTTACAGCACTGAGGAATCGCCCTGATATGCATCAAACCCCTATTTTTATGGGTAAATCTGGGATAATCACCAATAGGTGGTTGATGCAATCCAGGGTGATTCAACAGTGCTGTAAAGTTCCAGTGAAATCCAGTTGTGGCTTATCCCAGCAGGGTAGTTGACCCTTGAAACATACATGGTTATTTTTTTTTTTTTAAATACCATACGTCGAAACACTAACACTTATTGTTCATTTATATACTATATATCTATATATTGTTAAATATCACACAAATAATGTTTTTCATAAAAGACATTTTAAACACATACAAAAAAAAATACAAAAATATCATAACTTTAAACAGCAGGTTAAATGTTCAGTGCTTACTTAATGGATGCGCAACAGTCATACAACAGTCATATGTTAATATTGCATGTAAGGGGATTAAGAGTTAGGTTAGGTGTACATTTTGTTATAATGATAATAATGTAAACACATTAATAAATTAAGTGAAGCTTATGAAGCAGTGCTCTGAAGAGAGTTAGCTCAGTCTTTCCCTGTTTCAGGGGTTGCGGTGCTTTCTCTCCCGGACACAGTGGCAGTTTTTCAGCTTGTTAGACCTTCCAGGTTGACAGTGTTTTACTGGGCACTCCCTCTCCCACCTACAGCTGCACAGAAAAGAGGAATGAAAGTGCAAAATGAGCTCCCACATTATTTTTGGTTCCTAAAATCAACACAGAATTTGATAACAACTTCAAACTTTTGGACCTTACTAACTCTAAAGGAGTAAACAAAGATCTGTTTCTTTGGCTGCTCTTGTTTTTGACTTGTAATTAAATCACTTGTTTTGCCGCCACTTTGACCAGGCCTCCCTTCAAAAGATTTTATTTATTTTTTAACAAAAACAAAGCATCCCTGTGTCACCAAAAATTGCATGGCCTCACTGATTCACCATGGGAGGATAGACACACTGGCTTGTGACACAGTCATTGGTAAAGACTGACTGAATATTTATGGTTGAGTGGGACAGTCATAATGTTACCTGCAAGACTCTGGGTCGAAAAGTTTGTCTTTTTGGGCACAGGTCTCCGAGCTCTCAGAACACTGGCAGGTACAGTTCCCAAAGTTCATGGAGTAGTTTACGGGGCATTCTCGTCTGCAGACACATTCACACAAATCTTCATCAAACACCGAAAAGGGTCCACAGACTGCCAACTCTGCGATCGGAGAAAGTTCTAGAACAGAACGTCAAAAGTTTTAATTACAAGATCAATAAAGTAGTTTAGAGGATCTTAAAAACAAAATCCAGCTGGTTGTGCGATGCAGCTGGTCTTCGCTGGGGATTCCGCGGGAGAACCGCATTGGCTTTGGTGCTCCCCAGGTTGAGGAGGTGGGATCTGGCTAAGATGTTTCTTTTCACCGCTATGTGATGACCCCTACAGGCCAGGTGCCGATTGAGCTTGGCGGTGGAGATTTGCTGGGCTGGTCTTTGTCCTCCAGAGGCCGGTAGCCTGCGGACATCCGCTCTCGAGTTCCTGGGTGTAAAACGACGCCGATTGGCTTGTGGGATTGAAGGACGCCCACTGAGCCTCGGGTCTGAGCTGTGTGTAGAATCACCGCGGTGAAGGAGAAAAATAATAATAATTGAGCATTCCAAATTGGGAGAAAATTGGGGGTAAAATAATTGGAGATCCTAAATTAAAAAAAAAAAAAATCCTGATGTGTGTGCTTTCTGGAAATAGAGATATTTAACCTGAAAGGCTCTGCAATATGAGTCACTTTTATCAATTTGAAAAGTATAAATATGATTTGTTTTTGAATTTCACCTTTAATTAAATGATTATCAATGATCTGTTTTGTTCAGTTATGTTATCTGTTTAAAAATCCCAATTTTGTTCCAGAGCTTTATTATCAGAGGTTTACTGAACAAAAGCATTCTAGCTTTGAATACTAGGCCCCTCATCTGGCAGCTAGTAGTCTCTCAGTAAGTAAAGCACCTGGTCTTTGTGGGAGTAGTGAAGTCTGTGGAAAGCTGTTCAGATAAACCCCTGAAAGAAGTGACAGCTTGGCTTTTTACAACTACTTAGGCCAATGGCTCTTTCCCAACTGTTGCAAAAATATGGGCAGTTGCCAAAACTAGAAAGAAAAAAAAAATCTCAATATTATTTCTCCTGTGCAGGCTAAAGTCTTCAACAGTTTTGCTGGAGATCAGTCATACCCTCCCCATTGCAGCGGACATAAATCTTTGACACAGTGATCTCTGCTGTTTTTATTTGTCCATAATATATATATTTTTATTGTGAGAATATAATATTTTCTGACCTCTGTTAACTACCTTGTATTATTTAATCGTAATGTTAGTGCTTGAAAATTATAATGGCACTACTCTGAATACAGTCCGGTTTAACCTGTTTCTCTCTCACCCACCTCCACATTAAAATGTCTTATTCCTGACAGTACTTTATTACTGGGATTTTTGGTCTCCTATTGAACAGGGCTGAATAACTATTCTCCATTCTGTTTTTAAAAACAGTACATGAGTATATATTATAAATAGGGCTTCTAATTTTAAGATTTAACTGATAAACACTCAAAAAAGAAAGAAAAGAAACCGGAGACAACTACGTATTTGTGTTAACTTCCCTTGTTCTGGTGCAGTTTTTCTGGATTGTGTTGCTATTGAATTTGAGCAGGTTCTACTAAGGTCTGATTACACTGGGAGCAGCGGAAAGTGGTAAGCCTTGAGTTTTATTACACTGGCGACAGGAAACCTCGCGGTAGCCTATATGTAAGTGTATTATCACATGTTAATGTTGAGAAAAAATGAATTTGATGAAGGATGTCAAGAAACAAAGGTTAAATATATTTGTGTATGTGTCTTATTTAAAAAAACAAAAAAAACAAAAAAACATGCAGTGTTTCACCTGTATCATTCTCCAGCGTGGCCATTATATTTATATATTATACATACACATTACATTATATAATAATGACATTATATATATATATATATATATATATATATATATATATATATATATATATATATACACATACACATTACATTATATAATAATGACATTATATATATATATATATATATATATATATATATATATATACATATATATATATATATACATATATATATACACACACACACACACACACACTGTATATTAACACACGTCTGAATCAAACAATGTTATTCCGCACCAAATAAAGATAGTGTGTTTTGCAGGACTGAATTGTTAATATAATTTAAAAACCTTTACAAAAAATCTCCACGAAATACAACAAGAAGCCCGTCATTACTGAGGCCTCTTTTTTCAACTTTGAAGTGTTTTGCTTGGAGGTCTATGGCATACAGTACGCTATATAGTGTTTGTTTTCTGTTGCTTTTCAAATGCAAATATTTTTTACTTGACATGTCTAGTTTGGCCGCTATGGTGTCCCAGGTGTCTTGCTTCTTTAGCGTATCCTTATAATAATCTGGACGGGACGTACCATACAGTTGAGGGCATTTTTGCACCCTAAAAAACAGTCCTTCGTTCGCCGTCTCTCACTGTACATAGTGCAAATAACGTCACACAACAACACTTCAGTTGATTGGTCTAGATGGAAATTTACTGTGCGGAAAATCGCTCTGGTTTCAACCCCTCGCGGTTTTCTGCTGCGCCGCTTTTCCGTTCTGTACTCAGTGTAATTGTACCCATTGAGAACAATTGATTCTATTTTTTTGCCGCACGGTTTACCGCTATCCGCTTTCTGTTTTCCACTACCGCACCCAGTGTAATCAGACCACATGAAAACACTAGAAGCAGATGAAAACATTAGAAGTATCGGTCAATTCAATCTTCAGACGCTATTTAAACTGTATGAAATAAACTTTTTATTTTATGATCATTTATATAGAGTATGGGGAACTGTGGTACAGAAATGGACATTACTAGTTACCCTCCACACGTTTTCAAAAAGCTGACGCCTACCTGCTCTCATCCTCCTCTGTGGGTATGGCACGCACTGACATGTTGTACTGTCCCAGAACTCAACATTATTACATGGTTTTGGTGAATGGTGGCAACTGGAAGAGATGCATTAAAAAATATTTAAGAAGTGGTTTAGCTTGATGTATCATTAGGGAGTATCACGGTCTAATAAAACTTTGACCTAGATTACTATTGAGTCTAAAAACCTATTAAACCTGGGCTTGTGTAAAATTAAAGAGTTTTGTGATAAATAATAAAATAAATTAGTAAGACTGGTTCATATTTTCCCTTTAAACTTATTTTGTCACATATGAATGTCTTTTAGACTGGGATATAAAAAGGAAAGGGCAATTTTTACACAACCTAATAAGGGGAAGTGTCACGTGATAAAAAAAGTCACATGATTCCCAAGGTATAACGGTGCAGACATGATGTTTGTATCTTAGTTTAAAAACTGGAATATTTAAATAAAATAAAAGGGCAATTTTAACACAACTTTCAGTTACCTTATTTTGTTGCCCTGTACTACATTCAGTAATAATAGTAATAACAAATATGTATTTTCACCACTTCCTCTCATCAGGACTCAATCCCCCATGCCTCCTCATTGAACTCACAAACACTCACATACCTGTTGCCTCTGTGGTGGTGGGGAGCATGTCTTCGGATCACTGTAGGTGGCATACACTTGCAGGCTGTGTGATTGGCTACTCCTAAGGTCACAGGCTGTGGCATGTATGTCAGTGGAATGGATATCTGAAAGAGCTACAGAGAGAATGCAAACATACATAAATTAGGTATAATGGCAGTGATATCCAAGCAGTTTCAATATCCCTTACACAGTCAGGGGAGCGCAGGTTGATGTCCTGGCTATGCCAAGTTGGGATTTGACGGCACGGACTGCATCACCTGACTGCCCTACAGCAGCCCCCTACTGACCAGGTGTAGGATGAGCATGAGCAGACACCTGCTAGACTGTCCTTTGTCCTCAAGAGATCAATAGATTGCTGTTGAGCTCCTAGGTGTAAAGAGGTAATCGGCTTGGCAATAGGACTTGGGTATTTGTGAGCATTTGCTGCGTTGAGAGAACATAACTGTACATTCAGAGCAAATAAATAAATACATCTCTTTACTGTTTTAGTGATGTAGGAGACACTCGTGTTTCTGCATGACAGACTTTCTTCACTGCAGCATCCACCACACCTGAAGACAGACACACAAGGTGGCTTGAAGAACACGTTTGTGTTAGTGATCAGCTCCTTGGCAACATCTACGCAGGTCTCCCGGGGCGTGCACTGGATTTTCTGCCACTCATCATCAATGGCTTCAAGAAAAGGACAATGGTAATGTGATTATTCCAAGTAATAGTATGAGAAATACAGCATATAAGAGCCATATCGTAAAGGAATATGTTATTAAAAGTATTTTTGGTGTATCTTGTACTATTTCAAAGAAACTTGTCTCACCCAGTAGTAACTATTCTTGCTAAACAGGCACCTGCCTCATTGGTAGCTTTTGACAATGTGATTATTTTTATTTTATAAAATTGCGTGTCACTGTTCTGCAATAGGGTGTAGTTTGACAAATGGTTTAACCAGCGACACAGAAGTGTCTGCCAAATTTAAATATAAAGTGTCATAGCAACATGTCATCTGGAGTTACTAAAAAGCACTTAGACCATGTTTCATTAAAATAAAAATGATATTCCCTTCAAGTGAGTTACTGCAGATTTTCCTTCAGCAGGAAAACCCAGTGCTATCCAATGTTACACTAAATAATTGGCAACTGGCCAAGTGAGCCTGCCAAGATCCCAGACTCCAGGTCTCTTCATACAGTACACTTGCCTTTCAGAATTTCCAGGTCATAGACGGCAGCAGCATACCGCGTCGAGCGGTGAGAGGTCAGCAAGGGGGAATGGTTCTTGGTCGCGAGCTCCTTGAGTTTCAGTCTGCACTTCCACAGCTTCCAGTCCTCGTAGTGAGTGGTCTGCAGCAGCTCCTCCAGATTCGAGGTAGATCTAATCCTGTGCTCCAAGGCTTCCCTGCTCTTTTTATGTAGTGGGGTGCAAACATGGAATAAATGATAGGCAGACAGACTAACAAAATACTGAGGTGAAGTGGTGTTTCCCTCACCCAAGGGATTTAGAGGCAGTTTTCATTAAGGATCATTGTGATATTTGCAGGCTAATCACGACAACTCAGTGGCACCTTGTATGCCCTTAGTGGATCTATTTAATTATCTTTGTTTTGTTTTGTGAGTTTGATGTTTTGTTTATTAATTTTAGACTTAACAATAAACACTGATAATTTAGTCAAGGACACTGTTTATCTGTTTGTTTAGAAATAATATGTGTATAGTTTAGGTTTTTTCACCCTGCAATTATGTCAGTGTGAACCAAATCCAACCTTGTTCTTGTTTTTCTTTTTGTATTTTCCAAAGTTAATGGTGGGGAGCCCTTATAAAAGTTCAGTATTTTTATACAGTATTTTTTAAGCTTTACTATGCATTCATGGTACATGTTTAATTAAAAAAGTTACTTTCAGAAATTCAGTTCTTGCTGCTGTTCAAATGTTTTTGTAAGACAAAGCCACTAAATAACAAACACATTAACAATGCTCTTTCTGCTGAATTATTTTTGTTAATTTTGAAACAACATGCATCACATTCTGTGTGGGCCCCCTCACACAGGCTATATAAAGCCCATTAATATTGTAGCGTGCACGGGGAAAGGCAGCGGCAGGGCTGGTAGGTGACGTAATCACACGAAGGCCCGCTATACGCTCCTTGCAAGAGAGACGGCTCTTTTGTACAGCGGTATCGGAGCTATGCTTTAGTGCGAGAGGTCCTGGGTTCACGCCCGTCCTCCGCCTGTGTGTGGATTGCCTTGCCCTGTGTGATGCGCCTGCCTGAGGGAACTGAGGTTCGCTACAATATGCTACAAGTCATATTGCCCAATAACATATTTTAATTGTCACGTAATTCGTGAGTTATCAATAAATACATTTATTTCACAATAAAGGTACTTTATTTTATTTCCACTGGAGGAAGTTATATTGAAAATAAAAAAAAAACAACAGAAAGGGGACCCTTTTTTGACAACTGCACCCTGACAAGTTTTAAAAACATGAATGATTCTAGACAATGCCCTGCATAATCAAATGTATGTATTCATATTGTAACGACCCGGACAGCAGTACAAGATTCAGCCTCCTGCACCCCTGCCTTGCTCATGTTGATACGTGAGCTCCGGACTCTGCATTGTTTGGCCGGCCACAGGGCACCCCAGTCGAGCCCCCAGGTCCCGAGTTCACCAGGAGGCTACAGGGCCGCCTGGTGATGGCTCACCCTTTTGCCAGGGACCAACTGATGGCTGCAGGTTCCCGGCAGAAGCGGAATTATGACACCTGCGCACGGGGAAGACATTTTGAAGACGGGCAGCTTGTGTAGGTCTACAGCACCCAGCGGAAGAGGGGGCACTGTCCCAAACTCGACAGCCACTGGCATGGGCCATGCTGGGTCCTGGAAAGGATCAGGGAGGTGGTCTATTGGGTTCAACTACCTCCCAAAGGGTGACGGGTGGCCAACCAGTGAGATCGGCTGGACCCCTACAGAGGACAGAACCCGGCAGAACCTGACCCAGCAGCTCCTGTCTCCCCCTTGCCCGACAGCCCCCTTTCCCCGTTCATCCTTGTTACTCCCCTACCAGGATGTTCTAGTTCTCCCAGGGCTGTAAGTCTGCCAGCCACGGCTGCTGGGAGCCCAGGGCCACCAGCACTACTAAGGCTCCGATGCTTTGTTGGGAGCTGTGTAACGACCTGGCAGTCTGCGCTAACTAAGTACTTGTTTTGGCGTTCGGACGTGGTGAGAGTGGAGCAGCATGGGGCAGGCGAACACTCCAGAGTCTTAGATATTCATAGAAGAGAGCTCGAGCTGGCAACAGTAAAACAGTTTGGTTGTTGAGAGAGAGAGAGAGAAGCCAAAAGAGTTTCTTAAGGAAAGAGAGTACCTAGAAAATCCAGTAGTACAATTAAAAGAGGGACATCATTAGCCAGCAAGGTTTATTGTTTTGGAGGCATGAGTCACGACTGACAGCGACTAAATACCAGTAAATAATAAACCGTGAATTCGAGAACTGTAATCCCTGTCTCCGTCTGTCTTCATTCTCACAAAACATTACAATATGTTAGTAACTTTTACTTAACAGAAAATGCCCTATGATCAGTTGAAATGAGGTTTACAAGGCTAGTCTCTGTAATTTCTCTCCTTACCTCTAGATGGCATTGTCCTTCCTAAGAAATGAATACTGTAAATTGTAGGTGTGTTCGGATCAGGTACAGTATAGGTTTTTATTTCAGATAAAACTAAATTAAAAAAGATTCAGGCTGAACAAACAAACAAAAAAAGCCATTTCAACTGTCACCCAGACTTGGCTGCTTTTGGAAACTATAGAGTAAGCTAATGGGGCTACACAAATAGGAATGTTTTATACTGGTCTATACTGTTGTTTAACCCAATAACACATAAATGTGCAGTGCGAAAAATATTAAAAAAAACGAAACTATACATATTGTTTCTAAACAAACAGATAAACAGTGTCCTTTACTAAATTATCTACATATATACTTTTACATAGGCTGTACAATAATAACATTAGCCGACTAGCCTCCTAAAAAGACTTGCTATTTCAAGTAGACACCAGGACAATAGGACACAGTTGGATAATACAAGGGTACAAGTTTAAATAAAAAAGGCTGAGAAACAGTTTTTTACACAGAGAGTGTTGAGTATATGGAATGGGTTACCAAGCCACACTGTAACTGCTGAGTCATTGAGATCTTTGAGGGGCAGACTAGACCAAAATACTAGACACCAGGCAAGAAATGATGAGACAAATGGCCTCCACTTGTTCATAACTTTTCATGTTCCTCCTGACTCACTTTCAGTAATACCACAGCTTTGAACAAATGCTTTGTTTTCAACTAGTTCTAAACTAAAGTGACCATACCAATTTATAGTCAGTACATAGTATTTATTTTTTTTAAAAAACAAGCAAAGGAGGTGTTCACAGTATCCTCACAGTACTGTTCTCAATGGTTTGCGTCAACTATTTACTATCGTATATATTTTTCTAAAAAAGAAAGGTTGATGCAGATTGAAACTCGTACAGGTATTTTATGGGCAGAAAATACCTCAGGAATCTGTGTAAGAATCTTCAGCGTAAACAATGTTAATGTTTATTATACTAACCTAAAAGGTTCCTGACCATGGTGGTTGACCACAAAAAAGTAATCACATTTTTTCTAAAACCAAATTCCATAACAAAATCTGCTGTTTGGAGCCTTCTGGCTCCAGAATTTTATTTATTTATTTATTTTTATTTTTTAGAATCTGATGACCAGTACCCAGAAAAACGTTTCACAGTAACTTCTGTGATCACTTGTTAATCATATTACAAACCATGCTGATACGTGCCTGAGGGCCAATTCAACCCACAGTCTTACAAACATCTATATAGCCAGGCAGATATCTCTATTGGTTATTATGAAATAAAAACATGTAAAAAAATGTCAGGTTTCCGTTTGCTTATGGGTGTGAAGTGGAAACTTCAAACCAAACCACACATAACTAAACACACCTCAATTTCTCAACATGTTTGTGCATGAACAAAAACCAGTGTGTACATTCTAAAGAAAGCAGAAAAGAAAATATAGTGGTTTCCAAGAACAGGCAGTTAAACCATGAATGTGAGTCCTTAACCTGCAATGCGCTGGCACAACAGATGTTGCTGGGACGATGCCAAACATACCTGGCATCAACTACAAAGGCACAAACATGCCTACTTCCACCATAACCAGAAAGATTTCCTCTAGCATTGGAAAACATTAACCTTACATTGTGTTGCGTCCTGAGTGCTGAATTTTAAATGAGCTGGTCTTGCCAGCATATTAAAGTGTCTAAAGGGGTATAAAAGATGATTTAAGAAACTAATTAGAGGGTATGCCTTCCAAACAGCATTCAAAATGTAGTGACTCATGTTAAAAAAATATATATATGAAGCGCATATTTGTTCAGGAAATGTCTTCCTGCTAGTGCCAGTCAATGCGTCTCAGACGCATCTTAATAATTACTACTCACCTCCTAGAAATACACTATTAAGGTGTGCTTTCATTATTTACATCTTTATCATCAGCTTTAATAAGACCTAGTCATTGTCCCCACTTTAAAATACAGTCACTAAACCTAGCACTGTATGCAGCAATCAGAGCATAAAGAAGCCAGTAGGGAAGAAGCTGTTAGTAGAATAGCTGCATAATGGTGATGCAGCAGGGCAAGTCGGGCAGAGGCAGTTGACATTCTTTGGCACTGTTGCTGGATGGGGGCTGAAGAAACTAGTGCTGAATGAACCAGTTATACAATTAATTGAATATTTGTATTGATTATTTCTTAAATGGTTTCAAATTCAGAATATTTAGAACTGAGAAAACTCTTCAGCTCCCAGTTAAAGTGCTGATGCCTGCAGTATAATTGGTGTTATTTTGCTATTTTAATAAGGTTTAAAGCGTGACGGCACTATTTATAATATCAGTGGTATTTGCATTTTGAAAGAATATCAGTTGAATTAGAACTGTTTTAAATGGGTCAAGGAACAAAAACTGCATATAATGCACGGTTCACAGCCTACCTCTATAAAGCGCTTTGTGATGGTGGTCCACTATGAAAGGCGCTATATAAAAATTAAGATATTTGTGCTGGAAGTACCAAAAGACAAAGACTTCTAGATGAAATGTTTGTCTTAGAATTGTATCTTTTAATGCTACATACCAAGATTGAGTGTAGTTATTGTTATGCTTGCTGCATTTATCAGACAATGCATTAAGGCACTGGCCTTATGGAGGGATTTAGCAAGGGGGCCAGGTCAGAGGTACAAGAGAAAAACAATACTAGTGTAAGCTACAGTGTGGTTCAGCCAATAAAGCCTTTATTTTTAAGCTAACTTTTAAGTGTTTTCATTTAGAGAGAACGCATCATTCCCAGGCCCATTTGCAGTGTTAAAATTACACAATATTTCTGTCTGAAAATTTTGCGTGTAATAAAACGCATCATATAAATTCTGTAAGAAAGACAGCTGCAGGACTTGATGAAAGGTAATTGTTAGAAATGTGCAAAATCATTATCCCTGAGTTTACAGCCTACTGTAGCAGACGGAAGCAATAGCTGCCCTACCCACAGGAAACCACCCTCCTGCAGTAGGGAACAAGGACTCAGACATTATTATTTCTGGCTGAAATTAGATCCCACACTTATAGAATAGCACATGCACTGGCTGTGCGCTGGCACACCAATACATTCCCAAACAGTTTTATTATCAAGCAGACAACCTAGTGGCTTGTATCTGACGTGACATTAATCCTGTTGTTTATGATGGAAACGATTTTAGATGTGATGTTCCATGTTTTAATGTGGCTTATTCTATGAAACAAAAACACATTGGAAATGTGAAAAAATGCCAAGTTACCAAAAGTGCCAAGCCTTAAAGTAGAGATATCAAAAACACAAGCTAAGTTTCAAGAAACCTTTGGGGCAACCTTGCCCAGCACAAAGCAAATAGGCACAACTGTAAAACCAATGGGGGCCAAGGTTGCCCCTATGGTTTCTACTAACTTGGTTTGTGTTTTTCATGTGTTTGATCTGCTTTTATTGTGCCTGAAAAACACAAGCCAAGTTAGTAGAAAGAATTTTTGTTTCAGATATCACTTCTTTTTTTTTTTACTTTATAACACACACACACATTACAGGAATAGCAAAAATTGTTTAACCTAAATTGAGGCAATGTATTGCTGTTTGGTTAGGTTAAATTTAAAGGGTTAAGATGTGAATCTGTGTAGCATAGCGGTTATGTAGTTGGAGTATGACTAGTTAGGGTTCAAATCCTGCCATATATATATATATATATATATATACTGATACTGATGCGCAAACAGCTGGTTGGCGGAACCAAGCACAAATCACAGTGCAGCCATCACAGACCCCATCTACATACAGCTGCACTGTGCATGTGACACCCCAGGCAGCGCGCCAACACTGCCTAGACACAAAACATGCTTCTACTGACAACAGCACACTGACACTACCATTCCTGCACCCCACCCCCAGCGTCCAGTCCCAAGCAGTCCCAAATTGACCCGCCGCTACACTGGCCCCTACTCAAATGCTTCGGGAAGGACTGACCTGGTCCCTGTGTGGCAGCCTGTGTGGTTGCCAGGGCTCTGGGGGTGTGGGACTCTCTCTCTGGGGCTCTGGCGACGTTGGGCTCCTTCTCTGGGGTTCTGGTGTTGCAGGGCTCTCCCTCTGGGGCTCTGGCGGCACAGGGCTCTCTCTCTGGGGCTCTGGCAGTGCTGGGCTCTCTCTCTGTGGCTCAGGCAATGCTGGGCTCCCTCTCTGGGGCTCTGGCAGCGAGGGGCTCGCACTCTGGGCCTCTGGCAGCGAGGGGTTCGTTCTCTGGGGCTCTGGCAGTGCTGGGCTCTCTCTTTGGGCCTCTGGTGGTGCGGGGCTCTCTCTCTGTGGCTCTGGCGATGCTGAACTCCCTCTCTGGGGCTCTGGTGGTGCAGGGCTCTCTCCCTGGGGCTCTGATGGCACGAGGTACTCTCTCTCTCTGGTAGTGTAGGACAGTCTCTTCCGGGAGGCGGGATGTACTCTTTCGCTGATGTCGCTGTGCAGTCTCTCACTGGCGGCAGCGCGGCGTGCTCTCACTGGCAGTGTGGGGCACTTTCTCTTGGGCAGCACGGGGTACTCTCCCTCTGGTGCCAGCGGCTGCACTCTCTCCGGCAGCGGCTCGACAGCCACCTGGATGTCCTCATCCCACTCCCTCTCTGAGCGACACGGCTTCTCCTGGCGCCACACCCCCAGCTGTGCTCTCTCCTACTCGTCCAGTGCGGGGCTCTCTGATTCAGCGGGTGGTAGGAAGACAAATAGGAAAGAGCCACCAAATTTATAGACGTGTCTCCCTGCCTGCGTTTTTAGTCTCCATTCTGTCATGTATATGTTTTTAAACTAGTATTTTAAAAGGCATTGGGGTTTTAGAGGAGTGCTGGAGATGGGCTGTATTGGTTTTATTGCTTTTTTTTTTTTCCTGAAACCCGTCTCTGTGCAGGTATTGAGCCGTTTAGTTTTAAATTGTAATTCTGTGTTTAGTTATTGTTTTAATTAACGGGCAGTGCAAACTGCTTGCAATGACTGTGTGTTCTAGATCTGCCCTGTTTGTTAAGTATAGTTTACCACCTGTATTTAATAAAATAATGTTCATTGACCGACATAGTATTGTGGTCTAGTTTATATATTCCTTCTGGTATTCTGCCTGGCTGATCCCACCCTAATCAGAAAGAACGAGTGCCCCTCCCAGGTGCTACATATGTTGAGCAGCAATCTGCCACATAAATTAAAGTGATTTTTTTTTTTTTTTTTTTAAATAAATATAATAATTGATTCAGCATAATGCAATTGATAATCCAGATTCAATCATGATTTCATATTATTTCATCAACAGTATACCACAAATACATACAACAGAAACTATCAACAATATATATATGCATGTTAATGTTATGTGTGCAAAAGCATGTATTTTCAATGAAAGTGTCATTCATATCAACTTTTATTATTATTATTTATTTATTAGCAGACGCCCTTATCCAGGGCAACTTACAATTTTATTATTATTATTTTTTTTTTTACATACAATTACCCATTTATACAGTTGGGTTCTTACTGGAGCAATCTAGGTAAAGTACCTTTCTCAAGGGTACAGCAGCAGTGTTCCTTACCAGGGATTGAACCCACGACCCTCCGGTCAAGAATCCAGAGCCCTAACCACTACTCCACACTGCTACCCTTTTTTCACATTAAAAATGTGTTTGTTACACATAAATAAAATACATTTAATTTCATGTTTGCTATATAAACCCTGTGTGGGAATGGAACCCAAGGCATGCTTCTAACGCAAGTTGCACTACAGGCGCGGTATCTTCCAAGCCACGAAATAGAATGCAAGTGCGCACGTAGTGTAGCAGTAAAGAGTACAGTTTTAGAACAAGTAACGAGCTAAGCAATTTTTTGTAAATACTGATTATGTATTATCCTGATTGTACTGAGCATTTTCATCTAATTTTGCAAACTATCATAATAAACGCGATCTGTTAATTTAGTATATTGTGATTAGGAAGCAGTACTCAGTGTAGGGCTGCCATTTTTTCCACAGACCAAATCAGGACATATTTCTCAGTCAGCCTTGGTCTATCAAAACTGCAGTATACTGTAATACAGTTTAACACAATTAAGCAGGTTGGTGATCCCCAGTCCTTACATAAAATATGCCTCTACCGTTAACAGAATGCATTATACTACATGTATTATTTTACTGACTAATATGAAATCACAGAAACATCATCATTTCTAACATATTTAAAAGCACAATAATTGCAAACAGCATCCATCTACCTGTAATTTCAGGCAACTTGAAAACTGAACAGAAGTCTCCTTGGCTTAGTTTAACCGTTTAGCTGTCACTCGCTGAAGCTGATTTTACAGGTAATATACAGATTCTAGTTACTGACGCTTCATAGAACAAAAGTTAGTGCTGTATTTTGAAACAAACTTTTGAAAATGTATTTTTTTCTTAATAACATGTACAGGTAAGTACTTTTTCTTAAAAGGAAAAAATAATCTTGGTCAAATCACGTCGAAGTGTGCTCGCTCACCAGTGGTGCACAGTAGGGGTCACAAATTCCAAGTACCTGGCACATCATAACTGGTATCTTTCTAATTCCTGTGATTGAAGGTATAGTAGGCCCAAGTATGCTCTGTGGTTGGAAAATGCAGACAGTCACGTGACTGCAACTTGGATTGTTTACATCACGTGGATATGTTCGTTGTCTTCAGCATTATTCAAATACTGGGGACTATGGGGCCATGTGTAAAAAAAAAAGCGTTAATATTTTAACATATCTTAAATTATGTATTTTTTCCCAGATTTAATTTAATGAGCTTTCACGCAATTTGATTGGCTCTTGTAATGGTCATATTTCCCGATTACAAGAGCCAATCAAATCGCGTGAAAGCACAAAGTGGGCGGAGCTCATTTGCATACAACCTCCAGATTTAGCAGGCCAGTTAAATATTTAGCTTAATGTTAAATCTTGTTAAGAGATTTAAGATTTAGTTAAATATTTAGCTAAATCTTGTTAAGAGATTTAAGATTTAATTACATAGTTAGCTACATGTTAAACCTTGTTAAAAGATTTAATATTTAGTTAAATATTTAGCTAAATGTTAAAACTTGTAACTAGATTTACAAATGATATCTGAATGTACACATTTAAAACAGTATTTATTTATTTTCACAACATTAAAGAAAAAATACAAGGTATAATTTAAATCTGGGAAAAAAATATTAACGCTTTTTTTTACACATGGCACCCCATAATCCTTCTGCAAAGCTAATTCTCATAAATGATGTTCATTTTTTGTCCAGCAAGGACCACAAATAGCGTTACTCTCATCTACCAGTATAGAGAAAGGAATTCGTACTCCTTGTGGCAATAGGGATCATAATGAGCGTTACACTCACAGGAAACCAACAATTTTCAGCGCGCCAGCTCAAAATCTCAGAACGGGAACTAATGAAGACGGATTATAGCTTGAAAAATCTAAAAAATATGAGTCTGGAGAATTCTCAGCTGGCTGACTTCATCTTTCAAAATAGTGCTTGTCTCAACTAATTGTGTAGCACTGACAGTTAACACAAGACACTTGTAAACTAAAAGTTGTAGGTCAAAATCCCACATATACCAGACTTTTTTTTATTTATGTAAAGAAAGATTTTTTTTTTTTGCAGGCAAATGTGCCATTTTAAAACAGAAATAAGTCATTTAATATAAATGATATATAGACGTCACAATAAGTGCGTTCCCTAGTATATTTCCATGTTGACATAACAAGTTAATTGTCATTAAAGTCGAATGAGCTGTAATATACATATGCTTGGATAAAAGTGCCTGGGGTCAGAAGAAGGAGATGGACATTTATACCTTCCTTTGGCGACTTATTTCTCTTACTGTATGACATAAGAGTGTTGGGAACTACATATTAAATGTGGAATGGTATTTTTGGCTGATTTATTTTTGCTGCGCCAATACCCTGAAAACCCGTGCTGTACAGTAGTCATCATCACTGGCAGTTCTCGCGCTTGGCTGTAACTTGGCACGAAGAACTACCGTTCCTCTCAATAACTGGCAGTTCTCGCGTTTGGCTGTAACTTGGCTTGAGGAACTACCGTTCTTCTCGATCACTGGCAGTTCTTGCGCTTCGCTGTAACTTGCCACAAGGAACTACCGTTCCTCTCGATAAGAACACAATGATAATTCTGATATCAATTTATATTAATCATCAGTTTTGGGAAAATGTAATGTGAAATATGTGAAACATATTTTCTGATCTCCACTAGATACCATTATGAACCATGTTAATTTCTGTATATTATAAAAGTCTGCCCTAAGCCAGGGTATGATGTCAGAGTTAATAGGTTTTTTTGGGGTGGTCATGCAACCATTTTCTAGCAAATTGGATTGCTTTCATAAGGAAAGTTGCATATTAAAGCGTTTGCAGCTGTGCAGACATCTGATGGTTGTAATAGCTTTATACTGAAGAGGGTGTGAATGAAACAGTTTATTGAACATTCTGTGTGTAATTCGTACTATTGTTTTCTCTGAAATTGCATTTGGGATTAACATTTACAAAATAATTCCTGTTAATGGTTGTAAATAGTTAAGCTGCAAACTAGCCCTTTCCAAGGTAAATTTAGTTCCCAGCAGCTGTGGGAAGTGTAGTTGGTTGGCTCCAGTTTTATCCTCCCTAGGGCCCAATTTTTCAAAATCACAGTCAAGTAACTATGAACAGATATCTTGCTTATTTTTATAAAATGAAAACATGGTAACTTATGATAAGCTGTCTGGGGTTTAAGGCTTTAGGTATGCTTTCAATCACACACATAGGAATGAATTTCTAAGCAATTCCCCCAAAAACTCAGGTTGTTACTACTGCTATATAATAATGCACAGGTAACCCCCCCTTGTTCAGATGATATGTATTTACCAAGTAATGTTTTATCAGTTGTCTGTCCAAACAATAATGTCAGGAACGGTCAGATATATTAAACACAAAGGTTGCTTGACTTGAGCAATTCATTGGTATGCCAGGGGAAAGGTATGCACTGTGGAGCTGGTAACTTTCAGGTAGCAGTAGTAGACCAGGGAGAAGAGGATGGCATGGTTGGCAGCTTTAATGGGTTTAGAATGGGTTCACAAATTAAGCCTTCATTGTTTTTCAAGCTTATTTAAAATCAACACACTTTCATTTTAATAATGCCTAAGAATGACAAACATTTTAATTTAGTTATCACTTCAAAGTGTGCTGTTGAGATTTTTACTTTTCAGCTAAGTTATTGCCAGCTGTAACTAGTGTTGTGTTATTTTGATTATGTACAAGGTTTTATATAAGAACATAAGAAAGGTTACAAATGACAGGCCATTCGGCCCGTCTTGCTCTCACGTTTTGCATTCACATTTCACTGGTTATTGTATTTTCAACCCAAATATATATTAAATTACGGTTTTGCCTCATGTCAAAATAAAGTTAGTAGTAACAAACCACTCCAAGCAGTTTTTGTAAAAAAAGAGAAAAAAAATAATCTGCTGTCTCCTGTATTCAGTATTGTCTACTGAAATGTTCAGCACATTACCCTTGGACATGAGTTCTTTCTCCAACTTTCTAGTGAATGTCCACATTTATCACAATGTACACCACTTAAGTCTCAGATACACTACCATATGTAAAAAGACCCCCCCCCCCCCCCCCCATCCCCCATCTATTGCTGCAGTACTCAAAAGACACATTTTCACCAATGAGTTTCTATGACATTCTAAAGGTTTTAACATCATGGGTGGAGGTTCACTGCCTGGGCAGTGGGTGGGAATAAGCCTCACCATGCAGCTGCTCATGTTCAATCTCCAGTGCTGACCATGTTGTATAGTAAGTAAAAGAGTAAAAAAGAACTACAAAAAGAGTGCATATATGGTACATTAGAAAGATGTATATGAAACCACCTTACCTGTTGAGTGTCATGATCATACTCTGCCCCTTGCATTAGTCGTACAAACGAAACCGCCAATAGGTGCATAATGATACAGCAGTGTGTCTTCATTGTGTTATTTAGAACTCCAATATATATATATATATTCTGTAGCAGGACCAGTCAGACAGGTATTACATTTCCTTAGAAAAGAAAATTCAGCTTTTTGAATCCTGACAGGCAGCAGACATAGGTTTACACTTGCACATGAGTTGAGCTTGTAATCACACAACTTAGATTCTCAGCAAGGAGAAAACTGATAAGTGTGGAAATTTACTGAAGAATTCAAATATCGAAAAGAAGCAATCACAGACCTCAGAGATTCCCATTCAAGGTTTTGTTAAATTCATAAGCTAGTGTTCAACCCTTGAATGCTGTGATCTGTACAGAAGAATATTCATAAGAGTCTGTATTCCGTCTTTGAGAAATAAGTCTTTTTCTTTTTGCTGCTGAAATTCTACTCAACAGGCACAGGTTTCTAGTTGCTGAAAGCTTTAATCCAATTCTGTGATATTTTCCTTGAATTTACTGCCCTTGTAGAAGCGTGCAGAAGCATGTGTTCTAAATCTGAACCACACCACAGCAGTCAGTGAAGTTAAAAAAAAAAAAAAAACTGGCTTTGATCCCACCCAAACCCTATTCATACACAGCAGCCAATGGAGTGAGCTTTGAAACCTACTGATTTGTGGTGCAAGCTGTCATTCTTCCTGGGGAGTAATGAACCTGAAATATGAAACTACCACACTTGGAGTTTAGTTTTTTTTTTTGTTTTTTTTTAATGCATTTTTATTGAAATAAACAAAGAATGTACAGAAAGTAGAAAAAAAAACAAAAAAAAAAAAAACAGAATAGTGAACATATTATAATGGAAGCCAGGGGGTGGGCTTAATAAAATTACAAAAAAATATTAAATAGGTTACATACATGAAGTGTCTTCAAAGCTTTTTTATTATTGGACATCTTAATAACCTTAATGTACTGTTCCATTTCTTTTACAAAAAGAAAAAAGAAAGGTTTCTGATTAGAGAATTTACACTTGTGAATATGAAATTTGGCCATTAGAATAATCAAATTTATAATGTAATACTCATTATTTTCACTGGTCTTATAGTTAGTGAAACCAAACAGTACATTACCAATATGAAATTTAAGGTTTTTTTCTTTTTTAATATTATTGTTGGTGAAAGTAATTACATCTTTCCAAAAAAATCTGGAGTATCTGCAATTCCAAAATAAATGCAACATTGTTTCAATGGAGTCCTTACAGAATGAGCAGCTCAGGTCGATACCATGTTTCAGTTACACTTGGAGTTTAGTGTTTTAGCCTCCACGTTTTTAATGACATGTGCTTGTCATTTTTCTGATGCAAAACAAGATAACTATTATAAAACTTGCAATGCACCCAAAACCCTGTTAAAAGTAGGGTGGGCCAACAATCTGAATTCAATAAAAAATTGTAGTAAGAATGTACTGTATTTTACATTAACATTTCTTACAGATGTATTATGAAGTGATCTGGAACTAATGCAATCTATAGGTAAACTCGCCACCTCCTCAGTGTACAGCATGGCACTGATAATATAATACACTCCCAATAAGGCAGAAACCTAATCAATGTGACTGAGCTTCTGACTCACTTTTCAAAACACAAGAACGAACAATATGTAAAACATATATACTGGTACAAATTTACAGTCAGATCTGAATTTCTTTATATATTAAACATAAAAAAGTACTGTACTATACCTGTAGGTACAAATAAAAAATATATTTCAATAGTTAAATCATACCTTCTTCAATATGTAATTTTTAATTCTAACAAACTGATCCAAAAATTCTCAAATACAACTAATGCTTAGCGAGGATCAATGGGTTTTTATTCAGTCTGTTGTTTTTCACTCGTTTCTTTAAATGAAGAGAAACATGACCATTTGACAATACTGAAACCGCCAATTATTACATTTAGCAAATGACCTTAAATGGCTGTACGACGTAACGCCCGGCTTATTGTTGAAGAAGAAACAAGACTATGACGTCCCCTGTTGAAGGCAGTTGTTATTTCAACTATTGAAGCACCTCTCCTCCTCCTCCTCGTAATTATTTTCAAACGTCTTTTGGCTGGGCCACTGATGATCCGTTTTCGACCCTTCTTGGCATTGCAGCGTTTTCTATGAAATCTCCACTCCTGGTACACCCGTGAGGCTGTTTGTCTGGATACATTGACAGCTCTAATGACTTTGCCTATAGAAGCGCCATGAGAACATGCACCCGCTATAAACCCCCTAGCGAAGTCACTGATGTCCTTTCTCCTTCGCATGGTTGACGATTAGTTGCACATACACCTCTCACAAGCTTATATAGGTCAAGTGGATGACACGGCATGTGACCACATAAAGGAATTAAGATACCATGGAGAAACTGCATACCTAGTTATTTTCATAATTTCCACACACCAGTTAAACATATGTCCAAATTAATGAGAACACAAATCTTATTAAGAAAAGGGTGTGTTTTTGTTTTGTTTTCCGCCTTCTGCATCAAATATGCCATCAGGGATAATTGTGGCAAAACTAAGGAGTGCTATTTTGTTTTTGATGTGAGAAAACAACACCTCACAATTTTACAATACTGTAACTAAGCAACAACTAATACATTAACTGCCCAAACAATGTAAGAAATGCCTTAACTGGCCATTAAGCGTAGCTCCCAGCGCATTGTTCCAGTGTTAAAAGTTTCTGTAATTTGGGCTACTGTATCACCTCTGTTGCTTGTCACAATATTTTGTAAATGTCTATGGGCAAGATCTGTCATGACTGGTTGGCACCCACTTCCATGCCCCTTGTGAAGTAAAGCTTATAGGTCTAGTTGTGAATGACACGTTACATGACCACATAATCGATTAAAGATTATGAGAAATTTGCATACCCAGTAATTTGCATATGTCCAAACCAAACACAACACTAAGCCTATTAAACAAAAAAAAAAGTTATGTTACCATTACAACATGTCAATCGGAGATAATTAAAAATTAAACATGGCTTTAGTACAGTATGTTATGTAAGTTGTAAAGATAAACAACATTCAGTACGTGATCTTTTTGTTAAAACATGGTGTTGGTCCTGAGAAAGGGAAATTAAGTGTCAAAAAGACAAAAAATAGACGGCTTTCAATATCCAAGAAATTGTACTCTACTGACAGAAATAACTTAAAGGACTAGTATGAACTGTAAGATGTTTTGATCTGGCACTTTTTATATCAACTGAATAGACCCCAATATATGAAATGCCATTTATGTGATTGAATTATATCCATCCATTCTAGGCAAATTTTCAATATAATCATTCCTATATTTTTTAATGGGTTTTTCACATTTACAAATAAACAAAAAGAATCACAGACTCGCAAAGCACTTTGAAAAGATGCTTGTATGGATCTTACTCAGTAAAAATTAAGAAATTGACTCCCAACTAAGGCTGCTATTTCTACACATATATAAAAGCAGAGCTTGAAGATATATTTACCACCCTTATCCCGTTATCTACCAAGACCCCTTTCAAAAATTTGGAATTTGTTTAATCATTAAATAATGCACCATAGAGAAAAAAAACCCAAAAGAGTTGTTAGACAAGCGTCACACATTCGTTGTTTTGTCAAATTTTGTTAACACAAACATATGCTGAAAACGTTCACTTGTATCGTATGTTTGACTTCCATAATTTAGCCTGTTCAAACCCGTTGGTGCCAGATCAAAAGTCATTGATTGCCTGTGTTATTTCTTCCTCAGTGTTCATCACAAAAGGACCTAGTAAATGAAATAAAAATACCATTATAAACAGTGTAAACAGGATGTATTTATTTTACCTTTCGGACTCTAGGGCAGTGATGATTTTGGGCCGAAAGGAAGATGGTTTGATACAGTTGTCAAGTTGTGTTTCTGCACTAAACTGCTTACGTAACATATACTAAAGTAAGCTGCACTCAGTTTAAACCTCTCTGGTCATGGATTTACTCAACTTATGTAACTGTGTTATAATTCAATATATTTATGTGTTAAATAAGTAACTAAGAAGAACTATGCATTAAGTAATTAATCTTTATGATGCTAGATAAAAGCTTGTAAAAGGTCACATTGGTTGTCATGGTAACAGTAGACAGAGTTTCCTACCTTATTAAGGGTGGCTCATACACAAGATTAAGGGTGACTAGTAGGGACATAGGATTTTTGTGATGCTTTTTATTACTAAACGAGCTTCCAGAACTAATTATGTGGTTATGAGACTTTTTTATTTATTTATTTTTTAAATTATGAGATTTTTTTTTTTTTTTTTAACGTTGATTTGAAGTTAATATTGTCAGATTTTTGGAACAATACAATTCTGACAGCACTTTTATATATAAAAACAACAATAACATTCCATTCCTATGGTAACTGATTAGTAACATAATAGCAGCCATTTAAGGTAGAATTTCATGAGTTGCACAGCCTGTACTTGGTACCGTAATTTTGGTAGAAATGTTTGCTTAACAATACTAGTCTTCCATAGTCATGACTCCTTACCTGCAGGCATCTATCAAATGAACATATTAGAATACAAATGATATACTTACCCACAGAAATGTGCTCATAAAGGCCAATTTAAAAATCTTAACATGTTGTGAGTGTCTATAGATTATAAAATGTGTGTCATGGGACTGTAACTTATACCTATTTGTTCCACTTTTATCCTACTACTGGATAATTTGTAGCTTAATTGGTCCTACCAGAAAATCCAAAGGCTAACAAGGCCTGCTTTGGTTAAGATGACATCGTTTTCCTTTTCTAAGCTTCTCAACTCATGGATAGAGAGAGAGAAAAGGAGCTGTAAACCTGCACGTCCGACAGGTCCCTGCATAAAATAACATAGAGGCAATGAAAACATGGAAGTCGCTGGAAAAGCAGAGATTACTACTTCCCCAAATGACTCACATGGTTATGCGTTTCCTTTGTCACCAAGGACTGGATGCCATTGTCACAGAACTGTCATGTTTTTAACTTTGATCACGTTACCTACTGCTTACCATGTTGTACAATTGGTTCCTTAATTGGTTCTCCTGCAATTATTACAAAGTGTGCTACTTCAGGATCCTTAATGAAACAAGAAAAACTCAATACTGGACTCTCCAGCTTCACATTTGGAACTGCTGTATTGAATTTGAAAGATGCGGACCAACATAGGCTACACTCTTCTTAGCATTTGTATTCATGCAGTAATTTAATGAATAGAATACCAGTCTAAGACAACCATGAATTACATTATGAATACTTGGCTACATTCTTGCTGACCCACCAAAATCTCATGCATGTATTTCTACAAACAGTCAATTATTCATTCAGCCAAACCTCAGTACAACAATTTGCTTTAATAGCAAGAAGGAAAATAACATTTAAAAATGCTAACAACAATTTAGGCCAGTTTATTTATTTTTTAGTCACCAATAACCATACAAGACACCAATAAAACATAATTCTGCCAAACCTAGCAAAAACAATCTAATGGAAGGGGAATATAAAGGGATTAGGAAAAATACCTTATTTTCCACTTGTATACCCTCTCCATCAAACACAACGGTATGGTGCGGTTCAATTTGTATCTGGTCGTTGTCAGGACCTGCAAAAGTTCATAAAAGTAAAATTACTGAAACTTTAAAACAAGATATCTTAGATATCTGAAATTAACAGATAATTCTGAGCGCATACAGTGTACATCTAGAATAAAAGATGGGTTGCAGTCTATAATTGTATCAAAGGGTTCTGATTGTCATCATAAACCACGAGAGTGAAGCTCGAGTTCAACGGAATTCACAAGAACAATGAGATGCAATTATAATCTAAAGTAATACACTTCAGTCCCATTTGTTACTTTTTATAATATATGGATTCAGCAACATTTTTTTAAAATGAATAGGCTTTTTAGTAAAGCATCACAAATTAATCATTGTCAGGGTCAGTATCCAGTTTAACTCTTACCTTTGAATGTTTCCATGGTGGAGAGTGGTTAAAGATTTTGTACTGTGACACCCTTGTCAATGCAATCCAAACTGGCTTTGCATGTATTTTTTGAGAGGTGTCAGTTAATTCTAACCTTTTTTCATATGGTCTGGGAAGCAATTATAGTACTTATACATGTATTATAGGGAGATAAGTCTTTCAGGTGTATAAAATCTGAGACAAAGTCTACAAGCACCCTCAGTGCATCCTCTAGGTATTGCTATTAAATGACAAGTTATTTGGTGTTCCTTGTTTAATAATAACAGTTAAGTAAAAAAATAGTTAAGTGCTGTTTTTGTGCAGAACTGACTTAAATCGAAGTGTCAAGTTGCTGTTGCTTTGAAGGATTTGGAATTGATTAAAAGGGAATGGGAATTGGAATTGGAATTGGGAATTGATTTTAAAAAAAGAATTGGAAATTGAATTGAAAGAAAGGAATTGACCTCAACCCTGGTGAACTGGTTAAATGCATTTTGACTTGCTGGTAAATTATCAGTGTTATAAAAGCACTTGTGCAATCCACTACAAACTGTTAGAAATCATAACAATTTGCATGAAATATTATGTGGGAAAAGTTATTATGTAATGCCTTTATAATACTGAATGGACATGAATTAAGCATTGCAATGTTTTACTCTTTCTTTGATCAAGACCATTCCACACAACTAGAATTTAAACAAACAGATGTTAGCTGTGCAAAGCTATCAACTTCCAAAACACTCTCCCTGTGTTGCTTTAGGTTCCCGGAAAAATTCTTTTTTCCTTTATTGAAAATGCACAGTAAAGTATCTGTTAGAACTTGCCTTGAGATTGTTGCTGTCAATCATCACACTGTGCTTGTAATGATAACCCTCCAAGAAAGAATAAATCCTGTGTACTGTAGGATTAGTATTGAATCTATACATAGAGTACTCTAAAGAGTGCTGCACAACACAAGCTGATATGCACCACATGGGGGTCTCACACCACGAGTGGGCTTTCTGCTCTGACCTTTGTATCTATAATATATATAATATATTAATATATATATATATACTATTAAATCAAGAATATATAGTTAAATAAGAATAAAAAGTGACATAATTTTCATCTTACACAAACTATATAATAAATAGAATACCTGAATAATGGTATTTATATTGTTAAATGCTTTATGTGTTTGTATAAATGGTCAACCTACCTATTAACAGGCTTCCTGCGCAAGTATTACACCCATCTACTTGACTTCAATAGCTAGTTTTCAAGGCAAGTTTCCAACTGCAAAAAATTTGATTTATTACCAAGTTTATATTTTTTCTAAAAGATTATATTCTTTACAGCTCAATTTCAACAATAAACTATGTATGAACTGCATATTACTCTTGCCTATTTAGCCAATTTGCCAAATCTGATAAGGAATACTGTCCATTAAAATTTTATCTAGAGTACACACGATGGCGTGGTTTCCACACGAAAAAAAAAGTCTCACCCTGCCTCACGCTATTAAATTTGAGTTTCCATGTCATTTTTTTTTTAGGGAGAGAAATTCTCCTTCCAAACGCAAATAACCTAATTAATATTAAAATACAAGAGGGTATAGTTAAATGTTTCTGTCTGCATTCCAATTTGGTCTTGCGCGACGACTGATATCGAAACTGGGTTTCCACTAAGTTTTTTGGTTGTGTTACCTCATTTGGCCAACCAAACAAATATAAAAAAAATACAAGGGAAACAAAACAAAAACCAAGACATAGCATTACAAAAATAGAAATACAAAAAAAAACAACAACATTCCATAAAAAAGCACTATGTACTACCCATGTATTATTTGCTAAACATTTTTGATTGACATACATATATAATATATACACATTTTCATACAGAACCATAGCGTCAGCAATTCCGATCCTTATGGTAGTTGGACAGAGCTCAAATCCAGCACTTTAGGTTAATCATATATATCCAGTCAAAATGTTTAGTACAGTACATTTTCTAAATACTGGTAGTACATCTACAGCAGACTACTGTACTCGCCCACATTTCCCACTATATAATATTGTAATAACAACAACAACGACAACAACAACAACAACAACAACACATTTTTTATATTTGCTCACTGATTACCTTGTGTGGATTTTCAACTTATTTGGAAAATTACCCTTCATTATATTTTTTTTTTTCTGGAGAAATATTTATTTAAGAAAAGAATATGCTCAGGAAGAATCAATGGTCAGTATTTTCCATTGCTCATTCCATAACAAATGTAGGAAGTGGACAATCAACCCTAGAAGATTTTCCTCAGTACGCCTAACGCACGGAATACAAATATCTCTAATTTGAAATTGCATTCCAAAAAAACAGATGTCTTATATTAGTTAATACATTGTGTATAGAGCGTCGGTTTGGGAGAGAAAAACACCAAGGGATGGGATTCCCATAAGAGAATGTGCTTCACATGTAAAGAGGCTTATCTTTTCACCAGTCGTGGGTGGTCTACCATGTCAGAACTGACACACTGGAAAGCAAATTCAAGAAGAATGCTCATCTTGTTTAATGTCCATACTGTACCACACCTGTGGATTATTTGGGACTTCCGTTTCTAGTGCTGTGATTTGTTTAAGGCATGCTTACCTGACATATGACTGAAGGCAACAAAAAACTTAGAGATTGTTTTAATTAATGTGTGTTTATTTGTCGGAAGCAGTAAGCATGTTATGTACTCGACATCACCTGGATCACTTATTTTACAAAAAGTGCTTGTTACGGACAATCATTCACCAATTATCTTTTCAACCAGGTTATTTATTTGCATACCTACCTATAGGAACTGGTTTCACATGTTTTGCACCACTTTCTCCAGTTTAAAGTCACGATACATGGTTGGGGTTCTTGTATAAACTTTGGACTGGAATATATAAAGAAGAAAGTATGTCAAGACATTATTCATCTTAAAATCCATTATAAGACTACAGTTTTTTGCACCATAGATCGAGAACCCCACTCCAGAGGCCCTTTGCCTCACACACAAACAATATAAAAAAAATAGAAAGTAAACGCATAATTGAATAAAAACAAACAAAACATATACTTGCACTTCATTTCATGTTGCTGTTCAAAAATAAGATACATTTATTAGACAATGGCCCGTTTCTCCAGTTTATTACCAGTGTTCCATCATTTTCTGCTGCTGTGACGGGCTACACCTTGCCCTTGCTTGTATTTTGTATTATTGTGTGTTACTATTATTTAAAATGTATTTGTTTAGTGTGTAAAAACACAATGTTTTGTTATTGTTGTTTTGCAGCATAGATGGGGTTAAAATTCCCCATCCAAGCTAAACTCGTGCAAAATATGACCATCTCCAGATTGATTAATTTATTGCTAATCTGGAGATGGTCACATATATAAAAACCCACAGGTTTGGCTTAACAGGGTTTGTTGTTCATTCATAGGTAATTCATCTAACCTGTTTCTAAAACATGGGCAATGTGTATTTCTAATCGTATAGAATGTATTACCATATTTTTCCCATTGTACTGTATAAACAAGGGTAGCCGTTTCTGACACCACAATACGATTTGTCAGGGTGTAAAATTTAGTACGACAGCAGTACTGTGAGAAGTTTATCAACAGTAAAAAATATTAGCAAAGAAAATCACCTTTTTAATAGTAATGCACAGCTTTTTGGAATTATGGAGATGGGATACACTGTAAGACTTTAACATTATTTGAATAGATCCGACCCAAACCAGACCCAAGTGCTGCATAACCCGAAACCTGTTCTAGATGCTAGAATGGCCCACAGACTCACCCGAAACACAAATCCACTTTGCCTACCATAACTATTACCTCCAACTACAGTCTGCTCATCGATTAGAGTATATCTTTTTCATTTTTCAGTTATGTTTGAGCAGTTGAAGGCACACGCTTTTTTTCTTTTTCTTAATTAAAAACATTCGTTTCCATCAACGCCTGTTCTGAATTTTCTGTTTCCATCCAATTAAAAAAAAAAAAATTCCTCCCTCAACCTTAGTCATCCTATCAATCAGCACTTACCTATTTGCAGTACTTAAATTCAGCAGTTATTATTTCTGGTATTTGTACTCATCAGGCATGACGTCTGTTGTTAAAATGTGGCAATAAATGATGTTCTGTCTCTAAATAAAAGATCTAACCAGGCACACATTTATACATTTTTGTTTGGTACAAATGGCTCGAACAAATCTGAGATAAAACAGCTGAACTTGTATTGAATTGAAACACTTTTTTTCATTCTTTTTTTTTTTTAGTGTAGTGTCTCTATACCCAAGAAACTTGAAGTCACAAATATATGGCATCCAAGTTGTTTCTTATTATTAGTGGGTTTTTTTTTCTTTTCAGTAAACAAAAATCACGCTCACACCGATTTAGAGCTACTGTACAGTATGAGAATGTCACACACTCTGTCTGAGCCTCTGTCTTTTGGATTCAGATTAGTTTTATTCAAATTCTAAACTTTTGTTTAAAAAATGCATTTACATCATATAACCTACCTTAAGCTACAAAAGTAAATACAGTTTTCGAGCACTGTTTACATCGTGAACAGCATATAAATGCAGCAACCCTATGAATTGTTCCATGTAAAGGGTTTATTTGAGACTGCTATCAATTATGTCTGCTAAACCATTACCACATGCAACCTGAAGATCATAATGAAATCATCATTGTTCATGAAAAAAGAGACCCTGTGGTTTATACAGCAAGCGTGACTGCAGCACATTCCTCATCTGCCCTGCTATTACATTTAGTTTAGCAACTTCATTCTGGCTTTAAGGAAGGAAACATGTAGTCCTGCTTTAAGAAAAACTGTACCAGAGCAACTTTATAGACTGTACACTGATAGAAACAGGTACCTCAAACTAATACACTGAATTTCAAAAATATGTTAAATGTATATATTATTCTTATTTATAAGAGACCAAAGACTACAATTCTACCTTTGTTATTTTATGGATGCCTATAAAATACACGCTGCCCTGGTATAATATTGTGGCAACTTTAATAAAATGAAATAATAAAAGTAACTGCCAAAGGTAAAACCACTTCCACTGGCAATACCTACAACACAAATATTTAGCCAGCTCTCAGAAAGAAAATACAGTGCGAAATATCTGAAATGTCAATCACGCAACGGAACAAATGGTCTCAGGAATCATGGGTATTGTAGTTTTTAGAGCTGTGCTTATATAGGCAGTAGCCTACGTCCTACGTGCAAAAGGAATGGGCGTTTGGTAGGAAGGTGAGAGTAAGTGAAGTTTTTGTATAAAAATCATTTATTTATTACAAACCCTGTCAGGAACCTACTGTTTTAATCACAAATATAATATTTTAGCAGAATAAGCTCTCTGGGGGGAAAAAAGAACACAAAAAATAAATAATGTATTATTATTATTTATTTGGCAGCTGCCTTTATCCAAGACGACTGACAAAGACTAGGGTGTGTGAACTATGCATCAGCTGCAGAGTCACTTACAATTACGTCTCACCTGAAAGACGGAGCACAAGGAGGTTAAGTGACTTGCTCAGGGTCACACAATGAGTCGGCGGCTGAGGTGGGATTTGAACCGGGGACCTCCTGGTTACAAGCCCTTTTTCTTTAACCACTGGACCACACAGCCTCCTATGTGCACACCCTGATACAGTTATAGTCACAGTTGGCAGTAACGCGTTATTTAAGTAATGCATTACTGTAATAACATTACTTTTGTCAATAACAATGACATATAACATTAGATTTTTAGTGGGAGTAATACTATTACAGTTCTTCTCGTTACCTTTTCTATGTTGTACACCTACATTAGTGGTCTTTTCTTTTTTAAAGCCAAAGTAAATTTCAGTTTCTAACGCTTAGAAAATATCTAACGGAAATGATTGCAACAGATGATCAGCCATTTACAGTAGTGTCAGATGTTGGTTTTCAATGCCTTATTAATGCACTGGAACAAAGATACAACATTAAAAGTGAAAAATGTTACCGTACACGTGTGCTTGAAGAAATATACTGTAAAGTGGAAAAAAAAATCTCATGACAACTGAGAATGCTGGCCATAATATCTCTTTTACTACTGACTACTCACTGGATTGACAGTGACTGGAAGAGAATCTTAACTGTTCTTAATGTACGGCCAATGCTCAGATCTCACATTGGAGAGTACATTGAACACATTCATGGATATGCTGAAATACTGGGGGGATCAGCACAGAATGAGTCCACATAGTCCTGAGAGCTAGTGGTGAAAGGAACGAATTTAATTGAAATACCTAATCTATGCTGTACTACACATGAACTACAGCTTGTTGTTAATGATGGCATTTCTAGTCAGAGGGCAGTGGTGGACATTCTGGCAAATCTAAAACAAGCAGCCACTCATTTCAATCACTGTGTTAGCCAAGAAACTTTTACAGGCTATACAGGATGAGCTAGGGCTCCCCAAGCACAGCATAATACAGTCTGTGCCAACACGCAGGAATTCAACATTGCACATGCTAAAGGGAATGCTTGAACAGAATGTTTACTGCACTGAATATGGACAGTGTCGATGCCTGAGTGCTGGATAGTGGGACATTGTTGCAAATTTAGTGGAAACTTTGACTCCTGTTGATTAAATAACTTTTGAAACAAGCAATGCCAGTTCCTGTGCATCTTGCGTAATTCCCAGTGTCACTGTTTTCAAACGGCTACTTCAAGAAGAGTGATCTTCCTCCAGAGGAATCCTGACTATGCGTAAGGTGTTGCTGGAGAGCCTTACCAGATGGTTCTCTGAAACAGAATGCATTAAAAATGTTGTAATTGCTTGCCTGCTTGACCCCCGCTATAAAGCATGCACATTTTTGTCTGCGTCTACCCTAACCAAAGCTCGAGCATGGCTTAAGGAAAAAGTGGAGTGTGTGGAGGTTGAGAGTTCTTCAACGGCAGGAAGCACCAGCACAGAGAGTGTGACGACAGATGAAGAAAGCAACCTGAAAAGGCAAAGGAAACAAGCTCCTACAAGTTTATAGAGTTAAAGGATCAGATTGATCGGTGCTTGAATAAGCAGAAAAGTGGCAAGCCGCTGGAGTGGTGAAAGGAGAACAGTGACCTATACAAAGCACTGGCACCAGTAGCAAGAATTTCTTTGCTCTCCACCACCTTCACTACCAAGTGAGTGTGTCTTAAGTACTGCTGGCAACATCTATGATGACAAAAAAAACTGAAAGGAGAAAATGCTGAATAATTTATGAAAACATAATGTAAAGAAAGCAAAACTACAGACATTGCATAAAAAAGCAACTCTGTATAAAAGCAGTAAGCCACCAGGTCCAGCTGAACAGATGAGCCAAAACTTTGGTCTTTTAACTTTTTCCACAAGCAGGCAAAACTCCTGAAAATGCTTTCACAAGCTGTGGGTTTCAACAGTGGAAAAGATGGTAGCTTGTCCAAGCATAAAAAAGTTAATTTCATTCGCAGGCCATGATTCAGTGGCATGATTCTAAACTGCACAAGGCTGCTCTTTCTTCTGCTCGGCCAAAAAAAAAAAAAAAATGGCAGAGAACAGCCATTTTATCAAACTTCTGGCTCAAGTTTTGCATTTTACAGCATGTAAAAAAATAGCCCAGTGTGGCCACAGGGAAAGTGAAGACAACAAAAACAGAGGCAACTTCTTGAAATTATATATCTGCTGGCCAAAACAGATCCTGTTTTTGGTGAAGTAGTACTATCAGTGGTTTTCTATTATGGTAGAGAACAGAAGATGTATGATGGCAGTATACATGAGGAATTCATAGATTTTGCTCATGGACGCAAGTTGTATGCTGCTTACTTTACAACTTGCATTTGTGATTTGCTTCAGCAGTGCAATATAGACATCACCAGATGTGTTGCACAGTGCTATGAAGGTGGCATCGGCAATGAGTGGACAGTTTAAAGGTGTTCAGAAGATACGCAAGAAAGCTCCAAAAGCAATTTACATTCACTCCTATAATCACAGGCTCAACCTACTGTAGCAATTGTAGACTGCTCAAAGTCCATGAAGATGGCTGACAACTTTTTTTCTTTTCTTGAAAAATTGTTTTATATCATCATCATCTGTTGTGCATGACATACTTTTAACAAACCAGCAAGTGACAAGACCTGGACAGTAAAGTAATTATGTGATACACACTGGGCTTCCCAACATGCATGCTGTAAAGCTCTTAAACAGACACTTCCAGAAGTTACACTTAGGGATGTGGCAGAAACAAGCAAAGTGCCAAAAGCAGTTCAGGTCACAGGCATCTTGACGTCTACTGATAATCAGTTCATTACAGGGTTGGTACTGTTTGAGTACATTCTGTACAAAACAAAACTTTTGTCAGATTTGTTGCAATTTCCAACTCTTGACATTACATCTGCTGTGCAAATGGTAGAAACAGTAAGATGACCTTCAGATCTGCAGAAATGAAGCATTATGGAGCAAATTATGGTCAGAAATTATAGAAATTACACAGAAAACAGAGACCAAAATAGCGCTTAGGCATGAGAATACACAAACTGTCTAATCATATGATGGAAAATGTGATGATAGAAAGTACTGGCCAACAAAATCACCTGTAGAATGAAGCAGACTATTGCTTTCATCTGTACTATTGAATAATATGATTGGGGAATTTGATATTTTTATGTCACCACCTTTTGCTACTGAATGCAGTTTGTGCTTTAAGTCCAGCAAGCCCTAATTTTCTTTTTAGAGACATAATATTGCCAATGGCAGAATTGTATGTGGAATTGAGTCAGGTAAAGCACTTGGTAGAAAGAAAGCAAGGCCAAACTGTTAACTTTTGCAATCTGCACATTTTTTGGAGCCCTTCAAAGATGTTTTCCCTGCAGTGCACTTGTAATACCAGCAACATCTGCATCATGTGAAAGAAGCTTTTCTTTCCTTCAGCTGATTAGAACTACAAAACTCTGTGGGTGATGCAAGACTTGGAAGTTCTTGGGATACAAGCCGTGCGAGCAAAAGAGTTGAACATGGATAAAGTAGTGGACAGATTTGCTTCTCTAAATAGCAATCCTCGTATCACACAATTTTGAGATCCTTTGGAGCAGAAAGCAAGTAGCATATAGCATACCCGAAAAATGTTCCAGTGCAGAGTTTTTGAAATTTGGGGTGGTTAACACAAATTAACATCTTACAAAAACAATTCTTCCCTCCCAACAGAGCAACTGATCTGCAATTCTCATACTTGACGATGAGGCTTTCATTAAACATTTTTTTGGTTGTTATTGCATTCCTAAAGTATGCTGCAGTTGGCAAGTGTCTTATTTCCTTTCTTGACATTGAATGCCACTCCCTAATGCTCAGTTTTGAAGCTTGTCCTTGTGTTTTGAAAAATTTAACCTCAACCAGGGTCAGTGCTATCCTTCTCTGCAATATTCCTTCCAATGCATGCTCCAAAACTAAACTCAAAGAGAAAATATATTTTGATGTCAATAAACATCAGGTACATTTCTTTGGAGAATTTCTCTCCATTAGTACTGATGCCTCCAAACTCATCTTACCTGTAAGCTGAACCATAACTGAACCCAAGAGAGACGAGGAGTCAAAGAAAAAATAATTCATAAGAAAAAGCACCCCTGGGATAAATATAACGTGGAAGTGAGATTCCAGCTGCGTACTCCTGCCAGCAATACATATTTCGTGTCAGACATGTTTCTTGGTATACAGCCTAAAATAACGCAAACGTCCAATTTAAAATAACCAGCCTGAAAAGAGAGTATTAAAAGATTTACAGGCCACCTGCTATACCTAACCTTACATTTGTCGTATTTATACAAAACCTTGTATTAAAAAAAATGCCAAAAAATACATTTAAACAATATTATCTTCCCGATTTGTTTAATGTTTGAATGAGCCCTTTGAAGTGCAATGTTTGATTTATAAGGGAGTCTTTGGAAAAAGACAAAAGGTGTATGTATGAACCCTTTAAAAATAACTGTGCATCAAGCCATATGTTTGTAATTTTTATATAATACAATTAATTTGACATGTTCTCTTCAGAATAACAGGACACCAAGTCCTCTTTTGATGCACTTGTTACCACTGTATGCCAAATGTATTTCCAAACAGCCTTCCAAGACTTTCCAGAAACCAAAGTAGACCCTGATCAGATAGTTTCTATCAGACGGACATGATGTCAAGTTAGGAGTAGCTATACTGTTTCTTATTGAACTTTATACTATAAAGGATAGAGCACTGTAGGGTGCTGTACGATACAAGTTAATTTCCACCCCACTGAAAGGCACTAGGGGTGGATATCAACTTGTGTCGTACAGCAACCTATAGGAATATTCTATATCTACTGTATATATTTATATATAGATGATACTCTGTGACAGAGAGCAAATGAATCCTAGTCAACAATCTCCCTCACGACCTGTGAGGGCACGGTATAACAGGAACAATGTGCCCTGGACTGGATGGTTTGACAGTTCATTCCAGGGTCAGTCGGAAGTCGGCCATCCAGAAAGGGGGCGGAGTCACAATACCAGAAGTCATTGCCTTAATGCGGTAGGCGATGTATCGGTCATGGATTGGAGGATACATGATTGCACTCGCTACCAAATGGGGCGTGACTGAAGGTATAAGAGGAGATGTGGCCAAGCAATCTGTTCCTTTTGTAATGGTTACAAAAGGACCAGTGAAGGAGTACTGTGTTATAAAGAAACCATGAACATTGAATTGGATGGAAACTATGTTTAAATCTAAGAAGATAAGAACATAAGAAAGTTTACAAACACGAGGAGGCCATTCAGCCCATCTTGCTTGTTTGGTTGTTAGTAGCTTATTGATCCCAGAATCTCATCAAGCAGCTTCTTGAAGGATCCCAGGGTGTCAGCTTCAACAACATTACTGGGGAGTTGGTTCCAGACCCTCACAATTCTCTGTGTAAAAAAGTGCCTCCTATTTTCTGTTCTGAATGCCCCTTTATCTAATCTCCATTTGTGACCCCTGGTCCTTCTTTCTTTTTTCAGGTCAAAATAACTGCTATTGTCTGTAATGTGATATTTTGTAATGTGATACATTGCAACAACTGTAAGTCACCTTGGATAAGGGCATCTTCTAATAAATAAATAAATACATAAATAAATAAATAATAAAGACACTAACCTCTTGATAACCCACTCCAATATAAAATGCTTGTCATAAGGCACCCCAGTCTCAAATGGGCATCCATAACTTTACGCTGCTTCATACAGCAATTTACATTTACATTTAATTTACATTTTTAGCATTTCCTGTTGAGTAGACAATCGTGGGGTTTCCATGTGGGTCAATTTACACGTGGAATGCCGATGCGCGTGCACGTTTGGGAGAATTACTCGTGTAAATCAGGTTTGTGGCCAAAAAAAACGTCCAAAGAGAGGGATAGGTTAAATCTCATTTACTCATGTAAATGATGAAACACGGGGGAAAATCCACGCTCAATTTTGCATGGAAACCCGCTTTTCACGTGTAAATGTTAATGAGCGTGTTTATCCTTAACTGTAAATACTGCAAGGGAGCAGGTCAGTTGTTACTGTGGATTCCAAGACGGTAGAAAGTAGTGGCTGAAGGGCGATTTTACGGTTAGCAGTGGAGTAGTTCACCTTAACGATAATGCGGGTGGGTTTTTTATTATTGTTTTTTGCGGTGTCTGTCCTGTCATGTTGTTGTATATCTCTTGTGGGTTTACAGTTCTGTATAAAACCACTTACCATGAACTGCGTTAAGCCCTTGTTATAGTATTAAAGCAGCTGTTTGAGAATACCCTTGCTGTAAAAACTACGCTAAAGTTAAACAGTGAGCTGCTTAAATGTCTAACTGAATTAATTCCTGTCCTTTTTTTGATCCCAGCTATGTCCAAAGACAACGTGTGTCTGCCCTTCACGTTAATAAATACAGCTGGTGAACTGGATGTCATGAGCCAGCTCGATCGCCCAAAACAGCGCAACAACATCCAACAGGTTGTTGATGCCCTCTCAGAACTGACCAAATAAAATTGCAAATGAACGTATTGATTGTGTTTTATTTGTTTGTTTCATTAATATTTAACACAACAGCAAATCCAGCACAATTTAAAAGAAAGGAGAGAATCTCTGACAGCACGAGCCTTCTCAGATCACTGCTGTCCAATGGAAACTGAGGTAACCTTCACAATTGCCAAGTCTGCTTATAATAAGTGGGATTGGGCTTGTTTTTTGAGTTGCGGGTTTAAATTTGCATAAACACCCATACTCTAACATGCGTTCGCTTGTTTTGGGCTTGTTTTGAAAGGCAGTCCCGCTTTTTTTTCTCCTGAGGCTTGGTAACACTGGTAACCTTCCCAGTCTGTCTCACAGGCAGCAACTGATTCTACTTCATTTTGTTGTTGACAAGAGTTTGTGCAGGATACAGCAGCCAGTGGCAATTTTGGGAACTAACTAATGCTGCACTTCAGTTAATTTCATCAGTATCCGCCACCTCCCTTTCAAGTGCCCACTACCCGTATTTGCCCAAGTGTGGTTTTGAATCCTTCCTCAGCAGCTGTCAGCCGTCCGGACGGGGTAGGGTTTCTAAGCCAGGGTAGTATACAGAGCATCACCTGATCTGCTATATGCTGTATTGTCTGAATGAAAGGGAAATTATGGTTTTCAGTCTTGGTGATCTGCAATAGCTGTTGTTCAGTTTAATTTTATACCTCAAGTTCATTTTTAATTTATGAGTCGTAAGATAAATTAGTTGAAACAGTATTCACTACTAATGACATGACACCCACTAATGACATTTGAAAAACAATTTGGGCAAGAGCAGTAAAACATATTATTAAATAACCAGGCACTAGGTATTTAGAAATCACAGCTTAGATGCTGTTGTGTATCATTTCTTGAGCCATTTGTGAAAAGAAGCACAAGAACTTTATGCAAAGGTCATTTACATGTCAACCCCAACTTTCCCCTTCATTTGCATGACGTCAGGTGAAAAGCCGTATTTTCTCGAGTAAAATAAACAGAGCGAATAGAAACCGAAAAAGCATTTTGCACGAGGCATTTTTCTCAAGCAAATGTCTCAAGCTAAAAAAAAAAACACACATGGAAACTCCACCAATGAAAAGAAAATTTATAGGTATGTTATAGCAACACGTATGGACATGTAAAACGATGTTTTTCTGAACCCCGCTACTTAATCTTTACCATAATCAAAATTAGTGGAAATAATGAAACATATTTCTGTTCAGTCCATACCTGCAAATGTTTTCTCATAACCCAAGTGACTTGACTGGCCCCTTGCTGTAAGGCAAAGGAGAGCTCTTCCAACCACCATCAGCCGATCCCCTTTCTGGCACACGTGTGGTTGGTCTAAAAAGAACACATGAAGATATCCTCTACCGCTTGTTTGTTAATTACCAAGGCTTTCATGTTAGTTAACAGTCACAGTTTTGGTATGTTTAGGTTTGTTAGTTTGTAAGCAGCAAGTGATAATATGGGGAAATACTACAGTATAGCTCATTTTAACGGTTTCACGAATTAGCCTGCTGATGTACACAAACATGAACTGAATTCTTTATTTCCAAAAACAATTACTGCTCGTCATAAACACCTGATTTCCTACAACACTGTGTTCAATTCAGTTCTTATGAAGTATCCCATTAACTGATGATGCATTCAGCCCTTATTTTGAATATTGACTGAGTCTGTTCATGATAAAATATTTTATACACTAGCTTAATTTACTCATAATAATACAATCTTTATGAAAGTCCCATGGACATTACATATGGACAGAATGTGCACTTTTACTAGTAAGTGTCTATATTCCAACGTCACACCCATTGACTTACTTTGCTGATGGACATTGTGAAGATGCATTAGCTGCACGGTATGCTGTAGCCACTCCTCTGGGTAACTCTCACTGATTGCAGTAACCCAGGACAGAATGTTTGCCATCTGTTTTCTTGTGGGTCCTGTTGTCATGAAGACCTGCCTTGACTCAATAGTCTCTCTACTCTGCAATACCACTTTAAAGTACAGTGCCCTTTTGTGGTCACATTGGTTTTGCAACACATCAGTGGGGGGTTCTAGGACTGGGATGATTCTAACAAGAATGCTTTCCAGATGGTATTTCTGGACCTGCTCAAGACAGAACAGCCCAATTTCCCCAATAACTGTTGTGTAAACCTACTGTGATTTTCCACTGTGGACAAATTACCCCACTTCAGTCATTTACTATGGAGTGGGCAATTTTGCCAAGAAGTTGTTCAATAATGTAAAATACAGGTCATACATGGAAAAATTATAAAACTTATTCCAAGTAACTAGCCTTGAGCAAGAAATACATACCCATGAAGTGTGTCAAAATACTTTATTGGTTAATGATATGAGTAATTCATGAAGAACGCTAAAACATAGATTTCAATATAACTTTATGAGCTGATAACATTCCATGCTGGCAGTAATTTTATTTACTCATGTTCATGCAGGTATGATTTATTAGTTGCCATCCACCTCCATTGAGACAGTCCACCATTTCTGACAGTCTGGGTTTGTAGTTTATACAAACACTGCTGCATGCTTTTAAGTGTAATCGCTGAAAACTGTTTTCCTTAAAGATTTTGCAGTGTCTGAGCAACCATGCTTTCCACATGTTATGCATTTACGGATTACACTGTAAAATTAATGAGTTTTAGGTATTTAGTAATAGAGTTGTCTAGTTCTAGTTAGGGGTGCAGGCTGGCAGTGGAAGTCTCTCCTTCCAACTAATCACTGTCCAGTAGGACGGAAAAAAGGGGTGGCAGGATGGCTGTCAATGAATTATACTATCTGGGAAATATCCAAGGAATTACAAATGATAATTATACAGAAATGGTATAGGTACTTGTGGCAGGGCAGAGGAAAAGCCATGCACATATGAGAGGGGGCAGGGCAAAGCCCTGCTGATTTAAATGTCTTGGGTTTATTTTTATTATTATAATTTCAAAAGGAAACGTATTGTAAATACTGTAGTGTTTTATGTGTATTTAAAACAAGTATGTTTTAGTAGTGTATGGTTTAAATGTATTTCGTGTTATTTAAAAATGTTTGGTTTGGCTGTGGTCTGGCAGGAGCGATTGTTAGCAGTTCGTCTCTGCCATGACATCTCATGAAAATGCATGGTCGGCAGCAACTTAATTATAGACAGAGTTGCTGTCGACCACGCAGATATTAGCAAACCCTGTGCAGAAGGAGAACATCTCCAGATTAATTAATTGATTAATTAATGGTCACCGGTATACAACCCTGCAGCTTTCAGTGTTAGGAGGAGGAAAGCGTGCGAAAGTGAGAGTGAGACGCGGGAATATTGAAATCAAAAACTAAGAATAAAACTAGAGTAGCCTACAGGATCAGTGAAGGTGATTGCCCAGCCTGACTGAGGTATTGTTTTGTTTTTATGTGTTCGTGATTTGTTTTGTTTACCTTTTTTATTTTGCTCTGTGAGCAGTGTTTTCTGTTTAAATATTTATTTTATTTTTGTGCAATAAAAACGGTGCACAAGAGCGCTTTCACTGCAGTACCTGTCTGTGTTTGTCTGTCAGCTGTCTTGTCTGGGTATGTCATCACCCTCGGCTACCCTGTCACAGTACTGTATCAGCTACAGTTAACCTTTATATAATATTCAGCCAGCAGATTGTTACAGACTGGATTCATGGAACAGATACAAATGTGGTAGAAGAAAAGTATTTTTTTTCCCCCCACAATGGTTTTTTTATGATTAATATTTCAAAGGCAAGGCCTTGCATGCTAGAAAAAGTTATAATCAGAGGGAAAATATATATATCTTGCAGGTACAGCTGCTGTACAGCAGAAAAACTGAGTCTTAATTTATGAGGTACAGCCGACAGTGCTGTTTTGTGGTTTAACCTGAAGGCGTTACTCAATTACAATACTTGTGTTGATGACAGATGGTGTAACATTTTTCCATCGCGTATAATGTCTTAACGTTTAATTGGATGTGCCAAGAATTTGTCTTGAAGAATAATCTTTTAGAATCCACCAGTACAGTCTGCAGATGGGTTTAGAAAACAATTATCTAAACATTGAATTATTATGGATAAAGTTGTGAAAAATAGAGCTTTACACTCCCCTTTTATATATTTTTTTTATATTCCCCTTTTATACTGCTCTATCAATGTTGGTCAGACCTGGTAATCTGTTTTAAGATTAATCAGTCACGTGAAGGGTAGCCAAGGGTTTGCCACCTTCGGCTGGTTTTTCTACTTGTTGGTCCAACATTACCTTTTGTAGGGTAGATATACATACATATACACAAGCGATCACAGACATCTGCACAAATGCACACCTCTAGTATATTTTATCTTTTACATGCATGTTTTAGATAGGGTATAGCAGAGCGGTAAGATTATTTGGGAGGTGCAACACACTGTAGACAAATGTTTTGTCTAATTCCTGATCATTGTCCCATAGGCAAGAGATAAACAGGTGCCTCAGCAAGGTGTTAGTGTATGTGACCTTTTGGATGGTATATTTCTAGAAAGGAATGAAATTATCTTACAGCCAACCATGAAATAACACATGTTATTTATTCTTAACTGACCCCTTTATTGTGTCTTCAGTCCTATTATTGTGTTGTGTCTTCCAATGTGCCCATGAAGAGAAGCCTTGGAATATGTCTTATATTGCTAAAAATAAAGGTTGCATCAGTGCATAATGAACAAACGATAGTTTGAGACAAGGGCCGGATTAACGCATAGGCAAACAAGGCATGTGTTGTGATTTTTTATTCATATACAGATTTGACTGGAAAACTCACTCACTGACATTCGAACCGAGGCATGTGTCTCAAATAAAAAAAATGGAGGGGCTTTGAAGAAAGTTTTTTTTGCCAATGAGAGGTCATTTGTTTTAGTATTGTTCTCCAATAGCATCATTGTTTTGTGTGTGTGAGGTACTGTATCAGTGGCACTAGATGTCACTAAATCCTTACATTTGTCTCTGTTCTGGGGCTTTGCCTTTTTTATCTATTTATTTATTTTGGTTGTGCATGTCCTCATGTATCTGGTCTGCGTGTATCACTTTTAATGTGTGGACTATATTTTGTAGATAATGAGAAATGCTGATAAAATGTAGTTTTAGAAATTCAGCAGCTGTTTCAAGACCAGGGCCCTGCTTGTTGCGTTATATGACCATATTCTTTTTAGAGGATTTACAACTGCAAAACAGCATTAAGGGCCTATTTTAATTGTACTTACAGTTTTAGCGATAAGGGGGGCAAAGACAAAAATAAAACTTGTTATATTTTAAGTATAGTCTAAGTACGCAATTGGAGCAACATAATATAAGTTTCAAATAATGTGTTATTTTTCATTTTATAGCAGGACAATTGCAGCCAGATCAATGTTATACCGACAAACATCTTCCTCCTATACCTGGACAGGTAAGGGAATATTGTCCATTTTCCAATGCCTAGTTAATGGCGTTGTCTTGCTGTAGTCAGTCAAAGAGAGTTACTGACACCTTACACGGTAAGCAAGGACACCAAAAAAAATAAATCTTACCCTGTAATAGAATGTAGGATGTGACAGAAAAGCAGCATTGAAATATAATTGTCTATTCCCTTATGTAAAAAACATATATTTTTTATACATGGTAGAAAAATATGATCCTTATATTTTTAATAATTTAAAATATAAGGGATATATTTAAAATATATTTTAGTCTGTAATCCACATATTTATTTTATATGTTGAAAACAATGTCCAGAGCCTTATGGCGAACACCTGTAAATAATAATCATGGAGTGATACAGCGGCGTGTATCACTCGGTATTTGTAAATCCCTGGGTTTGACCCGCAACCAAAATTCAGTTTTACACACCAACACTAAATATTAGAAATAGTTTAAAATCATTCAGAAACCATATACACAACTGGTTTCACAGATTGATTGCCACTAATCTTGGACTCCCTGGTGTTGCCTTAGGTGTCTGTGAAACCAACCAACAGTGTTTCCTATTGTACCAAATTGAAAAGGCAACCCTTATTGTATTGTAATGGTGATAAGAAAGTCACAGGACAGGTCATATATATATATATATATATATATATATATTGTAATAAGATTGCACCTCACACGGTTCGTTGCCCCTTTAAAAATAGACCCAATACACAGAAGTTGATTTTTAAGTGCGGTTGCACAATTTTTAATAAACACAAAAATAAACAAAATACAAAACAAACACCTAGCTCTTTACGAGCGCTAACTAAACAAACAGGAACCTAAACTATAAATCAGGACAGCTAAGCTGTTTACCTGGAACACAAAACAAAATCTTCACCACGAAACAAACCACACAGGTTTACACTACCTTTCTTCACCCGACTGCTCGGAAGCAGAGCACCTATCCTGCTTCCTTCTCTCTCAGCAGCCATGAGCAGACTATCTGCCTCCCTTAAATACCCTGCACCTGGTACTAATTTACAATTGTTTCCAGGTGCCGGGAATAACTGAGCAATAAAATAATTAACAAAACCAATTAAACAATAAAGCAATACAATCAAACAAAACAAACCCACACATTTTACTGCGGGGATGACTCCAATCCCATCCCCACTGTGTTACAATATATATATATATATATATATATATATATACACACACACATATGAACTACACCTGTGGTTGGTTTTAATCATTTTTACCCTGTTGAGAACAATAACATTTGTTTTACCAGATGTCGCTCCATTGTGTGGGTGTGTGTGGGAACCCGGGGAACAAAGAACCTACATGGGGGAATGAAATAACTATTTGGTTATTAAGGTCCTTGCCTTATCAAAACAAGGTGGTGTAGTCGTCAGCTACATAGGTACACTAGCTAGGTTATCTCAGGTCACCTTAACCGTGACATGTACTCAGTGGTGTTTTGCTAATTTTGTTTGAATACCAAACTATTTTCACTCTGACTCATGTGAAGCCCACATAAGTAAGATGTAAGCTGGTTTTCAATTCCTGTGCTTACAGAATTTATAGCAAGCAATAAGGGAAGAAGAGGCAAGGGAAGATGTGTTTTTAAATCTTTCATTTTTTTTTCTCGGTTTCTCAAGTTGAATTTTATGGTCTATAAAAGTCTTGATTTTATGTTTCAGAGATAAAAAATGGGTCAATTCGGCATTACCGTTTAATTGTTACTCCTGCCAATCAGTATTACCTGGCAGAGAATCACCTGTTTGACTCAATCCCGAAAATGATTCAATATCAGGAGGTAAAGTGCTTTTAAATGGGAGACGGAGGATTAGAGATGACAATACACTCTATGGTGAATATTTGTGGATGTTAGAAACCTGTACAGCTTTTTAAAACTTTTTTTTTATATTATAATTTTTTTAAGAATAGTTACTAGACATCCTCAGCTTATGGTAATTTCTGAACTTGCAGTAAAGCAATACTCTATACACTCTTCATTTGTATAGTGTTTATGTAATATTTGTTTATGATCCCATTATATATGATCTTAATCATCATTTTTTTTGTACTATATCCGCTCATGGATATTTGGCATGTTTATGAACATGAGAAAGGTCGTCATGTTTAATAAAATCACCAATATGTTTTACCTTTGGGACAGTCTCTGCCCATACTCAGCATGCTGGGATTGCTGCAATGAGGCCCTTGTAAAAATGACCACTTTATGCATCAGTCATTTATTTTCTGCTTTGTAAGGTGTTGATTGAACCCTCCCCCTAGTATGTACATCACTGTACTCCAGTTATGTTTCTCTGCTATTAGGGAAATGGGAGCTGAAAAGAAATAACCCTGTTGAAAGAGCTGGGCAGCGGGCAGTTTGGAGCGGTGCAGCTGGGGATTTGGAATGGGAAGTATGATGTCGCTATCAAAATGATCAAAGAGGGCTCCATGTCTAAGGATGAATTCATTCATTAATGATGTGCAAACACTGAAACAGTAGGGCGAAGAGATTTCATCTGTAAACAGCGCCTCTTATAGTCAGTCTTGGTCCATTTCTTTTCTCTTATGCATTTCCTCCTCCTGTTTCACATTCATTTTGTACTTATATCATTCATTCACAGAATGATTCATAGCATGCTACTTTCAGAATAGTATTATGTAAAACTAGGTGGGGTAAAAACAGGTCATGTGATTATATTTAACACATGGAAAAATTATGTTAGACAATATGCTTTCAAGCCATGCTAAACATTATGCATGTCCTAGTGTACTAGCTAACACATTTCTCAGAACTGTTTTGCATAACGTAATGAAGCTTCTGCTTTACAAGCTCCAAATTTCTGCTTCGGGTGTTCTAAACTTCTGTATGTGTCCCACCCCTGTCCTTTTGCAGATCTAATTTAAACAAAAAAAATGTTTAGCAAATAATAACATGGTTCCATTTTTTCTTTTTGATTAATAGATTGTTGATTCATCAACAGGACAACAATACAAATTCCCAGATACAAAAACCAAGTTCATCTAGTAAAAATGTTCATTATAAACAGATCATTGGGTTTCATAGCATAGCCGTTTATCAGAACGAGTCACTGTTGTACCAGTCATGGTCAAAATGCTACTGTGGCTTACCAAGTGTCTAGGAGGAGTCCCCTGTCCTGGAGTAACCTGGAGAAATGACCGAGGAGGTGGTGGGAATCCCATGTGGAAACCTCAGTCCGGAAAGCAGCCACCACTGGATACTCTGAAGATGCACTGGGGTTCCCGTTTTCATTACCAAAACATTTAGTCTTTAAGGAAACTGAGACATCCAAAGCTGGTGTCACTCTATGGAGTTTGTACCAAAGCCTACCCCATCTATATTGTGACCGAATACATGTCCAATGGCTGCCTACTAGACTACATGAAGGCTCATGGGAAGGAGATGCAGCAGAAGCAATTGCTAGAGATGTGTCTCAACGTCTGTGATGCCATGACCTACCCGGAGAGCCAGCAGTTTATACACAGAGACTTAGTAAGTGAGCAAGCCACTGGAATGTGCATTGTAAATCGTGATACAGCACATCTTCAGCTTGACTTAAAACATACCAGGCTGGATTTTCCACTTCACTTCACTACTTGACTGCCATTGAATACACCACATATTGTATCTGGCTTGAGTAATGCAAAACATATTTGTTTCCTCTCCTTTTAAAAAGTAAATATTTCCCTTGAATTAACCTTGATTGCTTTAAGTAACTTGTAAAGGGACTGGTAACTGTACAAAGCATTATCTAGTGTCAGTTTAACACTAACTGTAATCAAAAATGTCCCACAAATGTTCTATAAGATTCAGGTCTGTTTAAGCATAAACATTTATTTCTACTGCAGTCTGCCAGAAACTGCTTGGTTGAAAAAGACCTGAAGTAAAAGTTTCAGACTTTGGAATGGCCAGGTAAAAGGAAAAACTAAATTAAATCAATTTGTCTAACAAATAGAGAAAACACTTAACGTGGTGTGTCTCTAACTGCACCATAATTGCACTGTATTTCCATGTGTGGTTGCATAGAGTTTCAAAATATCTGTATTAAATGATGGTAATCCTTTTTGTTTATTTTTTGTTTCAATATGACAATCTTTTTTGGCAATATCAGTATAGGGATCCGTCACATAGCTGCCCGTCACATATCTGCCCTAACCGTTTATCCGTCATGATCAGCAACGTTAGTTAGTTTATGTTGAACACACAAGATTAGTTCAGATATTGCAGATCCTACCAATGTTTTCGTACACTGTGTTGTATGTAGTCCACGCTGCCATTGCTGGTAGTGTCACCTGAGCTGTTCAGTGGGTTGAGATGTATATAAATCCTGTTCGCCTGAGGGGCGTATCAACTTCAACCTCCATCTAGATCTCCTGCCTGTCACTCTGCAGCGAATGCACGCACCCACACTGTAGATGGCTACTCTGTCACAAGCATTAATACCCTGCATCTTTCTAAACAAGGGATTTTGGGGAACTCCCTAATAAAAGCTGAATCTCATAACAATAATTGTGTCAATATAGTAATTGTTACAGCTGTGTATAATGGTATTTAAAACAGGATTCATTCATCCACCTTTTTACATATCCGCCCTTACTCTGGTCCCATCGCAGTCGGATATGCAATGGATTACTGTATCAGTTGTACTTTTTTTTACTTTTACTGATAAATAATGTAAAAATAAAAAATTAGTATGTTGGTGAATCACATCTATCACATTCTCACCCTTACTCTCTTATTAAGAACAAAGAAATTGAAAAATATGTGCTTGCTAAAAACAAAGAATCCATTGGTTTGTGTACGTACATGGTAACTAATGGGGGAATTCATGTCTAATAACATGGGAATGTGTACCATGCTGTTACCATGGAGTTACATCAATTAACAAGTTGTTCACAAGGCCTTTTTACATGTAATTACACATGTGTTCCTTGTAAGAACCAGAACCATTAGTATAACCCAGTTATTACAATGTGGTTACATGGCTATGCATGTCCTGTAAAATAAAGTGATACCATGTCCTCTGTGTGCAGTATTGTTGGTAAGAGAACATGCCTGATTCATTGCATAGGTACGTGATGGATGATCAGTACACAAGTCCAGCTGGTACTAAGTTTCCAGTGAAGTGGTCTGCCCCAGAAGTTTTGAATTACACCAGATTCAGTAGCTAATCCCATGTGTGGGCTTTTGGTATATACTTTTCGATTTAGATTTTTTGTTGTCTAACAGCAAAGATTTGTAAACTGACAATACTGTGTTCATTTCACATGCTTCAATGAGTCTTACTCTCCTTTTAGAAAAATAGTGTAGATGACACTTTGGATGAATGGCTGTGTGAATGTTCCCCATATTGCTAAATGAAATACAAATTTGATGTTTGTGAACATTCATGAGTTAAACATTTGGCAATTGGGGCCAACGTCTCTTTGTGGAAAGCAGAAGATCAGGCTATAGCATATAATGATGACGTCTATTACGAGTTGCGCACACAGCACTACCATGTAGGAGCCTTCGTTCTGCAGCAATGCCCCTCTCTGTTTACCTCTGATTTGTTGTGTTTTATCTTTAGGGGTCCTGATGTGGGAGGTGTTCAGTTTGGGAAAGCAGCCTTACGATCTTTATGATAACACACAAGTGGCTCAGAAGATCATGCAGGGATACAGGCTTTACAGACCACAGATGGTGAATGAAGACTTATATATAGTAATCAAAAGCTGCTGGCATGAGGCAAGTATTTTTTTGATGTGTTTATTAAACTGTTTTGGAGAGAGATATAAGTTTATTTGCAGCTTTCAAAGCTCTGTTTACCCAAGATTTAAACTAAGTGTTGTGTACTGTATGTTTATGTCAGGGCAGCAGTGTGGAGTAGTGGTTAGGGCTCTGGACTCTTGACCGGAGGGTCATGGGTTCAATCCCCCGGTGGGGACACTGCTGCTGTACCCTTGAGCAAGGTACTTTACCTAGATTGCTCCAGTAAAAAAAAACACAACTGTATAAATGGGTAATTGTATGTAAAAATAATGTGATATCTTGTAAGTCACCCTGGATAAGGGCGTCTGCTAAGAAATAAATTATTATTATTATATTATTATTATATCTTTCAATGGACTGGGCCTAAGTTCGGCAAATTCAAATATACATATATTTTTTCTTTTATAAACCAGAAGAGCGGCCTACTTTTCAGCAGCTGCTGGAAACTAGCCAAAGCTAGAGGAATGATGCTCCTCAAGAGAAACCTTTCTTCATTTTATATACAGTACAAATCAGAAGCATGTCATCTGTTGTTTTTAGAGATTTAATGACAGCCTGTGATTCTTTAATTGAACGACTCAACTCAGTAGTCAGTAGAAAGCTTACATTTCAAATGTTTTGGGGGGCATACTGGTATGGAACGTTTGCTCAGAAGTTTCTTTTGACACCTTCATTTGCATTGTATTTTAAACACCTGCTACTACGTGACCTGTACAGCAAAGACTTTTGTCATTTTATAAATATTCTTCTGTTAATTTTAGTGCATTAAATGAAAATTATACAATTGTATGATCAAATGTCATGCTTAAATCTATAATGAAAACCTATGTTTGTGATACCATTGGTACATCAGCATATCTGAAATGTTCACCATGCTGTATCTTTGTACACATGGGTACCATTAGCACAGAACTACTCTAAAAAACACTGTTCTAATTGCCTTGAAGATATTTTGGTAAAGGGATTATTGGTTTAGAACATGGATATGCCAACCCAGATAAAATGGGCCCAAATATAACCTTTAATTTCTAAAGATAAGGTATATTATAAAAAGGAGTTTAGTCACTTTCTAGTTTTTACAGTTAAATATTGATAGTCTTTTCTGCTGATTCTGTTTTGCCATAACTTCCCCTGCTGTCATTGTGATGATCACGTATCTTGTCTGTGTCTTGTGTGTTCAGTTCTAAGAACACTGTTAGACGCTGATGCTATTTTCCATTTGTTACCATCTCATCTATCAGGTACAGCTCGAGTATCTATTTTTATTATTTAGTGTCACAGCTGTGGAGCTATTTGAGACAATCCAAACGATGTTCTGGTCTGTGAAACCTGACTCAGTTGTGTCTCTATATCCCAGCTGAGTGCCTTTTTAACTGTGAGTCTTTTTGAGTGCTGCTGATGGTGAAGTCTCAAGGTAAGTGGCATTAGGAGACTGTATGGTCCAGTGGTTAAAGAAAAGGGCTTGTAACCAGGAGATCCCCGGTTCAAGCCAATGACTCACTGTGTGACCCTGAGCAAGTCACTTAACCTCCTTGTGCTCCGTCTTTTGGGTGAGATGTAATAGTAAGTGACTGTGCAGCTGATGCATAGTTCACACACCTGAGTCTCTGTAAGTCGCCTTGGATAAAGGCGTCTGATAAACAAACAAATAATAATTACTGTAGTCTTGAGTGTTTCTACAGGGCTACTGTTTGCTATGGAGCTTTTTAGGAGTCAAGACGATATTTTGTATAAATGCCAGTGTTACATGCCAGTGAAATATTTTTCTTTAAATATAATTCTCAAACACTGCTGGAGAATTGTGTGTATGGTGACAGGATCATTGCCATGGAGTGACCTTATTGGATAAAAATCTCTCTCAATCCATCTTACTTGCTTACTTAGCAACTAGCTCCTTCCTCTAATGACTGACAATATTTAAAGGCAGTCAGCAAGGCCCTTTGCTATCCACTACTTATCTGGTTTAATCTGAAAACAAAATATTGGGTAATTTACAAGAAGTGAATGTTCCCAAGAAAAGTTTTGTAAACTTTTTAGTTTAAATGTTACCGTAAACTTTTAATGTGCTTACAATATTATGGTAGGGGCGTATCGTTAACAGTTAAACATGATGTCACTTTGGGCTAAACCCATGTCAGTCAAATAAATTACGCCAAGTTTGTTATGCTAATGAATGAAAAAAGAAAAAGATGGGATTTTAAAACCCACCATGGTTCCTCGTTTTGAATAGTAGTTTCTGCTTTAACAAAGGAAGTTCACGATGATTCATACATTGCTATAGATAATGATCTGATGTTTTACAGCAAAGCACGTAAAAGCAAACCACAATAAACACTTCGCCTTTTTTATCCGTGATAACCCATTGTCTATATTTTACCTTGCTTTCACTAGGCTCTGCAGTTTGCTTTGCTTTTATCACAATAAACATCATGAAACCTTCAGAAGAGATGCGTTTCAACCACACGTTGTTGCTTCATCCAGAGGCAAATTCTCATAGAATAGCCACACTTTCAGGAGCATCTACTCAAATCCCAACCTTACAGTAAATCACAATTTCCCCCTTAACGTCACTATCACTTTGCAAAATTGCTATTCAGTCCTCCAGGAAGACACATGGTTTAATATTTTCTATATAAGCAATCCTATTCTGTGTAGATTTTAGTACCGGACCAATCAATAACCTGCGCTCCAACTTGGAAGATCATGCTTGAAGCAATGGAAGTGACTGGTTCCAGAACCATTATAATAGGTGCTTGTGACATGTGTGAAGGCAACTGTCTGAACCGAATAGGGACACACAAGGCTGGATCCTTAAAAAGCTATTTACTACAAATAAATAGCTTTAGTAAGCCAAGTTGTTTCTTATTCGCTATAGAAAAGTTTACTGTGGTAGTAAAATATTAAATACATTACACCAAATATGCAAATAAGCAAACCAAGAAGACAAAAAATCTGGCTTGCATGATAAACCTAAAACGACTACTCAGCCCACTACAAAAAAGAAAAAAAAATGACTTGAACTACCAATTCCAAACCTAGTACCTGACCACTGAAGAGTACCTAACCAATTACACACATCCCATACTTCTGCTTTACAGAAAAGCAGAAGAGTAATGCAAGGTGACATGGTTATTCCAGTTTCCACCACTATATAAATGAAACAGAGTTTACTGAAAGTACAGCTAAAAGAAAATGGCTATGGAAAAGGTATGATTGCTCCTGTTATTAAAGACCCACAGAGGCAGATTTACCATAGGATTCTATCTTTTTTTATGCGATTGCCTTGATTTATTGAATTATTTTATTTTGCATTTAAATCAATGAGGAAACAAATGTAACCCTTGGAACTGGAGTTCGCAACTCATAAATAAATGCTGTTTTCTATGTAGCAACTATGTAGCAAGTAGCAAGTTCTGCAATGTGATTGTAATATGTATATTTTTCTGTATACTGTTAGAAATGTTTACTACTGGTATTTATAATATTGTTGGTGATGTACACATTAAAATCTCTGCTTTATTTTCTATTTCTGTAACATACTGGTCCTCTGCTTGTCCTCCAGTGTTTATTTTGCACAGGGCATCATTTTGTAAATATGTTACTATTATATGTTAAATTCTAAAGACTGCCATCACCTTATGTTCCTGTAGCCCAAGGGGAGTTTTTAAGGACAGTGTTTGTTAATTTTTCAGAGTAATCCTCTGAAAGGAGGAGTTGCCATTATTCACAGACTTGTGGATGGAAAACATCAATATGAAGTGGAAAAAGTGGTGAAATACATAGACGAGTCCATGACCAGCTCTTTTGTAAGGTAGTACTATATTTATTTATTTTTTTCATACAAAATAAACAATGGTGCCACTCCAGAACTTGAGAACAGAACAATTAGTGGGTATTCTGTCTTCGACACAGTGCTTCAAACAACCTTTCTATTACTATCCAGTAATTAAGCATTAATAAAAACTACAGTGTTACTGTTACTTCATGTCAGTGCTTTAATCTTTACAGGGCCATAAAACAAATTATACAGTATGAAAGGGTGAATTTTAGATTATGTACAAATACAAATATATAGCTTTTTATTCCTGTTGAAAACCTTTATAGTTGTCTCAGATTGTTTCTGTACTGTGATTAGAGTTTGTTTCTGGGATATTTTTGTTCTGTGGATATGCATTAAGTTATTCACTGAATAGAGTTTAGGAAATAGCCTTGTGAAGAAAAAAAGCTACCTAATGTAATTATACAATAGCACCTTGGTACAAGCCAATTCATTGTAATTATTCACAATTTGTCAGTCCTTCCTTGCACGTGTTGTACTTAGATTTAGATCAGTGGCCTTTACTAAAAAAAATGTGGCAGGTCACATTAGTAACTACAATTTCTGGGGCCACAGAAGACACTACTGTAAAATCACATGTTCTTTTACAAAAGTCACTGAGTCTTTCTTTAAGCCACTCCGTCCGCAGTCATGTAAGTAACACGTCCATTTCTGTGATTTGTAATAAGTTAACACATGAAGGGTGTCTCTTGTTATAACAGAAATCACTCTGTACAGTTTGAGCAGACAAACTGCTCAAAAGTGACATCTCTTATAATAATGATGGACACTCTATACACCACGTATTCATTTTACATTTGCAAAAACAATGAAAACCACATTTATTTACTTCACTTCTCTAGTACTGTATTAAAAGATAGTAGAAGTGAACAGCTTTCAGTGGTTTGTAGGAGAAACTGAATGAAACTCAGCTGTCCAACTTCCTGATAAAGTAGAGCACAGGCAGTTAAAAGCATGCGAGACCCTGCTGCATTTAGTATAATTAGAGATGACACTAATAAATAAATAAGACACATTTGTGTAAAACAAAATCTTTCCAATTATTATTTTTCAGTAAAGGTGATAAACTACTGAAGATTAATGGAATTAATCTGGAGGATTTGAACCCAGAATCTTTTACAGAATTGCTGGGTGAAGGTTCAATCTTGCTGGTAAGTGACTGATCACATTACATCACAGAGCATAAAACTGTTATCTAAGCAGTAAATTGGATGAACCTATACCCCGCTTCGTCACAGCTGGTTTCTATTGAAGCATTTTACAACACTGGGGAATCAACCTGGATTGAATCAAGCCCTATTTTAGGGATAATCCCAGGATAACCATTGATCAGTGTTTGATGCAATCCAGGGTGATTCCCCGGTGCTCTAAAATGCTTTAATAAAACCCAGCAATGGCTTATCCCACCATGGTACCAAATCACCCCCCATTCAAGTAGACATAAGTATCAGTTAATGTCTCAGACAGTGTTCATTTATATTGCAGTCACACCCTCTCCCTAACTGAAATACATTTTGCACTGTTGTTTGTTAGCTCTGTAATCTGTATTTGACTTTCCATGGAAAAGAAAAATAAATCATAGTAATAATGCTCAAGTACCTAGGGTGGTATGGCCATAGTGGCCGGACAAGCTTGGGTGACCCACTGTAGGGTTCTCACTGGACTCAGAAAAGTGTTGTGCTCTGCTTGCTGTTTTCTCATAACCCAGGTCTGTTTCCCTGCCATGGAGTCTTGGGAGAACCCTGCCCTGTATTCTGGCAATGTCTCTGTGCAGTACGAGTTCAGAGCTAACAGTTGGAACATCTTTGTTTCTCAAAATAAAGCAGTGAAAGTATTATTAAAAGCCACAAAAGGCTCTTCCCTTTTCACTGCTGATTTTCTTCAGGATGCTATCCGTTGTCTTCTTGTAAAAAAACACGTTACCCTCAGTGCCCTTAAGTAGTCCACTGAAATAAATCCTACTTGCATGTTTCGCTTCTCATTTTTTAACCTTTATTAATCACCTTCTATCTTAGCTGAGTTCAAGGTAACACTTTATATTAACACTCTATAACATATTTATTAAGCATATATTATACATGTATAAAACATTAATAAGCAGCACCTTAATATAAAGTGTTACCTAGTTCAAAGTATAAACTTGGTTTGAATTCATTAATATATCAGTTAAATGTTTATTTTTTTATTTTTTCATGATCAAAATAATGGCCTTATCTTTTCTTGGGATCCAATGAAGGGGAGATTGTTGCACCCATTAATAAGTGGATGAGGGATCTTAGATTGCCACATGATTCTGTTTTCTGGGGTAAACTATGTAGTGATACTCTTTTAGCTTCTAGGAATGCTAAAGTGAACCTTGTCCAATAAAAGGTCCTTCACAGAGCACGCCATTCCAGCAGAAGGTTGTTTCTGGTGGGTCTTTAAGACACCCAGACATGCCAGTGCTGTTCAGGAGATGAGATAGACAGCAATGTCCATGCACTGTGGTCCTGTCCAATAACAGAAACACTTTGGAAGAAGGTACTGATCTATCTTGTATCCTTGGCTGTGACATCCCTGCTTCACCTGCACTAAGGTCCCCGGTTCAAATCCCCGGTTCAAATCCCACCTCAGCCACTGACTCATTGTGTGACCCTGAGCAAGACACTTAACCTCCTTGTGCTCCGTCTTTCGGGTGAGACGTAATTGTAAGTGACTCTGCAGCTGATGCATAGTTCACACACCCTAGTCTCTGTAAGTCGCCTTGGATAAAGGCGTCTGCTAAATAAACAAATAATAACTATGTTTACTAGGTGACTTTTCAAGCTTTGACCTTCCTTTAAAATAAATAAATAAATAAATACATAATAACAATAAATACAATGGCCCTATTGAGGATGTTTTCATATCTTCGAGGTACTATAGTATAGTAGAAAATTTATGAATTGGAAGTTCAAAGCCAGTTTAATTTAATTCTATTTCCCCTTATCACATGCAACAATGTTCTCACTTCCACTTACTCTGTTGTCTACTGCAATTCCTATAATGATAAAAAATATATATATTTTGCTTCTATTGTATAACTTTTTCAGGACCTGGATATTTTATTCTTTGTTAAAGAATAATAATGTCACAGTCTTTACCTAACTCCTGTTTTTCGAAAAAAGAGAAAAACTAGTAATGTAATTGACTCTCGGGTTGCTTGATTGTCAGTTATGTACATTACCACTGAATTTTCATCTTTTGAAAAACAAAGACTGGAGTAAATGCTTTGAAAATGCTATGTAGCACACAGTAGCTCTTTTATTTGGCACAAGAGTCAGAGTTTGATAGAGTTGTCAGTCTGGGAATAGCAGGAGTTGAGGTGAGGACAGGTGTGCTTGCAGGCACAGAGAAGCTCCTGCCACTCTCAAATTCCAAAACAGTTCCTTGAGCAACTCTATGGCAGGTAACAAAATACAACCCCACAAGATAATTAGCAGGTTAAGGAATGTTGTCTGGGTTAATTATTTTACTAACTGGTGCAATCGGTTGTACTTTAAAATGAAGTGTGGTTTTAGCTTTCATTTAATTCTTTACCACCTATATGTGCACAAATGCAATTAATTCTGATTATTGTGTTTTTATTTCATTTTTTTCAGACGGTGCATCAGCCTAGTAAGACTCAGCAGAAAGCCCCGAATAAAGGCGTCTACCAGCCTTACTTCAAAGAGATGGTGGTCATGAACATCAGCATGGAGATGGAAAGAGAAGACAAAACTGAAGAGGAAGAAACAGCTGGTGCTTCAGATGATAAGGACACTGGAGCCAGTGATCCTGTTGATGAAGGCAGGTGTGAGGCTGAGGACCTGCTGGTCGTGTCCCTCTCTGAAACCAGTGTCACCATTCTGAGGGGGAGAGGCCACGAGAGACCCCCTGGAACCCGCTGCAGCACCTGCCACAGTAGAAACTGCAATCTGCACGACGCTGTTGTGCTGTCAAAAGCCAGCACGCTGACACTCGGTCAGTAGAGTTACACTTTTCTATGATATGACAGAAAACACTACATGAGCTTCCAATAATGTTGTTTGTTATACTGTATGTTTTCATTGTTGTGTTGGGCCCTATTCACCAAACTTGAAGGGGTGTAAAAATGAATGTTTTGTCTAGGACTGCTTTTTAAAGCCCATTTTAATTAATCAATCTGTTTTTGCAGTCCAAAAACCTTTTTCAACTGCTTTAGAGAAGGTTAGAAGTTTATTTTCAGTTTTAAAAAATAACTGTTTAACCTTTTAACAAAACATTTATTTGAAAAAACATTGCTTAAACCAGTCTTGGAAGTAAAATTATTCGGAGAAAAATGTTGCAATGGTGTATTATTAGCAACTCTATGCAACGATTTATAGTTCCTTTCATCTGTGCAGTTTTAGAAAGGGCAGATGTTGTGAGATCAGTGGCTGGTCCAGCACAGAGGCCTTAAACCTTTATTAAATGTTTGAATGAACCAAGCACCTAAGTTGCCTGTAATTCAATTGAGGCATAAAAAGTCATCCAGGGCTGTAGTATAATTGCAGGCAGTACAACTGGATGGTTTTGTTTATGTACTCATAGCTGGACTTGATTTGTGGTGTTGCTGCTTAAGAAATGAATGGCAATCGCTTTTTCAAAAGCTCATAAACATTTCAGATGAATAGATATTTTTATAATCTCAGCTCTGGAATCTTACACATCCCCTTTTGTCATGATTTTTTTAAATTTCATTTATAGAAATGGTTAAAACTGTTTGTGTAAGCTCTATGGGATTCCAGAAGTTGTCATGTCAAAACTTTGAAAAAACATATATGCTTTATAATTACTAGATACATCAATAGAAAACATTACAAGTATGCATGCAGTGACAGAAGGGGAAACAGATAGAAAGTGGCATTGGCCTAACTCTACCTGAATGAGCTATTCCAGTCCGTTAACGAACAACAATATAACAAATTCGTTATTCTTGCTTTAATTATGTTATTCTGTTGTCTTGTTTCTTTAGTGTCACGAGGATGCCCTAATTTATTGCTGGAAAGTATACAGGATAATATTATAATCCGGAGCCTGTCAAGCCAAAATTACATACAACAAAGCTTCCCTTCCGTTGTGTCATCTCGACCACTAAGAAACCCAGACTTAGGTTGGTCAATAAAAACATATCTAATGTGGAAGTATATAATTTGTATGGAACGATAGCTAAGGAGACCATATTAGAGTCCTGATTGCCAAATATAATTAATAAAGCTGTAAATTATTAAAATATATTAAAATAAATTAAACAAATGATGCAAATTACAATAACCTGCTCATCAATATGTTATTCTTACCTATAATATATATTTACTTTTTAAAAAAAGTGCTTATCATATGTTTCAGCCAACATGACCATCTATCATTATAAGTCTGACTACGTGGACGGACCCTTCCTTGGAACACCAGTTGTCCTGAACTTCACCAAAAGCAACTGTTTTCTGTGCTGCGTTAAAGACAAAGATAAAGTGATTCTTAAAGTTGATGTAAGTAGCTTCTCTATGCCTGGAAAATATATTGTTAGTAACATTTTAAAAAGCAGCAGGTAAGATTACTTTTGTTTTCGTATTCCTTAAGGATACCAAAATAAATATTTTGACATTCAAAAAGTTACTTGTACATATTGATAGTGTTATGACAGGAGTTTTTTTTTTGTCCAAACCAAATCATAATCGGGGACTACTGGATGTTTTATTCACTGTTGGATATTTACCAGAATGTGGACCAGGTGATACATTATTAGTATTTTGTATTTGACTACTAAATGTATTCATATTTATTTGTACTACCAATGGCTGGATGTCTTTCAGAGAAGTTTAAGCTAAACTGTTACTGTATGTAACATCTGAATAAATATGAAACTTTTATATTAATTTACTGTTTATTTGGACATTTTTTTGCACCTTATACCAATAAAAGTGAAGATTTGAACCAACACAAACATTCTTCATAATGTGTGTGTATGTGTGTGTGTGAGGAGGCAGACAAACCTCGGGGTATATACTGTATAGTACACCACATGACACAGAATGGGGTTTGTAAACAAACAGGAACAGTATTTATGGGTTTATCAAAGTTTAATGTGTGTTCCATTGGTATTTATTTTCCAGGCTTGCCATAAAGAAGAGCTTAGGCACATCTCAGATGACCTCCCCACCTGGCAATTTGTATTCTACATGAAAGCAAATGCAGATAACGCTCGACGATTTGAATCCGCAAAGTACAGGAATTGGTTTTTAAGCGAGCCCTTGAAGGGAACTGTGAGGATGAAACCCAAGGAAATCGAATCTGAGCAGTCTTTCTTTTTCTTTATAAAAAAAAACACAAACGGTTAACCCCACTGTTCCACATGTAACTGCAGTATGTAATCCTCTTAACTGCAGTCCCCTGCATTAATACGAGGTTCAATGGCCTTCCCTCTAGTATTCTGAACTCTCGATGTGACCAATTATTCTATAGACAATATACTTTTTATAGCCAAAAGAAATCCCATAGAAAATACTTCCTGTTTGAGATATTTAATTCTACCATCCATAGCAACGAAATACTTAATGGTGGTGTATGCAGAAATACAAAAAGAAAGGTTTAAGTTGTTTTGACTGTGTTTCTCAATGTCTTCAATGTTGAAACGTGTGTTGATTTGATTTTTGATTTTAATTGCAGTGTGGACTTTTTATTACACTTAAAATAAAAAACATGTTGAATGTGAAAACTGTAATTAAAATATTTTCCCATACTTTTTTAACCAAATTATGTGTGTTCTGCCTATGTTACTATACACTAGTTTTGGTATTTAAATAAGTTAACTAAAATTAACAACAAATAAAATTGTGGAGGTACCTGTGTGAGTAATGTTAATAATATATATGTACAGTAATGTTAATAATAATGTTAATAATATATATATATATATATATATATATATATATATATATATATATAAAATCTCAAACATCTCTGGCTTGATGCAGGGAAAATCACCACAACAGTAGTATTGCAAGCAGTTTTTATTTATCTTCTCAGGGTGAACATGACAGAGATGCAAACACATTTCAACAGCAGCTTTTCCCCTTATCATAATTAGAGTATTATTATTATACAGGGTTTACTTTGTTTTGGGCCTGTACTCAGCACTGGTCTAGAGTCTTGTATTACTGTACTCATTTGCAAATGGTTTGTTTAGTCAATTCCTTGGTGAATTCTCTCAGAGCGAATTCCAAACTTGTGGTTCAAAAAATTGCATGTATATTGCTATGCTGCCTATAGAAATGAACAGTGTCAATTTGAAATCACTCTCAGCTCAATCTCAATGGCACCTGCAGACAACACCCAACTAACAGCTCTGTGGAATATGTGCACTGTACAGTATGTGGTGTAAATGTATAGGCTTAGGGGAGTCAGAAAGAAACACACACACACAAATGAGCGTTACAGTGCAGTACTAGCGACGGCAATCAATTCATAAATAAATGTGTAAAATACATACAACAAACACACATTAGCAAAAGAGTTTAAAAAAGCGTAATGTGTGAATAGCTGTGCTGGTCCACATACAATATACTGAAATTCTAGATAGCAATAATGTAAACGTATATATACAGCGCCTAGAAAGTTTGATTGCATGCTAGCATAACACAGATTAAAAAAAAAAACTCCTGAAATCTAGGCCAGTGTTTCTTCGTTGTGTAAACTGGAGTAAATCCGTATCTTTAAGTGCTTACCATGATCATCTATTACCCACCCACAAGTCTACAAAAAGAGACATTAAAAAGAGACATTTCTTTTATATATCACATTTTAACAAAATCTTTGGAAACTGAGAAATTTCAACACTATAAAGATAATTTGTAAGGTTCCCACTGACTATTCCTCCATATCGTTTAACTCTTATTTATAAAATATATTTTTACTGAAAAATAAAATTTCCTGATGATTCCATTTTTATGTTATGGCGCCACTGAGTTATTTTAAAAAGTACAAATATTAACTGTGATAAAGATAATTGATATTTTTTAGCATTTTATACAAAATAAAAAAAAACTGTTATCATAGTTATCATATTAATTAAAATGTAAATATGGCAACATGATGTCTTTGTCAGTGCTGTATAATCATTTTTCAAATTTTCTATGCCCTAATACTTAATCTAAAAATGTAGGTAATACCAATAAGTCATGTTTCCTCAGTTAACAGCAGAATCTTAAATTCTGCGGCAGTCAATAAAAACATATAGTTATGAATACTTTGATGATGATCCATATCACTGTTATACAGCACTTTAAACATTTCAAAAGTGATTTAGAATTGTGTTTGATCATTTTCTTCCGTGGCAAAACCACTGTTCTCAATTCCAACTTCCTTGTATGGGTTTTGTGATGCTTCTTTTTCTTCTTGCTCCTTCGCTTTTCTATATCAAAGGAAAAATAGTACTTGCTCATTATGTAATTAAATCAATATCATGACCATAAATACACAACAGTATTTCTTTAAGATCAGCTCCCTTTTTTCAGATATATCTTTTAAAATACAATAATTAAAATATACATGACAAATCAATTCCAGTAAATCCAATCTAATCGAATTTCAAATTCCTGAACACAAATCTGTTTTATCCTTGGGTGATTTCCTTGGAAGAGAATTCTGAAGCCTCATACTTACCTCTTCCTAGCTCTGTATCCTGTGATGACCAGGTAGACTCCAGCAAACACAACAATCCCGATAACCACACCGAACACAACGAGCCACACTGTGACAGGCTGCTCAGGAGGTGGGGCTAATGTTGCTAGGATACCCTCAAACTCCAGGGTTTTATCATCAAGGAGGAAAGCACTGTTAAACCGGCCTCTTGACAACCTGTAAAAAGAACAAAAAAACATTTACTGGTTAAATTATAAAGACTTAATTTAAAGCGTGACTCTGTGGTACTAAAATATACCAAGATAACCATGATAAGCCAATGGCTGCTCAGGAAGGAAAAACATGTGGAGACACAAACAGTATGGTGGTCTGCTGGTGCAGTAGATGTGTTGAAGAGTGTAGAGCAAAGGTTTTGGAGCTTTGCTGTAAAGATATACCTGTGGAATATTTTAGTAGAGTTTGCAATTAAAAATGAGGGTGATCGTGGCAAATGTAGGATAATGTTAGAATAATACAATTATTATTATAAATATATAACTTGCTATGTATAAAATACAACAACATCACTACTTATGCTGGGTTTTAAAATAATGTTTTTGGTATTAAAATAATTTAAAATCCATAATTCTGGCAGGGTGTCCATTCCATGCTGGTCCCTTAAAGGACCCTTGTGACACCACTGCTCCAAGCACATACTCTTCATTAATCTGTAAAACAAGTTCATAAAAAGGTTTATTGAATTCATCCATTAGATGGTGCAAGTGCCACTGTGCAAAATATGGTCAAATGAACCCCCATCATCATTATTCCAGGACCCAAGTGAACTCATATCTTACCGTATGGCATGTTCCACATCCACTTTTGGGATGATAGTTAAATTGTTAGTCGGTTCGCTGACAATAAAATAGAAGGAGATTCTTGGTTTCTCATTATAGACAATAACATCTTCCACACTGGAATAAAAGACAAGAAAAGACAAATATGATGTTTTCTAAGAACACCACAATATTCACAATGAATTTAAGTGTACATGCAGTACATATAACTAGTTACCATAGGGACCCAGCAAAGTTTGATATCCAGAACTGCCTTGAAATGTTTAACAAAGGAATTGATACACACTATTTGTTCTCTATCTATCAGATTCCCTGTGGTATTAACCCTAACCCTAACCCAAACTCCAACCTTAAATCCAACCCTAATGCTAACTCTAAATTTAACCCTAGCTCCATCCCTACCCTAATTCAAACTCCAACCCTAACTAATCCCAAACTCATTTCTTACCATAATTTACCTCCCATCTAAACGTTCTCCCTAACCCTAACCTCAGCCTCTACCCTTATATTAATGCACTGAACCATAATCCCAGGGAATTGATCAAAAAGATCACTCACCCAAAGTTAACTATTTGATTCTTCTCTTCTTTAAAATACTTCCTCATGGCATAGGCTACTGCTGATCTGAAGAAAAACACTTCATTTTCATCCCACGTGTACTAGAAAAAAGAACATTACATACGTGAATTAGGTCAGGTTTGTGTTTGGCTTGATCTTATAGTGTCACTCTTCATTATGCAGCAATACTGCAATCATGTAAGTAAGTGAGGATTTGAAAGCAATGCTTCAGGAAAACATACTTATTTAATGATTTTGCACCACTGTTCCGGCAAACTACAATTTCTATTTTCTCATCAAGTTTGGATACATTAGGTAGTGTACTAATGTAGAGTACTTTTTATCAAACAAACAACCTTGAACCTTGTGGATTTCTTTTTCTTTTACTGTCTTGATAAGACCAATCAGTAGCACTTTGGACCTTGCTGTGAATAAAGAATGCATTACTCTCCTTAACTAGGAGGCAAAGTCTGCTGCATAGTGTTGTAGTTAACAGCTTCACAGTGAGTTGTGAATGAGAAAAAATACAAATAAAAGCAGAAACCAAAAAAAACTCAGGACTTGTAATGTGTTCTTCGTTTGTCATTTAGTTCTTTCTCTGATTTTTTTTTCTTTGATTTGTTTAATGGGAATTTGCACTATTGCACCAGGAAAAGTACTATGTTTACAGGTCTTTATAATGTGGATGGACCAGTTTAAATAAAACCTACAGTAAAAACACGTTTCTCTTTTTTGGTTAATACTGGCTAGATAATTGACCATTCTACACCGCTTGACTCCAGCAAGGAAATCTTTACATTCAGCAATTCAATTATTTGTACTGTATGTTGTGTTGGATATTAATGCATACAACATTAAAAACATATTTTCACCTATAAGGAAATTCAATTGAAATCTAATTGTATTGCAGTGGATTTCATTGTGAGATCATCTATGGCTTTTCTATCCATGATTTTAATACATTTTAATTATACTAATACTTTTATTAGATTCAGAGTTACACTGGAATGTTTATAGCAACTTACTGCATCATCTCCCAATGCTGTGATCAGACTGATCCTCACTTTTAAAGCATTCTCTGAATCTGAAAGAAAACAAAGTAATACATGGGTCAGGATACTACTGAAAAAGCCAAGCTCTTTAATTAAGAATAAACAGTTCCACCCAAACAAAAACACAGTTTATTATCAATCATTTCTGGTCAATGGAGGCATTTGGCCAAAATAACAAGTGTATTTATATCCTTTCTGCATATGACCCCAAATCATGAACCCAGCTCTCCTATATTCTCACCATGTGCCCTCTAAATTGACTTTTCCAATGCTACGACTCAACTGGTCTCAGAATCCCAGGCCATACTTCTAATCTGGCTGCCAGGAAAACTAACTCCCAGTTGGGGACCAGCTACAGTCAAACTGCTTTGTACATATACAGTAAACAAATTACAACATGTTGCATAATAACATGCAATGTACTTACATGGATCCCACTTTGAGTCCCAACCAATCTTTCTATTGTGAATAGTGTTTTCATTTTTCAGCCATTCGTGCAATTCACTGAAGTAATCCAGCAGAGGCTGGGCATTCATTCTAGTCTCTTTTGTTATACTTTGCAGAGCTTTTGTCCAGGATTCTGATTTTCCTAACTGAAGCATGGCCCTACAGGAAGAAGGTGACATTGTGTAAAATATTATTTTTTCTTTCTTAAAGGGATACTCTATATCAGGTATGTCACACTAGAAGGTTCCTTTCCACTATGCTGTGGATCTCTGGAATGCTTTGCCAGGGATCATCAGAAATGCTGATTCCCTGGCAAAGTGTAAGTGATGGCTGAAGGCCTATTTGTTCTCTCACGCCTTTGGAGTGTGATTGCATTTTATGTTGTGTGTTTTTTACAATTCTCAATTGTTGTTTTAGCTTAGCTAACTACTATTTAGAACAGTTTAGCTAACTACTATTTAGAATTTTGTTTCAAGCGTTCAAAATTCTAAAAGGTGATTCAAGCATTCAGCATTCTAAAAGGTATTGACAATGTCGACCCAGTGGACTTTTTCGACCTGAAAAAAGAAACAGGGACCAGGGGTCACAAATGGAGATTAGATAAAGGCATTCAGAACAGAAAATAGGAGGCACTTTTTTACATAGAGAATTGTGAGGGTCTAGAACCAACTCCCCAGTAATGTTGTTGAAGCTGACACCCTGGGATCCTTCAAGAAGCTGCTTGATGAGATTCTGGGATCAATAAGCTACTAACAGCCAAACAAGCAAGATGGGCTGAATGGCCTCCTCTCATTTGTAAACTTTCGTATGTTCTTATGTTCTTCTTATGTTCTTAATCCAAAAATGCTTCTGAAAAGACTCCTCGTGGTTGATTGTTAGGAAGAGAGGTCAGGGACATATTATTACCATTGTAACATATTGCGCGTTGTGTAGAGAAGCCTGTGCAACGCAAAAAAGCTTCCCAGCTCACAACCTTGTAATCATCATAGAGGAATCAATTTAGTCAAAGCAAAAAAACAGTTATTTAGTTCTGAGAATTTATTTTAATAATTTTAAATTGTTAAGGAAAATCTAGTTCCCCCCTAATAACCCCTGCTGAGACAAATAAGAGTTTTTAACTTGCCTTTTTTCAATTCAGGAAAAATGGCACAAAACACTTTAGCTGTAGATTATAACAATTACAGGCCCCTAATTATGTAATGATTTCTGCATTATCGAGTAAATATTCATTTACTTTAGCTTGTTACCAGCAGCCGTAGAGTTGGTGATGTCACATTTATAAAGAGGTCCACTATGGCCTGCAGCCTCGCACAGTGCTTTCTGGAACTGGAACTGATAAATTGTCCTTGTGAAGTACCTGCAAACAGATCAAAGGATTCAGGAAGAATTCTGCCTACAGCAAATTATGAAATTATATTTAATTGTCAAGGTTATCTTTGCAGTTCCAGTGGAACAAATCCGAGGACGGTGTTTCCTCCATTTGTGGATGATACACTATTGCAGTACGATACTTATTTGTTCTTTGAATTTTATTTGACTTAAAACAAGATGTGCGTGTGTATCATGTGAGCTTCCATATCTGAACAAAAGTCACCCAAGCAACAGTGTCTCCCAAATATTTACTAAGTTAAAGACTTCATCTTTTCTCTATTTTCTACTTTCTTCAAGCATGTTATGACTTCATGCCTTGTTTTGCCTTTTAGGTGAATTTGGACAAAGCTGTAATCAGCCTTACCTAATGAAAGAGTAGTCACCAGATACATGGAACAAGGCAGCTGGATCACAATATGTTTCATCATGGGGTAATGGTTCCACCACACCAATCAGATCTCTCCTGAAAATACATTGTTCGTGGGTATGTTAGGCTTAAAGTTCATTTAACAGGGCGTTTCAGAAGTATGGAACCAGAGGAAAGCATCATGTTATTGATAAGTAATGTATCCATAACTTAAAAAACACTAATTAGTAGATTGAAAAGAAACACTGATTAAGACACTAGCTGAAATGCTTGCCTATTTGACTTGATCAACCTATACCCCGCCCAGCTGCGTTTTTTGCAAAACTTTGCAGAACTATGGAGCCCTGGATTGCATCAACAACCTATATGTGATTATCCTGGGATTGATTACCCCTTAGAAACAAGTGGCTGATGCAATCCACATGGATTTCCTGGGACATGAGAACTGCTCCAGCCGTGGCTTATCCCAGCTGGCTAGTGACAAGCAAATGACACGTGGCCGTTTCAGTGCAAGTGTTGTGCATGTTTTCATCTTCCAGAGGAATTACATACTGTAGAAAAGAAAATTGTAGAATACTATATTGGGCACTGAGTGATACTTACTATATTTTTTACCAAAATGAAGAAGCAGACAACTTACTTCATTTCCCACCACTTTTGCATCCACTGATCCTTGGGGATGGTTCCTTGGAAGACCTGCCATCTCCACTCCTCCAGCATGTAAGTAAAGGGCAGTGTGCCAACGATGGTCAGGGCTTGCTTGAGCAGGAAGTTAATGCTAGTCTCTGGACAGAAAGGATCATGGTGGTGAGGGTGAAGACAGAATTATAATGCTGGACACTTCCACAAGTTAATTTAGGAGATAATTAAATGGGGTCTTTTAACTATTTAAAAAGTTTTTAGAGCAACCCCTGTTTAGAACAAACTAAATGGACTCTGTTTGCCTGTGCTGTAATGATAAGGCATAATTTATTTGAAAACACTAAGCGGAATACATAATATTAAAAAAATACTTAACATTTAAAAAAATTAATAACAATACTAAATATAGTGTTGAAAAAAAATGTATGGTTTCTGAAGTACTTTATAATGTACTTCAGAAAGTACCCCATAATGTACCCCAGAGTTTTACTGATTTTCTTTTTTAGGAAGAGAGTCAAATACAGCCAAAAAACGCCTGGTCCTGGGGGAGCATCCCTGAAAAAGCTTGGTCCTTAAAAACAACATCAACATTGCGTTATTGATTCCAAATACTGTGTTTTACACAGTAAAAAAGTGAATGCTATACAGATCCTTACCATGGTCTTGTTCAAAGTTTGGAGATAAAAGACCCAGAGCTTGCAAGTGTTTGGGGGTGGCTGCTGACAGAGACATGATCTCCCCCACTGCCTCATGGAATCCTTCGTTGGCACCATCTCTCAGCAAGTAGGTCTGATTGGCATAAGCCATGTCATACTCAATGTGTCCCATCTCATGATGAACAGTCAAGAAGTGGTCCATATTCACCTCAGTGCACATCTTTATCCTGCACACACATAGAAATGTATTTAAGATGCGCAGTGTCTTTTAAAAGCTCATAAATGATACATGTATTTATAGTGACATTGTGACGATATTTAAGCAAGACAGGTAAACTGTGATGCAACTTCTTGGTTCCAGGCTCTGCCTCCCCATGCAAGTACTGACTAAGCCCAGCTTTCTTGGCTGTACAGAGCATACAGGCATGCATCATTGAGCCTGAGCTGGTCAGCTGGGTTCTGAGAGATCTGGTAGCAAATGAATTGAGTCACAAATGTAATTTTAATGTCAATTTAAATAGTTCCAATTGTTGTGGAAGATAACATTCCTGGTAGTATATCCTTCCCTCCATCTCCGTCCCCTTGGTGTAATCAGGAGATGGTTCCACGGCAATATATATAATTTGTTTATTGGTTAATTATCACCCGCACCTGAGCGGTATTGTAAATTAATGCCAGGCGCGGGGTATTTGAGACGTGCAGCTTGGCTGCACGGGGCTGCTGAGTAGAAGGAGACAGAAGACGTGCTCTGTTTCCGAGCAGTCCTGAGTAAGTGCTGTGTGTAGTTTTAGGGTTTTTATGACAGGTAAACGGCTTAGCCGTCCTGCGAGCTAGTCAGGGACCTGCATAAAACGTGTAGTAAGTGCTCCAAATCGGAGTTAGGTGTTTGTTTATGTTTTGTTTATTTTTGTGTGTGTTTATTAAAAATTAGCGCAACCGCGCTTAAAAACTCCATTTCTTGTGTTGGGTCGTATTTTTAAAGGGGCAACGAACCCGAGTGAGTGCCGGGCCGTTACAATATATATATATATATATATATGTTTGAAAGGAGGATGTACACAAAAATACATTATTTGTTAATCATTTAAACCTTTTGTGTACATAAAAAAGTATATATATATATATATATATATATATATATATATATATATATATATATATATATATATTACAAGTTTTAATCGCTTAATCACACCTGTGGGCTTTGATTGATTAAAAAAAATATTGATCGACTAATCTTGCCTTAAAAACCGTGCACGAAAAAGAAATCTTGAAAAATTAGAGGGTACTGAAAAAGGACAGCTGAAAGGCATACACAATATTTCACAATGATAAAAAGACTGCAACTTACAACATTTGCTCATCTGTGCTTATTTTAAATGGCTCCCTTTGGTTAACTTCCAATTACATGTAAGCAAATATTTTCAAACTGTCAAATTACATGTAAGTAAATATGTGTACATTAAACATCAACTGGCATTGTTGCATGTTACTATTTTATATTATTTGGAATTGTCTTTCAATACAATTTGATATCACTCCCAAACAGGTGTGATTAATCAATTGTTCTGTTTTACTGTACCTGAAATCTTTTCCATTGCCCATGTCCCATGCAGTTGGGTGGCAGACAACCTTCCTGTCATCAGGCTTCTCAAGCATGGAGTTGTTCCAGAATTCGTCATTCATTTTATACAGGCCAACAGACATGAAGAAAGATTCTGCTTCCTTAAACATCCTATCGACAGTCCAGCCCTGAAGTAGCAGGACCACTAGAATTATTCACTTGAACTCTTAAGAAAATGGTAACAGTTGTGGTGCTTTGGAACAAGTTTTGAAAACTTCTACTGCAAAATGTGAAATACTAAAAGAGCCGCCATCTTGTTTTTCATCATCCTCTTTTTCACTCTCCCATCTGGCCTTATTAAAGTTTACAGCGATGTATGACATTACTTTTATTTTATGCATACTGAAAGTATGGTATGGTGGAGGCAAACATAATAAAGCATAAGTTAGGTAAAATATGGCATAGTTTAGTTTTATTTCCAATGAAACAAAAATAAAAAATTAGAGAAGAAAATTCATCCCATTCTTCACTTGATCTGTCTGTTAGTTGGGTGGCCATTGTTTACTGGCCTTGGTTATAAAATGAACAAATGCTTACCTGACTGTTCATTGTTTTGGTCACATCAATGTCTGGTTTGCTTTTATATGGTACTGCAAAAGCATACATATTTGTCCAAAATCTCCCCCACATGTCACCTGAACATAACAACACAGAAACTCTAGAGTAAATACAATCAGTATGCAAAGCCTCATTGTAGTATGGTCTTGAGTTAAAGCCCCAAGCCTGTAACCCCCCACCCCCCTCTGATTACAACTACTGTTTACTCTTGCTTGAATAATACTCATAATAATATAGTTTCATATATTTTCTAAGTACTTTTTCCTATAAATAGATCAATAAATAAAATATAGTTCTTCTGCTCATCTTAAACTGTTATCTACTGAAAAACGTTTTTAAAACTTTAACACCGTAATTTGTAAGCAGTAGTGCTGTCTTAAGCACAAACTATGAAAAATATTATTTTTAATTACAGTATAGAGTTATTTTATAAGCACAAACACAAAACGAAAGGGTGTAATCTTGCCACACTTCTGTGTGGTTGTATGGTTATGGCCTCAGCACAACACAACACATATCTTATTGTACATCCCTTCATTGTGTGTTTGTTGTAATAATTTAATAATCATATTTTATTGTTTTTGTGAAAAAAAATAAAACAAAACTTTATGTACTCAACAAAAAAATTATCCGAAAGGGAAATTTTAAAAAAATGTACAAGAGAGAAGTAACTAAGGCTCAGCTATTCTAAAATAAGTGTGCCATATACAGTTGCCAGTAAGCCAGCTCTAATATGCTATCTCAGTATAGCATATTAGAATACGTACTGTAAAAACTCCCATATTCATTTCACCATCTTACCAAGTAAATGAGCAGGAAGACCTCCAGTCTGACTAATATGCCCGGGGTAAGTGTCTTGCAACTTTGCCCTCACGTAGGCGTGTAGTTGTTGATACAGAGGCAGTGTCTGGAATTGACATTTGTGTGTAATAAAAATTATTTGAAACATATAAAACATAGCTGCCACCTTGCCAACAACCATGTGTTTACAGCTGTAAGAAGCCTTGAAGCCCACTTTCACTCATGCAAATCAAAACCAGAATTAACCAAAATGTCACTTTTTTAGAGCTATACGAAAATTCAATATAAAGAATAATGTGGTTTCTATGGGCTTTTTTCAAACTCTCTTCAAAAACAGAGACCAATGATGTTCATCGTACCAGAATTGCGTCTCACAATCCTAAACTGGGTGCAAGACACCTTTGCATCCAGTTTCAAAATTGGCCCCAGAAAGGTATTTGTAAGCAGTCAGAACAATCAGCACATGTAGAAAGGAGTTCTGGAGTGAGAGATACAGTGTGCATTTCAATACTGGATTTTATTCTGTTTTACAGAATTGCACACTCAAAAGTGCGTCCACTGCAAAAGGCTCTGGGAACATCGGCGACTGCAGTAGCATCTATACACAAACTCAACATCACTAAGGCTCAAACTTTTAAGCTTTTAAGTTGCTGTTTCTTTCTTGCTCCAAACGGTGCAGAGGGCAGTGTCCTGGGCTTTCACTTGTAGAAAGGAATTCAAGATGTATTTATTAATTTGTATATTTTGTGTTTTATTAGTAATTCCTTGTTGATCATAAATCAGTTGAACATTAGCATGTTCCATCCTCGAGGGATTCAGGTTTGCATTCCGCTACCTATTCCATCCTCGAGGGAGGCTGTGCACAGTCTTGGAGGCCACGCCCCTCCTCATCGAGCAAGACAAACCTTTTATATGTTTTCTCTAGAGGTCTCTCCTCTACCAACCCAGTCTATGATCTAACAAGCTGTTCTTATCTCCTGAGCTCCTGCCCCGTGAACTTAAGTTTAGAGAAAGGGAAACGTGTAGTTACAACAAATTCCAGGAGCATTTCACATATATACATCTGTTACAATCCAGGACTGAGAAGCAGCCTTTTTTGCATAGAAGCATTGTAGATGTGTTCAGATCGTCTGTAGATACTCCTGGAGCCGTCAATGTTCTTGAAGCCTTTTTCAGGGGACGAATCGATTAACAGGAGCCGGCAACTTCTAATAATATACAACATTTGGAGTCTGCTCTAAGCAGCACAGCCAGTCCAGTTGAAACTTTTATTTTTTTTGCTACTGTGAAACTAGGCTTTAATAGCAGCACCAAAAAATAGAATAACAGAAAACTAGAACACTTATCTTACCTCCTTGTATAAATCTCGAACATCTTCCATAAGCTGATCTCGGGTGTAGGCATATGGCAAATCCTTGTCTAGGGTTTCGTAGTTTCCTCTCCAGTAATCACCATAGTCTTTATACTCTTTATTGCAAAACAAAAACATAGTTACAGTACCACACTAAATACCAATGCTATTTATTTTTCATTTGGCTTGCCATTTCTATTGTTATTCTTTGTTATTACATTTTGTTGTTGTACATTTTGTTAAGTATAGTATATGCACAAATGCAAGTATGCAAATATAGAAGTATGCATATATACAAACTGGTGATTCCTGGTATCATTTTAATCTGATAATTATCAGTCAAGCTCTTGCTGTATCAAGCCCACTACTATTAAAAAGCAATGCACAGTGTATTGGATGCACTGCTCATTGTACTATGGGTTAATTGTAAGAACACACAATTCTCAGATGCTAAGCAGCACTATATAAATCAAATTTGGTGACCTAAGAAGATATGCCCCCATTACAGCCCCTGGAACCCGCTAAAATAAAGCATTAACAGTATACATTATTTCAAAATAGTTTTTATTTTATTTTTTAGAATTACTATTCAGTTTTGCAGCCTCATTTTTCAGGTCAACATAGTCTTCATACAGCGGTCTCATCCTTTTGCCAACTTCAACCCTCCAGCCTTCCCAGACATGCAGACGCTCGTAGTAGTCTTTGCTTTCGGCCATTATCTTCTCCAGTCCTAGAAGGATGCAGTTTGAGATTACACTGTAATATAATAGCAATCTAACAAATAATTAATGTAACAAGATTGGACTGACTGAGAATGGAGACTCCTGTGATAAAGGCTAGAGGAAGTTGTATTTAATTTTTTTTATTTGTCATGACTGAAAGAAGCCATGGGATCCTAAATGAGCACTCTGTTCACAGATCCTTTCTACAGCACAGTTCAGAGAGAGGACCAACACCTGATTTTTTTTTTAACAGTCCCCGTCCAAGTACCTGTACTAACTGTGCCCAACATTGTTTAGCTTCGAAGAACTGACAAAATGAAGCTCCAAGGTTTCAAGACTGCAGGTGTGTTATAATACATTCTAGCAAGTTATACATTCAGCAGTTGTTTTGCATTATGGTAAAGGTAGAAAGTGAACAACATTTAAAGAAAGGAAATCTCTTTTCAACTCTTGGAAAATACAATGAAGATATTATCACCTGGTTCCAATGTTAAACAATTGAAGGGGTCATCTAGTTGGCATACAGTTCCAGTGCTGTAAATTGTGCTCATCTCATTCATGACTCGATTTAGCTGCAATGAACCGATAACAGAGTTGTAAACCCAAATGTGCATTAAAACGCTGTTTAGAGCATGTGTGTATTACCTTCTGTATGTAAACACTGCTGTTCAGAAGCCTAGTTTAAAAATGAACACACATGCACACCATTACATTCATTAGGTTCCTGCTTAGAAACAAGTGAACAGGGAAAAGGCTTTTTTAATATATAGCTTTAATGGCAGATAATTAGCAAGAAACAAATTAGTTGTAGGTAGGAGATTTCAAACTAATGTATCTTTCTAGTTTTATACAATTAAAAGAATCTTAAATAATTATTGCTTTTGTCATTGTACCTGTAACAAAAAAAGGGCAAACATGTGGTATTATAAGGTTTTCAGTAACTATAGTGTACAATAAAAAAATAAAAAAAACATACGTGTTCTTGTTTTTCCTTTGGTAAGGCAGTGGAACCGTCTTGGAGAAGCTGCAACTGGAGTTTAATAGTGGAGTTTTGAATTGTCTCAGGAGAAAAACGGGAAGCGTTTTCTGATGCTTGTTTGTAAAACTCAGACCACTTGGCACCCATTACATTCTGTTTAGGGAAAGCAAAACATTTAGTTGAAGTTAACGAGAAATGATTCATTATGTAAAAATACAGTAGGATTTGTGAAAACTTTTGCATATAAAAGATGTTGGAGATTAGGTCTATGAAATTGTCAGGCATTCTTCAACTCACCATTCCTAATCGTCATAGAAAATTAATTTTAATAGAATATGTATGGTTAAACAATAGTACATGTTCTAAACAGGAAGACAATTTAATTTATGCAAAGTTTATAGAAATAACAATAGTCTTCTCAAAAGGTTTCAGTCTAGACACGGGACCTTTTATTGTGCAGTAAATCAATTTGTATGGGGTTAAAGAATTTTCCCAATAGAATACAGTCGTTTTTGATACCATTGTTTCTGTTACTGAATAAATAAGTTGTATTAAACTGGTCCGGAGCAGCTTTTCAGTTGATCTTCAGTCTTTCTGATCAGTGAATAGATTGCAGTGTTGAGGCACAATTCGCATTGGGCATTTTATACTGAAATATTACTCCAACATAAACATAAAGGTCATAATAAAACTTTTTATACAGAAGATGGACAAACCATTAGAACTGTAATCAGTGATGTTCTGGCTGTCGATCGTAGTGCAAATAAAGTTTTTAATAATCTGCTCTAGGATACGACAGACTTTTACATATTTTAATTAGGATTTTCTACAGCATAAGCATACAGTACATAAATGCTGTTTAATTTAGTGCCTAGCCCTTATATATGTGTTGTATATTGCTGGTTCTTCTAATGTTGGCTGTTTACTCTTTTGATATCGTTAATATATGGTGAACAATGAACATAAATAGTATGTATAGGTACAGTAATGTATTTAGTATGAAGGTTCGCCAATAGCTAATATGTAATATCTAATATCTAATAATCACTATTATTTTGAATGTTATATAACATCCCTTTTTAAGTATGTTTCTTACATTCATCTTGGAATTACTTTCATTTCCCTTCTTTTTTTACGATCGTTCAAATAGTTTTTTGTTTAATTATTTGCAACATTTCTCAACTGTTCCGGTTATAATTTTGAAGAATGTGCTGGCTTCACTTATCTCAGTCACCTTTGTGCCTTTGACACGCCATACTGCAACAGAAACAACGACACTCAATTTGGTTTGCTTTGCTTATAAATTCAAAACACAGAAAAAGGTAAAGAAAAATGGACAGCATAACAAAATGTGTTTTTCTTAAAACAAATCTTAAATCAAATTTCAAATAAATAAACAAACAAATGTATATATTTAATTAAAATGTGGTCATAATTATTTAAAGGAATGTACTGTATGAAATTTAATCGCTGCTGTGTTATTTTAGGTCTCATGTTAAACATTTTTCCGTTCTCCATTTGGTAACTTTACCATATATACTACTGTAGAAGGCTTATTCTGCTTTGGTAAATGCGGGCCACTAACAGGTTTGTTTCTATTGAAAATGTGTGGTCTCAAGGTCTCAAGGTTTCCCTTATGAAACTCCTCTCTGAGACAGATTAAAGGTTTTGGGAAACAGATTTCAGTTGAGTTTAATATTATAGATGGTTCTCTAAATCAGTTCTGCTCTAAGACTTTTGACCACATGCCTCATAAATGACACATTTCCTGTTGTGAGCCAGGTGTGCTCCCTCAGCCTACATTGATGATTTACTAACTGCTGTCGTGGAGGCCCAAATAAACCCACTTACTTAGAGCAAGGACAATCATTGGTACAGTTCTCATTGAGAACAAGGTTTGGATAGTAGAATCTGGCCACTAGCAACCAACCACAGTTCAGGAATTCAATTACCTGTATCTACATTTTGAATGTTGAAATCAAGCAAATGGAGCATACTTTATTACTAAAAAACAATTAAAACAATTGATAAGTATAAAAAAAAATAAAAAAAAACACTCATGTTGAGTAATTTACTAGCCAAGTGTTAACCAGGGTGCACTCACCAGATTATTGGCGTTTTCGTCTGTGATGTTTGTGTTGTACTCCCATGATGCCAATGAGTAACTGTACATCAAAGCTGAAGCCTCTTTGTCGAATGTATCCAAGAAGGCTGCAGCATCCTGTTCGGTCTGGGCCACAGCTGATGCAGCCAAAGCCAACATTAACACAAGATGGAGAGGCATTCTCCCACAATGGTCGCGTGTAACTCTGACTAAAACTGTACCTGTCGCACTTATCAACTAGCATACCTCTTTGACCTTTGAACAAAATACAAAGTTACCACCATCATATGTGATAATCAAACCAGAGGAGGACCCATACACCCTTTATGATAATAGTTTCACACCTTCTTACTTATATACAGGATGTATATACATATATAATAACGTTATATCACATGTCAAACACCCCCTTAGAAAGATATGTTGACCAGATTGAAATGTTGACCAGCTGGCACTTATTTATATAACAGTTATTATTTATATTACAGTATGTTGTTTGCTACAAATGAATGCACATGTGTTTGGTGAGTCATAAAACATAGCCAACCTTAGAATACCTAGGTCTCAGAAGTCATAAAAAGTGCTTTAACTACATAATCAGATTTTAATTTTCTCTTAGATCGTTTATAAATCCCCTTTATGCCCCCTAAATGGTTTCTTTTTAAACTGTAAGGCAGTGCTCTGTTATAAAACAGTAATTTGACTGAGTCAGAGCAGCTGTAAACTTTGTAAGCAGATGGTTGTAAATGTTTTTCCGGTATAATAAAAAAATCATGTACTTATCTGTGTGCACAATTGGTAAAGTGCAACTGCTTAGCTAGAACAAAGTGGAGACACAGTTTACCAGGATCGGAAAACAAACTCGTAATACAAGAGTCACTGTGTGTGATGTTATGATATGGCTGAAAAGTCTTAATTACAGAGCTCTCAAATCCTGAAAGTTATAAAGTGTGAGAATTCTAAAATGTGACGCCATCGTTGGATATAAAACACCAATTTTTAACTAATTATAGTTAAAAATGTACAAAAACAAGCATTGAAGAGTAACACTCAAGCCTATCGTTTGTTGATTGCTCACAAAAAAAAAGTTAAATTACATGCAAGAAAAAGTCATGTACATTCAGGTAACTTAAATATACAAAACAGCAACAATCAGTGCAGTTATGCAGCAACGTCCATGGAAGGTGTCGTGTAGTTATTAGTGTTAATAGGGTTTGACATTGTGGTATTTCGGACCATGATTAAGTTGGTTTGAAGTTCGATATGCATTTGGTATTCACAACTAAATCACCTACACTTTCCAAACCAACCTTATTGTGAAGCTGGACTTCCCTCAGATCTGCCCTATGCGCATGGCGATTGTATAGCTCTTTGTTGCTCTTTGTCTCTCAGCTACTCTGCTCCTCACTCCAACTGGTACAGCTGACCGTTGGGGTTTTCGAATCTGATCCAACTTTAGGTTTCTGTCCACCATCAAACTCCAGTATTATCATGTGGGGTGGCTCTATAGTGTTGTAATGTGGTTAATAGAGCTTTCGAGAAAGTCTTTCCCGTCAGCATGTCGGTTCTAAGTCCATTTTTCAGTGTTCTATTGAACCGCTCAACACCACCATTGGCTTCAAATTATATCCATAGAGATAAATGAACCAAGATCTTGTTATGTGCCTGTGACAGAGACAGAATGATTCTTGGTGATTAATTTCCCTCCCAACCTGTGAGGGTGCTGTGTAAAGGGAACAGAGTGCCCTGGACTGGATGGCCAGACAATTCATACCCAGGGTTAGAAAGGGGGCGGAGCTACGGTACACTAACTCAGGTGTTCCCAAACTTTCTCAGCTCAAGGCCCCCCAAAACATTCCGAATCCTGGCCCACCACCCAATGACTCTGTATTATTATTATTATTTAGTCATTAGCAGACATCTTTATCATTTTTATTATTAATTTAGCTGCAGACACCTTTATCCATTGCGACTTACATTTTTTAAACTTACATATAATGTACTACATATACATTACAAGGGTAACAACATCACTACAAAAAATACACTTAGTCACACATTATGTCTCACTGCGTGAGAAAAAGAGACATATGGTAGCATAAAGGCAGACCAGTCGTAGTGCCAACGTTTTTTCTTGTAGGTACTGAGCAGATCACCTTAGTCTTATTGCAAGCAACAAATTAAATGATAAAACAAAAAGGTACGAGGATTAAAAGTTAATTTAAGTAAATAATACTACTTACAAAGTACTCTGGGTTCTGCATGCCTAATGGGATGGGTGTGTTTGGTAATTCCTGCGCAGGTCATTAAATCGCAGTTTCATTCCAGTCAATGACATTCGCATGTCACTCTTCAAATGCAGACGTGCTCTGTGCTTTGTCTTCAGTGCTGTCAGTGTGGAAAACCCAGTCTCACACATATATGTTGTAGCAAAGGGTAAAATAGTTAGAGCTTTTTCGCTAACAACAGGGTACTCATCCATAATGTTTTCCAGATTTCAGAATCATTGCCCGATGGACTGGAATGAAATGGAAGCATTTTATGTTGTGTCAGAGTTTTATGAGGTGAGCATGAGAGTATGATACAAGAGCCAAATGTTTGTGTTTAACATTTTATTTAGTATCTTTGCTCTTCCCAGCCCAGTGCTCTAACCACTTTGCATGCTGCTAGGCAGCTCCAGAGACTGGGCTAACAGGACGTGATGTGCTTTACCTCCTTTTTCCTGCAGGGGCTAGTACTGACTACCAAGTCTATTCCTTTGATATGATCAGAAACAATAAAGCAGCAATGGTCACAGAATGCTTTATTGCAAGAAATATATCCTTATATTTTTCATTCCTGTAATGCACCCTGTATACTTTCCTACGTCAAAATGCTTTCCTGTTTTCATAATTTAATTAGCATGTTTACAATGTCTTATGTTAGCCCCCATAGAAGTTCACTGTTTATAAAGTTTGTGTCTGTTACTTTGGAAATGTTGTCGGTTATTGGGCAACCAAATGATAGGTGTAATATATTTTTATTTCATAATGGTAACAAGTTGTTTAACATGCTAGATATAAAACATAGCACAGTACATATGTAGCATATACATACACTGTATGCAAAAAGTAAGGTGTGTCTTGGGTTGGCGTGATGTGTCACAAACCTAGTGACATCAATATAAATACAAATACGGTAAAGACACATTTCAATTACAATAACAGGTTCTGTTTATTTTTTTATTTTTTTCGAAGGACACACCCAACGTTATCCTATCAAAGAAAACATGTAATTTTCCGTGTGGACATTCTGTGTACAAAAAAAAAAAACTAATAATAAAATGATCCATTTAATGGTAAACTGGTAAAACGTATAGGTATGGGAAACGCAAGGTATGCTGCAAATATAACTTGGTGACCTTTGATTAGTTGCGGTTCTTAAAGGATATACAATGTATTAGTTTAAGAGTTCCAAAGGCTGCTGGAATACAGATAAGGAAATCAGAGATAACATCACTTGATCAAAGTGAATTTAATTAGACATACTGTCTGTGTTGCAAGTTCAGAAAATATATAAATGTTATCAAAGTACAAGTAGTGTCATTTAAAATAAACAACATTGTCATTCAGTCTAAGCAGCTGACTTTGCAGCTCGAAAGTTTTCCTATTGAACTCAACCTTGACAGCGCCTTCTTGTGCACGATGTAGCCTTGCTGGCTATTGAACAGGAAATCCCAGTCCCAGTATGTCTGGAGTGTTTAGAGCTGTGTTAATCGGTCTTCGTCGTGTGAGTACGCTCCATTGTTCACGCCGTCTTTTCCCTCCAGTGTTTCACACGAGATGCCGTTTTCCATAATTCTCTCTTGTTTCTCTTCTTCATCTTCGTCTTCTATAGTTTTTTCTTTCCTGTGCAATGAAAAACAGACCCGTAGTTAAGGATCTGGAGCACCACAGAAGGTTCTGCAGAGTGTAAGAAAAGCTACCAAAAACTACACTTACGTGTAAGAGAAGTCTATACAAGTCTTGTCTCTTTTCTAAGTTCCTTTTCATTTTATTGTGGATTTGCTGTCCTAACACCTGCTACTCATGAAATTAACATATAGTGTGGTGGCAGGAAAACATGACTTCAGCTTTGTCAAAGAAAAATATTCTGGAAAACTGTAAAAATGATAGTGTTTTTTTTTTAAGTCCAAGTAGCATTGCCTATTGTTGAGTTTCGATGACTTACTTTTTTCTTTGAATGAAGCCAATTATTATGAGTGCCAGAATGCCTGTTGTCACGATGCCCATTACGACACCAAAAACAATCAGCCAAACAGGTAACGAAGGTTGGCTTGGAGGTGCCAGGGTTGGGGGGATACCCAGAAACTGCAGAGTTTTGTCGCTCAGTAAAAATGCACTGTTGATTCTGTTCCTGGACAGTCTAGGGAAATGAAAGGGTGCAATGTTAGTGCAGAGAACAAACAGAAGTAAGGCCTTATTGTATAGAATCTTACAGCATGACCCGGGTAAGGTCTGCATTGGATGCTGTGCACAGCATGCCTTTGCAACCATCCTGTCAAACCTGCATGGGGCAGGTCCACAAGAAGTGACATAAGACTAACAATCTCATAAATGTTAATGGTATCTGTGGCACAATGTACCTAAACAATTTTGATTGGGAAAACACAGCATGGGCTAAATTCTGAAAATTTACTTTAATTGATCATTACCACTATTTTTTTTTTTTTAACTTTAAAAAGAAAAGACACCCAATAAAGTTAACAAGCCTGAAATGAACAACTCTGACATTTCATTTGGGAGCATTTTTAGGTAGTCTGAAGTTGTTTCTCTTTAGTTTTATAATTTTCAAAGTTTTCACACAATCCAAGGTGCACTCTCACGCTGTTTATTTCACACTTTACATTAAAATTGAATACAATTCATTCATAATAATTAATAATGAATTAAAGACTGGAGCAAACCATGTATGCATTTTTGGAGATTTCATTAAATGGGAATAGTGTAGACCACAGTTATTTCAGTTATGCAGTAATCTTAATCACCTAAAGGTTAATCTCCTCAGAAAGGGCCTATTCATACTGCATTAAAATGTTTAAAAGGAAAACAATCGCTCCCATTTCTCACGTACCACACTAAAACTTGATCTGTTCTGTGCTCTAATATATTTCAATAATTACTCAGTATCAAGGGGTATAAGCATCTGAAAAGCTTTCCTGATTGACTCACAGATAATTATACTGCTGATGGTGACATGGTGTATTCCACTTTGAATCATGCTAATAAACTTTTGGAGTAACTTTTTATATAGGCCTATATGCCTACTATATGTTAACCTAAAATTAACTGCATGGTTACCTGGTGCTTCAGATTTACATTAAAATGCATGGGGTTGCTTTAAGAATTCAGTTTGAATTCAGGAGTTGGTTTAGATGAAATTTCATTTGAATTACCAGTGCTGACACAAGTATTATGGAATGCACCTATTCAAAGAGTTTGTAAGTAGGTTTTACAGAGTAAATACTAGGAACACATTCAGACTTGCAGAACCATTCAGGTAAATTATTTTCTCTGAAGCTGCGTATTTAGTATAAGTCCGCTTTTTTTCTATTTGTTTAATGTATTTATTTTTTAAACAGTTAAACATGAGCACATTGTGTCCTATTTCCTTCTACTGTACCATTGTTCACATATCCTTGACCCGCCTAAAAGATAAACAGAAAAAATGGCTACAGTTAACGATAAGTGACCTAATTAACTGACACACTAGTTTAGTTTTTTAACCCCAAATGTTCAAATAAGTTGTTACCTCACTGCTGTACACATGTCCCAGCCCAGGTGGACTGGACAGCAATGGGCAAAAGTCCAGCAAATCTATCCCTGACCAGTAAGGGTTTGTGACAGGCTAGCTGCAGGGAGGACTTCAGCCCAGAAAGAATCACAGAGACAGACGTACTGTGTGCAGCTGAGTCACGGCAGCGCTCAGTGTTTAATAAACAAATAAATAAAAGGTTGAACAAAACACAGGACACGGCACTTGTTTGGCCAAATAAAACAGACAAACAAAACAGATTAACACTAAACAAAACAGTGGAAGGACAGACAAACGAAACACGGTGAGTCAAACAACTATCAATTATTTACTTTATTTTACTTTCTCCTCTCCACACCTGTTCTCCACTCACCGAACACACAACCCCGAGTGAGTGAAACGTGCACCTATATATACTGTTGTGCTGGGATTCAATTACTAATTAATTATTCACTTGAATCCCAGCACATGAATTAATTATGTGCAACCTCGTGCTCACATATTAAATACTTTAAATGAACCAAAACAGCCACTAATGTTTACTTGCACATAAAAACAAAACAATTTCCTGTCAAAGGAGCAAAGGGTGCTATTGTGACATGAGCACCACCATATGTTGTGCCCCCTAACTGTGCCTTGAATAGTATTATCGGATGCTACTGTAGGTTTGCAGTAATTGAATGTGTTCTTCCAGCTGACTCACCAAAGATAAACTGGTTTTATTTAAATAAATAATAATAACACATGCTTACATTCACAAACACCTTTATGCTCACTTCTTAGCTAATATATGCTGATTATTATCTCCAATGTGTCTTCCTGACACTTAAATATCTCCTTGTACATTAAAAAACATTTACAGACCTCTGTAGCTACTGCAAACAGTCATTAATCTGTACAAACCCTCTTGCAGTACATGCTGGAGGCAGACTGAAGACATTGCACTGTTGTTGTTCTGGACATGCGACTATTACTGAAGGCCTTGGTTTACACACAGTTTATAAACTCCAAATGTTCTTTCCATTGACGTGAGAATGTGATGTATCACACACATTCGTCACACTATAGGAAATGCACGGCCAAAAAATGGTATGGCTAAAAGGGTGGGTAAATCGCCTTCTCGCACTAAAAAGCCATGCAAATTGACTAAAAACTACGTTTTTTTTTTTTTTGCATGGTCGTATCCCTTTGTGAAATAACCTCACGCTATTTACTACTATAACTAAAGCAGGCAAACAACTGAGATCTGCTGAAAGTAGCCCTTTGACCAAGTTGAAGAAAAAAAACAGGTTTTTTTTTGGGACAAGTTATTCAACATTTAAAATGATTGCTATTTACAGGTCTCCTAAAATGATACTGTTATAATTTTGTTGTTTTATAAACTGTTATAAAAAGCTTGGTTTGTAGACTGCCATAAGGATCAGAATTGCAGAAGTTAACCTTCTGTAGGAACATGCATATATTACATATGAACGTGTATAATATGTACAGAAATATATATGCAGTCAAAAATGTTTAGCAAATAATGTATAGATAGTGCAAAGCACTCTCTTATGGAATGTTGGTATTTTGTTGGCGTTTGTGTAACGCAATGTCTGGGTTTTAGCCACGCTACACTCGTGGTTCTTCAACTCAACCTACGAATTTCTCTCCCTAAAATAAAACTACATGCAAACCCAACTTGCCCAAAAGGTACTGCCAAAATAGCGTGACAAAAAGATGAGACTCACTTTTATTTGTGCATTTTACCCAACCCAAGGTTAAAGGTTGAAGCTACTAATGACAAATGTATCCAAAGCGGTTACCTTGATCTTTGAACTCGGTGAAACAAAATGTTCCAGAACATACCTGACAGCTTCTTCTACAGCATTCTTAGGAATGAGTGTGGCAGTATTGTTGGGGTTTGTCACTACAAACCAGAATGAAACCCTTGGTGTTTCATCACAGACAATCACACTGGAAACACTGTCAAAGCAAAAAAAAAGATAAAGTGAGCACTACCCATACTTGCTTATGGGCAACATCCAGGAAAGTATTAACTCTTTAAGCTGATAAATCTGAATTATAGTCCCATATTAAGCAAATGTTCTGGTTTATATATTAACCGTTTTAGAGTTTGAAGTGCAGGTGCCTGATACACCTTTACAAAATGTACATTGATTGGAATAAAGGTATTGGCCATAAATGCATGATAATTATTCAGGTTGTGTTCATTGACCCTGAAATATTCAGGGATAGCCCTGGAAACCTTAGAATCTTTCTAGGGTTCTGTTGCTATACCATACCTCTCCCTGACCACTTTAAAGGTTGAAAATCGCTTTTCACACATTTTGTGAGATAAGGTCTGTGAGGCCTTAGATAAGCGTACAGTGGGCTGTTTAGTAACACCTTGCACTAACCGGTACTATAGACTTGAACAAGCAATAAGGGCACATACACAATACACACTACCAGAACTACCAAGTACCAGGATATTGTTGGGACAGCTTGTTGGAGGGTAGTGAATATACATAAAAACAATAATTTTAATTTATTTTGCCTGGGAAATTCTACAAAAAATGTCTACCAAAACACCCAGTATCTTTTTATGTCTTTTTCTGCCTATGCCTATGCTAGTTCACCCCATTAAAGCCACATTGCCTGGAATGGGAAGAGCTGAGGAGCCAATGTTTATGCAGAGACAGTAGTTTTTAACCCTATTCCTGCCAAACCATCACCAAAACATACTAGTTCCATGAATTTGTGTCAGTGCTGCAACAGGGGACACCTAGGTTACCCTCACACAGACACTTAAACTGCATTGTCAGTCTGTCAGAAAATAACTACCTAATCTCCTGAACTTTGAAACAGGAAGATGCGTTATTACACAGCTCTTTAAGGAGAACTACTCTGTCATCAATCTTTTTTTCTAATGTGTGTGTTTGAAGTGCTGTAATTTGAATAAGGTATGTGGAGATTGGCGGGGGAGCTGGGGAGGGAAGGTGGTGGTGGTGGGGGTGGGGGGCTTGTGGTAAGTAGATTATCCTACACAATGTAGATTCCCAAATTCTGGGATGAAATTGCTACCTACTGGGATAGTGTATTGACATTTGGACACAAAGCATACTTGATACTTGGATAGAACTCTTTCACAATGGGGACACACAGACAAGATCTTCAGATATAAAGGACAAAACTGTTTTACAGTGAGTTCCCTGTTTCTGAACAACTTGATATAAATATCTGTTCACACTTACGTCAGCCCTCTGGAGACAATGTGGAGATTTGGCTCTGAAAGAATCTGATCTCTATTAAGTTGTTGTATTTGTGTTCTGTACAGTGCTCATGTATCCAGGAAGCAAGGCAATGTTTTCATCAGTCTTATAAGGAACAATTATAGGCCTAGGACCCCATGAAGAAAATCATCCTGCTGGACAGCCGTGTGGAGTTTATTGAATCCATAGAAAATTCCATAATCACACTTCCTGACCAAGCTATGCATTTGGGTCTGAACCAGCCATGTCTTGATATGCTGTTTATAACTAAACTGGTTTTCAATGTTTTGGTATTTTAAATTGGTATTTGGATGATCTTAACTGAGATTACTAATTAAAAATAAAAATAAATGTAAACAAGAAATACTACCGGTATTTTACATACTGGTAAAAACGCATACAACACACATCTTTGAGAATCTTACTTACTTGAAAGTTTCTTGGCCTGTATATTTTCTCATGGCAAATGCCAATGTTGCTCTGAATAAAAATTGTTCACTTTCATTCCATTCGTACTGCAAATAAAGAGAAAAAAGTTTCAATTTTAATGACTGTAACAACAGTCGATTCCCAGTTTCACAATGCAAGCTTTGATCCTCTTTACGATAGTGGATCCCAAATCCTGCGACAAAATGAACTCAACATGATTAGGAGCAGCAACCGAACACTCACAGTAATGTAAGGGAACATTTTATATCCTTATATGCATGGAAACGTGTGAAGATAGAAGTGTATACTGTACATACAATAACAATGTGCACAGGAGGAATATTCTGAGGAAGCTCAGGCGGTTCAGGATGAGCCACTTCTTCCTCCTCAGTATTGAAGCAGCCCCCCTGATTTGTCGAGACACTGAAACATCATTTTTAGTGAACCAAAGGTTTGCTCAATCACATTCCTAGTGGACCTGTGTGCCCTATTGTAAGCCTATGTTCGTTTCTCTGTGGATTAGCTACAGGTGTTAAAAGCTAAAGACGCGTTGCAAATCCACCATCACCTGTAAAGAAACTTTATTGCAATCAGTAGCTGTTTAAACTTTTCTATAACCAAAATGTCTGTATCTACTCTTAGGTTTTTATTTGTATAATTACAATACAATCTACAGTAGAGGACAGTTGTCATATAATGCACATATCCAGAGTTCAGATGATTAGGCTATAGTTACATTGATAATTGGTGCAAATAAAGGCATATCGTTTTAGCAATGCAGCAAACGTTCTGTAAGGTTACAAATGGTTAAAAACAAGTGAATGCACCTCATTCAAAATCTTATAATGACCTCTTGAAAAATGACAAAATGAACGCTACATATCGATTTGTTCATTAACACTGGAGTTAATATTAACAAACATTTAGAAATTCTTCCCCTATGACACTTACCGCATTAGCTCCAAGAGCTGTTTTGATACTAAGCCGTACTTTGTAGGCATCTTGTCCATCTAAAGAAAGATATAGGGAAAGATGTTTATGTACTGCAGACATTCATGCATTTAGAAATATGTTTTTTAAAACATCAGAAACATCTTCCTTATTTAAATCCCTTTTGTGTACAAAGCAGAATATTACTCGCTGACACTAGACATTTTTGGTGAGCTCCTACAGATGAATGCTAAAAGAGTATCGATAACTAAAAGCATACAATAAAATGCTGACTATATTAAACCCAAAAGCAAAGACTAATACCAAACCTGATTTTCCGCAGTTTCCTTAGGGTCATACAGTACATATTTATTCTAAAATATCAACAGTTTTCATTCTAAATCTAAAACCTGTGACTCTACTTACCCGGCTGACACAGAGCCAGTGCAAGAGCAGGGACCAAGCTTAGAGCGAGCAGCACCCTTGCTAACATCCTTTTTCAATTGGGAAAAGAAGAAAAGAGAAAATCTCCAACCCAGGGCAGTGTTACCATGTGAGCCAAGATTAGAGCAGCACACAGTCAAAAACACCAGAAGGGGAGGTGTGGGAAAGGGTTTAATGATTAAACTCCAAACATTCACACCTACCTTGCGATTGAGCAAACACATGATTCTGATTTATGCATTGTTAGGCTGTCCCAATGTTGATTGCTAAGATTTGAATATCTTACCAGTCTCGTAAGTCACCATTGCAAAACTAATCGTATTGAGGGGTAAAACAAAGATCAGATATCCCACATAGGTGTTATGCACTAAATGTATAACATGTGTGGTGCATTTGAGGGAATATATTGCTAATTATTCTAATTGTTTGTGTGTTTTTGAAGATGGTGTGGTCCTCTCGTTCTGGGCTACATATTTAGTGGGGTTCAATGGGCAATACATGTATTGACAATGTCGACCCAGGGGACTTTTTCGATCTGAAAAAAGAAATAAGGACCAGGGGTCACAAATGGAGATTAGATAAAGGGGCATTCAGAACAGAAAATAGGAGGCACTTTTTTACACAGAGAATTGTGAGGGTCTGGAACCAACTCCCCAGTAATGTTTTTTGAAGCTGACAGCTTGATTCTGGGATCAATAAGCTACTAACAACCAAACGAGTAAGATGGGCCGAATGGCCTCCTCTTGTTTGTAACCTTTCTTATGTTCTTATGTTCTTATGTCTCCCAACCAGCCATTCGTCATTGCTAGATAAGGTATGCTGGGTTACAACTGCTCTTGTGAGATGGCTTGCTCATTAAAATAATTTAGCATGTTTTTTTTTTTATTTTTTGGTTTGCCAGGGTATGCTGTATATCACAAACTGTATGCCTTTGCCCACAGTCCTACCTACACAGCAGCACATTTTAGGTAAACTATTTAAACTTCGAAGATGAGGTCCAGTAAATAGTTTGTTTTCTTTGTTTAAACAGGGTAACAGGATAACACATGAAGCTTCACTAGCTTGCTGAGATATGGCTTTCAACACTGTTAATTCTTCACCAGGACTACCCATTAACTTTCTTAAACACAAGTATTTATAACTTGTCAGTAGCATAGAAATCATTGTAAATTGAGGTTAGGTCAGCACTGAAAATCAGATTTCACATTTAGTCTGTATACCCTGCTTAAATATCCTTCGGAAACATTGCATACAGTATTTCACCAATATTAACACAATGGATTGTTGTGCAATTGCCAGTATATGATTATAACTGACCTCTCTCTGACATTCTCTCTTTCATTGGGATTATACATTCTGTTTCCATGTTTAAGTAACAAAAAACTATTTAGTAGGTCCTTTGAGTTTTTGTTTTCTCAGCTTTCAGCACACAGTCTTCCTGGAGCAAATACTTTATTCCAGTACAAGATGTTGGAACACTCAAAAGAACAGTCTAATTAACTTCTAATGCTGCCCAGTTAATTGAACCATAAACACAAAAAACAGGGTTGGTGCCTAATAGTTAAGATTTACTAAGCACTACATTTTCAGTGGTTGCTACCTTAGGATTTTGTACAGTCATCAAAGAAACCATAATTAACCGATCCTCATTACATAAATTTTTTTAGTTGAGACAAAATGTAATTTTAAAGTCTTGGTTCAACTAGAAGTGTTGGGCAATTCGAGATACAAACTACACACTTTTGTTACAATATTTAATGCTGGCATACGGACGTACAACAAAATGGGAAAATAACATTGTTAAATACTTTACATGTTGTGAATGTAGGGAGTTCCTTCCTCGCAATTTTGAAATTGTGTGGTACTGCATGTGGTAAATATTAGTGAATGATAACATGTGGTTAATATACCTGTATTTCAAAGTATATCCAACATGGTTTATGTGGAATATACTAATTAACAAAACATTCATTAGTGCAGTGCGATGATTACTGACGGGTGGTGATGCAGTATGAAATTAATGGTTATAGTAGGTACTTCTTCATGCCCAATGTAACACATTTTTTTAGGTCATATGTTTTATGCTCAATACATGTTTCCATGAAGTAATTGCTAGATAACAAAGCTAAATGTAGGGCTGAGTACCAAATAGGGACATATTTTCAAAGCATTTACCCCAGACTAACACATATTTTCAAAGCATTTACCCCAGACTAACACATATTTTTTGAACATGTTACAAAACTGTTACAAAACTGAGAACTATTTGAGTGCTTAAGATACCTTGAATTATAATAGTTTTTTTGTTTCTAGTTTTATTAATTGTTGTTCATTAAAACAAATGTTTTAACAATATGGGTTTGAAGAAAACCACCCATTCTTTGCCATTCAAATTATGTAATTTTGCATTTCTCGTATGTATTTTTTAAATTTTTTTATAGATTATAGATGAATAAGTGCTACTTAAAAACTATTAGCAGTTATCAGGAGACTAAATGGTAAATGGAAATAGACTGTTGTTGGTTTCTTTACAACAGTCTAGTTGCATGTGAAAAGGCTTACAAAAGCTTTATATAATCCAGCAAAACATACTTTAAAAAACAAATAAACTACAGCATTGTGAACAGGGCCCTTGAATGTCCTTTGTGATCAGAGGACTAGCTAGAGGCAGCAGTGTGGCGTAGTGGTTAGGGCTCTGCACTCTTGACCGGAGGGTTGTGGGTTCAATCCCAGGTAGGGGACACTGCTGCTGTACCCTTGAGCAAGGTACTTTACCTAAATTGCTCCAGTAAAAACCCAACTGTATAAATGGGTAATTGTATGTAAAAATAATGTGATATCTTGTAACAATTGTAAGTCGCCCTGGATAAGGGCGTCTGCTAAGAAATAAATAATAATAATAATAGAGGCCTGTTTCTTTTACATTGAGTTTCTATTTGTTTACTAGTTCTTCAAGAGGGGCCCACGAAACAAAGTAGACAAATATACATTTAGACATGTGAAATTAAATAATTGACTGTACAGTACATTAAGGTACCTGAACAAACTCTCCTGGCAGCCTATAGAGTTGTACAGATAGCCAATTCATTCATTCAAATCTGCTGAGGAAGGGGTGTTGTAACTGTCTCTGGTTATCGAAGGTAGCGATAATAAAAAAAAAAAAAGTAACATGTTCAATATATATATATATATATATATATATATATATATATATATATATATATATATATATATATATATTAGATGGACTTTAGTGAGTTACAAGAAAATAATTCCATCTAGGGTTTCTGTGACATCATAAATTACGAGAACGAAGGTCAAGTAATTTATAAACTGTCACAGAAACCCGAGATGGAATTGTTTTCCTGTAACTCACTGAAGAGGCCCATCTGTTATTTTGTATAATACATGGAAACGCTTGTGATGCTAATATTAAAGAAGACGAGGTTCAGCAGTTCAGTTAGTTTTTTTTTAAATGTAGTGTTTCAGTTATCCATTAGTTATCCATTAGTGCTTCTGCTTTATTTGGATGATTGCTTTTACCTTGTTTTAATTTCTTTGTCCTCTCCAGTTTCTCTGAGATACGAATGTACCAACTTTACATCTTTTTTTTGTTTTTTTAACGTATTCTCATTAATGAACATTTCTGTACTGTGGGTGTTGTCGAGTGATTGAAAATGAGACATTTGTCTGCTTTGTTTCCTGGGTCCCTCTTGAAAAACAAGCTGGCTGTGACAATTTAATGAGGTTTTACTGATATTTGTGTGTGTGTGTGTAAATTTAAAAATAAATCAAAAAAAGAAATATCACCCACTTGTGTGAGAAAAGATAAGGTTTTTAAGTAAAAGTCACTAAATCTGCCACAGTGCTCTGTTTTAAGACATTCAGTCTTATAGCTTCAACATTACATCACAGATGAGGAAATCACAAAGCTGTGTACTCTAAATTGACATTAGCACCATTTTTTTTTTCTCAAAGAAGATTCCTTCAGACGTATACCTTTGGGCTTTCACTGGAACTCTTGCTTTGTTTGGGTTCTATAACAAATCATCTTCATATACTGAACCACAGATTGCTCTATAGGGTTCTAAATAGAAACATTAGTAATATTGAGATGCTTACATTAGCAACCTGTAACTTAAGGCTAGATTTACTCCAAACTCCAAACTGTCATTAGCGCTTAAATAGCTTTGAGAATCTAACCCTTAGTTTCTTAGAGTATTACTTAAGATCTTAAAGAGTAAGTAGTGGTGTTCCAAAAAATATAGCATTACGCGTCCCCATGTGTTGCTACAACTGTTTAAATAAATGTACCTGTAATTTTTCTTTTCATTGTTAACATCCTGAAATTTTTTTACAATTATAACTTTTAAGGTTATTTGCAATTTGATTGGTTTCCACACAGCATTTTGTAGTTGTGTGATCCCATTGAAGTGCATTGAAACTATTGTATTGCTTAAGTATTGTCTTTAGCGCAGTTTAGTATAATAGACAGCTAGCCTATGTGTGTGCCAGCTCTCACTGAAACCTGTCTCTCTCCTGATAACACTGTAACTCCTGCTGCCCTGTCCTCTCTCCACGTCCTGTCCCATGCTCCTCGTCTCACTGGACGGGGAGGTGGGATGGGTCTTCTCCACTCTCCCTCCTTTCCTGTCCCCTCTGACCTCTCCTCACTCTCTGTTAACACCTTTGAATTTCACGCTGTCCAACTAACTTCTCCCTGTCAACTCCTGCTAATTGTACTGTACCGTCCCCCTGGACTATCTCCTCTCCTCCCTCCCCTCTCTGTCTACCCCAATTGTCCTGTTAGGTGATTTCAATATCCATCTCTCCAACCCCACCCACTGTGCCGGATTGCTTCCTCTCCTTCACTCCTTCAACTTCTCTCTCTCTCCATCCCCTCCTACCCACAGAGCTGGCCGTCAACTGGACCTCACCTTCTCCAGGGTCTGCTGCCCCTCCACCCTCTGATCACTATTTCATCTCTTTTTCACTGTCTCTCCCCTCTCTCCCTATTCCACCTACCCCCACTGTCACCTCCCGCCATAACCTCTGCTCTCTCTCCCCCTGTCCTTGCCTCCACCGCTCTCTCTCACCTCCCTCCTATTGACTCCTTCTCCCAACTCTCTGTAAACTCTGCTACCTCCACCCTCTTCTCCTCCCTCACCTCCTCCCTCGACTCCCTCTCTCCCGTCTCTCCCGTCACCTCCTCTCTTGCTGACCTGGAAATCTCTGGCACTGTTCTGGCCTGGTTCTCCTCCTATCTCTCCGAACGCACCTACCAGTTAACCTCAACCTCACCCTCTCAACAGGAGTCCCCCAAGGATCAGTCTTGGGTCCTCTCCTGTTCTCTCTCTACACCCGCTCCCTGGGCCCCCTCATCGCTTCCTATGGTTTCTTATACCATTTCTATGCTGATGATGCTCAGATCTTCCTCTCTCCCCCCCCCCCTTCCCTGACCCCACCATCCCCTCCCGTATCTCTACCTGTCTGTCTGCTATCTCCTCCTGGATGCCCTCATCTCTCCCCCACCCGATCTCTCAGCTCCGCCTACACTAGAAGCCTGGCTGTACCCCCTCTACGGTCCCCTGCCTCCAGAGCCTGCTCCCTCTCCACCCTCGCCCTGAAGTGATGGAACGACCTTCCTATGGATCTCAGGATTGCCCAGTCCCTGACCACCTTCCAGCGCCTCCTCAAGACACACCTCTTCAGACAACACTTGTAAAACTCCACTCTTCCCTCCTGGACAATATAGCACTCTGCCTTTAATGCACTTTAACTTGCACTTATCTGCTCCCTATTTTACTGTATTCAATCCTGCACGTAACCCAATCTGTAGTATTTTGTATTTCACTTGCACTCGTATCTAACCCTGATATAACTATGAACACTGTTATCTGCTCTTGAACTGCCCCGATATCAAATTGTACTGTGTTTTGTATTTGCTCTTATTAGGACTGAAGTCATTGTATTTTGTATCTTGCTCTTAATTGTACTGTAATTCTTGATATGTATTTTTTGTATACAACTGTAAGTCGCCCTGGGTAAGGGTAAATAAATAAATAAATAAATAAATAAACAATAATAATAATAATAATAATAATAATAATAATAATAATAATAATAATAATAATAATAATAATAATTGTTTTTTTTGTATTGCTTTTCCAGCCTTGATTTAGAGGACAGAGCTCAAACCCCAGTGCACTAGACTGTCCATTTTGAACAGTGCTTTGAAACAGACTTTATTTTATATGTGTAAAAAGGTGTCAGGATATTAACAATGAAAAGCCCAATTACAGGTGTGTTATTTAAACAGCTGTGGCAGCATGTGGGGATGTGTAACGCTATATTTTTCAGAGCCCCGCTACTTACTCTTTAAAATATTCAGTAGCCTCTTCCTCATCTGATCAAATTGTAACCAGACGGTGTTTAGATCAGTGATTTGTTCAGAGTGCTGGTTGTAATCTACCATAATGCATTGTCTGGTCTTCGTTTAATGTTTTTGACTCTCAAAATGTATATTTAACCTGAAATCAATGAATAAATAAATACAAACATGAAGGCAGTTGTAAATGTTTCCTGTTACACTAGATATATATTGCATGTTACTTTTAAATGATGACCTGCACTATACTATACATGCGCAGTTCACTTTTCAATCAATTTTAAATTCACATTCCACCACTGCTTTCAGCATGGATTATTGAGAGTCTACTGTATGGATAAACCTGACTGTAAATAGACTAGTCTCTTAAACTATTTGAAATAATTACATATTACAAACAGAGTTTATTTTCTTGGGGCTTGTTTTACAAAGCAGTTTTAGGTAGCAGTATTTTAGGTAGCAGTATTTTTTATATAAGATAGCCTGCTAGCTAGCTAGCTAAGTGCTAGCAGTGTTGTGAAACTGGTCCCTGGACCCTACACCAGGTAAATCAGTATTTGTGCTTAACCCTGTAGGCTTTTACTGATGACAAAAAGAACAGTCTTAAGTCCAGGGAACTCCACCGCCTGCCAGGAATCATTAAAATAAATTACTCAATACAGTGTATAATTAACACCTTCACCGCAACTTAAAAAGTATACAGGTTCTCTCCTAGCTGTCTAAGCAGCTGACCTAGCATGCAAGGTCAGCAGGATTTTAATAAATGCAATGCTGTATTAATTATATATATATATATATATATATATATATATATATATATATATATATATATATATATATATATATATATATATATCAAGTTTCCAGTTAACTACAGTACATCTGAATGTGGTAAAGCAATCAAGAGTCAAAATAACATATTTATAAAACTTAAGTCCTTTTTGACCAGTTTGATAAAACGATCAGTTCACAGTTATACTGGGAAGCTTTTAAAGGAGGCTACATGGCAGAGAGCCCTCAGCTCCAAGACCAGCCTTAACAACAGAGACCTTTGTTGGAGTCAATGATGCACAGAGAATAAGCACATAAAGCAAATCTATACAAATACATATATTTCCTTTTATTACTTTGTCACTACTAAATCATCTGTGTGTTGAAACAGTCAATACAGTCAAGTATCTGCAGACGGCCTTGCAAATGCAGAAAAATTACAAGAAAAGCAAAAAGGTGTTCTTAAGCAGCAGTACGTTTAGCTTGACGTTTTATTTTTGTTTTTGTTTGACTGTAATCGTCAAAAATGTACTGAAAGAGCCTTCTAGGGAAGTTAATTTTGATCCAGGTTTGATACAGAATTAAGAACTTTGTACTGTATCCCTATAACTTGTTGGTTCCCCCTGCTGGCTATACATAGGCACTCGAGCAGGCAGATTTCACCACACCTCTTTGTGGTTAACCCTTAACCCGCCAGTGACGACAATACAAACAAAAATGGCGGCGCCCGTGGTTGCCCAGTGCAACCAGAAAATGGGGTAAGTTTTAATTACGATATAAAGCTTAACAGATACAGTCATAAACAGACGAGTTAATGAATATTTTTATCTACGCTGCAATTAGTTCAACTTTTTTGCCGATGAAGACTATTACAAGCTTTTGTTAACCGACCACAGAACTAGCAATGCAAGCACGGTGGACTGTTTTAGCAAACGCACAAATTGCACAATGTATGTAATTGCCTAGGACTGACTGGTGTTGATACCACAACTGCAGCAAAATATGAAATACAATTTTAGAGAATTTAAATAAAATGTAAAAAAAAAAAATCTTACTACTGTATTTACGACTGGTGTTGCAGAGAACTTCATCCGTTCGAATTCCTAAATAATTAGTTCTGATTAAGTTTTCAGGGTTTAGGCCTTTATTGATGACATACATTGTTTTCTTAAATTAAGCGTTACGATATTTGACATGCTTTTATGTGCTGTAGAGAATGTTTAGTGAACACAGTTATGCTTTTATATGACATGCATTATAGAAAATAACGATATGTTTTTGTGACACATTCTCAGCCATAAGCAATTTAGAGCTGCCCTGAAGAAAGAGAGAAGGAGAAAAAAGCGTCAAGCCTTTGCTAAACTAAGAGATGCAGGTAAGCAGTTCTGTAGTGGAATGTGAGCCTCTCTCCGATCACGTAGGTGGTAGTTCAACTCCGCATGTCAGTATTTTCAGGGTTTGCCCATGATGTTCCCTGTACTGGATGTTCATTTGCGTTCCCATGGTTAGGGGAGGAAGTCTGGGCGTTGTGTACTTCATTGTGCGTCATCAACCCTTTACCAGGGTTCAGTATCATCCATTGCTTGTGTGTGTGTGGGATGTGGCTTGGCTTGACATTGGGAATGGAGGTCGCATGTTGATAATCATTGGGAAGTTTAGTTGCAGCGATGAAGTGACGTTCAAATTGGATCGAAAAATTGAGGTATAAATTGGTAAACAACGGATAAAAAATCCTATACTGGTCAAGTATGTTCTATAAATAAGCAAGAAAGCAGAAAGTATCTTAAATGTCTTTTTTTCAGAATTACCTGAAGAAGAGGGAGAAGAGGACACTTTGCAAGATGATGAACTTGAGGAAGAGAGAAGGGCTGAAGAGGAAAGGTTTGTGTATTTTGCCGCTGCACAAGTATTTAACAGTGACATTTCTTTTGTGGTCAATTTAAAATGTCGCCAAGTAGAAACAGCTTGTGAAGTAACAACCAACTTTAAAATTGGTTGTTACTTCACAAGTGGGCCAAAACCTGACCAATTTGGCTTTGTATTTCTTGACCACATAATTCTTGTGTGGACTTAACCTTACATAATGTACAGCTGGATTTCCCCCGTAATCTCAAGAAATTTGGACTGTTATACAGATGTGTGCTTTATTCTTGACGTTTTTCACGGCAGCTTTTCTTGTTTCACTCTATTTAGGCAACGCTTGCACCTTGAATGGTTTGAAAAGGAAAAGATTGCGCAGGAGGAGTTCCGACTGAGAAGAGAAAAGGAGGAAGCAGCCAGATTGAAAAGAGAGGAAGAGGAGGTATACGATTTAATAACGGGAAGATTGCTTTCATCTTAAAACTTAAAAATTGCTTTTGACAAAACTATGACGAAGACTGGTATGTGTTCGTCAACATGATGTGGAAATTGAGTGTCATCTCTGACGGTATTGCAACATACATAGCAATAAATCATACATACCAGGCTTATCCAGTTCCTTCGAAATGGAATCCCATATATTATCTTTCAAATCTGTATCTTTATAACTGTGATTAACTTTGTCATAAAACTGGGTATTTTTCCATGGCAAGTATTATTGTTTTCCTCGGTCATTCTGGATACTGCTTCACCCTGCTGGAGCATGTGCATTGAAGCTGTTCTCTGATTGGTCAGTTCCTAGTTGTCGCACGACAAATCGCAAAAAATAGGATTCAAATAGGATGGTTGTCGCTTCCGCGTCGCCTGTCATGTGAAAGATACTTATCAAAAGTATAGGTTCTGTATATTTTGTCGCATCGCTGCACAATTTCACTTCTCGCATCGCATCTGGTATGTAGCGGCCTTAAGACAGGCATGCATTTGCTAAAGAAAATAAGTGTGTTATAAGAAATAAAAATATACGTCTAATTGTATGTTACTTTTTACATTTTAAAGACAGTCATTACTAAGGCAAAGCAGCTTTATTTATTTATTTATTTATTTTTAAATAGCAGCAAAAAGCTACCAGATAAATCTACCAGGAGCTTGCACTTCTGTCTAACTGTTTCCCAGTTTCTGCCATGGTCAAATTAAAATGAAATCCAGTGAAACAGTTGTGTCCTGAACTGTTTGTCCAGTGTGCTTGGTTCAGCGTGTGCTTTGACGTCTCTTTTTGCTTTTTGTCCTCCTAGCGGAGAATTAAAGAAGAATGGGAAGAGCAGCAAAGAAAAGAACAACATGAAAAAGAGAAGAAACAGCAGGAGAAGAGAGACAGAGAGGTGATTCCTGCCCTCGGAGGATAAATAATGCACAACATATCCTCTTGCATTAGCTAACGCATGGGTTGTTTAAATAAAATACGATACTGCCTGAGATGCAAGTTTCAGGTCTGTTTAATTATGTGTTAAATTTCAGTTATAGACAATTGTTCTCTTAGCTACTTATGGTTATTATGTCAAGCAGTATTGGTAAAAATAGTAATAACATGCAGCAATTTATAAGTTTGTAAATTTCTGTGTTGCATTAAATGGATGGACTGTTTATAGAATTTTCCTTTATTGTAATGCTCAAATTTGCCTCAGTGCAATTATTTCACTTACTGTGCAGCAGGCATTGGGGGCCCCTCCTAAGCCTCTTATTCACAGTTTTAGACTCTTATATGGGGTCAGGTGATGTCTGTCACACGTGGAAAGTGAATTTATAGTATTGTGAAAGGAAAGCTTGACTTGACCTCAGTCAAGGTAAAAATAAAATGTATCAATATTAACACAAACATACAGAACCTGTGAGGATCCAATTGCACTAATACACCTTTATATTCTTGGTTTAACTCTTTTTAAAGTCATTGTAAGTATTACCTTAATCTGCTGCAGGAAGACCTATGTGTTGTGATATGTGTTGTTTTTAACATTCCAATGCTATTCCTTAACTAAGATATACACAAAAAGGTACAGTGCTGCAGATCGTCTGGTTCTACAGGATGGGGACGTATCTTTTTCTTTTTTTGCATTCGTAGCAAAATGGGATTTCACAAATATTAACTTTATAGATAGTCTTAATATAATATGGTCATTGTAATTTAGTATTTTTGTTGTCAATTTCTAGCAATGTTTAAATTTAAAAATGAGTAAAAATGAAGTTTGCTTGGTATGCATTTTAGGTTGACTGTCTATGCACATTTTTGTTTTCTATGAAGAACATGTTATGATTCCAATAAATGTGCTCCTGCAACACTGCCGTTCATGGAAATTAGATTGGAAAAGTGAATGCTGATTATAAATTGTAATACACTCTTTTGTCTGTAGGATCTTGCTTACTGTGGACTAAAGTAGAAACATATTCAGTTTACCTGCATTTGAGAGAGAACTGAATTTGGTAAAAGGCTACAGTTTTTTCAGAGCCCTAGTTTGATGCTCAAACTGCTTTAAAAAAGTCATAAACATGACTGCTGTGTTCTTAACAAAGGCTGTCAGATATCTGCTAACTCACTGCAGGGTTTTCACCAGTCCTGTGTTTGCACCATTTGTAGGAAGCTGTGCAGAAAATGCTGGATCAAGCTGAGAGCCAGGTATGTACCCTGATACAGTAAGTCTTACTGCACACAAGTAGGAGCTGGTGTCACACCAGGCTTCAGGAGTTTGCTATTTCACATTGCTGTACGTACAGTTTACAAGCCCCTAATAATAACACTAATAATAATTTCAGTATTATAAGTCTGTACTGGTTATTGCTGAAGTATCTTTTAAGAGCTGGATATTGTGTGTTTTTGTCATAGAATTTAATTAAAAAGGCATACATGTATATGTAGGTTCAAAGCTGCATTATTACATATATATATATATATATATATATATATATATGCTTGGTGGCTGGCATATTTTTGACTATTATGAATAAAAAAAAAGTTAATGTGTTTACCTTGAATTTGTGCTTTGGGTAACAGCTGGAAAACGGTGGTACATGGCATAACCCAGAGGCTCCAGTGAATTACAGAACAGAGAAAGATAGGGCTAACTGTCCATTCTATCTGAAAACAGGCGCATGCAGATTTGGAGACAGGTATTTCCTTTGTGTTTTATCTCTTATTTAACAGCATATACCGTGTATTTTGTGCAGCTCACCCTAATCATTACATTTTGATCTCCTACATTTCCTTTTTTTTGTGTGGTTTGACTGTAAAAATCACATTTTGTGATGTAGCATGCCTGTGGTGTAGTCTGTAATTTCAAGGCACTTTCTTTGTTTTCTCTGCTATGTGGAGGCAGCGTCAAAGTGCAGTGACAAGTCATGCAGCATTGTGGGAGGGCTTTTCTGAGCAAGGGGGATACATTTAGAAATGCAAGAAACAAAGCCTGGCTTGATACTGTCTACCAAGTATCTCTTGTAATACATTATACTGGTAAAGATATTTCTTTAAAAATATCTTCTATAAATTTAATAGAGTAAACCAATGCTGGGCATTGTATTTAGGTGACCCTCATTGCATAAAAAAAGTTATGGTTGTGTTACTGGATGGGATGAATGCTTTTTTTTTTTTACACTACATTCAAGATCGAGTGTTAATTCTTTCCATTTAAAGTCATCCATAACTTAGCCGCTCAATTAAAATCTCACTTTGTTTTATACAGGTGCTCTCGCAAGCACGCTCATCCAGCCTCGAGCCCAACGCTCATGATCAGAGGCATGTTTGTGACCTTTGGGATTGAGCAGAGTAGGAGAGATGACTATGACACAGATGCCAGCCTGGAGTACAGTGAGGAGGAGGTTCACCAGCAGTTTCTGGACTTCTATGAAGATGTGCTTCCTGAGTTTAAAAGTGTGGGCAAGGTCCTTCAGTTCAAGGTAATTGCAGACAGATCTCCTCAGGCAGCTTTCCATTTGTCTTGCGTCTGAAATTGACCTATTTAAAAATCTGCCTCCCATTTAAAGGCATCCATATAACAATTTTGTATATATTTAGGGTTTCTTGATGGTACAGCAGGCCATCATTCTTTAGCAGAAATATAAAGACTAAAAGGTAATTGACTCAGTTCAGTGACTGAGCTGGGATCTTAACATTGTATTCCTTGCTCTCCCTTTTTGTTATAACTAGGCTATGCCAGAAATGTCCTAACCCGTCTCCTTTCATTTTTATTTTTCAGGTTAGCTGTAATTTTGAGCCTCACCTGAGAGGAAATGTGTATGTCCAATTTCAAACGTAAGTTGCTTTTTGAAATACGTAATTATTATTATTTTATTTTTTTTTATATAAAAAGAAACTGACATTTAGTAATGGCATCAGCAATTTCCACTGAACACTGGAATTTCATTAAGATAACTGTTCTGGTAAACCTAAAAATGGTTAATGAGTCACTTGATCATCAAAGTGTTAGTAGTGATAATTTAGACTAAGTGCAATCACTATAGCTGTCGAACCTTGAGATGCTGTATCATTAACGCATTTGAAGATGCATTTAATGACACCTATTTTGTGTTTTTAATTTTCAGGGACGATGAGTGCAGGGAAGCCTTTATGCTCTTTAATGGCCGCTACTATGCAGGAAGGCAGCTTCAGTGTGAGTTCTGTCCAGTAACGAGGTGGAAGACAGCAATATGTGGTAGGTAATCAGGCCGTCTGAAAACCACACAGACTCTTCCTTTACATCGTACCTATTTGTTTTAACCATCTGCCATGTAAACTCACACATGTCTTATAAATAGTGTTCCGCGTTTTCAGTTTTTACCTTTAAAAAAATTTTCTGGGAATTTTTCGGAGTTTATTTTACATAAATTAAAATAAGGATAAAATCGGTAAATAGTTTTAATTGAAGCATCGGTAAAAATCGGTGTGGGGGGGGGGGGTCTCTCTATCCACGTAAACAGTCTCTACAGAAGGTATGAACATGACATCAGCACAAAACAGTGTCAAAAATCACACTGCACATTTCCATCAATGCGTTCCATGTAAGTTTACCAACAAAAGCATCACCATTTTCAAATATTTACGATTTAAGATTGTCTGCGTTAGGCAGTGTTTTAGCTGATAAACAGTACTGTCGCACGAAGTCACCAACATACCTCTGCAATAAATAGTGGCTGTCCAGCAAAGCACAGTTCTCTGACAAACTCATTAACACAGTCATTCTGCGCTCTCTTAATTAAAGCACAATTTTCATATGGCTGAGAGCCACAAGACACATACTGTAAAACATGAAATGTTTGCAAACGACATTTTAAATACCAACATTGTTTAAATTTTTTTTTTATTCTTTCAATCATTGTAACAGAATCGTGCACTTATTCTGTGCAGTACAGTAGATCGCTTGATGGCAGCAAAATGCACAAGAACAGGGGAGAACATTGCAGAGCCTTATGCAGTTTCTGTGTAACTTGTATTTTATTGTACTGTACACTGGTGTTTTTCCATGGTTTCTGTTTATACTGTATGTATTATGCACTTTAAATAAAATACATTGTTATAGACAAGCTCTTCCCTTGAAGATCTGAATTCTCGGTTTTCAATAAAGAGCGTTTTATTTTTTTGTATGATTACCTGCTCATCACTAGACGCAAGATATAATATTCTAGCCATGCAAGATAACATTTAAACATGCATTCTCTAGCCTAGCGCCAACACTCTTTTATAAAGATTCATTCATCTGAATTTTGGCAGGAGCAATATTCCATGCCATACAAAACTCGCTTGAGTCGTTACATCAGCGTCTTTACTGAACGCTGAAAGGAGCATCTGCTGATTGGTAAGGTGTGCTTTTAAAGAGACTAGCTTGTTTTTCCTCATGTCTGATCCAGGAGGATATTCAGGTGAAACTTTGTTGTGATTTGTTTCATAATGATGATTGAAGTTGCTCACCTTGTAGTACAAGCTACAGTGTGTAAGCGATTTGTTGTAGGTGAGACACAGAGATTTACCACTGTTTTCGGTGAAAGCAAACTTCCTCCCATTCTGGCTTAAACCCTGATACTTTCGTATATTACTCATGGAGGGTTTGCTCAATGCCATTGTCTCCACAAAACAAATGAGCACTTAATTCAAAATTATGAAATTGGCTTTAAACTGCACATCCGGCTTTCACTCGACATGATCGAAATATGCATTCACCAGCGTGCGTTGTTGAAGGTGCAATAGATTTGCATATTGATATCATTTATTTCGTTATGGACAGGCAACTGGGCAAAAGTATTGGAGGTTAAGATGTTCATGAAATGGGGCCCTTTAGCTCAGTATGTCTGGTGTAAAGGTTATCAATTGTTCATAATTCTTCAGTAATGAACCTTGATTTTCTTTGGCAGGTCTTTTCGACAGGCAGAAGTGTCCTAGAGGCAAACACTGCAACTTCCTACACGTTTATAGAAACCCTGACAACCAGTTCTGGGAGGCAGACCGGGACTTTCACATGTCCCCTGACAGAAGCAGCCAGTATTCCGGGCGGTTCTCTGAATGCTACTCTGAGCGGAGGGGCAGATCATTTCAGCACAGTGATTACAAGTCCAGGAGGCAGCACAGCTGCAGCCCAGAGGGTTCTCGAAGGAGGAATGGGGAATCGGACAGGAGGGCTGGGAACAGGAGTCGGAGCAGGGAGAGGCTGAGATCTCAAAGGTCCAGAAGCCGTAGCAAGGAGAGAGTGAAGTCAAGAGCCGGATGGTCAAGGAGCAAAGAGCGGAGGAGATCCAATAGCAGGGAGAGGTTCTTCACCAGGAGAGAGAGAAGATCCAGGAACAGGAGCAGAACAAGATCCAAAAGTAGAGATAAGAGGAGGTTGTCCAAGTCACCCAGGGAGTCTAGAAAGAGGAACAGGTCAAGATCAAAGAGCCACAGTGGTAGTGGTGATGGAAGGTCTTGCAGCAAAGGCAGGTCTCCAAGCCAAACTGAGATAAGAAAGGCAAGGAGCAGGAGCTCAGAACGGATTGACTGCAAGAGCCCCCGGCACAAACACAGCAAGAAGAGCAAGAAGAAGAAACAGAAGAAAGAAAAAAAGAAGAACCGGTCACCAGACAAGAAGCAATCCCCCGATTCCTTAAAGAAACACTCAGAAGACGATAAAAACTCTCCTCCTAGTTCTGTTGAGAAAGACTGTCTGATGGAAGATGGAACACAGCAAGATGTCTCCTCGGTTGTCAAAAATAGTGGGACAGTCTTGGAATCTGATCCTGCACTTGAAATCCCAGAGAACCAACAGGAAGAAGATAATGTTCCTAAATGTGAAACCTGAGAGAAAACATATTTCCCTAGAGTAATTTGTTTATAGTAGTATTCCAGTCAAATGTGTAGTTATAAGCCCCTTGTGTGTGAAGAAACATTTCTCAAATAGTACTGTATATACTTTTGATGTGAGACATAATTAAATGTTGTTTTTTTTAAATTATTTATCTAGTTGTTTCATTTATAGACACATGACACTTTTACTCAAATATTTCCTGGTCTATTTACATTATTTCATCATAATTTAGCCACTTACCAGAATGTAGGTTGTGTATCAGATTGAGAAATGTATGTACTGTAGTTTTAATTGATTAAGGTTTGATTTCACAAATTCACATATTACTTTATGGATGGTAGTTCAAAATTAGTGCTAATCAGGGGTCTGTGAAACCAGTCAAGGGGATTTAAGTTATGGAAGAGCTGTCTTGTGTACACAGGAAAGCAATGGAGATTTATAATAAAGAAAAAACTGGACTGTTTGCTGTGCTTGAAGAATAGTTAAACTTCTGCCCAGTAGGAGGAACCTTTGTCTAGAACTCCCAACTTTATTAAGCAATTGTTGCAGTATCTATAGCCTTATTGCAAGAAACACATCTTAAATCTTGTGATGTCCATTTTATTAAAATATATTTTTTGAATTGCAGCCCATTCCTGTGCTACACAAAAAACAAGGGTGTACTTATCCTTATAGATAGAAAACTGCAGTTATCTATTGAAGGGTCTTGGGGTGATGACTCTGGTTGACTTGTATATTTATGAATATGACATGCATTTTTTATTAGGGGTTGCTGATACTATGTTGGGTTTGCACACAATAATCAGCCCCAATTTGGATAAGTCCTTTTCAGACTCTGCAACATTCCATTCATCCCAGGCCCTATGTAACTTTATAAATGATTTAAATATAGTAGATAAGTGGCACCTGAGAAACAACAACATAAGTGTTGAAAACTGTCACCCCTCCAATTGTTCTATCGGACCATTCCCCAGGGCTAATTTTACTTGGTGCAAGCTCTGCCTTTTCTGGATATAGTTCTGTACATTAATTTGCTCTCTCTTATAAGTAACTGATCACCAAAAAAAAAAAAAAAGTTGTTGGGTGTACAGTTGCATTAAGTGAACCAACTTACTGCTTCCAAGCCAAAGCTCTGAGGAATTAACGGACTACACAATAATAGTCTGGGAGCCAGGGGTTAAACTTCAGATCTGTTGCACCCCCTCCCCCCCCCCCTACAGATTTATACACCTGTTTTTCTGAAAGAACTATCTCCAAGCAGTAAGTTTAGGGTGGGTGTAGACTTGTTCTAATGGGACAAGTATTTCTTTTTGGATAAATAACCTGCATAAGCTCAAGGTGTAAAGAAACTTTATTTCCATTTGAACACCAAACATTGCAACACATTGTTCACAGAGACAGAAGTACAACAACACACACCTCAGCTTTTCACTGCATAACATACAAGGTGATGACCAAGAGTAAACCCAAATTGGTTTGTTCCAGCAGGAGGGTGAGGGTGAGATTAACTACATTAACAAACAGACCATCTCATGGAAATACACACAAGGTTTTGCTGAATTAATGTAGGGTTAAAAAAGAAATAAACAAAAAATGTAATCTGTGAAAAACATATTTTGATATGAGGTTACTGATGGTTAGTATTTAACAACAAAATACATACAGTAAGACTTTAAAATTTAAGATTTCAAAACATGTCTCAGGCAGTAATCTTGAACATTTAGTTGTGCTTTCAGGTCCACACCATAAATCGAGAAGAGATATTTACTTCCATATACACAGCTCATAGTTTTTACCCATAGTAATGCATCTGCCTAAGGAAAAAATGACAACAGTTAGAATTCTTTGGTTTCATTAACAAATCCCTTTCACACCTCCCTTATATATATACCAGTTCAGTTGTTTATATTCTAATACACTGGTCTTCACACAATGTTTTATTTTTGTGTAATAGTTTAAAAAAAAAAAAGTATAATATTAATTAAATACTAGCACAGTGTTTGTTGGTTGTAAACCCTTAAGATGCCCTGAAATATAAGTTTTCTCCTACACTAGAGTACCAATATATTTGTAAACTGGTGTTGGTCCTAAAACTGCATTTTTAATTTTGAGTACGTTCTCTAAAACCTTGAATCCATTTCCTTTAAGAAAGCCTACAAGGGAAAAACACAATACTAAACAACTGAAAGTGTATCTGTGTATTTAATTTAAAAAAGCTGCCGAAATCCAGAATAACCCCTCCTCTATCCTGAATTACTCTGACCCTTAAAAATGAAGTGCAGTCAGTTATTCTGTTCTTAAGGTGCAATCACACTACACTCAAAATAACGACAGACACTAAACATAAAAAACATCTAATCCAATTCAAATATCTTAAGGCATTATTTAAAAAAAAAAAAAAAAGAAAAAAAGAAATCTGAAAATGGATCTTCTGGTAATCACTTTGTTCCTCATACTAATTTTGAGGGGAAATATAATCTCACGTATGCATAAGAAATAATAGTAGTGGGTGAGATGGATGTTAATACTGACAACCATAATACAGCTAGCGTTACATGGAAACAAAGGCAGTAAACAAAGAGTGTATTGGGATGGAAGTGCAGGGTTATGTCAGTCCAATTTCTTCAAGAACACTGCGTGGGGTCTCGGCTTCCTGTAGAAATAGAAAAAGAAAATACATTACAAATGTCCTACTTACACACTATCTACATGTTTGGAACCCAGACACAGGTAAATGGATAATGTGACTATGCACATGATGGCAAAACATTGATATGGAATGAGAAATGAGATTTCATGACTAAGACAGCAAAGAACACTTAAGGGATTTGTAATCCGTCGTGAACTAGCTAGACTGATGGAGAAATGTGATGTCTGGATGATGTGCTAAATGGCGTAAGTGAGTGAAAGTGTTATTGAGGTTAAATTGACAGTAGCCCTTATTGTTCAACAACTGAAATCGATTAACTTCACACCTTGCGCTTTATCCCCTCCCCCCTTTTATAAAATGTTATTTCTTCAGTGATACAGAATTGTTGGAATATGAAAAGTTACTGTCTCTTGAAAATTAATAAGTAACCAGCAAAACTTACTTTAGCATCCTAATATGAGGTTTGCCACAAACAAAGAGAAAAATTGTATCAGCACAAGAAAGTCACAAAGATTCAAATGTTTACACACTGAAGAGTGAAAGCACAACACAATTTATTTTAGCATATATTGGTGGTACATTAATAATACTTGATTTTGAAAGCATTTTTAAACATAATATTACCTAAAAGCTTCCACCATAACAGTTCTCTCCAATATAATACTGTGTCTGCAGTCATGGTTTCTGACATAGTAAGACACCACACACTGCTAAATAATCTTGTAGTTCACATAACAAAGCAATAAGTCAATGGCTGGCTTATTGCCAAAATAGGTATTTAACTATGCATTTAAATATTAAGCCACAATCCTTTTTAAGCCTTCAAATGAGTTTTATATGTTACAGCATGTAGCGTGTACAGCAGTGTTTTTCAACTACTCTTGGAAATCAAGAAAGTTCTTTGTGGCTGAGGGGGGGGGGGGGGGGGGGGGGGGTGCAACTTTAAAGAACATTTTAAACATTTCTAATAGTATTTGCCATTCTTTCTCTTAAGGACAGTGTGCAAGATGTACACAGCTCTTTAAAAAGATTAGACAGTTCTATCATTAAAATGCATTTATTTTCAATGTATTTATATAGTAATCTTGTTTATAAATGCCCTGGTTAAAATATGCATGGATCAACACAGCTGTACTTTTTAAAACATTTTTTTATGGGTGTCTTCTTTCTGAACTGCAATGCTTCTATCCAGAAAGTGCTGAGCTACATAACTTATTTATGCAAATCCACTGAACATTTTAGCCAGGCAGGTCTTATATTTGTATTAGAAGAAGGAGCCATTTTATGCAAATGGTAGAAGCTTCAGAAAACATATACTGTTCCAGAAAATAGTGATATTGGAAAAGGTGTGTCTACCTAATAAGCCGTCACACCTACTGCTATACAAACATTACACCTGTGGTCAGGTTGCCATTGTTCTATGCAAGACAAATTCTGTACAAGGACATTCAGGGAAATTCAATTGGTCAACATTTCTCAAAAGAAAGAGCAATGTCGATTGCTTCAACACGTTGATATGCTTGGACTGCTTCCATAGACTGTGACGCTTGGCAATAGTGGTATAAAGGTGTCACTGCAGGTGGCTGGGACACCGCGTGACACAATGCTATGAAACCCTTGCGTAAACAGTCCTGGTATACAACATTCCCATGAAGCAAGACTGGAGGGGAATGGGCACAGAGACACTGGAGCAGGCTTTAATGATGAATGGTTGAATATCTTGATGGCGAGTTGTTTGGAGATATCAGGGTGAGGATTATACAGTTTTGCTCTAAGTGTTCTGCCCCAGAGTACGTATTACGCTAAAATGTGTTATTGATGGTAATCTGACACCCGAAAAATAATTCCTTACATTTGTTCAGGGTTTTTTGGATAGATTACACCTATGCATGGCAACTGTACGGCAGACACAGTGCACAGTACAAGAGTCCTTGTCTAGAAAAGGTCAGTGTCACTGGCTGTAAAGCAATCCGTCATTAGAAAAGAAAGTTGGAGAGAACTTCACTGTCCAGGCGAAATGACCAAGGACAGGGGTTTTCAACCGGGGGTACTTCTAAGGGTCATGGGGGTATGCAGGACAACTCAGAAATGCAAAAAAAAAGAAAAAGGAAAAGGAAAGAAAATATATGGTTTAGCAGCTCAAAGTTATCATCCACCTGTATGCACTCACGACTTCGATTGAGCCGATTTCCACTCCAATATAGGGTGGGTGAAGTAGGCATCTGGTGATTCTGCCTATAGAATGCTCTGTGATGCTCATGAACATTGCAGTTTTCAAATATATAATTGAATAATTGTATAACTGAATACTAAATCAGTGAAGCATAATCGTTTTGCATTTTTTTGGAAGTATAAATGCTCCGGTAAACATAAACAATAATCATAATACTCATACCTCGACGGATTGTGTTATATTTATTAGGCGCGGCTGCATTTTTGTAACCGCAAAGCGGGTTGAATTTGTTTGCAGCATTTGATAGAGTACATCCAGATCAACCTGTGTATCATTTCGAGTCTGAATATTCTCTTTTTTTTATCTACCAATGGAAAAATTATTTTTGTCTTCCATTTTGCTTGAAGATGGACATTACAGTTGTTGACTTCATACACACTGTACTTTTTGACTACACTGAGATTAGTGTAAAGGAAAATGACACAATTTCTTCCATTAATGTCAAGTGTTTTTTATAATCATTTTATTAGCTGCTTTTTATGGTAAATGTGTAGTTAAAAGTGTAGACCTACTGTCAGGAAGAGGTATATGAAACACATTGAATGCTAAAATAGGGAAGTAAATTAAAAAAATACTCACAGTATATAAAAAGCGTAAGCACCAAAAAAACAAATGCAGGGTATCTACATAAAGCTCAAATAAAACATGAGAAATTAAATGAATAAACCGAAAAAGAGACGCTCTAGTTATAATATTTACCTTCGATAGATGTTAATGTCATGATCCTTTTTTTTTGTTTTTACATAGACAAAAAGCCATTCACAAAACAAAACAGAGATGTTACATGCAGTACTTTATTAAGACAGAGTGAGGAATGACCAAAACCTTATGTAATGACACGGCAGAACAGATCACCCCAGTACAGCCCAGGTGCAAAATGTCAATGAAACAGAAAGAATGCAGGGATACATTTCATGATCCGAATCTAATCCAACTTTAAAATAAGGTTAAGCTTCCACCCCCACTTCCTATAAATCTGTCTGGTCTTAATAAAATTCTACTTAAAATGAGTTCATAATATTGGTTGTGATTCTCAGCATTACTAACATCCATTAAGAATTGAAATGTGTATATTGAAAGCTAGTTTCAAAAGACCCCAATTAGAACTAATCTTAGTGCTACAGTAAATCTGTGAAACCAGTGGTACATTGAATAAGAAATTATCTATATAAAATATGTATATTGTATATAATTAAAATACGCTATTAAGTATTCATTTTTCAGTTACACATTTGTTATGGTGTCTCAGCATTTCCTATCCCCTTCTTCACTAATGTTTACGTTCCCTTAGACCATTTTCTCAAAAAAGAAACAAAACTGATAGTGTTTTCCAATAGGTGTTGTGTCCTCCCCCACCCAAATACGGTCTGGCCTAAGGACATTTAAGCAAAGTAAAATATCCACTAAACATGCATTTAAAAATATTTCAGCTCTACAAAATATAACTAAATGTCCATGAAAATACACCACACAATAATATCCAAGAAAACAGACCAACAGCTTAAAACAGAGCACATACATACAGCACATAATGCATGTATTGTAGATTCTCTGGCGCAGCATTCAGCAAGATGGAGGAAGAAAAAAAATGATAATACATAAATGATGTAGTAGCACTGACAAAATGTGCATTTTTTTGCTTGAATGGATGGATTTTCAGGGACCCCAGAGCCAAGACAGCGTCGTGCCAATAAGGAAGCAGCCCTCTAGTGCCGTGGGAATTCAGCATGCAGGATGAGCAGCAGAGCCATTTAGTACACAGGGACATTAAAATACTCATGACGGGGCTATAGAAAAGAAATATAGAAGCTCTTATTTACAGTGCAAGCGGATTCAAACAATCTTCCAGTGACATGCAGTTACAAAAACACAAAAAAATACTTAATTAAAAAATTTAAACATTTCATAGCATGTTTCAGCACAACTTTGCTCTACAGCAGTGGTACTCAACTCTGGCCCTCAAGATCTAATCCAGTCCTGGTCTTTATTCCAACCAAGTCCTAGATCAGTTAGTTGCCTCTTAGCAGCTTCAATTAACTGCATTAGAACCTGCTTGGAGTAAAAACCTGGACTGGATTTAATCTCGAGGGCCAGAGTTTACCACTGCTCTCCGGTCTCAAATCAACTGCGACCAAAATCAACATCCAATACAGGAAGAATTCATATTCAAGCCTCCCACTGTTTTAGGTATTTAAAAAAAATGCCTTATCTAGTGAGGATATAATCCCTGTTGTGATGATGTTCTGCACACTTGCTGCCACATTTTTAAGTTTAGTATACAGGAGTAAATAGGCTAGGAGTATCAATGTAAACACAAGGTGGACACACTTTCAAAGCCATGGCTGACCAGGTAGCATAACCAGGCCAAAAACAGCCTTCATTTCTCCAACCGATAACAGTCTAGAACTCAGAAACGTGGGTCACTATGATCTATTCTAGGTTCAGATAGGAGTGCTTGTGATAAGGCATGAGGTGGTTAGCTGTTAGTTTGTTGGTTGTTAAAAAGGTAGAATCAAAGATATGTATGACTATCTACTGACTGGCCTACATGCTGTCTTATAGGACTGGTGAGGGATAGGGATATACGGCTACTGAGGACTGTGACAACTCCAACACACAAATCAATGCACACAAAACCCTGAACACTGAATGCAGGTAGCAAGCAAGCTGCATCAACCAGAACAGGGTGCATGGAGTTAAACAGGATGGATTTTCACCAAGTAGGAAAGCTGTGGTTGTTTTATTAGGAACAGTCTGTTCCTTTAAGATGATAAATGACAATTGAATGCAAAATCCAACATACCACATGTAAATATTATTGAAAAATGCTCTTTATTACACACACAATATGCAAGCATGAAACGGTTTTGTTTCGATTTATTTTGTATGTGAAGTTGAGACCCTTTGGCCCCTAGATCTGTAAACAGGACATGGACAAGAGCAGTAGATGGCAGCACTGTGAACATCCAGTACTGACACTGCAATGCAGAAAGGCCTGCTATTGTTTCCTACCAGGCCTATTAACAAGCATGATTGCATGGAACCATTCCAAAGACTTGTTATACAATTGCATACCTTCCATGCCACAAGCTCTTAATAATCAGCACAGCTCTAACCTCATCCAACAAAAGGTTATGAAGCCAAAAAAGGGATTTACTACCCCTCTGGACTTTCCAAACAAGCAGTTTCAAAGACTGTTTAATAAGCACCATGTTGTTTCATTGAAAAGTAACATCATTAAACTGTCTCGGCTTATACTTTTCATGATCCTCGTTGATAAGTTTTATTAAATGCCCCTACTTTATAAAGAAAAAAAAAAAAAAGGTTGCTATGCACCCTTTGCTAAAACCATTTTCATTAAAAGTTATAGCAGTGTCAAGTCACAGAGCTTGTGATTTGTTTTATAATTCAAAGCTTCCTTCCTTTCACAGCCAATCTCAATAGCATCATGCTTCTATGCCAGATTATCGTCATCAGTTTAAATAAAAGAGCATTTCCACATACATTACATGCTTTGGTGCACACAAGGCAAGGAAGAAAAATTCTGCTTTCAGGGTTTCAAAACACGCCAAGTTGCAGAGAAAACAATTTGGCATCGGCCTCTAAAAATCCAAGATGCACATATGCTACACTACCCTCCAAGAGGTTTTGGAACAGTATTGGATGAATTAATACAGAACAACTTGGCGTAGGGAATGTGTTGCCTGTTACAGACCCCTGTATTATTAATATTTGAAGAGTTGCAAACTGTTTTAATTAACAAGTGTAGAGGTACCCCAAAAATTATACATTTACAACCAATAGGTGAGACATTAGTTCTTCATCAATCTTCCGACTAGTACAGTATGTCACCACTCGTCATTCTGCAGTCCTACAGCGGCAGCTTGGGTACCCAGGATATTGAGGTGTGTTAGCAGATGTTACACTGTTTAAGATCACAGATCTAGCAAATAATTACACCATGCCAATTCCCGAACTTGGGGAAGATTAACAAAACCTGATAACTTGTTTTAACAAAAGAACGGTTAATGAAACGCCTGGAACAAAAGATGAATTCCATCTGTATATAATTACAACATTAACTTAAAAGTAAAACAGAATGCCAATATGGAAAGAGATTTTGCAAAAAAAAAAAAAACACAACAACTACTCAAAATCCACTTACCAAGTTTTGAATAACCCCTTTGGTGTTCAAGAGTAATGGTTATGCCAGACTTTGGAATAGTTTGAGTAGTAAGAGATATGGCAACAGTGCCTAAGGGTCCCCCAAAAGCAAAGTACAAATCACATTGTGTGGATGCTTTTATGATGCTTTCAGAAATTTGATGAAGCTCTGCTAAAATTAAGGTCGCATTTTTTGACTGCACGCATCTAGTGACATTAACTCTTTGACCCACCAGCGCCCTTATAAACAATGCAGCAAGGGTATTTTCCTCACAGAGCACATTGTGTAACCTTGTAAAAGGAATCAGCTAGAACAGGAAGGTTTTGAGCAAACAGTCGTTCCATGACAGCCTTACAAGCTTAAGAAACAATTCCCTCCGATTAAATATATTTGTTGTTTGGTGTACTTTCTTTTGACAGCAAATATATGTACATACATATATAAAATTGTAAATACAATATAGATAGCATTGTTTTCAGATTGAAACTCCACACCACTGCAAAAAAATAGCCTTACCAAGATGGTACTCTAAAAGATACATATAAAGTCAGTTGAAAAAGTGTATTTGACAGGCCCCAAAAACCTTCATAACAGGATTAAGATAAGGAAACAGACGAAATATGTAGCCACCAATGCTGAGACCTAAAAGGTTTATTAAAAAGGGACAATGTAAGAACACCACTGCAAATTGCAAACCAAAGATGTTAGTGATAAAATGAAAAATAATATAAAAAAGGCACCCAGGCACTCTCCAAATGTCATCATGCAACAGATTTAAACTCCAACACCTGGACAGAAGCTTTCTATTCGCCCGGTCTTATCAGGCAATGTTTCAACCAATGCCACATGCAAACTGCATAACACCCCTTTTCACCCATGCTACTTGAATGGGTCAATACGGTATTTACCAATAGTCTGGAAGGGGGATGGGGAGCATAAGAGGTCAAAGCCTCAGATCTCTCCCAATTATAAGACATCGTCGGTTGATAAACCTCCCCAATCTTCACTCTGCCTCTACAAACACAAAATCAAGCAAGATTGTACTCAGTTTAAATGTCAGTGATTTGATCTTGGAACCAAGGTCAAACCTTTTTATGCTTGCACTAAGGTTATAAAAGTGAAAAGATCTTGCAAGATAAGTATCTTAACATAATAACCAAGTTCCTATACGTGTGTGGATTTTTAAACATAGAGGAACAGGTAGTGTCAAGAGTCCTTCTGTTTTTTTAAACATCAAAACGCCATAAGCAAAATGTTACCATTTAACACAAAAACACTAATAGCTAGCTATTGCTGTTAATGTTTTGTTTTCTCCTTTGGAATTCAAAAAACGTAAAACCAAATTTTGTCAGAGAATGTGTAGAATAAAGTCTTCTTTCTGGATTTTAAACTTACCAGGTGTAACAAAGCCATCCTCATAACACTGGGAACTTTATGGAACAGAAACTTAAATTTACTGACAAAGACTTCAATAAACCATTGTATTATACTACTCTATAGCCAATGAATGAGTTCATAGGCAGCCTTACTTATACAGCAGCTAATGTAGTAATGGCTTTCTGCATAAGGTATTAATCATGTAACAGATTATTGATTAGTAAGTTTTTCATTATGTTTAGATTGTGTTTCAATGTGCTTTTATAGTTAAGTTTTTGTAATGTGTTTTATATTAAGTTTCTATACAGTATTGTGCAAGTTTCGAGTTCTCTCATTTCCCATTGGCAAAACCAGCTACATGCAGTTTTGCATAGCATAACACGACTCAAAGTCAGATAGGTGTCTGAGCTAAACGCCAAAAGGCAGATTAGCAGAGATAGTGTGATATGGGGAGGGGAACGGAAAGACAAGATGGATGCGTCCTGCTATGTACAACGTGGCATGCAACGTGTCATGGACAGAGTGCAACCCCCACCCCCCCCACCCCCTTTCTCCCTCAGAGGGAATGTGCAATGATAGTGTGGCAACCCCTATCATTGGACAGAAGTAAGACAAATGGGAGGGGAATCACCAGTTGCTTACGAAGTTTGCGAGTCTTTTCATCCATTTTGAACCGACTCTGCGGATATCTGTGTTTTCCGATACAAACATATGCACTTAGCTGTACTGAGGCCTGGTCCGAAGTCAGTTTGTAACTCGTGCACAAAGTGTTTTTGAATCAAAAACCATTTGTCAGCTTATTTTTCCACTACACTGTATCTGAGCATTGAGGATAAACAGGTTAAATAAACCAAAATTAATAACATACTCTTGCCTAACAACTGTTTCACAGATTATTTTTTGCAGCAATGTGGCTGCCAGGCATGCTTTCAGAGATAAGGAAAAGGGAACAAAAGAAAAAGCATGAGAGCTGTGAGGTTGAAGCCACTGTGCCACAACGATGCAAGTCTCAGCAAGTCACATGTACCTAGAACCCTATTCAGTATGAAGCTCAACAAAACAAAAACAAAAAAAATAAAACACTTCTCTGTGAATGGGCCCTGAGCTCAGTTGCCTTCACCCTAACCTTTGAACTTTAAAAGTATGTGGTAGTACATCGTGCAAACATTGATAATTTCTGGGGCAGCATTTATGTACAGGGATTATCATTTTCTTATGGCCTAGAGCATGCCCATCTCTAAGAATTGGTAAGAATTGCTTTAAATATATGTCTGTGTAGATAAAGGCTATCTATACTTAAGGCCCTGTGTAAATCGCGATTTCACTGACTGTGTGGAAATCGTGAAATGAGCCCAATACCGCAATTTTTTCAATATTCTTTCATAATTTCATAATTATCTGTATTTCACACACACTGCTAAACTGATCGCTCATTTCATACACCTGCATATAGATGACAGAAAAACAACTTTGATAAACAAACCAGTGTTTTTATTTAGTAGATTATGTACTAAATTACTACTGTAGTTTCTGGTAGACTTTTGGAGATACCGTTTTGTAGTTTCTTAGATTGCATGATGTTAAATAAAATACTGAAAGTATGTTCATATGGTACCGACAACTACAGTACCATTCCATTTTTCTACATTGTAAGAAAAGTAAGTTCCGTAGTGCATACCACTCCTGTGTGTCCAGGTGCAGACTAGCGATATCGTACCATGAAAATACCCAGCAGTGCCACGCCGCACCCGTCTGTCCCGGGCTTTACACAGCAATGGAGGTAAATTCTTCTGTACATCCTGTAGATCACTACCGAAAATCATCTGTTGACAGGCATTTAGATTCAAGTATTTACCGAAAGATAAAGGCAGAAATCCAGAGCAGTATTGTGACTGCTTTACTTGCAAAGAAACAAAAAACAGTGATTTCCAAAAGTCCACTGAAAACTGTGAAGCACGAAACACATTAAATTTTGACATGACAGAGGCGTTTGTTTGCGCAAATATCCCTCTTGAAAAATTGGACAACCAAATTTTACATAAATTCTTCACACCGAGTGTAGCAAATGGTGGAACGATTCCTTCATCAGCCTAGCTGAGACGTGAATACTTACCTAAAGGTGCCGAGTATCACAATCAGGAGACTGTTTTACCATTCCATAGTCGGGTTGCTTGTCAGTGGTCAGTGACGAGTTGACTGATGCCCAAGGTCAGTATGTTTTTCACATTGTATTTGTTTTGCAAGGCGGTGAACATGCATCGGATGTAGAACTGAACGCTGTCCTTGCAGATACACTTTACCTACAGGCTGTTAATTACAACACCGTTTCACAAGCTATTGCAAAGTGCTTGAATAACTTTGACGATAATTTTGAAGATGTCAGTGCATTTCTCTCTCTCTATTTGACGTTTTAAAAAAAAAATAATAATCTGTACACATAAATTTATACAATAGTTCAGTGCACATTCTGCGAAATATGATACTTCATCCGTGACACTGGGATTTTCACAGAGCCTCATCTATACTGTACGCCAAAGGTCTGATAGCAAACAAAATCTGATTTCAATTAGATTTCAGCGATAAGCAAGGAGTCCTAGAGGGAACTAACTGCAGAGTGAAAAGGTGTTACAAGATCAAAAACTTAGGCTTCTGGGAACGTGGTTACATGCCATTCTTTAAAATACACTTGCAGAGCTTTGCACTTTGAAAAGCAGAAATCAATTATGTTTTTTTTCTCTCTTATGCATTAAGACTGGAGCTACATTAAGTTCTACCACAGTAGAAACTATTTAAAAAGGTGTGTTCCTTTTTCCTGAAAACAACATAAAAGAAATTCTACTTTAGTAACACCAAAGTCTTTCTATTATTTTAAAACAGACCTCGAATTATTGTGAAATTCACAATAACTAATTAGGGATGGTAAAGATACACTTACCTATTGTGTATTTTAAAGTATAAGACTGTTTATGTTTTTTCCTGTTTAATAAATGTATTAATTTTTAAGAGGCTTTAATAGTTATGTATTCCAAAAAAAATAAGAATTTGAATTGAAATGCAAACAATTAATTGCCTGCTTTTTAACAAATAACTTCTCGTCAACCACTGAGTTGACGAGTTACAGCTTAAGTACAAGCAGTTTCCGACTGGGGTACCCAAGCAGTTTATTATCTGGATGAAACCTCAATTTCATGAGGGAGTGTGTCAGTAATTAGTTCGGTAACGAAATGTTCCTGATTTCAGGGTACTTTGAGCAGATGTATTCTCTTCTGCTGATGACAAACCAATTTTATCAGATGGTAATCTTACCGTTCCAATTCAATGGGTTTGCTTAAATCCTAATAATGTTAGTTGGTGCAATATGTTTGCAAATTAACTCAGCTTTGAAAAAAAATGTAAGTGTTACTGTTGTGCAACATAGCTTATTGATTATTTTGATGCTAAGCCAGCAAAAACTCTAAAGTGCATCACTTAGCAGCCCCTAAAAAACAATAGGTATAAATTGAAAATCTACTTGGGCAGGGGGGCATTACAAATAACTTTTAGCTTATAATCTAAATCTGAGCTTTACTTTACTTGATGCATTTCTAACTACTGCTTTATTATGGTGTACTACTTACTGTTGATTAAAATATGAAAATCTCATTCTATGTCATTTTTTAGAACAGTGCAACTGCCACAGTAATCCTATTAAATATAAACACAGTGAATACCAGACAGGAAGAGGCTCAATTAATACTCTCAATCTAATTACATCACATTTTTTCATCAAAATACATTACTATTTCTGGCAATACTGGATCTGCAATCATAGTCATCAGTTCACAACCAGGAGATCTGGTGGTATGAAGATAGGGGTATACGCCAATGATGTACGACAAAGGTTTAAAAATTGAGTAAAAAATGCTGCCTAAAATCCACAATAGTGGCACAAAATGAACAGTTAGAAATGTTAAAAAAAAAAAAAAAAAACACCATGGTTTTTCCCCCCCAGTCGTGTTTAACCTTGTTAAGGAAGAGCTAGGTCTAGGTTTTCAAAATGAAACATTGCATGTACAAAGTACAAACATAACAAAGTCTGAAGACAGACTGAACACTTGCAGGTGCTTTATGGTTCTGAAGAGTCATCAACGTTCTCTCATACTGTACTGTTGTTGTTTATGTTTTGTAGAAATGTCTTTAACATCATATTTTTTTATATATTTGTATCCATATGCTTACCCCTACTAGCACCTTTACGGACCATGATGATGGTCTAAAACTGAATAAATGTCTGCATTACATATCTAAACAAATGTCTCCATAGAACAACTTTTTTCATATCTTACTAAAGTATTGGCTGTAGTGGACTTGTGGCATAGTCTGGGTAAATGTGGTGTTTGGATATGCAACAGGCTCCCGTAACTCTAACTGTTAACTGATGCTGGCCAGTCAAGGAGATTGGTTCCAAAGTAACACTGTTTAATGACACAGGACATGTGAACAAGGGAAAATGTTTGAAAAATCAAAAACAGCCAACACATTATAAAAGTTACACAGCATTTTCCAACACTAACCACAATCACACATAAAGAAAAAAAAAGAAAGTAAATTAAGGGACCGTTCTGATTTAATACCAGATGGGATCTAATCAGTGGCAGATCCAAATACTAGCTCTCTTTAATATCATATTAATCAGGCTTTTTGACACCTTTATTAGCATCACTAAGCAGCACCTTTAAAGGCAGCAGTGTGTGTATCAGCCTCTGTTTAGATCATTGAAACAGATTCAGACACTTAATATATAGCTGTTAATCTAAAGTTATTAAAGTACCACTACTACACATGACTACTCCATAAAACCTGTTAGCTCTACTAATAAATCTAGGGTATTATAATGTTTAGTTTTTATTAAACAGTGTTAATTAACTATACCTGAAGAGATTCAAAGAAGTGAGTCTAGCTTCTGGATTTCAGCAATAGGACAGTAAAGAAGCACAGGTGTCAGGTGAAATGACAGGGGGAAAAAAGCCCAAATGTTATGGCTTGTACAGTATATTTCACTTATAAAAGGTCTGAAACAAGATACAATATGCCAAGCTCACGGGGATAAAGCAGAAGGAGGTTAGGAACAAATTCCAAGATGTCTATTAAAAAAACAAAAAAAAAACCACAATAACAAAGAAGCAGGAAATTCATAGGTCCTGAAGGCAGAAATTACGAGGCTTAATTGAGGAATAGTGTCCATCATCATAAAAATGATGTGCCAAAGCTATACAAGTTATTATTGTGCTGTTCAGTTTTGAATATATCGAGGTCCAGGAATGATCATTATAGACTGACCTTAAGGTAGACACAGGACTCCGCATTAGTCTGAAACTAACCTGGGTTGATCAGCCTTGTCTCTAAAATAAGCGGGTAACACCTCCTCCTCCCCACCCCCACTAAAACATATTCCACCTCATTAAGGCAAATGAATACTGTCATACAAAAGAGAACTAACACAATAATTCCACTGAAGATTGTGCCTGAGAACGTATTTTGTGTTATTATTCATTTATATTTGCTTTTATTGCACGTTTCAATTTCATAGTTGCATCAGTTCAGATAATCTAAACTAAAAATCGAGCCAGATGGGTAACATTAATACAGAATATAGTCTATGTTATCATCTCCATTGCTACAAGGAGGCTGTACTGGATGTGCAAAGACATTTAAATCCTAACGTACTAAATGCAGTTTTCCCTCTCGGTTTTGCATAAATATGCTTTGAAATACATCAATGGAAAGAATGGTCCAACATCAGTACGGAAAGGAAAAATGTTAATGTCAGGCCTGGTCTGACATAGGTCCGCAAAGGGTTAAGCATGTGAGTAAAAATAATATGCACGGCATGGATATTTCTGCCTCCATTTGGAATCTAGCAACAGAAAGGACAACTTGAAGCAGCAAAGCAAGCGCTGTACAGAGAAGCAGGGGAGGCTGAAAGAAAGGGAGAAGAAAGCAGACACTTGCTGTGGGCTGCTGTACGGTTTGAGTAAATCAAAAGTTAACTCAGGGTTAGAACTAAGGAGGTGGTGGGGGTTCCTCTCACACTGGCACTGCATGCGAAGGTGCAGAGGTGAGGGAATTCTCCATATCTTACCTCCTGTAACAGGTCTGCCTGCTCGATGGCTTTCAAGACGTTTTTCTTCGAGGTCTCCTGAGCTTCACCACCCAGCAGGAACTCATCCAGGATGAAGTATGCCTTTTCGAAGTTAAAGATTATGTCAAGTTCGCACACCTGCAAGGTAAACCACAAGCACACTTACAGGATGTGTCTATATCAAACTAGGGTCTGCAGAGGGTTCCCAATTCTTGAAACTTCTCTTTTGTAAAACAGAACATGAATGAAAAGTGGCATTCCCCCCCCCCTCACCCCATGACCAGTAGTGGGAAGCACAGCAGGCGCACAATGTTACCAGCTGAATTTATCCATCTGCATTTTACAAACGTTCGACAAGATGCCCCATTTGTATTACCCCTATATATATTTGCAGTTATTTATTTAAATTAGGGTAAAACAAAGATCAAAAGGAAAAAGAAAATCTCTCAACTCACACTGCCAAAGTACTTATCCAGTAGCTCTACGTAGCGGTGAATTATCTCAAGAGTTATGAGCTCATTATCCTGATCTTCAATTGCACAGCAGAAGTACAAACTTGCGTACCTGAAAATTACAAATAAATATTTAAAAAAAGACTTGTTCCAAAACACTTACAAAAAAATGATAATAATATATCTTGTGATGGGTGATGTAACACTGCAATGTTCGTTTTTCTTATCTGGTTATCACTTTTCAGTATTACCCATTACCAATTATGCAAACATTAGTTGAAGCAATGAATCTGTTACAACTGTCTTGACTCGTCTCCTTCCTTAACTAGACACAATACATCTATTTTAATTGGTTTATGCTGGTTAAGCTTCGGCAAATATAAAACTTTCTATTTTAGTTTGGTTACCTTATATGGTCCTTTTCCTCAATATCTGAATGCGCTTGGTGCACTCCTTACTAACATTCAAGTTTTTATTGTATGAAGGCACACAGCCATCATGCATTAACTAGCAGTAATCCATACTGAGGTCATTAATGATATAACAAGCCACTTGGTTTCAGTATATGTATATATAAGCTAGCCATTCTATTCAGGTGTATTTTTTTTATATGATGATAAATGGCAATTCATATAACTGTTTTACACAAAACCATTTGTATCAATATTGAACCTAAGTTCCAGGTATAACGTTCCCTTGCCTCTATGCAAATGTTTGCTGGAGTTGACAGTTTGATAAATGGACATACAGAAACCGTCTTCGGTCATTTATCTGCGGTGCCGCTGATGCAGTGTATAATCTGCATATTGCAGCAAAGAAGAAGGACACCATTATTGATTGACTACAAGCTGTGTATTCACCACACTTATGTTTTAAATGTATTTGAATTTGTGGTTTGTTCTTAGGGTTTTCCTATAAATTATCCTTTTATGCACTGTAATTTATAAAGAAGAGCTTTATTCCCTAGTTTGTTTACATGCTCATCCAAAGTTTTATGGGTCACTGCAAGCTCTTAATTCATTCATTTCAAACTTTGCCAGACACTTTAATGCTGGAAACCAGTGAGCCGGACAGAATTAGTTATTGCTTTGGTTCCCATTATTCTTTGTATGGTTTTTCAAGATTAACAATAAATTGTATTATCATCATTAGTATAGTGACTTGCAAAATAATTTATTGTGGCATTATGCAGCACAGCTGCTGTGCTTTACCAGAAGGCACATTTGCTTTCATGAAATTGATACCGAATTACAAAAGAACACACTTGGCAGATTTTTAATTTAAAAAAGCAGTGATCAAAATATCTGCTATTTCAAGACAAAACTGTAGCAGTACAACAGTGCTGTAACCATTTCCCTGCTCCCTCATCTCAACAGATGAGCTGCCAAAACTGTAATGTTCATCCTCAAGCAATCGTTTTTCTTTTTCAGTGTGCGCATCAGAGCATGTGATTCCATCCTCACTCATCTGGAAGTCAGCTGATTCGGCTTAAGTCTCATAGCAGCAGCAACTTTAGCTTATGACGACCCTCACCACTAGCATCAAAGAAACTAACACAGATGTGGATAGGTTAATCCACCAGGTTTTTTCGACACTAAAAAAAAATAATCTAAAAAGAATCAAAGTTTTAGCTTTTACTAACATAAAAATATCAGTGGTTACGTGAAAAATATCACTGATAATTATAAATCACCCATCTTTAGTGTGTGAAGGAACAAAACATTTTGAAGTTGGTACTTTACATGACCATAAAAAAAATAATTCACAGACATTAACTTTTCAGCACAATATGTAATTTAGACCCCCAAAAAATAATCAATGCTTTTCATTTTTTTGCAATATTCAGTAGTGCAGCTGTTGACCCGTTGAGTAGCAATTTAATAGATACACATTTTAAAAACTGCCAATTTTAGGAGAATTATCTAGTCTTGTCTTTTATATGGAATGGAATTTCATCTTTCCTTTGATGCAAGTTCTGATAGAATACATTACTCTACTGGAAAAGGTTAAAGTGGATAAATATTAAAGTTTCTTAATATTAAATATACATCTTTTTGAAGACTAGTTTCTCTATACATTGTTAAACACTATATTTTTCTATAAAAACTGCCTTTTCAGCACATATCAAAACCTTTTGTAAACAATCTTGAGGTCACGCCACTCCAGGAAGCTGCACATTTTGGGTTTCCGGGCCAACACTGTCTGCACGAGTTCCCTGGTGATCTTTTTCTTCTCCTTGTCTGACAGCGGGACATACCACTTCTGGAGCCTCAGCTTCCCCTGGCGACTGAAAAGCAGCATGAACTGCATCTGAGAAAGGGAATGAAATACATGTAAGGCTTTGTTTACAGCGGCACCACAAAGTACTATTTTGATGGAGTCCATCATTTCAACACACTAGGTCTGGGTTGCCAGTGGACTGCCCCAGTTTACAGTGTAGTTGTAAGTGATGGAAGTTTGTATAAAAAAAATGTTTACCTCTGGATTACTCAGTTCTGACATGGACCCACCAAAAAGGATTTCCTTTTTATTTGTATGCTTTCATAAACTGTCCCAACGGAAAAGTATGCAGATACTACTAACAGCTTCAAGGATGAGTGGGAACTGTATTTGTGATGTGCTTTTCTACATACACATCATACAATATATGTGCATCACATTTCACAATCTGGTACATGGGTCAACTGTTTGACACTGGGGTACTTTAATTGTTAAACTGCAGTGGACCAGAAAAAGAAAGAAAAACAACTGCCTTAACACTTTCAGAAGAATGTAGGGCCATCATGGACAAGCATATATTCACTGCAACATACAGGTCTACACTGCAGTATTTTAAATTATCTAGGACTAAGAGATCCATGATCATGCCTAAAAATCCCAGAAGCAAAATCTGTTTACCCATAGTCATCACTTTGAGAGAGACCGTTTCTCATCAATGCAGAACAGGAATCAGAAGCACCTGGCAATCGTGTGCCGACCATCACTCCTCTTTTAGTGCTTTTCGTTTTATTTTAATGTTACATCACATATACTGTATTTGCATAGCAAAGTAATCAGGAACATTAGGTGTGAACCGTTTGGACACATATATAACCTTTATTTAGCAGACGCCTTTATCCAAGGCGACTTACAGAGACTAGGGTGTGTGAACTATGCATCAGCTGCAGAGTCACTTACAACAACGTCTCACCCGAAAGACGGAGCACAGGGAGGTTAAGTGACTTGCTCAGGGTCACACGAGTCAGTGGCTGAGGTGGTATTTGAACCGGGGACCTCCTGGTTACAAGCCCCTTTCTTTAACCACTGGACCACACAGCCTCCTAATATACATAATATTTATAAAACGTAAATTCATACGAGTTAATAAATGTTCCCCAACGTATAGCTCCCCAGTGGTTCACATCGCTATCGACGGTTCTGTAGCTACGACGTTCACTACCGTTTAACGGTTTTGCACATGCACTCTGTGGCTAATGAAAACTGAGTCGTGTAACTGTACCCCATACTGGTGCACATGCACATATTATAACTGCATTTAAAATTACACCTGCCTTTATTACGTATATGCCTAGATAAATGCAGCAGGAAAAATACAATTAAATGTCGGCATTCGCTTTAATTATTCGTTCATGATCAATAACTAGGCTAAAATCAACGATAGTACTATAACGCACAGAAGTTATCTCCCTAAATGTGTGATTTTTTATTTTTACTTAAACACGGTACAACAAAAACACAGCGAAACAAACAAACCAAAAATGAATGTGTACGACAGTACAGTAGTACTATCCGTGAATCGATCAATCACTAACAGGACGGTTACGTTAGTGTTCTTACAAAATGAAAATAGCGTGCAGGCCACACAGAGCAAGTGGCCAAATATGTTTCACACGGTTATAAATCGAGTAAATAAAAAAAAAAAACAGAAACGTAAGAAAGCATGGAAATGAATGAATCATTTTAAAGCTGACTTTACCTCCCCCGTCAATCCCTATGTTGTTGTACGTAGTCAAGCGCGCGCGCGCGCACATAACGTCTAGACTTTTTTTTTTTTTTGAGACAACATACAAATTGTCACGCCGTTTGATACATACAAAAGAATGTTATTTAAATAACGCTTAAAATAACTTACCATAACCTTTATTTATATCCGTCTAGGTGAAAACATACGTTGATCTAAAATGACCAATTATCTACTTCTTAATTGAATCTGCACAAAACCCTTGCGCGCTCTCTTTCTTTCTCTCTTCCGTCTGTCTCCACCTCTTCCTTGTGGATGGATCACGCAAGGGACGTCAGCGAACCACCTTTTCGCTGATTGGTTTAGCGCCTCAGTATTCGATTTTTCATTGGTCCACAAATTCCGTTATTCCAGCCCTTACCCTCACGCTGAGAAGGGGCTGGTGGGTGGTGTGCTGTTTTTGGTAGGCTTTCTTCTACTGTATGTCAATCATCGCCATCGTCAACTGTTCCATCCCCGTTATAATACGAAAGAATACAAGTGTGTCATACAAAGGTCATGCAATTTGCTACCGTTTGGAAATCGAGAAATAGTGCAGATAAAATAACAGTAATGTATGACGAACACAGCATTGTTTTCATAGCAGTGTCTTATGTAGTGGTATAAGTTAAAACTAAAGGGAGAGCATGCTAAAGTTATTGCCAGCAAAATGTATAATAATTAAAACAAGTACTGTGTATACTGTGGTCTAATTTATAGATAGCCTTTTAAAGTGCAAAAGCAGAACAGGACCATATTAGTACAATTATAGCGAAAAACAGTTTTACAATTCTCCTTTATAATAATAACATAATTTTTATTTTTTTTTAGAGTTTTCATCTACAGATATTATACTACTTTCCAAAATGTTGTAGTTTACATAGTATTTACTGTAGCATACTACCATTGTAACCTACAGTGTTTTTGCAAGATGCAGTTTTTATAGTCTCTTACTATATATTTACTATAGATTCTTATATTTCAAAGTCTGTGCTTGACTTGGATGATGCTTAAATAGTATTATTTTGAGCCCTCATTAAAACATTTTGCACCAAGATTGTATTATACACTCTTTGCTGGTTTAATGTGGAGTAGATATTTCACAGGAACAGCACTATGTGGAACAACTGCTGCTTCCTGGTGCATAATAATGTCCTGTGCTGAATGTCACTTAGTGTGAGTGCTGCTACACCAGTGGAGTAAACCTGTCACGAAGGACAACTACATAATTTGGTTAAAAAAAAAGTTGATGGTACTGCAAGTTGTTATGCTTTGATTTGCAATGCAAGTAAAGTAAAGCATAATGGAAGAGCCATTTATCTTAGATTTGGTGCCCAAGTTTTTACTTACTGTTATTTAGTTTTTTTAAGATTGCCCATTTTTTATAACTGTAAACTGTGGTGTTGCCATCACATGTCTCATGTTTTTTGTTTCACAACTGCATCCTGAAATTACATTGGTCAAGCAACCGTGAGCACTTTGGGTGTCACATCATATCTAATTTGGATGAAGTAGGCTTTGTACAGAACCTTGTGTTTTATATAGAGACTGCCTACAAAGTTGCAGTAAGTGTACATAAATGTTATTATTTTATTAATTCTCATTGTGATTGTTGTTTGTTGATGTCACATGTTTAAGCTAGCAGTTATGAGCTTTTGTGCTTACGATTGTAAGTCGCCCTGGATAAGGGCGTCTGCTAAGAAATAAATAATAATAATAATAATAATAATAATAATAATAATAATAATAATAATAATATACTATCAGTGAACGGAGGCTGAAGTCCTTCATGATGCACAAAATGAACAATTTAGTTTTTACAGAATCTGGTTCGGGTTTGAGTTCTGGTTAGTGTTAGGGTTTGCACTTTTATCTGCTGAGTTTACATTTCCAGTTGCGTTCTGGAAATGACTCCATTGATCTTATGTCCCCGACCCATGCTGCTTCCAAATACAGCCATGTCAAACATGAAGGGGAAGTTCCTTTTCCCTCCAGAAGGTGGTAGTGTTTCTATAGACTTTATATTACTGTATTTATTCATTTTTGTAGTGTTCAACTCTTAGTCAAAAACACAGGTTTAAAACAGTGGTGTGTTGTAATGACCGATAGTATAATACTCCAATATGTCCAGAAGCAGTTAAAACAAAAAAGCCACGTTTGTTTCTTCAGGATTATGAAATGTGGGAACGTGGAGACAAGACAAACCAGGGAATAGCGGAACTGAACGGCAGCTCTGTGGGAATGGCCAAGGTACTGGGACCTTTCATATAGTTTATAGTATGTGACAACATGGATATGTAGCTGCAGTTAATACTTCCACAAAAAGCAGTTAAACTGTTTTCATGTATGACTGGCATGTATATAAAAAAATCAAATAGTAAAGATGCAGCTTTATCTGTTATACTGTTCTTCCTATGTGCTGTTTGCAGGGTACAGTGCAAGCCTGTGTTGTTCACTCCAGTGTGTTTGGTGCGTGTGTTTGTACAGGCAGCCCTTGAAGCCATCGATGAGCTGGACCTGTTTGGAGCACACAGGGGGCCAAAGTCAGTCATTCACATTTTTCCCGATGAAGTAGAACACTGCCAGGTAACAGCACAACCTTAATGCAATATTCTAGATGAGTTAAACTAAAGAGCTTCATCATGTGTCAAACACTAGCCCTGGCTGGATATGCAGTCACATACAGTAATATAAACACACACAGAGACACACAATGGACAGCAGCTTTAGCTTATAATGCTCCACACAGGCCAAACCAGCTCTAAAATCACACAATAACATTCAATTTGCATATGCTGTACTGTACCGATATTGGGATTTAGTGAGACCATTAGGGAAAAAGCTCCATTGGATCATTACTGCCCAGACAAGACTGCTGTTTAGCCTCTTATCAGAATGACAGCACTTACTGTACTACATTATAGCAAGGTACCCTCTAACCCTTCTAACTGGGGCAATTGTTGAACTTCACTGCAGCACTGATTAGACGTTCTGCATATTGACCAGGACTAACCTTGTTTGAGTGCTTATGAGGTTGGACTTCAAAATAGCTGTGGGTTATTATATACTTAGCAAAATAAAAGTGTATGAATAAAATGAAATTGATGGTATGTTTAGGCAGCTCTTTTGGAGCAATGTAGATGCTGCTGAATGAGACAATTGACTTGGAAACCGGTCCAGTACTATATATACGCTACCCCAAAAAATGAAAGGAGCAAACACTAAACATGATGACATAAATAACCTCATGAACACACAGTAAAACACGTTGTTAAGGCAGTTAGATCATTTACATGTTCTTTAATAAACTGTGAGAGCTGTTGAGATGCATTTTACACCAGCTGCTGCCCCCCCCCCAAAAAAAAGTCTAGTGGCTGCTCTAAAATCTAGGAGTAGGATTACTAAAATGGGCTAGTCTCAGTGCAAACATACCACCATTTGCATTTCCGTTGCGACACTTAGCAAAGTATACATTTTGTCGTATATACTAAGAGAAAATATGCTAAATGAAAAGAGCCGCAATATACTAATTTAAATATTTATTGCGTACCCTAACCCTTCTTAGTGGGATCTCTATTGCGAGAGTCGTGCGACATTTTTCAAATAAATAGCAGAGTTGAATTGTGGTTTGCTGCAGGGTGCCCGAAGGATAAAGTCTCTACATGCAAGGGTTCAAGAATCAAAATAACACTGTTTTTGTTAAATGTAAACGCTATCTGCACAATGAATTATGTTCCGTCTTCATTTTACCTATTTTAATACCCCTAAATAAAAAAATGTGTTTCTATCAAAAAGCATAATCATACAGTAACCCCTTGCTAAGTCATACAGTGGCCCCTCGCTAAACCAGATTTGTTTGTCCGACATTAGGAGGTGTCAGGTTTTTAAAAAAATGACAATACAATTGCACACACATACATTTATATTGCTTAATGTATTTTAAATGTATAAATCATTGCACTGAAATAACACCAATGGCACATTACATTATGTAAAAATATAAATCTGTACAGTACACCTATACAGTATATAGTACAGTAGTAAAATCAAATGAACACAAAATAAATCATGTTGCTGAATTGTACACGAATAAAAGATTATTTTAAATTGAAACTAAATGATTTTAACGGTTTTGTTTAATTCTTATTGTTATTAACTTGACAGCCTAGACAATTAATACAAAATAGACCATGGTGCCGCATTGACAAGTTACGATACTTACAGGAGGACAGTCAATTCTTGCTAATACAAATTTCAAAAGACCAGCAACATACATACATTTGCATTATACCACTAATTCGTATTATCATTAGTAGCCTATAAGCCAAATGTGTACTATCTGTTTTTATTTAAGTTAGTCAGGGGTGCAGTGCTAAATTGTGCATAATTACAAACCACCTGCACATTAATAGAATAGGTGTGTTTCCTATTCCTATACAGATGCTCAGAATGAGCTGGAGGGGTTAGCGGCACATGTGTGCAGTCTATTGCTCCCACCATGTTGGGGAAACCAGAAATGTCATAGAAATGTGTTCTCAAGGCTTGTAAGTACACTCTGCTTTTAGGGAAAAATAGGTATTTGACTGTTCACCTCACAAATTCATTGAGCACAACTGGCAACACACGAGAAAAAGTGGACTGGGAAATGCCAGCAACAATTGAGACTGTTTAAAACATGCTCCTTAACAAATTGATGCAATCGTAAGTGTCCCAATTGCCTGCAGCTTTCATACATCTCATTATAATATATGAGAACCCTCATGTGCACTATCTCTGCCCCCTTCTTGCGAATTTATGCAGGAATGCCCTTAATTACATATTCATCTACGCTTGAACTGCAAACAGAAACTGCTGCCGCAAAGCATTCCCTAAAAAGTCGCAAATAGTATTGTGCTTGTTTAGTACATTTCACACAAGACTTCCAACTCGTTTGCAACTGGTGTGCGACTATGGCGACAGGTGCAACACTTTAGTAAACCTACCCCCTAGTTTTACATTTATTTATCAAGTGACGGTCTTGTGTTGGCCGATAAGCATTTACCTGGTGTTCAATATAACACTACTTCAAAAAATATATACTGATACTTACAAGAGTAACAGGAAATTAAGAACCAGGGTTTTTTTTACTATTTACTTCACAAAAATATAAAGTGGAAAATAAGGCCCAATGTTTCTTAAAGTAATGTAATGTGTTTCTTCTCTTTGTTGCTAATTCAAAAGTAAACAGTTTAAGAGAGAATGCCTTCAGAATTAATTAATACTGCCTACAGCAGTAATTACCCACAATGATTCATTGAAGATTTATGTAAAATGTGATCGTTGTGCTCTTTGAAGTCCCACTTCAAGTTTTCTGCAAGGCAGAGCATTACAGTTCAAGTAGATTTAAAAGGATGCACTCAGTCTCTTTGAAGTTGGATCTACCTGACTTGAGTGGCTTATTATTGTTATCGTCTCAGTGGTGGGATTTGGGCTTCAGAAAAACTGCAAATTACTTCAAAACAAACAAACTGTAGCTTAGATTGTAAGGTAAGTGTCTGCCTGTTAGGTCTACTCATAATGAAGATACAATGGACTGTGTACACCAACATGTTAATGGAAAATCAAACCGTTCATCTTACAAAGCAAACAATGCAAAGGGGGCAATTCTCATCATCCGTGTAACCTCCTGAGTTGCACATTACTAGTTTTCTAACCCTTCACAGTTGTATTTCTCTTTATTAAGAAAGGGTGCTAATTGAATTGCAGTGTAAAGACACCATGATATAACAGTCTCAAGGTATAATACATTCAAATTGTGCACTTAATGTTTGCATTCATCCTGCATTCCAATCTGTATGCATGGTTGCCTTGTCTTTCAATCTAAAACAGGAGAGATAGTCTCATATAAAGTAAAGCTATATTTAATATTGCGTGTGGACATAATAGGAGATGTTTCCAAATCTCTTACCTCCCTGAAGTAATAATTAGTGACAATGAAGGTGTTTCTGTCTATGACTGACATACAGCTTATCTTTTATACAGTACACTAAAGCGGATATAGCTTGAAATTATATGCTCAAATCTCTAGTTGCTAGATAGGTGTATTTCACTGTATACATATGGAACACATGCTAGATCAGCAAAGTGTCCGTATAGTTGTAAGAACCAGTTCTATCTTGTGAACAGGTATTGTGTGCAGGTACGTGCATACTGACAGCCATACAAAACTGAACTTGATTCACAACATGGCACTTTGCAGATCTAGCCTGTGTTACATATGTCACTGGTGAAAGAGCATTTGGCAGCTACAACCCAAGCTACTCCTGAACTCAAGTGAAAGCACCTGAATGCAGGCTACATTATAAAACATATTCAACACAGTAACTGAGAAACTGTAAACACAAGATTGAAAACACCAAACACACAAGTACCTATCAACTGCCTAGATTAGATCATTAGATCAGTGGTAGGTTTTGTTTGTCAATATACACCATATAGAAAGAGAGGTCAAGCATAAATACCTTTTGTGTTATTAAAATTGAAAAGATTATTCAATTAAGGGAAATACAAAAAATGCTTTTTCTAAATAATAAAATACCAAAACTGATTATAATGCATAAATAATTGATGATAGATGATACAGTGATAAATGTGTTCTACAATATACAAATACAATACAAAACTAGCTCTATAAAAAGTTTGTTTACTCTACATAATGCCCCTAAAAATTAATTGAAGACTGATAGACGGAAATATCGTTTTATTGAGCTGTTTCTTTCAGCAGTGAAAAAATAGCACACATTATATATATATATATATATATATATATATATATATATATATATATATATATATATATATATATATATATGCACACTTTTAATTATATATATAAACAAAACAAACAAAACACCTAGCTCCGTTTTGTAGTTCTGACTACCCACGTCAGGAACCTTTTCTAATGAGCCAGACAGCTACACTGTTTACTGGCTAAAAACAAAAACACAGTTACCTTTAGTAATACAGTTGAAAAACACCATCGACTGGGCTCTCCACACAGCAGCAGCCCTGAAGGGACTGGCTGCTCTCTTTATATACCCTGCACCTGGCTCTAATTTACAATAACAGCCAGGTGCAGGTCATAATTAACTAATAAAACAATTAAACAATTATGTTTTTGGCAGGGAGGATATTAACCCCTTCCCTGCCGTGTTAGACAGCCACCCCCTCAAGTGTGCAACACTGATCGGCCGTTCCAAGGCCACCTCCCCCCCTAAAACATAACCACCCACCCTGAAGTCCATATAGTCCCATCTTCTCCCGATCCTTCGGGTGGGCTTGAGGATGGGTTGATTCCTCCGACGCTTCAGGGTAGGGACGACGACCTGGCGATGAGGGACCCAGACAGGGTCACCGGGGCGAGAGCTGTGCAGGCCGGTGAGCTGTCGGGAGCAGCAGCAGGCAGAGGCTTGAGGCTTGGCCACAGTGCAGCACTGTCTGAGACGCCAGGGGGAGTACAGCAACAGGCAGGGGGAGCCCAAGTGACGTCTGCCAATTGCGCTACGACGTCTGGGGCTTCAGGGTGAGCGGAGCAGGGGACCAAGTGAGAGACTGTGCCTGGTGGTGCTCCGGACTGATCTTCAGTCCCAACGGCTGGAGGTCCGGGCACTCTGACCAGGTGTCCAGGAGCACAGGTTGCTGGACTTCACTGTTTTGCGGCAGACAAGCTCTCAGGGGTGGAGGTTGAGGCTGTGGCGGCAGTAGAGGTTTCACCTCCTGCGTGATGTCTCTCAGCTAGTCTCGCCTTTCTCTTGTGTAAAAGCAACTCAAGCTACCCGAGTCGTACCAGCCTGGCTCGAATCGATTTGGGTGTGCAGGTGGAAAAGTGTGGCAAGTTGGCTTTGTGGTGACGTCAGGCCAGGAAATTAATGGAATGCGCAACAGGCAAGTACTACAGGGCAAGATGCAGATGTGCTTGTTTCTTTATTAAATAAAATATTTAAACAAAAACAAAACACTTTACAAAACAAAACGGCTTGTTGGCCAAAACACAAAACAAAGTGAACACTAAATCAAACACGTATCAAGCTGGTTTAAAGCCAGCACGAGTAGCAATTGTTTACTTTCAGTATCTGTTCTTACTTGTCTCTTTCCTCCTCTGGACAGCCCACCCCGTTCAGCCAAAGCTGTGGGTCTTTTATGTTGTGGCCAAGGAGTCAACTGGCTATCAATTACCTAATTTACCCCTCAACCACATCCAGCATGGGTTTTATCATATGTGTGGTCAACAGGCAGTTTATCAATAAGCACTCACTGTTGACCATGCATTTTCACGATTTTATCTGGATGGGGCATTCTAACCCCATCTAGACTGTAAACAATAATAACAAACCATTGTGTTTTATACAAATTAAACAATAATACAACAAATACAAAATAATACACACACACAGGGATGGGGTGTACCCCGTCACACAGCACTATGAAGCTTTGTTCATCTTGTTGTGTCAAGAGTGTTGTCCAGGGAAAAGGACAGTGAGACAATCATGTCAGCCTTAATTAAAGGTCACTTTATATAGTATATGTTGTGCTAATATCTAATTTCTTACATATTTAACATCCTGTTGAGATTATTAATCCATACTTTAAAATTATTTCATAAAAAATTCCTTCTGATACAAATTAGATTTTCCAAAGTGAGTGTGTGGGGAGCATACTAGCTTTGCACTATGCACTGAAGCCCATAGGTCAACCATTACACAAAACTGTGCTTCCCCATCTCACTTAAGAAAATCTTTTCAGATTATTATTTTTTTTGCTGGAATAGTTGGCATAGCAACTAATTATACTGGCAACATATCAATAAAGAATTATACAGTACACTCAAAGGGATATTTAACAGGTTAGAAAAGTATTACACAAATGTATATTTTGTTTAAAGCATCATGGTAGGATACACATAGCTGGTAATAAAATCTAGAGATGAAGTCAAATGAATAAAATGCACTTTCCTAGTGTCAGAGCAACTACCAGAGTTCCACCAGTGTCACTCACAGTGCTCAGAGGCAGGTTTGGAGCTTGTGCCACTTCCGGGGAACAACTGAATGTCATACAGTACTTTATTTAAGGTCCTGCACATGTGACTTTGTATATATTGTTTATGTGGTTGTGTGTGTGTTTTTGTATAAATAAAGTTTCAGGTTTGGTTAAAACCTTCACGCGTGGAATGTGGTCAGACAGGATAATTGCCCATTTGAGTTTGTCCACCTGTATAAAAGAAAAGCCAGTTCCTTTGTTTGGGGGCTTTTGGTAGGGTCACAGGCCAGAGCAGCGAGATAGCAGAGTTTGGGTGCTTCATTTCTCTGATTTTGTATTTGTTTGTGTAAATCTTTAGTTTGTTACAGTCCACAAAAAGTGCTTTTGAACCACAATCTCTGTCTTCTGGCTCTGCTATTCCTGCTAGCCATGACCACAAAGCTATCCTTTCACAGGAACTTAATACTTTGAATCATGCAGCAATCAGCAATCATGAACCGCAAACTGAATGTTTTTAAGTGGCAGTAAAATCCATAAATCCCTCAGTTCAGTTATGAGCTTGGGCATAACGTAACAATGTCTCAATAATCACATACTGTACAGGAGGCAGTAATGGTAAGCAGTGAGGATGTGGTAAACGTCACAGGGTGTTTAAGATACAATAAAAAAACATCAGTGTTTTTCTTTGGAGTCCAGTTTGTGCACCACGCGGAACGCCTCCAGAAACTCATTGAAGTCAATGCTGCCATCCTTATTGAAGTCAATACAGCGGGCCAGGTCGTCGATGGCTGCGTTGTCTACGTGGATGTGCAGGTGCGAGCTGAACAGCCTCCAGGTCTGACGGAACTCCTCAATGGAAATCAGTCCTAAGAGAACAGAGAGAGTATCATGTACATTACACCACAGACATTAATTGCACATAATACAACGGCCCACATTGATAGAGGACCAGATATTTTAAACTTTACCTCAATCCTTACTTCAAATATGAGGCTGGTAATCTGTGGGCCTTAAAGCTTTACCTCATAAAATAATTTTTCAAATAGTTTGTATTTCATGAATATGTATTTTTGCATTTACTTACAACAAGAGAAAATGACCATACTATAGTGTTTTCTCTTGTAAAATACAAAGGGCAGTTAGCTAGCATTCTTTGAATGAATTAACATGAATGCCAGGTATAGGAAACAGTGGATACCACTCCCTATTCAAGCAATAAAAGTCAAATAAAAGGCCAATAAAAAAGGAATTTTAAAATTTTTAGTGCCAACGAAGGAAGTGCAAAGACAAGGGAACATTTACAAAAACAAGTGAGACTATTTCAACAGTATAAACGGGTACAGCAAGAACAGGTGCTTCAAAAACAGGGCCCTTATTCTTCAAAATTAGAAAGATTGATAAAATGTTTACCTGAATGATCCTTGTCAATCATATTGAATATTATCTCCAGGTCTGTTCGATATCTATACAGCGTCTCCACCAAGCTTGGTGTAACCTGCTGAAAAGGAGATTCAGTCAGGACAACTCGATTTGAAAACATACAGTTATGAGTGAATAAAAACAGCTCACATTTAAGCATTTTTTTTTTTGACTGGTTTTGCTGCTTTGCTTTTGAGCACTTGGTGCAGCATTTTGAGTGACACCTCTCAGACGAAACTGAGGTGAGAGGGAGGCTGGGAAAGAGGAGTAGACCCAATAGCATGAGAGGTTGTACCTGGCTTGATTACGATCGGTAACCACCACTGAATGAAGGTTGACATGAATGTAGGAGTTACCTCCTTAGTCCAATTTGACATTTGGTTGCTGGCATCTCCCTGTCAATCAGATGTTCATTTTTGCAGGTGTACTACAGTTTCCTGCCTGAAGCCATCTTTACAGGCATTACCTGCCTTTATTACACAGTATTAGTATAGTCAATCATTAGGGGCAAAGAGCACATTCATAACATTTTGGTTTGTGTTTTGTTTTATAATACCTGCATAGAGGTGTAATTGGTTTAATAAAGGGTATTGCTGTAACACATTTCTGGGCTAGAATGGTCCTGTTTGTGCACCACTGATTTTGACAGATTAGTTCTCTGACATGAAAGATCTTGGTAACGAGCCTTCTGCTGGCGGCAACACAGCAATTATAAAACACAAATACACACTCATAAAATGTGTTCTAACATGTAAGTCTAAAAGTAGGTATTATGGCCTCAATCTTGTCTACTAACGTTTCTAAAAAAAAGAATGCTCACATCTGGGTAAGACAATTCATTTTCACAAGTTCAAATGCCTGTCCACCATAAACTGAGTGAGGCATCCACAGTTCATTTCACACACTGTAGCTCCCTAACTCAATGAGCTGACAACCCAAAAGGCATATTCTTAAAATACAGCTAAATTGTCAACTACATTTTTCATATTTTTTAAAATGCAGGATAATTTTAACTTGATTTTAACGACATAGTTGCTTATCTAATGTAACCGTTTCTAAAAATCGAATGCAAAGCTAAAACCAATTCTGTATTTTTAGAATATAGAATAAAGAATATTGAAAAACTGTAGAAGTAATAGTTAGTAAATACTGTGGCCCTTTTTCTGTTTAAGAAGCCCTAATGAAGGTGAGCTTTCTCACCTCTTTAATGGGCTGTTCCATGTGCAGATCTTCAAAGCAGGAGAGGTATTCGACGCTCCCGTCAGGAGCCAGCCTGACAAGCCGCAAGCGCAGCGTCCTCCAGGGGAGATCAAGGCGTAGGACCGACTCCACTGCAGAGGCCCAGTCGCTGGTGGAAACAGTTCCTAGAAATGATTCACACACACCATCCAAGACTGTTAGTTTTAACCTGGGTCACTGCTCCACTGTAGAAACCTGTTCTGCCAAACAGCTCTGAGGACGAAGAAAAGATCAACTGCCATTTTTTAACCTGCTTCTTTATCCTCATTTTTTCACCTCATGTTTCTCGGTGGGCAGTGACATAGACAAGTAACATCAGTTAAGGATGATTCAAGGGACTTCCAGCAAAATATATATATATATATATATATATATATATATATATATATATATATATATATATATATATATTAATTGACTTAAGCCAAAACCAAGGAACCCCCCCTTGGTCTACTTTAGCTGGAATAACCCTAAAGCAGTTCCGTGTCTTAAGAACATATAACTAAAGCTGTAACAGAAGCATTATGACTTCATTTGACATGATGTGAGGGTTTTACACTGGTAATGTGTCATTAAATCGTCCTTCAGATGAGATTACGATGCATAGTTCACCCCCTAGCCTCTGTGTGTAAATCGCTTTGGATAAAAAGTTAAATAACTAATTAACTAAAGCTTATTGTAATCATCTGTTAATCTGTGTTATTAATATGAAAACATTTAATAACATATTAGTAGGTGATTTAAAAATTGATTCCTTAAACTAAAGTGTGGCCTGAAAAGGGGGCTTGGTTTTCAAACCTACTCTGCTTGCGTGAGAGTTTTACCACTACCTACAAAGGCCAGCTTTAATACAAGGAGTCCATGATCTACAGCTTAATTGTAATTGTAGTCCTGAAACACATTGCTGGAATGTCACTTGCCTGTGTTGTAAGTGTCGTATTGTTTAAAGGCAGCGATGAGCTCTGATCTGTGAGCATACAGCTTTTCTCGCAGAGATTTGAGAGCAGAACCTTCAGCCACACTTACTCTGTAAGCAAAACAGCAGATGGGTTTCCATCCTTGTGGAAAAGAAAATGCAACATTTGACATGCAGTTGAATCACTCTGGGGACATTAAAGAATATATATAAAAACAAGAATGTATACCACCAGAGGTGAAACTGGTGAACAATGTTGGTCAGCTCAGATTTAAAAAAATATTTATCTGTCCATAACCAAACAAGAACACCACACTTGTCAACATTCTGTAAACCTCCTGTGCCATGTTGTAAACAGATTCTGATTATATCTGTACACTCTCCCATACTTAATGTTTTATGCTTTATATTATTTAGACCTTTTTGTTTTGTCCTGTTTTATCCCATGTTCAGAATTGGTTCTTGTTTCCTCCTAACTAATGCAATGTATGTTTCTTAGATAGTAGATGTGATGCCAGGCATTGATCTGGTTCATGCTCTTTTTCTCCTGTTGCCATGGGAACAACATGAAGCAGAAGGCATACGATCTATCCTAGTTATCACTTCCAGTATTCAATGGTTTATTGCAGGCAGAATGAAAGCTTCCTCTCACAGCCTCAATCATGCCCCCATTCAGTCATGGGCTTCTCTCTAGCAGAGACTAACAATTATATTGAGTTAGGCCAATTATGTGGGCAGCAGTGTGGAGTAGTGGTTAGGGCTCTGGACTCTTGACCGGAGGGTTGTGGGTTCAATCCCCAGTGCTGGACACTGCTGTTGTACCCTTGAGCAAGGTACTTTACCTAGATTGCTCCAGTAAAAACCCAACTGTATAAATGGGTAATTGTATGTAAAAATAATGTGATATGTGAAATAATGTATAATGTGATATGTTGTAACAATTGTAGGTCGCCCTGGATAAGGGCATCTGCTAAGAAATAAATAATAATAATAATAATAATGTGGACTCTTATGATTCCTGGCTAGGTTGAGACATAAACTAATTTCATTTGTGACAAAATTTTAACCCAGGCCTCAGGAGAAGAACAACATTATGTAATGGAGACTGTCATTACAGATTCTGTCTCTTGTTATCACCGGTTCATTCCCAGCCTCTGCCCAGTTACAATTAGAAACTAGAAAATTGGCTTTACCCTCTAGTTGTTTTTTTGTAATATTAGAGTCTCTTACCTCTGCTGCAGTGTCATCCTCCTAGTAAATTTACTGACTTGATACTGGAAAAAACGTGGCACCAGATCCGGGCCGAGCTTAATGTAGGCCCCACGATTACTGCCCTCTTCATAGTAGTTGGAGGCAGAAAAAATTGTTATCACCTTCAAAAAAATAAAGCAGAACATTACATATTTGATTTACTACAGCTATTTTCCATTGGGAAACAAGTCAGTAACATTTAGTACAGGGCTGACACCCCAGATGCAGTGGTAACTTGCTTTTAAAGTAAATCATTTCTTTCAAAACTAGCATGCTGTGCTGGAAGGATCCGCCCTGCTTCTTGGCCTACCTGCCCGTCATGGCAGAGCTCATAGCCCTCCTGTTTGCACTCGTGTGAACGAATCAGCATCTTCAGACGGTACTTCTTCAGCAATGTGAGAGTGACATCAGGTCCGAAGTAACAGCCTCCCCCTCGGAAGCTGTTGGGGCTGCAGCCGTTTTGGTTTTTGGGGTCACTCCAAAGCAAATCCACAATCTGCAGAAGATAGGAGGAGTGCCCTTTCTTCAGTGTATTAGCAATTCGGGATTTCGCTGTTGCCCATAATACATTAAGCACAGCAGAGGTTCAGTGTAAATAAATGGTCACGATCAAAAATACTACAGTGAAATAAGGAATCTGCCTCAAATGGTTAAATGAGTGTAAAATAGCTGATACCGATAAAGATTCAGGTGATGCTCAGGGAATATGCCGTAAATTGGGAGGATCTTATAGTATACACTAGGGTGATGCCTAACACCTGGGAATCACACAACTGTCTCTCCCTTGATAGTTAATGTAGTTGTTACAACAGGGGAAAAAAACTATAATCTCCACTTGATTATTTATTTGTGTAATTACTCCATCTCGATTTCAAACCAGATCTCTGCCACGCATGCATAAGGCATTATGGGCAACTATAAAAATGGTTTATAAATCTTTTCATGTATGGGGTTACATGCACTGCTGTAATTCTGTTTGTTCACAAAGCAAGCACAGAATCAGACCCCATAGCAGGTCGGTTCCCTAATAAATGTATCTTGCATGATATTTTGTAAACAAAAAAATGATCAAGAAATTATCAGAGCTCCACCCTTTCTATGAAGATATTGATATTATTGTCAATGCCAATCCTTACAGTTTGAGTGGTGAGCTGTGAAATTGTCTAGGTACCAATCTCTGTACATGTGTCCAAAAAGTATCCCAGCAATAGCAATGTGTGGTCTCCAGAAGGCAGCCACTGTAAGAAGTAAGAACATGTAATCCTTTAACTGGGAACAGTGGGGGACGTTTCGTTTACTTACCTGCTTCCACTCCATCTCCTCCCAGCTCGGCACTTTCGGAGTGATGGTGACGTCGGAGTCTAGGAAGGGCACCTCCAGTATACCCGCGGGGCTGATGCTCCTGTGATGGAGTGGGTGCTGTCCGTTGCTGTTCGTGCTGGTGTCCTTCTCCTGGACGTCACTCATTCTGCGGGACTCGGGGATGGAGGAAGATAGTGAGGAGGAGGAGGGTGATAACGACGCTCCACTGCTAGGTTTCATCAGATGGTTGCTACTGTATCTTGTGGAGATGCTCCTGTGGCCACCTGAAGACTGAGCCGGTAACTGGCCCTTGGTCTTTCTTCTGCCCTTATCCTGGCTACTGTCTATACTCATCCTGGGGGGCCTGAGTGCTGACTTAAACTGCAAGAAAAAGGAAACATGATTACACATGCTATCTGCCAAATACTGTTAGCCTTTCCATGGCATCAAATACACTATAGTTCATTCTTCTTTCCATTATAGCTCCAGCGTGGCTCTGTTGTTTTTGGGGGATGGAGATACAGAATACCTGAACAGACAGCTGTCTGCCCAGGTATTTTAGAGGCTTAATTCATATTTTACTGAATTCCATATTATATATTACTTTGACTCTCTTAATCGATCATTAACATGCTGTGTTCAATCAGATTTGTTAAGGACTGCATGCATTTTTCTCACCTTGTGTCTCTCTATTGAAGCCAGATAATCCAGGTCTGTCATATCTGATACCCCTCCGTGGACGATGAGAACTTTATTGTCAATTATGGTTGCTAAAGGAAGCAAGCTGAAGACATCCTGCAGCAACAGCAATATCTCCCTCCCGTGAGACTAAAATGGAAATTACGCTGATTGTATTGGTTTTTCAATTTGCAATGGATTTTCATTCAAAGAAAATACAATGACACATCCCTTTAACTGCCGTTGTATAAAGACACTGTATACATGCCTCAGTTAGCAGCTACACAGAGTTGTCAGAGTGTCCTGCACAAAACTGAAATAAGTTCAACCAACATGGAAACATTTTAAATTCCTCCTTGAAATGATTAGTAGTATAAAACTAATTAATGTCTGAATCTCTTGGTTACAATGATGAAAACTAGGCTGATGATTTCTGATGGCAACTTTTAGATCAGGCAACATTTTAATACCTTTTTTTTACCATGTGAATAGTTTTTGTCACAACATCTAAACAATCTTGATTTTGAGCTGCTTTGTGAATATTTCTTGAAAATGCCACCTGCAACAAGTTGCTGACAGTTTCCTGGTGTTACATGGGCTTTAGGTTTTTAAAATGGTTTCCCTGTGACAGCGTGAAAACCCTTCACTTGTATAAAAATAGTGTTTATTTTTGTGATTTATTTTGTGTTAATGACTTATTTTGTACAGGTACTTGTTTTCCTGCACTCACATTCAACAGTATAAATGCATATAATTATTTCACCAACATCTGAAACATTATCTTTATTCTCATATTTGTTTATTTTGTATATAAATGTTTAATAGTGTTAGTGGTTGTTAAATGTGTACATTAACCGAATCCAGAAAAAGGGTTTTATTTTTATTATTTATTTCTTTGCAGACGCCCTGCTAATATCACATTACAAAATATCACATTACAGATAAGAGCAGTTATAAAACACAATAGGTCAATAGTAAATAAGAGCAAATTCAAATAAGAGAAATCATTTCCATATGAGAATGTGGGCCTTGATTGGTAGGCCCATCAATTATTCAATGTGGTTTAGCAGTGGCAGGTGTGTATAAAAGGCTTCACCGGGCCTGCATATTCAGTCTTGTGGAGGCTGGGGTTTAAGAAGAAGCGCCAGTGGAGTGCTGCCAAAAAACATCCACCTGTGTCTGTATAGTGTTATTTGTGTAAACATCATCTGTTTTCCTTTATTTTGTTACTTGAAAGTGCTTAGTAGCATCTCTATTTCAACAGCTGCCTGATTTCCTGCCTTTCTGCCTGATCGCTTGTGCCTAATACTCACACTCCCCTAGCAAACTTTTGAATAAAAAACACAGTATTAATGCCCAGGTGATTATATATATATATATATATATATATATATATATATATATATATATATATATATATATATATATATAGTGATGCTGTTTAAATGAATATGTACAAATTAGGATTAGTGTTTTAGTTACAGAGCTCAATAGCAGAGCATGCTTTGAAACTAATTAATTTAAATTAAATCTGACAGCTAAAAAAATGCATAAGTAAACCTCAGTGATGCTATTACTTTATGAAAATGTTGTTCATGGCAGGGATTTAAAAAAAAAAAAAAAAAAAAAAAAAAGAAAACATGTCTACTTTTGTACTGCTTCTGCCTGAAATACACACAAGAACCTATAACTTTAATTACCGTACTGTGTGACAGGCAAAGTACGGCATTGCACATCATTATACTTCTGTTAGACTTAGCTGGGAATTGTAAAATCAGTTTTTGTATTTGTTTAACTTCAATAGGTTAGTAATGTACTTTAGCTTAGGTTTTGTATTCATGTATATGATTGATTAACCTTTTAAGTTTGACCTGGTGTCAGAGCAATAATAGTAAAAAAAATAAAATCTAGCAGAATATGATTTTTGTCTCCAGTTTATTATTAAAAGGGACAGGAAATTTAGATCCAGTACAGGGGCTGCTGTATATTTCAAATGAGAAACGCTGACTTTATCATTATTATTATTATTTTTTTTAGAAGTGCATATGTCCATATTTAATACTTTATTTTTAGGAACAATTAGCAGTGTGGCCATCAGTAAGTGTTGGTGGCTGCACTCTGAGATCATTGATTTAGAGTACAGTACAAGTAAAACCAAACTACTCACCCTGTATTTCTGCATAACTTCCTTCGTAAATCCATACCTGAAACAGGAAAAATGGAAAAAGTGATCATTATTATCATGATTATCATTATTGCTGTTTACAGCTGTATAAAGTACAGCCTTATTATCTTACAGTTCTCACAGTACAACATTTCTGTGCTAGACTGAGAGAGTAGCAGTAGTAAGGGTATTTATCACTTTGATTCCCAGCTTACTTACTGAATAGTAGAGTTTTTTAAAAATGAAAACAAAAAAAATAATAATGTTTTTTTCTTGTTACAAAACAACATGCAACCCCCAATCAAACTGTTTATTTTATCTCAGTTTTTGTAATTGGAAATCAAATAGTTAATATTCACGTCCTCCGTGGTATTGGGTAGTAGTGTACAGTATATTCATTGTCCTACTCTACTAAGTGTCAGCAAAGTGAGTTTCTGTATACAGTCAGCACTCACATATCTGACCCTGTGTAATTTTGACTTCAGTGATAGTTAAAATAGTGTGACATATATCTGATTATTTCATTTTGGCCAGTTCCAACCCTTGTCCATTCTTCAGGGAACACAAAAAAGGTACAATGTCAAAAATACATAGCTGAAAGGACTGTGTTTTAAAATAAGTAGGCTTCCATTTAGATATAGTGTAGTTGGTTTTGTTGGTACAGTACTATATTTTCAACAGAAGTATTATTTTAATTTAGAACAATATGATTCTGAAAATATCACTTGCCAAAAGAGACACGTGGACTGTAATACAGTACATACATTTAAATCCGGTACGTATTGTAGCAGTATGTAAAATTCCCCATTAATGACCCAAAAGCAAAATGATATCAAAATGTTACCCATGCACAGAACTGCTTAAAATATAAAAGGCAGTGCAATTTAGATTTTTTTTAAAAAAAGCACACCACCACAGTTTCCAGAATTAAAACAGTACCCAAAGTCAGTATTCAAAATTGCAGAATACAGTGCTCAATAAGGCCCTAATGTCACAGTTCACTTGCAAATAAAAATGCACAAAAGCAACTAAAGATCATAGATTTAAAAAAAATACATCACAGTATCTAAAACTGTTTAATGATTAACTGTTTTACATTACAATATCTGGTCTCGCTTTGTTTTTCTGCATTTTCGTCAGGTGAGACTGGAGGAAGCTCTGTGTAATTGCGCAATAAAAGCAGACTGATTTATGCATGCAAGAAAAATAAACACTGGCTGTGACGGATAATCAAATAAATTGTAACATTGAAGAGATGGGCTTTGTATCAGAAAACTGGTGTGACGGGTAAGTGCATTAATTTGTTACATTATATATATAATTGGGGTTGATTTTATTCTTAATACAAAGACGATAAAACAGGACTGATGCGTGTATCCGAGTGCTGACTGTATTCTGCATTTTTAACAAACTGCAATCTCTGCTCAAGCTCCAGTTGCCAGGCAACATCAATGAAACATCTCTACATCTCTCTAGATTTGCTTGTTGTTTTCTTATGTCAAAGAAGATATTTTATTCCAGTAAGTAGGCCTACTGGTAAAAGTTCTTAGATTTTGAAAATGCTTCTTAATTAATAAAGACAAATGCAATACCGTCCTTGGCAGAAAAGTTTACACAATAAAGGAGGAATATAAACTCCGAGGGATGTTAATATATATGTTGTAAAATATCCTGTAAACAGCATTTTTATAATATACCCCAGTATAATAAAGTTTGCAGTATATTTACATTATTTACATAATTAAATGTTATTTAATTTAATTTATATCAAATTTTGCTTTGATTCACCAGTAGAAGCATTTTGGATTTGAATTTACCTCAGATTCATAATGTGATCCTCATGATTTCCTCGGTTTAAATGCATATCATTGGGGTAGAGAAGTAGAAAGGCGAATAGGATTATTAGAATCTCCACTGACTTCTTCCCTCTGTCAACAAAATCGCCATTAAACACGTAAGGATTTTCAGTTGAGGGAAGTCCATTCTGCGGAGATGAAAAAATAATAGATGTCACTTGAACTATCTATGGTTAAAAAAAACATCAGTGATACTTTTAAAATGTTAATTAAAAAGGAATTAAATGGACAAAATCTTTTAATCTTTGAAAAGTACTCGGGTCTAATAAAAACCTCAGAAAATATAATCATTGGCTAACAATCTAAACTGAATGTTTAAACAAGATGGTGTTAATATCAATTTAACTATATTTTCCACAATTTCTGAAATTATTTTAGGCAATATGGTGGAGCATAATATGATATTTAAGAATGCATTATTATTTTTTAGTGTTTCACAGGTTTTACGACTAGTCTCACAGTTCCCATTTGTCACTAATCTTAGATGACCTAATGTTACCAAGATCATTACTAATCGGAGTTTGTAAAACCAGCCCATTGTTCTTCCTATGTTACTGAAGAAAATATGGATATCATTTATCAGGGCATATGTGTTTTAACACAGGTGCCTGTTTTAAAGAAAAATGACAGTATTTTTACCTTGTAGAATATAAGCAGCAGATCATCCAGTTTTCCATGTAAATCACCTAGAGAATTGAAACCAAGCACATGACCTTGATACTAGATTACGTGCACATATCAATGTGTTAAAAGCACTTTCCATTGTAAAATATGGATGAAAAACCTGAAAGGCAGCCAGTTTAACCAAAGTATTCTGACAGTAGGATGCAAGGAGGCCCTACCGCAGATTGTGATTTCCTTGGTGTAGGATGTCGACAAGTGGATGATGTTTGGCATCTTCTTCAAGAATTTCTTTGTTTCATGTAGTAACTGTAGAACATAGCGGGCATGTAGGTGCTAAATGAGCAGGACAGAGAGCCATTAGATTAAATAACAATTTGGACTTCCAACAATTTTCTGGATAAAAGATGCTGTCTCCTGTATTTTCTTTCAGTACGCCAAACTCATATCCTGGTTGTTCCTAGAAATAGCATGGTGCTTAATTGGCCAGTCACACTAATATGTTCCATTCATTGAGTGTTATTGTTTCTAAATACAATTAAAACAATTGAATCCAATTCATTGAGTTATTCAGTTGTGTTTGTGTTTGATACTTAGCTAATTGACATGACTCTATGGGTAGAATGTCTTGATGACAGATTACTTTTTGGTTATTAAGTATAGCGCTGGGTTTGTCATCATTACACAATTTCCTCACTTTAGTTTAAGGATCCATTAATAGGCATGGTTAACAATAAAAGATAACGATTTATAATACTCGTAAAAGCTTAATGCTGTGTTTCAAAGTGATTATAAGGCTTTATGAAACTCTATTGTTATTGCTTGTTATTGTTCATGATAACTGAGTTTTATTTGTTATACTGTCTTCTTCAACACAGTGATAAATGTGTTATTAATGATTTATATGGGATGCATTCTAACTTAAACTTTTACCTGAATTTTCTCCCATTGAACCAAAGCCATGTTTAGCCACATTTCACCTGCTATGTAAAATAGCTCAGAAGAATGCACTGCATCATTCTTTTCTATGGACTGCATGATATCAGTTTGTATACATTTAAATCAAATATATACACCATGTACCTGCTGCTGCTGCTTGAATGCTCTGAGCAATGCGTTAGTGTGTGCAACAGTGAGGGGGAAGGAGAGATGGGGGCCAGGGTAGGAGTCTGGAACCTCAATCTTCTCGTACTTTGCTGCTCTGCCTTCCTCTTTCATGGGGTCACTTGTGGGGTCCAGGAACTGGGAAATCAAGTCTGTAAAAAAGAAAGGGTTATCCTATTATTTGATCACCAGAATTACTACACTTTAAACTCTGAATCATGATGTGAAGAGTATTGTAGCCCCTAATACAATACAGTAAAACCTCTATTATTTTAACTTATTGGGATCAGGGGGTGTTCGAATAATCGAATTACAACTATTAACTTGTTTAGATGACTTTCCCAAACAATAAACCTCCTGAAGATTGATATAATACAACCCCATTTACCTTTAAATACCAGAGATTGAGGACTGAATAGCCCATTTTCTATGACAACAGAGCACAACACTGCACACAAAAAGACTAAGGGGGGTGTTCGGATAACATTTGTGACAAAATTTTACCCAGGCTGCAGGAGAAGAACAACATTATGTAACGGAGACTGTCATTACAGATTGTGATAAATAGGCAAAGTGTGATCAGTAGTCATGTTTTATCCTGGATGCACCTGCAGTTGTAGGTTTGTGTTTCATTATTTTGTTTTGTGCTAGAACTAATGTTGAATCCAGAATTGCTTAAATGCTTGAAGTCTGCGGTAACTTCTACATACAGATGGATCTAAAGTGTAATGCTTTAGGACAGCCCTGACGGTGAAAAGCAGGCAGCACGTATTACTTTATGTATTGTTCTAGGAAAGCCTTTCGCTTACAAATCCACAATTCTGGAGAAAAGAGAAAATCGCAACAGGCTATCCAAGTTCATCCAGAGAATAAGAGATCAGGGGTTGTGTACTGAAAGCTAGAAGCACACAAGGCGATGTGAAGGAGAAAGGAGCCTACATCTTCGGAACAAGCATCAGAGGCATCAGTTCTCATTGAAGTACCTTATATTTCAACTCAATTAAAAGACTAAGTGCTAGTCTTCAAGTGTTCTCAGTCACACACACACCCCCCTTACTAGTAAACAACAGCATGCTTGTTGCATTTGCATCATCATATTCCAGGAAATGAAGACACTTCACACCACTTACCATTTACTTGCCCTCAAGTCATTGCAACAGAGGTTTTGCATTTCAATTAAATCTTTCGTCACTGTACGGTCAGCCCCGTGCCAGTTAAATGTGTAGTGTTCCATATGGTTCTGAAGACAGTTAGCCCAGGTTGGAAATATCAGCTCTGCACAATATGGGTTTCTTGTAAAATGTGAGAAACACAATAAAAAATCAACTTGGCTAAAATATGGAAGAATGTAGTAAACAGACACCAATGAATGATATTATAGTGTAAAACCGAACACTGACAAATGATTACACTCCTTTAAAAACATTATGTAATGTATAGTGACTTGACTCTCTGGAACAACAACTTTTTTTCCCCCCTCTAAGAAGGTGCTTTTTTTTTTGTATATACCGAATGGTGCAGTGCATAAAAGCTTATGTAAACTGTGACACACCGGGAAATTTATAGATGGTAGATTAAAACAGGAATTGGACAACAATAACAGATGAGAGCAGTTGGAGTATACACTTGAACATGAGTGGATTGTGGAAGGCTCATCCTTCATAATAAAGACTCTGAAAACATTCTACATTCTCCTAACCATTTCATTACCACACAAATGTCAAGTGGCCTGCACAATCTCAACACGAGGACACTTGTTTAATAAAACCAAGCCTTTGCATTTAGCAAGACTATTTCCATGCAACAAACAACAAGCTGTTCTAAAGCCTAATTGCTACTGTGGTTAAAAAGAAAGGTAAAGAATATTCAAATCCTTCAACCCAGACAAAAACCAACAATACAGACAAGGGTCACTATAATCCAGCTTTGATTTTGTCAGAAGAAAAAGTAATTTTAGCAAAGAACAGTACACTACTTTGAATTCTGACTGAAAGAAGGATCCGTTACCAAGACTGCAGGTTGCCAAGGTTCTTACTGTGTGACTTATTCAAACAGTTTTGATTAACCCTACAATCTGTTCAGTTATAATTGGCTTTTTCTACCCCATTGTTTTGAAGTGGTGATTATTGTAATTGGCTGCACACTGACATAATAGCATAACGCAGTGGCTATGCACATAATAAAACAAGCAGTCATAACATGATAATAAGGGTAGCTTTTACATTAGCAGCTCAGAAACTTGCATCTTTCCAGGTTGCTAAGCAACCCAGTCTCCTCATGCAGTTAGCATTCTTTAAAGCAGCAAAAGAGGAGCTCAATAATATAGTTAAATTGTGTTCTTTTGAATTATACATGTATTATACATGTTGGGTAATTCCCGTTCAAGTGGACTACATTCTAGGGAGGCGTGACCTTCATTTGTGGTTGAAAAGGCAAGCGAATAACACTGGTTTATTGTTGTGTGAATCGAGAAACAAAATCATATATCGGTCTAGATAGGAAATAATAACACAGACACAATATATGATTATATTGACGGTTTCTTAATTAAAATGTATTCCTCATATCGGAGTAACCCTAGTGCAGCACCTTGCCTTATTTTTTATATTAATTAATTAACTTAACAGGCCGACTACTGGCACACAAACCGTTAAATAGTTTTCAATTGTGGAGAACACCATAGGCAACATTATCGCTTTTAACAACTTTTTGTGCATACCTTTTTGTTGGCACAGTTTTGGCCAAGAAGTCCCATTACAATGAATACTAAGTTATTGGAATACTGTGTGCTGATAAGTGCCCTGCTGAGTCAAGTACCCCAAAATGATTTTAAATTGTTGGTAATACTTGGTGTCGATAAGTGTCCTATTGAGTTAGGGACCCCAGGATGGTTTACCCTTTGTAGTGCATTATATTTTATTGGCAAACTGTGCTCAGAATTTAGTCCCCTGTGCGACTGTGGTTATTGTGATTTGATCAATTAAAAATCTCTATACAAAATCACAATTTCAGAAGGAAGTCTTAGACATGTTGCATTTTTCTACTCTGATGCATTATGAGCATCAACAATTTACTCCAAAGTCTCCACTAGTGTTTTCTACTATTATAACAACCTTTACTTGCATAAAGAAGGAAAAACATTGAGTGAAATAGCTCGCATCACTCGATTTTCAAGGTGTGGTATACAAAGCATAAACGACAAGTACAGAGAAACATCATCTGTAATTGACAAACCCAGGACAGGAAGACCCAAAAAGCTGTCTAACAAGGATGAGCAATACTTGAAGATAATATCCTTAAGGAATAGAAAGAAGACAAGCGTTGAATTGACAACAGAACTGGCAGAAGGCACAGGTGTCGTTGTAAATCAAATCAACAGTACAAAGGTCACTCTTGAAATCAGGACTTAAAGGATGTGTTGCAGTAAGAATACCTCTGTTAAGAAAGGGGAACAAGACTAAAAGGCTAAAATGTGCACAATAACACAGAAATTGGGCTATGGAACAATGGTCAAAGGTGCTTTGGACTGTTGATGGATGGACAACAACACCTGTGCTTTCTGCCAGGTCTGTTGTCAATTCAATGCTTGTCTTCTTTCTATTACTTAAGGATCTTCAAGCATTGATCATCCTTGTTAGAAAGCTTTTTGGGTTTTCCAGTCCTGGGTTTGTCAGTTACAGATGATGTTTCTCTGTACTTGTTGATTATGCTTCAGATACTACACCTTGAAAATCAAGTGATGCGAGCTATTTCACTCAATGTTTTTCCTTCTTTATGCAAGTCAAGGTACAGCAGTGTACATAAAGAATCCCTTTAAAATATTAATGATGCTCTACCCCATTTATGCATATTTGTTAAATCCTTGTCATTGCTTCAATATATACAAAAAATAAGGGAGTACCGTAGATCACTATGATATGAGTAGTAAACTTAATTAGAAAAAAATCTTTTCAGGATTCGATCCTAATAGTCTGGGGTTCCAAAGCAAGCTTGCCAGCAAGTGAGCCACCGCCAACACCAGTTTGCAGTACTTTTAACAATGCGTTTTTTGTACTTTGAAACCTATTTATAATTAAAAAATAGTAAAAGTCCATGAGATCCCTGCTCCAAGCCAACCATATAATTGAAATTGGGTTACATTTATTTAGTCACTTTTAGAAGGTTACACTAGTAATGTTTTGCAAATGAGTTAATGTATATTATATAATTATACATTTTTTATTTTATATATTGATTACTATATAGTATTGTGTTAATAAACTAACTGTTAACAGTTTAGTTCCCTTTAAAATGAAGTACACTAGCACAATGTAGCACAAGCATGTGCAGTAGCACAAGTTTTGTGTCATTATATATATTGTGTTACATTTTAAAAATGATATCGAAAGCCGCAGGTGTCTACAATCATATTCAATAGGACTGAATAGATGCCCGGGTGGGCAGTATTTTGTCATTTTGTCCTGATATAGAGCTCTATTACTTACAATACTCATTAAATTATGCTGTTCTATTAATCTGTCATAATGACGATCTCAGGTTAGAAATGTATAAAATATTATTTTATCCTTGCACATATAGCCATATAAGCTGGACAGGATGAAAATAAAATGTGCTTTAATGTTCTTGTGCTGTGCTTGTTATTAGAGTTCTGTATTAATTAATTTGAAATATTTTCTTTGTGTGCCCTTTAATTTTACCTACATTTTACTCTTACATTTAGGATGGCCACTAATGTTCCCTCAATACTGCTTTATCTTTCCACAAGAGCTGAGGAGGATTGAAGGTCACTGGTCTGATTCTACTGCCAAGCTAATCTCCTTGGGGTAGACACCTGGCCAGTACAGCTGCTGTTTTTGCTGATTTTGCCCCCAGAGCCAATTCAATACTCCCTGTGGGATCCCAAGCAAAATGCAACAACCAAGCACAGCCAGAAACCTGTGTTCACCCTGCACATCTCACAATTGTGTCTTTCCCAGAGGCCGTCCATTGATCTTCGGGCTTCCTGATCAGGAAGTGTGAGGCAGCAGTCGAATTATGTATTTCAAATTGATAAAAAAAAAAAAAAAACTATAAATAAAATTGCACGTTTACCTGGGCTTTCCCCACCAAGGTGAGTGAAGTTGTCCAGCATGAAAGTGAAGAAGCTGGACAGCTGTGTGGGAGGGGGAAGAGATTTTGATTTTTACTGGTTCTGATATAGACATTTACTTTACATGCAAGCAAATAGTTTTTTTGAAAATCTGGCAAATTTTGTAATTGTCAATTAAAGACTAAAAGACTCTTCCTACTACGTAAGGTCCAAGGGTAAACAATACTCTACTTCTACAAGAGAAAAGACCCACCGCACTAAAGTATGGGGGAAATAACTAAAACCTGATAAAGACAGTGAAGGCAATGAACAAAGCACAACATGTTTTAATTGTTCACTACTGGAGTCTTGAAATGAGTGTCTGTATCAATGAATACAGACAATATGCAAGTACTGACCTGCAGCTGGTCCTGCTCCCCAGCATACTCTATGGACTGGAAGATGCTCCATGTGTATCGTCGCCTGATCTCTATCCGAGCCATGTAGCGCCTGTACCAGCGCTGGATCAGAACTGCTGCTTTAATAGCTGGGACACAAAATAGAATACCATGTCAGAACAGAATATACCGTTATACCCAGCACAGCAGTTTTGGTATACGATATGCTGTGTTCTCTCTGGACCAAAGAAGGGCAATGGATTTGGAGGAAGGGCACAATCGTGTCCTGGAAGGGGCAACACCCCAGGGGGGAAGGTGTACATTTTTTTTCTTTTAATCCATATCCATATGTTTTTTGATAGACCAATCTATGCAACAGGTCGCAAGCAGGGCAGCTATATGTATATGTATTTTTGTTTTTTTGTTTTCCAGTATTAGCTTAATTTGATGTAATATCTTCAATTTAAAACATGCATTTTTAAGACATTGTTGTCTGCAGTACTCACTAAAATTCCATAGAGTAAAAAAATGTCTGTGAACATAAAAGAAACGTCTTAAGCGAGTTAACCAGAAAAACACTGAAACAGGTTAATATGGTTTTATAATTGACTGCAGACAGAGATACTAACTCAAAACAAATGCTATAATTAAGTAAACATCTGGTGCCTCACACAGTAAAGAAAATTACAGGCTCTGTTGGGTGTATAATCCCACAAATCTGATTTTGAGAACAAAACACATCAGGGATTTCCAATAGCAATGGGCCATCTCGTAGGAGCAGGGCTGCTTAAGAGATCAGGAATTTGATACTGGGACACACCGGGGGGAAATAAATTATGCGTCAATAGCACAATTGTTTCTTAACGAAGTAAAATCCCCATTGAAGTTTGAAAACTTGAAATAAGCAACATTAATTAAATGGCTAATCATTATTCTTTAGATGCATATTTTTAGTTTGGTAACATTAACAGGTATTTTTCCAACACTTGCACACACAGACACACACACACACACAGACAAATACATGCAAAGCACGTGTTGCTGCTGGAATGGACTCAGACCCAGGCGCTATAACTGTTTCTCAAAATATGTTCTAATGGATTGACAAGCCATTTGGCCATTTTCGGATATGCTGTCGCTGTTTGCCCCTATTACAATCTTGACATGACACAACATAGACTCCACAAGGTGCTGGGAAGTGTCTTGAGGGATGTTATTCCATTCAATCATTAATATAGCGAAGGACAAAGGTTTTGCATCTCCCTATAGAGTTAACTAATTTTGCTTCATAAAGTCAAATGAAACCTGCTGAATAATGTTACGTTAACATATTGAATTACATCCAGCTTTGTTGAGTGTGTGTGTGTATGTGTGTGTGTGTGTCTGTGTGTGTAAGTGTGTGAGTGAACTTTATAGTGAACTTTATAGTGAAGGTGGACGCCCAGCTTATATTGTATTGTTTGGTGTAAACCTTTTGTTTGCCCTGTGTGTCTTTTTCTTTGTGTCTTTTTGTTTAATAAATGTGAGATTTGCACTTTAAACTGCAGCTTCTGTCTCCGAGTCTTTAATTGCTGCCGGTAACATCTTTGGACGCAGCGCTATCGTGTCACAAGGTCATTCAAGAGGGTTGTGGTGACCATTGTAGATGCCTGCTGTTTGCTCCTCAAACCGTTCTGGCACAGTGGATGAGTGAACTTCCGTCTTGAAAGTAACCATTGCCATCAGGGTGCAAGTGCCGCATTGATGCCTGGACTTGTTCTACACCGATACTTAAGTAAACTACCACAGTGTATGCCAGGAGAGTTTAGTTATATATATATATATGTATTACTCTTTGGATACATATTCTTCATTGGACAGTTGGTATACTTGTTATACACCAGTTTGAAATTTGTATTCCATGTTTGGTCTCACAAACACTGTAGCTCAACCACAAGCTGAACACCTGCACCACATAGCAATGGGACCGAGGAACACTTTCTATGAACAGTACCAAGGGCTAAGGCAGTAGACGGAGGCAGACAGCTTTACACACTGAATCACAGGAAGCCATGCTCTGGGGTGGACAGCAGACTTCACCACACAGTATACAGTAGCTATAAGAAAACTAATTTCACTTCATCAGTTTTACTACTGATGCTGTCTAGTGCCCACTTTAGTACCAGTATGCTTAAGTGCACTCCTTGTAGTAAAAAAATATTATATACTTGCATGAAGGAAGTGCACAGGGGTTGTAGAATTGATTAGAGCAATTTTTCAATTCCAACTTTTTCAAAGGTCCCCCATCCTCCTGACACCTACCCAGGTTCTTGGGTATCTGAGTTAATGGAATAAGCAGCTGATAATCACAGAGATTTCCACTTGTGCCTCTTAGCCGCAGGTGAAGATATTAGAATAAATGAAGGAAGTTCCAAAAAAGGATATTATGCCTGTGGCAAGGTAAGAGGTGAAGTGGGGTTCATTTAGTGGAGAATATATCTAAAGCACCAATGCCCTTGTTCCTATATAGTATCCAGGATAAAACTCTATATGCCAAGGGTGACCTAGCCTAAGTGGAACCACATAAGAGTTTCAAATTAAATCCCTGGTCACACAACAAGGGAAGTACAGATTCAGAACCAGACACTGAACAACAGTCAAAAAGTCTGGTGCCAGGTTGTGTAGGACTTTGTTGGTGATTTCATTTCGATCACATAGGCAACTGGGAGACAGTAAAGAAGAAAGAGAATTGGGTGCAAATGTGAACAGTTTTAGTTTGGGTTAAGGTCTGGTTAGGAGAGAAAGAAAGTAGAAGTATCTACACATTGACACACAGAGATGATAGTGAACAGTGAACAGGGCCCTGGCAAATCCATGCAACTCATTCTTTATGTAAATGTAGTGTTCACTAATATAAGGAACAGTGGCAACAGCCATGCAAAGTCCTAGAGGCCACTAAACCTATCCCTCAAAGCTCCACAAGCACACCTCAATACTGACCTGAACAGCCCCTGCAATTTAGTCCTGGGTCTCACTCAAGACATTGCACTGTATTGCATGATGGTTTTTTGATGAGCATTAAAACCACGAATCTCATTTTACTGGTACAATTACACTTTTTTTGCAATTAGAGAACACTATAATGCAGTTTAGTACATTGTAATGCAGTTTAGTGGGCACCAAAGTATTTACAGTGTTTAATTACAGCTGAATAAATGGCACTTAAAATCAAGGCTTACCAATTCAATCCTGAACAAAAAAACAAACAAACAAAACCATTTAAAAAAGAGAGAGATTGCTTGTTCAAATATGAGCTGGTGCTGGTATGTAAGTTTGCTCAGTGGCCCCAGGAGTGAACAATAGAGGACAGCACAATGGAGAAGCACATTCATTACTGCTTACCTAGTGCCGGAGAGGGAGCCTTGGGAGACTCATCTGCACGTTGAGTAATTGAATAAAAGAATTTGTAAGTCAACTCTAGGGAATTGAGAAAAGGAGAAATTAATAGGGCACAGAGGAAGAAAGGCTAAGGATAGAAAATATAAACAAGATTTTTTTTTTTTTTTGAAAGTAGAAGCAATGAATAGATGCCCCTCCTCACACACATCCCTCACCCTGCCCGCCACCACCAAACTAAATTATGAGGCCATCAATCCTCCCGCCTTATCGATTGTGGTTCAATATTACTTGTTCAACATTATTGACCTTCTGGTAGCTCTTCAATGTAGCATCTGTTTGATATTTTACAAACTGAAATCCATGTTTGTTTTCAGAGGGTGGGCTCTTTGTGGTCACTGAAGAGGTGCAGAAGCATTGCTGTATCAGTTTGATAGAGGTTATGGACTGAATCTTCATTGTGCACTGAGAAGTTTTTTTTGAGGCAAGATGTACAGTATATCCTGTATTTGTTTATGAAGTGTGTATTGTGCTTGATAGCAGGATGAGTAATGGGCCGTACAAAACTAACCAAGCCAATGCCCACTTGTCCGCTTCAAGAGATACAGTCTTTTCAACACTGTTCTGGGTGACTTATTTACCATTTTTTAAATGCCCCAGTTAGAAGTTGCCTCTTAAAAGTGAAGTGCCCTAAAGTTTCAAAACCCACACTTTATTAGCTACATTTTCACTTCTGTCATAATTGTACTGCCAAACTTACCTGAAGTACGCTTTACAGCAGCCCTCTCCTATATAGGTGCACACCTATTAAGGTTCCCCATGCTTTCTTAGTTAGAAATTATGTGTAACTCTGCTTGTACACATGTGGTGTGACATCCACCTTTACTGAAACTGACAGGTGACTTACAGTTCCCTCCGAAAGGGACACTGTGTCTAGAACAGATAGCATCCGGGACTCTGATACAGTACTTACAGACCAACATACTTCGAGTTCAGCTATTTTTGTTTCTGCTACCCCTTTTAGATGGTTATGGCATCACTATCTCCTTATTCCCATCCACTATCTCCTGATGAAGGGAACTATGTGGTCCTGGAAGCTTGCAAGTGTGCCTATTTTAAGATGAGTTAATGTAGTCATTAAAAATAACCTGAAAGTACTTGCTTTGATCATTGAATACACTGTTCCAATACTGAAAGCAAAGCGGTAAACTCTGTCACCTATTGTACAACCAGACACTCAACTCTAGACTAGTCAGATTTGCCACAGTACCGTTTAGTAGGTACTGATTTAAACCAGCACAGAGCCGAAACTAGTCACTAGACATGAAATAGCTGTCTACAATACTGAAGATTACCTGAGGGAACTGAAAGAACAGTTGTGCTAATAACGATCTCTCACAATAGGAACATTGCCAGAAAAAAATAAAAGGCTCTTCATTTAATATAATTATACAGATCAAGATGAGGAAACCACAGAATTACCATTAGCAGATTGTGGATATTATCATATTCAAGTGAATTATTTAACATTGTTAAATACAGACCCAGATGTCATTTTGTGAAATGTTGTAAAATGTTATTGTTCTTTAATGTATTGAACAACCTTAGCCATGTTTGATTTTAATATAATCATTTAAATTGTATTCAAATTCAAAAAGGGGATACCAGATGTTATGCAGAGAACATCACAAAAAGCAAAGTGAAACACTGAAGCTGGAATCCTGCTGGTTCAACCTAAAATTCATGTTTCATTAATTTCCGGCAAGCATTTCTGTATTCTAGTAAGTCATAAAGTGATTCCAAAACCAAAACAAAACACTGCTTCAGTATCCATGGCCTTTTTCCAATGGAGCATTGATAACAACTTGACTAGTAAAATAACATATTATTTATAATATTATTTTAAAAAAAACTTCTGAATGAATCAACTAAGGGGGGAGAAAAAAAAGGCAAAAGGATGTCGCTATCAACAGGTAACAACATTCAGTGCCTCATGGCAACCCTCCATGCCTCTCAGCTTTACAGACAGACAGCAGCACTCACCTTTCTCTGATTGCTTTGCTTGGCTCTCAGTGGCAACAGAAGTGCCACATCCCATGGCTACAGCAGCTGTGTGTGTTCATCTATTCAGCCTCACACAGCCCAGGCGTTGGGAAGGAGCTCTCTTACACCAGCCTTGTGAATGGGCGCCTCTAGGAAATCCTTCGAAGCACATTACTGTACTGAAGAAAAAAAAAAAAAACGGAGAAAAGGAGAGGTGTGCTGCAAGTGCTAGAGCTGCTGCTGATTATTATTGCAGTATCATCTGAGGCAGACACGTGAGCCTGCAACTTGACTCTTCCCTTCCATCACCGATTATGACGCAGAGACCATCAACAGCAGCCTCATATCACTGTTGCTTCAAGACAAAGCCTTCTGCGTTACCTATTAGAGTGCTGTTCCTGCCTGCTTCAGGCTGAGTGGTTATCAGTCTGATTATTACCTGTTTGTCGGCAGAACCGGGGACCACTTGCAAACAACGATGTAGCTGAGTAGTTGACAGCTCTCATCATTGTCAGGAACAGGGTTACTAAAGTACATGTTTCATAGGGCAGCAGTGTGGAGTAGTGGTTAGGGCTCTGGACTCTTTTTATTTATTTTAAAAATGAAGGCATAGCCAGTATTTCAAAGACAGCATTCTAGATTAACTGCTGAATCCTCTGTAAATTTGCTGTAGGTCACTTGGTCTGGAAAACTTTAGCAAAATGAAAAGGGAACTACAAGAGATAAGACTTGGTTATTAAGAATTCCTGCACATTGAAAAAACCTCTGGGCCCCTCCATTCTGTCATGGTTTATCCTCTTATGTTAGAAACGATGAACTCAATAAATTATTTTACATTCCACTGTAACTGGGGTAACGGGAATGGGTCATGGAATATAAAACGACTCACATGCTGTGATGTGTCTTTGTAAACACAAATGCACAAAGGATAAATTATGTACTCTTTTTACATCTAGGGGAAAGTGTTTCTTTGAAACAGTGCTTTAATTACCAAGTCTAAAGTCGCTCTGTGCAGGATTCACATAGGAAATACCTTGTGATCTTTTTTAATGTACGCCCTTTATTCATTCATACAGCTTTTTATTTTTATCAAAACATTACCAGTTTTAATGAAAGCTGTAATTAAGATTTTTTTTTTTACTCAGTAGTAAGAAAATACCTTATTTATATCAAATCAAACGAGAACTTTTTAAAAATTGTCTGGACCCAATTTACATAAGCTGAAATAATGAATGTGCATTAATGCATATACTGTATAGCCTAAGCATCTGTATATTTTAGTACCATCTAATTTCTGGTCTCCTTATTAACTACAAGTTTAAATAATAATAATAATAATAATAATAATAATAATAATAATAATAATAATAATAATGACATTAAAACTGCAGCTCAGCAGAATTCCTATCTAAACAAGCATCTGAATACAGTAGTATTCACTGTATCATTTTCCCCTAGCTTACTGCATGCAGCTACTGTACTGGTACACACTGACCAGCCTGATACACACAAACACTGATTCAAATACAAAGACAAAAAGGCATTTGGAAATTGATTAAATATACCTGTAATTCAATTTAGTACAGTCCGGCAGTTCGTCCACAAACAGAGAATTATAGCAAAGCTTATTCCTCCAGTTCTCAATGATGTAAATGAGCCTCCATGCTGTGCATCATTCATTCACCTCCCAGAGTGATGTGATCAGTCCTTCTTTATTTAGAAAGGCTGGGGGTGGGCACAGCTGCAGCTTTCCCACCACAGGCAGCAGCAGCTTCTCGAGCGGCTGACAAACAGCTCTGTGTAAAGAACACAGGCACTGTCAGGAGCACACACACACTACAGTACATCCCTACTCAACTAAAACCAGGTGCAGGAGAAATGATCCCTATTCACAGAGTCATCATATGGCTACATTAAAGAGATACAGCTCTGTATTGACTTACGTAACCATGAAGTTGCTGTATTAACTGTAATTACAATTGAGTCCTAGAGAAAGTAATGTCATTTGAGATCTCTTAATTTGTCTGAATTTGAATAATATTTGTTTCTGTTTAATTATATATGCTCTTAATCATCATTTGCTACTGTTTCAGGTGCTCTTTTAGGTTCAGCTGCACAATAAGGGAAGCAGTGAAAAATGGCACTGAAAAAAACTGAACCAAAAGCTTAAGATAACTATTTATATATATACAGTACATGCTGAGACTGACCCCAGTGCAATGTCAGGCCAAAGGGTGGGAAAATAAGGTGCTGGCCAACATCTGCTTGCATTCTCCGATCTCTAGCAGCCTCCAATTGTCCCAGGTAAATTTTAGTTCTAATAACCTTTCCTGCTGGTTGCTCTCCTGGATGGAGGAATGTCATTCTCTGTGTGCAGCTATTGCTGATATTGGCGTGAGCTGTTGGAGCCAAAATGAGACCAAGGCCTCCTCTTCCCTGTTGTACTTGCCCCATGACATCACTGATACAAAGGACAGCCTTTGCATCTTCCATGCATCCTTTGCTGCCCATTTTCCCTTACACACTCGTCATGCAATTCCATGACTGTAATTTCTTAGTGAACCCTAGCACACCAGAATTTCTCAGTTAGATCTGAGACTGGCAGCTACAGTTTTTCTTTACCATAGAGTGCTACCCTGCCAAGGCACCGTTGAACTCCCAGCCATTTTCTATTGTATAAACTAATCGAGGCTTCCAGTCTCTCTGATGTTGACAGGGAAACCTCATACACAGTAAGCAGCCACAGCAACCTTGGATCAAACAAAGCACCAGACTTTAAGCTTGCCGAGTAGGAGCCTGACCAAACTTCACACATTGCTATAGAACTTTTGCATTGATACTACTGGAGATAAATGTTGATACACATAAAAACTAAAAGCTAACAGTTTAAGATGAGGCAAGGTGTTTTAATCTTTCAGGAGACAGTGTAAAAAACAAAACAAAAATAGTTAAAGCTATAATACTTAGGCATTGCTGCTTATAATTTATTTTTCATACAGCATTAGAAAAGCAATATTAACTTTTGTAACCAGACAGTTCCTGAGAACTTCAAGAATAAGTAACGGGTTTCCGAAAACCTATTGCGTTAACCGTCCCCAGGTGTTGCTAGCACTGTATAAATAATGTGCCTGTAATTTTTCTTTTCATTGTTAACATCCTGACAACTTTTTACACTTAGAACTTTAAAGTCTGTTTCAAAGCTCTTCAAAATGTTCGCTCTAGTGCACTGATAGTGTAAGGATTATTGCTCATATTATCAAACAGGTAACACAGCAATAACGATCCATGATGTGGTACGGAACAGAAAAGCCAGAGCGCTTGTTATGTTTTGTTTTTTTTATCACTCTTTCTGCAGTGATTTAGAGCAGGGTTTCCTAATCCTTTAAGGTATCGAAGAAGGCTCCATTGCGGCTCTGTGTTACTGTAGATTTAAATTTTTGGGTGAAACTTTTAAAAAAGTGACTCATTCTATAAATGAATATGTGCAGTCATATAACCAAACCTGCAGAGCCTGGCTCTTTTGCATATTAAGGCGTTTGATGTTTGCGATGTGTGTGGTCGCTGATTCCCGCCCAGTCATGGCCCGGTTACATTGAAATCTGGAACCAAATTTCCAGTCTTCCATTCATTCCCTAAATAGTTACACATGATGAGCATAAAGTAACACCACACAGAGGCTGAATGAGATGTTGAATAGGATTTTGATGCCAGATTAGCCATCCCTTTATTTACTTTATTATTTACTGTTCTCATTGACGTTGAAACATTTACATGCCTAATATAAAACCAAACGCAGCCAGTCTGAGCACAGGCAGCACAGTCTAATCAGAAAGGCATATGGAAGCAGATGATCTCTTTTCACTTGAGTTAATTTGTGTACTTTTCACTTAATTATTTAGACCTTCTCTGTAATTTAATTTATAATTAGGGCTAAAAAAATAATATTAAAGCCGTTGCTATTTAATAGATTGTGGTTAAGTCCTATTTGCCGAGAAACTTCAAGGACTCTGCCCATGTCATTAGCCCTCTGTACAACACTTCACACAGCTCTATTTGGGTTAGGATGGAATCTCAGGCTTACAATTTCCTCAGCGTCCCCTGTGTGAAGTCACATGCTCATGGACATACTGTACGGTACTACAAATGACTTGTTTTCTGGAAACTTCTGTTTTATAAGTCAACATACGTATTTAATGTAAAGAAAAGCGTTTTTCACTGTTGTGTTGAGAGACAGGCCTTTTGATGCAGGGCAGATAATATACAGAATCATTTTCCTCAGTTGTCAGTTGGGGTTCCCAATTCAAAAATGTTTTTGAAAAGAGTTTGAACAAAAAGGTTTGAAAATACAGTACAGTGCAAAGCATGATTTTATTTTTCTAATAGAAAATCGTTTACTGCTATGAAACTAGAAGGAACCAGTTTAGAGGCAATACAGTATATTTTAAGTTGGTTATTACTAGTATTAGTTTATTTTAAGTAAGTGGTGTGTGTAGAATTACTGCATTAAAAAGGCAAGCGCTGGATGTAATATTCTCAGAATCCTATTGTAAGTGACTCTGCATATGATGCACAGTTCACAGCCTACCTCTGTAAAGCGCTTTGTGATGGTGGTCCACTATGAAAGGCGCTATATAAAAAAATATATTATTATTATTATTATTATTATTATCATCACCTGGTGTGGCAAATAACAGCTTGTACTGTGTATCTGTCTGGACTTCAAGTTGACAAAGCTTTATCTATATAAACAATGCTTCCATCTGCTGGATTTTAAAGGAATTATGCTTCATTAAACAATTCAAATCAACCGCTCCCTACACCCCACAAGCAGGGCTTCTTCCTTTCTGATGGAATGATTATTTCATTCCAGTCCTTCGAATCCTGCCCTCAGACGACGAACCGGTACTTGGCACGTGACATTTCTATTTACTCTTAGCAATAACCATAAGCTACATAAATAGAATAGGAATTTAGCTCAGCCACATGCTCTCCATTGGATGTTAGGCAGTGTAGACTGATGGCCCTCAGCAAGAGGCGGCTCTTAAGTGACAAAGACATTATCCAACTCCCATACAAAAATAAAAAATAAAAAACAGCCTTCGTATACACAGTTGGGTGTACATCATTCCTTATGTAACCTATAATGTAGTGGTTATCACATCTGCTTTATACCCAGAAGGCCCTGCATGGAGACAGTGGTATTTATTTTTCCTTTAGCAATAAGCAACATTAAATACATTCAATTTACATGGAGAGAGATTAAGAGTTTTTACCACAGTTTTAAGAATTCATTTTTGTACCCCACCCACCGCAAAAAAAACCCTTAATGCACATTTGTGATAAATCAGTTGCTAGGAACTGGACAAGCATTCATGTTTCTTCAAAAGACAACACAAGCTGTACTGTATGTAAATTACATTTCTAGTACCTGGTGGGTAGGGCGAGGACGTCACCTTTCCAATTTAACAATGGTTAGAGTAAAAGGATAAAATTAGCAGGTTCACAAAGTAAAAAGTTTTTATTTTAAAATTAAGAAAAAATAACCAAGTAAAATTTTACTTTTAAAAGAAATTAAGAAACAAGCCCTCAGTTTGAGCCGGTGTACCCCAACATAGATTCTGTCCCCTCCGACTAGTCATGCTTTCCTAGTTCACCAGCGTGTAGCAGCTGAACTGCGGACTGGATCTCTCTGCCGGTGAGGGAGCGTCTCTTGTTGTAGAGTGATGACCTGGAGGCCTCCAAAGCTGGAACAGGTCACCCCCAGAGCAGTCCACAATGCCCATCAACTTGCACAAGATGGCAGTGTCTGGATGAGCCTACAAATAAGTGGGGGGGGGGGGGGGGGGGGATAAATGCAATGGATATTTAGAATGATACAGTTATGACTGCCATCACATCAATTAATCTTACAAATTTCAAAATAACCTAGCTGTGAAAAATAGTACCTTCAGGTTCTTAGATCAGGTTCTTAGTAAAGTAACAAAAAAAGTGTTGCTTCAAGGAATTTTGTCATAGCATTTCCAAACTGAGCAAGATACCGCCAGAGAAAACACTGCAGTTCGGCCTGTATGTCATCATTCCTCAGACATCAGGACTGCACTTCAATAACAGTTAAACCTACTTGTTTTAACACTCGGTAGATGTAGGTGGAGTAGTTTGCTTTCTTCTTTCCTTTCAAGTGACAAGATGGTTTGGTGGGCCTTTTCTCCACTTTATGAGCAACAGACTTCATTGTGACTGGAAAGAAAAGACTGTGTTCTAAGACAGATTACTAATAGGGATCTGAAAGCAGGGACACTTGTAAACACTGACACCATTCCTTTAAATATGCTCATTTATATCTGTTAATGACCTGCACAGAATGAACTTGTTCTACAGGAATCATCAAAATGCATGACTTGAAGGAAATATGCAGGAGCGGAGAATCACAACAAGACTACCTTCAGAACAGAGTTAATAAAGCTTCACATCATTACTGATATAAAACTACAGTCCCATTCCATTTTTATTTTATTTATTTCAATAAGTAGGCTAATTGAAATGTGCTTGTATCATCTCATCACCTGTCATAAAATGAATTAAGGAACAATATTTACATAAAGCCATTAAAATACAAAATGAAAAAACCCACATGAGAAAAAGCAGACCTGTTAGATAATTGTGAAAGTTTAACTAAATACAGACTAAAGAGATTGATCTTTTGAGTGATTCTACTTCTGGGAACTAATACCCTATCATCACAACCTAAATAATACACAATCTGCGTGCTGTAACCATATGATTGACATTAACTTATAATGATTGCACATTACTTATACTGTTTTACAGGTAGTGTACATGCTGTAAGGTGTAAATGTTGGAATTTAGTTAATGACGGGAAAGGTTATTCTCGCTGGTTTGTTTTTTGACCCTGATCCAGTGTTGAGTAAGGCATGCAAACCGAGCGATTTGATTGGAGCAGATCGAATTTTTATCAAATGAAAATACAGGTTTGCTGTAACATGTGTTTCTTTAAAAGCTGCATAGACAATGGAAGTGCACAAAAGGTACAATCTGTGGAATTATTTCATTAGCTGCAAGCAGCTTAAGGTATTAAGATCTGACCGCTCTTTTTATCATTAAAATATACCTATACAGCATGGGGAATTCCATATTAAACAAATTCAGTACACAGACTGCTGGGATAAATGCATTCAAGAAACACAGTTACCTCTTAGAATTACATTATTGTTTGTATGACAAAGTATTTGGTAATGTTTAGGTTTTTTTTTTTAGCTTTGATTCTCACTAGGAGAAAGTACTTGGTATCACATTGTAATAACTGGCCACTAACAGGAAAGGAAATAAGATAATGCCATTAGTGACGCGCGGATTATGGTAATCCAGTTGCCATTGCAAGGCTTGTCATTTACTCTGTGTCCATTCCAAAAACAAAAGGAAAGATGAAGATCAAGGTGGAAACCCTTCTGCTGCCCCTTCTCTTCTTATGTCAAGGTACGTTTCAGCCTCTCCTTGCTGTGCCACTACAGCATTAGGACTGGGTACTCAAACATGCACAGGACTGATGTTATGGCTTTTATAAGAATGTATACAAAAGTAAAAAAATGTCATGTGCTGACATTTTGACAAAAAACTAGATACCAAGACTACATTTGGATTTGGTCTCCAACAAACTAGAAAGTGTTAAGATGTTAAATTTGTTCCTGAATTATATTTTATTTCTGTTTAAAATAACGTCTGTGGTGGTTAGTTCACTTTGGTTTGTGGGTATCCGTTTACTTACATCTTTAGTTTTTCAGTTACAATAAAATCCTAATTACTTTGCTGTGAAGATGTTGTATTTTGAGTATGGATGTAGGTCTAATGTACAGTAATGTGTCTTGTGTTTCTCATTTCTACAATACACGCTGGCCTCTGTGAACAGCACTATTAAATGCGTATGCTCAAGAGGTAAGTGTCTCACTAATCCCGTTGATAATGAATTTGGGGTTTTAGTGTTTTCTTTTTATATATTAATTACAACAAAAGTACTAAAAGGAACTTAATCAATTCGATAACAAGTATTTTCTGGACGTTTTTTTTTTCAATGTCTTCAATGTATTTCTAAATGTAACCACTTGGGATCCATAGTAATTGCTTTAAGAATATCGACAAGTAACTCTTAAAAAGGGTAATGGCAGTATGCAAAAGAGTTGGTTATGGTGCAATGTGTAACCATGCCATCTGCCATATATCTACCTTAGCAGGATGAGGTGTTGGAGCAGTGGAAAGGCAAAGCCTGCAAATGTGATTGTCAAGGGGAGCCCAACTCGATCTGGTCGAGCAGAACCACAATGATGGAATGCATGCCAGGTGAGGTCTCCAGTCTGTGCACTTTCAGATAAACACATTTCCACGTGTCTGGTGGACCAGACTTGTTTTAAAATAACTCATTGTACTAGTATAATGTTCTATCAGTATAAGAACAAATCTCATCTATTCCTTAAGATAAAATAGTTCTTACATTTTGAATTACCATGGAGAGAACTTATTCAGACTGTCTTAATTCATTCACTCTGCAATGATTGTATATGAATTAGCTTCATTATAAAAGGGGGACTGGTAAACTGGTGGTGGTTGTCCCCATGTTTTATTATCGTTAATATTTTTGACAAAAGCTGTGTTTCGTGTATGACTGTTCTGAATAATGGTTAAGGTGGCGTCATAATTGTGATTTAATTAAAACCTGGGTCTGTTTGGGATTTGTTTGCTCTTGTGAATCATGTGCTGTTGTCTGTCATATGATGCATCATGCTTCAGTGCCACCAGGTCAAGTGACATTATATTTGACCTACTGTACGTGGAAGCATTGGCTGAGACCAAGCCTAATAGTCCCCCTGCAGAGGAGTGGGCTAGTCGTAGATTACTAGCTCGTGATGAGGATGATCTTTTACTACACAGATGGCTGACTTTACTTAAGCTTGTGCTTCTCCTTGTCATGTTTGGAACAGAATCCACTTGTCAAGTGTAATTAATCTATTCTGTGTTGTGAAGGGGTTGAAGGGTTATGGGACACTGTGCTAACAGAAACTAATTTCTTACTGTTGCTTGTTGTGTTATGAGGTGATGTCTTTTTATTTTTGTTTTAAAGTGGATATGTATATGTTCTAGCAGTAGCCAACACAGCTACTACATTTGCATAGGTAGCTGGGTACAACCCAGAGCACACCTTGGATTAATTTTTTGCAACCCATTTCAGCTGTTTCAGAGATAGTTACACTCATTTGTCAAAGTACTGTTTAACCTTATGTTTATAAACATTTTCACAAAAGAGCCCTTAAAGTTTTGTAAATAGGGTTACAATGAACAGCTATGGCCAAAGGTTTTTAAGATTGAGACACAATTTAAAAAAAAAAATGATTACAATCTTTTATTTAACAACATGTAATTAAAGAAACTACAAAATGATATCGCAAAAGTCTACCTGAAGCCATAATAGTAGTACAGTATTCCATTTTAGCTTTGAACTTTTTTAAATTTGTGTCAGTTTTTCGTTAAGTATAGTACAAAGCGGTATGTAATTCAATATGTTATCGTAACATTATTCAGCAGGTTTCTTTCGACTTTACGAAGCTAAATTAGTTAATTTTGAAGGGTGGCGCAAATATTTGGCCATAACTGTAGTTATAGCACAGCTAAACGGCATACAACTGGCTGCGGTTAATCACAGTTCAAGATAAAACTATGTCAAGTAAGGTTTTGGCTTTGGATGAAAAGTTGTTGGTTTTCCTTGAATCTAATCACTTCCTGTGTTGTAGTTCAAATTCACTACATCTAATTAGCTACAGCAATGTTATTACTGGACCCCTTCTGTTGGACATGTTGTTTGCAGATGCACATACCTACACGAAAAGTTGAGACTGCTTCCTAGTACCCAAGAGCCCAATAACCTAATCAAACTCACTCTAATGAACTGTAATATGTTTTGAGGGAATAAGCAGCAAGTGTGGATGGGGTTTTATTTCCTTAACTTGTGGCCATCTGTTTTTCCTTACAGTGAAATGGTTCAGATAGTTTTGCTTTGCTTTCCACTATCCTTAAATGTATTTTACCTTTTTCTTTTTTACTATATTGATGTTATTTAACATGTTTGTCTTTGCCCTATCATGCTTTTACGCAGCATTGGCTATACTGTGTTTCACCACAGTAAACTTTAATAAGTGCATTCAATTACAAATGTTTCAATTAAGTGTTTCTTAATGTCTTCAGTATAGATCTGTAAATGTTGAACATTGAATACATAAAGAAATACTTGTTGAAAACGTTTGTCATTGAATTAAAGTTTCTTTAAGTATTTCAAAAATGTACCACTAGTGACTGCTTTAAGGGTAGGATTGAATTGATCACCCAACCATGTCTTTTTCTCTAGAGTGCCCATATCACAGACCGCTGGGCTTTGAATCTGGAGCTGTCACCCCAGACCAGATCAGCTGCGCCAGTGAGGAGCAGTACACCGGGTGGTATTCCTCCTGGACCTCCAACAAGGCGAGACTCAACGGACAGGGCTTCGGGTGAGTCAATCAATCAATCTTTATTTTATATAGCGCCTTTCATGGTGGACCACCATCACAAAGTGCTTTACAAGACAGTGAGGAACAATGCATATACATTAAATACAGTGAAATACAGGGCATAGTACATTAAATACAAACAGTAAAAAAATAATGCAAATACATTAAATAAAGTCATATTACATTAAATACAAGGCTAAGATGTGAATTCTAAACATTGTGGATGCGTGTGTCATACGGAATCATATGAATAAGATGGAGTGAAAAACCTGAAATAGCAATTTAGACAACAGCTAATAGCAGATATCAGGCTTAAAGAGCATTGAAAGCAAGAGAGAACAAGTGGGTCTTGAGAGTTGATTTGAAGTGAGCAACTGTGGGAGCTACATGCACTAAAGACACCGCAAGTGACTGGGTTTGCGTCAGAACTGCTTCCATCATAGTAAACAGACTGCATGCGTCCAGATAGGTAAGAGGACAGCCAGAAGAGACAGGTTCCAGAGATCCCAGCATACTTCTGAAGGCGGTCAAGAAGAATGCTGTGATCTATGGTATCAAAAGCAGCAGTTAGGTCAAGGAGGACAAGGACAGAGGGAGCAGCAGCATCAGCATTGAGCAGGAGATCCTTCATAATCCGGAGCAGAGCAGTTTCAGTACTGTGATGCGGCCAGAAGCCAGACTGCAGAGATTCAAGCAGATTGTTAGCTGTGAGATGTTTCATCAGATGACTGGCTACAGCCCTTTCAATAGTTTTGGAGAGAAAAGGAAGATTGGATATGGGACGGATGTTAGATAAGACAGCCATGTCAAGGGAGGGTTTTCGAGCACTGGCATTACTCGGGCAGTCTTGAGGGCAGCAGAAACCAGGCCTGAAACCTGGGATAGGTTGAGAGAGTGCATAATGGAAGGAGCAAGGAGAAGCACAGAGACGGACGAGATATGTTGGCCAGAGGTCCAAGGGGCACGTGGCAGGATTGATTTCAACAGTAGGCTGGAGACATCAGTAATGGAGAGAGGAGAGAAGAAAAAGGTGGTCAAGTACTATACTGGGTTTGTGGCAGGAGAGCGTAGAATAAATGTCGATTTTGTTCCGAAAGAAAAAGGAGAAATCATGACAGGTAAGAGAGGAGGATGAATGGGAGCTGGATTTATCAATGGTTTTGAAGAGAATATTTGGTTTACCATGTCCCATGGGTATGATTTCAGAGTACTTCACCCTGGCAGCGGTGAGCGCACGCCTGTAGCTACCGAGATGGTCGGTCCAGATCTCTCTGTGAACCGTTAGTCCAGACGACCTCCACTTGCGCTCAAGCTTGCGGCAGGCAGACTTAAGCAGTTGAAGTTCGAGGGTATACCATGGACAGTCGTGATGTTTCTTCACTATTTTGGTTATAAGTGGGGCAACTGTGTCTCTGATCTGAGTAAGGGTGGCTTTGTAGAGAGACACCGCAGCATCGACCGAAGATGGGAGAGTACCAGTCAGAGGGGAAGAAGAGACACATTCTGAGAGTATTATAGGATTTAGCAGATCTTTGGGACGGAAGAAAATAACACTATCAGTAGTAGCTGAATGTGCAGGAAGATTAATATTGGCAGTGATTAAGAAATGGTCAGAGAGAGAGAGAGAGAGAGAGAGAGAGAGAGAGAGAGAGAGAGAGAGAGAGAGAGAGAGAGAGAGAGAGAGAGAGAGAGAGAGAGAGAGAGAGAGAGAGAGAGAGATCCAAGACTGAGAGATTGGAGATATCAAGACCCCTGGTGATGAGCAGATCCAGGGTGTGTCCACGGGTGTGAGTGGGAACGGTGACAGTCCAGGAGCTTGACAAAGTCGGTCACTAGAGGGGAAGAAGGCACATCGACATCTGCCGGCATTACGTTTCCGAACCACATTCTGCAATTCACAAATTATGTCACGCCTTTGTGTGGAGTGGTGTGCAGAATGTCACCATGAAGCAGTGGTTTGAGTACAACACAGATTTTGGAAAACCACCCCTTATGGAACAAATATCTATTTTTAATATATAGTAGAAAAGTATGATCCTTATGCTTCTCATATATAGAAATTGGCCCCCTTTTTATATATTTAAAATATATGGGATATATTCAAAATATATTTTAGTCATATATTCATATATTTATTTTATATGGATTACAGACTAATGAAAATATAAGGTGCACCATATATTTTCAACATATAAAATAAATATATGGATTACAGACGAATATATTTTTTAATATATCCCATATATTTTAAATATATATAAAAAATGGGCCATTTCTATATATGAAAAATATAAGGATCATACTTTTCTACCATATATTAAAATGATATGTTTTTCCATAATTGACATTCCATATTTCCATCATGTTAAATTCTGCAGTTTACAAAATGTGGTCCAGAATCTCTCTTCTACCAAATTGTAGGTATATTTTTCTGTGTGTTGCAAGACTTTGATATTATCGATATTAATATACCATTTTCATATTGTTGCCCAACCCTAAGGTAAATTATATATTTTGATCAATGACACATAATTCTACAGCAATGATCCATTTTACAAGCACCCCTTGGTCCCAAGTAGTTGTATAGTAGTTTAGTTTTCCTTGACCTGCATTTTAATCAACTGTCTGTTTTTTGTTTATTGTTTTTTCTTAACATTAATTCGGGATATACAGATTTTCTCAAGCACAATCTAATTAAACATAACAAAAAGGGTCCAGTGATAATGTTGCTAGTGCGCATCATATCTTAACACAAGTTATGTTCAGACTAAATTGTAACGGCATACTGTAAGGAAAGCAAGTTTAACAGCAATCATTAATAGGTGACAGCAAAACCAGCCTGCAAAGATAACAAAGTTGAATTCTCATTCACAGCCTCTTGAGATGAAACTGCTATTTTCTTCCAAACTCACTAGATGGCGATGCAGGTTAATTTTCCTACATTTAAAGATGCAAAACGGGAATTCATGTTCTTAATTTCATGTGATAACTGGGTACACATTATTTGTGTAATATCTGATAATATAATGTTTTGAAAATGTATGGATATTTAGTAATTCTAATCAAAATAACTTTCTAAGGACTGGAACGTTCACCTAACTTTACCACAACCTACAACTAACGTTCCAAAAACGTCTGGAAAACTTTCCTGAAAAACGTTGTGGGAATGTTCTTTCCTAACGTTCCTGTAACTTAAAACAAATGTTCTTGGAACGTTCTGGGAACTTACAATTGTTTAGCTGGGGAGCTGATGAAGTGTGTGTGTGTGTGGTATGAGAAACAGACCAAGAACGGTTTGGTTAATGTAATGTGAAATAAAGATGCAAACACAGCAGTCATCTCAGGCTAGTAGAACAATGGTCTTGCGTAATAATCAGCCAATGATTATTCTGCCATCGGGAAATGTCTTTGTATCAGACGGAAATGTCACATGATTATTACATCTTACACACAGGGTTGGTTATAAAGATGCAAAGAAAGTAATAATTTCTGGACTATATAGCAGACGCTGACATTGACGTGATTCAGCCATCACGAAATGTCTTTGTATCAAAATGATACCAGATCCACACACATGATTTTAGCTGGAGACCCTTCATATCAGAATGAGTTGTAGTTTGTGGTGTATGTTCCAGGTGCGCTTGGCTGTCCAAGTTCCAGGACAGTAACCAGTGGCTGCAGATTGACCTGAAGGAGGTGAAGGTGATATCAGGCATTATCAGCCAGGGTCGCTGCGATGCCGACGAGTGGATAACCAAGTACAGCGTCCAGTACCGCACTGACGAGAACCTCAACTGGGTCTATTACAAAGATCAGACTGGAAACAACAGGGTGAGTGATGGGACCTGGAAACACTCTCACACACACACACACACACACAGAGACAGGTTCTACCCGTGATGCATTGCCATTCACTTCAAGGACATCAAGTATTCCTAGATGAAAAGACACACCCACGTGTTTAGCAGCTTGTGCCTTCACTTGATCCCCTGACGCATGAAGTGATGGTGAAGAAGCCTTTCTCTTTTACTGTCATTGCTGAGGAAATATTGATTCCTATCCAATGCACATTTACCAGAATGTTTGCATTTTTTATGTTATAAAATATTGGACCAACATACACACAAAAGCAAGGATTTACTAAATGATTTCATTCTATTTATAGATGTATTTAATTAATAAGTTGTAATACAGTGCTTCCTTTATACCAAGGAACAGTTTGTAAGACAAGAACTATGATTTCCTACTGCAGCATTAAAGAATGGGAGGGCTGTACATCTATAAAAGTTATACAGGATGTTAACTGATAGTTTTAGCCCTGTTTGGTTTCAATAGGTGTTCTATGGGAACTCTGACAGGACTTCTTCAGTACAGAACCTCCTTCGCCCCCCTATCGTCTCCCGGTACATCAGGTTGCTGCCGCTAGGCTGGCACACACGCATCGCAGTGAGAATGGAGCTGCTGGAGTGTATGAACAAGTGCGTCTGAGCCTGAACCGCAGGCCTGGAGTACACCTGTGTGAGTTCACACAAAAACAAACAAAAGCATCCTAATGATCTAAAAAAACAAGTTTTATACTCGAACACTTCAAACAAGTCCATGCTTACTTACTCTACAGGTCTAAATATGTTATTTTCAAGACCAAAAAAAATAAAATAAAAAATACAATTACAGTTTTGTCTTATGTTCAAAATTTTTTATTTGTCTTCCACTTTAGTAAGGGAAAGCTAGCAGGTAGAAGATTAAAAGGCGATCATTATGCAAACTATAATTGGTGTAATTGGTTTGGTTTACTGTATTGTGTACTGTGTATGAAATAGAAGGGCCTTCACGTAGCCACTGTTATCCAGTGTGCGTTGAAGTGTTTTTTTCTGATCATCAGCAAGGCCAGATCTTCAGGTTATCTGATGTAAAGAGTGATCCTGTGTACTTAAAAAAAGTCACAATGGTTAAATAAACATTGAACTACTCTTGTACTTGACTTGAACTTCATTTCATTCATTGTAAACCAAAGTTTGCATCTTTAAAGGGAACCAACAGAGTTGCTATTAAGATCCACCACTATTAACGTTGTACTCTTATTAGATTCTGGAAAATGCAAATAAAATAAAAATGTCCGTTTTCACTGTACTGAAGTGTATTTTTCTAGATTATATCATTACAATAATGGTATACTGTTGTAAAGTGGCATGCTTTGACAAATATTGTAATACAAGGGTTTAAAGTTGCAGTTTCTACTGTGGTACAGCAGGGGGCACTTTTTGTACTAATAGTCGATGCAGTCTGCATTCCTGTCTTTCTTGTACAACTGAGACATGTTATTTTACTGTGTAACCGAGTTAAGAAATGCAACAACAAAAAAGCATTTTGATAACTGGTTTTTAGCGGTTAGGCACAAAAATGCTGCATCTCCCTTTAAAAACAAGTACCAATATTTACAAATGCGACATGACTGAAGTGCGAGAAGGACGGTAAAAATTTGATTGAATACAAATGCTTGTAAGTGCAGAGAGTTATATTAACACCAGCAGAATACGGGAATCCCAGTTTCTTGCAAAAGCTGTGATGGTGACCAAACGTGTGTGCGTACCATTGTGTAAAAAAGTAGCTTAAAATGAACAGTTGCATATAAGAAATGTAGAACAAGAACAGCAACAAATACAACTATATCTTCCAGGCAGTTTTACGTCTTCCATGCCCCAGTACAGTACCAAACACTTAAGCAATTACTGGAAGAAGCGGGTTTAGTTCTTGATATTTGCCGTTTGAAATAAGTAACTTCACCAGTACCGCAGAATATTTTGAAAGGTTTTTCCAAAAAAATGCGTCAGACCGCGATCTCGCTTCACGCAGAAGTGCATTTTTTTTTGCATCTGAACTGTAATCTACACGGGATGATACCTGCCAAGTTTCCTGTTGATTGGTTACACCACGTGCGAACAGGAGCAGTTTGAAGTTGATGGAAGAATAAGAAGAAAAATCCTAACAATAACAATTGGCTTCCCAGCCGTTCTGGCATGGAAGCCTAAATACACGTAAGGTTTGTGTAGTGCACATGTGCCATTAACAAAATGCCCTGGACACTTAAAATAAAGAAAATAATGAAGGGCTGTAATGCAGCAAAAAGCGTAAGAATTAAACAAACAAGGAAGTGAAAAGGTTATCGTATCAAGCTGAAAAAAGTTATCTTTGTGAACTCCAAAAAAACAATGTTATCTTTCGACAGTCAAATCGTTGAGTGCCTAAATAAAATCGAGTCAACACGAATTGATTTTTTTCGTCTGTTGCGTCTTGAATACCGGTATATTAGATTTAGTTACATTGTTTACCGTCAGTATTTTAAGTATGATTTAATTGCACAAGATTCCATAGTTGGATGATGAGCTGATAATATCTCTTCAGCCAAAGAAGCAGGCACAGTAATTTAAGAGCAGTTACCATTATGTAAAACAGTAGCCTATCTGGTGTTGAGTTTTGTACTAAAGCAGGGTCAGCTGTTGTAGGTAAAACAAAGTTTATTTCTCAAATTAACCATTTAAAAAAAGTGAACGCAGAACACACAGAAATACTTGGGATTGTAATTAGAAAGTGTACTGCAGCTTACTTGACTGCAGTAAACAAAACAAACAAACAAAAAATGCCATTTACTAAATTTAGCTCTCAGATTGTGCTAATGAAACTATATGACAATGTGCTTGCTGTGGATATCGTAAATATAGCAGAACGAACTCACTGCAAATTAAACTTGTTTTTACTGAAGAATAAACATTATGTAAATCATAACAGCTGTCTGTGTTACATGCTGTCAGATCAGGACATCACTAACACTTAGCATGGGAGCCGCAGCATGCTGTTTCCCATATTACTGTACACAATTAATGTGAGGTCACCAATTCCAGACACAGCACTTGCAAAATATTAAAAATGTAAACATGCTGAGTTCATTGCAGTCATCAGCTGCATAGATTAACCATTCAGCAGAATGAGGCAACAAACAAGTGAGTACAGACACAACAAACCTGATTGTAATGGATTAGGCCTCAGTTTTACAATAGCAGTTTAAGATTGCACATAGTTACTGGTACACCTGGTGGTCCCTGCTGGAAACACTGGTATTTGAGAAGAAAAGGTTGAAAAGCACAGTTTTAGTGTATCGTTTTCTTTCGGAAGTTAATTTTTGTCATCTCAGTAAGTTATAAGCTATAGGGAGGTTATAGAGAGGTAACCTGGCTGTCTTAGTTCCGTGTGAATCAGAGAAACTATTTTAGACCTGCAGTGAGAAACAAACTCTATTCAGATGAATTAAAAAGAAAAGGCTGAATACAGCTGCAACCTTATAGTGCAAAACCTGCGTTTAATAAAGACACGTTTTGCAATGTCCATTCAAAAATACATTGTGTTAGTAAAAATTAACAATTTCCATGCCAACCACTGGTTATATAAACATGGTGATTATTATTATTCTATACAGTGACAATATAAATGTACATAAGCCAAGAAGTGAAAACATGCCAGGTACACTGTACAAATAAGGGAAAAGAAAAAAAGAATAAAAAGAAAACCACATGATACACATGGACTTTATAAACACTCTACAAAGGTGTTCTGCTTTGTATCAGTTCTGGAACACACAGTCAGGTTTTGATGAACCAGCAGTGTGGCTGCCACATTACATTCAGCGCTACAGAGAAACGGGAGACCTCACAAGCACTTGACTTGGAACACTACAACCTCTGGATTCTCCTGGATCTCTACCTTTTTAGTGCATATTCGCAGTTGTGAAAATAAAGTTAAAAACAGTAAGAACTTCAAACAGTAATTTTTGAAACACATATAATGCGCTTGACTGAGCATTCATGGGTTACCTTGTCTAATGTGCACCTCCTGTATACTACCCTATCACAAACACCATATTATACTGCAGTAGTCTCCGCGTACAGGAACACCTCCTCAGAGAACACTTCAGCTAAGAGAACACCCTTGTGGTGAAACTGAATTTTCCCATTGGAAATGCTCTGCCTAGTTACAGGAACTTCGCTTAAAAAACACCTTTTTGGCACCACTAGCGATTCGTTCACATACAGTACTGTTTTTTTAACTTGCTAACTAATTACTGTCAAACTAAATTAATGTTAATTTAGTTTGACAGTTAGTTTATCTGTTACTTTATTATTATAGTTTATTAACATACACTTGCCTATTTCTTTTCTTACTTATTCTGTTAATTTCATATGTTGATGCACGTGCGTCATGACAAGTAATACATATGTATTTATCGATTCATATTGTGTCTGGTGCCTAACTCCGTCTTCGAGAACACTTCGACTATAAGAACACTTTGTTTGCTTCCTGAGGGGTGTTCTCTTAGCCAGAGACTACTGTATATAGAATACTATTACCCAAATATAATGCATACCGACATGGTATAAGCACACAAACGGTATATAACACACTAATATTTGTAAAAGGGTGCACGTTATATTGCAACAAATACGGTAGTGTGTCAAATTAAATGGGATGAGCTCAACAAATACTACAAAAAGGGTGTGACTCAACCTCATTCCATATATGTCAATCAGGTACAATCTAATTTACTGAAAATAATATTTAATCCACACTTTTGTAGATTGTAACATATTTTTGCAAGCTAGGAATCCTACTTCATTATCAGCTGTAGTAAAGGATAAAGTTTAAAAATAATAATGAAAAACAAACACCCTTAAAGTCTACAACAGAAATCAAAGTAAAAAAAAAAAAAATTAAAAAGTGGGATTTGCACTAATGACCTTAATTATGATCCCTGGGGTCGATGTTAAAAACTTTAGAACAAAATGTTTACCTTGCGAAAAATTAAAAGCACTTTGAGGGCTTGTTTCACAGACCCTGATTAGAACAAAACTTACCTAAAATAAGACTACCTTACCTTAAAGTAACATTACGCAGACCAAGATTAATACTAACCAAACTAAACCAGCAGGCAGACCTGGGGTCAGTTCTAATTATAATCACAATTACAACATGATCGTTTGCTGAAATTGCAATTACTGTTACAATGCCATTTTGTTCAATTACAATTAGTTACAATTATCCTGCAGTAATTTGAATTATAATTCCAATTACACTAAAAAGTAACATAAATAGCTCCACAAATTAACATGTTTACTCTGTTTATTCTACCAAGCAGTAATCACAGGTACAAATACAGAAACATACTGTATAACATTTTCTCAAACAAATGGGGTCACTAAAAGTAGTTGAAAATACAAGAATAATGTTTGCTCAATGTAAAACACAACATGGAACTGTGAATGATTAAGTTTGTAAAGGTGTGTAATTAATCAATTCTATGGTAATGATAATTAGAATTACAAATGCAATTCCGCAGGTGTGCCAAGGTTCAACTCTAATTACATTGTAATTGCAATGAATCACAAATGACACAATTACAATGTAATGGACCCCAGGTCTGCCAGCAGGGAGTGATTTAAACCAGCAAGTCTAGAGCAGACTTTAAAAACTCTGGAGTTTTGTGAACAGGGCCGTCAATGTGTGAAGAATGAATTCTCCCGCATGCAGGTCAGATTCTTAAGCTGGGTTTTCACTGCCCTGGGTCCTGTTTTGCAGACCATTTTAACGAGCACACTGTCCCCTACTGTACGTGAGGGTTTCACGAGGATCGTTAACCCCTTCAGGACTACGCCAAGCTCTCTTTTAAGTTGTCCCCATACAGTGTAATTTCCTGACCACCAGGCCATTTGAAATCCCAACAACAATTCTGTTTACATAACCACTTTACACAGTTCCAATTATCCTTAACATATTTGTGTCTCAAAGACATTTTTGGAAGTTCTATCAGCAAAATGTGGCTGAACTGTTAAAAAGATCTCAGCCGTAGTTCTTGGGTTTTTTTGTCCATTTAAAAAGTAACATTTTTTGACAGTGTTCGATGTGATCTGCCCTTCTCTTTTCAGATACCGCATCATATGGCAATGTATTCTACTCAATTAAAAACAAAAAAATTCTTCTTACTACTTTTTCAATATTGGAAAGCAGCAACTGTAAAATGATCTGTAAGAAGATTGACATTTGTGACAACTTTACATAAGCCAGCAAAGTTATAGAAACCCTTATATTTACTAATGACAAGGCTCTGTATTAAGTTAAAAAGCCAACAATCAACTCATTAGCTTCTTCTAATACTCTGATGCAGCTTTAAAAAAAAAAAAAAAAAAAAAGAAGAAAAAACTTAATAAACCTTTAGTTATCTTTTTGGCTATCCCTGAAAACTATATATAAAAAAAAAAATACAAAATAAAGAAATCCCAGTTTTTATTTATGATTCTTTCTGGCACAGGCAGACACAGATAAAACGCATTTTTATAATTTTTTAAATCAAAGTGCCTTCAAAGAAAATGGATAAAAGTGACCCTTTTTGTTTTTTTGGAGCTTTCACTAAAGTTTGTCTATAAAGTTTTATAAATACTTACCAAAGAAATGATCACACATTGGTATTAATATAATACACTATGTTGTTCAATGTGACAATTAGAAAAGACATGAACCTCTGTAAAATATAACAGCAGATACATACACACACACGCGCACACACACACACTTTTAGTTAACACATCTGAACACAATACATACATTACAAAAGTCTGTGTCTGCCATACAGGTCAGGCAGAAACTAAATCATGTGTATATATCACTTAATACAAAGAGAAGAGAAATAAAGTTGGTATTCTGACTCTATGAAGCCTGTATTTAAAGTGCATCTTCAAGGAAATTGATAAAGACTTTACTGAGCTAGGTTTGTTTTTCATAAAATACAGTTCGACCAGTTATCACTTGTTCTAGCAACCAAAGCACCGATTGTGGTTGTTTTCTGTCACAGACTGCTGAGTAAAGATTGGTCATACATGATTTAAACAAAATATGTATAAACTTTGGGGGAAATTAGCTGTAAAATGCACAGCTGCTAGTCTTTATAAAATCAAAATGTTTAATGTCCTTTCAAGCAAATGTACTGTTTACACGTCAGTGTAAGGAACCATTAAGATACGTCTATAACATGGTATTCAAATATCACAATATCTGATTACACAATACTAGTGGAAAGCTTTGTGTTGTGAAAAGTAATTATCAAGCTTATTATAATACCTTACCTCCTTTATATAACACTATTGCTGTAGCCTGTTCATATTAACAAGCGTACAATGCAGCTTTCTTTTCAACACATTTCAAGGTGTATTAGTTATTATAACTGATCATTAATGTACAGGGTTAACAATGCATGGTACCGATCTGATCTTGTCGTTAAGCAATCGCTTATGAAGTCTTCACAACCTATTCATAATCTGTTGTCCCAGAAAATGACACAGTACGCTGGTAACAGTGTGACCTTGGTGGCCCAGCAAGCCACAAATAAATACGTTTTGCTTAAGGCAAGGTTGCACTATTAGGTTGTGTGTGCCTAAGCATTCAGAGACCCCCTGATTATCAGGTCCTGCTCTGTGTAATGCTGTGAACTACTATAGTAAAAAGATTAGCTTATTCAATTCTTTGTCTGTGTAGATAAATTGGGGCTGGTGATCTAAATAGTGGTGGATCTTAAAACTGCCTATTTAACTGTTTCAATCCTGCTGGTGTTTCAACAAGGATGAAACATCACTAAACACAAGTATAATGAGGTCAGCAATAGAGCAGGTTTCTATATTTGTGGTGGATTTAAGATCTGCCTGTCTTTAAGACCATTATAATAGACCCTCTTTGATCACCCATTGCCAGTCTACTAACCCCACAGCTCCTAATAAAAGACCTATGAAATAAATATTATAGTATATAACTGCAGTTATTAGCACCCACCAGAATGTAGGCCTGCTTCTGTGACAGAAAACAGGCCTCCAAGTCACTGTGTTAAGGTTATAAAAAGGCATGGCATACTTTATATGGTCATTACAATACTTGTTCTGAAAACCTAGGTTAATATTTAGAATAAACACGCCTGATGAAATATATAACTTGTTACTGGGTTTCTTTGTGTATAAACTAAAGCTGTTGCACTCTTTTATCCACAATGTTTTAAAATGGCCTTATTTTTATAATTATTGTTACTTTTTTAAACCGTAACCTATTTATAATTTAACAAGAAAGTAATAATTAGAACATCATACATAATATTACAAATTCTATTAAATATGGAAGCTTAAAAAAATTAAGACATACATATAGATCTTCACCCTTGAGGAAAGGGTACACCTGCTTCAGAAGCCTGACTTTAGTTTTGTCTCCTAATCAACAAACACAATATTAAAGGGACAGAGCTAGAAAGATTCACTCGCCCTGCACCTAGTCCTGCTTTGCTTAAAACAAGCTGATTTGATTTGTCACTTAATGATGCCACTGCCAGCAATCTCAGCAATCAGACTCTCTCTTAATCTGCTCTGAACTAATCAAGACTAATTACAGGAGTTATACAACCAGTAATAAGTCTCACCTGAGAGTCTATATGCCTTTAAGTGATGAACCAGTGGGAAGAGAACCATTTACTTTATCAGGTCAAAGCATATGTTAGCATTGCCCTGATTGATCAGACTGCTGTCCACTTAGACACCTCTAAACTTGGTAGTTCTATAAAACAAGACTGGGCACAGAGTGGTTTTGCATAGTGAATGTGTCTAGCCCTAAAAGGGGAGTGGTGGGGATGATACTACAGGGCTGTTTCCTTCAGGTCGTTGAGGTTTGGCATCCGGGAACGAGACGATCGGCTAAAGCTGTGCCCATTCTGGCTGCCTTGTGGAGGCATTTGGTCAGGATAGGGGGTCCCGTCGCCGCTTTTGCGATTCACAGCCGGCACATGCCAGCCGGGCTCCATCTGTCCTGGCAGCTGGAAGGTCTGCCTGTTCTTGGATTGTGAGGAGCCACTGCTGGGGTGCCCACGGCTTTCACTAAAACCCCCTTTAGATGGCTGGTTTGGAAGGGGCTGGAAGCGCAGTTCAGAAGGGACCGAGTGGTTGGTGGAGGAAGAGAGGTGGAGGAGCTTTCGGAGGGACCTCAATGGCTGGCTCTAAAAGGGAAGAAAGGAAGGAAAAGAAAAAGAGATCAAACTCAGGAACCTACAAAGGGCTGGAGTAATATCTTCTACAAGGAGGTGTTTTCTTTCTTTCTTTCTTTCTTTCTTTCTTTCTTTCTTTCTTTCAGTCTTTTAGTCCATTCTTTTCTCAAATTCATTAGCTGTGTTAAAGAGGTTCTTGATATGAAATTAATATGAAATTAACACATTATCAAATGGGTGAACGATTACCTGAGAATGGACTTCTGTCATCTTATCAGGATGCCAGTCCCTGTCCCTGTCCCTGTCCCTGTCCCTGTCCCTGTCCCTCTCCCTGTCTCGGTCTAGGTCCCGATCCCTGCTTCTGTGTCTGCTGCTTTGATGAGTAGATCGGATGGCCTTCTGTATTGCCAGGTGATCTTGACCATCACTGCCGGGTACCTGGGGTGGAGGAGAGAGTGACAACACAAACATGTGTTGCTTTCAGTAGGGACTACAGTGAAATTACAATAACCCTTTAGGCAAAAGCAATTTATTCCAAAACCTGTTCAGACAACCCAGTTTTGTGGAACAGTCCCATACTGGAATTGTTGAGTCACTAAAAACTTCGCGAACCTGGAGCAACGCCAGCCAGTAGGTGTTCTAAACTGGAAATATACTGGGACTTGAACAAGACTAAGTAAAAATGGTGACATGCATTTTACAGTAGCTTACATGATTTGCTGCATGAATAAATTGTTCAGTATATTTACAGTATATTCACACAAGACCTGGATCTACCATCCCATCATTAGAGGTTTGACAAAAGCAAAGTTCAAAGATGTATTACCACTGACGCATAAGAAGGTGTCTTCAACGCATTCGTACAAACTTTATAACTGTTGCATTACAACTGACTTTCTGATCAAACATACTGTAGGTGTTTTATAATAGATTGAATCCCAATTATTCAAATCAAATTAATGTCCTTAGGCACTCTCAAATGGTTGTAAAGACTATGGACTCTATTGTGGCAATGTGTAATTACAGCCAAGGAGGACAGAAACACTTAACTTACCTAATTTTAACCAGTTTAACAAATTGCATTTATAGTGAGTGTAACTGTAGAAATTGATACAATAACACATTTAAAGACATGGCAGAAATCCCCACCATTTGTTGTCCCCCACCAGACTGGAAGTCTAAAAAGGTTTTGGAACACTTTTTTGCAATACTGTGCAATTGTAGCTTGCAAGCACCAGGCTTGGCACACATGATCGAGATACCATGCATTGCTTGTCTCATTTCGCATCTGCATCCCATACCCTTTGACATGCAGTTAGCTGAGAAGCTGTAAAGGGGGAAAAAAACATTATCAAGCATACCAGGAGGCCCCCAATTCAGTTGTTACTGACATTCCATGTTGTTCAGAAAGCTACATTAGGAGACCGTGAACCAGTTTCATAAAACAGCAAAGCATATGTTATTATAGCCAAATGGGACTTTTGGTGTAATAAAAACTGATATAACCGAGGTAGTCTAAAAAGAAGCTATTTTACCAGGGACAGAAACAATGAAGAGAAGTAGGTATTTGTGAGAAAAAAAATACTAGATATTCACAAGATATACTGTAGCTTTCAGCCAAGTTCAGCCAAACAGGTGTCAGCACTGTAGAATGGAATGCCTTCATTAGCCTGAGAAATCTCTTGTAAAAGTAAATCACCATGACCTCAGTACCCTCAAGGACTTATCATATGGAATGGCCATGCCAAGATTAATCAAAATTGGATCAGCGGTCTTCAAGATATAACTAAAAAATGAAGTGAAGGATGGAAAAGGGAAATGTAAAAAGATGGCACATTTATCTGTTTTTATAGCACACTTTATGTAACTATAAGAGACGACATTGGCTATATATTGTTTAAAATTTTTTATCCAATACAGTCCAACTCAAGACTATTATCCTGTGGCATTCTGCTTTCTACTAGTTTTACAATTGGGTGTGAATGTGCCAGAAAAAAGCAAACCACCTTACAGGCAGCTACACCTAAGTTAGTGGCTGAGTTGGGATTTCAACCAAGCAGCTCATATTGTAGCTATTTATCTAGCTGCACTAACTAATCTGCCTGGTTAACAAAAAGAAGGAACCAGACACAGCTGGCAAAGAGGTAAGGTACATCATGTTATTTACTCCAGCCAAGACCTCCAAGACCTCTTTAATGTACACCACGCTAAACACAGTAACAGTAAGGGACTGCTGTTTTGTTTTACACGGATATCTGATTAGAATTGCTTCTATTTACTGAATGGGAATCCCTTGGAAATGAGATCTGGTCTCAGTGGAATGCATACTGCAAAAAAAAACCAAAAAGCACAACAAAAATAAAAAACAGAAAGTAAAAGTGATAGAGAGATAGAAGTATAAGAGATTCAGACCACAAAATGTCTTTGTGGACATCCAGAGTTTGTAAGTTTGTACCTTAAACCTAAACACCCAAGCCCAGACCCTCAAATCAACTACATTAAATCAATTTTATAGATCTGGTCACGGTTTCCTAAAGCAAGTAAAAATAAAATAAAATAAAATAAAATAAAATAATAATAATAATAATAATAATAATAATAATAATAATAATAATAATAATAATAATAATTAGCATGCACTGGCAATCAAAGTGTTACTGGAGTGTTAGGGTGCAGTATTTAAATAAAATACCATAGGCGAAGTGACTACAGGAAGAGCTTTCATGGAAGAGCTATGCTTTATATTATTCTTTGAATTAAAAAGAGGGAATAGACATTTCTTGATGCTGGGATTCTTTCCATCGTTGTTTTCTGTCTGCAATATAAGATGTAAAATACTCTAGTGGGATAGAACACGACTACATTGCACATTCCTATGTACTGCACCTACAATATGCTAAGCACATACACAAGAACAGAGTGAGATACGGGTAAACTAAATCATATTTCATACACACTAAAAATCATTTTAAGGAATGAAGACGTGGAGAATTGTAGACTTTGTATAAAATACAGGACTCTTTATCAAAACGATCCTGTAAACCTCTCCTGTTTCCAGCAAAATAGTCATTTTAAGGTGGCTCCAAACCACAGAGCTATATACATGAGGGGGAATTGTAGCTGACATATTTAAGAGGGCTGTTACCTTACAAGCCAGTGGTGAACATATCAACAGAGGCTAAATAAGAAGCTGCAGGTTTTAAAAGGGAAGGGACAAGCTATTGTGGTGCACTGAAGGGTAAACTGGAACAATGTACAGTCGCAAACAGACCACAAGGAAATATATTTCAGTGTTAAATAGTGATGTAACTCATCACTGTACAGACATAGAAAACACTGCTCACTGCATAGCAATTAAGGCCATTCCAAGTTTTACAGTGGGTTTAACTTGATGCCTGAGCAAGCCCAGCAAGGTTATTAAAACAAATGGTGGGGCTGTATTTTCATCCGATTTCATTTGATAAAAGCATGGTTCCAGCTTTACAATCATAGCAGACCACATCAAACCTATTGCAATGAGCCACAGTGAATGGGCAAGTAGATGTTGGAACTGGAGTTTACAAGATGCTCTACACCTTTAGTGATTGATACCCAATGTTCTCAATCCAAAAGCAAGGCTTTCACTTCAGTTCAGTTACAGTGGAGCCGGCCAGCACACAAAGCCATTCACATTCACACGAGAATGCCGGTGCTGGGCGGAGGATTCATACTTAAAAGAAGTTACCTTTAATGTATAAAATGATTATTTGAATGACTTGACCTTTGAAGACATCAAGATCATACAGTACAGTGCATTTGCCTTGTATAATTCTAAATCATCAACACAAAATTGTTGACTTCAGTGTGGTAACAGTTAAAACATATACTTTATATCAACTACAGTATAAATGGAACTACTGTTGAGAATGCTGGATACAATTCTCGCTTTCCTGCTCTGATTATATATACCAAGTCAAATATTATCTCTTTAAGACTCAAAAACAGCTTTTTATTCAAATAAAATATACAACAGCTCTACAATATGTATGTATTATTTTTGTTGACTGCTTTTCCCTAAGAGTAATGCTAACCAAAGCAGTATTCTACTGTAATGGCAGATATTTCTGACAGGAAATATTAAAAGCAGTGTCTCCTTATTGCCATTTCATTCTAGTCCAAACTTCTCAAATACCGTTTGTGATTTCTTCTTTTTCTTTTTTATTGCTTTGAAGAATCCCTGCTTTTCTTTCTCCTTTAATGGCTCTGCAGAACTGATGGTAATATCCTCTGAATTTTTCCTGAAACGAGAAATACAAAAATACAGTGCAAGCGTTTGTTCGCATTAGGCTGCTAGAAGTCACACATTTAAAGTGATCACCTTGGCTGGGTGTCTCGGTGAATGGACAATAGTATATGAAGAATATCACCCCAGTGTTGCTGGTTGGAATTGGCGGCACAGATCAAGTCATTTTTAATCTGATTGCTGAACACAATTGGCAATAACTAGGACGATGGGCATCAATGACCTACACATTAGGAAATTAAAGAGTAGCCTGGGTTGTGAACATTTCACAGTAGAATAAAGCAAGACCATTTCAGAATTGTATCCAGCGTTGTCATACAATTCTAGAAGTTCTACATTAACAATATGCAGACATCTTGAAAAGAGCTTTGAAACAGACTAAGTGCAAAAAGTCGTCCGGATGTTAACAATGAAAAGAAAAATTACAGGTACGTTATTTAAACAATTGTAGCAACACAGGGGGTAACGCTATATTTTTCAGAACCCCGATGCCGACTCTTTAAACCCGAGATGTGGATGCCTACCAGTATATTTTTCCATATTTTCCCAGGCGTTTGATGGTTTTGAGTTGTCCCTACAGTATTCGGATAACACAACTGCATCCCATACCCTTTGACATGCATTTAGCTGAGAAGCTGTAATATATACACTGTCGTAGACAGCATTCTCAAGACCCAGTTTTCCAAACCAAAAAGAAGATGGATTGAAAGTGAATCTGCATTGGAAGATAGCGACGATGATTTAATACCCTACCATAAAGTCTGTGTGGTAAGTTTATTATTTTATTTATTTTGCTTTGAGTTTGTATTCGCTTTAACATTTGAAACCTACAAAATGAACGCTGCTAAACGTAAAACAATAATGCAGTGTTAACAAATGCCATAACCTGTGCTGATAAATATGTGTAAGTAGCTTGCCACCACAAGCTTGTTCAACGGTAGCCATTGTAAAGCTGTTCCCATCAGCTTCCTATACAAGCACATGCCTCCCTGCTAAGTGATGACGTAGTTTCTTTGTCAGCAGTCTGGCCACATCAAGTACGATAAAGCAAAGCAGGCCAGAAAAACCGTCCGCGGCCAGCCAGGGCTGTTGTGGCCAGCAATGGAAACGAGGCACAAGACTCACCATGGATCAAAGGCAGTTTGTCTCTTTGAGTGATTAGACATTAAGTTGCTTTCCACTGGGACTGCAGAAGCCTTGCTCTGAACTGAGTTGTCATGGAATGTTCCCTCTGGCCTGGGTGATGGAACTGGAAGAGAAATATCACAGCTGCCTTTTTAATATGCTAATCAGCAGTCAGTTCTCTCATTAATATGCCAATTCAGCAGTGTATCACATAATTAGTAAGTCTCCTTCTTCTCAGGATTAGCATGAAATTAACACAAACTTCCTAAAAATAGTACACCTCTGCGGCACTTGTAAGAAACTGTGCACACACACACACACACACACACAATCACACAGGCTCAGCAAGCTTCACTGTGAAGGATTTTGTGATTGTGGCCACTGTAACTTACCACAATATTTCCATCTGTTTCTTATCACAATATATTGCACACTCTGACCCATCATAACCCATCTGCAACTGGAGCTGTGCTTTTTGCTGGTTGCACGGACACCCACTATCGTGAGATCCTTCTGCTTTCTCAGAATTGTTGCTGAATAGTTGCAGACAGCTTATGTAGGCCTAGTGGATCTCATGGTCCATCAAGTGAACACATAAATGTATATGCTTTGAAGATGTTTTAATTTTACCGATCCTTATATAGATGTCCTAATTTTTTTTTTTTTTTACCACTTTCCACATTAGTGTTAATTGTCTTTTAAGGATTCTACGGAAAATAAGGGGCACAATAAGATCACAAGGTAAATACAGAGTTTAAAAGGAAACAGTATTGATTACAATAGGCTGCAATGCCATCTGAATGAGTATACCTCTGTAAAAGCTCCCTACTCTTCTGGGAATGGAGTCCGTATACATCAGCCTGTTTTCCTTTGAGGACGCCCCATCTTCTGGGTATGGATCATGGTATACTCCCCCCTACATAACAAGGCAAGGGTTATTAAAGAACAGTGGGGTCTGCTGCAAATACATGCTGATGGATTTCTCATATTGTTATTGCAGAACTTCTATCTCTGACTATCTGAACCCAAGATGTGTTTTAATCAAATTCAAAAAAACATATTCACTGAGGGAATGTAATAAAATCATGGTTGCGTTTTCACTACTAGCAAATAAACCCAGCTTCTCCACACTTACTAATGTTACACATACATTCTATTTAGCTTTCTTGAGTTTTTGAAGACACTTTTAAGTAATTGTTTTTTTCACCGATAGTCATTAGTCCAATGTTTGTTTTTTTTTGTTTTATTTTTTATTACATGTATTCAGACTGCAGTATATTGTTAATATTTCAGCTATTCCTGGCATGCACAGTCTAATGTTTTTTAGCCGTTGACACCTTCAACAGAGAGCAAGTTGTGTGATGTTTTTTAAATATTGACTGGCTTCTATGTAAAAAACAACCAAAAAAAAACATGTTTCATAAGTATCAGTCCTATAAATAAACCAATCACTTACTCAAGACACCTAATTCCTAAGCTAAATAAATTCAGTGTCATCATCAACATCGGTCTGTTAGAATAAATTAATGTTATGATCTTGACAGGATTTGATGTGGAACCCTCCAGGAAGTCATTATTAATATTATTTAATCAGTTACAGTATGCATTTGAACTGCATGTGTAATTCATGCATCCGTTCTGCTTATATCCACATGTATTTAAGATCAGTGGTACTCACTTGCATGTTTTTTCTGGAAGACTGTATTTTGTAAGGTTGCATATTTGAAGCAGCTACCTACCCCCTATATCCCAGACTGTACTTTGCAATTTAAACTCAATTAAGCTCTCAAGCCCTCTTATGCACTTCCAGGTTCTACTCAGAGTTCACTTGTTTGGTAAGCGAGTACAACTGATCAAGATCAAAAAGAGATTCTTGTTTAATTTTTTTGTGTTATAGAAAATAGAACAATGCTGCTTTGTGATAGACTCTGGGGGAACGACAACACTAACAAGATAATCTGACACGCCCCCTAGTGCTACATTTAAAGTGCTTCGGACCTCAGCTTTTTGCCGCTGTGAGTGAAATGATGCTGTGTTGTCCCGTGAAGAATCTTTAATCGGGGGTCGCGAGAGGTTCCCTTCTGTTGGGGACTGGTCACTCTGTTGATAAAATGGACACAATGCATTTCAATGAAAGCAATATGTTCTACGCAGTGGTACAAATGCTTTAAAAATACATGGACAGGGTTCAGATACTGTACTTGGAACAGGGTCTTTGTCAGTTTTGCTAAGAATATAATCCAGTGCAATGTGTATAAAAAAATAAAAAATAAAAAACTAGAAAAATTGGAATATGAATAGGATTCCTACAGTTTCTCAGTAATGTTTTTTAAGGTTGATGGTTTGTTTTTCAATGCCCCTTGGAATCTTATCTCAAAGCAGGTATAACACATAGGCTATATGTTTTTCAATGCCCCTTGGAATCTGATCTCAGAGCAGGTATAACACATAGGCTCTATTTGTTCTTGTAAGCCTGTATTCCAATGCATCCTTCATGAAGACATGTCCCCTCCAGAAACTCACACTCACCTGGTTTTACTGGGTTAGGGTTTCAGTGATTTTTGATTAAGTACTTGCTTAAAACATCTCTATTATACAAACATGCAGTAATACTAAAAGAAATGTACACAATTATTTGACAAATGTTTAGTCTTCAAGTCATTCTCTTCAATTTTACATTTGCTTTTAGTATTCAAATACGCTTTATCATTTTTGGAGAGTATATTGTGCATTCTGTAGGCATCAGAATTCACAAACAGATACAGTATGTTGAGGCATGAAGTCCTTTAGGGTATATCCACATATGCTGTGGCTGATCTAGATGAAATTTGGTAAACACAGAACAAGCCATGGCAAACTCAATATAAAAAATGCCTATAGGGAGCGCTTTTGAAGTCCTAATTTGCATATCACATGGTTAATTAACTAGAAAAGACAAAATGTGAACACAAAAAAGTCAGCAAACAGAAAATGTCTGGTAAGCAGTCACAACAAATGTTCAATATGGCCATCCTTCTATTTCAACAGCAGTGTACATACCCCAAGCAACTCTAGGCCAGTCCTGTACAACAGTGATTACATGGAAATTCTATCTAGCTTTCAAAAACATAACCTCAGTAGGAGCAAGTTCATTTACATTTTAACTTTAATACAAACTTTTGTCACCTGGACTTTCCTGACAATACATAACTTTAAGTGTTTTGGTTTGTTTTAATAAAGCTATACAAATATTAGTGTTTGCAACACGGAAAACCTCAGGTGTGCAAAAAGAGCAGGCTCAGCTCCTCCTTCCATTTACCACGTTACCAGTGTTACCCCCTGCTACACTTAAAAGGAGTTATAGTGTCATGGCTATGTTTCATCAATCAGGGATTTCTTCTGGGGCTTGGCTGCCCATTGAACTGAAAGCCCACCTGGGACTGAACCAATTTCATATAACAGGAGCCAAAGCTGACTGAGTCAAGTAATAAAAGACTTCCCCTAAACCAATAAACCCTCCTGTTCCCAATGGTCAACTTTTGAAAGCCAATCTACCAATCTAAATCACAGGAAATAATACATCAGTTTAAGGCTTAGTAGTCCTTCTATTATTTGAAGAGCAAAATGAGAAAAGCTTATCTGGTGAAAGCTTAAAATGGGGGGAAAAAACTAATTATATTTAAATGACAATTTTGTGTTAAAAAAAAAAAGGTCAGAAACAAATCAGAATCAGATTTGAGACTTTGAAGCTGGCAGCAAAGTAGAATTTTTTTTTTCCTGCTTAGATATTTATAAAAATGTTTACTTTTATTATTCATTAAAAGTCACAATTAATATACTACGGAATGCCTTTTCAGTATGAATTGGGTTCAGAAGAATTAAACCAACAAAACAAATAAGCAGCTGACCAAACACTTATGTTGCCAACATCCCCACCAAAACTGGAAGTAAAAACAGAAACAAATCAAATTTAATATCTGAATAACTGAGTTTTACAGTAAAGACCTCCCATTGCAGTATTCTCAATTTACGCTGTTGCAAATAAGAAGCTGATCCAGTTAAACCTCCGGTTTCTGGTGTTATTACTTGGTACTGGATTGAGCGGGAGAAGGTGCTGATGAAATTCTAAGCTGTGATCAGACTAACCCTGCTCTTGTCATCGGTGCAGTCCTCCCGCGAGGATCCCGAAGAGAGCATGTTTAGTGTCCTGTGCTGCAGCTGCGGGGAGAGAAGCTGCAGGCTGCTGGCTCGGGTCGGCATTCCCTGGACGACTGTGAGGCCTGTGTCATTGCCCTGACCCCGGGGACGCTCCCGCCGCACATACATGGAGTGCCTGTGTGGCCGCTGCTGGGAGGAGAAGGGGCTAGTGTAGCCCAGGCCATAGGGGAAGGACTCATGGGGGGCCGAAAGAGAGTGAGAATGCCCTCCACCGCCATCTATGTGGTCGGGCGACTTGATTTCCTCCAGGTTCTTTGCATGCCGAGTGGGTGGCCGCCGGGAGTCCAGAGTGCCGCTCTCCATGCGGTTGCTCCTCACGGAGGGGCTGACTGCTGGCCGGTTGTCGCTGTGCCGGGGCGCTGATGGGCTGCTGGGAGAGTTGAGGTCCATGCAGCTGGAGGGGAAGTAGCGCGAGCTGGGATCCTCCAGATGCATCCGAGCTTCACTGAGGTTCCCCACTGACTTGGAGTCTGTGAGGGCCCCGTGGCTCTTGGAGAGGGTCAGGTAGGATGGCATGTTCTTTGAAGGAGGAGGCATAGAGCCATGCATGGTCTCCATGTAGCTGTGGCGGTTGTACTTCTCCCCCGACTGGAGGGTTCCAGTCTTGCCTTCTTTTAATGAATGTCGGTTCTGCTTGGAGCGGGAGCTGGACTTTAGGTACTTGGTGCCAGGGCCAGGGCCGGGGCCGTCGGGGGCTTTTGGGCCAATATTAAAATCAAATTCTGTCTTGCCCTTGGCATCCTTGGGGCTAAGGAGGTGAGGCAAGTTGTTGTTGGCCAGGTCCTTGTTACTGGAGATGGAGCGGTTGAGGGAATGCTGCTGGTAGTTCTTGGGGTGCTGTGTGGGGCTGATAGCGGCAGTGGGGGCCAGGTTCCCGTTGAGATAGATGTCGTTGGTTTGGTGGTGGTCCTCACTCCGTGGTAGGCTATGTGTATCCTTGCTGTTCGATCTGTGGTGTGCCTGCGAGCCCCCGCTTTTGCCTCCATGGTTTCTGTGAATGAAAAACATTTAAAAATAAAAAATGAGCACTTGCCAGTTTATTAAGGGTAAGCATTGTCTTTTAAATTGAATGGTAGTTCTATTATAAGTCTGAGGGTCCTATAAGGTTAATTTTACTACATGTGGCAAACCATGGAAAGACATCTCTTAAGACCCATGCTGTAAGAAGATATCTGTTCACCTGTTGGAGGAGGAGGAGGAGTTCTCCCCGTGATAGGTCTTCTTCTTGGAGGAGCGTGCAGGTGACGAACTTCCAGCACGATCCAAAAGGCGCTGGGTTTGGAAGGCAAGGTGGTTTAAGCACTGTTCTGTCAAGTATCTCTCTGATGGGTTTAGCTTCAGCAAGTTCTTTAAGAGGAAAGAACACACAGTCACAAATGTTATATGTACAACACACAGTAATAGAGAATTTTGATTTGAGAGTGTTACAGTATAAAATTCACACCCTAACAAAGAACGCAGATCAGTGAGTATTGGGACAGTGGGCTTTATACAAGAATGAAAACACCCAAACAAAGGAGTAATATAATTCAAGCTCTCTTACTGTAAGATGTTTGTATTTCATTTTACACTAATGTTATTTTTTTCTCCTTTCAGAAAATGTAATTACAAACTGAGGAAAATGCTGAAAATATACCCCAATTAGTGCTGTTCCATTAGCAGCTGAAAATGTTAGGTTCAGGACCTTTACTTTAATGTAAAGTAACATCTTAAACTGATTAACCAAATACATGTGACAATACATGCTAGCTATAATTTTACTTCTCAATTCAGTGCTTTTGAACAGTTGTGGAGATGATGTACTAGTTTTAGGAGTGGCAGAAGATACTGTAATCATTTTGAGGGGACACGAAGGCATGTAATCGATTTGAGGGGACACGAAGGCATGTAATCGATTTCAGGGGACACGAAGGCATGTATTTAAGTTTCATATATGGTTAAAAATGTTGCCAAAGCTCTACTGCAGTCAACATTTATGTTTGCAACACAAATTAAAACAAATGTTATCTAAAACTGTCAAAAAGGATCAAGGCAGATCACAGGTCTGATTCTCTGAAGCAGAAAATGAATAAAGTGTGAATAAACAAGGAATGTTCTCTACAAGAAAGGAACAATTGTATACGAGCTGGTCTGCTGTGGCTGTGTAAGCACCTGAATGTTAAACACCTTGCTAAAAAAAATGCTGTGATTTTTTTTTTTTTTTTTTTTGCATTCTTTCAGTTCATCCATTCTAACATCCTCATAATGTGAAAAATGTTGGGTTTTTGCGTGACAACACATGAGTCATCCCATGATTACAACTTTCAATGACGCAAGAAAGCAGTCCACATAATTAACATCCAACACACTAGGCTGTTATTTCTTGTAAATCAAGAAAGCTGCCAAATCAATCTCCGACTGACTACAGATTAGGCATCTTTCACATCGTACTCTGAGAAAGTCCTCAGCGACACTTTGGCTAAGTCACAACAACAGCAACCTCACTCCTGATGCTATGAAATCTCACCCTTGAAGCTGCTGTTGCAGCGCTCCATAACAAGATTGGTAAGCTCCAAACAGAAAAGAACAATCATCAGCTTTAATATGTTGTTGACTGTGTTCAGTAAGTACGTTACAGGTTCTAAAGTCCTCTGAAAAACTGCATATTCAAATCGCTTGTGCCTCAGCAGGAGTCCCTTGCACATTTTCCTCCTTCAATTTAATGTAATGTATCTTTAAATACGTAACACTACTTTAAGTCCACCATTGAGCCCCATACATTATTCTTGATACTGTCATATCAAAGTATGCACTTGGTTATCTTGCTCTCCAGTGCTCCCCACTACTTGCACTTTTGTGATCCACAGATCAGACTTATGAGAAAAAAAAGTGGATTCCAAGGTCCTTGGTTCAAACATAGACAACCAACCAACAGTATTAATTATAACATTTGTTACAACTTCAGAAGAAATACAGAGGTGCAGTATGGCCCCTAGATTCCTTGCCATACATCATCGAGATGCTTTGCTTCTTTGCCTCTGCCTGGTGAGCATCTTTGGAGAAATGCATGCAAGCTTCAAACACAGTCTGTAAGAACACATTTCTTAACACTTGTTATTATTAGATTGATTTACATATCAGACCAGGGTTTTTTGGGCCTACCTTCATAAGATCAAGCATGACACCACTGATTATCCCAAGGTATCTTCTCTCCAGTGTCTGGGGGTGGTTTACTGCAGGGAACTGAGTAGAGTTGAAATGAAAGGAAGTTAGAAAATATCTACAACAGAGGATACTGTGTTAGATAATCGGTATTGTACAGGTGTCCCCATTTATTAAAGAGTACTTTAAGCATTCTTAAGATGCTCTTCAGATCTAGCTGCCGGTCATACTTTAGATATATGTAGCACAGGCTGGAGCAGATAAAATATTAAGAACCACTGTGAATGGCTACTTACTCTTTAAAATGGTTTAAAAGTCCCAATGCACTGTATTCTGTTAAGAAAACAGTCCAAAAAGCTTAAAACAGACAGATGACTTGACGCTGTATGGTGAGTGTTTAAATAACACCTACCAAGATCAGACTAAGGCAGAGAGATCTGGAATCAGATATCTGGTCTATGGCAGTAAATATCAGATCCAGCAACTGTACAATAGCAATTCATACCTGTACTGCTGGTTAGATTGCAGGTCATTTCTTTCTTTACACATACCAGATATTAAATACAAAAAAACATCTGCACAATGTTCTGTATATCCCCTGGCTGAGTGTTTAAAGTTATAGATGTATTTCCAAACTACTAAGTGTTTTACTCCGGTTATTTTTTTACTTTTTGCAGCATTCAAAAAATGTAATTTAGAGAGTAGTATGTTTCTCTCTAGAAGAAACTTTATACAATTCAAGGAAGCTGGCAGACCTATGGATATTGAAACCCTTAAAACTGAACAATAATGTAAATTGTAACATAAAATAGGTTTCTGTACACTGAGATTCAGCATCAGTGTTCTGAATGCAAACCATATGCTACCCAAGATCTCTGCATGACTGTACTGTAAGCAAAGACTAATCTTCTTTTGGCCTGACACCAGCTTGACCTCAACCCCAAGGTTAGTCAATCCTATTTGTCAGCTCAAATCAGTCAGATCTTCCAGTCAAGGCAACATAATCCTGATGCAAAGCTAAACCTACACCACTGACAACTTGCTTAGTTTTCATAACCTCCTTTACATTATTTGTAGCGCCGCTTTTAATGGTTGGATTTCTCTTGGTTTTTCATCTTTAAAACAAATTCAAAACCCAAACACAGAACAAAACTGTACATTCTTTCTCTGTCCTAATTTCAGCTCTCTGTCCTGAAAACACTCTTCAATTGGCTTCCAACTGGTTCATTATCTTTTTTTGTAGCGTGTTCTAATGTTCCATTTCACAACTCGCTGAGTGGTTGCAGTGGGGAACCGGGATAAAAATAATAATTGGTCATTCGAAATTGGGGAGAAAACCAGGGTAAAAACCATTGGCGACGACAAAAAAAACCAAAACACACACAACAACAAGTGTGGCTTGGTCACTACTTGGATGGCAAGTGTCCTAGAACGAACAGTGCTGTTTTAATACCTGTTGTGGCTTATCGATGGCTGGGGGTCCTTTTTACAAATCTTAACTCATGCGTTATTATTTGCAGCCATGCAAAGCAAGTGGCAATATAACATAGTCTCAGTACCCTAATAATGATGTTTTCCACCCGTTCATCTCACAAACTAAGAAAGTCAAGAAGGTCACAATCACACTAAGTGACATACAAGTGTGGGAGACCTTTGAACTTCGACCTGATCCTTTCTTTATAAATATAACAGTAGGTACAAACTTAGTTCCTATTCATTTTCAAAGAAATGCATTAAACTGAAGTCGGTCCTGCCTGTCAGCTGTCTCCGTCTAAGGTAATGGCTCCAGATATCGGGAACACATGATTCTAGTTGAATTTAAAAAAGTGTAATTATTCAATAAGGTTGGATAATATTTTGGTAAACACAATAATGTACCTATATTTATTTATAGTGATACTGAAATTATAACAATTGGATGTTTCTTTTGACCTAATATTTCAAAGAACATATATTTCCCCTTGACCTGGTAAATGACCTAATAATACAATAGAGTAATCTGCAGTAGGCGTTAGTTTAATCTACAGAAGGTCAACTGAAAAAAAAAAAAAAGAAGGAAAAATTGCTTGGTTTTCCTGGTTCAACCATTGACTTTGCTACGATCATAGAATCAGGAATCAGTTTTGCAAATGTATCACAAGTATTTGCTATAAGATTATAATGTATTAATATCATGCGAAACCTCGTAACTCTCAGCCAAAAAATAATAATATTAAGAGCAACAGAAAAGACTTTGCATAACAGTTCAAGTTATTTTGGGAATCTCAAATAGCTTAATTAGTCACACCTAAGCCTATGGCTTTAGGACATGTCTAATTAAGCTAATCTGTACATATCTGCAATACACATTGAATAAAAGCATTTCTGAAGATCAATTTATGAAATATAGTACACAAAAAGCAAACGGTCTTTACGAACACTCCAAGTATTTAAACATTGCTGAGAGGTTTATGACGTCTACATTGCAGCACAATTAAGGACCAAGGGAATATGTCTCTATTCAACTATCAGGAAAAAAAAGATTGTAATAAATGGGAACCCTACCCGCAGTCCGTGAAAGCGAGGGTTGCTGTAGAAGAGCTTCATTTGCTCAGGGGGCAGTGGCCCCAGGACTTTCTGAATGGTGTAGAGCTGATCGATTTCACTCTCACCAGGAAACAGTGGCTGCCCATCACTGAGTTCCCCAAGAATACAACCCACAGACCACATGTCCACAGCTTTCCCATAGGGAGCTCTGAAAAGAAATGTAAACCCAATTACACTACTGTGTATACAGTTTACATACAAAAAAAGAGGAGCCTCTGCCATACCATTGTCCTTCATATGCAGGGCTGTCATGGACAGCAGATTCCACATAACAAGTCGTCATGGTGTTGTTCTGGGGGGACTGCAGACAAACGACTACTGCCTAATTTATTTAGAGGACAAGGGGTAGAAACCTGCAGAAAAGTCTATTCTCCAAATGGCTCACTTTTTGACCCTTGTGAAACAGCAGTATCCAAGCAAGTGTCTACTATCAGCCCCTATCGAATTCTGACACATCTGTCTTACCCTTTGTAACTGAAACTGAAAACTTACAATATGGAAATTAAGGCGATGTGTTATAAAATATGGATAACATTTGAAACATAAAATCAGTCATGTGATTAACTGCCCATTTACACAAAAGTGCGCACTACTTAACTCATAAACCTAACCTTAAAATCAAACCAATTTTTTCCTGTCACTGGCTAAAAATTGGTTAATACTCAAACTGATGTCAATTGGTCAACACAATAGTTGAGTGTCGTTAGACTGCAGTTTAGCTGCATGATAAATACCCTGCAACTGAAAAAATAACATTTTTGAACTGCAGATACAATACATGGAGGAAACGTATATTTAAAAAATGCAGCGCTATCCAAAAACACTATAGTTTCCTATAAAGTACTATACCATGTACAGTAGAATGCTATAAGAAACTATAATGTTTTTGGATGGTACTCTAGTATTTTTTACATGGGAGGTTTACCTTCTACCATCTGCCCAGAAGAGGGTTGACTTATAGTTTACAATCTGAGGTTGTAACAAGTTGTCAACAAGGCAGGAAATAGTTAACTATTTCTCTTATGCCCAAGGTTGCAAGTCTTAAATGTCAAAAATGTGGGATTATCAATCTGTGGGAAGAAAGCAGCTGTGTGCTGAACAGGTGAGCCAGGGAAGTAAAACCTATAAGAAAACTGGTCACATTTCCAGGCAGCTAAGCTTATCACTGAAAACGTGGTCCTGCTAAAAGCTTCGAGCTCCTCATCATTTTTTTATGTGTTCTAATTTCCAAGGCATTGCTAAACCTATTAGAGACGGATCCCACTATGGCTATCTATCTCGCTGTCGATAATGTATTGCCAGTCTCTGCTCACACCTTTGAACACCACAGATGCTGACACTCTATTGCCTAAGGCAGCTTCAGTTCACTCACCCTAACAGCAGCTCTGGAGAACGATACCACCTGGTAGCCACATACTCTGTGTAGTTAGCATTGCTGCCTTCGGACAGGTTGCGAGCAAACCCTGCAGGAAGACATTAACAATGTACTATTACAGTTATGTAGTTCACATGACTCACATGGAAAAGAACACTGACTCAGTGATGCAGCAATATGCATATTCCTAAAGGTTTACTGTCACTCCAGAATGCAGAGATACAGTATTGAAGTTCAAATATAATAAACAGTAAACTGAAAACACATAAAGCTATACTACAGATCCGTGCTCTCCTCTATGTGAGAATGTACATACTGAACTCGTCTGTCCAGGATTTAGTGTGGTGCCTTAGAGACTTCAAGTGAAGAAAGAGAATCAGGAACAGAGAGGGGAGCAGAGAGAAAGGGGTACTGAAGTTATTCAAGGGTAGATAAATGGATTAACACAATAAGGAATAATTAATATAAAATAATAACACATTTTCTTAATATCCACAGGTTAAAAAGAAAAAAAAAGAACATTGAGATGGACTGGAGTTGATGGTAATTACATTTTAGGAATCATGTGTTCATTGTCACCAGATCACATTCTCAGCATGCTCTCTGATAAGGTAAACCTGTCTCTCAAATTTGACTAAATTTCAGGGATGCATTTACTACATTTTTGGTTTAAATATATCATTGAGAAAATGTGTCCTTAAAGCATGTTTTAAGGGCTTTCAAAGAAAATAATAATAAAAAAAAGATCTCACAAATGTAAGTCATTGAGGTAAGAAGTCAAGTAAACCCTGTCAGTGTACCGGAATGACCCGACAGTATTTACAAAGACTATTATCACCAAACATCCCTAAACAGCAATTCATTATCCTTCATAGGCATATGTATTATTTAAACCCATTCATTTTTGGAGTAAGCTGCTAGAAAAACAGTTCATATATTAATGCCCAGATCAATATTGGAAAGTTTATCTTGCAATATATTAGGCCTAAAAATATGCTAATGCCCTATAGCTTCTAGGCTAGTTATGTAATGTTGCTGTTCTGCAACAGAACAGATAACCCCATGGAAATTAGAGGGTTTAAAATCATCCCAATATTTTAAACAGAAATCTGGCATGCATTTGGATTATTCCATTTATAGAAGTTGTATGATATTCAGTCTTGAGAAATAGGACTGTAAATCATCTTCTGTAGGTTCAGTGGTTGGGAATATCCATCAGGTAGCATATATTTTAGACAAAAACAGTTATATTAGAACCAGATTCATACAATTATAACTTGACTGAATCCCTCTCTCGGTTAAAGGACATCATACATACCGTAGTTACTAGTTTTTCCACTATTGATTTGTTTTCATTTGTCTTTTGGAAATCTGCCTTCATAACTCATATACAGCCTGTCAACACAAGCTACAATGGTCTCAGTATGGTTTTGGATACCAGCATTTTAAGTGGATTTCTACCGTACAACCACCCAGAACCTTTTCTAATATGCAAGAGTGACCACTTACAACTAAAGCATATATTTTCAGAATGACTTTGTATTTCATCTAATAAATAATTTGACCTTAACACACAACACCTTACTACTTTAATCAACAGGTATCATATTTATTTATGCACAGTAACAGAATTCTTGACAACTGGCTATAGCAGGCCCTTATTAAAAAGCACTACTGAAGCAAATAAATAAATACATAAATAAAAAATGTTTATTTCCAATGACGACAACACTCAAATGAGAAGCAATGAAAGCTGCCTACAGTATGTTTATCCTCATCTCTGCATAAATTATTGACATGTGCCCCCTACAGTACATGCTTCAAACACCCATATACAGTACAACATACAGTAAGTTCAGTTAAATTACAACAAAGTTTAACAAACATTTAGCTGAGTGCTTAGTGGAGTATCAGGGGTGGACACACAGCTACACGGAACACTTTATTAGAGAGTGGCAGACAGAATTTTAACTCACTTCTTCATCTTTAAAGTAAAAAGGCATTTAGCTTTCGTTTCTTACCAAAATCGCACAGCTTCAGTACGTCATCGTGGCTGATTAAAAGATTTTCCGGTTTGATATCTGAGGCAAAACAAAAACATACAATAAAAGGAGACATACCAGCAATAAGAACAGTAATAACAGTGGGTGGATGATATTAGCGTGCTTTGTAATGAAAACACATGGTCCTTGTTACCAGCAACAACCTTATTATGAAAGGAAGGTTCAAACCGAACATGTGCTTGAGGTGCATGGCAACTGTATTCATGTATGTGTTATTATTATTTGTTTATTTAGCAGACGCCTTTATCCAAGGTGACTTACAGAGACTAGGGTGTGTGAACTATGCATCAGCTGCAGAGTCACTTACAACAACGTCTCACCCGAAAGACGGAGCACAAGGAGGTTAAGTGACTTGCTCAGAGTCACACAATGAGTCAGTGAGTGAGCCGGGATTTGAACCAGGGACCTCCTGGTTACAAGCCCTTTTCTTTAACCACTGGACCACACAGCCTCCAAGCTGAAGACGGTGCTTCTTGCACTGTCCGATAGATAAAAGGTTTTTGAATTTTGAAGGCATCAAAAACACAGAAAACAATTTCAAGCATGATCACTGTCGAAACAATTTTCACAAACGATTTCATATGCTTGATATATTTTAACTACGGATAATAAACCTCTTTTTTCTTTCTTTCTTTAAAACTTTCCAGAAGCACAGTTGATTTTAAACCTAAAGTCCAAGAGTGCTTTTTTTGTAAAACAAGTTAAGTGAAATCACATCGCCCAATCCCTATATCTCTTCTTGAAGCCACTGAACTTGATAGCAGCTTCCGTTATCTCACTTACCTCGGTGGACAATATCATTCTTGTGACACCAGTGGATTGCTTTAATTAACTGATAGATGTAGTTTCTAACTTTCTCAGGTGGGGCCCCGTTTGGCAATTCTTCTAGCAATTCCAGCATGTTCTAAATAAATATAAAAGATAGAGACCTTAATAATATGCATAACACAGTGCATATGACACACATCCACAATCATTTAAAAATATTACATTTCATGGTGTCAAAGCTACCCTGGTTGACTGGCAGGATGGGAAAACAGTTTTAAAAGAATTCACTGCATTTTATGTTGCATCATCATTTTGAATTCGTACTGAATTACAATGAATGTTTGTTGTTATGTGTCATTTTTTACCAATTGTGTATGACGCAATTATTTGTGTGGATAAGCAAGAACGTGATCAATTATTAATATCAAATAAGTGATCAATATTTATAATATTTTACCGAATCTCATTTTGTAATCTTCAAATCCAAAGACACAATGCCCGGGTGAATCGCACTTGTTGCCAAGCAGATGCAAAAGTTGATTTAAGGAAAGCATTCCACATACAGCGGTCTATGCAACTGATCTAAAAGATGGTGGCTTTAATTACTACAACCATTTAAATAATTTAAATAACTGGGATTTTGTGAAAAACAGCATCTATGACAGGGCTTTTAGATTATTTCTGTCAATAAAAGTAAGTAAAACAGCAGGCGTGTTCCTATTTTCAATATTTAAAACGGTGACAGTATTTAGCTCTTAGCTCAACTGAACAGACCCCACTTTCTTTCTAACATCCTTCAGCTATATTTATGACATACTGTATATAATGCATTGTTACCACCCTGCTGCGCTCACCTTTTCCACGTACTCGAAGACCAGGTACAGCTTCCCTCGTCTGCGAAAGGCTTCCTTGAGCTCCACGATGTTCTCCTGCTTCAGGGTCCGAAGCATCTGAAGCTCCCGCAGCGTTGTTTCTTTAACTTCTTCATTTTCTATTGACACATTTCAAACCAGCAAACTGTGATCACTGGCAACAGAACCGCCAGGTAAATGTAATACTTTCTATTCTCTGACCATGTGTCATCTTATACTTCAGGACCTTTGTAGACAACTCCAGGTTCATTACAGGGTGATAATAGACCTGAAATGACATTGTACATCTGCCCCTTTTGTTTCTATGTTCTTGTTCAGTACACAGTAACTGCCCTGAAAAAGACTGTAAATGTCTGGATGGTCTCCTTATTAATACTTCATACATACCTATAAAACATGGTACTGAATGTAGTTGTACAGTAAACAGTAACATTCTTTGACAAATTAGATTAGAAGTAAAGACATTTTTCTAGTCGAAAATCAAAGAAAGTTTTTTCCATGACATGAATGGACCTGCTGTGTGCTGGTGCCTTTGCAGTCCAGTGGTGGCTGCCTGCCAGCGGATGCTGAGTGATTGTGAATGACTCAGAGACGTGGCTAGGCTGTATTAAGAAAACACTACATAGGAGTAACTGGAAGTCCATTGCTGGCACACAGTTTTACATGAACAGCATTTATTTTGTTGATGCAGAACTTTCTAAAGGAGAAATGGTCAAATCACATTTAGAGTTTGTCCTTCCTTTATGCATGCTCAGCTCTCCTTTATCACTGAAGTGCAGCACTTCTGGATGCCTCGAAGGCACTCTAAATATTGAAATTGTTGTTGTCCATAACTTTAAACCCCAATACTTGGCTACCAATAAAGGCATTTATTTAAAAAAAAAAAAAGAGTCTACATGTTTCCAGTAGCTTTACCATTGTAAATCTTAAATTAAATTAAAAAATGTATATTGTTTTCTGATGTAGGTGTGCGTTTTATTTAGCTGCCACCAGATGGCGCAAGCTTAATGTCTGGTTGCTGTTTTCGTTTGAAGAGCCCCTTACCTTCACTGTCCTTGAACTTTTTGATGGCCACAATTTCATTGGTCTCCTGTAACACAAATAGAACAGATAATTAGGGACGTCGACTGTTACAGAGTGAATTAATCATGTGGTCTCCTGTGAGGTCTGAATTCTGATGTTACAGGCCATTACACTCGACCATACCATGATTACCCTTGATTGATTAGCATGCAGAAAAATAATATTCAACATCCTCACGGGTTTACCAATTTTAAATAATGTTTTTCCTGAAGTATGTTTTAATAGCTCTGTGCACTTCATGCTTAATAGAATAAATCAAGTTCCAATATTGCTACTGTCTGTACCATACTTTACATTATCCATATCCATGGACAAGCTGAAAAATATTCTGACTGCACGTAGCATAACGTCTGCTTACTATAGCGCAGGCTAGATTTTAACATGCATTTCAACAATACTAAAAGCCATGTTATTCTATTATTTAAAAGAACATGCTGTACTGTTTTAAACCTCTTTTCAGACATACTTATATACTTATTACATTTTATTCACATTGCCTTAATAACCAGAGCAGGCCCTACTACCTAACTGTTAGTCTTGCAATTGTCTAAATCAAGGTGATCTAGTGATCTTTGGGTAGCTGTGCAACTAAGGTACTCCACGATTAAATTGCACCAAACTTCATACAGAGACAGTCAAGCCCTTTGCCAACCTGCCAGTCTTGTCTCTGTTTATATACACAGCTTGATTGACAGGTGTTTGCTTTGAAGATAGAGGCTTTGATTGGTGTTGCAGCTGTCACTCTCTCACTGACCCACAGTTTTTTTTTTGGTCCAACAAAAACTTTCTGTATTTTCTAGTTAAAAGAACAACGAAAACATCTAATACAATAATTTGTGATATTCTAGAACTACTTGAACGTATATGCATGCATAAACAGTAACATCCCATGTACAGTGATATCTGTATTTTACTTTTTGTATTTTTTTTTTCTATTTATTATATCTTATATTTGGTATAATCTGTGAACATAATAACTGTATTTGTCTAATAATCAAAATGTCAAAAAACTGGGGGATTTTTTATTTTTTTTAAAATACATATTTTTTATCTTTTTCCTTTATACATCTAGATATGTATAATAGCTATGTTGATGTGTTTGCTGAATGATCAGGAAGTAGGGGGTGAAACTTTTTTTTTCTACATACAAGCTCATTTTTACATATTTAATTCATTCATTAATGCTTGTATTGTTATGCAACCTGTTGACATTTCATTGCAGTTTACTATTTTACTGTGTGGTGATGCTGGTTAAGTATAATAATTAAATGTTGTGAAACAAATCCCTTTAGTTTAGCCTCAGAGTACCCAAGGTAACATAATTTATTTAAAAAGGTTCTGTTGTTGGAAATATAACTCCTGAAGGTAGAATATAATAAAAGAAATACTATAAAAAAAACCATTTTTCTATAGTACTTTAAAGACAGTGTGGCAAAATCAGCCAGAAAATGCTCGGCTGTGGGGTGACATCCATGTCAAAAACGCTTGGCTGCAAAGGGTTAACAATACAATGTGCATTTAGCAGGCCACGATATGGAAATTATTGTGTAAGCAACAAAGATGCCATTTCTCGATACTGAAATTTATAGCCATTTATAGCCGTTTTTCAATACCGGATATACTGTATATATTATAACCTTTTCTGTATATCATACTTGTAAGAAAATAGTGCAGGTAAACGTCGCTAGTGGGGATTTTTTTTTATAATACTTAATGTATGCAATATTTATGGACTCCAAAAAATGCAGAATAATAAACAAACCTTGGCTAATATTAAGATACAAATCATTGTGGTAAAATGTACCATTCTCGCTATCATTAGATCTTAGATATAGATATTGGTAAAGCAAATACACACACTGTATGTAACGTATGTAACTATTTTAAAGCTATTATTAGCACAGGAAGAATATAGTATATGGTAGCACAACCTCTGACAACAGGTGAAGACAAGTCACCCACACAAGCAATTCTTGACCCTCCCATGACGTACGTCAAACCTAAGCACAATTTGTCCATATTTCGCCAGTTATTAGGATGTTTTTCAAATAAATCCAAGACAAAAAAGCATGTGCATTAAACATGTAGCTATATCTACAGCCTCAGTTTAATTTTAGCCAATTCTGGTTCTAATCCAGCCCTGTAATTAGAAATCCCTTAAGGCGGTAACCCAAGGAAAGCTGAAAGAATGACATCTGTTTCCCGTACGTTCAGTAATTCATTATGGGATTTGAGGCATGGGAGAATATTTACTCTGATCTGTCAAGTCTATTCTGCTGTAATCTTCTCAGCCGCTCTTGTTCAGCCATTAATATTTACAAGCTGCAATTGTACTTCCCCCACCTTTGTTTTGAAATGTAATCAGACTTGCTAATTACTGGTCCTATGAGTCAGAATGGATGACAGGGGCTATGATAGAACCCCTCTGACCCAGTTGTGGATCATTCTTTCCAAGATATTTATAGTTTTTTTGATTCTGCAATAACTTTTTTTTTTTTTAAATATTTTCAAAATAACAGCTTTTCAGTTTCCTATTACCAATCCTCTCCTACAGCAGTCATGTACAGTAGGCATCACAGGTTTTGAAACAAGTGCTCTTAAAACTTCTAGAATCTTTTTCCGTGTTCTTTGAAGTTTTAGTAAAACCTAGGTCAAAATGTGATGTAGTGAGGCCAACACAGCAGTTTTTACTTATGTACAAAACAAGTTTCTAACAGGTCTTTTCTGTTACACCTGAGTGAATAGTCATTACTGCATTACTAATGAAGATGGAGGATTGATTGCCAAAGGGAAGGAGAGGGTTAAAAGAACAAACAGAATGCACAACGGTATTGTAGAACTGTATCACGTACTCAAGGCCCCTATCTGTCTTTGTGGTTAGAAGTAAAACCACTAAAAAGCAGGTGTTGGTGAGTTTGATGTTCAAATGCATCGACTGTGAGGTAATATGGCTGTGTAATAAAGTAAAAGTGGCTACCCACTAAGAGGGGGATCAAAGGACAATATAACCACTCTCCAGGCACATTCTGTGTGTTAAAGCAATTTCATGTGGGTCAAAATTACATCATCATGAAAATGTACTATACATAACCATGACATCCTCCTGATGCATATGTAAAAATGTAAGTGTGTAGCAGTATGTAAGACAGATATGCATCGTCAACCTCTGAAACTTTCAATTACTTATCCTAACCAAGTTTCATTACATATGTAATACGATATGTACATGCAGGCGCCACCAGAGATATGCATCCCAGCAGGGGGCAATGCATTCCTACAAGTTTAATATTCTAGTAAAATGTATTGTTGAAGGAGCTGAAAGAGAAAAACTCCAGCAACTGAGCTGAGATGTTGAGGCATTACCACCATTTACCAGTAGAGGGTGTTTGTCACAACTTTATGGTGCAAGCTGGACAACTCTAAAGCCTCTTTCACACTGGCGCGCCTACCCGGGTCCTGGCCCGGGTTCTAGCTACCTGGGTCACAATCTTGCATAGTGTGAAACCACGTACCTGGGTCGTACCTGGGACAGCAGCGACCCACTTCAGGATTTGGGTCAACAGGCTTTAACCCGAGTCGAGCAAGATAAAATGAATGATGGGGGTTTGTAAGCGGACGATGTCACAAACAGCCACGCCTGCAGGAAGGTTTCACTTCTGCATGAAACATTTCTTTTTAGCCATATTTCTGTTGATTGAGACACGCCATGAGCCAGATTGCAGCAGGGATGAAGAAACATTTGCTTTAATCAGCATTTGGGCCGACGGTTCAATCCAGAGAAGCCTGGATGGAAGTGTCTGTAACAAGTTGCTTCTGGGGCACTGCGTACACACATTTAATTCTGTCACCCAGGTCGACCCTGCTTCTTCAAAAAGCAGCGTGAAATCACATAGCCGACCCACATGACACCGGGTATGTGTCAAAGATATCATTACACCTATAATCTTTTAACCACCAACCACGGTCTGTCCAGAACCAAACACACAACATTAATGATGGTGCACACATGTCCTGGCTTTCAACATCAGCGTTCTCTTACAGCACACCGGTGCTAAACTTAATCAATATCAGCAAGCTCTCAAGATTTGTGACAGCTTCTGTCTAACTGACTTGCACGTCTGCTGATTTGCACCTACAAATCTGTCAGTGTCACCAAGATCCTGCTCAGCATGTTTCTGATGTTTTCTGACTTGTCTCCCTTTCTCTTTCTTCCATTCTTGATTGCCTTTCCCTCTGTGCTAACACCTTACAAAACTTTCAGTTTCACCATAATTGGATAAGCGTTTATAACTCTAAGAGTGTGACACATATAGGTAAAAATATACGGCTCGCCCCCCCCCCCCCCCCCAGTATTTTTAATCAATGTGCAACCTTGTTTTTTCTCGTGGGAAGGAGGGTTGCTTTATAGAAGCTTAATCCACCTTGACTCATTTATCCAACCTGATCAAATGTTAAGAATCCTTTGTAGTCGACTGGAGGATGTAAAGGAGTTGAGAATTGACAATGAGAACTAGGAATTCATTCAGCTTAATATTTCTTCTCAATCTCAACTGCTAGTGTGATGGATCTTGGTCCTTAATGATGAAAAACTGTAAGGGCTTGTATATTCACTGCTGACACACTATACTGTAAGTGGGGTCCAAAGTCCTTATTGGGACAGCACATGTTAATAAGAGGTGTACAGAGTGCTGCAGCTTTCACTTACTCTTATGCTTCTCCCTACCTCCCTCACACCCTGTAACCACCCACACAAAGGTCAACCCCAGTGCTGATAAGTGAAACTCAACCACACACATACACACATACATACATACATACATACATACACCATTATAACAGAAGAGGAACCAGTTATGTGGGATGCTGCTGGCATGACATATTTTAATGCTATCTTTCAGATAGAAAGCATGTAGAAGGGTTTACTCTTCAGTGCAAATCTTTGATTTCAGAGATGCAAGAGTTAAAAATGTAAAAACGGTATCGTTGGATTAAGCTCAGAAAGCCAACCTAACAGCTTTTTGGTTTTATCACCGTGTCCGCAGACATGTATAAATAGAATCCTAGGTGCAAATTGAGGAGCATATTGAACTTGTTCTGTACATATCTCTGTGTGATGCTGTGACTGGTGTCCCAAAGAAGATTGCTTGCGGGGGAAAAAAAAAAAAAAAGTATAACTAGCTGCAGTGTAATTTCCTGTTGCTCCCCCCACCCCTACACACATTTGGTAAGATTACTGTAGATAGGTGAACACAATTAGGAATCCAATTAATTCCCAATACTCAGATCCACAAGGGAGATCTCCTGCTGATTCTATTGTAGCTGTGTAACGGTAAATAGGGGACTGGGGATTGTTGAGGGAAAGATATCAATAGCAGATTTCAATGGCAAGATGCCATGTTCTCATTTCCTGCAGCAGCTGACAAAAAGACAGCTGACAGCAAACAACAGTAAAGAAAATTGTGTCTTCAAAAGAGACGAGAGAAGCAGCCCTTTTGAAAAGGAGCCTGAACTACTGTTAGCTAAAGCTTGATAAGAAGAAAAGATAAGAAGGCAGAAAGGCTGACAGGAAGGCAAAAGGCTGTGTGTTCCCGTCCTACTAAAATGTTAGGTAAAAGCGTGTAAGAAACTAGGTTAGGAGGACACACATTTTATCTAAAGCCTTCATCAGAAGTTTCAGACATCACACCCACTTACAGCTTGCAGAATTGAAATGCTCCTCACTGGTTAATTTGCCTCAATTCTGAATGCAGCCCAGAATAAGGTTTTAAATTATTTTACAACAAATTAGACAAATACACTTTATCTCATACAGGAGGCACTGATGAAAGAGTTTAATTAATTTCTTAAAAGTTTTAATGTTTGAAATTGTGGAGGAATGAGGTTTTATAGTTGTGTAAAGCTTTCAGGACTCACTATACCATGAAAAGACATGGCCTAAATACCGCGAAAGAGTGTGAAACCATTTTTTCCAAGAATGTAATATGACACCTTTTATGCAAAAGAAATAAAACACAATTATTTGCCAGGAAGACATTTTCACGCTTTGACAAACATTAACATTATGTGCGATGAACAGTCAGCATCCGTTTATCTTCCTTTTTAATGAATCCGCACACTCTCATTTAGCCCTGTCAGCACTGTAACAGAGTGATTCTATTATAAAATTACTACATATACCCGGCACACACGTTTTCCAACTCCATCTGTATTTGTTTGTTACATCAGCACTAATATTGCATTCAAAAGATGTATTTTTATTTGTTAACTAACTGAACAAAGTTACAGTACTGTAGTGTTTCCAATGTTGCATTTGATAAAATAATAAAGGTAAAAGTATAAAATGCAATTTACATTTACAGCACACGTTTTATATATAAATGTAATTTGTTTTAAACAAAAGTATGTGCTTTTAGTAATGATTTCTGGTATAATGGCGTTAGAGTGGCCAGGAAATGTATCCCTCACAGAGGATCATAACTGTTTACTGATGCATAGCGACTGAAGGCTCAAAAGAACCATCACAGGCTGCCTTTACTGGCTCCTTGATAGATTTTTTTTTTTTTCAATGAGATATGTTATGATGCAGTGCTTGCAAAGTCTAAAGTCTTAGATGATGGATAGTATCCTGACATTTGCAATGTTCAACACTCCCCTGAATGCAACCAACCATGTCCTAGTGAAAGCGGACAGAAAACATTAAGCGAATCTCAGCAACTTTGTCAGTACATGGAAAAAGCCACACCATCCTTTCATCTACTCCAATCACTGTTTCCAGTCACATCCAGCAGCATACTGTAGGCAATATCGTACTATGGCTTCTAAACTCCCCTCCACAAACATACCCTCACCCCTTTCTTCTTTCAAAATGTAACTATTTAAAACGCAAAAGAAATGAAATGAAAGGATGTCGTCACTTAGAAGATCATGTTGCTACAATACAATCAATTCAGTATATTACCCCAAAAAGAAAATTAAGATCCCATGCTGTGATCGACTGGTTAGTACTATTACCGTGTATCGATTACGGCACTGTAGCTAACACACAATTGAATGGAAACCGTTACTTGTCTAGCGGTTAGATTATTATTATTATTATTATTATTATTATTATTTATTTCTTAGCAGACGCCCTTATCCAGGGCGACTTACAATCGTAGGCAAAAACATTTCAAGCGTTACAATACAAGTAAAACCTTTGGGCAACTAAAGTAGGAGGTCTTCTTATTGAATCTTGAACATCACATCTTGCTTAATCAGAAAGCAGGCATTGTTGACCATATTCCAAGGTACTACTGTCATTTTACCTAATGTCTGTCCTAACCAACCCAAATTGATTTCATTGAAGACTTTTCATAATTGCTATGGAGCCTGCCAGATACTTCTCATTGGTAGTACAGGACAGGGTGCTTTTTACCTCCATGAGGTTAGCACTGTGACCTGCATGTACTAATGTCATAAAGGTATTCTCTGAGGTATCTCCAAATATCTATGAGAAATCCTTAAGAGAAATGGGTACTGCATCCAGTCTGCCTATGCCCACTCGTAGTACTGTAACATAAATAGGAGGCTGTGTGGTCCAGTGGTTAAAGAAAAGGGCTTGTAACCAGGAGGACCCCAGTTCAAATCCCACCTCAGCCACTGACTCATTGTGTGACCCTGAGCAAGTCACTTAACCTCCTTGTGCTCCGTCTTTCGGGTGAGATGTAATTGTAAGTGACTCTGCAGCTGATGCATAGTTCACACACCCTAGTCTCTGTAAATCGCCTTGGATAAAGGCGTCTGCTAAAAAAAAAAAAAAAAAAAAAATGCCTTCTCGAGGATGCTTACTGTAGAAACATTCCCTAACATTGTTTCTAATTTGATATCTCTGCCTCATAAAAAAATGCCACATTTGAGAACTCGTCTTGCTCGATTGCTCTGAATATGTCATACAGATTAATGCTACAAAACAGCTTATTTATGCAGACAGATTCTGTCTGATTTAAAAAAAGAAATGTTAATATAAATGTTGAATGAGCATATTTCCCAGGGCTCAAAATTCCAACAGCCAACCTACTGAAGCAAAATGCCAATAGGAACTAAAATGTCCCTGAGACAGATGGGTTTTCTAAATAAAGTGGTATTCTAAAGCGAGATGCTTCTGCAACCAGGTTTTTTTCTAGATACTTTTTTTTCCCCCTGTGCCCAGACTGTACAACTCCAGTAGACCAGTAAATTAAAGCCAGTGACACATGTTTTAGACCTCAAATCCATATTAAACAGTACAGTATTTGTTCACCAAGTGATAAAATCTATCATGTTGTCACCTCTAATGCAATAACAAATTCTGGACTTTTCTCAATGTTTACAGAATGTCACACAGTTTGTAACAGGACCAGAACCAAAGAACCAAACCATTCTTCATGGTATAGGCCTACTCAGCCTACTTTAAGTTATTAAAGTTTTTCACCTGGAGTTAGAAGGATGTTTTATAGTGGTAGTAAAAAGTACTATACCTTTTAAAAATGCTCTGAATTTCACACTTCAAGAGCCATTTCAAGTCAGCAGAGGTCAGTTATAAGAGGATCTGTCCCCAAGCAGGTTTCTTGGGATGGCACAAAAATTTAATTCAATCATCTGGGAATACAATGAACTAAAAACTCTTCAGTGAGGCAATGTTTGAACCACTTACAGTCCAGAGAGCTCTGCTAAAACTCTGCTATGGAGCTGATTCTTAAGATGACCCACATAAAACTGAAGCACATTCAGGCCTCTCTGTACTTGGCCCCATTACTTCATATTTGCAGTATAAATTCACCAAATGTTTCATAGAAGATTAAGTGTCACAGTTATTGCATTGTGTTTGTGTGTTCTGTACTCATTTAATGCCTAACCCACTTTTTTCAAACCTATCACTGGCCACAACAAATCTACGAGGTGTTCATTTCAGCTCACATTTCCAAGAGGTAGGTTACTGTTGAGTTACAACAGACGTAAGACCAATGCATTGTACACTTTACTGTACAGTTCACACTAAGGCAGGGTTAGAAACTAACAGTGTTGTGCTACTAGTCCAAAGGACTAGTACCTTTTTAAACTTGCTATTCCTGATGTAAACGTGCTAGTCCTTATGTGAAGTGCCCAAGTTGGAATCAACAATAACAGTTGGGGTCCCTAAAAATAGGCTTAGATTTTATTTTGCTAAAAAATAAACACTGTTATAAATGTAGATTTTTATTTTTTTTAACAACGCACCTTCGATCAATTACCTGTTTGCACCTCGTTACTGAGCGACTAACTGTACTGTGTGCTGAGAAACTAACACTGACAGCACCACACGGGATGACAGAGGAAAACATTCTCTCAGCTGTGTCACCTTGCCGACCAAGAAGCGCCACCTGGAATTCACACAGATGACACAAATAAAATGTTTATTTTATTGTACATTACATGTGTTGCTATTTACAAAATTGCTGGCTGGCTATGAATTACTATCTACAATAATTAATGTACTCACATACACATGCGGTCTTCACTAAAGTCCCAATTTAAAGACAGTAGGTTTCACTGTAGCCCTCAGGATGAAATTGTTAGCTTTCTTTTGAAATTGTGGTGGCTTTTTTTTTCTATTTTTTTTTTTTTTTTTTTAAATTAGCAGTGGGAGGAAACCTCTTCAGCAGGTACAGTAGAATCTGCCAGAACTGACGGACGCTGTATCTACTATGTTTAGATTCTAATGAGAGCATAACAAATACAAAAGAAAAAACGAGGGAAACGCAGATATTCTCAAGAACGCTGGGAGACTTTGTAAAAATGGATTTTATATTTTTAAACACTGCAATAACAGTTCTGCTTGTGAAGCATCCTCACTATAATTTGACAGAACAGGTGATTTATTTGCACTGTGCGGGACCTTATTTTCCCCCATTGGTGCTTGAGCCCCTGAGCACTTGCAGAATCACCGCCTGTGCACCTATTCTCAGTGATTTAAAGCCTGGATTTCAAACAAACTGATTATACACTGTATTGGTATAAGAAAAGTGTGTTTTAAAAAAGTAATTTTAGCTTCCAATCACTTAAAATATGCTGACGATAATGTAAACAACACCAAGCTACATACAGTGAGTCCCATGCTTTAAACGTGTTACTGTTTATAGATAAGAACTCAACTTTATTACAAATATATTGTGTTACTATGTTCGGAGCAACATACTACAATAATGTTCACTATGGTAATTGTTTGTTTATTAGTTTTTTGCTAATGACATCTTCAGTCAGGGTTGTAACCCAGTATAAATCTCCACATTTTTGTAAATTACTTTACACTTACTTCAAAAGATGCAACGCGTTTCAGTAAATTCAAACGATAAACTTTGCATCCCGTGCAGAGGGAGAAAACAAACGTAAAAGGTCATTAAGTGGGGTTGGCATTGCAGAGGAGATGAAGGGAGGTTTCAGTTCCGAGTGACAGTTTTGTAAGCATTATTTGTGAATGCTTATTCACCACTGCTACACCCTGTTAGAAAATTGACTTCCCTGCATTTTTTTAATGCAAGACTAATCGTGTTATTATTATTATTTGTTTATTTAGCAGACGCCTTTATCCAAGGCGACTTACAGAGACAAGGGTGTGTGAACTATGCATCAGCTGCAGAGTCACTTACAACTACATCTCACCCGAAAGAGGGAGCACAAAGGAGGTTAAGTGACTTGCTCAGGGTCACACAATGAGTCAGTGGCTGAGGTGGAATTTGAACCGGAGACCTCTTGGTTACAAGCCTGTTTCTTTAACCACTGGACCATACAGCCTCCTTATATGTGTACATTTGTTTTAAGTACTCGCCCAGAGGACTACTGAGACACAGACATCAACTAGTCCTCATCAGATTTAATTCGCCTCGGCCAAGCGTGAGTTTCTAACCCTCTAAGGTGAATTAGGCAAAACCCTGAACATGTATAGGACTGTATAAACTAGATGTACAATACCAAAAGCTTGTCCATAACTTTAAAAACTCCATCTTAGACTGTGGTAAAATTAAAATAACCTAAGTCAAGTTGGCCAAGTTAAAGTGTCAGGGTGGTGTTATAGGTACCATTGTTTTGAAGGCCAATATGAGAAAAGGGAAAAAAGTAACATAATAATACTCACTACGTTGTAAACACTGCAAAATAACTGATTAACTCTTACAGAACAAAGAATTACTTTACTGTGTTGCATTATTTCATGAGTTACTTCACATTTCAAAATGCATAGCATGGCACAGCAAAAATACACAGAGTTTGAATTAACTATCTATCTATCTATCTATCCAAGATACATTTCTTTAGGATAGTTAATGACAGATCATTCACCAATCACCTGCACAGTCACTCTCTAGCTCCTGGCAAAAATTGCACTCTGACTGGTATTCAATCTTTGCAACCCTTAGCAACATGACTTTAGTTCCTTAATGACTGTTCCAGAAGAGTGTAGAGAAGACAGAAGATTGCAGTTTTATGATTTGGGAATTGGCTCGATTTAATTCTGCTATTAGTTTACTTGACTATTTGGTGTATACCCAAGGATCGACTCTCTAGGGAAAACAAAGTAGAGCAGTACAATTATTCAAGCTTCTGTTCAACCTGTACCAACAAATAACTATACAGTTATTGTAGTGTCAAAGGTTTGGGATGGCTTCATTGGAAAACATTAAAGAAACATGCATATTAAAAGCCGATACCCTGCAATGACTTTTGATCAAACAAAAGGAGCCTTCATGTGCATAGGACACATGGTTCATTTTTGTAACAATGCTTTCAATTGTACAGTCAGCTGTAATAGTGTTGAGAAGTATTGTTTGTGTTCTACATGCGTCATCATAATCAAATGTAACATACTTTTTGACAGCAAAGATATTGTGAAAATGCATTCAAATTAGCAAGACAGAATTAGAGGTGTATGCTCATCCATACAACAGACCTGTATGCAAAATCTTCTATTAACACCAGTACAGGACAATGGTACAAGCAGGAATATCATCACACTGCCAGCCTTGCACACAATCAGAAATAGAAAGAAGCATGTATCGTCTTGTCTATTTCGTGACACTTGCAGTACTGCATTTTTCAACCTAGTTGATTTTTATATTCTTTTCATTAAGGTAAAAAAAGAATAATAAAACACTAACATTTTAAAATTCCATAAATGGATAGTTGAGAAGGCCAAGTGTAATATTAATTTCCTAAAGATTCTGCCTTTATAAAACTCAATGAAACTGATAATGATTGCATCCCCAGGCAAAACGAGGGGCATTAATAAACTGAGAGGATTATTGCTGGATACCAGTCACTACTTTAAAAGCTTGGATTCCTGTTAAAATGTTACAAGCCACTTGTCATAAAATGTATGGTTCGAAGACTGTTAAGCAATTTCTATGAATTAATTTTCACTCTCCGTTTATCATAAGCAATTATTTATTTACAAAACAATCTACATATAGAATTCAGTTTTAGAAAATGCATTGTTTTACACAATAGTAAAGCACTATGTTTTGTGTTACTTTTTGTATTTACTTTACAGTAGCTGAAACCTAATGAAATATAATTAAAATAGATCTGTGAACAAAAACACTGTATACCCCTTCTATTGAGGTTCCCATTTTATGTCAACTACAATATGTCTGTAGTGTGAACAGCACAGCCTTGTACCATGCGAGCAAGTAGAAACTTCTTCATGCAGAACAACTGTGTATTCGGCTGTATGTGTAATATTACTGTTGAAATGCGGAACAGCAGAATCCTGTCCTGACCTTTCCACTGGGTCGATCAACTCCAAAACCAATAAGCGCCTGCAGTGCCAAGCCCTCTTCTCACATGCTACACTTACAGATTTTCATCTACTACTGGCTCCCCTGTATCAGTCTGCAATGTTTTGTACATCATTGTGGCTTATAGACTGGCTGTCCTGAATCCACTATCCTCACAGTGCTTACATGGTGGTTATACAATTGTTTATTATCTCCTATATTTTTTTTCAGTACAATTTTAGCTACTTCTAGGAGCACTTACAACCTTTTTCAAGCTGTTCTTATCTTCATGGAAAAATGTAGTCTTTGAAAAGACTTTAAATCTTACTTGAATGTTAAATGGTTAAAAGAATAAAACAAATAAAGCACAGTACTTCTTTCCATGAAGCTGTTCACTGCATGCCAAAAACCAAATAAAGATATACGTGTCCATATAAAAATGTGTAGAGTACTGTAAAATTACTGTTCACATCTTTTCATGCTTTATTGCACGGATAACTAAATGCTAAACTACTAAGCTTTGTAAGAATGGATGCATTTGAATTACAGAATCAGTACAGTACATTACAACAGTATAACAAAGTGGAGCCTTTTTTCCTCATGGGTATCCCACATGAGCTCAGTTTCAATGGAGATTTGAATTCCTGGATGATAACTTTTACATACAAGCACTGGATTTCCATTTTACGGAATCTGTAAACTAGGTTACTTGTTTGGGTCCCATATTTCAGTAATCCGTCTATTTTTTTATATTATAGAGTCATATCTGTCCTCGGAAAAGTTGAAGAATATCCCCAGCTTAATAAAAAAAAAAAAAAATTTTCTTGGCAAAATTCAAGATTTGGATTAACCCCAAAGCCATCTTGAGGTGCAGGAATTGAAAATGGCTGATGAACAAACACACACATTTATTTTCCATAACAGAAACCACACTAGTTCTGTGTATTTTTTTATTTTCTTATTACAGAAAAACACTCAAGCAAACAAACTAAATGTCATCGCTATTTAACAAAAATAATGCTGAAAACACTATAGAGAAGGTACTGAAAAGATGAAATATTGTTGACTTACTCAACCTTTAAAACACAAAGGGCCACACAACCTACCCTCGTGTTTATAATCAACTTTTAGTTTTGGTTTTAGTAAACAATGCTGTTAAGCCAAAAACATAATAGTGTTGGGTAGGTAGAAAAGTGATTGTATTCTCTCAAGCCACTTTGTAATCATTAAGTGACTGTTTTGACCTCAGCAGTGATTGCATATCTTACAAATGACCTTTGGCAACAATTGAGTAGCTAAAGCATTTACTTGTTTGGCTGCACAAATTTGGAATTCCTTACCTACTATCTTAAGCATATCTCACTCGCAGAATGAACATGACCCTGTTTACTGATTTACTGTGAAACAGTGCAACAAGTGAATGACATCAGTGGCGCTGCAACAATTTTTATAGTGGGTGTGCCGAGAGCCATTGAACCAAACTGTAACCCCTGTATGATACAGCTATGCATTCAGTTGCTATTATGTTAAACATGTTAATAAAACAAAGCCAGCATCAACACCTGTTTATCTACTTAAGGAAAACAAAAAAAGTTTAGCCACAGTTTTTGCAACCAATGTTTACAACATGCTTACCACAAAACGTTTAGAGCAAACAAATCGAGAAAGTAGCGTATAATGCTATAATCCATTTAAGTACTGCAATTTAGAAATGTTTACTTGTAAAAACAGGTTGAACAGTTGCATTTTATTTACAGTAGTCGTTGTTGACAAGGACAGTCAGAAGGCTCCAAAAGGTTGCCTTGCTCTCCGGTGTCATGCTGATTAATTTGTTCACGAGGGAATGGGCATCTAGCTCATCCAGAACGTCACTGTGTATGTGTGTTTTTAGTATTGCTCCACAAAGCAGCAGCACCCCAGTTAGAGGCATTTGGCTGATCTGATTTTAGCAGGTGGTGCCGCTGAAGAATTTTTTTTTTTTTTGGGGGGGGGGCATTTTCAATAACCGTTCTACTCTATACAAACATCTAATGTGTTCCAGCTACTAAGCGATTCTCATGAGATTGCAACCGTGCGATTTATAAAATATCCCACCCCTGTTGTGACAATCAGTGCTGATTATCTTTTGTGTTCAAAAGCCATGTAAAAAGACACAGTGCATTACCCACACAGCTCATAAAATTCACCAAACTAGCAGGTTTTATCATTGCACCAGCAGGTGCACAGCACCACTGTACTTAATGCTACCGCACCCCTGGGACCCCTAGTTCCCACTCCCCTGAATTACATAAGTGTAAAATGTTTCCTCTGAAGGGGAACCTCATCTGGAACCATTGGGTGTGTTCAAATCCCTGCAAGGACAAGAGGTCTGCTAGTACTTTGCATTCAGAAGTGTTAGGTGGTCATTGAAAAGAGCAGAAGTAACAATCTGCAAACCTTCATCATTATAGAGGTTTTAGAGCTGTGTTTAGCATTAGGTATAGCAAAATACTCACCAATTCTGATTCTAAGAACCACAAGCAGACAAGAAGAGATGGTTATATAGGTAAAGGGGATAATGTTGTGTGCAATAAAATTACTTGAAATAGTTATAGTCCCATTAATTAATTGACATATCAAACCTTTGTTTTATAGCACAGTGTTAATAATTGCTCAGATTAAGGAATAATTGCTCAGAAAAACAGTTAGGGCTTTATTTTCTATTGCTGGATACTAAAGTTGCACATTGGCTAAAAAGGATTGACTGTTTCAACCAGAAAACAAATGTAAAGACATTCTGGCAGTACAATGAGTGAACAGCAAGACTGCTTTTGAATTACGCTGCACACATTAGGATGGGGAAGGTTATGACGTATAGTTCTTGCTCAATATTGTTGTAAGTTAATGATTCATATGTATATACAGTGCTTTAGATTGTATTATTTCTGATTGCCAGACTGTTTATTTAGAGGAAAGCTAATGTTTAGCCCTTGAACACATTTTTTTTTTTATTAAATCACAGGGTTTTAAGACTTTGTTTGCATTAGTTGATAGTTGCCTATGCCAACCAAGGCTTAACTAGATTTGAAAAATGTTAGAGGGTCTAGGGCAGCAATTAATTTCCATGCAATATGTTTGTGAGAGCACATGTAGTCCCCCAGTAGTCTCTAACCTTTACATTAACAAGCCTAGATTACATGTGCAGGTGGAGTGTGTTCATTGCCTAACTATAGCTCCGATAAGCTCTGACTGCATACTACACAATTGTCAATGAACTGCTAGCGTCCAAAAACATATACTGTACAGGACCGTGTCAGTAATTTGCTGATACTCTTGACATTTTGTTGATTTTGTTGATACATCGGATACCAACATAAATGAAAAAATAATTCAGTATTAGGAAATGTCTGAACTGGTGTCTTTGGAGGCTGTTTTTTTTTGGATGGCATAGTTGCAGAACACTGATAAAACTAAGTAATCATAAGATATTCACCCATTCATTATATATTCAGAATAGGCATGCAACGTTTGTGATTTTCCCAAAACCGAAACAAAACTGACATTTGCAAAAGGATGATGCTGACAAAAGATAAAACCCAACTGAAAACCAAAACTTTTTTTTATTTTTTTTGTAAAATAAAAAAGCGTTGGCTGTCTTAGCACTAAGCCAGCTGCATTTTTGGGAGGTCATCGCACACTTGACTGCATGCAGACGCTTCATATTAACATCACTTAATTTGAATATGGCAATAAAAAAATAAAAAGTTATTATACAGTAAGACTTACCTTACTGATTCAGACTGCAGCTTCATACTCTGGTCTGGTTGTTCACATGTCTAGGGCTGTTTTCCTTCCAGGTTTCTAAAACGGTTTGTTGATGAAAGGTGCTGGTGCTGCAAGCAGTCATACGCAAACACCTGCATACCCTAACCTAAACCTTGTGTTAAAAAATGCATCCCAAGAAGTAACAAGCTGAAGCTGGAAGGTTTTGAGTTAAAACAAAGTTGCGTCTGTTAAATTACTCTGTGTAGACCGAATAAGAAATTGAATAATGATGCTAAACTGACTAAAACAGCCAAATGCATATTGAAGGAAAATAAAATGTTAGTTGAGGTCCCCCCCCGAACCATTGTGAAACTGAACTAAGCAGCAAAGTGGGAAAAGCTGCAAAACAAGTGAAAGTGACACGGCAGACAACTATCTGGAAGCTGCATTAGATTTGATGTTTCTGGCAGCAAGTCAGTTTATTTTATCAAGGTAGCTTTGTTTACTGTCCATATTGAAATTTATTTCGTTGGTCTGATTACTTGCTGCATTCAATATTGATTGAATTAAAGTGCAAGAGCCTCATCCATACAGTCATATGAAAGTAGCAAGCTCTAATAAACGAGAAGTTTGTGTATGTTTTTAGGGGACTGGCAGCAGGCCTGCGTTCTAGCTTTTAAAATGCTGCCAAATGTCTCATTCACTTCGAAGCCAACACGTTGATTAAATAATTGAAAAGCCACAAGCTCAAACGGAATTTGCACACGATTTGCCACTTACAACCGATCGCAGCGACAATGAGGGTACCAGGAAAATAATAAATTAAAAAGTGTAATATCTCTCATTACATTATTGTATTCATTCCACATTGTCTCGAATTATAAAATACATTGGTATGAGTGATACAATAACAATGTATTGAGCTTATTTGTCACAGTTTAAAAAAAATAAAAGTGTAATAATGGTACGTCCCATTCCCTTGGCTGCACAAACGCACTTTGGTATTTTTTATTTTAAATTTTAATTTCCGTTTTGCCAAAAACCGATTGGATGTCGCAAATAGCAAAAAGAGCTGATAAAAAAAACGTTGAAATGTTTATGCAACATGCCTATGCTAACAGTGATTGCAGACTTTGTGTTCCCTTTTTACAACTCACATTCCACAGATTGAAGTAAATACTGTAACATATTATCAACATTCTACTGTCTGACAATTTCAGCTGTTGTTAAACAATCAGGTTGTATGGATTTAAGTTATAGAAAAGGGGCTTCACAACTTAAAGCTGAAAAGCTGCATTTCCGGTACATTTACATTTAGACTTGTTTTAATCATCATCCTTTAAGAAAAAACCAAAACACGATAATGTAATCCCATCATTAAAACAAATCCTTCTGCAAACAATTAAACAGAGCTTTTAAAAACTGGAAGCAATAATTGCAAAGCTGTGCTTGTGTAATATAATATGTTTTTCACTGCACTGCAGCCGTTTACCGCACAGAACCATCTTTTGAATCATACTGATCTGGTGCACTATCATGAATGATATTCTAAAAAGTAATTATAGAAACTATTCCAATATGTAAAATACAGTCTCTGATAGGACTAGCTTAAATGGTACATGCTTGTAAATACAAAAACCATATAGTAATTTCCACCTACCTCATTCCTAAAGTTAGTGATCAACAGGCTTTTATTTTGAGATTCAGTTTGTACTGGTATTCTGAAACAAGCGAGGCAGCCTTTTGAAAAACAGAAAAATCTGGCTCATGGCTCCTTACTGATTACTCCCCAAAGTCTCCTCTTCAAATACTGAAATGTTGCCAACTATGTGTTATAATAAACCAGAAAAATGCCATACCACTGAAGAGTAAAGGGTTTTTAGTTGTTGTTGACATTCATTCTAAGAGAGTCTTTTTCATTTAAATAGTAGCAATATGGTACTAAACCTGGTCTGCTAGTGGATCAAAGTCAGAGCATGGCAGTGACAAAATCCAGAAAGCACCTGGTAAGCTTGTAGTCCGAGATGCATTGTTTTCAATATCCAGCAAAAAGCTTTCAAAGCAGCTATCAGAGAGGGGGTCAAGGCTTTTGGTTTTATTACGCACACAGACCTTTCAGTTTTATTTTATGGCAAACCTGATTATGTTGAAAATCATTTTGGACGGCTCGATTCTCTTACTGTAATTAGCATACTGTAGCTGCACAATAATTTCCCATCTGGTCAACTGCAGGGCCTTGAATCTGCAAATATCATCAGATGTGACATCTGCAAAATACTGCACCTCTCCCTCCTCCTCCACTGAAATGCTACCAAGGCATCCAATTCTAAACATCATGGCTAAAAGACATGCCAGCAGAGAGACTCAAAGAGGACCTTTAATGAGACTAATTTCCGCTGACACACTCGCACGGCACAGCTCTGCAATTTTACCTTTGTTCTGGGCACAAGATACTGCACATTTGTATAATTTAAAACACCTTATTGATCTTGAACTTATAAGAATGCATACATTGTAATTAGATAGCAAGTTAATAGGTGGATAATAGTAAGGGCTACAAGGACACCAAAAGGAGGGGATGCAGTCTTAGCTATTCAAAGCATTTCAATGGCTCATTCTCAAATCTGTTTTGACACGGGACACTGGAGTCATCTATGCATTTGTGTTTGAACCAGAATACCAGCATAAATATATTTGTGCTGAACATGACGCTGTGCTTGTGCACACACAGAGCGATGCACTGGTTCTGCCGATGTTAACAATGCCTACTTATTGTCTTGTGCCTGAATGTAATTTGGAAAAGAAACATGGAGGACAAGTAAAACAAAACAAAAATCACCAGTAAATACAGCAGTTAAAATATCCGAGATACTGACTATTTCATTTGTGATTTTGCTCATTTAAAGAACGACGCTACTACATTTGCAGTGCTCATCGGCATCTTACTCCTACGCTGTACACCCAACGATTTTAGCTTCTTGGGAAGTCCTGAATTATTAGATGTTGTGAAGTCAAGGATAGAAAAGAAAAAAACACAGTAACTTGAAATTATAGTGGATCAGCAGTCTGAAGATCAGATAAGACAGTTTATTTCTTACAGTATATAACACAGTATACTACACTGCTCAGCTAATGCCAATACATTCCAAATGAGTGAGTGAATACTTCACAATCCTAATCTCTGCTAGTTAAAGCAACCCAAAAAAAAAACACTCAAATCAAATTGTAAATACTCGAAGGAGGCACAGAGTTCAAACTGTACAACTGGACAATCAGGCAGGAAAATGCAAGCAAAACTGTTTTTCTAAAACAAACATTACATAAGCCTGGTTCTGCTAGACAATAGAATATCTGCTTTAAGTATGTAGACATATGCCAAAACAGCTTGCAAAGATTTTTTTTATTGGATTGAATTATTAACAACGGTATCAGCATTCACAGCTGTATATAGTAAAATGACACATACTGTACCATTACCACACAAACAATCTTACACAATTGTTGATAACCCAGAACAGAGCATTCCTATGGCTATTGGTGTATAAATGTAGAAATAGGTTAAAATTGTGAGGATATTCTAGCTAAAGTGGATTAATGGGGGTTGCTCAACCCCTTGCGTCAATGGCTAAATGTCAATTCATTGTTTTTTTGTGGAAAGCCCTTGAAAAAGCTTTAAAATAATACTAAATGTATTTGCCTTCAGCATCCCCCACACATGAATACCAAGCTTCACATTCAAGGCACGTGGGAGTGACACAGCTCCTCTTCTGCATGCACACAACACCGACTGTACCCTGGCGGAACCCTTTTCTCCATCGCTCCAGGTTTATGTATCATCAGCCACAAATGGAGGAAACACCTCTCCTGAGTGTGTCCACTGTACTGTAGCTGCAATTAACCTGTTTCAATTCAATCCAAACTAATATCCAAAAAAAAAATCAACAGCATGCAGGCAAACAGAAACCTGTACTGCAAATAAGTTTAACTTTTTTAATATCAGTCTTAAGCCTGCCAATGGTTTGGTAGGGGAGTAGAGGGAAAAACAACAGCATTAAATGCAGAAATATACTAAGTCAGCCTAACCCTACAATAAATAGTATGTGTGTGTGTGAGTGGGGAGTTAAAACACTCCCTGACTGAATACACAGGTGGCAGGTGGACATTCCCTAATCAGGTAATTGAGTGCTACTTGGGGAATGACCACCTGTATAAAAAGGAAGAACCATGTAGAAGGTGTTTGGAGTGTAAGGTGAGTTTATGAAACTGTGTTTAGAGACTATTTAGTAAAGGCCATTGCCCAGCCTGAACAGCAGAGTTTGTTTTGTAGTGTTTCTGTTTAAATCTTTTATTTTGGCCCCTGTGCCTTTGTTTGTTTGTCTGTTGTGTATTATAAACGTGCGCAACAGCTCTTTCACTGCAGTTTTCCAGCCTCCGAGTCTCTGACACTATCCTGCCACGTGCTCACCTGGTTCTTAGTAGTTGATTGATCTAAAAACTTTGTCAGGTTGAATCCACAAACCCTAAATCTATTTTCACTTAACGACAGAGGCAAGGAGGTGAAAATATTTTAGAAAGGTTTCAGAAACCTTATATCCACCGCAGAACTTAGTAAGCAACCTAGAGTAGAGGGGATTCCCTTTGGTTTCATGCAATGTAATGATTCAGTAAAATACATGTGTCTGCTTAATTATTTTAAAAAGAGATGCTGATGCCCAAACAATTGTGGTTTTGTCATTAAAACCTGTATGTAGTGTAGCACAGCGGTTTTGCTGACTCTTGTCAACTTGTTAATAAAACATGAGTGCAAATGTTGAAACATAGCGTTGTCCCGTGTAGACCGAGTAGAACAAACAGGCAGGGAACAAAACAACATCTATATTTCAGAGCTGTTTAAATGAGCCTGAGCTACCAGACAGGGTGCAGCTCATTGTGTTTCAGAAATCAATACGCAACCCCAGAGAACAAGGAAAATTACAAACTCAAGGGACATTCCGCTCTGGAAATACGAGAGGCATACACCAAGCCATTTTCATGTCTGTATTGGAGGGTGATCTTGTTCAGATTTAATAAGATGTCTTGACACAGAGATCTCAGTGGCCTATTTCTTAAACTGTTACATTCATTACCAGTCTTCCCAATTATTTTCCACTTACAATCCTGAAACTCCATTCCAGGACGGGATCTCCTGAGTCCTAGACTGCCTCTGGTAGAAACATACAGGAACATGTTACTACTGTATACTGTAACTTCTACCCCAGTGTATTTTTGTAGTCCTTCATCAGTTAAGATATAGCACAACTGTTCTAGAGCGTATTGTAAAAAAAGTGCTTCCTACCTTCTATTCTAAACTTACTTTTACTCAGCTTCAATTTATGCCCTCTAGTTCTACTCTCTGTGCTAAATTTGAAGTAGTGTCTTGGGTTAACTTTATCTATACCATTTATGATTTTATAGACCTTATTCAAGTCTCTCCCCCCACCCAACTTTTCCATTATTTTTGTCGACTGAAGAGCATTAATTCTTTAAACCATTTCTCCTAGCTTATGTCATTAAGTCCTGGGGACAGCCTAGTTGCCCTTCTCTATACCTTCTCGAGTGCAACAATGTCTTTTTCGTAGTGAGGTGACCAGAACTGCACACAGTATTTTAGGTGGGGTCTAACTAGGGCACTGTATACTCTTAGCATAACCTCTCTAGACTTGTATACAATGGTTTTGCAATATAGCATAACATTCTATTTGTCTTTTTAATTGCCTCAACCCACTGGCGAGATACTTTTAATGATGACTCCACTGTAACCCCATCATCCTTTTCAAAGTCCTTGTCCCGTATCAGTTCAGCTCAATTAAAATGTATAACCTGAATTATCATGCCCAATACGCAATACTTTACATTAAAATTAATTTGTCACAAGTTTCCCCTTGAATTAGCTGGGCTGTGATTTCAGTCCACCACTCCCCCAAGTCTGGTGTCACCAGCAAATGTAACAGCAATGTGGCAGCAGTGTGGAGTAGTGGTTAGGGCTCTGGACTCTTGACCGGAGGGTCGTGGGTTCAATCCCCAGTGGGGACACTGCTGCTGTACCCTTGAGCAAGGTACTTTACTTAGATTGCTCCAGTAAAAACCCAACTGTATAAATGGGTAATTGAATGTAAAAAATAATGTGATATCTTGTAACAATTGTAAGTCGCCCTGAATAAGGGAGTCTGCTAAGAAATAAATAATAATAATAACATTCTTGCAATGTGTATCTTGGTACAGTAAGGGTCTAAGTACAGACCCTTGTGGCACCCCAATAAGTATATCTCCCCCAATCAGATTTTACACCTCTCACAATTTCTCTCTGCTTTCAGTTTTTTTTAACCAATTCTGTATCCAATTACATGTCCTCCCCTATATTCCTGCTGATTTTAATGTACTTATAAGTCTTTCATGTGGGACTTTGAAAATCAAGGTAAATCATATTGTAAGCTTTGCCATCATCTACATTAGCTGTAACATACTCAAAAAAGTCACATATGGTTAGTTAAGCATGACCTCCCTCTTCTAAATGCTGGCTAATCCCTATAATATTGTTGCTGTATAAATAGTCCTCATGTTTACAGAAGATAAACTAATAGGTCTGCAATTACCTGGGTCTGTCTTATCCCCTCTTAAATGGCACGGCATTTGCAAGCTTCCAGTTTTCAGTTGTTTTACTTTTATAATATTGGAAGAATTTTTTAGGATTATGTTTTGCATCCCTGGCAATATTTCGTTCTAGATCTCTTTTGGCCTTCCTGACATCCATTTTTACTTGTTTAAGCATATTCCTATATTCTTCCCAATTGTTGCTCTTTCTTCTTTCCTGCAAGTCATAAACAGCCTTATTTTTTTTGCTGAGTTTATTTTCTATTGATCTGTTTAACCATCTTGGTGACTACTGGTTAAACCTGGCCTTTTTCATTTTAGGCATATCCTTGTCCTGCATGTCTTGCATTATAACTTTAAATCTGTTCCATTGAACTTCAACTATCATATCTTCCAATTTCCCATTCTTATGTCCTTATGTTCTCAATTTTACTGTCAAAAGTATTTCTAGTTTGGCATCTTTCTTCAACTGTGTAATTCATTTTGTAGAAGTGGGATCTCTTGTGAACTATGACACTTTCCAACAAAGCAACGTGCAACACTGTAACACATCTTCACTCCTAATATAAAAAAGTCCAAGAATACTTGTTTAACTTTTCCATTTGCCCCTACAGCTTTATCAGTCGCTATATCACTCAGCTTGCCAAAGACAAGCTATAAAAAACACAGCAGACAGGCTTTTCCGCTCTAATGAAATAGAGCTCATTTTATTAATTAAGATGACTGACATCACTAATGAACATTAGACTAAAACATTATTAGACATTAAAAAACTGTTTCCAAAAGTAATGAAAAAAATAAAATACAATTGTATATTTAATATATATATATATATATATATATATATATATATATATATATATATATATATAGGGCAGCAGTGTGGAGTAGTGGTTAGGGCTCTGGACTCTTGACTGGAGCGTCGTGGGTTCAATCCCTGGTAGATTGCTTCAGTAAAAACCCAACTGTATAAATGGGTAATTGTATGTAAAAAATAATGTGATATCTTGTAACAATTGTAAGTCGCCCTGGATAAGGGTGTCTGCTAAGAAATAAATAATAATAATAATATAATCCTGTCATATTAACAATAATCCCCCTTATGGGTAACACTCAGAGACCTCAGTTTACTGATCCATGAAGAAGGCAAGTGCAATGAGCCATGAAGCGAGACAAACCCAAACCCACTGAGCCATCAACAAACCAGGCTCAATGAACCATGGACAGAGAAAGACTGCTGAGCCATACAGATCACAAGACACAATAGCAGACTGGTTCATCTATCTATTATTCTCAAAGGCCTGTCTAAGACCTACTGTAAGAATGTTGGGAATGGGTCCGGGATAGTTTACAGTTCATGTTGGACCATATTTACAATGCTTTAGCTCCAATGCAAGTTTTGTGCCAGTGTTTCCTAAAAGGATATAAACAAGCTGGTATTCCCTTTTGGGGAAAATAATAGCGACAACTGAACTACAGATGAAGCACAGTAAATCTGATCCAAAGACAGGTTCCTTTATATCTATTGTGCAGAGACGGTTAGCTTTTTTCTTTGTAGCAAAATTACAGTCCCTTACCAACAGCATCGCTGATCCAATACCACGGGCGGACTGGGACCAAAAATCGGCCCGGGAAGTTCGGGTCCACCGGCCCACATTTATGTCAAAATCAACATACCGAAATAATAATGAAGTCAGCGCACGCAGCGCGTCGTAATGAAGAAGTATCGGTAAAAAAAATAGAGTTTTAAATTGTTAGGGTAAAACTTATTTCTACATTGTAGGCTATAGCTACTACCAGGTTTTCAAACATATTAGGGGCGATTTAGGTATGGCAAAGTATAGGCTATGACAGCTGCCATACCATGGCTTCATGATCTAGAAGTCACAAATAACACTGTGTAACAATTTTTTTTTTTTTTTTTGTTCCTGGGTAGTAAGTGTTATTTCCTAATTGCTTATGCCTCAAAAGTATAGAAAATGGCTATTATTCCCCACAAACTTTGCTTTTGTGACCAGGTGTGACAGAGAGAGAAAGAATTCAAACTGTAAATCTCCCTCCCGACCAAAGAAGGCGCTTGGTAAGGTGGATCGTATGCTTCCTCCTAGATGGACTGCCTTGACGGTAGGAAGAAACCGGAAGGTGACCATATTAGGGGGAGCGCGTAGTTGCATGTACCTGGAAGGATTCCATTGCAATCAGCTGCGGGGCGAGCCCCTAGTGGAGAAACCATGGCAACGGGTTGCTTGCAGGGATGAGGTTCTGGGTACAAAAGGGGAAGCAGCTACGTTAGTACGCCCCTTGCGCTGATGACGATATTCAGCCGGAGCCTGTGTGTTTGTTATTGTTTTTTTGTGTCGTTATCAGAGGAGGAGTGAGAGTCGGGAGCTGCAGCCGCGGAGCCAGCATTAGACCCGGAGCACGTCCCTCACAGCACAACACAGCACAGCACCAGCACTCACCACGACCCCGGAAGAAAGAGCACAGTTTCGTGCACGGAGGATTGTGGTTCAGGAGTGTCATTCTTTTGTTATTAAGGACTGTAACCCTGCCGTGTTCCCCCCGATACCATCGCTGGGAAAAGGGGGGGGGGGTTTATTATTATTATTTATTGCAATTATTGACATTAAAAACACAGACGTTTTTGGGAGAACTCTGGTCTGGACATTGCCTTTATTATCACCACTCACATCCTGTTCACAAGTGGTGTCAGAAACGGGATTTTACAATGGACCCTGCAGCACTGAACACCATGATGGAGGCTCAGGCACGGAGGCATGAAGAGACCTTGGCAGCGGTGATGGAGAGGATGAATGCCATGTTCCTCGCGGCCAACCAGAGGAGGGAACTGGTGGCCGAACCAGCAGTAGCGCCTCCGAAACCTAAAGTGGTGAAGATGTCGCTGGAGGATGATCCCGAGGCCTATTTAACATCCTTTGAAAGGCAGGCGACAGCAGCCCTATGGCCTCGGGAGTGGTGGGCTACCCAGCTGGGACCCAATCTGATCGGGGAAGCCCAGGCAGCCTACCACGCTTTAACCCATGAACAAGCCATGGATTATGATGTGGTAAAGAAAGCCATCCTTCAGCGACTGGACATCACGGAGGAGACGCACCGCCGCCGGTTCCGGGAGTACCAACGCCCCGAAGGAGTCCGACCCCGAGTAATGGCCCAGCAGTTGGTGGACCAGGTGACCCGGTGGCTCTGCCCTGGTGAACGCACAGCAGAGGAGGTGGCTGAGATTGTCACCATTGAACAATTTATACAGTTGCTGGGGCCAGAAGCCAGTAATTGGGTCAGCCGGCACCGGCCCACCACGCTGGACGCCGCAGTCAGGTTGGCTGAGGGGTACGAGGACTCTATGCCCACACCGCTGCCCACCCCGATACATCCCACGCCGACCTTCATCAGACCCAGGATGGCGGGCCCAAGGCCTGGGCCCCTTCACCCACACACACCCTTCACGTCTGGACCAGCACCCTCACGTTCCCCAACGGGTGGCCTCGCTCCACAACACTGGAGGCCGAGGTCAACCCCCAGCTGGGGTAGAACAGGGGCCCCCTCCCCGCTGTCAGGTCGGCAGCGGGACAATCAGGCTCCGTGGGCGCCTCTCCCTCTGGAATGTTACCGGTGCCATGGGGTCGGCCACCTTGCCCGGAATTGCCCCTCAGCAATGGAGTGTGGTGCGGCTTCGCATTATTTGGTACCGGCGACAGGTAAGTCCAGGGGTAATGATTGGGAGGGACCTTGTATTGTTGATGTGCGGGTTGGTAATGTGAGCACCCACGCATTAGTGGACTCTGGGTGTGGTCAGACCTTGATTTCGGAAACTCTCTTAGAAGGGGTACCTTGGTGGTCACGTGGGTTAGTGGTCATCTCCTGTATCCATGGAGATAACAAGGACTACCCCCTCACTAAATTAGATGTGACCATTGGTAGTCACACCCGCCGTGTAATTGTGGCGGTGGCAAAAAGGTTGCCATACCCTGTTATTTTAGGTCGAGACTGGCCATGTTTCGAAACAATTATAAACCAAAAGGTAGAGCCAGTCTCCGGTAAGACCATAGGAGCAGCGGGGGAAACTATTGGAGATATTTTTCCGCTGCATGCTGATCTGTTCCCCTCTCGGTTCCGCCCAAAAAAAACTAAACGAGAGAGAAGGGTGGAAAAATGGGAGGGCGCATCAATGACACGAGGTTGGGGTTTGGTAGGAGACTCCTCCACGTCTGATAAACGCCAGGGAAAGGGAATTGGGATCCAGTGTGACCGACCGGGCCGAGTTACTGAGACCCCTAGTGCTGAGGCTACCATATCCCCGCTCGATATACCGAAAGTCTGGGACCGAGATGTTGATCTAGCGTACGAGCAAAAAAATGATCCTACGCTGGCTAACCTCTGGGGGCAGGTTCGGTCTATCGAGGGGAAGGAAGTAGATGGCAATCGGCCGCTCACATACCCTCACCACATTGTGCTTGGGCATTTGCTGTATAGAGTATCCCGAGCCCCGAGCACAGGGCAGACTGTAACACAGTTACTCGTTCCTCAGTCTTTTCGACATGAGATCATGCGGTTGGCTCATGATGTCCCTTGTTCGGGCCACTTAGGTAGCGAAAAGACTCAGGAACGAATATTGGCTCGATTTTACTGGGCGGGAGTGTACAGTGAGGTGAAGCGGTATGTGGCAACCTGTAGAGAGTGCCAACAGGTAGCGCCGGGGCGGGTTCGCCCGGCCCCATTGGTTCCACTGCCCCTGATCAATATCCCCTTTGAACGCATTGCAATGGACATAGTGGGCCCATTGAGCCAGTCTGACTGTGGATATACGCATATTTTAGTAGTGGTGGACTACGCGACCAGATATCCAGAGGCAGTACCATTGAGGTCCACTAGTGCATTAGCGATTGCAAAAGAGTTAGTGCAGATCATAGCGAGAGTAGGGATCCCCAAAGAAATTCTGACTGATCACGGAACTAATTTTATGTCACGGTGTTTAAAGGAACTGTATAAATTATTACAAATTCGATCCATTCGGACCTCCGTTTATCACCCGCAATCGGATGGTTTGGTGGAACGTTTTAATCAGACATTGAAGCAGATGCTGAGGCGGTTTGTCAACCAGGAGCAAAAACATTGGGCTAAACTCCTTCCCTACCTGATGTTTGCAGTGAGAGAGGTGCCTCAGAGCTCGACCGGGTTTTCTCCCTTTGAGCTGCTGTACGGGAGACAGCCACGAGGGGTCCTTGATCTTGTAAAGGAAGGATGGGAGGAGCAAAATAAAGATGCTAAAAACATAGTGAAATATGTAATTATGTTGAGAGATCGCCTGCAATTGGTTGGTCATTTGGCACACGAGAACTTAAAACAGGCTCAGCATCGGCAAGAGCAGCAGTACAATAAACAAGCACGGATTCGGACTTTTCGGCCAGGAGATAAGGTACTGCTGCTACTTCCCACTTCGGAGTCTAAACTATACGCTAAGTGGCAGGGACCATATGAGGTGATGCGGGCAATTGGTAATGTAAACTACGAAATCAGACAACCCGATCGCCGGAACAAAACTGAAATTTACCATATTAATTTATTAAAACCCTACAATGAAAGGGAGGCCCTGTTTATAGCCAATGACAGTATAGAAGAGGATTTTGGTCCCTCTGTCAGTACACCAGCTACAGTTAACATTCCGATGGGGGAACAGTTACTTCCTGATCAGAAGTGTGAACTCCGTGGGTTAGTGAAACAATTTGGTGATGTTTTTTCTGACTTGCCTGGCAGAACTAATATGATTGAACATGCTATTATTACTCCCGCAGGTGTCAGGGTTCGAGAGAGACCGTATCGAATCCCGGAGAGTCGCAGGGGTGCCGTTGGCCGGGAGGTGAGGGATATGCTCGAGCTTGGAGTCATTGAGCCTTCCCGGAGCGAGTGGAGCAGCCCGATAGTGATGGTGCCTAAGAAGGACGGCTCCACTCGGTTCTGCGTGGATTTCAGAAAGGTTAATGCCATCTCCAAGTTTGATGCATATCCCATGCCTCGGGTAGACGAGCTCCTCGACCGACTGGGAGGAGCGCGGTTGATTTCGACTTTGGATCTGACGAAGGGATACTGGCAAATTCCACTAACCCAGAGTTCGCAAGAGAAAACTGCTTTCTCTACCCCGGGTGGCTTGTTCCATTTCCAGACCATGCCCTTTGGGTTGCATGGAGCCCCGGCCACCTTTCAGAGACTGATGGACCAGGTCCTAGCGCCCCATCAGCAGTATGCCGCTGCATACATTGATGACGTGGTGATTTTCAGCTCTACCTGGAGAGAGCATATTATTAGACTTTCGGCCGTCCTACAGTCTCTGAGGGAGGCGGGGCTGACGGCTAACCTGGGCAAGTGTGCATTCGGCAAACAAGAAACCCAGTATCTTGGCTTCCTTATGGGTAATGGGCGGGTAAAGCCGATCGCTTCTAAAGTCCAGGCTCTAGTGGAGACGGCGATCCCGAGAACCAAACCGCAGGTGAGATCACTATTGGGGTTAGCAGGCTATTATCGCCGCTTTATCCCCGAGTATGCCACCATAGTTAACCCCTTGGTAGAGCTCACCAAAAAGACGGCTCCAAAAATAGTTAAGTGGACAGGGGAGTGTCAGGGGGCCTTTGACACGATTAAGAGGAGACTATGCCAGGCCCCAGCACTTATTTCACCAGATTTCAGTAAGGAGTTCATCCTCCAGACCGATGCCTCCCAGATTGGTCTGGGGGCGGTCCTGTCCCAGCAAGTTGACGGGGTAGAACACCCGATTATTTACATGAGCAAAAAATTGGCTCCACGGGAGATTAACTACTCCGTCATTGAGAAGGAGTGTTTGGCCATCAAATGGGCCACTCATGCCCTTCGTTATTACTTGCTGGGGCGTTCTTTCACTCTTGTCACTGATCATGCTCCTTTAAGGTGGTTGCATACGATGAAGGACAATAACGCTCGGATAACTCGGTGGTATCTGGCGCTGCAACCCTTCCACTATACAGTGAAACATCGTGCGGGTAAGGAGCATCAAAATGCAGATTTTTTTTCAAGGGAGGGGGGCCCATTGGGGAACTTAGAATTGGCCGAGTGTGCCTTCGGCATCACTCTGAGGGGTGAGATGTGTGACAGAGAGAGAAAGAATTCAAACTGTAAATCTCCCTCCCGACCAAAGAAGGCGCTTGGTAAGGTGGATCGTATGCTTCCTCCTAGATGGACTGCCTTGACGGTAGGAAGAAACCGGAAGGTGACCATATTAGGGGGAGCGCGTAGTTGCATGTACCTGGAAGGATTCCATTGCAATCAGCTGCGGGGCGAGCCCCTAGTGGAGAAACCATGGCAACGGGTTGCTTGCAGGGATGAGGTTCTGGGTACAAAAGGGGAAGCAGCTACGTTAGTACGCCCCTTGCGCTGATGACGATATTCAGCCGGAGCCTGTGTGTTTGTTATTGTTTTTTTGTGTCGTTATCAGAGGAGGAGTGAGAGTCGGGAGCTGCAGCCGCGGAGCCAGCATTAGACCCGGAGCACGTCCCTCACAGCACAACACAGCACAGCACCAGCACTCACCACGACCCCGGAAGAAAGAGCACAGTTTCGTGCACGGAGGATTGTGGTTCAGGAGTGTCATTCTTTTGTTATTAAGGACTGTAACCCTGCCGTGTTCCCCCCGATACCATCGCTGGGAAAAGGGGGGGGGGGTTTATTATTATTATTTATTGCAATTATTGACATTAAAAACACAGACGTTTTTGGGAGAACTCTGGTCTGGACATTGCCTTTATTATCACCACTCACATCCTGTTCACACCAGGACAGTGATATTTTGAAATGTACCTATTTCCAATGAGAAAACGGGCGAATTTGTGTCTTTTCGTTCACATAGTCAGAAAAAAACAACATATGAATCCAAATTAACATGTATTTATACTAAAGTAATACAAAAATGACTACAAAAGATTTAGAAGTGAGTAGTTTTTTGAGATTTACGATTATACTGTAAATCACTTTCACGAATCAGCCCCCAAATGTAGTCTCCCATCATGTTCTCGTTATACTGTCCTTCACTGACAGCTCATCCAGGAGCCTCAAAGCCGTGCTGCTCCATAATGGTAACAAGTACCCGTCTCTTCCCCTGGCTCACTCGGTGCACCTCAAAGAGGATTACAACAGCATCAAGACCTTGCTGGACGCCTTGAAGTATGATTACGGCTGGGACCCCCGGAAGGTGCTGATGCCACCACTGCACATCAAATTGGCCCTCATGAAACCATTTGTCAGAGCTCTAGATAAGGAGTCGGCAGCCTTCAAGTACCTTCAAGACTTATTCCCTAAGCTGTCTGAGGCAAAGGTCAAAGCCGGTGTCTTCGTCGGACCACAGATAAAGAAGATCCTGGAGTGCAATGAATTCCCCAAGAAGCTCACTAGTAAGGAGAAAGCGGCTTGGAACAGCTTTGTCGCAGTGGTTCGGGGCTTCCTGGGCAATCACAAGGCCGAAAACTATGTGGAGCTGGTTGAGACTCTTGTGAAGAACTACGGCACAATGGGCTGTAGGATGTCCCTCAAAGTCCATATCCTTGATTCTCATCTTGATAAATTCAAGGAGAACATGGGAGCGTACTCGGAGGAGCAAGGCGAGCGCTTCCACCAGGATATACTGGACTTTGAACGCCGCTACCAAGGACAGTATAACGAGAACATGATGGGAGACTACATTTGGGGGCTGATTCGTGAAAGTGATTTACAGTATAATCGTAAATCTCGAAAAACTACTCACTTCTAAATCTTTTGTAGTCATTTTTGTATTACTTTAGTATAAATACATGTTAATTTGGATTCATATGTTGTTTTTTTCATGACTATGTGAACGAAAAGACACAAATTCGCCCATTTTCTCATTGGAAATAGGTACATTTCAAAATATCACTGTCCTGGTCACAAAAGCAAAGTTTGTGGGGAATAATAGCCATTTTCTATACTTTTGAGGCATAAGCAATTAGGAAATAACACTTACTACCCAGGAACAAAAATTGTGTTACATAGTGTAATAGGCTATCCTATTAAAAATATCATAGATTTTTCCGTCTACGAAATATTTTTCTATTCATTAATCTTTGTCTCTGTCTGCCACCGCTTTGCGGTCAGTGAATGCAACATTGTATCAGAGCTAAATTCTTTCACCAATTTGTCCATTTTAAACACAATATTGCCGACAGTTGGTAGGCTATTATTTAGTATTGGTATTTACTGTAAGCAAATAACAAACATGGGTAGCCCATTTATCAAGTAGAAAGAAACCATTCTCTGAACACCAATACCAACCTCAGTAGGCCTAATAGTAAACTGTAAAGTATAAACACATATCTTATTTATCAATTCTATAAACCATCACCGACCTCACACAGATTGCGGTCTCTCAATAGGCCTAATAAAAAATAAAAAAAACCTGTAAATTCTAAACACATCGGCTTATATTTAGCAATTCTAGAAACCATTAGCAGCACTCAGCGCCAATACAACCCACAATAACAATAGGGTTACAGAACCCCTAATTATATCTCAAAATACAGTCAACTACTTCATCCAAATCCACAGTAAACAAGACTGTCCTAGACTGTCCTGTCCAGCAGACGTCGCAGCAGTGCACTCTTCTGCGCAATCCTGTCAATAACTTCATCACTGTCTAGGGCCATTAGTATCTCTTTCTCTGTAGACATTAGCATGAACCTTTCCAAGTGGTCTTGGGACATAGTGCTTCTCAGTCTATTCTTGACAAACTTCAGAGTGGAGAAAAGCCTTTCACATGCTACTTGAGTTACTGACAAAGTCAGGAGGAATTTGTAGCTCAAACCAATTACATGATAGGCATCAGTCAATAAATTGTACCGGGATAGAATCAACTAGCAACACCTGACAGTTTTTGCATGAAGTGCACGTTTTGTTCTCTAGCTCCAGCTCTTCTACACATGCTCCACTGTTTCCATCCTCCTCAGGCATCTCACTTGTTGTTCTGACCCTGTATCTATGATCCAGACGGTGTATGGTAAGGAGGGATGGATCTGTCAATCAAATTGGGCAAACAGCGTTTTGCTATGTGCTGAATAAATAACACGTAAGAAATGCAATTGACTATTATTATTTATTTTTTTAAAAGATTAAATTAAATTAGATTGATACTGATGGCTAAACAATGCGAATGGTTCAAACTATTATGTTTTCGCCAGGATTTTAAATATATATTATTTTTTGTCAAACTATATTTAATTTAATGTTTATGAACCCAGTCAACCAAATATAGATTCTCCCTAGCTTTTGTGATGTGCAGTTCGTGATCGACTCGTTCTTTCCGGTTCAAATAAACCTGCGTAAACAATCTTAATGCGGTCTACTTTGATTGGTTTTGTGTCACTGAATCAGTGAATCAAATGAAAGAAATGAATCGATTCACCAAACTGAATTGAATCAAATGAATCGAGTCACTAAAAAGAATCGAACTGCCCGTCACTATCACCCACTATCAATACAAGAGGTTCAAACGAAAGACGAAATCTGGCTGACCAATCACGTTCTAAGAAAATCCGGGCAAGTCCAATCAATTCTGTGTAAAGAAAGTGTCTCTTGCCCTCTGTACTAAGTCTGTCCCACTGACTTTCCAAATGTGTCCTCTGGTCCTGTTTTCTGTGCTTAAAGGCTGGTGTTAACGTCTTTTAACATATTAAAATCTCAAGCCAAACCACATCAATATATAGATCATCATGACCTAGTTCCTAATACTCCTAAGAATCTGAGCTAATAAATTTTGCATCATATCTAAGAATCTGCATCTAATCTTTTTAATATTGATACTTAATGCTTGTAATGGTCACATTAACACATCAAAACAATGGTTTAATAAAAATGCAGTAATATGAAGAATGTTAAGTGCTCCATTTAATATGTGACCCGGTGTCATGTCTAATCAGCACATTTATTAAATACTGTTTTCCAGCGTGGACTTTTTTTTTTTTTTGCAAAGCTGTGCTTCTAAAGAAACCCAATATTTATTTTCGCAGCTCATGTTGCAATTATTAGTTTCTTAACTGTGTGAACGGACCAAAATATGTCAGCCTCACAAGTTACCAAGATACACTTAAATTTGCCAGGGTTTGTCATTTCATACTGGATCTTCAAATTATACTACAGTACTTGCTATATCCTGACTCCAGACTACAACATTGATCTTCTTTTTATTCTGGTCCCTTCACATTTTGGATATATCCCTAACAATTTGAAGAAGAAAAAAAAAAGGGGGGTCTGAGTGCAGTACAATTACATTACAAACTACTTGAAACAATTCCCAACAGCATACAGAGTATATTAGTCTGATAAGTCAGATTATTTTTTTTTGTATTGTTATTTTAGGCTTTTTCTTTCAACAGTTTGACTGTAAGCTTAGTGAAGAGCCATGTAAAAATGCCATACATTTGCTGCAGCCTCTAGTACCCTTTAGTCCAAATTACCGGCAAAAGGCTTAAGTGCATTCGTTTGTACACATGGCGAATAATAAGGGAAATTTGTCTTTATTAAATAAATGCTAATTTTACCCACTAATAAATGCCAACACTCTCACCTCCTGAACCTGTTGGTTGTTTGCTCGTGTTTCATATACAGCACATATCATTCATGACAATAACTTCTGATACAATTTGGCAGTGGCTGTGCAATTAAGGTTGATTGCCAGATGCAGCCGAGCTGTGAAGTCAGGGCCTGGGTTCGACCTCCCCTGTCCTAGAACAATGCAATGTTGCTTGATTTTTACATTTTGTGTACGAGTATACTACTTCTTTTTTTTTTCTTTGTTTTTAATTAAATATATTTAAGATTAAATGTATCAAATGTCAGGTTTGCTACTTCAGTTTGTGGAAATGCTCGTTCAGAGGCTCATAGAATGTCAGGAATGTTGAACCTGGACTCCACATAACTTCAAGAAGAAATGTCCTCATTTCACAACAGCAACAAGGTACAGTATGCCTGTCAAGGATATAAATAACACTTTACAGACCATCAGTAGTATCATGACGTATATTCACAGTATCCACAACAGCGTATCATAAAAACATACCCATGAATAGTTTAAAATAGACCAAGATATGCAGCTATTTTCAATTGCTCAACCAGTCAGGCTTGTTCAGAACCCAGGGTTACTAAACACTACAGTTTATTAACTTACTTCAAATAGAAAGCATAGCTGTTCTGGTTAAAGAAATTTTAAAAATCTATATGTTACTGTACAGCATTTTTGTTTTACAAGGCATTTACTATGTAAGCCCTTGTATAGTTAACTTGTTAGGCTCCTGACTCCCTGAGTAAATGGACACATGACACTCATTTTAAACCTTTTGATTCTTCGATTTATATAAGACAGTTATGGACATATATCATAATTAATGTATTGTGCAGTGCTCTGATGACTCATTCGTGAACAGTGCCTTGTTTATCTGAGAGAGCTGTTGATACAACTTGTAATTTACTTAGATTTATTTAATAACCGCATGGTAATTTTTTTCTTTATTTTCACAAGTCACACTCAAACCTCATTCTATTGACTAAACTTGACAAACATGTTAATTAAGCTGCATAAAAACTGAACACATTTTTTTAAAAACAGCAATGGCCTACTAGCTTTTGAAACTGAGAGGAACTACACAGCACTGGTGAAAAGATATATTCAATATATATATATAAAACAATGTTTTTTTATGTATGTTATACTAGCTAAGTTATAAATGCAATAGGCCAACTAAATTAAGTTGCTACTTGGCTGTAATTGCCATAGATAAGCAAATAATTCTCTCTGGGATATGCTTGGTGATTAACTAATTAGGTAACATACAGTAACTGACTGTACTGCACCTACCAGCTGTCATTTTGAAACACCATTTGAATGTTAATAGACAGTTTAATTTTGTAGTACTAGAGAAGTAAATAGCTTATTTTCTCTGTAAATGATAACAGTTTTTTAGCAAACCAGCCAATGTTTCATTATGATCTTGCCATCACAGGCATTTGTTCAAATCTACTGAATGAATTCATGATAAATAAGTCTCAATCCTCGTGCCACTTCTACTCAATTAAACATTCTCCTACTGGGGTCTAAGGCTGCTACCTTTAACATGTAAATGCCTCTGTTTAGTTTACTAGTAATATACGTTTAGAAAACCCATAAACTATAAACTAACATGTATCATCTGTATCCCCTGATGTATTTTTGTATTACATTGCAATCTCATACTGACTGAATGGCATTCTGGTTCACTATTAAACTGCCTAGCTTTTTTCAAGCAGATGGCTGTAGATTAACTTTCTTTACATACCTGTGTGTCCGCACTGGTATACAAGTGTTTATTAAGAAACTACAGAGTCCACAATGCATCTGACTGGACTGCCAAATGAACAATCAGAGATTGGCATGTGTGTAAACTGCCTCAAAGTTTAAACCATTGTTTAAATGGTGCAGTTTAGTTTATTGCAGGGAGTTTACAAGTTTACAAAAAAAAATGTAAACCTGGCAGCCTACTGGGGTGAACAAACTACCATATATCAAATATTACTCAAACATGATGGTCCTTTTGCTAGCTAAAGCCACCTATTTCGGTAACAAATCCACATACAAAATGGTTGAGGGGACACATTCATTAAAAAATAACAGTTCTGGCACTAAACAAAATATGAGGTTGTCAACATGTTTCATATCAGAAGTGACCATCATTACAGGACCAGAGCTACAATGCTATCTGCAGTGAAGCACACAGGTGAAGTAAAGGACACAAGGTACACCGATAAAATCTCAGTCAAAATTGAATCCAGCGCTTCAGTGACAGACACAGTACCATTAATGGCTCAAATTGCTGACTGTCCATTTTACTTATACTGGTAAGTCTTTCATTTCCCAGTCTGCCTCACAGCAAATGAACAAAGGCAGGATCTTTTTTGGCACATCCGAGGAAACTGGTTGTGTGACTCAACAATACACTCATCACAATCCAGCAGTCAGGGAATCCCTGCAATCTTTCAGGTGCAAAGTTGTAACAGGCATGAGCAGGTATTCTGAATTCTGATTTGAAAGGGAAAGTGTTACTAAACTAACTAAAATAAACAACAAAATGACATTGTGTCAACACCCCATAGGCACCATACAGGGATACTTTATCATCTACGTTATCCTTATATTTCATTTATTATCCAGTACATCCAATATACTAATTCTTCAAGCCTGAATGTAGGGAAGTGAGATGGGGAAGCGCATTAGATTTGCACAGGCTTCAGTTCACAGTGTGTCACCTATGGGCTTCAGGGCACAATGCAACACTAACATGCTTCCTCAGGTCACCTACCAACAATCAAAGTCATTTTAGAAGTCATTGCTGCTGGAATAGTACAGTAAGCATAGCAAGTAATGATCTCAGCAGCAGCAACAACAACGACAATAGAGAATCGTACAGAAAATAGTGTTTCTTAAAAATCCCACTATTACAGGACTTTGGGGTTGATGTAAGGATACATGCAGCGTGAATAGCGGCTGCAAAACACCCATATTGCGGCCAAAATCGGCGTTTTCCACGAGCAAACCAAAATGCGGCGTATGTAAAGAATCTGCCATTCTGCACCCGCCATCAAATTCGCACTTTGCCATCATTAATCTATTTAAATGACATTGAAATGTATTCAAATGAAGAAAAGAGCATAGAATTTAGCGGGTAGCTGGAATACTAAGTGGGCGCAAACATTATAATGAGATGTAAGGATTTTGCCTTGAAATTGCTGACCCTCCAAAAACTTTCTCCTCTTACAAGGTGCAAACCATTGTAGAAGCGAGTAATTAAGAGCTGTATAAAACCACACACCTGCAGAGACCTGTCATTGGCCTCAGGGTGGCTGCTGTGGTACACTTCCTGATGCGGCGACGCTTGGCTCTTGTTGAGGATAGGCAGGAAAACCTTCAGAGAAGAAGGGCAAGACGGAGAAGACCCTACATATTCAAACCTGGGGTCACTTTGTTTGGGATGCCGGAGGATGCGTTGGTAAGGCGTAATCATCTCACTCTGTACCTTTTCATCACTTGTTAACTGTCCTCCTGGTAACACCGACAGCATTTACTTTCTCCACTATAGAGGACCTTATGGCCTCTTTGGCAGCATAACTGATGTTGGCTGAGACTTTTCCAAATAGCTCAATTTCATCCTGAGTGACCTCGGCTGTAAGGACTCTCAGCTCCTACTTAGAAAACCTCTCTTTTCCGTACGCCAAAAGGACTTTGGTGCCTTTCGTCTTACTGACATGTTTTTTTGTTTGGTTTGATTTTCGTGCTCCACAAATCTCATACAGTGCCTACTGCTCTGTACTCCTAACTCACCTCACCTCTGGGCTGTAAGTGTGGCTGCTAAATAGCCAGATGCACAGGCGCCGCTCATTGCGATCATCATTATCATGACTGCAAAGTAATTCCCTGGCCGCTAGGCAATTTGGATTTTGCAGCCGCAATTGTTTGCACTACGCCTATCCTTACATCAGCCCCTTTATGTCATGTCCAAACAAGTGCTGTAGATGTGAACTTTATCACAGCTCATAGCTGCAATGTAGGACCAGAAATAAACTTGTGTTACTTCATTCTAAAGTAACAGAACAATTAGGACATTCATTACAATATTTCCTATACGTATGGATAAAGGAATTACAGTTTCTCTCACCTGACCAGGTCCTAAGCAAACACAAAAGAAATTGGGGGAAAATTATTTAAACTGAATGAAGCAGCAGATACCTCAAACAATGCAGAGGTCATTTTTAACAATAACAACAGTTTCTGAGGCCGTAAAAAGAGACGTTTTCAACAATAAATGTGTGCTGGCTAACTGAATGATGGTCTACTATTACAGTACTAACAATTCTTTTCCTCCTAAGCAGGGAGAACAAGTGTCTGTGTGATTGAAAATCAGGATTTTTTTTTTCCCATTAGTTTAACAAACCCGACTGAACTGAATGACAAACAAAACACTGGACGAAAGGGTACTCTAGCAATGCTTTCGTACCACTACTCTGCTCCTGTTTATAAGCCACTATTAATGTCAACAGAAAATTAACGATTCATTGGCAGTTTACTGCAGTTACGCTGCATAACATGGAAGATGAAACCTATATGTAGTTGTTCTAAAGCTGCAATGAGGTAAAGTGTATCTGACAGCTTGGACACCAGTTACCACAATGGTAATTTTGAGGTGTTAAAAGTATAAATGTGTCTGTTACTGCTTTTGAACACCTAACACTTTGTCTTAAACATGAATTACACAGAATCCCTAATGGATCAGCTAGATCAAATCTGTCAAAAGGTTTGCTATAAACCTGCAGCATTTCACAATTGAATAGTTTTTCATTTCTGAAAGCATAGAAGAAAAAATAAGTATTAAAATTCAAGAAACTAGCTGCTGTATGGGCATAATAACAAGCAAGGAAGAGCAACTGCTTACTCAGGGTAACATGTATTAAATTGGGGCAATTTATTTCAGGTGTTTTCATTAGGAATTGAATAGGAATGCCTTACTCTCAAATAGAAATGCATAACTTTTGTTCTGTTCCTATTTTAACATGATCCCTTTAGTGCTACTTGGTAAGTCCTATACTTGGTATAAAGCTTATTAGGATGTCAAACAAAATCTATACGGCAAAGTGTGGCCCAGAAGCAAGGAGGCAGTTTTAAGATGCAATTCAATTCATATAAAAATGTTTTAAAAAAGACTACTGGCATATTTCATGTTACATGCACTTTAGATGTAACGATTCCTAAATGCAAAGTCAGAAAATGTTAAAAAAAAAATAATAATAATCTAATCAAATCAAATCAAATCATCTCTTGGTAGCCTGCACAAGCTCCCTACACACGTGGCTCTTTTAACAGTCATCAATAAGGCTGATTAATGTTCACTTTGTTTGACCTGTTATCACCAAGTTGTGGAATGTTGCTTTCTACACCTTACTTTGGAGATTGATAACAGCTGCAAAACACAGTAAATCAGCATTGATTCTGTGTTTTTCTGTCCTAGGATACAATACCATCATGTTGTAAAAACATGTGGAATACTCCAGAAAAACGTTGTCACAATAGCTTCGTCCACTGCAAACATGGAATCTAGAACATGCGGAATTATGGAAAAACTTACATAACATCACATGCAATACTGCCTGGAGAGCTACAGAGCCATTTTCAATTAAATATGAAAGGGATGCACTGATGGATTGGATGAGAACATAGACTGTGATAAATACATGTGCACTATGATCTATTGAAATTGCTTTGTGGATGATGGTGACCAAGATGGTAAGTTGCCAGATTCCATTTACTGCAGCCTCAGAATAAAAATCGCTGAGCTACAATGGCCACTTTCAAATGACCATCATTACTTCAGAAAAGGGAACTGCCTATAATTTGAACAGCAACACAAGAAACATCTGCTGCAAAGCAGTTACGGATGTGCATCTGTGAACATTTTTGATTCAAGACATTGTGACTTTATGGTCTACTACGTACAACAATTTAACTTGGCTCCTATTGTGCACAATGTTACTCACACATTTGTCTCAGTTAACAAACGATCTTCAACACTGTAGAGGGCAGACAGTGATACTGTTACTAGTGTTAAAGAGGAAAGAAAATTAATTTATTTAGGGGCCTTTTCTGCACCTAAACTAATAACTGACCTGCTGGTCAATGCACAGGGCACACTATTTTTTTCAAATCTGTGATATTGCAAATGTACAAAGCTCAAAGTTGGTGTAACGAGAGTGTTTAGACAACACTGCAAAAATGAGTCTCTCCTGAGGAGATTTATCAATAGTTTGAAGCAGAGATCACAGTGACAGTTTAATTACAGTATTAGAGTTATCTCATTAAGAAAAAATACAGACAAACAAACGTAACAACCACTGACAAAGTTACAGTAATAAGATTGTGCTTATATTTTAAGGGGTGAAAAGTATTATTGGTAACATGCATCCCCAGAACTCACACCAGTCACCATGAGCCTTCAGGAACGGACATGCCATGTTTAATATCAATTGGATACACAATTTTAAGTCTCAATTTAGCACCATCACTCCCACAACCACCAGTCAAGCGTGAACAATGCAAGATGCCACTTGCCAGCGAAATCACTACTACAGTAATATTGACACCTGGCATGTGTTCCATATAGTATATCGACAGCCATCCAATGAAGCACATTCTGTAAGATCTACTTCTTATCCTAGATGTGGGTGTGCATCACTGCTACACTAATCACCTCGGTATATCATTTGCAATAAGTTCACATGGTTTTACCTCTAATAAGCAAGTTCTGACTAGCAAGGCAAAGATGAATCTGTCTGCACTTAGCAATCATTTAGCCCTGGGTCCTGTTAGATGTCAGCTACCTTTTCAACATTTCAACTGCATTTAAAAAAGTGGAGTCCATGTGAAGAGAAGAATTGTAAAAATGCATTACTTACCTTGTGTCTACACTTTAAAACCACCCCATAGGCTCCTGAAAAAGAAAACAAAATGTGATCAATCACTGCGAGTAGCAGAGAAGTGCATAAACCAGGCAAAATATGTGTCATTTTGTTTTGTTTTTAATTACTCTTCTTTAAGGACCTGTGAGTGACTGGATGACATTGTATATAGTATGTCAAAACTCCTCTGTGTACATAACTTAGTCAACTTACACTATACCATATTACCATATACCATATTATCCAAGTTTGGTAGAGCTGACTAAAATAGTTAATCAGTGGCTGAAATGAGAATCAAGGCTAGTCCACTTAACCACATTTTACCAAGGCGCCAACAGTTTTAACAAAAAAAAAAAAAAAAAAAAAAAAAGCTCTCTCTTGCTTTCTGCTACTCAGCATTGTTATACAACTGGTTAAACTTGAACCAAAATATGCACATAACTAGCATTACAGTGGGACTTGACTGGTCTTGTAACTGTACACCAAGTCTCTAGTGTAGCTTGAATGTGTAATATATTTGTTCCCACTTTTGAGAACTAGACTGCAATAAGTATTAAAGTAATTTGATCTTAGTTTAAAGGACATTCTAGCATCTCTAACTGTTTTGACCCATGCTCAGGCTTACTGTGCGTCTTCCAGTGTGAGTCAAGCTATGTTTAACAGCCTATAAACAATGGCAAGCATCAGAACAGGATTTGGAGTTCCAAACCCTTGTTGTTACTGCGGTACCTACAGCACTCCTCACATAGCTGAGATGCCATCAGATTCTGGCACTATGTTGTCTTCATCTTGAGTTGTATGAAAGCTACAGTTTAAAAGCATGAGTGCTCTAAATAGTGTGACATTTCTGTGAATGAAAGCTAAATGTATAAATCAACACAGATAGATTGTTTTACAAATAGCAACACTGTTAAACTTTCAAAAACTACAAAACACATGTTGCTCAAGAACATGGCATGGAGCCTATTTGAAACTCTTTTGACCTATTTGATACCCTTAAAACCATTAACAGTGCCTTCTTGGATAAAATAAAACCATGAAATAAATGAGTTTAAAGTCCTAAGAGCTCTTACACGTATGCTAAATATTTGCTATTAATCTGCACTTCAAAGACACTGGACAGGCTTTTGTATTACAGCAGATAATAACCGTTGATTTCTTGGGTGTTTCTTTTCTTAATTTGTGTTCGATCTAGGCTATTTTGGTTGTCATTATCTGACACACCGCAATCATGCCCGTTCACAGTTTAGTGATTAATTCGAATGTAGATTATAGGATTATATGCAATTTCCAATGATGATGTAATTTGCCCTTTTGACAAACATCACAACTTGCAGAAACATGTGTAGTAAGCAGCCTACTTTCTATACTTAATGTCTGTCTAGTTCAATTTCATATAGTTTTACTTTACATTTGTGCTTGAAGTCACGGATAATAAACACAACTTCACAGATGTTAAACAATTGCATAGGCCACAATACAGAGCTTCAAGTTTGTTTAGAAAGTTTGGAAAGAATTTTAATTCCCAATTCATTCAGGTATGGAGTTCCCAAGGTCCACAGCTTTAAAAAGCACAAGTTCCCTATGGGAGTGCAATTTAATAAGAAAAGGGGTCTGAATGGGGATTGGGGGGGGGTTCTGTGTTTATCTATCCTTAAACTTTTTGGAGGAAGGTGTATATATTTGTATAAAACAAATATAGTTTAAGCATGTCATCTTTCAGATGAACTACTATGCTTTAAAAAGGTCAGAAATAGCATTTTTATATTTGAATTATGGAAATGTTTAAACATGTACCTGGGACTGCTTTTGAAGATATAACTACAAAGTGAATGAGGGATCCACAGCACATAAACCCAGGGAATAATCCTTATTAAAACAGTTTGCTAATCCAAGGCAATCCTTTACAGAAATCCCATTAAATATCACAATTAAAAATAAACATCCAAGAATGCGTAAATAAACAAGTAAAGGCTGACAAAAGAGCTGACGAGAATGTCTCCTTAAAAAAAATGTTTAGATGGTAATACAGTAAGCCTTCATGTAAACCCAACTCATAGTATCCCTGTGTCAACATTTGCTTCTTGGAAAACAAAATATATAGTAGATGATACTGATGTGCTACATCCATACTCTCTTTGGCTATTACTTACCCATATATCATATATCAAAAATATAGTATAGCTGTAAGTACCCTGAAAAAGTAGATCTACACCATGCATAATGACATTAAAAAAGTGAGACTGACAGACCGATGCTTCGATATCGCAGAATCGTAAGCACACAATATCTTGACAGCAACAATGTCCTTAGCAAGTTTCAACAAAATTGGATAAACGGTTCTCTAGATATAAATAAAACTGTAGGCTGACATACAGACAGACAAAATCATTTGTAGTGTCAGTGTTTGTGTCTAGCTGCTTTCCAGTGAAGGAAGCATCTGAATAAGGAATCATTGGTGTTTACTATAATTCATTTACCACTCAGTATTAACACAATCATACGCTTGGCTGCAATCATGCGAGACAATGAGACATATTGCAACCTTGATACCAAGTTCCTACTTGCTTTCCATCTGCAATGCTTTACACAATTTCAAGTCTCATTTCCTATTAAATTACATTAGCGGCTGTGGTTAAAGTATCCGGTCCATTATCTGTATAAAAACTCAGATTAAGGTCAATGAAGAAATGGCCTCACTGCACTAACGTTAATTCAACGTTGGTGTATCGTTTATTAAAGAGAAAATAACATGTTACCAAAACAATCATGAATATTTGAGGAATAATTGAATAATTATCCAAGGCAACTTACAGAGACTTAATATACCTCTCTGCACTGTACAATGCTTACCTATGCTTTACCATGCTTTCACTGTGCTTTATTACACTTTGCTATGCTTTTACTATGGTAAACTTTTATAAGGGATGTTGTCCACTATTTTGCAAATCACTGCTTTAGATTTTAATGTATTGTTTTTATTGATTAAGGGACAGAGTATTGTAGTTACTTGATGTTTTTGCCAACAGTCTGCAAGCACCCAGCTCTATGTTCAATTTTAGAAGTACTCGATTTCTTTTGAACATGAGGTACTGTCTAGTTTTCTTAAATGCTTAAATGATCTTTAACAAAACTCACAATAATTCCTTCAGCACTGAAGTGCAATAAAACTTAACTCAGCAAGACATGACAGTAATTTATTTTTGCCTACAGCATAATTTATTCAAAGAACAAGCAATATCACTTAGTAGAGAGACTGAAGAGACTGTCTGGTCTACTATATACTAAACAAGTGCATAAATGATGGTCTTGTTCTTCAACATGGGTGGCAACAGGGGACAATCCCTTAACCTGAGAGTGCCTCAACCCCGCCCAGCTGTAAGTGTAGGCAGAAGAGGATCCACAAGAATGAAAGAATAAGACAATTTTGGTTAGAAAAATGTGCTTGGCACCAACGTACAGTAGGGTGTGGTGATACAAAGCTTTCCATTCTAAGGTTCCCAATATAAATAACAGTGTGCGCAGTGTTTTATGATGAAGTAATATATTCCTTAGAGAGAAGACAGATATAGATATAAATATATATGTTTCTTTAGCGTATTAATATTAATATTTGTGAAAAATATAGAAACATACCTGGGTCCTATTTTATGGTTACAAATTGGCAATATGAAGAATCATAAAGGGATATTCAATATCCCTTTTTAGTAATTTCATTTAGGAAACTGTTGTAACAAAAAATAAAAAATGACCAAGCCCTTAAAAAATGGGGCAGGACATTTGGGACTGACTTGAATGTTAGCTATTTTTAGAAAGGGCTTTTTTTGTACAACAATAGCTTAATAGCATTTTGGATTATGCAAGGGTAGCAAATATCTAATAATAATGTAATGTCCCAATAACTTTCCACAAACACCATTCGTTGGGCTCTCAGTTTTGCTAGACAGAAGAAAAAAAAAATTCCTTGGATAAAGAATGCTGTCTTAGTTTGTGTTTGTTTTTAGACAATTATTTACAGAAGTCTTAACTTACCTTCACCTACAATCCCAAGGACCTCAAATTTATTCATCACATTACCAATGTCAGGAATCTTCATGAAGACAAATTCCTCCTGTGATATGGCCCACAAAGCACTGCTCAGTGAAGGGTGTTAACAGGCAGCGTGCAGAAACCAGGGATGATTTCTCCGGTACAGCAAACCCCTCTGACCGCCTGGAACCTCCTCATACTTATCTCAGACACCAGGTCAGAAAGGATACCACCTGCAGGGAAACATCAAAAAAACTATTTAAAAGGTATCACTGTTAGAAACTACTAAGCATGTTAACCGTTATTGGGATTGATAGTTGATAGGAGAATGTTTATGTTTAAATATATTGCCTGACTGTTTGGTAACAGGTATTTTTCTCCTAGGAGTTAAATAATGACAGGAGTTAACTGTAATAAATCATTTGGACACATGTTATGGCTTATACCACTGCCTTCATTAGCTTCCCCTGCAATTTGAAGTGATGGATGAGTAAAGGAAGTATGATATCTTCTTATTATTAGTCTTTGGTGCAAATTACTGTATCTATGTGTAATTGAAACATCCTACAAAGTTAGTTGATCAAACCAGTACATTCCACCTCTATGAAACATTCTTTTTCTTTTTCATGGTCCTCATGAAACACGAGACACACTTGCACTGACCATAGTCAGATACGTTGCACACCTCGGTCCTGACTTTAAACCCCCTGCTATTCAGCAGAGATTGGCAGTTATGCAAAGGGACAGCCAGTTGGGCCTCTAAATGTGAAAGGCATAAGATGATAGAAAGTGAATTACACCACTGCATCACCTAGCCTATTTCAGCAGAAAACTTGGTATCTGCAGAAACAAAATCTCATACATTTGCTCACCCTTCTTAGTAAAAATCTGAACGACCTACCCATTTGTAGGCTGACCTGAAAAGATCAGAAAGAAATCAATGAGGGTGTGGCCCATGCTTAACATTATTTGGACAAGTCTTACCTACTGAGCTCATATTAAGGACTTAATATTGATATATTTTCAAAATGAAAACAAAGAAAAATGAAAAATGATCACCAAAGAACACCCCGAGTGCTAGTGAAGATGGACTAAAAACTAAAGTATACAGAAAGAAGTGTAATTGTAACATTTCTTACTCCTTACTGTCAAGGCTTGTGTCTCTGTTCACACCACCCACCTATTCTTTAGGCGTGGTCTTACACATACTCCAGGCTTGTCACACATTTAATTGGAACTCCAACAACCTCACCCTGAACCTCAGAATTCTCAAAATGTTGTGGCCTTGACAGCTCTGACTGCAAATGAAACCCTGAGTACCGTAAAGGGGGTTGAGGAAGCTATGATACAAAGCCTAGAAAATGGAAGCCCCTGACATATTAATTATTTCCCATGTTTGCATATGCAGCTCCCCAAAGATGCCAGTACCAGGAAGTACAGGAAAGTCGCGCTGTAAGTCGAAGCACATTTTCCCTTAGGAACAATGTTAAAAATTGGGGTTACGTTCCTCAGTCTTTGGCCAGATAATACATTTTTACAAAAGTGACCCGTTATATTTTACTGATGCAAATATTTATAACTCTTTACACTCAGCCCAGTGGTTACACGCAAATTACTCAAGCACCTACCTGGCTTGTTTAAAAGTACAGACTCGGGGCTTTCCTATGACGTATTCAGTGTGTGTATGAGGTACTCCTAGCTGGAACTACCCCCAAGCCCCTCATCATGTGATAGAGTTCACAGCTTAGTCCATTGCTCTTATCAGACATTGTTAAGGACAAATAAATTCTAAAAAACACCAGTTACATGCATTCAAAAAACCCGCTAGACTGAGTCAGGGCGACCACGACAGGTACTGCGGTTCGGACACCAAGCATGCGCACATGACGCGTGGCTCGTGTCTCACCATGTTGTAAATGCCGTGTCGCTATCGTAAAGTCGAAGCAGGATAATAATGCAAAAGAGTCATAAGTGCTGTGCGTCGTAAATCGAAGCGTCGTAAGTCGAGGATCGCCTGTATAGCAGCACACAGTCCAGTGCTGGGTTTGAAACCTAACGCACTCATAATTGTCAGATGTACTAATCACAGACAGCAACCAACTGTACACTGTTCAGTCCTCAGCTTCGCTCTGGTAAGATGGCCAGCAAGCTTGGCCAAGAAAATAAACAGAGAGAACTCCATTCGGAGTTATGGTCAGAGCTAGGGTTAGAATAGGAGCTACTGTACGGTGAGGGTTGGAGCTACGGTTAGGGCTGCTATACATTTTTATTTATGCTTTCAAAAGAATGATAAACACATTATAATCACAGTAAATACAATATCTCACGAATATCAGACACAACTTCACCTCTGACTGTTTTTCTCAATGAACTGTATATTGAATGTCCAGCCACTGCAGCGCTATCACTCTCTAAAAATGTACACAGTAGTACGACAGCTACAATGTAAGGATGTAAGGTGGCTCTTAGCCAAGGACGGTTTACTTGGCGCCATGACCAGGTGCTGCGATGTTTGGCCTTAGCATTGGAAGACAAGCGTAACATGACCAATAAGTTGTCACCGGTTCCATCAAAACATTACACACAAAAGACAACATTCCTCTGCCCAGGAGAGCAACCACCAAGAAAAGGTGTTAAAACCAATCCTCGCCCAGGACAACTGGAAGCTGCTGGAGACTGGAAAATGCTGGCAGATGTTGGTCAACGGCTTATTTTTCCACCTGAGATTGCCACCACTAACCTTCGACCAGATATTGTCTTGTGGTCTGGATCAGCACGCCTTGTTCACCTGGTAGAGTTAACAGTGCCATGGGAGGATGCTGTAGATGAGGCGTATGAGAGGAAGAGACTGCGGTATGCTCAACTAGCCACTGAAGCGGAACAGCGAGGATGGAGAGTTCGGGTTTACCCAGTGGAAGTGGGTTGTCGAGGATTTGTGGCACACTCTACAACCCGGTTTCTCAGAGACGTCGGATTCAGTGGCCAAGAGTTGAGTCGCACAGTGAAGAACTTATCTGAAGCAGCAGAGAGGAGCAGCAACTGGCTGTGGTTGAGACGGAAAGATTCTGGCTGGGGATCTCAAGCACAATAGAAAGAAAGAAACGCTGATGTACAGGTAAGTAAGCTGGGCTGAGTTGAGTGGGGGACGGAGGGGGGTGATGCTGGGACGCCAGAATCACCGTCGAGCCCTCTTGAGGTGTCATGGGCTAGTCGACGAAACACTGAGGATGGAAGGTGCCCGCTTGAAAACCCCAGAGATGTACCCTACTTAGCTCAATCCAGACGGTTGTCATGCTGATGCGCTGGGGAGGCCGCACTTTGGTTGATCCCCGGAGCCAGCATGGCAGCCGTTGTGTGTGCTGATGCGCCAGGGAGGCAAAATAAGCTGATCCCTGGAGCCAGCATTACACTTCAGCCATTAACACCAGACAGAAGGATATCTACATCATCATATGGAAGGAAACGTAAATGGATGGAGACACATATGGATCACATTAGTTTACTGTAAAGCTACGTCTTAGTTGGTGCTTATCTTGGCGAGAGCCGAGTTCAAATCAGCATGAAGTTTTAACATCTACTCTCGTGTAATGGAAATCAAATCAAATCATATTTGTAAAAACTGAAAAAAAACGTTCACTTTCAGAAGCTTTGACATGTGTACATGGGCAGCAGTGTGGAGTAGTGGTTAGGGCGCTGGACTCTTGACCGGAGGGTTGTGGGTTCAATCCCCAGTGGGGGACACTGCTGTTGTACCCTTGAGCAAGGTACTTTACCTATATTGCTCCAGTAAAAACCCAACTGTATAAATGGGTATTTGTATGTAAAATAATGTGATATCTGTATAATGTGAAATAATGTATAATGTGATATCTTGTAACAATTGTAAGTCGCCCTGGATAAGGGCGTCTGCTAAGAAATAAATAATAATAATAATAATAATAATAATAATAATAACTGTTCAGATGGTTCATTTTCACTAGATGACACAGAAAGTTTTAGCCCAAAAGTTTATCGAATTATAGCCAAATGAAATATGAAACATTTATAGGAGGCTAGGAGTGTATGTCAAAAGTTTGGTGAAGATTGATGCCAAATTAAGGCAGTTATCGTGTTCCCCCGTTATAGTGTGACAGAGGGACGGGCAGACAAAAATCACAGTATCAGAGTCCCCATTGTTTGAATGAGGACCTTAACAAAAATGAGCTCTTTAAGTACAGGGCATTCAAAGTAAGCTTCCTGGCTGTGAAATATATTGTTTTCACAGTCAGAAGATTGGTGTAAAGCTGAGGGAATGGAGAGTCAATCTGCCAGCAGCTCTCTCCAGCTATTTATACATGCCTCTTGTTTTTGTAAATCAGTCCCTTATCAAACCCTCTGAATTAGTTGTTTCAAACACAATGACTACCCCTGATTTTCCTCCTGAAACATTTAAGCTTGACTGTTTCATATTTTGTCGCATGTATTATTAGTAATGTAAATCATTTAATTTATTAATTCCAATTCCAAGTAGTTCATAACATTTTATTTGCATTTCTGTTCCCCATCACCATTTAAAAACCGGCTTCTTTATGCTGGATTACTTCCCAGACCTCACAAGATTGCAATTACCCAAAGAGATTGCCCAGACATGTTTTTTGTACATTACACATTGCTACAACATTATCGCTGTGGGCACTAAAAGGCTCCTTTTAAATATATTCAAACTTCATGATGAGACGACAATATGCCACAACAGAAGAATCTCACTTTGCCCATTTACAGTCACAAAAGTATAAGTGACAAGAAACACTTGAATATGAAAAATATTGCACTCGTATCTAACCCTGACGTAACTACCAACACAGTTATCTGCTCTTGAACTGCCCCGATATCAAATCGTACTGTGTTTTGTATTTACTCTTATTAGGACTGAAGTCATTGTATTTTGTATCTTGCTCTTAATTGTACTGTAATTCTTGATATGTATTTTTTGTATACAACTGTAAGTCACCCTGGGTAAGGGTGTCTGCTAATAAATAAATAATAATATTCAATGTAGCTACTGTATGCCATGCTTATATAGAAGCTTGATATTGCCGGTGTTTAATTATATCTATATTGTATATTACTTGTAATTATATACATATATACACAAACAATTATGAATTATTATTATTATTATTTATTTCTTAGCAGACGCTATTTTCATTAGAAATCGCATACATATTATTAGTTCATATTTTACACAATTTGAGCAGCCAGAATCAGTCAGCTTTGCAAAAAATAGGGGAAAAATTAGTTAGGAAATTAGAAAGGACAACTTAAGAGAATGTGTGCCTTCTGGGAAACTGTTAAAATAAAGTAGTTTTTGCTTTGTTTTTTTATTTTTAAATCAAGAGGGTATGGCAGAAAAGAAATACACAATTCTTGTAACACTATACATTATGTTTTACAGTTTATGTCATGTTGATATGAATCTTTCCAACTATGATCCACAGTGACAGTCTTATAAAACACACTGAAGAAAATTCCCACACAAACGAGACAAAAATGTTCAAAAACATTGGGCCAGATTTATCAAGCAACAATCAAAAGTGTACCCAAGCTGTTTATTACTAGTTTTGAAACATTGCCGCAACAATTTCATTCAACAACTGCTATGATGATTATGTTCCACTTGGAGGTACTGTATAAGGTTAAACCATCGAATCTGTTTTAATTCTCCTCTGCCAAAAACCAGTCATAGACCAAACAACCTGTGGTGATATAAATTTAAAAAAATAATTAAAAAGAAAAAACATGCAGAATATAGGCTAAACTTTAAAACAACCTCAAGTATGAGATAAGATATTGTTTACATATAAGTTATTATCAGGCTCACAAATCTAGATTCAAAGACCTTTATATGAGGCACTCCCCATGCGGTGAGCAAAACGTTTCATCTTCTCCCTCGGAGGTGAAATCAGAGCCATTCTCACCCAGCATATAGTACTGTACTGACACGCTTCTGGCTTTTCACTATTATCATTACATGGCACGGTTCAACAGAAGACACAGCAAGTCTTAAATTCTACAGCCAAATAAATGTGTACTTCTTACAGCAGCACCCCTTTTATCTACTTTGAGAACATGAATTAGTCGTTAGCCAACAGCGCCAAGGGTTTTTTGGACAGCTCTTGGGGTATAGCACAGCTTTGTGGGTATTCAGAAGCCTGTCTTGGAGCCTGCCAGAATCTGAAAGTCTTATCCAGCAGCGATGCTTATTAGCTTCCATGACAATGAATTTATGCAGAAGACAGATCAATAGCATTGAAGGTTCCAATCGTGTATTTTAATTTGAACTTCTTTTCTCTGCTTTGTTCTGCCTTTTTTAGATGACCATCATGTCTTCCAGGTGAATAAATCCCTGTAGTACTAATTATGTTCTGCCAGGGGCTCCCAAATGGCACATGCAGTAAAAGCTCTTCGCGTGGAGTGCAGGATGCGCCCTATAGCCTGGAGATCACAGGTTTGAATCCAGGCTATGTCACTGCCGACCGTGACCGGGAGTTCACAGGGGGCGGCGCACAATTGGCCGAGCACCGCCCGGGTAGGGAGGGCTTAGGTCGGCAGGGCAATCCACGGTTCACAGCACACCAGCAACCCCTGTGGCTGTTAGAGCGCCTGCAGCGGAGCTATTCAGATCTGATGGCTTCGCTGCGGATCCGCAGTGCAAAAAAAAGACAGCTTGGCAGGGACACGTTTCGGAGGACGCATGTGTCAGCCGCCGTTTCCCAAGTCACCGGGGGGGTTTCAGCGGTGAACCGTGATTAATAATAACACAATTGGCAATTCTAAACTGGGGAGAAAAATGGGGTAAAAAAAAAATACAAAATTCATTGGCAAAGACTAATTAAAAAAATAAATAAATAAATAATGCTCCGCCAGAAATGGTGGATAACATTCACTTTTACTCCTGAGTTGGCTGAACCCCTTTTATGCTTGAATTGCCTATTTCTGATACTGTAACGTTCCCCCCGTTTGGTTCCAATGCTGCAGTAATGTACAGCACATACAACACACTGTACATTAAAAAAAAAAAAAATTGTCTTTACCTTGACTGACAAGTATGGCAAAAATGTTTGTAGGTTAAGGCGTGATGAAGCTATAGTACATGCTGCAGTGAAGAGTGAAAGGACACAATGTGGTTGCGGTTAAATGCACAAGAAGACCAATTTCACACCTCTCTGCTGCTTGGCCACACACTCCATTCCTCCCTCTCCCTCTCTGGCTTTCCTCTTTACTGTAGTTTTCCCTGCTCTCATTCTCATTTGTCTCCTGTAGTTTATATGGCCTCTTTCCCTTGCCTTATCTCTCTCCTCTCTGTCTACTTCGCTTACCCTTCTGTCAGCACAGCTTTCTCACAGACACTCCAATCACACCAGACTGAAGAATCTCACGACTATCAGAAACTATTTTCAGAAACCACCAGTGAAGCCAAGGGAACTTCCGACAATTTCTATCAACAGATCACATCCAGTAACAACCCTACTGTAAGTAACATCATTAATTACTTTTTCCATTTTGTTACAAACATCAATACCTTTCCTATTAACCCCAGAGCTACCTTTTCCAGAACACATGTTTTTAAGCTAATCTTATTTCAATTTACCAGGGGGGGTACTGTACTTATTCATTTAAAACTACATAACACTTCAACCATGTAAAAACAAAAAAATAAGAGTCTAATCAAAGAGTGTCATTAGAAAAGCAGCAATGAGGAGATCACGTGACCTACACACGCAATGGTCAAAGAGAACTAGAGCTCCTACCCCAACCGCTTCTTTTTGACGAATGTAAAGGTTATACTTATAAAGGTCTAGATTTTTTTTATGCAGAAAAAATGTGGATTTGGGATTTTTACAAGAATCACATTTGCATGCAGCAGATGCTCTCAGATTACAAAATACATTTTATAAAATCACTGCTACATCTAATAATGGTTAGAAGGCAAAGGGAGTTATTATTCTCATCAGACGCAGTCTCCATTTGAATATAGAAAAGGTCAGTAATGACAAGTCGGGAAAACTGGCTTACATCTGTACGACATACAGGGGACAAAAGTAGCTTTTATTAGTGCATATGCCCCCTCTGTTTTTGACCCAAACTTTTTCCCTTTTCTGACAAAATAATTACTGTCATTATCTGAGTATTCTCTGATAATCGGAGGAAATATGCATCCCATTGAAACTATTCGTTGATCCTCAAAGGGACTAATTATTGACCCGAGAAAGGTTAGTGCAACTTTCCGTTCTTTTGTTCCTGATTTGTATAACTCTAACTCTGCGCTAGATGAGGTCGCATGCACTCATTTTTTGCAAAACTTGCCCCTTCCAAAACTATCTGGTGTAGAGTTAGCAGAATTAGGCAAACCCAACTCGCTAGAGGAGTTAAGAAACAGCACTGGAGAGTGCTAAAAAAGGCAAAACACCAGGACTTGATGGCATCCCCCCAGAACTCTTGTTGTTTTGGGACATACTCGGCCCAGTCTGGCTTGGCAGTCAAGAAAGGTGCATTTCATTTGATTCTTATAAGCGGTTGATTCTTAAAAGTGGACCGATATGATTACAATTAACAAAAGCGTCCCTCCGCGCATCAGCAGTTTAAATACAGTGTACAAATGTCAATGGTGCTCAATCACTGAGGACAATACCTCAAAACAAGTCCTCATGGGTAAGCAACTTGTTATATGATCACGATTATGTTTACTCAAGGCTGCAGAATATTATTTTACTACAGTATACTTGAGAAGCGATCGTCTCGTGAGGGTGTCTAGTTTAACTGCCGTGCGGTGCTACATGTAATGGCCTTTGAATTAAAATGACATTACAGTACAGTATTTTACTGTCAGGACTGCCACTGCAGCTTTATTGGCTGTAAACGTCATTGCACTTGATGCTGTATCGTATTGCATGCAGCCAGCTTGCCCCAAAATGATTTTTATAAACAGATTGTTTGATTCTTACAAGCAGAGTATTTTACATTGGTTGGTATAGGAATGATTTTGTCCCAGTGGTTTTGATCACTATATGCGGTTGATTCTTATATCAGCAATTCTTACAAACGGAGTGCACTGTATATATAAAAATAATGTAAAAAATAAACACCTACCTACTGTTTTAAATAGACTGAATAACCCAAACTATCACGTAGGCCTATATTTAAATCAGAAAATATTACTGAAACCACATGTGCTCAACTAAGTAATGGAACTAATGCAATTCCTTGTCGAAATGTATTTTGTTTTCTCCTTAAGTTCTCCAAAAATGCAACCATACCTCTCATGTAGGCATTTGATATGCCATCAGTACGGTTAACCAGGTTCTGTTTCATCGGTGCAAAATTAAGTGGTATGAAATTATCCTCTTATGTCTTCAGTTGTTGACTGTGATTTCGGTAACTAACAAGTCACACACCTATAAAGACAGCAATTAAAAAAGAAAGTAACATGTGCCACAATATCGCTGAATCCTGCATTGTACGACTTTATAAATTATAAGGTTACAACCACAACCGAGCTGTTTTGAAAATGAAAGCTAATTCCAGCATGGTCCCGCTACATTTTAAAAGATTCATGCAACGTGTTATACTAACTGGTTTGTTGATAAATATGTATGCTCGCACCCTGCCTTTTCACTGCGTTTTTAAATGCTGTACAATTTTGAAGTATTATTCGTACTGATAAAACAAGGAAGACGTTACTTGAATCATGGTAAAGTTATAGCTAGCTATTTGCTCCTGTTTGTTTATTTTTTTCGTAGTCAGAATTTTGATAAAGTAATAATTATCTACCTATTAGGTGTTCATTTTTTTGTTGATGTGTGAACACTGACTCCCATCTCAGACACAGATCTCTCAAGGTCATTGTTTGCTTCAGAGTGACATCCCGATCCAGTTTCCTGCTTGCCCGGCTGCTCAGTTTGGGAGGGGGACCTGATCTGGGTAGTGTCAGGTGGTATGATGCCTCTTCCACTTCTTAATGATGGACTTCACTGTGCTGAGAGGGCTAATCAGCACCTTTGAAATTTTCTTGTACCCTTCTCCTGCTCTGTGCCTGTCTACCACTTTATCCCTGACTTGTTTCGAATGTGTGAGTTGCAGCTTGAAAGTCTTTATATACCTGAGGGAAATTATCTACAAGTTAAACTATTTTGAGTACACACAGGCTGAAACCATTTCACTAATTTTGTGACCTTTCAAACAAATCATATGCACCTGTGCTGATTTAGGGCTGCAGTAGCAAAGGGGTTGAATACTTACGCAACTGAGTTTAATCTCTTTTTCTCTGTAAATCTTTTTATCGTTATCAATGTGGAGTAGTATAAATGTGTGTGTATGAGAGACAATACAGAAAATATCTTGTCCTCAATTCAGAAACGTCCTTGTCCTCAATTCAGAAACTTCCTGTCAGAATGATTTAGTAGCTTTTATCGCAACCTCAATTTTCCTACAGTGAAACCGGATTCACTTGTCCCCTCTATTATAGAGTCTGGTGCACAAATGCAGGGCAGGGTATATTTTCAAATTGCACAGAACTGGGTCAGGCCTGTCTGGCAGCAAAGAAACAGCACCTACAGTAGGAATCCCAGCTCACTGAGATGCAATATGTCCTTTTCCTGTGGGGTCCTGCTTCCATTATCACATCAGAGGGGGTCAAGTAACTAACACAAGGTCATGCAGTCAGTCAATAACTAAGGGGAAATTCCAAGGTTTCATTTACCAATGGCAACCACAGCTTATTATCAACAATGGTCACTATTAGCAATACTATGAAAGGAATCAATTGGAACATTCAAGAGAATAATAAATATAAAATGCAATTAATTATACATAATCAGTGCTAGAACAAAAGAAACAAGTAGCTTCTTATCTTAATTTAATGATTACAATGGTTAAGTTATACCAATGAGGGAAAAGGGATGAATAAAAGACTAGCAATATTGGCAGCATTTGACATTAAAATGTATTTTCTTTACTATCAACAATACATTTGTTTAAAAGACAAGACATGATTTATTGCAAATACAGTATTACCATAATTTGCATTTCTTGCCAGTTTATGAAATAGTGATCATGAACAACAATTAGCTGTGTCTGTAAGTCCATCTGCAAGTGAGCAACACAGTCACCAGCAGCCTCTTAAGTATCCAAATCAATCTTCCTGGTAATTAAACCCTTTTAAAAAATCCCTCCACAGATTAAAAGTCATTTAAAATAAATCAAGTGATTGGAAATCAGATAAAATAGGTTGGAATGAGGGTACAAAATATTTGACTTCGAGATAAAAGCATCTGGAGCACCATACAGTAATATGTCCTTTAAACTAAAGCAATTTCATCTTCTACTGTAAATTAGAAAACACCTTGTCTCAGGTGAGAAACTAAAATAATAACAAAAATAAAGCTAAAAGTGCTGCTTGTCCTTTTTTGTATTCAACAGTTCACACTAAAGTCACATTTTCATGAAGGCAGTACAGTAAATGTCAGAATGTAGGTTGCAAGATATTTAAAAAAAAAAAAAAAAAAAACCAACAAAAAAAAAACCTTCAACATACAGAAATACACATTGACCTAAATAACTATGAACATGGTACTGTATCTGTTGACTCACAAATTATGCAACAATAACACCTTCTACAAGTGAAATGGCTGTTTTAGAGCAGTACAAAATGCTACATAGAAAAGGACATGCTTTTTGCTAGTTCATTTTTATCAAACAAAATATGGCACATCAATGCAGTAATGAGAGGTCATGAACAGTGTACTTGAAGAATGATCCCGTATTTTGCAGCTTGCAGCAACAATATCTCAAGTTAGACAGATGCTCTCAAATATCACGTGTCTTTGCTTTGTGTCATTTACTGTTTCAGTCTACACATCCTGGTGCCTTTTTAAAACCCAGATTTGAAAGCACCTCTGCGAACCCCACACGGCTCTCTTATTCATGTCTAACACCCAAGTACATCTGGCACAGCACAGTGAAACCAATAGCATACTGTAGGCGGGTGGGATTACAGGGGGTTAAGGGGGGGAGGGATTTTTGCTCTAATACTTTTTACAATATAAATGTGTTCAAGGGGCAAAGCTGCATTATCAATTTAACTACTCATTCCTGCATTATTAATATCTTTTAAACTGTGTTTTTGTGCGATACTACTCATGATGTAGCCCAAGCCTTATCGTATCGTAAATAAAATATGGATAAAACGTATACTTTAGATTTGCATTTTATAAGACACACTAGAATCACTATTGACATTGATAGTCGCATGAAGAAACAGTAATACCAGTCTCCCAAAGAAGTGACCAGCGGTTCCCAAACTGTGGGTTTCTGAACAGGGTATAGTATATACAAATGTATTTGTATAAGTGCTGGGACAAATATCCGAATATTCAAACTATTTTTTGACATGCATTCAGATACAAAAATCAGATGTTCGTATTCGCTACAAATGACAAAAATACCTTGCACTTATTTACTGTCTGACCAGAATTTGCGCAAGTTTCAAAAAATGGCATATGAAAAAGAGCTGTGTGATATATATATATTTAAACACAAGATCAACACAGCAGCTCTTAAGCCTCCCACTTCAACACCATGAGTATGCACGTACGTCAAATGAAAACCCACTTACAGTACCATGCCGTACGTGCATACATCAAGTTTCCCATTCTATTCTATGACCGGTTTCTCAGTCTAGCATTTTAGGTTTCATTCTCTAAGGCAGTGCTAGTACTGTGGAATGTGCAATGAAAGTTGGGGGAGGGTCAGGTGACATTTGTATCCAATTGCGTGTCATGTAGCGATTCCAATCTACCTGTGGGCATTTAGAAGACAGATATTATTTTTTTGTTTTATTATTAGTTTTACTTGTTTAGTTGTAGTTTATATAGTTTTTAGCGAAAGCTAAACATGGCAACGTACATGGAGAGCGATAACGGGAGTAAAGTTGGTTTCGGAGGATTTCGATACCAGCGATAGTGATGATGAAGAGGATGTGGAGCCAAGAACAGTACAAACTGTACAAACAAAAGAGCATGCAGCTACTTTACAGGTAAGCCAGCTGCAAACGGGAAGCTGTTTGGTTTGAAATAGCAGTGCTGTGACAAAATACAGTGAAAACACAGTACTGGGTACAAGGCAATAAAGCAAGTGTCTGTGGCTGCCTGCGGAAAGTAGCCCTGTACACACATTTGTGACTATCCCTCCAACACAAGGGAAGCAGAGACCGCAAAAAAGGTGCAGGGTCTGCTACGAAAATGAGAAGAAAAATGTGCAGTGTTTGCGAAGGCAACCCCGGGTTCTGTTGTATTGAACATTTCAATAAGTGGCACAGAGCAAGTCGATAATGGCACACGTTTTGATGTTGTTTGATTTTTATTTGATAATTACTGTTTACTGATTATTATTGTTGTTAGTAGAGTTTTTGTTTTCATTGTTAAAAAAAAAAAAAAAAAAAAACTGTATTTCTCTATATTGAACATGGGTATGTAGTACACAGGAGCATAAAGGGTTAATGAAAAACACAATTTAGGAAATGTATTTGTGTTTTATTCATGATATGTTAACATGTTATAACAATTACAGGTTTGAAAACATTATTATTATTATTTTCAAAATGTGGTACCTGGGAAGGGGTTTCATTTTTACATCTGGAGTTGAAGTGGTTAAGCCTCTATTTAAAAAAGTTTTAGGCAGCAAAAAGTAAACAAACCAAATAATGTGCGTGCACTCATAGTGATCTCTATGGAAAGCCATCTGGGACAAAAACACGTTGTGCTGCTTTAGAGCGAGACAGAATCTCATGGGACAGAAAAAAGGCAAGCATGGCATTCTGAAATGCCTCGCTTAAAAGTACCCAAATTCCTGAAAATGTTGTGTAGTGATTTTTATATAGATTGTAAATTTTGTGTTGCGACTTTCTGTGGAATGTAATAAACGAGAACCAAAACAGTGAGTTTTTTTCCCCCTTCACTTTACAACGCAATTTCCACGTTTGTTTTATTTGAAGTGTTTAAAGTTAAATTTCACTTTTTTATAAAGAATGTGTTTAACAATGCCCCACTCTTTATGCAATGGATTCAACTACAAATACGAGGTGTCACATTATTAGGAAGCCTATCAGAAACATCATCAAAAAATCTTGCTACTTTGACTGCGTGCCATTTGGTTAGAATCGCTGTGGTGGTAAGGTTGCTCAATTTCCCTATAAAAAAATAAACAAATGTTCTTAAGACTCTCTCCATATTGCAAAAACAAAGCAGCCCACACAACTGTCGAGAAGCTGATGTGTGGACATCGTTGAAGATAATGCTAGGAGAGGAGGACACACACAAAAATTGTCCAGCTGCCGAATCATACTGTGCAAAGCAAAGACTAGGCTAATTGAAGACATGTCAGAAGGTAGAAGTTTGCAGCTGAATTAATTCAGACCGACGGTATGCATTTTGTTTCGTATAAAAGTACCAGTATTTATTTTTGTACTGTTTGTACCAAAAATCAGCCTGGGATCTTGATGGGATCACTCATTATATTGTGTCATTGTAGTTTCATGGGTGATAAATTTAGGAATGACTGGAAAGGAAAAACAACTTAGAGAGGGAGAGGGTTCAGTCAGTCTGTAGAAACATATATAGGACACCTCTGATGCCTACCAACAGTGCAGTGTGCTGATACTGTATCATGTGTTGACTATTGGGATGGAAAACCTGTATAAAATATAATTATACTCACATGTAATGGAGCATATAATGTGATGCAGACTCAAGAATTCAAGAATTCATAGCTATGCACTGCCGATTGTCTTCTCTTCTTTCCAGATGACTTGCTCCATAGGGAGTTTCACTGAAGATACTTGTGAGTCAAGTAGCAGTGGACAGCTGTATGAACTTCTACCAAGTGAACAGCAGCTGATTGAACTACGAGTAAGGGGTTTGCTGGAACCGAAGTTGGCCACCAGAAAAAGTTTCTCACCAGTTATTACGTCAGTCTCCAAAAAAGTGTTGTGACCCAAAGAATTTACACCCTACCAAAACTAAACAAATTAAACTACAATGACACAATGTAGTGGATGGTGTCCAAACTTGATTTTGGTCATCCATGTTGGGGCTGACAGGCAAATTGAGGTCAAAGCTCCGCAATTCAAGGTCAAAGGGCAAAATTCTGTTTGACATTAAATATTAAAAATATGCCATATTTGGATAGAGCACAAAGAAAGCAACTGTTTACTTTTTACTGTAGCATTAACAATAAAAAAAGTTATTGGTACTTTTATGTCTTTGGTCTGATCTGGGAGCCATTTCGTGTCACATAAATCGGTGACCTCTCACATAAAAACCGTTTTACCTAGAGACGTGAAGTTTGGGGAAATCTTATATCTCTATGGCATCAATATCCCTGCCAAACAACATCAAATCCATGAACCTTCGGTTTCGAGGGTGACTGACCTGACTTGGACTGACCCATGTTTAACAAACCTTTGTCAAGGGAAAGTATGTTTGAAAACAAACAGTGGACGTACTTTTGATGCCATGGTAACTATACTTGTTTATTTCTATTTAAATCTACAATGGGTGCGTTAAGCAGCTGAGCAGTTCAGAGCGAGAATTGTTCCACTCACTCCGATCACAGATGAAATCTGCTCTGCAGCGCTCTGAGCTGCTCAGAGGGAGAGGAACTGAGCATGCCGTTAAGTGGGTTCTTTCACTGAGCTGCTCCGAGATGCTCACTTACTTAGTGCGCCCCATATTAATGTGTTTCTGATGTCATTTACTACGAAGGATGAGTATCGTTTGACAAGTATTGATAGTCAAGCCTGTGCATCGTTTTTGTGTAAAGGGTTTAAGCAAAGGAAAGCTTTTATTTTTTTTATTAAATTTGGAATCTGCAATCATTTTTTTGCATTGAGCTGCAGAGTGGACAGTGATAACTTTTTTTTAATTATTATTTTTTTCTCTTGATTGTTTGTTACTCTGACTGGCTATGGATTTAAACGACTCCATTTGGTGGGATTTTGCTTTGTCCCCCCAACTGGTACAAATCAACACGAATAAGGTAAAAAAATAATAATTTAATATATTTAATTACTACTGTATATGCATAAACTGATGTAATCAATATGCATAATAGTTTTTAAAGCGTTATTAGCAATGTTACACAGAAATCTACAGCTCAGTTTTATTCATAACATTGATGAATCGATGCATCAGCATTTTTGGAGAACGACATATCGAAAGTGAAAAATCAGGCACCGTCCCAGTCTTATTTACTACATAGTTAATGATGTAACAATCTACTATTCCTTTCTATTTAAACCTTCAGGCACCATGCTATTTATCCACCTTTATTCTTTTATATTATATCACATTTTGTTTCTTCTAAAACTAGACATTTTAGGTCATTCATTTTATGTTTAGTTTTGTAAAGTGTTGAACTATTGGTATTGGTTCATTTACTTTTTTTATTTCTTATTTTTGATAGGTGATTCTGTATGTTTTTATATAATGCTGTATCTGTCTCCTCCTGCATAGTTTATTGTGTTATATTTTTGGCAAAATATATCATAAACAAAGTTGTTATATTTGTATACATATATTTATTCATAAAATGTTATAAATATAGAATTCAGGAAAGTATAGATTTGTGCAACTACAGTACCTCAAGTTTTTGACATAGCATTAATGCAATAATGATTCTGAAATGAATGGAGAATGACCAGCAACACATGGTTAGGCTCAGAAGAGTGATGACCTGTACAGTATGTGAGGATCTCATTTCAGCTAACCATATTTTGCCCTTAGTAGATTTATTTTATTTTATTTTTTTAAAGGGGACTGCTGCCGTAAAAAAAAAAAAAAAATCCATCATCTTTTTGCTGTTAGAATAACGCCTACACACATAAAAGAAAAAGAAAAAAACACAAGAGTAAACATTTTAATGTATTCTTGTTGGATTAGCTGCAGTTTTGTTGTTGTTTTTATAATTAGATTATTTGCTGAGGTTACCTTCAGCACTAAAAAAAGCAAAGATTCTTCTCTGCTCCATTAACGTTCCTCCAACACTGTTCCCTCTGACACAGACTATCACTCAGGGCTTGAATTTCATTTTTGTGTGCTGGGGGGATTTCCCCCCCCTATGTTGCAGCCAATGGGGGGGGGGGATTCAAAAATTTTAGGGGGGGAATGGCAAAAGAAAAGGCACTTTTTTATATAAAAAAACGATATGTATTTTACAGCATCATCATTCACTCTGGTGTTGCTTTAAAATAAGCTGCAGCTGTTCATCACGGAGACAGAGCACTCTCCATTGCTTTTGCCATTGCCTGACGTGAAGTTTTTGCATGCAGCAGAAAAAAAGGTGCTTTTCTTTTTAACCAGCGCTCCACTTATTATTATTTTTTTTAACTCTTTACACTCAGCCCGATTTCCGCCTGTTTTTCACTGTTTTCATTTATGTATGTTTAACTACTGGATAGTTTGTACTGCATGCATGTAACATATCAAATGAAAGGCTGCAAAATGTTCTTTCATATTATGTAAGCTGCAACAGGATCAGGCATACTATATATGTGGTAGAGATGAGAATGTATAAAAAAAAAAATCACACACAAATTTTTTATCTTAGACCTGAACTCAAGCATGGTTCCATCAACAGACAGATTTAAAGCATTGGTTTTACCTAGCTGGCGGAGAGTACCTAACAGCATTACCTCAGTCTTGTCACAATTAAGGTGAAAATTTCTTTGCGACATCCAATTTTTTTATATCAGAGATACAGGCAGTTAGGGCAGAGGCCTATGTTATGTTGGTTTAACTACTGGATAGTTTGTACTGCATGCATCAGGCATGCTATAATGTGGTAGAGATGAGAATATATCGATATTAAAAAAAAAAAAAAAAAATTCCAAAATAATCATGTTTGGTCACTACTATATATATTGTAATCATAGATGGCTCAAAAAAAAAAAAAAAAAAATAACACCATTGAACCTCAATATGAAATTAACATGGGGGGGAAGCTGAGCTTCTAAGCTTTCCAATGATACCGCCCCTTTCTGTCTAGCTACTACGAAGCAATAGGCTCAAAACAAAACCTAAGCTGTGAACTCTGTCACATGATGAGGCTTAACTTCAGGCGATCGTAGTTCCGGCTAGGAGTACCGCACACACACGCTGAATATGTCTTTGGAAAGCCCAGAGTCTGGTAGGTGGCTTCTACGGTGCCTGAGTAATATGTGCGTAACCTTCGGTGCCCTGGCGCCCCAAAATGAATGGGGCTGAGTTTTGAGAGTCAAAGCAAAAGTCACCGCTTGCAGAACAACACCTAGATAGACTTAATGTCGTCTTTTTTCTTTTCAAAACTGTTTACGTACTGCAGTGTACTGAGTTTCTATAATTCTTAAAGATATCGGCCGAGAATCACGTACGAGAGAATAAAGTCTTGCGGTACTTAAAATATCCAGCACTACTTTTATTTATTTATTTATTTTAACCAGAACTACTCAGAATGTGGCTCATAGTGCTTTCGTCACTGACACCCACTTCCTTATAGATTGCTGTAGCGTTTCAGGCGTTCTAAATTGGGTGAAAAATACAGTAGCTTGGCGTCTTAAAATATCTCTGCAGGATTTTCCCGCACTGAAAGTTGCAGAAATGCGAGAGCAACTTGGAAAACGCGCGATTCCCGCAATCCCACGCTGAAATTCAAGCCCTGACTCTTAATAAATAGTACTAGAGCAATGCATCCCCAAATAATGCATTACAGTTCACAAAAAAGTAGCTAGCTGTCCACAACTTACATCCCTAGAATCAATATCGACAATTGTTTAATCAAAACCAGACCAGTAAGACATAACCCTCAATAACATCTCATCCAATCAGGTGTTATAGTAGTAACATGAAAAAATAGGCCACAGTAACCAGCCACTGTACACTTACAATATGAAGCATGCAAGGTTTCATCGAACAAGGTCAACTCGTTCTGAAAGCCTTTTATTAGCCTAACCAATCACAGACCATGGGATCTATTCAACTGATCTTGGATGATCTTAATACCACAAAACTACTCCCTTTTAGAAAATTATTCAGCATCATCAGCAAATCAGCTTCCAGCTCTAGCATGCTTCCATCAGACAGTAGATGCCTGCTGGAACGTCACAGCATCAACTGTGAATCAAACTTAAAATCAATCTGTGCAGGACTACCATTTTTGTTTTGTCATTTTAACTTGCCTTAATGAAAGTGCAGTCTATTGGACAGCAAACTAAACGAAGGCACAATTGGTCTAAATGTATTTCATTATCCACCAAAACCAGCCAATCAATACTTTGCACTGACAAAAGCAACCAGAGCAGTACACACAACTGCCGAATCAGCCAATCGCAGTCTGTCAGCTAGACTACCACAGGCATCATAATCGGAGCTTTACAAGTACACCCAGAGATATAAATCCCCCTCAGTGGTTGTATTATTCTAAATGAGGTACTGGTTCCCAGTTCCTTTGTGAAGCCTCTGTCTAGACACAGAATCTACTTTGAAATAGAGGAGACCCTGCTTTGCATTACAAAATAACTTCTCTGGAGCCATCCTTGGCCCAAAGACATAATTCACTTATTACAGCGCAAACAAGCAAAAAATAAAATAAAATCATTGTAGATTATCAAGAGACCACTGTGTACTCCCCGTTAGAAAATATTTGTGTTGTAGTAATACTAGAATAAATCTGTGTTAAAATGATTGAGCTTATCAAGCAATGACAGTAACAAGCATAATAATGACACCTGTATCTGTAAGATTGTTGGAGGTTTGACCCTAAACTTCTTGGAAGCAACTTCTGATGTCTCTGCAACGGTCCCATATGATAAAATATTGTGATGGATGGCTCTTTCCAGTCAAGTATTTATAACTATAAAAAATTAAGCCAGCTTATTACATGATTCTGCTTTGATTGCCAGTAATGTATACTCAAATATTAATTAACAAAAAATAACTCAGACATATCACTTACAAAAATTAAACAAATAGTTGTATTATATAGAATGTTTTGTATGTTGGTGTGACTGCGCAAAACTATGAATACATTTTGTACATTTTTTCTTATTTAATTACTGTGCAATTTACATTCCATTTTGCATATGAGGCTTATTTCAAAACTACTTTTAAAGTCATATGGGTACACCACAAGAAATACAAATTTGCCATATTGTGACAGGGGGGAAAAAGTACTGTCCAGTCCAGTGGGCTGGAATAAATAACTTTGAAATACTGCTATGCAAACAAGCCTTTTCACTAGTTATTGTACTACTGTACTTGCTAGAACTGCAGTTTCAATATCATTATGATAATTAATGCACAGAAACCTGTTTGGAAATAAAAGGTGCATAGTACTTATCAAACAATAAACAATACTTAAATAGTGCCAGTGAAGTTTTTAATGTAGTTTGGGGTTTTTGTATTTATTTATTTTATCATTTTTTTTAACTAACAGTAATACTTGTTTTACTGTTAAAACCTTTTTTACAAAAGAAAACCGTTGTAAATTAGGTGATTAACATATGATACGCTGACTCAAGGTTTGGTGTTCGATTAACATTCCCATTGTCATAAGGATACTGTTATATATATATAATTAGCAATCAACGCAGACAGAAAGCTAACCTTTAAACTTGAAATGAAAACGTTACATACTTTCATAATAGTTTGTCTACTGAAACAAGATAGATCTGCTAAATGGTGGGTGGCTGGCACGAACATATGCAGCATCTCATTATCTAAAGTAGCTAACGCTAAAAAAAACAATGGTTACCAAAGATGAATTAATCAGTCATATTTCTAATTCTGACATAAATGGCATAAAATGCTCTCTTTTTTGAGTACCATTATATATCTATCTATCTATCTATCTATCTATCTATCTATCTATCTATCTATCTATATATATCTATCTATCTATCTATCTATCTATCTATCTATCTATCTATCTATCTATCTATCTATCTATCTATCTATCTATCTATCTATCTATCTATATAGAGAGAGAGAGAGAGAGAGAGAGAGAGAGAGAGAGAGAGAGAGAGAGAGAGATTTAAAATCAACGCCAGAAGCAAACCACTGAAAACTCAGTCTGAATCGGAATGTCAATGTGCAACTCTCTTATCAAAATATAATTTACATACAGACCAGTATGGGGTGAATCATGCTGTGCTGGTGTTACTGGTATTATTTCTTAGTAAGACCCCATTTATCACTGAAAGTACACATGTTTGCAGCTCTATATACACAATCATGTATGTGCCGTCATTCCAAACCGCAAACAGGCAGTGAACTGCATATATTAGCATAGCTGAAAACGAAATCGCTGGAGAAAAATGTTGATGGTAGATCTGGCTCCTAAAAAATCTGCGTATGGTCGTTCGTGTATTTATGATACCAATAACACAACTGTGCGATATAACACGATCTTAGCACATCTAAAAAGATGACAACTTATTATACTCACTGAAATCTTAGTAATTAATGAACTGGCTCCCGTCTCTCCATCAACTGCTGGTGTTTTCATTGCAACAGCACCAACACAGCAACCAACCCACTTCACAAGACAACCTACAGCTGCTACTAGCAACTGCAATACCCTCCAGAGAGTGTCAGTCTATGAACCAATCAGAAACCAAATCTTGTAACGTCACACCACGCCCCGGGATATGTAACCCAATCAGAGGTAAGTTGTACAGGTCGGCGTGTCAGAGAGGAGTGGTTCCCGTGCAGGGGTTCGGTTGAGGATTGGAATTCAGCAACAGACTGACAGTGACAGCAGACTGCTCGCTGAAAGCAAGCACGAGCTGGCTGGTGTCACCAAGCCCTGCTATGAAAAGGGAGCAGTGGTGGTGGGGGCGGCAAAGATTTTTATTGTGGTCTGTTGTTGCTGTTTTATATTACAGTTTGGTTACATGTATTACTCACAATTAGTTGAAGCTTGCACGAATTCCAACAGATTTTGAATAGCTATTTTCTGTAGTTATGATGGTGCCATCATTTTGATATCACGCAGGCCTGCATATTAATATTTAAAATACCAAATGGCTTCTGCAACAGTCAAAGTACTACCTTACAAATCAATTTAGCTTTGATTAGTTCATTTTGTCACACTCATTTGCAATTAATTTGAAAGGATTTGAACAAGAATAGGTAGTTGATCTGTGTGATGCATCCACTAGAGCAGAAGCAAGCAGATGGCCATGATAATAAAGCAATTGGCCCTACGCTTTGACATTTGAATTGGTTTGGACTTGGATGATGATCACCTTCTTTTCCTCATTCCTGTTCTATGGCTTGCTCTAGTTATCTTCGTTGAATCATGATTGTAAAATACAGTAAAAGTGTAAATGACTAATTATACTAAGCTAATTATTTGCCTTGAATGATGTTTCGAATTTTAGATACGCAGCCAAATAAATACACAGCCATTCATTTAACCCCAGCTAAACTGACTAACTAAAAAGACCCCTGCTGGTCCGGTGGTGACAGGACAGATATATGTGTTTTAAAATCACTACATTACCTTACATTTTCAGAGGATGCATGATTAATGCAAATGCGGGTGTGAATACACATGTAGACAGCTGCGGAGACTATGGATTGGTCTGAAGCCTTTTTAAATCAAAGTGACGTTTCTTCCACTAGTTCTTTCTCATCGCAAATTATTGATTTAATATTTAAGAAGGCTATAACTATACAAAATAAGAAAAGAAAAAAAGGCAGATATTTAATTATCCAGATTGTCTACAGAGTGGAAAGGAAAGAGATTCCCAGTTCCAGTTCAAACCCTGTTGGTTGGCTAGACTGTGAGTATCCGTTACGAATTCACCAAGGAAATGTAGATACTGCATTGAAGAGAGCATTCTAGAACAGTAACAGTTTCAGTCTGGAACACTGAGTATAAGGAATTGATCCAGTTAACATGGGGAATAAAGAGGCAGTAATAATAAATATAACAATAATAATCATTATTTACAACTTTATTTTATGTTTTCCGGGAGTTGTACAACTTTAAAATAAATATTTCATGTGGTTTAGACAATAGCTTTACAATTAGCCACACATAGTAGACTCATATATTGTATTATGTCGTGTGCTGATAAAATGGTGACAATATAATACCAATTAATCAGACATTCTGTCTTTGTAGCTTTGCTGCCCCCTGGTTGTTGTTTATGGTATATCCTGGTATTAACCAAACACATTCTTTTAAAGACATAATTCTATTTTATAATGACATTGAATTAGGTATTTCGAAATAAAACCAATACAACATATGCTAATTAAATATAAAAGTCTAAGTATTTACCCTTACAAGACCATTATTACTTGTGGGTCAAGGCAAAATACTGTAACCCATACAGTGAACTTGTCATGGTATTCATCTGAGTCAAAGTTAAAATGGAGTCTAAAAAAAATTCAACAGTATAACAAAAAACAATTGTTTTATGTATGTATTTTTTATTAAAAACTGTAATACTCATTTTTAAAGAAATACATAAAAAAGGGGTACATAACACATCTTTATATGTTACACAATTATGCTATCTAAACTCTCCAAATAATCCTACCAGTTTTGCAATAAAACGTTGTGTCAGCTGCCACATTGTACCACTACTTCCTATGTGCCACAATGGACACTGAATTACTTTGTCGCTGGAGATTACCTCATCTACGTTGTTAGATGTCAGGTTAGTCAACACACCACAGTCATACAGACTTTACATTGAAGGAAATGTCCACACTGACTGTGTAGTTAACTGGCTTGCTGACTACTGCATAATCCCCACCGTCATATTTGTTTACAATCACAGTGATGTTTTAATCACCATTTTAGTGTTTGGAGCATCTTTCTGTTGAAGTATGTTTTGTAATTCATTTTCTGTTAAGTCACAGAATCGCTGTTCAGCAGTTTTTTCACATTCAGCCACTTTCTCTTGTTGTGAGGAGTCGAGGTAAAGGGCGTTCCTCTGAAAAGAGGCGGCACTGACAGTGATGTGAACCAATCACATGTCAGAGGGAGACTATTGTCTGGTGGTGTAAGGATTTTAGGGCAATAGTTCAATTTATTTTTGCTCCTGTGATGAGGTTTTAACCAATGACAGGCCAGAATTTCCAAGCATAATGGATTTCCATTATCATAATGGAGTATAGTACAAGAATATACATTTAGCCTCACACCTACCTGATTTGATGGTCCATCGCCTGGTGGGTTGAACGAGATGTTAGACCCTATGTGGTAATTAAATAAAGATGGTGATCAGTGGCGGTGGAGGATTGAACAAGAAGAGAGGTAAGTAACAAGTCAATTTATATAGATTACTTCTCTCGTTTTGGGGGGGGGGGTAACAACCCAGGAAATGAAGGACACTGTGAGCAGAACAGTGAGGATGGTGTTTCACTTTCTTAGCTTCTAAATGAATCCCGGAATCCCTAACGGCAGTGCATCGCACAACACAGCATGTTGAAATTACACCAGAGTGTTAAAACACATGCATGGTAACAGCAGGAATATTCTGCAGTACCTGTGGAATTATGACCATTGCATTTGGCACCTGATTGGCTGAGACAATCGTAGAGGTTTAAAATTGCAATGCCATATGAATTCTGCTGTATATGAGCCTGTTATATACTCCTCTGACCCACAATTAATTTTATCAAATGAGCAAATATGCTGTACTGCATGTCTTTGTTACAGAAGTGTGCTGAAAGCAAATGATTCAGACTGCTGTAAAATGAAGGCCTGTTTTTCTGACAGGAATTCAACAAAAAATAGAACGAGAAAGACACACATTGTTAGAGACAGCTGAGCATCATTTCCATTGGTGGGTGGATGTGTCATAATGGGATTACCACAACTGCTCTGACAGCAGTCTCTGAACTAGCGACTCCATTTTAAGAAAACATATTATTTCATTGCTGTACTGTTGCAGTATTACATATACTGTCTAAAACAGTGCCTTTTCCTAGGACTATAAAGGCATAAATGACTAGCCAGTAAAACTGGACAACTTAATCCTGGTTTTAATTCAACCCCCTTTAAGATGTAGAACCTTCCAAGATACACATTATAGTATAAGAAAGAACACATAATACAACATTTAATTGAGGAATCTGTGTTATATTTTATAACTGTAAGTAATTCAAAATCAACAAACACATTTATGTCTGCATTATTAAGGTGCGCACATTATTTTTTTCAGCCTCTCTTCTCTTCTAAAGCAAACAATAACTGAGAGTTAATGTAATGTGATAAGCTTTGACATGTGGGAAGAGGGTTTTGTGCTTTGCACTGGTACGCAGAATCAGATCATAAACATATGCCTGCCCCATCAGGAAGACCTTGACATTTCAGTGGATGTCAGCTTCAAAGCAATGTGGGGAAGCAATAGAAAGGCTTAGCATAATGCTTGGTTATATAGTAAAAACAGTGGAGAGTATAAATCAAGGATGGTTGTGATGAGGATCCATAATGCCTTAGTGAGACCACACTTCCAATGTTGTGAGCAGTGTTGGTCTCCATGCGAAAATAAGAACATTGACCCTTTGGATAGCGTTCAGAGAATTATTTAGCTGTTACTTAGCTTAGAAATAGAAAGGTTAAGGGGAAACTTTTTAAATGTAGAGTGAAGACTGGGAGTAGGAGGAACTTCTTCACACTCATAGTGGTAGGTGTGTGAAATGGATTGACAAGCCATGTTGTTCCTACTGATGTCTGTGGTTCAGAAACAGTTAGGAACCAAACCAGCACTGATGAGTGTAATGTTTCTTTAAGTGCTACTGAAAATGAACACCAACGTATTTTTAAAAGACTGCAGGAATCAAGATGTATCTGCTTAAAGCATCAGCAGTCACCTGTCATTCAAATACTGCCACGTCATTGGAGGAGAACAATCGGTAGAGCTTTTTTTTCTAAAATGACTAGTAACGATATAAGTTCATTGAATCATGTTTGTTATAAACATCTTCAAATTATCGAAAATAAAAGGATAAATATAATCAAAATAAACTATAAAAGATAACGTCTAGTCTACACACTATTCAAATTGACAGTTATTATAATGTTGTAGCCCTAATAATAATAATAATAATAATAATAATAATAATAATAATAATAATAATAATAATAACAACAACTACACATTTGTAAAAAATAAAAACGAAATGTTGTTAGCTTGGGGGAACCCTTGAATGAGAATAAAAGTTGCATGTGCTGTATTGTGGTGCACCTGCTCATACCTCAATGGAAAGAATGAAGATACTAATTTCAGGACTGCAACCAAAAATTTAAACATGCCACCAAGCTTCGGGATAGATCGGAGTTGCCAGAAGCAGTTCATAATACTAAAAAAGTACTGAAAGTTTTTTCAAGTGATCCAGGAAGACAGGAAACAGCACAACAAGGTACGATACATCTTACAGGTATTGTAATAACTTATATGGGCCTGATAGTGGCTGTTTTAAGAGTAAGTAACTTCAAATAAAATATTCCGCCACTTTGGATAAAATTTGGATCATCTGTTGATCTAGCCTACACATCTGTGGTAGGCATCTAGACCTGACAAGCAGCTCCTGGACTTTAAGGTTAACGAATCTTAACAGGGACTTAAATAAAAATAAAAAACACAATATTTTAGTCATTTCAATAAGAACCAGTCAGAATGATTTCAAACACCATGCAGGGTTTGAGGACAGTAAAACTGTTCTTTGAAGCTACTTACTGTTTATTTTACATTCACCATTAGTGTGCTTTTAATTGTAGATGTTGCTTAATTATAATTAATTTGCATGTTACATTACAAAAATTAATGTAATATTAATGTCAAATGAATTACTTAGCTAACATGAAACAACACTTGCAATTAACCCTTGACCTGTGGAAGTTTCATTAACAAAGAAGCTCCTTAGACATGCCAGTTGTCTGCATAATGGCAAACAGCTGATAGAAGCCTTCTTTGAGTACTGCCTGTTCGAGCTGCCACATGGCACAATGACACACTGACACACTGGAGTTCACACTACTACATTTGGTTGCTACAGGATGTGGACATTGTGGACATTGTAGCTAATATCACCACTCCTTTAAGACTATGAGTAAAGCACAGACTGGGTGCTTTTGTACCCCCTCAAAATAATCCTAGCCATCAATAGCTCAGTCAAGCTGATGCATGTTTTTGCTAGACATTATAGGGTGACAGTGTACAGACGCCATCTAGTGATGGCTGTGGCAGGATTAGATATGGTGAGGGTTCATTTACATGAACTGTATTCTAACTGCATTGTTAATTGTTATATATTTAGGACACTATGTATATATTCAGCTTTTCTTGGAGAATATTCCACTTTTTAATGATTTTATTTAGAATTTACAATGACCCATGTAAAAAGATGATCTCCTTATAAATGGAACCTAGTTAATCATTTTTGCCTTTGTAGTCTGTGGGACATGAACTGCTCCATGCTAAAAAATATTAAAGGGATACATTATACCACCTATATTTTCTTTTACAAATACTAAAATAAACTTCATAAGTAATGACATTACTTCTTAAGTTTATTTTAGTATTTCTAAATTTAGAAGTAACTCTATAGAGTGTTTGATAGTAATGGATGATCGTAGATAAATACTGAATTACATTTTTTACCTTGTTTAATGTCCTATTATGTGTCTCCTTCTCTTTTGTGGTTTCACCTTTTGAATAGGGTTTTCATTTATTAAAATATCTAATCAGGAAGAAACGTGTTGGGACTGAACATCACGCTGACAAAGGTGTCCAGAGAATATGACATTGTTTAAAAAAAAACAATGGTTGTTTATTTATTTATTTATTAACAAAAACAACCTTGCATTTCGGGATTTTCCCACAAACCCCTACCCACGCATGAAACCAACATCATGATGGAAACATTCAAGCACAGGTACTTTAGATACATTATTAAGGCTATTACACTAATTAACACCAGACCCATGCTGTCTTTAATATTATTGCAGTCTTCACTACTTCATCTGTTCAAATTTCCAAAACAAAACACAAAAAAATGTTTTTGCTGATGAACAGGGGAAGCCAGAAATAATTCCTGACAACACACCACAACGAACAGAGTGCACAATTTGGACCACCAGTGAGGTCTCGTCTTAGCCAAAACGAAATACTTGTCAAGCTCCCCCTTTCTTGTGGATTACCAACCAACTCAAGTGTCGTTGGTCAACCTGTAATTAGACATGTATACTGTAGTTGTGTTGTGTGCGATTACAAAATATACAATTTTAAAGCTGGTAACACACAGAGTTGTGTAGTATTTTTACGGACAGTGTAATTTAGGCCACTTATAATAAGTGTGGCTTATTATTCAATATAGAAAGCATATTGAATGCTAATTTTTTATTTCCTTTTAAAATGTAATTGGGCAGACTTTGCTACAGATCTCATCAAAACCCGTTCTCAAACTTCATTTCATATAGACATTCTTTAATTGTAAAGGTGCAGGACTGAGTACACCGCTCACTGAGTACACCGCTCACTGAGTACACCACTCACTGAGTACAGCGCTCATTGAGTACACCGCTCATTGAAGCTGTATTGCTTTCCAGAAACATTTCACTTCCAGTTTGAGCTCCAAATAACACGTCCTGTGCCACGCAGCTCTTCTTGCACTGTGTGACAGGTACAGGAGGTAAACAGGCCAGTTTTATGGATTTGATATGATCATTTTAAAACACCAGGGAATCCACCTGGGTTGCATCAAGCACTTATTTATTGGGGTAATCCTGGGTTAACCATGGGTAGGCAGTTGATGCAATGCAGATTGATTCTCCAGTATTCTAAAATAAACTTTAACAATCCCTGGTATGGTATAGTTGGTATAGTTGTGTGAATAGATGATATAAAGTTTTGAGCACATGGCACAAACTGTACATCCTGTAACAATCCAGATGCTGAATAAATGAAAAGGTATTTTGATAGTTCCCTCATGATATCTATTATCATGTAGGACTTCAAGAAAAAGCTGCTACCCTCTTAATACATTTAATCAGACCTGGTTGTGCTTCAATAATTAATCGCAATGAACACATCTTCAGAAATAAAGCCTCCATGAGAAATGCCAGCTCTTTATCTATTCTTACTAAATGTGTCCATACATGCTTCTAGTTCTCATCTGCTTGTAGGTTTCGCCACTTAGGTGTTGGTTGCTGCATGCCGACATTTGCCATGTTTTAACATAGCCTTCAGGTTTGAACAATACCAGTGGTGGGCCGAATAATCTGATGAACTGATTGTACCTACATTTATGTATATAGAATTTCTTTCCATATGGTTCATTTGCAAACTGTCCATTTCTTGCCTGTCAGACAAACTGGTAGTGCATCTGGGATCCAGTGCGAAGCGACACAAATGAACCCGTGCTTAAAGGTACCCAGTGATTCAGCATCACGACCAGGTAACTCATTCTTCAACCTCACCACTCTGTGTGAAGAAGTATCTCCTATCTTCTGTCCTAAGTCTATGTCCACTTCATTTCCAACCATTCCTCTGGTCCTGGTTTCTGCGTCGTGCAAAAGTATTGATTAGGGTAAATTTTGTCAACTCCTTGTAAGATTTTCAAGACTTAAATTAAGTCCACCCTAATTTATCTTTGTTCTAGACTAAATAGCTTCAGTTCTTTTAACCTATCTTCAAAGTACATTCCTTGAAGCTCTGGGATTAGTCTGTTTCTTCGTTGGACTCTCTCCAGGGCCACAATATCTTTCTGGCACTGTGGTGACTAGAATTCGACACAGTGCTGTTTCACTGGTGTATTATACTGTCTGTTTGCCTTTTTGATTGCTTCCCCACACTGTCTGGTTGCTGAGTAAGTGGCTTTAATAATGAGAGATTTCGAAGATAAGATGAAAGGCTGGTGTTATTACCTCTACAATAAGGGGACCCCAATCAGAAGAGACAGCTTGTATTAATGTGCCTCCACGGGCTCTCTGTGTGGAATTCAGCTAAAGTGGCCTTGAAGAGTTTCAAGATGATGTCATTTATAATTTTGTTCCTGTTAAACTGCATAATTTCCTAAGATTTTTGTGTAAAAATGTGATAATAAAGTACCAACTTTATTCACAAATTACAAAAGCTCAGTGGAAATGGAAATATGGGATCTCAACTACTGCCTTTAATTTGTTTGGTCACATAACACATTGAAACCATATCAGTGTTTATGGAAAATGTATAGATTTTCTTTTTTAATTCTTAGTAAACCATGAAACTAATGCGGTTTGCTGAATTCCATATTATTCATGTTTGTAAGGAAAGTCGTGGATATTGGCCTAATAAGGTACTGTGCAAATACTTTAGTGATAAAGGTATTTTAAAATCATGCAAAAATAATAAGTGTGACAATACTTTAGTATCTTGACGTGATGCCACAAAGAAAAGATGACGCTAACACGACACTGCAAACAAAGCTGCAACTAGTATTGCATTGCACAGCCAGGAGACAGAGAGCGAGCGAGCGAGGTGCTGGACATGCGCGGAACAGAGTGGAATATGGCGGCCTAGTGCAAATGAGAAGTAATGAAATCTCCTGTATATTTTTTTTAATACTAATCGGTAAGTTTACATACTCCTTCTATTTTTGCATGTTGTTGTAACACATTGAGATTATGAGAGTCCGGGCTGGTGGCTTTGGACTCTGAATGGAAACATGAAATGTTAAAATTAAACACGAAACGGCCGAAGTATTTGGTCAATCCCGTTTTGTAAATGCCGTGTTATTTTCCAAAATGCTTGCATTGAGTCATTGGTGTGTTTACTGTATCTCATCTTTGGTGAAAAAGAGGGTGGATGTAGGAAACAAACCTGCATATTTAATATCGACCACGATCGCTACAATGCTTTCTTTAGTACGACCGATTTGATTGTCAGGTACTGTACAACGAAATTATCTTAGATGTCTTGTTGTATTTAAAAACAAGAAGAAGAAGAAGAAAAAAAACCTGCCAGGTTCATGTTTTACCTGAGACGTACACAGTACTACAGCATAGTTTTCCTTTTCTTTATTTTTTGAAACATGTATAACATTTTCTGTATTTACGTTTTGCAAATATGTTTAACAAGTCTGATGTTATGTGTTAAGTATGCTGCGTTTTTCATGCTATTATTATATTAATGGTAATGGTATATAACTGTTTGCAATGCTGATCTTTATACGCCAAAAATAATAATATTTGAAACTGAGAATATACCAGTCACTTGGTGTAGGTCGGGTTGTTACAAAATGTTAATATCACTCTGCGTGATGCAGACACACCTCCTGAATCGCTTAAGCGGTGATTGTTGAATTAATTTCACGATGTTTTAATCAGGTATTACCTGTTCCTCGATGATTTAATACGCCTTTCCTTAACCAAAAAAAAAAAAAAAAAAAAAAAAAAACTACTCAGAAATAGTCTCTATCAGGTGGTTCCGAGTTCTGCATGCTTTTGCATATCATGAATCTGCTAAGTTACAGTACACCTTTGTGGGTTTCCTTTGGTGTTTTTTTGACATGCTACTGATGTTGTTAAAGATATCACAAGTAACAAGTTAATTCTTAAAAACAGAAAAGGAACAGCCCTTGCGTGCTTTGTGGGGTTTAGTTACGATTATTATTATTTATTTTTTTTGACGTGGGTGCTTTTATCATGTTAAACTTTTTGGCTTCCTGTAGAATAAATAATTTAATTCTGATTGCTATTAAACCGCCTTTAATGTAAACTTTGTTGCTGACTTACAGTATTTTGCTAAATGTAACAACATACATTTTCTAACAGTTTTACACTAATATTTGGTATTGTTTAGCATCCGCTTTGACATTTGCATTTTGGAATTTCTAATCTGCAATTTAATACGTTTTTGTTTTCTACATGCAATTGTTCATCGTTCGACGTAACGCAAGGTAAATAATCTAAAAAGGTGGGCGTAAAATGCGCCCAAATTGCTTGATATTATGTATGTGTTGGTATAAAAAACATTATATTGTACAATTGTGAATTGTTTATTCAGAGCTTGGGAGGTGGAACCTGTTAGTGATTTTATTTAAAGCTTCCTTGAATGCATGTCTGTTCTTTGCCATTCATTTCTGTTTTACAAGGGTTGCTGTTACGGATCATTACATATTAGAGCGGGTTAACCAGTCTGAGAATTAAGGCTTTTCTGTTTCACCACCTTCTTGTCACGTTTCATGAATGGGGTCTGTTCTTGTCCTTTATGACAAGAGTTTACAACATCAACGCGCAACGTTGTGTCATTTACTGCGGAACTGCTTGGTGTCCGGATTGACACCTGCTAATTATTTGGCAACATTTTACACATGTAGGTCTATTGGTGAGTGAACCGTATCTGTTAATAAGTATTTTATTGTTTTGAATTAAAATATGTTTTGTTACAACAAAAATGATGTCAAGTTTATGATATATTATAAACCCAAGCTTAAAAAAATATATCTAAACAAATTTCATATGATCCTATACAGTACAAGCATATTCAATTCCTTAACCTGGTTATCACAAAATGTATCACCAAGGAATTCAGGATCATTCAGTGTATTATTTCCAGTTTTATACCCAGCTATGTATTGGGACATATTTTTGTTATCTGTAGGTGCAGTTCATGGTAGGAATATTCTAAGATTGATTTACCTAACTTTTAAAATGTAAATGATGTGGAGGTGCTCAGTGAAGTGGTAATAGACTCAGGCAGATTATCCTCTAGTGGAAACCCTAATTCAAGCTTCTACAATTCACTTATCATCAGCTGCATTTAACCTTAGGATCAAATGTGTGTTTCTTTAAACCAGCATTCCTTGTAATATGGCCTCTGGGGGCCCATGGTTTACCTATTATTATTATTGTGTGTACTATGCATCAGTTGCAGATCACTTACAACAACGTCTCACCTGAAAGATGACATTATTTTCCTTAAGCGTTTTGTAATAAATTGCAAAACTACTGTCATTCAATACTGCACAGTATATGTGAAAATGAACGAAACATTTGAAATAAGCATAAGTAAAATAGCAGTAACACTATACATAGTAGTTAACGCTACATTTTGAATTGAAAATGTATACAATAGTTTAAACAGTAAACAAACATTTCCACAGAAGGCTTAAGCAGTACATCTGTTGAACGTTGACAACAATGTATTGAGATCTTACATTTGTTTGTTAAAAACTTTTCCTATTTCTTTATTGCTCCAGAGATGAAAAGTAAAAAAAAAAAAAACTGTGTTAATCCACTTTTACTTGAAGTGGGGGACCTTTGTGGTTTTAAAACCTTCTATATTTTCAACATCAACATTGTTTCATAGTTTTTGTAATATTGTTATTTTTTCTATAAGATAATATATGTACCACACTTGTAAATGTAGTTGATACGTTCACCCTCCAACCTTTGCACTTCGCTTAACCCCAAAGGATATATCACTTTGTCATGAACCCCAACACTTTTTGTACTAACAATATCCGTTCATGTACAGTAATTAATAGGTGATTTATAATTGCAAAGTAGACCATAATTAATTTTTACAGGAATCCATGATTAACAATTATGTTATACCTAATATAAATTGTGTTCAACTTCAGGAATTAAGCAACTGTATCTTAAAGTTGAATTGAATTGTATATTATATTGAATATTCAAATAAATACATATCGCCATGTTTACTGCATCCACTGTGCATGTGCAAAGCAATGACACCTAGGAATCGGGCAAAGAAAGCAGGCAGATGAACCAATCAAAACATGGAACTGGCGCCCCCCAGCTTTGGGGCTTGACATGGAATGACCCTTAAGGGACTTTCGCTTTAAAACACTAGCTTTCAATACTTCCCGCACACACAATCTAGCACAATCACCTTCCACAACATTTGTGTCGACAGCTGTATCTGTCTGGCACCCAGGATAAATGAAAGCTTTGAAAAATGTGTTAAATGGAGAAACCATGCTTTGGGGTTTCTGGTTTTAGGCTGCTGGTTGACAAAAACCCCCCAAAAAACAGCATTTTCTAAATAAATAAATAGTTATTTGTAGCAGGGCGGAAGAAAAGCCCTGCTGTTTAATGATATTGTTTATTTATTTTTAGATCGGGGTCTCCCCCTCCGCCCCTGTGCAGATTATTGTTTTTGTTTATTATGATTTATTGTATTTGTCGGCGAGCGCCGGATGTTTTATTGTATTATATTTATGACGGCGTAGCGCCGTGTTATTGTTTTATTTTTAAAACGTGTCCTGGCAGAGGCGAGATCGGTGCTCGTCCTCTGCCAGGAGTAATAATTAAAACTCGTGCAGAAGGTGGCCATCTCCCGAATTAATTAGGTGATTTAATTTGTTGCTAATCGGGAGATGGTCACCTGTTATAAAAAGCCTGCAGCGCTCTAGTTCAGGGTGGGTTGTTAAAGAGGAGAGAGCGAGGAGAGAGACGGAGAGCGAGAGAAGATTTATTTGGAAACGAAACTAAAACATAAAGATTCCAGGAACAGTGACAGCAACTGCCCAGCCTGACCTGGGATCGTATTATTTATTGTTTATTTTGTGTTCGTGATTTGTTTTTGTTTTTGCTCTGTGAGCGAGTGTTTATTTTTGTTTGAATATTTTATTTATTTTTTTGGTTGCTTTGAATAAAACGGCGCCCGTGCCACTGCACCATATCTTTTGTTTTGTTGTGCCTTCTTCTGGTCTGACGTCACCCTCAGCCATTCCTGCCACATTATTATTAAGTTAATCTGTGTTGTTTCTTTTTGTTACCAATAATTAGCCTTCTATATGAATCCTAGGCAAAATTACACAACATTCTACACTTTGGCCTTGATTTATGGTTTAGTGGCCTTGGTGCCTTCTACAAAATTATTGAACTGAAGGCCATTTTGGTCTTGCCCTTTTTGGTGCCAATTTAGAGCCCTGAAATATATATCTAAACTTTAAGAAACCTCTTAATACTACAGTTTATATATCGGTAAGTTTGTAAATCTATTGCAGCATTCATATTATTTATGATTTTTTTTTTCTCCCAGCTACTGCCAGCTAAATCCAAAAAGAACATTAGCATTTTTTTTTAACAAGACACCTTTTCATTTAAACATAAATAGCTTCCTATGGGCACTTAGTTTTCCAATTAGGCAAACAAAAAAATGACAAATAAATATAAATAAAAAAAGGCATTCACATTATAGCATCGACTGTATCTGCAGCTGTATCTGCATCAATACACCTTGATGTCTCATCTACTACAGATATCAAAATGGTGGCGTTCCAATCCAGTCTTCCTCATTACACACATTTACCAAGTTGTTTGTGTAGCCTAATTCCTATTCATAAATCTCTTCACCTACTGTACCGCCATGATCGTAAAATTCTGTCAGTATCCTAATTTAACCCAGTTTGATCGGTCTTCCTGGCAGCATTTGCAGCAGTGTCATCTGGCCTATAGGTTTTAGATTTTTGTATTTTTAGACATTGAAATGATATTTTAAAGTGTTCTACTGCAACAGTAATTGTATGGTGTAAATTAAACACCAAGACCACTCTGGTTGTGAGCTGAGGTCAGAACCAGTGTTCGGTTGTCCTCTCATGCCCTGTTCCTAACTGTTTGGGCATTTTGCATTGGCTATTTATTCATTCATTTATTGTTTGTTATGATAATGTTAATAGAAGAAAAAAAGACTTGCACACATTTGAATAATTGAAATATCAACCAACTCTGAAAAACATCCCTAAAAGAAATGAAACAGAACAGCATTTCATTCTGTGTCTTTGTGAGGAGGCCTTTTGGTCTTGTTAGTATTTGGCAGTGTTTCAGTGATTAGGCTACTGTGTGATGTTATTGGATTGCCAATTTGGTCACAGATAATTGTGTAGCCGTTTATTATACTAATCCAGCCTGTTCAACGGTTATGATTTTCCCAAACCGAAAGCGAACCAAACCGACATTTGCATAAAATTCCAAGCCGAACAACAGAAACAAAAGACAAAACCAAACCTGATTGATTCTGCCAGCCTTCGGTGGGGATAACCGCAGCGTCATGCTTAGTCTGGGTGTTTAGATGTTTAGGGCTGTTTTCATACGCAAACAGTCTGCATACTCTAACTTAAACCTTTTGTTAAAATAATGCATCCTAAGAAGTAAATAGCTGGAGCTGGTTTTTGAATAAAAAAATACATTTAAAAAGTTGAGTCTGTCACGTCTTAAGTTACTCTGTAGAGACCTAATAAAATGTATCGACAGTTCTAATAATGGAGTGCTTCTTAAAGACTGCTTCCTTTCTACTGCCGATTCCTTATCGGTAGTGAAATGTTACGCCTTGTTAAAATGTTCACTCTCAGCGGTAGCTATTTCGTAATTGCAGCTGAGGTCTGCCTTCCTGTCGGGAGTGCGGAAGACACAAACGGCCCTTTCAGGAAACGCAGTGCTGCTGCTTAACGAAAGATGATGAAATGAAGTCCAGGTGTCCTTAATCAGCACCTCCTGTGTGCCTGAAGCAAAGTGAATTCAGAAAAATCCAAGGGCCTAAATCAGCTGTCGCATGTAGTAAATTGTTACACAAAACACTGGGTGTGTCAGGGTGTCATTTCAAATCTTTAGGTTACAAGTATTTGCATTTTGGGATGCACTGAGACAGATTTATCAAGATCTTTACACTGAAGTACAATTTGCACCATTTTTTATGAATGGTAATTCAAGTAAAGAAATTGTCTTGACAGGAATTCTTATTACCAGGAGTCTACAATAAGCCAAATGCATACCGTCAGTTTTCATCTCCCCTTTCTCCACCTCACAGCTGGCTCAGTCTCATTTTGAGGGTGCATCTCCATTAATAAACTTTCCACCTGCCTTGTTTTATGCTATAGCCAGGTAGCTCTAAGGAGTGAAACCACTGGGACTAAAATACAGCAGCATCATTACTGCGACACTTAATGACTGTCAGTACATTCTACACTGTGAAAAAACATTGCCATAAAAAGTCTGCTGCAAATAAAGTAATTTTTGTAGAAAAGGGAAAACAGAAAGAGATGAGTCTCTTATTAAAAATAACAAATCTGCAATAATTGTAATCTTGATGGAATTCAGAAAATAACAAAATAGATGTGGCAGTTAATTAACAGTTAAGTGAAACAAGTCAGTGTTAGCTTTAAAACTCCATAAATTGAGTTTTTTGTGCATTATAATTTTTTTTTTTGTGCTCCATTTTGTGCAATTGATACATGTGCTTAGACACTAAACAGCTTTTTAAAAGAATGCATCCTTATTTATCTTAAACGTGATTTGCAATGATGTATTTGCAACATTAATATCTGAAATCTGTCATATTTAAATTGACAAAGCAGGTTATCGGTCACAGTCACATTTTACTATTAAAAAAAATAAAATAATAATAATAGTGCTGGGACGAACGCAGGATTTTCATGTTCGGATATTCGCTCATAATTTAAATGTTCGTTCGGATATTCGTTTGTTTTGAAAAAGTAATAAAAGCCATTGAATTGCTCAGAACGCAGGCAGAGACCGCATAACGGCAGGGGGGCGTGGCCTGTGTGTGCCTTTATTTTACAGCAAGACGTTACACTATATAACACGTTAAAGTGGAAAAATATCCCAGGAGTAAAGAATATGTTGTGTAGGCCTTACCTTACCCGAGTGAATTAACTACAAAACAAAGGATTCCAAATAGCAGTTAAAGTTAAATGTTGTTTTGTTTATTCCCGAAATAAATAGTACATAAATTTGACACCGCATTTCAGAGGTCACTTTTACGCAGAATTCTGTGTTATATACGCAGGACATTTTAATAAAACGCAAAAAAATAACAGCAGTGCGTTTCTAAAACACAGATGTAAAAGACAACAGATCTGCTTTTCATCACTATCCAATAATTTTGTTTATATTACAAAGTAGTTTTATGCAATACAACTTGTAAAAACAAACAAACAAAAAAAAAACAAACAGCAGAGGTCTTGGTATCCCACTGCGCATGTCCCTGGTATTAGAGCGACTCAGTAATCTGTATCGGAGCATCTTACCTGTTGACATTCTCAGCCAAGAATTTGGACAAGTAAAACACATGCTCAAAAATCATGGTTTCAAGACCATGGATGAGGCCTGCAGGGTTTTTATTGAGAAATATTCTGTCATCTTTCCTGTTTTCGCAAAACTTGCAGCAATTGCGATACCTGTATCTTGTGTAGCAGCAGAACAGGGTTTTGGCTGTCAGAACAGAGTGCAGACCAGCAAACACACTTGTTTATGTGAGGATCATCTAAAACATGACAATTTCAGTGTAAGCTCCTGAGAATTATTAAGACCTTGATTTGGAAAGAGCACAAGTCATTTTTGATGTTGACAGCTACCTGCAGAGACATTGGTACATGTTCTGCAACACTGATTTTTACGTTGGGAATGGTTATTTTCAAAAGAAAACGTTTCATGGTAAGCTTGTCTTTGTCTATTTCTACTACCATTATTGATACATGTACTGTTTTGCATGTTAACTTTGTTAATCTGAAATAGTTACATAACTATGTTGATGCAGTATGCAGATGTTGTGGTTGAAAATGCAGATTTTGAGATGGTGTGCTTTTAAATAAATGCACATTTTTAAAGGCTAGTGCTACCTCTGCCGCATTCTTTTTTTTTTTTAATTCCTTGCCATTGCTGTTTCTTCACAGTTAACAGTTGCCATAGACATGTTTTCATAAACTAATAACATGAGGTTTACTTGTGTCTTATTGTAGCTGAACAAAACCACACAAAAACTGAAATATAACTTTAAACACAAATAAAACAAACATGGAAATGGCGCTGTAAAATGAAGGGGAAAAAGACTCACCGTTTTGGTTCTCGTTTATTACATTCCACATAACAAAGTCACAACAAAAAATATATAATATATACAATCTATATAAAAATCACTACACAACATTTACAGCAAGTTGTGCATTGTTTACTCCATGATACATCAGGTGTCGCTTGCACAGTTTGCAGTCAGCTTTTTGTTTTTGGTCGTCTGGGCATTTAACAAAAAAATCCCAAACAGCAGAGGAGTTTCGAGACATTTCTTTCAATACAGCTTACGCTATACAACGCTTTGCTGTCGAGATGGCGAATGAAGAAATTAGTTCTGCTTCTGGATAACATGAATGGAGGGGGAGGGGTGGGTGGTGCTTTAAATTAAAATTATTAGTGTTAGTGTATGTTTCAAACATATTCTACCATAGCACTTCTATTACACTGTCTTGTACACTAGGTATTCAGTACATATTTTACTGAAGCACTACAACTGCGATAGGTACCCCCACAGTGCTTTGGCATAATATACCCTGCTCCATACAGGGCAGCAGCACATACAGAGTTGCTACAATTTGGTAGTGGATTTTAACGCAACAACTTTTGTTTAAGTAATATGTATTATACAAATAAAAAGATCAGATTTTGCATGTGAGTGACATTTAATGTGTGATTTACAGTATTCACACATTGTCAAATGGTTTCTGTTAACAGAGCGGAAAAAAAAACACAGTGCGTGAATGCCGCCTGACAAACCTTTGAAGGTTTAGAACAAGCTTCGAATTCCTGGCTAGCAAACCTTTGAACACAGCCCTAGTGTCATGATGATATAATCCCTTGTGTTGTACACCTCACCTCTCAATTTGAAATCATTTGTATCTGTAGGGTTGTTTATTTAAGAACTTCATAAAAAAAAAAAAACAAATAAATAAATAAAAAGGTGCGTTCAACTGTGGTGGTTGTGTTCCTTGAGGAACATTTTACTTTTGTCTTTCTTATTAAAACACAGGGTATTTGAGTGCAGTCAGCATCCTGCAGGTAATATCATTATCTTATACTGTAGCACTACAAGTTGATCAACCTGAACAGTTATTCAAGCAGTCATTAGCACATCAAGCCATAAAAAGATAACATACATTAATATAATCTAAGATTTATCGTTTATAGGCTGTTTTTATTAGAACACCAGATTCCTGAAGGACACATGTGCACGTCCTCACCGTGACTATCCTTGCGTTTGCAAGGCATTACATCACCATGCTTTACCAGAGAGTTTTTTTTACATTTTAATGCATAGAAATATACACAAAGTGACGGTACAGTAAGTTTTGTAAAATCTCCACACTGACTGCGTTCATCCCTTTGATTTAAACAAAGACTTTTAAAACCAGAGGAGGGGTGGATCCCCCATGGAAACATGTAGAAAGTGTTGAGAGATCTCAAGAGTAATGCTTTTAAAGGTGAAAACCCAGCTGGGAGAATTAAACAATCTTCATAGAAATCCCCAGACATGAAGGAATTGACTGCAGTTTATGTTTCTTTCATTAGTTTTGTTCCTTTAGAAAAAAAACATGTTTCAAACATTAACCTTAAATTGGTTTGAGTTAACTTTTCATTTTCATATTTTCAAATTCTACTTTCAGTATAATATTAGGTAAAATGCCTTTACTTTAGGTTTTATAGCAGTTAACATTGCCAGTTATTTAATCAAATTGTCACTAATAGGATTATTAATTCCAGGAAATAGAAGGTTGAGAGAATAAATAAAAAAGGAACTAGTTTTCATGGGTTGTTGAGTTCTCTGAGACACAGAGTGTGTTTTCAATTACCCTTTCAGTTCTCTTCTCATATCGCAAGTGAAATATTACAATAGGGACTTCTAATGAAACCCACTGTTCAGCTTTAGCACCTATTCAGGTTGAATGTGAAACCAGGCTTGCACTGGGCTGGACAGCACAACAGGGCTTGGGTATATATAACAGGGCTGACACTCATATCACTGATTTAATACAAATAGATATTTGATGTGTATGTAATGCTATATAAAATTGCATCTCCCTGATGCAAGTCTGTATTAATTCACAGTGGCCCAGCTGAAGTGCTGAAAGTAATACAGTAGTTGTGAGAGTCTTGATGTTGGGTTTATAATTGATTTCTTCTAACTCTTCAACTGACCTGAAAAAGGCCTGCAAACAAGTGCATACATCTATCTGGTGTAGGCGCATCCGTACAGTACATAATCGTATGCACCTGATTGCACAGGTATACGGTAGTGACTCACAGTGTTAATTTCTGCTCCTCAACATGCATGTTGCAGTCATTAACTCTATTATAAATCTTATTTGATTTGATTTTTTTTTTTTTTGAGTGGAACCATCTTAATTATGGGCCTAGTCGTACTGTAGCTGGCTTAATGATCTCAATTTTATCTGGGTTTCCAGCTACTGTAATCTGTATATACAGTAAATTACCAAACTTTGCCTGTTTGGTGATTTACTGTATATACTGTAGTACTTGTAATTTTAGACACAAATAAGATCATCCTATACGGGTGATAATGTAACACATATAATAGCTGAAATAGCAGAAAAACAACTTGGGTCACATGTTGAGAAATTACCAAGCTATGTTAAGGATACAACACCATTTTTAAAAAGACTTGAATCACTAAAGCACAACCTTCCAGAGAATACAATTTTATTTTGCATGGATGTAAAATCCTTGTACCCAAGTGCCCCTCGTAAAGAAACTTTAGAAGCTTGTCAAAAAGCACTAGATAATAGACTAGATAAATCAATACCAACAGCAGTGGTGCTGAACATGATCAACCTACTTTTTGAAAACAGTTATTTTACATTTGTTGATAAGAATTACAAACAAAACAATGGTACAGCAATAGGATCTAAATTAGGAATGCATTTTGCCAGTACATACATGGGGAAATGGGAAGAACAATTACTTAGAAAATTGGAAAGAGAACCTTTAGAATACACTCGGTTTGTAGATGATATTTTTGGGGTTTGGACACTTGGAGAAGAATCTCTTTTCCAGTTTCATAAAATGGCAAATGAAATGCACAGTAATATTAAGGTGGACCTTCGATGGACAAGAAAATACATTTTTAGATACCATAGTAAAACTTGAAGAAGGTTAAATTGAGACTGACCTCTTCTGTAAACCTACTGACATGCACCAGTATTTATGTCCTCTGCACATCCAATACACACTAAAAGGGCAATCCCAAAGGGTCTAGGAATAAGAATACAAAGAATATGCTCAAAAGAAAGTGACTATGTAAAACAAAGAAATGTATTAAAAACAAATTTAAAAAAGGATACAAAGAAAGAATTATAGAGACAGAGTTAAGAAAAGTGGATAAACTAAAAATAAATGATTATTAGATTATAAAAATAGAGATAAAAAGGTCAAAAGAGTTGCATTAGTAATGACTTACTCTAAATTTTTGCCCAATATTTCTAAGATAGTTTGGAAACACTTGCGGATTCTACATAATTCAGAAAAATTGAAAAAAAGTATTTCTTAAGGCCCCAGTTGTAGCATTCAAAAGAGAAGCTGATTTAGGTGATATTTTAGTTCACAGTAAACACAAAAGGCTAATTGAGAGAATAGGATCTACAAATATTTGCACTTGTACATGTAAAGTGTGTAAATACATGGACAAAAGTAATAATATAATTAAACATAAAAACAACACATATCCACTAAAAACTAATACCTACTGTAAAAATAGCAATGTTGTTTATGGAATAGCCTGGGGAAAATGTGATTAAATAAAAATATGTTGGAGAGACTGGAACTACTTTATGTAAAAGAATTCAGAACGACCTTTCATTAATTAGAAATAAAAAAAAATGAATGAACCAATAGTACAGCACTTCACCAGTCAAGGACTTGGCACAAATTATGTAGTGTTAGAGCAGCTAAAATTAGACAATGCGACATATAGAAGAATAAAAGAAAATAAATGGATAAATAGACTGAACACGATTATGTCGGCGAGACTCAACAGAAAAGAATGAACTAATTAACTCCAATAAATATATAACATTTAAATAAATAAATAAACAAAATTCATTCAAAAGTTGTGCATGCTGATGCGCTGGGGATGCCAAATCAAGGCTGATCCTCAGAGCCAGCATAGCATGCTAATATAAATATAAAGTTTATATAAAGTAATGTTAATTAGAATGAATTCAGATTTAAAGATAGAAGTAAAAATGATGTCACAATATATAGAACACCATTACATCATGTAAGAATAAATATAAATACATTTCTGTTTACATTGGAAATGTTCAATAGTTTTAAAGTAAACACACACCATTCAGGGTATGTTTAGAGAAATCTATACAGTTGCCCTCTTAATAAGTTGGAAAATAAGTCCTGGCTACAGTAGCTCTCCTTTTTAAAGAGGATTTGTGATGCAGAAAAACAAATCTAAAATCTAAGATATATGTGTCTCTTATCATGACTGTCCTGTAATAGAATTTAACGGATCTACAGTGTCAAGTTCCCATTTTGGATGTTTACACTGTACTGGTTTAGGGCTGTCCTTTCAGTATGCGGGGGAAAGATTTACTGCCCATCCTTGATGAATTACTGCTCTCTGGGCATCATGGAAAGGGAATCTTGCTCTCCTGGAAAACTCCACAGGGTCGCAAAACATTTATTTCATTCAGTCATCGGCACCACCCCATGCTTTTAAAAGACTATTCTTTTGTTTGGATTTACACTTTCAGCTTGTCGTCAGTGGTCTCCTTTTTCTGATTTATTGGGGGTCACAGCCCTTTTAAAGTTTTATTTATATGTTAGTTACCTTAGTTTGCACACTGTTTTAACCAGAGTGCCAGGGAAGTTAAAGGGGTACCTCCTTGTTGAGTTGTAAGCTCGCGTCAAACAAAAAGATGTTCCATGTTGTTTTAGACTGTTGTCGGGGGTGCTTTGATTTTTTGTTTTAGGTGTGTGAATTTATAAAAGCATAACAAATTCTGGATTTTAAAATGGGGAGATACTGGAACATTTGTGTATGTTCTGTTGCGTTGATTTAGGTACACGGCAAGCGAAGGACTTTGTTGCTCTTAAAAGGTGAAAGAGCAAAGAGCATGAAAATTACAATCAAATGGTTATTAAACAGCAACCTTGCCTAATTGTGATGTTTACAATCAATCACTTTCACACTTTGTAGACACCTGGTCAATTGTAACTGCTTTCCAAACGTCCTCATCAAAAAAACAATTGCGGTTTTAAAAAGAAATAGCAAGTGTTCGTAGGGTATACTGTAGGATAAGTTGCAGTAAAAAAGCAGTAATGTAAAAATCAATCATTCTTTGCTCTGTAACTTTGTACTGGGTGATTCCTGTATATACAGAATGAAAAAGAGAAAGATGCACACCATTGGAAATCAGTTTATTTATGTTTCTCAATGCATGAAGATGTTAAATTGGAATTTAAAGGAAATATGCTTTGGCAATACTTCCCCCAACCCCCTGATCATGCTAATCAACCATTATTGCATTGAATTGAGTAAGAAGCCTGTTATAAGCCTGTGTAGTTTAGAGTGCATATCTTCAAATTCAATTCTTCATTTTCTTCTACTTCTATTGTTCTGATGTTTGCTCTCATTTTGAGTGGTTCGTATTACATTCACTCAAACATGCTTTCACCATTTAAGGACTGTGATCCTACTGAAGTGTCTTTCTGGGACTGTGAACTGGTAAACACTATAAATACGCACTTGCTGGTCCACCATACTTTGCCGTACAGGTTGGAAACGCATATCGTTGCAGGGAAGGGACTGAATTTCACTCTTTTTTTTTTTTTCTTTTTCTTTTTTCCCTCTCTCTCCATGTGACGTCACTGAGACAGGCATTTCAATTTTTGAGTTTCAGCAGCACACAGAAAGGTCATAGGAACTTGTTTAGAGATAAAAAAAAAAAAAAGAAACAGGAAAACACTGAATCTGATGTATTTTACATAATTATATTAGAACATTATTCTGTCTCGTGTGTTAATAAGACTGGGAATTTTAAATGTTTAAGCATATAAACTCTAAAGAAGTGGTTACACGTTGAATAATATGCTAGACGTATAACCAGTCACATGACCAATTTCACCAAACGCATATTTTTTAATGTATTCATTTTAGTAATTTATCATCATATACAGCAGTACGTCGCGTATCCGACTGCTGTGGTGCCACAGTAAGGGCGGATATTCTAAAAAGAAAGGGGTTTGGCAATTGCCTCCAAGTAGTTTTTCTAATTGGTGCAACAGAAAGATTGACACTGGGGCGGGTTTTATTCTCGGTCGATCTGGCGCTTCATTGGTGCACTGTGTGTGTGTTTATGCTGTAGTGGGCATGGTGTGGTTCAGTCCACACAGGGTAAGAAAAGCGTTTTTTCTAACGTTATATATTTTTTTTATAAAAATGGCATCTCCAAACAAAGGAATGAAGCAAAGCCACGTTTGGAATTATTTTGAGGAACCAGACAAGAAAACCGTGGTATGTAAATAATTATGCCAAACAAAATTGCCGTACCACAAAAACAAAGTTCAATGTTTCATTATTTGAAATGAAAACATTCAGAATTACTGTGGAGTATCCCACTGAAAAAAGCTTGGTCCTTAAAGGGTTAACTAGGAGTTCAGGCGCTGCTCTTCAGTTCTTGTTGCAGGGCTTGAATTTCAGCACGGAATTGCATGAATTACGCATTTTCGAAGTTGCTCCCGCATATCTGCAACTTTCAGTGCGGGAAAATCCCGCAGAGATATTTTAAGACACCAAGCTACTGTATTTTTCACCCAATTTAGAATGCCTGAAACGCTACAACAATCTATAGGAAGTGGGTGTCGGTGACGAAAGCACTATGAGCCGCATTCTGAGTAGTTCTGGTTAAAATAAATAAAAGTAGTGCTGGATATTTTAAGTACCTTGAGACTTTATTCTCTTGGCCGCTATATTTAAAGATTATAGAAACTCAGTACACTGCAGTAAGTAAACAGTTTTGAAAAAAAACAACAAAAGACGATATTTAGTTAAAACTCAGCCCCATTCATTTTTGGGGCGCCAGGGCACCGACGGTTACGCACATATTACTCAGGCACCGTAAAAGCCACCTACCTGGTTCAGTCCCTACTCGGGACTTTCCAAAGACGTATTCCTAGCCGGAACTACGATCGCCTAAAGTTAAGCCTCTCATCATGTGACAGAGTTCACAGCTTAGGTTTTGTTTTGAGCCTATTGCTTCGTAGTAGCTAGACAGAAAGGGGCGGTATCATTGGAAAGCTTAGAAGCTCAGCTTCCCCACCATGTTAATTTCATATTGAGGTTCAATGGTGTTTTTTTGAGCCATCTATGATTACAGTATATACAGCAGTGACCAAACATGATCATTTTGGAAAAACATTTTTTTTTTTTTTAATATCCATATATTCTCATCTGTACCACATATAGTATGCCTGATGCATGCAGTACAAACTATTCAGTAGTTAAACAAACATAACATAGGCCTCTGCCCTAACTGCTTGTATCTCTGATATAAAAAAATGGGATGTTGCAAAATTTTTTACACCTTAATTGTGACAAGACTGAAGTAATGGTGTTAGGCACTCCTCGCCAGCTAGGTAAAACCAATGCTTTAAATCTGTCTGTTGATGGAACCATGCTTGAGTTCAGATGAAAAATTTGGGTGTGATTTTTGATTCTGGGTTAACTTTTGATCGCATGTGCTGAATTCTGTCAAGGTTTCTTTTTTTTCACCTTAGAAATATTGCCAGACTGTGTCCCATGCTTTCTCTACCTGCAGCTGAAAAACTGGTTCATGCCTTTGTTTTCTCCAGGATCGATTACTGTAACGCCCTGCTCGCTGGGGTGTCTAATAGCAGCCTCACTAAAATTCAATTTGTTCAAAACTCTGCAGCCAGAATTTTGTCTCGGTCCCGCTCAAGAGATCACATCACTCCTGTCCTGGAGGCCTTGCACTGGCTGCCTATCAGGTTTAGAATTGATTTTAAAATTTTAATGCTGACATATAAGGCTCTTCATGGGCTAGCTCCGACTTATCTGTCAGATCTTTTATCTTCTTACACTCCCACTCGCAACCTCCGCTCTGCTGATCTCGGACTGCTGTGTGTCCCGCCTGCTCGCCTGCGCTCTATGGGCGACAGGGCCTTCTGTTGCTATGCCCCCATATTATTCCACTAGAGATCAGGGACTCATATTCTTTGAGTGTTTTTAAAGCTAATTTAAAGACTTACTTTTTTAGAAAGGCATTTTTATGATTGTTTTATTTCGTTGTGCTTTTTTATGTATAATCTATACAAAATAAAGTTGTTTATTATTATTATTATTATTATTATTATTATTATTATTATTATTATTATTATTATTATTATAAATGAAAACAGTGAAAAACAAGCGGAAATAGGGCTGAGTGTAAAGAGTTTAAAAAAGAAATGGAGCGCTGGTTAAAAAGAAAAGCACCTTTTTTTCTGCTGCATGCAAAAACTTCACGGCAGGCAATGGCAAAAGCAATGGAGAGTGCTCTGTCTCACAGTGATGAACAGCTGTAGGTCTCCTGCAAGCAGCTTATTTTAAAGCAACACAATATGTATAGTTTTTTATATGCAAAAGTGCCTTTTCTTTTGCTAACATATATACTTGTTGCAGGATAGCTTGGGTCTATGACGTCACAGGCAAGTACTGCGGTGCGAGACACAAACAGGCTTGTTTCTTTATTAAAATAAAAAGGTTGAACAAAAACACAAACACTGATACAAAGCAAAAGGCACAAGGGCCAAAACAAACAAACAACCCGGAACAAACAAACAAGTATCATGTTGGTTTATAACCAGCACGCGTAGCAATTGTTTATATTTAAGTTTTTACTCCTCATCACTACTTGCATTCCGCCTCCGAACACCTCTTTCTTACCCGTGATCACCCTATTTGTACACCTGTGGCTGAAGCCTTAATTAATCATTTAATCACTTATTCAATTCACAGCTCCAACACAAACATCCCGTGCTCGCATACCAACATACCAATTTCTCTCTCTCTCTCTCTCTCTCTCTCTCTCTCTCTCTCGCTCTCTCTCAAACACACAAATCCCTTTTAACTTCCTCAGCAGCCAGACAACCCAGATATACATCTGTTAAGGACAATTATTGTGGCTTGGAATCTTTTATTGCAGCACACCAAAGGACCCCTGGCGTCAATAAAGACAAAAGGGAGCCATGGATGCTAATGTTTACGTTAGCCCTAGCCCTTAACTTGTTTTGTCTGCTTTCAGACATGGGCGCTGCCTTAAGTCAAGCCCCAGTTTGAAGGTCTTTTTATTGGCCTTTATCACCAGCTTGTCTGGCTAGAGATGATAGTTGATGGCGTTGAAGAACCTTGAATGACTTTGTAAGGGTTACAGCAGTTATTGTTCTGTCTTGTTAAGGCATAATGGGTAGGTCTCCGACCAGAAGAGGCTTTTATTTGAACAAGATCCCAGTGCTAAAATACTAGCAGCATGGAGATGAAAAGAATAGTAAGAAACAAAGTGCGGGCCGACGTAGACTTGGGGGGGTGGGGGGTGGGGGGGTTCTTAAGATATAGACCAAAGCTTTATAAGCCACTTAACGTAAGGCTATGCATGTATCTTTATTGATCAGGATCAGATTCTAACTTTGTAAAATTGAGTTCTTACTGTGCACCTGTATACAATAAAAAGTTCCTACTGACCTGAGTGCTTTGAATTATCAGATGATAAATAGAATAGGCTTGTGTTCTTGGCTGTGATCTTCTTTTACAACATGTTTATTCATCTTTTAATACAATTGCAGGCTTATTCTAAGTGAGCTTTAACAAAACATTCCTAAAATATTATGAATAGGGTCCAGTGTTCCCAATTTGGATTCATTTAAACATGTTTGCAGTTCATGAAACCTTTTTCAACTGTTGTCAAAGCACTACTACGTTTATAAATGAAAAGAATGCCAGAAAACTCTTTTCAAAGAACAGTCTTTGTCTTGTTACTGTAGCAGGTTCTTCACCAGTGCACTAGTCAATAAAAGCAAAGTTAGGCTCTTTTCTAATTGGAGGCTTGTTTTTATTGAACCATATAGAGTAGTGCATGTTTATGCTGCTTGCTAATGAATAACATCGATACATGATTTCAAACATAAGCTATTAACATTCAAAATTCTAATTACTTGACAGACTTTTTTTTATAAGTGGAACATCTTTTCACATACTCTAATTGACTCGTTTTTTTTAATTGCATGGAAGCAGTCTTTATGCGTTCCTTTATAAAGCGTAGTATTTAGCAAAAAGTATCCAGAACATGTGTTATAAGTTAAACTTTTTTAATGTGAATTGGAAGCGTATACCAATGCAAATACAAATTTGAGTAAATGAAGTTTGCTTTAACTAACGCAGCAATTCATATTGAATTAACGATACTTCAAGAATATTTTGAGCTGTCAAAGTTTTGCAGTGTCAAGATTTATCGTTTTGTCAATGTTTCACCAGTATACTTAAGTACAGTAGTACATTTAAATGTAAGGATATCTGCTGTAAAGTGCTACCATTGCCATTGTCACAATATATTTAGGATGCAGCATTTTAGTCCTTAATGGTACCCACAGAAATCAAATTGTTGTACAATATGGTTATGATTTTCTTTACATTTTTTCAGAGATCATAATCTCTGTGTATATGGAGCAGCTGTACTAATGTTGCACTTACATTTTTTGGGCTCCTGATTTTCCATTCTGGGAATGACAAATTCCATTTTTTAAAATGACAAATTCCATTTTTAAAATGACAAATTCAATTTGAATATAAATAACATTTTTACATTAAAAATCTATTGAATTCATTTTTTTTTTTTTTTAAATTAAGTCCCCAAGATACTGTAGTTTTCAGGAGAAATCTTTCTTAAAGCAGTCCACTAGTAACAATGTACTGTAGGTCAGTCAACAAATAAAGGTGTTTTGAAAAAACAGCTTATTGCTGGCATTACAATATACAGACTAGTCAAAAACAAGGGGCATTATTACAAAAATATACAATTTTCTTAAAATTATAAATTAAATACAATGTTCAGGACACTTCTCTCCCATCTGTAGTTTCATCTGCAACAACGCAGACTGGTTTATGCTGTACTTGCTGTAAAGATGCTTGCATGTGTTTCTCGTATACCCTGGACAGATAGAGTTGCTTTAGTTAGACCACGACTCTTCAACTAGTTTTTTTTTTTAAATTGAAGGGGGCCAGATTGGAAAAAAGTTAGAAGTAAGCAGGCCAGAGTATTTAAGCAATAATAAATATTATATAACTTAATGTTCATATATTGAACAAGACTTACACATTTTACCATATGAATAGTACTTTAATAATAGAACAGTGTGAGAATTTAACAGAGTACCATTCCAAACATTTTAAAATGTATGTGACATATTAATAGTATAACTGTTAAGAAGAGATCAGCGCTTCTACTTTTGAACATCTAACTACTGTGCCCTCTGGATACGTATTTCCAAAAGCTCCTTGTTTGGTTTCAAAATGCCTTTTCATATTGTATTCCTTAACTACTGACACACATTCATTGCACAGTAAACACATTGACTTTGCGTTTGGTACAGTTGGTAAAATAAATAAGAATTTATTGGTCCATCCATTGTTGAATCTACAATTTTCTGTTCTTACTAGCTAGAGTAGAGAGAGCCATGTTATAGCAACTTGAGTAAAAAAAAAAAATCACTCTGAGTACGAGTACTATTAAGGAGTTAATGATAAATTAGAAATGATAAGTTAAACTAAAGGTTTCAGCTCAACCACCGTGTCGTTTCCTTGTGTTGAGCGGGTGACGGAGTAATGGATTTGCGATAATAACTAAATAAATGAATACATAAGTTCAATACGTTTTTTTTAATCGGGGAGGGGGGGGGGGGGGGGGGTTGACGATTGTACTTTTCACTTTTCTGTATATACAACTCCAAAATTATTCTCTCAAAATTAAACTCTCACAAAGCTTCTAGTTGCTTTTTTAAACAACTCAACTCACAGACAGTCCATCAGCGTAACACCCACAAAACCACCTGTTTCCTCGTTATCCAATGATCCAAATAACCATACAAAAACGTTTTATACAAGCGTCATCACTGGGCTGCTGGGTAGTGTAGTTTTCAAAGCATTCCATTATTTTTTACAGGAGAATAACAGCGGTATGCTCAGTTTTTTTTTTTTTTTTAATGGTGCAGTTGCAAAGCAGAATTCCATTCCCAAAATCCCAATTCCATTCCCAATGCGTGATTCCACGATTGTGGAAAATCAGTAGCCCTACTAACCCTACAATATAGGTCATAGTGATCCACTTTTTTGTGATACTCGTAGCTGTAATTTTGTATTGACAACTGTGGCAGGTGGTGCTTCTTACCCCATGCATATTCTTTCAAAATGCAAATGAATAGATCTATTCAAATATTGTAGCATTTACAGTTGACCGGAAAATAAAGAAGTCTCTCAGGAGTACATAACAGTTCATGTGTGCCTCTGAATGCATTTCAAACAGTGCTTGTACGAATATTGAAATACTGAAATACTCTAGAGTGCTAAGATAAGATAAATCTGAAAATGTGATGCACATTTCTGGTATGGATGGCACGTGCCCAGTCAGTTTCCATTGACATGCTTAGGAGTGAACCACGCCTTTAGGTCGACTGTTCTTTCTCTTCTCACTTTCATTTGCATACAGTCACTACTTCAAAGTGAAGTGTTCCGTCTCCCCTCATGGGAAACAGCTGTATAGGATTATGAAAGGAATTCTTCAGTGGAATAAGCAAGTACTGTATGTGGCCTTTTAAACTGAATTGAACTTTATCTGGCCTTTTTATGGACAGTCTTTCTGGTCGTTGCACTGGATAGCATTAGCCATGACTAGCACCAGCTTGAACTGTGCTGCCTTATCTATATGTACAGTATCTGTTTTTACCTGGCTTTGATCATGCTTGAACAATCCAAACTGTCAGGCGTTGAACAGACTGCCTCTTTTCATTCAAATCATGTGACTGTGATTTCTCCGTTCTGCTGGCAGCACCTGCAGTCTCTCTCGCTCTCTTTAAAATTGGGGCAGAGAGCAGGTGGAGCTGAAAGGTGTCTCTTGTATGCGAGCATGCTGGCAGCCACAAGATTTTGTTTAATATTGTTGGCTTTTTGGATGACTTTGTGATTGCAGAGGAACTTATTCTACTGTATTGTGAGCCAGTTACACCATGAAATGACCTCTGTGGTAGCTGTCAGAGTTCAGTATCATAGTATCAAGTCCCATCTGTCTGCTTGGCTGTTTTGGCACAGCAGACTTGATCATCCTGTGGAGGCATCTCAGTTTGCCAACAATGTCTTTTCTGTGTGTATGAGTTGTTTTCACTACAGGCAGGTGACTTGATGACCACAGGAGAAAATAGATGACCTGCATGTAAATTTGCTTGTTTAGGTTTTCAGGGCTTGATCAAGCTATTGAAATATCCAGTGAGGCAGCTGTCAGGGAAGCTCAGTTTTGTTGCAGTTAATATATGGAGAGGTCGGAGGTGGTGTGTGCAGTAACTTGCTGACATACTTGCTGAGCTTCGCAAAGGAATTCCCTTTTTTTTTTTTTTTTTACTTCAAATGTACTAACATCCAAATTGGCATTAAAATATTATGGGTAGGATTTTCAAAAAAGCGTGATTGTATCGAACTGGAATTAGAATTTGTTAATAAAATCAATCTGATAATCCTTTGGAAATTCAGTCTATGTGGTCGTTAATGATCAAGTCTCCCGGTAGAAAGCTTTTAATTGTCGCAGGTCACCTACATCAGTTCCTGTACCAACTACTGCATAAAGAGATGCTAGCGAGTAGTATTTATTATTATTTCAACATATTTTTTGTTTTGGAGGTGGGAGGGTTAAGCCATCTATATAGGCTTGGTTGACACGTATTATTTTATTTATTTGCTTGGTTGGAATGTATTCTATTTATTTCTTGTATAAATAAATGTGTTTCAAGTGCCATTTGTGTTTTGTAGTCGTTTGTTATTATACATGTATACCATTTATGTAACACTTCCGTTATACATTTCTTAAGTTTAAAATGATTATAGAAAGCCCTCACCCAGTACACTGTTACAGACATCATTTATGTTTAGAATCGTTTGGTGGCTTCCTGTAATCATGTTAAGTGTATTTTCTCTGGCACTCTTTGCTCGTCTCCGCGAGAAATGCACTCCGCATAATTAGGAGTAGCCAATGAACACTTACAGTATTGTAAGGGAACATTTTATAACCTTATATGCATGGAAATGTGTGAAGATCAATCAATACATACTTTATTTATAGAGCGCCTTTCATACAAAAAGCAAAGAACACATTTTAAAATTCTGTTTAAAAAAGCTAATCCTAAAAATGTAAGTTTTCAATTCTGACTTGGGCATCAACTGATGTAGCACTTCTGTTCTGATATGAGGTGGCAGTGCGTTCTGCAATCTGGAAGCATAGTGACTAAAAGCTCTCGCTCTCTTCCTTTCTGTGTAGGTTTTTATTTGTATAATTAAAATACAATCTACAGTAGAGGTCAGTTGTCGTATAATGCACATATCCAGAGTTCAGATGATTAGGCTATAGTTACATTGATAATTTCTTGGTAGTAATATTGATGCAAATAACGGCATATTGTTTTGGCAATACAGCAAATGTTCTGTAAGGTTACAAGTGGTTAAAACAAGCAAGTAAACCTCATTCAAAACCTCTGGTATGGAAAAGGCTAAAATAAATATTTCCATACAGTACTGTATATACAAATATTGAATTATCCAGGTATTCTTAAAGTACTAATATGCCATCTGGTTCATTGGGTCCCTGAAAATGACTTAAAAGCAAACTGTGTCATAATGTTATAACAGGAACCAGGGAAATTTGCACATACAGTACATTCCAGATGTTAGCATGCATCACAAATCACCTGCACATTTAATGAATGGAACCCCTTCCTGTTCACATATGTATAAGCACAGTGTTGCAGTTATTTAAGCACAATATGTGTGCAATCGATGGCTCCCATTACTCTGGGAAACCTAAGAATGTCATAAAACTCCCATAAAAAAGTCATAAAGTTTTTTTTTTTTTTTAGCTGGGCCTGATATACAGCCACAGTGATGGTAGATTGACTGAGTTCCATCAAGTCATCGGTGTCCCTTTGCAATCACCCAGAGAGGCATAGAAGGACAATGCTGCCAGCACCTTCATATGAAGTGGTACAATGCTGCCCGCACCTTCATATGCAGTGGTACAATGCTGCCAGCACCTTCATATGCAGTGGTACAATGCTGCCCGCACCTTCATATGCAGTGGTACAATGCTGCCAGCACCTTCATATGCAGTGTTACAATGCTGCCAGCACCTTCATATGCAGTGTTACAATGCTGCCAGCACCTTCATATGCAGTGGTACAATGCTGCCCGCACCTTCATATGCAGTGGTACAATGCTGCCAGCACCTTCATATGCAGTGGTACAATGCTGCCCGCACCTTCATATGCAGTGGTACAATGCTGCCAGCACCTTCATATGCAGTGTTACAATGCTGCCCGCACCTTCATATGCAGTGGTACAATGCTGCCCGCACCTTCATATGCAGTGTTACAATGCTGCCAGCACCTTCATATGCAGTGGTACAATGCTGCCAGCACCTTCATATGCAGTGTTACAATGCTGCCAGCACCTTCATATGCAGTGGTTCTGGTTAATATATTTAAATTATTTTGTAAATCAGCATCATTTCGGAAATAACATTAGCACGATTTAATTAACATTGAAATACCCATAACAACCTCTTGAAAATGGCAGCCTTCTGACCTTAAGTCTCTTTTATGTCTTGAAGTCTACATATAGTCCCGATGTTCAGATATGGAGGGGGCACCTTCTTCTATTCCCCTATGTATAGTCACAGGCTTAACCGTATACTATTTTCCAATGAAATGGTTGCAAGCTTGCTTAGAGTTACAGCCTGAAGTGCATTATCCATTCAGAACACTCCTGGGAACTGAATGTGTGTTTCGCCTGCAGACGATACTAGCATGCAAAGAAACAGAAAGGAAAACAAAACCATGTAATGACAGCTGGTAGTGCATTTTGTTTTATTATACCCTTCTGTTAACTCACCAAAAGAAAAGAAAAAAAAGGTCAAACTTAAGGCAAATCTTTACCAGACTGAAATACAAATATTGTTTGCAGATTGAGTGTGTAAGGTAGAGTGGAGCAATCGGAGAGCAAGGTCAAGGGTTACTGCAGTTCAAGGGGATCATCAATCTTTAAAACGAGCTGCTTTTAACTTGGAACACTTCACTAGTACCGCTCTCATTCCCATTCCATTACCACTCCTCCACCCCATCTCCCTATGCCCTGGTTTGCTAGCTGCCTCTTCAAAGCACCACACAACCACTACTGGCTGCTTAGTTGCTTGTGCTCAGCTGTCAACCAGCATTGTGCGCGGTTCTGTCTTTTGTGGGGGCAGTTTCCATGTTAATTACGTCCTGTTCTTGTCGTTTCCAGGAAGCCATCACTGTGTGTCTAACAGGAAGCTGAGTTGTTGGTCGCCTGCCTTCAGGTACTTTTGTGCGAGGAGGATACTGAACCTGCAGGTGGTCACCATGGGGAGAACATCAACTAAAGGTAAGGGGCGTGCTTTTTTTTTTTTTTTCTATTTACAGTCCTTTGTGTCCTGCCATGGCCAGCTTAAGAACAGAGGGAGACATATTAATTAACTCACAATTAAACAAGAAGATAAAACATGACAAACTGTGACAGTTACTCCACAGAAAACCATAAAAAATGCTTCCATCATAGTACATCACGATGTAGGATAATGACTATGAGTGCTCAGTGCAGTAAATGCAATACCAGTATTTGTTTTAAACCTTTAGCTATTCCTTAAGAATTGACGTCTCCATTTACTTTTTCTGAAAGTTAAGAAATTAAATGTTTGATTTTCGTACAAATCATGTTCTTTTGCAGCTATACAGAAGAATCACATGTGCCAGTGTACAGAATGGCCCAAACAGGAACTGCTTTTGCATAATGGGGTAGAGAATGTATCACCCTGATGAGCTAGAATGCATTAGTATTTGCTGTATTGTTTTTGTTAACGAGGACAGCTATAAGATTTTATAACGGGTGTTGTATTTAGTTCTCATTCTTGCCATTCACAAAGAGGGTATTTACATAGACCTTTTGTTCAGAAAGGAAAAATACACCCATTGAAATGGCGAATGTTGAAATAACATGAAGGCTATTGAATTCAAGGGGTTGTATGCATGGTTGCGAATGTGGATCTGTTTCTTTCTGTAAAGAGGTTGTGACATGCCTGATGGAATTAGATGTTTTCCAAGTTCTTTAGTATGTATGTTTTGTTAAAACCTAGTGGATCACAATGAAGTAGGGAGTAAGATTACTGAAAAGACAAGTGACATGGGAAAAGTAATTAGCTGTTAGAAAACCCTTGACCCAGACTTCTGTTAATAGTGAAGGAGCATGTCTAACCCTATGGGGATTTTATAATTAAAGCAAACAGCCTATTCAGATGTCTTATGCACCAAATTAACAATATAAGCTTTGTTGTCTCAATAGAAGTGCTGTAATGAGAACACAAATGGTGGGCAAACTCGAAATTGGTACATTTTATAAAAAGGGATAAAAAAATTAATTAGATGGGGAATTCATACTGTTTATAAATCATACTTATTCTTCATTCAATAACTATTTGGTGAACTACAGTGCAATGAGCTATGTTGTGCTTTTGGTCTTGAATCACAATACAAAAGATACATGCCTCTATAATGATACGATACATCATGTAGCCAACCAATTCACTTCTTGTAGTACTTCAAATGCCACCGATAACTTTTAAACACCCAATCGTAAAACTGTAATAAATGAAGGGTACAAATGTTTTTCACTTCAGCATATCACATGGATCTTGTTATGTTGTTTCATATATTTTTGTTCTTTGTAGTAATCAAATGTGTTCATCTCTCTTGCTTTTTAGAACAAAAAGATATTAAAAAGGAAAAGACAGGGAAGAGTTACTCTTCAACAAGTCCCTCCCAGAATAAAGGTACCAGTAGGACTTGCTACTTCAAACAAAAAGTAATAGACATCAAAACTAAAAGAGAGTTGAACCTGCCAAGCAAATGTTGGGTACAGTCCCAAATAATTTCATAAATTGACTTAGGGCTCCCTCTGCTGTCAGAATTGAATTATTGCGTCCCAGATAGCAACAGCTCAACACATGGCCTGTCCTGGAACATTTTATACCAAGAAACTTCTTTTTTTTTTTTTTTTTTTTCCCAAAACTTTCCTTGTTCCTCCTCCTCTTTTCTAGCACCAGTCTCCCCCAGAGGAAGTGAAGCTCACTTCCATCCATAGAGGCCTGGCAGTGCCAGTCTCGCTGCAGCAAGAGCAGTCCCCAATGAGATTGGGGGAGACCCCTGGTTTCTTCCTTTCTTCTTTATGTTCCCCATCAACAAGTGAAGCTCGCTTGCAGGCTTATTAAGCCTGGCAGCGCCAGCTTCACTGCGATCTTAAGCACCTGTTTCTGGGCAGCATTTTCTTTTAATTTGAAAAATAAATTATATTCAGTACAAAAAACGTGGCTCTATATTTCAGAGCACAATATTCAACAGGAGCAATCGGTGCTTTGTACAACAGGATAATTTCATAGCAGACACAAATGCTGCCTCCAATTGGCTGTACCTTCAGAAGCAATTTAAAGCCTTTAATAAATTGAGGACTGTTAGACGGGGCTTGAGTAAAATGCTCACAATCCTTCACAGTTCAAAAAGACACGACAGTGGAAACTTAAAATTCACGGACCAAAAAACCTTACTTACAAACTTAATGGGTGCTAAAATTACATAGCAATAATGTAAATCTGAAATTGAGGTTTATTCAGAAACTAACAATTATTATTTTATTTTTTTGAAGTGCTCATCTAATTTTTTTTTTTTTTTTTTTTTTTAAACACTCGTAACCATTAATTATCACACAAAACGTTTTTTTTTTCCAGTTGTACTAAGTGCTATACTATAATAAATCAATTATGATCTTTTTTTAACACTTAAGCAAGCTAGTGTTTTATTCTTTCCTGTGAACACTACCACACTGAAGCTAGAATCTACTTCAGTAAATCCTAAAAGTCTGCTTTGTTACATTATTCATAAACAGCTTGTTGACTTCACACTGTTAAACTGTCTTGTTTATTTTCAGAAAGCTTCAGCTGGGATGAATACCTGAAGGAGACAGGAGCTACCCCATCTCCCTCGCATTGTTTTAAACAGGTCTGTTCCAATTTCAATATCTTTTATTGGGAGTGCAGGATTATTGTGGTTTCACAAAAAACATAATAAAGTAGCTGCATTGTGGGAACTCGCAGTTCTGCTGTGCCTTTCTTGTACTCTGCGAATACTGTAATAAATTGTGAACATTAAAGCCATAGCTAATCATGAATCAAGTGTACAAGGAGACGAATCATCAGAGAGGGTTTTTTTTCTGGCAAGGGTAACTGTTTGTAAGTACCTGAATTTGGGGAATTTTCTATGTATCAAACTCTGCATCTGCCTAGAAATGTGGCCTATTTAGAACAGTGTTATTCGGCAACTCTTTCTGTAATTTGAAAATACAGAAAGAAATGCAAAACTTTTTTTTACAACACTGGTTGTAAAATCAGTTTTATTTACCAGGATTAGATTAAGGGTTTGATAATTCTGCCTATTAAAAAAGAACCAGCCCTGTAACCCTTTAACAGAAGTTTAAATTGCTTTTTTTTCTAGTCTAGAAACCCACCTAGCAATGATTTCAAAATCGGTATGAAACTAGAAGCACATGACCCCCGCAACTTCACCTCCGTGTGCATCGCCACCATCATGGGCATCACAGGCGCCCGGCTGAGGCTGCGGCTCGACGGCAGCGACAACAAGAATGACTTCTGGAGGTTGGTGGACTCCTCCGACATCCAGCCCATAGGGACCTGTGAGAAGAACGGAGACATGCTGCAGCCACCACTCGGTGAGAACAACTCCGCACCTGATAACACAGCTAGAAAATCACACAGTCCTGGCTTTTAGAACTAACTTCAATTAAGTATATTATTTAAATGATTAGGAGCCAGGAGTTGGACTGGATATAAGTACATTTGCGTTTTATCTTCATTTTACATTAGGTTTCTGGCTAAGGACTGCCAAGGACAACACTACGTTGAATATTGTACCAGTCTTGCCAGTCACCATTCAGTAAACTCATTTTTGGTGGAAAACTAGGAGTACAAAAGCTGCACCCAGTCTTTCAGCATTGGTAGTGAATTGATTGTGTTTAAAGTAGTATCTTTTTTTTTTTTTTTTTTTAATTTAGTCGTCGCCAATAGTTTTTTACCCTGGGTTTTCTCCCTAATTTGGAATGACCAATTGTTATTTGTATCCCGGTTCACCGCTGCAACCCCTTGGCGACTTGGGAAACGGAGGCTGGAACACGCGTCCTCCGAAATATATTCCTGCCAATCTGTCATTTTTCACACTGCTGATCCACAGCAAGGCCACCAGACCTATAGTGCCGGAGGACAACACAGATCTGATGGCTCCACTGCAGAACTGCAGGCGCACTATTGGCCACAGGGGTCGCTGGTGCGCGGTGAACCGTGGATTCCCCTGCCGACCTAAGCCCTCCCTACCAGGGAGGTGCTCGGCCAATTGTGTGCCGCCCCCTAGGAACCCCCGGTCACAGTCGGCAGTGACATAGCCTGGATTCGAACCTGCAATCTCCAGGCTATAGAGTGCATCCTGCACTCCACGTGGAGCGCCTTCACTGGATGCGCCAGTCGGGAGCCCCCTACTGCATATCTTTAAAGCAACCCTGAGATTCAATGCTGCTGTTTTATATATTGATTAATTTATTTTCTCTACCTTTTTAGTGCCTGCACTCACAGCACCAGGTTAAGTAAATCTGCACTAATGACAAAGAGCACCTATCTAGAGGAGCCACTAGGGGGTGCTCTGGCAACAAATAACAAGTTAGAATATTGATGCTACAGTAAACAGGATGGGCTCCACTTCAAAGAACTAAATGCAAAAAAATCCCCTTAATAACAATTGGCAGTCTGATTTGAATTGCTTTTGTATTGCATGAAACATACAAATATATCTATATATATATATTTTGTGTTCCCAGGTTTTCGAATGAATGCCTCATCATGGCCAATGTTTCTGTTGAGGACATTAAGTGGAGCAGAAATGGCCCCTTCCACAGCTTTTAAAAAGGTAGCCACCCCCCCCCCCGCACCTCTAAACCGTATCTCTGAAGAAAGCCTCTGCTGCTGTTGCCGCCACCTCCTACACAGTCAGTCACTGGGATGGCCTGCAAATAAGGTTTTCAAGGCAGTGGCACAACAGCATCCTTACATAAGTCAGCCAATTTACCACCTCCACTGGTGAATGCTAAATGCTGTTCTCTCCAGATCGAACAACAGAAGGTTGCCTGCAGTAATGCTTTTTGCCAGCAGGTGGTAGGTATGTCTGGCCTTGTGTAAGCTTTTATTTGGCAACTGGAGCACACTGCTTGTGAAACCATGCCATTTAGGTAGGCAGAGCAGTACGGAGACCTGCCTTCCTGATAGCCGCAGGAATTGTTTCTGTTTTATGAAAAAGAAGCTACAATGTCGATACCTAGTTTTGGTTTAGTGAAATGTACAATAAACAGTCTGTTTCAGTACAGTTTCAACTTCTGTGATGGGCCAATAAAAGTTATGGACTTCAGCTTTCTTTGTTCATTTTTAAAACTGGACCAATATCACGAACAGGCAAAGGCTTGTTGAAGACACACTGTTTTTAATAGATTTTTTTAAATACACTGTTTTTAATTTTGCAGTGTATATTTTTAAGCGGATGCATACAAATATTGAGAAAAGTGTACGATATGGTGCGCTTGATGACATGACTGGGGTTTGTTTGTAATGTGTCGCTGCATACAACTTCCACTGTGATTAGCTGAGTGATCCTAAGCAGTCTGTAATAAAGACAGATCCGTTTCTCAACGCTCATTTCTGTTTTAGGAACCTCCCAGGCCCCCACAGAACAGTTTCAAGTCTGGGATGAAGCTGGAAGCAGTGGACAGGAAGAACCCTTTCTTGATTTGTCCAGCTACTATAGGAGAAGTTAAAGGCGATGAAATATTTGTCATGTTCGATGGCTGGAGAGGGGCATTTGACTACTGGTGCAAGTACGACTCGCGAGACATCTTTCCAGTTGGGTGGTGTTTCTTGACCAAGCACAGCTTGCAGCCTCCTGGCACCAGTGGTAAGCATTGCAAAAACCAAGGGCCCAACTCACATTTCAATCAGAAGGGAATGTTATTTGTTTTTTGTTTTGTTGTTCACATTGACCTGGAATTTGACTTAATGAGCCTGATTTTCCACTGTGGGCAAGTTGCCCAGGTGATGATTTACTATGGAGGAGGCAATTTGACTGTGATTTGCCAATAAGGGAAAATATTGTCCAATGTTTGTGTACATAATCAGTCCAAGAAAAATAGGATTGTCTATGTGTATGTTCATGAGTTTTGACATCACTGTCATGTTAATTATTTTTTTTTTTTAATAAATAAAATAACTAATGGTAAAACGCTAAGTGTTCAAATATTATAAGTGTTCAAATAACAGATGAAATCCCTACTTATAAAGCAATCATGCGCCCTTCAAAATCACCAACGCAAATGAGAAGGAGTGTGTGCATTTCTATTTGCAAATCATTTATTTTATAATCCGCACTGCACCTTAACGGTTCTTGTTACAACACACGGCAGGTAAATTGGTACTGTTATAGCAGCAGTTTTCATTAATTAAAAGCACTGACCCTGAAGCTATATGAATAGTTTGTGGTACCACAGTCATTTTGATGCGTTTTTCTTGCATATTGTCAGTAGGCGAGGGATCTCTGTGGTTTCAGAGTGCTTTATAGTGTGTTGGCTGTTAGATTTTGGTTTTAACAAGACTGAGTAACGAGAAGACATTACACTGAACCACAGTACGTCTCCATTGACCACAAGCCAAGGCTCAATCTGACCTCATTACTGCTGGGGCACTTTGATCTGATAGACTTAGTAATCCTTTGTCTTTTCGCATTTGGTATCTATGTGCATAACTGTGTGTTGAATGGAAATGTTAGTATCGTTGGGGATAGTGTTCTGAAAAAAACAACTGTATCTTGCCAAATTTCCACAGCCTTTTTTTTTTTTAAGCACAGAATGAACGTGGTTGCACAAAGAACAAATTGTTGAAGAATGCGAAACGATTTTTTTTCCCATACATCTGCACCGAAATTGATTAACACCAGATCCCCAAGTTTCAAAATCCCTACATTTATATACAGTGTTGGAGAGTAACACTATACTATACGTAATGTGTTCTTGTAATCTGATTACATTATTCCAGTAACGTCACTCACACCTCTGCAAACTTAATGTCCCATTCATGGATAATTAGCACACTCCCATGTCTCTTAATGTGATCATTGAAAGGCCATTTACACTTTACCAATCAGGGTTGGGGTCAATACTCCAAAATATATACACCCACCCCTCGTTATATAGCCTCTGTCTGTACTGCGGATTCAGATATATTGCGGTCGTGGAGTTGGCTCCCCATTTTTACTGTCTAACTGCGTATGCCTTGGCTGAAATATACATAGACAATTTCACTTAGAATTACTGTTTGTTTTGCTTCGTACTACACACCACAAACAAAGCATTAATATTGTACTGTTGTTATCATATACACACGCATTGCACAATAGCACAAAGCAAATGAAGTATCTACTATCGGTTTTTATTTTAACCAGCGAGGTGTTCACTTGTGGCAGCAGCAGTGCACTAGCAAAAGTCACAGGGCAGTGACGTCAGCTCCCTAGCAACAGGCCTGTTGGGAGTGGATTCTTTCAATGCAGCGGGTTTGGGCATTTGAGAAAGGAGAGGAAGACTTATGAAATTAATTGGAGACTAAAGTTGATGAGAAGCAATTACCCTCCGCTGTAATTGCTTTTCATCAATTACAGCGAATTAAAACGGTGTGCTGCTTTTTATAGAAAAATGAGAAAAAGCGGGTTGCGTAGAGGACTTATATTGGACCCTGATGCGGTTGTACAGTATTTGTTATTAGCCTATTTGTTTTTCTATGGGTCTCTTGATATATAGCAGATTTATATTGGACCCCGACACTGCGATATATCGTGTGTGTGTGTGTGTGTGTGTGTGTGTGTGTGTGTGTCTATATATATAATATATATATATATATGTGTGTATGTGTGTATGTGTGTATGTGTGTGTGTGTATATATATATATATATATATATATATATATATATATATATATATATATATATATATATATATATATATATATATATATACACACAAGTATTGACCCCCTACCAATAATGTCACATTTTGTTGAATTACAAAAAATAGTGTTGTGGTTAAACTGAACACTGTTATATGAGGAGGAGGTTAAATGTCAGCAAAACTTGCAAAGGAAATGTACTAAATGAATTTTACTGGTTGCATAAGTATTCAGCCCCTTAAGTCAGTACTTGGTAGAAGCACCTTTTGCAGCAATTACTGCTATGAGTCTTTTTGGATAGGTCTCTTCTAGCTTTGCACAGTAGGATGGTGCAATTTTGCCCATTCTTCACAGGAAAATTGCTCCAATTCTGGTAAGTTTGTTGGGGATCATCATGGACTGCAATCTTCAAGTCTCGCCATAAATTTTCGATTGGATTCAAGTCAGGACTTTGACTGGACATTAATTCTCTTCTTGTTCAGTCACTCCAGTGTGGCTTTGGCTTTGTGCTTCGGGTCATTATCCTGCTGAAATGTGAATTTCCTCCCTAGTTTCAGAGTCTTGGCTGACTCAGACAGGTTTATCCTCAAGGATTCGCCTGTACTTTGCACCATCCATTCTCCCCTCCATCCTGACAAGCTTCCCAGTCCCTGCTGAAGAGAAGCATCTCCATAACATGATGCTGCCACCACCATGCTTGACAGTTGGGATGGTGTTGACTGGGTGATGTGCAGTGTTGGGCTTGCGCCAGACATAACGAGTTCAATTTTTGTCTCGTCTGACCACAAAACCTTTTTCCACATGTCTGCAGTATCAACTACATGCTTTTTCGCAAACTCCATATGCTCCATATGATGAGGCTTTTTGAGTAATGGCTTCTTTCTTGCCACCCGTCCATAGGTGTTGGTAGGTGAACACTGACTCCCATCTCAGGCACAGAACTTTGCAGATCTCTCAAGGTCATTGTTGGCTTCAGCGTGACATCCCAAATCAGTTTCCTGCTTGCCCGGTTGCTCACTTTGGGAGGGCGACCTGATCTGGGTAGAGTCGGGTGGTATGATGCATCTTCCACTTCTTAATGATGGACTTCACTGTGCTGAGAGGGATAATCAGCACCTTTGAAATTGTACCCTTCTCCTGCTCTGTGCCTCTCTACCACTTTATCCCTGACTTGTTTCGAAAGCTCCTTGGTCTTCATGGTTGCTGGATCAGTATCTGAGTTGCAGCTTAAAAGTCTTTATATACCTGAGGGAAATTAAACCACTTTGAGTACACACAGGCTGAAACCATTTCACTAATTTTGTGACCTTTCAAACAAATCATTTGCACCTGAACTGATTTAGAGCTGCAGTAGCAAAGGCGTTGAATAGTTATGCAACTGAGATTGAGATCTGTTTTTCTCTGTAAATCTTACTTATTTATTTTAGTTGCATTAAAAAAAAAAAAAAAAAAGGACGACGGCCAATGTATAACATGGAAATCAGAAAGAGCTTCAACAGTGCAAGTCAAACCTTAGATGTTCCCTGCACGTGCTTTTCATATCATCTTGGGTTTGATGGCTGGATAGCTGGATCTTCAAAGAATATTTAGAGCTGCAGTAAGGGTGGATATGTAAAAAGTCGGATAAATTAATCCTGTTTTAAATAACATTCTACACAGCTGTAATAATTACTATATACACACAATTATTGTTTCGAGACGGAGGTTGAAGTTGATACGCCCCGCGGGATTTATTTACATATCAACACACTGAACAGCTCACGTGACATTACTAGAAATGGTAGTGCACGGAGTACATACAACACAGTGTACGTACAACTTTGATGGGATCTGCACACTGAACTCTGTTCAATAATAAAAGAACGGCCACTCGCCTGGCTGTCGGCAGTTTCGACTTGCTTACTCCCTCTTCGGTGTCCAACCCAGGTTCTGGTTCTTTCTCACTCACTCACTCACTCACACTCACTTGCGCACACACACACTCACTCGCGTCCGTGAATTTCAGCCCAGTTGGCAGCCCTGAGGTGAAAAAATAGAACTTTGTATACGTGACGCCCTGCTGGAACACACCTACCTGCTGATTAGATTCCATACCTGGTGATCACACACAGCAAGCAGGCTCTCCCAGGAGCGTCGGGTATATCATTAATTAATTACAGTAAGTACACACTGTTTCAAATATACATTCACACATGCGTAGGTTCACAAAATAAAAAATATAAAAAATTCAATTGTAAGCACAAGTCGCTTTCGCTTTCCTGTCGCCATTTTGCATTAGTGCTGTACACGTGGGTAGTGTTGCTGGAGAGCTTGATCCCGGTGGATATGTGACGGATGGATACATGACGGATTACTGTATATGCAAAAATGTAAGTGCGGCATACAGATTGACAAATGTGCGGACAGGCAGCCCCCCCCCCCCCATATATTATCAACTGATAGTGAAGCCAGGGCTAAATGACAATTAATTAGTACAGATATATGAAGATAAGAAGTATTACAGCAGTGCCAATGTGTGGTACACCAACACAAAGTAATTACAGCTAGTAGAAAAAAAGCCACATATACAAACATTGGTTCTGCATTATATCAAATAGGGGTTTCTTTTTATAATGAAAAAATGGCTGCTTTAAATTTTTGTATTTGAGGAGGCTTGGATGTAAAGCATGGTTTGTTTACTGGCTGGTGGTCATCTGTTTTTGTGGTTACCATGACGAGGAATTAAATAAGCATGGCCTAGCTGTGTTAAGTTATGGCTGGTTTTATGTATATATTTTATGTCTTAATTGTGTAATATTTTCCAGTGTTTTAAACTAGCCGCAGTCTGAAGCCTTGAGATAGTTGCAAGGTGCACATAACTCTTTCTCATAAACAGCAGCGTAATAATCTTTGCTGGCTAGGTAGTGTAGTCTTTCAAGAGTAATGCGATTTAAGTGCATGAAAATGTATTTGAAAGGACAGATGGTCATGTCAGAAGTAGCAAATGTAATTGTTATACATTAGTGTATGTCTGTATTCTAATATAGTCTCGTTTCTTTTGCAGCCTGGATAAGGGGCGCTAGACAGTGATGTAGTGAATGATTTGTCCTCACAGCAAGCAAAACAAATTCAAAGTGTGAAGCAGGCATGTCAGCCAGCTATAGTGTAATCTATTTTATTCTTCCCTATCATGGTTTCATATAGTAGTCTTTACAAACGGGAATGGAGACATTGTGGTGGATACGATTTAGAAGGAGGTTTCTCTTTAGCAGCTGGCTCTTTGAGCTAAATATATATATATATATATATAATATTAATTAATACAAAATATACAATCCTGAACACAATTAAAAAAAAAATGAAAATGTGTCAAAAGCATGAATATCTTGCCAGTAGTGTGTTGTTGTTTTTGTTTTTGTTTTGTTTTTTTTTAAACCATTACCGATGCCTCTGTTAATGCTGTGTGAATTCATGATTGAAAGCTGTCTTTTTTTGCTTGGGGGAATTCCAGATAATGTTTTTTTGTGTCCTGGTACATTTTCATTTCCTCTTAAACTGTTTTCGGTGAACATATGTTATGTTGTGTTGAGGTACCAGTGATTTATGACACTAAGCATCACACATAATGAATAGAACTGTACATGACAGACATTGGAAGAAGAAGAATGCTACTACGTCAATTGAACAATTGCCATTGCTGGATTGATGTAGAATATTTTTTTGGTCTTGTAAAGTTTACTTAAAGCTACACAACAACACTTTTTTTTGATGAATGTATAAGATTAAGCCAGCCACTTCATGTGTTAAACCAAGGTAAAGGTAAGTGTAAAATAGCAATAGTCATATAATTTTCCCCAGATAATTGCATCACCTTTTACTTGAACTTATCTCAAGCTTCAGTCTCCCCCCGGGAGTTTGCAGGTCGTGACCCGTGACCTTGATGACAAGCAGTTGTGAGGATAGGGGGTGGGGGGTCAAGGCTCAGACGAGATCAAAAGTAACAACAAAACTTTTGTGTTTTCCACATTTTAGTCACATACCAACCACAGTAACCATCGACCACAGTGATGGGGTGCTCACCCAACTGTTTCCCAAATACATTGTACTGCATTCTTGAGGGAGGGTTAGTAGGATTATGTAAAAGCAGGAGGGGGAGGGTCAAGCTTGTGATGTTATTGGTCAAAAGTGGATGATTAGCCTGTGATACAAAACTCTGGTTTATTTAATACAAGTTCCAGTGAGTATCTACCTTGGAATAAACTAAGAGTGTTGGTCTAGTATGGCAAATCATGCCAATGTGCGCTCACAAGTGATTATGCTCCCAGACCTACAGTATTAGTAGCTAGTGGGTGGGTTCTTGTGTTTGTGTTTTTCTTTCTATAGCAATCTGTAATTGTTTTGTTCCCCCAAAATGATTAAGCTCTTTACTCATTTTCAAATCAAAAGTTATAACATAGAAACCTCCCAAGAAAACGTAGCAAAACTGTATGTGCACTGCAAGCTTGCATGTTTAAATCTTTCAAATAACCAACTGATTGGTTGTCATCTTACAGAAGTTTTTGTTTTGTTTTGTTTTGTTTTTACCAAAGTTTATTTTAAGGTTGTGTTTTGATGTCTGATAAATAGTTTGAAAGTCCTGTTTCTTGTACCATTCTTGTGTTCTTAACATAAGAAGAGCCATAGCATTCCAGCTGGCTTCTGTTTGTAACTCGTAATCTGATTGTATTGGTAGTAATGTTCCCACATTGATCTACAGGCGGGAGGATGCTGCTTTTAAAGTAATTTAGCCAATTTGCAGTTGTTAATTATAAGAATGCTTATAGCAGGACCCACAATCTGACCGTGCAAAACATGGTTCATGCATGTTTACTCACTCCATCTAATATAGCTGTAATTTTGTTAAAGAAATTGACTAAAGTAAATATGGATCATATGTGATGAAGTGTAACACATAATGTGGAAAAATTATCCCATTTCTGTTTTTTCATGATTTTTTTCTTCATTCATTTTGCCTTTATTCTTTAGCATAAATATCCTTTATTTATGCTAAATATAGTGGCAACACAACATAGACACAGGAGTGGGTAAAATAAAACCATGCTCAGCTAAACTTACCTTATTAATAAAAAATAACCAACAAAAGCAGCTCAACTTCAACAGCTTCAACCCATTTACTTCAGACAAGCCGATTTGAAGAATGCAGCTTGGCTAAAAAATAATTCAAAAGAAATCCTCTTATAAATTTTGTAAATTCATGAAATGTAGATTCATTTTTGGGGTTAATATGCCCTTAATCCTTTTGGGACCATGCTCTTGTTGTTGTTGTTGTTGTGCCTGTTAACATTGTAGCTTAAAGAAATCATTTGAAATAAGCTGCTTGGAGGTGAGGGATGTTTTTAAACTCCTCCCCCAACCACAAACAGAAGAGTTTCTAGAACAATCCTAGATGAAAATGATTAAAGATATAGGAAAACAGAAAAGCAGAATGTGTGTCATTTGCAGTGTAAAAGCTTGCTGTTTTCTGCATGTTTTCACTGCCAGTACAGTGCGGTAAACCAAACTGGTTGGACAGGATGGCAGGGATGTGCAAGAGTGAGAACAGTATGGTTTAATTGTGTGTTCATTGTTCATGTATTTGCATGAAAACGGCCATTCCTTCCAGCTTCTGTATCTTTCAGTCCTTAGCATTAAACACTCAATGATAATATAGTACTAACATTAACCTTAGTTATAAAAGTCTTAAAACATTACAACTTAATGTTGCACTTGGTGCAAGAGGATATCCAGGATTAATTTAATTTGAAAGCGTCTGTAAGGGGTTGCATGGACTCGGGATAAATCAACGCAGTCTTAGATGTCATGCTGCTATGTCTTTGCGTGGTAAAAGTTGTTTTTTTGTCTAGCAGCACAGTTAAATTACCTGAAACACATTTGCTTCCACATTCTAAGTCCAGTGATCATCCACAAAAGATTAACCAGTGGCCAAGTGGTTCCAGGGTTAAACAAACAAATAAAATGCATCATTCATTGTGCACGTGCGTGGTGTGGTGGCTTTTATCCTGATAACAAACTGATCTCTAAAACATTTCAGGGTCCCCCTGACAAGCGTAAACAGGCTCTTTAATCTGCTGGCTGAGATGTGCGGAATTAAGAGGTCACCCCATTTCCGTGTGATTATTACAGGAATAGAGGTGGACTGTTCTTTTTAAAAAGACCTTTCCTAGTCCACCAACACATGATGAAGACATGATCCTGCCGAATTTTTAAATCTGTACCAAACTGGCTGGACATTTGTAGCGTTTCTAAAAGTATAATTTATTACAGAAAGTTAAGGATGTTTTAAAATCTGTTTTAGTACCACTTCAAAGATATGTCACATCAGTACACACAGTTCTGAGTTCTGTGTGGGTCAGTAGGGTTAACACCAACTTTAATTGTCATGCATAATCTCATATACAATCTGACCTTTTCTACTCATGGACAAAATAAGGTCCACCAACTACATTTGGTAGATTTGGAACAATATTGAAATACATATTGCAAAAGTGTGCCTATTGATTACCAGAGCCACAGTTTTTTGTATATAATATAAACAAGTCTTTACTTTGTACTACTGATTGGTTCTTTTAATCACAAATGATTAGGGAATTCAGCAGCCCTTCATTAGAATGTGTTAATCTAAGGGGTTGAACTGACTAAACCTGTGTAGAATTGCCCAGTGATTTGGGACGGCTTGATTAAACCAATCTCTGGTTATAGTTATTAAAATAAAGTAATTACCATTTTAGCATCTTTTTATTATATAGTCAGAAATTATTTTTTAAGCTTTAGATTTTGCTATTGTATGCCCAGTGAAAATGCACAAATTATAAATAGGATTAGAAAACGATTGAGTGCGAACAGCCAATCAGCTTAGCGTGCTTCTATTTTGCATAATGCCCACTGGAACGTGCTTAACTGTGAATTATATTTTAAATCAATCCGCGCAGCTACTGGACAGCAAATCAACAGGAAAGACACGAGTCGTCCACAATTCTTTCATCAGCTGGATCCAAACAACACCCTCCCTGCAAACCCTGTTTCAGTTCTTTCTGCACCAGCCAATCCACTCCCTGCCAGCTTGAATGAAGCCCCGCCTCCAACAACAAGTTTCGAGTCCGACTCAATACTACACGGACTATCCAACAATTGTACATGTCCAGATAAATTATAATAAGAAAGCGTAAGACCCCAATGAATAAATATCTTAGTCAAATAATAACGTTTTCTCTAAAAGTGTGTCGTTTTTCTATTCTAATTATGTTAGGGACTATTTTCCTCAGCGGAAGGTTACCCACTGAAATATCAGAAGTTCAAGGTAAATATAGGTTTTAAAGTTTTTTTTAAAGAGAAAATAGAGAATTAAATTGTTTACTAATAGCAATAGAGCCCTGGAGTGATGCGCCCTCACCTACAGCTCGGGACGCCTAACTCCAGTCGCAGTCATCTACCACACAGTAGAGCCTGCATCAACGGGCTCTATCGCTTAAATATATCATTTACGGTTGGTGTAAAAAAAAAAAAAAAAAGTAAATTGAGTAAATGATTTAGAAGCTTTATTTTTATTATTTAATAAAACATTTAAATAAAAGAAAGCCCCCAAATGTGTTATTTTTAGATATTTTCAAAAAACATTTTCAAAACTACAAATGAAAAGGTATTTTGTGGAAAATGTATAAAAAGAGTGATGTCTATACAAAAGTCAATTAAAATAGACTATACATTAAAATCCGATTTTATACCAGTCTGGGAATCAAAGGGACCCACTTAGTTATTCTTTTTTTGTTGTTGTTTAATGTACATGATTTCATCTCAGAAGGTTTGGGTTAATATTGTAACTAATATTGCAAATCAAAAAATAGAAATTGTAAAAGAAAAAGTAGAATTAGTGTTCTTACTAGCAGTGCTGATCAGGTAAAAGCTTTTTATTTAAAAGTGAATTTTTTTTTTTTGTTTGTCTTTTCAGTCGTCGTACCTCAGGGAGACTTTATTTGAACATACTTTTAAAGCTTTCTGCAAATGCTGTTATGCTATAGTGTTTCCTGCTTTTTGAAGTTGCTTTTTAGCGTGTTCCTCCGGGATTCTTGAATAGGCTCTAGTTACCTTACATATGCTCCTTAGGGGTATCTAAACCCCTCTGAATGCAAATGGCCAGGAGCCTCTTTGCCTCTCTCTTCCCTTTGGATTCTGTGACCCATTTTAACCTTTTGCTCCCCACTGAATGCAGGGGAGGAGATAGAGAGAGCAGGTGACTGATGAGCACTGTCAATACAGACTTCAGATAATATGCATATTAGCTCTGTGCTCCCACCCCCGCCCCCCTTCTTTACTCCAATGCAAATAACCCATTGCACATTCACTGTTAACTTCAGTGCTGCTCTGTCAGCATGGCCTTTGTTGTTGGTTTGCTACTAGATTAAAAAAAAAAAAAAAAGAGCGAGAGAGAAGCTTAGCCATTAGAGTACGAAACTAGAGAGCAGTGCAGTGGGCTACACTGAAATCCTGCTAGGAACACATCCTAATTTCCACAAGGTGAGAATATTTACACTTTTTGATCCAAAAGTAAGCTTTTTCTGCAGTGTGTGCGGTTATTGCTTTGTTTGGCCTCTGTAGGAAGTTCTCTGTTGTTTTTAATCTGAACTTCCTATTTCTAAGCTTACCACATGCATGCGTGGCTGCTGAACTGATAGTTGTACTTCTTATTTGGTAATAATTAAACCATTGTGTACTGTGTGTTATGTTTAGATGTGTTTGTTTTTTGTAGTGGAAAGAGCCGTTGCAGGGAGTTTATTGTGGATTTCTTGTTGCTCTAAGCCCTAATCTTTTTCTTTGTAATATTGCAGATCTAAGCTTTTCCTGCACAATTCTTACTCACATGATGTCCGCGTATAAAAGGCTAGTATGTAAAAGAGGGTATTTTAGAAATGTTAAATGCTTTGGAATTAGAAATATTTTAATAGAATCTGTTCAAAACAGCTTAAGGATGCAATAAATGTAAAATGCTGCAGTTATATCATTTAGAGCTATATATACAACAAATAGTTTGAGCTGTTAAGTAAAATGGAGTGAACTGTAGATATCTAGTTGTTAATATAGACCTGCTAATTAATGGTGCACTCTGACAGATAGAGACAAAACATGTGTATTCTAGATTAAGGTTTTAATATTCAGTGTTTTAATGTTATGGATGTCTAAGTGAAATAAGTATAAAGCAACTTTTTAAAATTTTGCGTAGTTTAGTGTTTACAAATGTAAACATGTAATTCACCATTCACAAAATGTGGTTTTGTTTTCAAAACATTATACATAGCTTTCTTTTAAACGTGTATGTTTCCCATAACATTTGAAGTATTTTATGTTTACCAAAACATTTTTAGTCAAGTCTTTAGATAATCAGATGTTATCCGTTTCATTGAATAACAATAAAAAAAATTGAGAATGAACAGAAATTCTGAATTAAAGTGTAAGTGATGTTTAAATATGTCTGTTTTGTTTATTAATATTTAACTAAATGTAAGCGTGATGGACACATAAGTAATTAATTCAACAAGTATGAATAATAAAGAACATTGAACATTATGCGTGATGTTTAGTAGAACTGCAGATGGTGATGTATGTTTTGAATTCCCTTTGGGTAATATGAGAGTGATGTGTGATACAATAGCCAAATCAACTCGATCCACTCTACAAACATATGGATGCGATTTGCAATATGTTAAAGTATATTAGCAGCATCTGATGTAAAATGAAAGTTAACAACAAGAATATCCAGAGAACTTTAAATGTTTGAGAAGGTAATGAGTTTTGAAAACTATCCGGGTGTTTGTGGAAGATGCTGATCTGAGTCGAAGCTTTTTTTTGCCCACATGCAGGTCAAGAGGTCTGGCTGGGAATTAAGTCATCTTGATCAGCTCCATATGCCTCTTCAGTACCTTTTAAGCTTTCTCATTTAAAATTGCTTGCAAATGGAGGGCTTTAGGTGGCGCTGGGGGCTAATCCACTAGCCTTTCACCTCTGGAAATTCTGAGTTTGACAGCCTCTATTTAACCCACTTTGGCAAAATTGGTCTTGCTTAAAGAAGTGCTAACCTTGGTTTGAAGATCCATTTTCTTGTCTCTAACATTTGTAATATTGTCACTGGATCTGCAGAAGGTCTTTATGATAGTTATTTGCTTCAAATTTATACTCCAATTTGTAATATCCAGATATTTCAGAGAAACCGTTGCAGCTGCTTCCTGGTACATGATTATTTCCTTGTAGTTCAAACTTACTTCAGTTGTCTAGATGCAGTGTGACCTACAGCAAAGATATTGGGATGCAGCAGTGTACCTACAGCTATCAATGGGTCCTCTAGAATGTTGCTGAAAAGGGGAGCTTTTTGTTTCTTTGGTTTATTTAAATAGAATATAGGCGATTTTATAAAATTCGCTCTTCTTTCCTCTTGCTTAAAGACCAGTTCATTTCTGAAGCTATTGGTGGTTTGATTTTCACAAACGGGCATCATGTTCCACTGCAAATGTAAAACAAAACAAATGAAGCAGATTGATTAAAAAGAGAGATTTAATGTTTTGCACTGTAACGGCATCTGTCTTATACTGTACATTGAAAGACGTTTCTTCTCGCAGATCATTTTTTCTAGTAACATAATCAACCCTGATTTAGTTTTTTCAAGGTTAATATTTGGCGTACCATGCTGGCACTCCAGCCAAACCCTTCATATGCTTTTCATTGTAAACTCTTTTCAGAACATGGTTGAACTTCTAAACCAGTCACAATATGCCATGAATCCTGGTCAACGACGTCTCGACCTGTAAGCTCGAGATGTCTTCATCTAGACAATGTGGGGAAGCTATAAAAAAGGCCAACAAGATGCTCAGATATATTGTGAGAAGTGTTGAATTTAAATCAAGGGAAGTAATGTTAAAACTTTACAATGCATTAGTAAGACCTCACCTAGAATATTGTGTTCAGTTCTGGTCACCTTGTTACAAAAAGGATATTGCTGCTCTAGAAAGAGTGCAAAGAAGAGCAACCAGAATTATCCCGGGTTTAAAAGGCATGTTGTATGCAGACAGGCTAAAAGAATTGAATCTATTCAGTCTTGAACAAAGAAGACTACGCGGCGATCTGATTCAAACATTCAAAATCCCAAAAGGTATAGACAATGTCGACCCAGGGGACTTCTTTGACCTGAAAAAAGAAACAAGGACCAGGGGACATAAATGGAGATTAGATAAAGGGGCATTCAGAACAGAAAATAGGAGGCACTTTTTTACACAGAGAATTGTGAGGGTCTGGAACCAACTCCCCAATAATGTTGTTGAAGCTGACACCCTGGGATCCTTCAAGAAGCAGCTTGATGAGATTCTGGGATCAATAAGCTACTAACAACCAAACGAGCAAGATGGGCTGAATGGCCTCCTCTCGTTTGTAAACTTTCTTATGTTCTTATGTTCTTATCATTTTTGTAGAAGTTCTGAAAAGAAAAACAGTGCAGCTCATGCGCATGTGCTGCTTCTGTTTGTTTTTCGCAACAGCACACTGGTAGCATATTTTCGAAATAGTGGCGTGCCTGTAGAACTTGCCACTTTGTGCTCTTTTTCGTGTGTTATGTATGGGAGCGCAGTCTTTGTGATGGTTTAATGCGAAGGTCAGATAATAACCCAACCAGAAGGGCTATAAAGGCTGGTTTCTGTGAGTGCAGAGCTACCAGAGACGGTTCTGCCTGGGGATCCCCAAGGGAGGGGGATTTGAAGCTCATTAGTAACCATTATGAATAGGGGGAGGTGCGACCACAAACAAAAGAATAAAGTGCACTTAGCAGTCCAGGGGCCCTTTTCATTGAGATGGAGATGAGAAGGGGGAATTCCTAAATATTGAATTCTCTAATTTCAGATAAGTTATTTTTTTGTTTGTATGAGAGAAGAGGGTGGTAGATTCATTTTTTTAAAGTTAATTTAACTGTTTGAGGATTTTTTTTTTTAAGCAGTGTTTGTTCAACATAGTGCTTTTTTGTATCATGTTGAGGTTTGGGTAATTTAAATGTAGAGCAATATCCTTTCATTTTTTTATATGCTTCTGTCCCTGTTTGCTGTAAAGCACAGGCCTAATTTAAGTAAACAAGCACAAATGCATCTGTTGGTTGCCTCCTGCCCCTCACCCAGCCCTGAATTAATACTTCACTATCCATTGAATAACTTGCTCTTTTGTTCTAGTAAACTTTCAAAAAAAAGATGAACAAGTGCTGTATGCAATGCAGTGATCAAAGGTCACTTCCTTGAAATATGCCAGTTGCACAATGGCACTATTATAAAGCAAGAACAAGGTATGAAATCCACAGTCTGCATTATTTTGCAGTGGTCTAAGGAGCTTGTTGCTGTTTTGACTTTTTTTTTGTATGTCCATATTTCAGTTTAAGGTTTAAAAAAAAAAAAAAAAAAGATATCTTCTGGATGTGTTTCATTTAAAGGATACTTCTAAATCTGTTCTGTGGTTAGCATTAAACATAAAGCGAGTTATGAGAGTGTTTGAAATGTGCTGATGTTGGAATGCAAAGAATTGCCAAGGTCCTTATTTTGACTGTCTTGGTGCTGTTTAGTAGTCCATACATATTTCTGTTTATGTGCATGGTCTGGTACATTTTAGGGTTTTGGGAGAATATAAAACCCCAGTTTAGCTGCTAGTGACCCTGGGCAGTTGCCTTTTTCTTTTGACTTGTCCATTGTTCAAATAGAAAGCTGGTCAATGTTGAAATGTGCATCTCATTTGAGTTTAATTTCATTATGTTTATTTCAGTCACTATTCCAAAGAGTGTCCCGACACCCATTTCCACCTCTTCCAAATCCACCAGACGGTCCATGCAGTCGCTGCAGAAAGCCGCCCCCTTGCCGCCCCTGCCAGTCAGGAAGGGAGTCCGGGGGCGACGGCCCAAAAGCCAAACCATCGCCTTACTGAAAGCAGCAGCAGCAGCAGCAGCAGCAGCCGCTGCAGCAGTGGAACAGAAAAGCACAGCAGCCAAAACTACCTCCAACACAGACGCTCCAAAACCCAAAAAGAAGGGCCCAAAGCCTGGGAGCAAGGTTAGTCAGCAATTTGACTTCATGTTTGCTTGCTTAAATTCTTGTACACTCCAGGATCACAAGTTTGCTACTCTAGAAGTGTGTATTCTTTGAATATAGACGTCTTTTAATTAAAAGACCTTGGGTTTGCTAGTTTCAGGATTTGGTAACATGCCTTCTAATAAAATAAACTGGAAAAGAGTCATAAAGATGTGTTGTGTTAAATAGAAGAGTATGTTAATGTATATGTAACCTTTAAAGATGGTATTTTTATATATTTTTTCATCTGTTCTTTGTTTTTCAGAGGAAGCCTAGAGTAGTTCAAAGCTCAATCCTAATTACGGCTCCTGCAGCAGCTTTGGAAGCTAAATTCAACAGCACTCCGGTACCAAAGGACGGGCCCAATCACCTCAATACAAACCCAGCAGTCGTATCCACAGGTAAAGTTGAAATTTGCTTCACATCTATTTCTATGCATTTTGCAAAAGTGGCACAATGACAGTATTATAGTGTAAGAGCAAGGTATAGCATTGTCAATCTCCGTATTATTGCAGCTGAGTATTGTTTAAATAGCCTACTGTTGTTTTTCATGTCTTTGTCCATGCATCAGTCAAAGGTGTGCTGCCCCTATAGATAGATAGGACACACACACATGGTGCACATGAGCCATGGCATTAATATGCATATAAGTAACAGAACTCACACTATTACAGTATTTACAAGTTTATATTTAGTTAAGTGTCCTTATGAAAAAGGTTGAAGGAACTGCAGTGAATTAATCAGTTACATTACACAGTACTGTACAAATTCAGTACAACTCGTACAGTTAGATTGAAATAAGAATTCATAAAATAACTACAGCGTTATTTTTACGAAAACAATCCAACCACAAACTATATTTTTAGTTATTGGCTTGTATTGTCTGATTTGACGCTTAAATAGCAGAAATTAACAAATGCACATTATACAGAACTAACTTGTGAACAAAAACAATAATAAACAACTTTCAGCTTCACACAGACATCAAGCGTTGTTGATTGTTTCACATGCAAAAACACACGCTTTGAAAGTTCTGCTGACAAGCTTGTTATCCCGACTAGCCTGAGCTTTAAAGCCAGTTGAATGAGAACTATATTTTTGCTTCACACTCATTTCAAACTGATATTGTAACCAGCTGCACTTGGTAGTTGCAAATGGATGAATGAATGATCTGTTTCCAGTCAGAGGTCAGACACATGAAACGACGGTGTCGAGTTATACACTAGTCTTTTTCATAGTTTTATCCCTTCGGTACCAGTAATAAGTGTCGGGTTATGAGAAAAGCATGGTATCAAATTAAAAAATTAAGAGGCAGGATGCATATATTTTATATGGAGAAAATCTGGGACCAAGACTGTCTGTCGAACTAAGTAAAGGTGTCGAGTTAGCCACCAGTCGAGTTAACCGAGGTTGACTATATACTGTGTGTGTGTGTGTGTGTATGTGTATAACTTCACTATAACGAACCCCCATGGGACCTGGAGAAATATCAGGGTGTTCACTGTAATAGGGTTTGGCATTTTCCTGTATCAGAATAATGACAAAACGGCAAATTTGAATTTAACATCAATATATAGTACTTTTATGAAGATCCCTTCACATTGATCAACATTTAAACGGTATTGTGACAAGGTACTCATGTCACATGTGTGGGTAACCGCATTGCAAGACAGAGAGACATGAGAGTTGGAGTTTAAAATGTCAACGCAGGCGTTGGCATTTTAAACCCGTTTCCACATATAAATTACACTAACACTAATTTCCTACAGGTATGTTTAAAAGAAACAGTAAAGGAAAGAATGTACACTTACATGCTGAATACAGTAATTACATGTCTTTTCTCTTGAAACAACTATCCAGCGTAGATTGCTCCACACGCCCGTTGCCTGGTGGCAGTTTGTGAAGATGACGGACAGGCAACGATTGCATTCGTCATGCATGATTCGTACTACAATAAGTCATCTTTGAATTAGCGTTATCTTTGAATTAGTCAACCACAGTCTTTGCTTTCACTGAGAGAATAACACACTTGACACTGGAGAAAGTTCAGCGTCAGTCAGTACTGAGATCGTTGTATCCGGGTCGATCCTGCATTGAAAGAATCGGCTCTTGCTGTTGGGATAATTAAAAACGGGTGTTCATTATAAGAAGGGTTCGTTATAGTGAAGTTAGCCTATTATATAATATATATATATATATAAATCATCATCTTCAGCCTTTTTCGATCCACTGCTGGATGATTAATCAGTAGATTAATCGGTGCACATTTTTAATAAAGGTAACGATTTTATAGCAGCTGTCCTGCATAGTAGTAATAAAAAAATCAATAGAATCTTGAGTGTAACAGTAGCTCGCAAGTTACTTTGGGAACACTCATGTTTTTGTGCTGACTTCAAGAGACGTCCTAGATTGCTGTAGCCAGTGCTGTTCCATGTTGCCTTTTCTGTACTGAACAAAAGACAGTTCCAGCAGTATATTTCTTTAATTGGCAGCTACTGGTAAGACACGGATATGTTTCATAATTTTAATTTTGGAAGTGGCAAGTATATCCCTTCCCTTCCTGTGTCAGTTAGGGTATTTGTGGTGTATACCTCAATTTTTTGAAAATTGTTTTGAAACCAATTAATTGATTACAAAAAAATTAGAAAAAAAACATTGAGAAAGTTTGAAATATACTGAAGTTCCATATCAAAATCATACCGTCCTGACTCTATGGAATCCGTTGTTCAGCGCATCATTACGTATGTTTGTGTTCTGATGTTCAGTAACCTAAATATAAACACGATTTATACAATTTTGAAGTTGTTGCAGTAATAGCCATTTTGACTTGAAATGGACATCCCCAAGCTAAAACTGATGCAGTTAAAACACATGTGTTACCAATTTGGCTTGTACCACAATGGGAACTAAACAATTTATGTTTGGACATACCTACCACATAGAAAAAAAAAACATAATGGCATCTTTTTAAAGCAGCCTTCTTTAAATCTGTCAATGCTGGCTGTTGACCTATGAACTTACCTAGAAGATTAAACAATGATGTCTTTTTTTTGTGTGTGTGTGTGTGTGTTTTTTCAGTGTGTGTTTATGTGAACAAGCATGGGAACTGCGGGCCACACCTGGACAGGAAGCAGGTCCAGCAACTATCAGATCACTTCGGTCCCGGTCCAGTCAACATAGTGCTGCAGCAGGCTGTGCAGGCCTGTGTGGACTGTGCCTACCAGCCCAAAATTGTCTTTAACTTCCTCAAGACGGGACAGCACGGCGGAGAGGTCATAACAGGTACTGCTGCTTGTCATGACCTCAGTGTACAAAAAAACACTGTTGCCATCCCTATGCCTGTTCCTTTATGTGATGTATGAAATATTTATGGGTTTTCCTGATGTGACTAACCATTTTGTGTACAGTTCTGTTTTGACACAGTAGGTATAAAAAAAGCTTACCCAGGTTGCTTCTGCGTAGATTTGAAGCATTTACCACCAGTTTGTTTTGAGAATAAAATTGGTGTAATTTTTGCACAGGAACAAAAGCTTGATGTAATGGGAAGTGACAAATTGAGCACAAACCCCATTTTTAAATCAGTAAGTCTTACATCCCCATCGGGGGTAACCACGTGGGGTTGCTGCCAGCCAGCTCAGACCCATACTGCCATCTGTCATGCCCCTGCTGCTGGGATCCTGTTTGTCTTTACCAGTTAAGGGTCTCTTTCATGATGGCAAGCCCTGTGTTTGAGTGTTAAATGCTTATTTTACAGGCTTGTAAATATAATAATATTATTATAATTATATTATGCACACAAGAATCATTAACAACAACATATCCATGAAATAAAAACTAATATTTAAAAAAAAAAAAGAAAAAAAAGATTAACACACCTCCCTTCATGTATAATTCACTGACAGTGCATACTTGCACTGTTCACCTACCCACAACTGTAAATAGAAACACAAAATAGAGAGATAAGAAAAAAAGTGTGTTCCTGTGTTTGTGTCGGGTGCGTGTAAGGACTGTCTTGTCTCCTGTGGACACACAGCTTCGTTTGACGGTGGGAAGCACCAGGTCCAGCTGCCCTCTGTGAACAGTGCGTCGTTCGTACTACGCTTCCTGGAGATGCTGTGTCACAGCCTGCAGTGTGAGAACCTCTTCAGCAGCCAGCCCTTCAGTCCCTACCTGGGGGCCACGCACAGCCATGCTGAGTTCGAGAGGAGCAAATCAGGTACATCAGCTGGTTTCAGTGGCATTTGTTCTTCTGTTGTCCACTAAGAGTTCCCTAAATGATTGGCAATTCTCATTGTTCCTTGACTTTGCAGTAAAAGAGGAGATATCAGAAGCCTTAACAATAAACAGGGGAACCAAACGTTTCTCCAAAGACTCGCCGCCCTACACTGCTGCACTCTCGCCAAAGCTCCCAAGGACAGAGGCTCACCCTTCAGAAGGTAATACGCTCGGCTGGACATGCATCAATACCTGGCCCATGTATTGAGTCAGTTGTTTTTTGGGGGTTTTTTTTATCAGTTTTTCATAGGTTTTTAATCTGTGGAATAGCAGTGATTTAAAAAATGTAAACGCCTTTCATTTTAAAACGAATGTTCACTTAGAGATGATCTATTAAAGGCTTCATTAATTACATTATTATTGTGTTTCTGTTTTACCCTCCGAAGCTCAAGATTGTTCTGTACATGTATTATGGGATTCATGTCAAGGCTTTGTGTGGTGGTGTTTGTTCAACGCCTTCCATGAATAGTGACGGTGTCATCCAAACGCAAGCATACCTGAATGAAGGGAGTGTCTATGATGGAGATTGCATCGCCTGCTTTTAGCCACTGAAAATGTTCCCCAAGCGGCCAGTAGTTGTGCTGTAAAGAATGAGCATTATCAAAGTCCTTTGCCTTCATCCATTGGAACATGTTTGGAAATCTGCAGTAATTATCCAAGATGCCCAGGTGTTTTCAGGCTATCAAGGACAGTGGATCAACTCTATTTAAGCTTTTTCTATAATAGTTGTAATTTAATACAGTGTTAATACCTGTGCACCTTTGGTTACTTCATCTTGCCATTCACAGCACATCCTTGAAAGCACTTTCCCTTATGCAGTAGTTTAATTAAGGACAGAGCATTAATTGCACACACACACACACACACACACACACACAGGAGATTATTAGTTATTATTATATTATGTTAGATGAATCGATTCAGAACGGTTCATGAAGTCGACATTAGTAATGAATAGAGATGCAACTGGCAACTGATTTCCTAATCAAATATCAGACAGGTAATAATCTGCAATGCATTGAGGACACAACAACAACATTTTATTGATATAGCGCCTTTCATAGCAAGTATCCCAAGGCACTTTACTAGATTTAAACAAACAAAAAGAAAAAGTACAATTAACTACAGTTAAAAACCAGTTAAAAGTACAGTTAGATACAATTAAAAGCCAATTTAAAATAATAAGTCTTTAAAGAAGTTTTAAAAAACTCTAGAGAGTCTGAACTTTTGATAGAATTTGGCAAGGAGTTACAAAGCCTGGGTGCATAAACAGAACAAGCCCCGTCACCCTGAGTGTGCAGCCTGGAGTTGGGGACAACCAACAGACCAGCCTCAGAGGAACGCAGGCTGTGAGCAGGGGCAGAGGGAGTAAGTAGGAATATGAAGGAGCAGTGCCAGTTAGAGCTTTATAGGTTAGCATTGCAATTTTAAAATCAATCCTAAAGTTAACAGGCAACCAATGGAGTTGACATAGTACATGTGAAATATGATGATGAGCTTTTGATCTTGTTAAGATACAAGCAGCAGCATTCTGGACATATTGGAGCCTTCTAAGAGTATTATTAGGAAGGCCACAGAACAAAGCTTTTGTATACTTACAGTATACAAAAGCAAGAAGCTAAATAAATGTGTACACTCTTCACAAAATATTGAAAATGTTGGTGTATTTTATTAAGTATAGTAATATAACTTATGAATTGAAAATGCATTATCATTAAAAAGCAAGAAGACATGCTGTTTTTAAAGTAGATTCTAACCCTTTCTCATCACAAAAGAAATGCAAAGATTTCGTTTACCAACATGCAAGGAAATGTGAGGCTCCAAATTGGACCATGGCAGTTGTAATCGATTAATTGTTGCATCTCTATTGATAAACCGCTCTCCGTGTTCAGCAGAGACATTGCCGCATGATGAGAACAGGCTGCTGAAGGAGCATCGCTTTTCTGAAGAGTCCATGGACTCCGCCTCCAACTCCATGAACCCCCGCTCTCCGGCCCTGAGAAACCCGGCAGAGTACCGGCCCCAGGGCAGCTCACCCTGCTACCGCAACTCTCATCTGCCTCTGGGTGCCGCCTCCAGCTCCGCCCCCACCCCGCCCCTCCGCAGGATCTCCTCGAATCCTGCGGGGGGCAGCGCCAACTATCATGAGGTCAACATCAGCCGTATGCAGAGGAGAGTGGAAGGTAGAGACTGAACTCCACGATCAATATACTTCAGTAATGTATCTCTTTATATTTAGTGTAAACCGACATAAGCAGCATTAGAGTCTATTGACTCGGCATGACCAGTTGAAAGCAGCATTACCAGACTTGATCAGTGCTGGTCTATAATTCCAACTGGCATTTGGAGCTTTTCTATCTTGGGAAACAATAGATTTTAAATATTTCAAATTAGTGCTGATTTTTATGCTGCTGTTGTTTTATTTCCACTGTAATGCGTGCTTTTGGACATATGACATTAATGTATTGAGAATTGCTTTCTGTGTGCCTTTCTCAGTACTGAATACTCTTCTAATTAAACATTTACATTATCTGGGTGTAAATTTGGTTTTGTTGTAGGCAGTTAGACATGAACATAGATTTAAGTGTTGGATGCACTGACTTTTAATATTTCCAGTGTAGCCAATATTGTACTCTGCTCACTCAGATACTAAAAAAGGTTCTTGTCTGCACAGCTGTAGTGTGATGATTCTTACTGCTATGAAGTTAAAAATAATAACATATTGGCTACTCTCATGGCTGAATATACACTTTAAAAGTGTTGCTGTCCCAGAGCAACCACTATCAGTGAGAACAGAATTAAACACCTCCAGATGGCACAAGGCACAAGGTCTGCTTCCATAGATACTTTTGGAACAATGTTTAAATAAGGTCCTGCAGCAAAACAGTATCTTAGAAACTACAAATTGCTTGATGTTTGTATGCAATAACCCTCACCTTGCTATCAGTGGATTTTTAAATTGATCAGGTATTGCATGAAGTCACAAAGCGATGAAACTATAAACAGCAGTTGTTTTTAAGTGTGGGGGGGTTACCAGACCTTTTTCATACAACTGTTACCTGGGTTTGTTTAGTAGAAATGTTCAACTAATCTCCAGTTCACTGTCCAGCAGGACATCTAATCTGGTTAATGTGGTCGCTTCATTACTACTAAAAAACAAACAGAGAAGCAATGCAAATCCAACATTCAGAATCTATCTGTCCTTGAAACACTGAAATTACAATGTTTGACCAAAAGATTGCAGCAAACAATAAGTATATTGAATCATATAATAATTTAAAGTCAACAAATCAATCCCCCCACGCCCATAACAACGGCCACTGTGTCTTGAGGATGGCTGCTTTTCTAAATTTCAATTTTGATGTTTTCAGTAAGTGTCAAGATTGTGGATTGTTTGTACCTCTACTGTGCATTCCACATCCTCAGAAAGCTCTGTATTTGGATAATAATTCTTTAAAAGTAGTTTTAGCTCAAGAGACAAAGGCTTCCCTGTCTGTCTTGGCAATAAGTCACTCTCCTGAAAAAGCTTGCTCCTGCAAATAGCAGTAGGAAGTTATAAATTATATTGTAGCTCTGCTACAGCTCATGAAGCAGTAGTGCTAACATTTTTCAGAAAACACTGCTGTTTTCAACATGTTTGTTTTAGGCAATATAGTTGAGACTATCCAACATTTTTTAATAGTATATACATGTTACTAGCTGGACGGTTGGGTTTGGTGTAACGATGGGATGTGTTTTGTGCAGCTGCTAGTTCCACAACAGGTCCTGATCTTCAGCTGACTGACAGAGAGACCCCCAGAGTGCCCAACAAGAACCCCTCGGTCTGGTCTATAGACGAAGTGATGCAGTTTGTGAGAGACGCAGACCCCCAGGCTCTGGCTCCACATGCGGAGCTCTTCAGAAAACATGTGAGTCCCCTTCACGTTGCATTCACAGTGATTCAGTGCTCTGGTGATCATTTTCAGAGACCCGTTTGGGAATTCATTCATTCTGAACTGAGAATTGATGGAACTTCAATTTGAGCTTTGCTCAGTGATACCATATTACCATTTTAACCAGTTTCAATCTCAAAATATAGTGGTTTGTCCAATTCAGCCAGGCACTATGCAGTTATTTTAAATATTTGAAGCGCTTTCACAATTTGAAAACTTAAGATCACGTAAGATCATTTTTCTTTAATCAATAAATTCATGTTATGTTGTTGCAAATGTGAACAATGAAGTACAGTGCAATAGAACTGATTCAGTATAAAAACAGTATTGGGATAGATACAGTAAAGAGTACTGCGCTCATGCAGAAATTGAGGCACTTTGTGGAGCTGCTAACTTTGTGCTTCAGTCAGTGCTCCAGATCCTACCCGGCAAATGGTTTCCGTCTTAGGCTGGCAATGATTACAGTTACTACTGTACATTACATTCATTGGTGATCGCTTGACAACAAATTGATTAGACATTATTAAATGGCAAACACGACTGTATTGTAGGCATGTAGGAATTTGGATTGTATGCATTTTTACAATCCAAACACAACACTTTTCCACCCTAGATTCATTGCAGAACAGTAAGTCAGTGAAGAACAGTATTTTTACTTTCACGAAAACAAAACACAAGTGAAAATGTTATACCTCATGAACTTTTCTTTTTCATGGTACCCGGCACCTGTATTAAAAATGAAACTGCATGCCCAGATGTGAAGAATTCATGTTCTCGTCTTCACAGGAAATCGATGGGAAGGCTTTGATGTTGCTGAGGAGCGATATGATAATGAAATACATGGGATTGAAGTTGGGCCCGGCTCTCAAGCTCTGCTACCACATTGAAAGGCTGAAACAAAGCAAGTACTAGCAGCTTAATGCTGAGGTATTTCCACAGATGACTGCCCATCCAGTTCTTCTAAACCAACACAAAAATCAATCAATGATGGACTCAGCTTAACCATTCTGATCCTCCTTGCAGAAAAAAACAAAACAAAACGAGGCAAAGCGACACTAGCGCTGTGTCACAAAGGGATGTGTATCAATAAGCAAACACAACAAAACAAAGCAAGATCCTGAACTCTGGCATGGTCTCACGTTTAACTATGAAGAACCTTTGTGAGCCGTTATTTATATTGCAGAGACCACAGTACCTATATTTAAAACAAACAAACAAACAAAAAAGTTTTTGTCATCTGTGCAAAAAAGGAAAAAAATGAATTTCTTTTTCATGTTATATCGGTATCAATTCAGCTGAATCCCAAAGGATAATTCTGTCTTGTGTTTACATTGCATAAATGTTTGATTTTATGTGATTCTTACAAGAGAATTGAGTGTGACCCACACGGATGGATCCTTTTCTACGCAGACAGGATTGCTTGCGTGATTCTACCACACATGGCAAGACAATGACTATTGACATTTTATTGTATTTAATGTTTGGAAAATGACTGGAGTTTTTTTTGTTTTTGTTTTATTTGACAAAGATGACAGGTCACATATTGTATAATACCTTAAAACTGCTTTTTCATTTGGTTTAAAAATATTTCTATGTCCTGTAGTTTGCATAGTTAGCTATGTACAAAAAACAAATATTAGATACAAAATTTGTTGTGTTTTAACAAGTCAGTTATTTGACTGTATTCAGATGTAAATTCCAAACCTCTACATAGCTGAACATAATTTAAGGATGAGCAGATAAAGGCTTGTTTATGTAGCTGTTTTCACAAAAGTATCAATAATAAAAAAAAGTGTAAATAATATGGTTCAAGCTGTTTGCATTGCCAAAACCCTTGTTATCTGAGATCATTTCCGTCTCTCTAAATGCTCCATCGATTTACCCTCCTTATGCAAAAACTAAAGCCTCTATGCACTTTATCCTGACAAGCCCCCCTTGTGTCCTTATCTCTTTCCAACCTGCAGATTTCCTTGACCTGGTTTAATCAGAAGGGCTGTCATTAAAATAAAACAATTATGAACTGAAGGTTTGCAATACATAAACCCCAAGTTGCTCCAACCTTTTTTTATTTATTGAAACAGACCGTGTTTAACAGTCGTATGAATAGGGCTTGTGTTTTTTTATTATTATTATTTTTTTTTTACATTTTGTTCTTAAAGAAATACATTTAAGGATATCAGATTTGTTTTAATGTCCATGTACTGGTGCTAAATCTTTTGTGCTATATCATTTTTTAGTTCATGCCCCCACCCCCACTTTAAGCTGTGATAGCTTTGGTAGTATCCTTTTACTGTCTCAGCCTGTGACTATAGAAATTCCAGGTTCTACTACCAAGCCTTGTTTTTTTATGGGTTCAATCATAAACTTCAGGGACAAGAATGTACATTTTTTGTAGAAAAAACATTTCAAAGTAACCCTTAAACTTAAAATGCTATTCTAGAGAATTGGAACAATTCCTTTTTAAAAATGTGGTAAAGATTTCATACTGCCTTTTTATACAGAGATGCTTTTAGTTTAAAAAGTAAAAGCGATTACTTAAAGCTACGTGACAAATTGCCTTGCTTAATTTTAATGTTCCTCAGGTTTAAGTAGATCTTGATTAGCAGAGAAGAATTTGTATTTGATTTTTTGTTGGAACGTAATTGGATCTTCTAAATTCAACTACATTCTGTTGACCCGTCAACTTTATTGTGAAGATTTTACTGTTTTATTGTGCCATAAGTTTTATATATATGTATCATGTTTTATATGCATCATTATAAACTGCAAATACTGGAATAACTGTTGTATTATAGATCTACTACAGGCTTACATTCTTGTCTAAAAAGATTTGTCAAAATAATGAAACTATTTTGTCTCCAGTTCACATCATGTATTTTTATAAAAAATAAAATAAATGGTGGCTGTTCCTTGTATATTTCCTGGGTCTGTACCTTCTAAGAATATTTATCATATTTGTTGCACCTTACTACATTTCGTAAGTACCTCGACAATGTTTCCCTTCTGCCACAGTAATGGAGTTACGTCGTGACATCTTTCCAGCTGCCAAGATGAAGCAAACATTGATCGAGGAATTTGTATGACACTCCACTGCAATGACCCTTAAAAAAACAGATTAAACGTTATTTTCCAGTACTGTATATAAACACACACACACACACATATTACTGCAGAACATTTTATTTTCTTCCTTCATGTAACTCATCCCGCTGAACTGTTTAAAAAAAAAAAAAAAAAAAAAAAGAAAAAGGAAACCGTCCCTGGTCCTAGTATAAAATGTCATTACTCGGATATCACTGCATACAAAATCTTTGCTTCTCACAGTACATAAAACAGCAAAAGCTGACCTAGTCATCTAAACAATAACGGTACCTTTTTAAAAATAGCAATCTATCACCCTGACGTACTGTACGCTTCATCCCATGTGCGTCCTTAAATACAAAGCAAGATGTAGGTATACATATAGGTATGCACAGTTTTGCAAACATTTTAAGTCATTTACACACGAAAGTAATAAGCTGTTTCACAATTATAAGATAGTGCCACCCTTGGTTGAAATCAAAAGCAGAAAGTGCAAAAAGTCATTTTGAAAAATAAAACAACTGTAATGGTGAAAAACTTGAACGAAACCACGTGCCCTAGGACGAAATTTTAATTATAGTGCTGCTATCCTTAAGAGAGGCTTTTAAAAAACGAACAGAGATAAAAATCATACACGTTATGCACAGTTGCACAGGCACTATATGGATAGAGGCACCATAATTACAATTTCATCCTGGGGTTAGATTCAGGAAGGAGCAGTATTATTTATTTATTTATTTATAGCTTTATGTTGTTAAATTATCCTCACAGAAAACTTTCACTTGATGTAAAATATTGGCATATATGTGTTTTATACAAAAATGAACTGCAAAAAGCAAATGTGCATCATAGGTGTTCCTTTGCAGTTGTGGCACTACCTTTCACAGCACAGGCTACAATACCGGGTACTCACAGGAATAATCCACTGAAAAATACTGATCAGGGCTCAGTGGATTGCAAAGTAAGAGGGGCGGGGAACCTCTGGACAATATCCACTGCAGTCTTTGAGATAAGGAAGAGTAGGTTCTTCACGTCTGCTAAATAAATACATGTCTCGACTAAATGTAATACTTCGATTTCCATTTTAGTGAGACAATTTTTACTACGTGTGCTTCAATCACAAGTATAATAAATATTACAGCTGGCAAACTATATTATAGATCTAGATATTCCATCTGTTCTGGGTGTGTCTCTCTTATTCCTGTAGGCCCTGTGGACCCCATACAGCAGAGCATAGCAAATACAAACACACTGATTGGTACTGAAGTCAAAAGATCCTCTCCATACCATGTTAAATGACAATTTATTATTTAAGTAAACTGCAATTCAATAATTAAATTGGAAGATTCATGCATCTGCTCTATACGTGAAATCCTTTAGCATTGTTTTTAAATGTTATCGAATGTATTTTAAACCAAAAAGTTTTATAAAATAAACAATTGGCTTGCTAACCTCATTGTGCCAGTAACCAGTAAAAAGCGCTTGAATTTTATGAACATTAAGCATTTATGGCACATGTTTTTTTATAGTATTTGTACCCACCCTTTTATATGCCTTGCCACTGCCTTACAGCGTCACCTGCTGGTAAGATTGGGGGTAGTCTCTGATTATTTTTCAAGTAGCAGTTGAGACAAGGTCCCTTATCACATATAGACATTAAAATAGCTTTAATAATATTGAGAGAACCTAACCTTTATCATCTTATAGCAGTAGCAGAGTAACATCCATACACACACACACACAGACACTCCCACTGACAAAACAATGTAATTTACAAAAGGAGCTATAAATAGAGCTTGTGAAACAAAATACACTTGGGTCATCTCATAAACTGAAAAAAAAAAAAACATACCCAAATTGTATCAAAAGCCTAAAGCAAAAATGTCCTTAATTAATAACCTCTTATGGGTTACTCATATTTTCTGAGCAATTGCCTTTAAGAAGAATTTGGTATTAAATAAATCCATTTATTAATGTGTTGATTTCAGAACAAAAAAAGCTGACTTTTCATCACCTCTAATCGATGGCAATTAACTTAAACATTGATGGCTGGTTTCACAGACCATGATTATCACTAATCTTGGTATAACTAATGTTATTTTAGGTAAAGTAGTCCAAGACTACCCGTAAGTGTTTTAAAAGCCGGTTGTAAGATAATTTCATCTTGGGTGCTGACATTTCTACTGCTGAACCGAGGCCGCACAACTGACAATGAAAATATGTTGCAAAATAAGCAAAAGCAACTGATTTCGTCACATAAATGTGACCGCTCCTTAACCCAAACTCAAGAGCTACTGCTGTGGAAACTGGGATATATATTTCTTTGTCGAGTTTAATCGGAGACTACAATAGGACTAGGACTACAATCCCACAATTCACTGCAGAGATGATGCATTTCTAAGGAAAGTGAAATAAAAATTATTTCATTCAAAAGCAAAAAAGAAAGGTAAGAAAAATAATTGCTGAAAAATATAAATGAGTTTAGGTCCATCACAACATCTATATTAAATAATACAGCCAGATTGTTATTGATTGATATTCAATAATTGTGCAAACAAAGGAAACCAAGGGATCAAATTGTTTTGCGTTGAGTAATTAACATGTTTTATTCCATTTAATCAGTACCTAACAACTTTAATTTCTCAAAGGTAATTACTCTGAAAATACGAATATCGGTACACCCCTACTCATTACCCCTATTTATCGTAGAAACAAGATACCTCACTCTTACAACTGGTCTTCCACCTTCATGAATATTAAAAGACTAGGATCTAGAGAATAAATGTGTGTGTGAAGTGGATATTAGTAGGGTAAATCGTGGCAATACATATTCATGATGTATTTGTGAAACACTGAATATTCATGATACATCAATATTTATGCTCCTACAGTTTTAGGATACAGTGGGTTAGGTACACTCAAGGCCACAGTCTGTGAACACACATCTTTGATTACGAGTTGTTCTTTGAATCTAATAGCTTAGCAATCACAGGCGCAAGTTTCTCCTTGTATATCTTAATAACAATTATGGGACTGTGTCCTGACTCAAGGATCTTTCTTTCTTACATATTGTTTTGTTTACTAATATTCAAGAACAGGATATAACCAGTTGTCAAAGCAACATCAACTAAGTTTACCCAAGCCTACACTAGGTACCTCATTTCCTTGGGAAAAATGCAGCCAAGCGCTGCTTTTTAATAGGAAGGATATGTATCTCCTGTGAGTTCATTTTCTTTAATTTGATGCCCCTGTTTTTCAGAGGTTTTTTCAGAGGGTCGTTGCCGTCTCGCTGCTCGGCTTGGGTCTTGGCGTCGTAACACTGCTGTAGCATGGCCTCCTGAGCACTGTCTCGTTTGAAAGAAAAGTTCTTGGTGGACACCCCAGATAGGCCCTTGATCTTCCCACAGAATATAGCAGGAACAGCATCTTTGACTGCTACAATGACCTTGGCTGTCTGGGACGTGCTGACAATTTCTATGTTGCTTCCACCACACTTGGGGTCGCAGCCAGGTCTGTTACTGTTGGGGTCCACCAGCCACTTGTGCTGTTTGCTAAACTCAAATGAAGTCACTTTCTGAAAACCCTCGTTCAGCCGTGCAGCACTGTACGATTCATCCCCAGAGCGAGTTGGGCGCTCTACCAAAGATATGAGAGGGTCTTTGCTGGTGTCCGAGTGAGACATGGGTACACCCTGTTTCCTGACACGACTCATCGAGAGATCCAGGACACTGTCTTGCTGGTAAGGAATTTCCTGTTTTGTTGGCAAAGGCAGGGCTTTGATGGAGAGATCGAGTGCTTCCCCATCATTGGGTGGTAGCATTGTAGAGACTGCTAGCTGGCTTATGTGGGTAACAACACTGGTTTGCAGGTGCTGGGGACTCAAAGCTTCTTTAGCAGTTTGGGTGCTTTTGGTCAAAGTGCAGACCGATTTAGGTGAGTCTGTGAATCCCTTAGATTCTGTGCTCTGTGGGACGGGAATGGGGATGGGGATGGGAATAGGAATGGGAACTGGAAGGGGAACGATGACAGGATAGGGGACGAGGAGGGTCGGGGGGGGCACCAGCGGGGACAGGGGGGAACTATACGCCTGACTAGGCAGTGGTGGGAAAAAGTTTGAAGAGAAATTGTCTGTGGGAGCTGAGCTGGCTGAATGGCAAACTGACGGACCCAAGTTGCTCTGAGAGGGGAACAGATCCTGGAGAATGGTGGCAAAGCCTGGATTCTGGAATAAAGGCAGGATCCCAGGCTCTTGTGTTTGGCTAGATGACTTCTGGTCCAGTGGGGGTGCATGGCTGAAAGAGAGGGAAGAGTTCTGACACAAGACATTGTTTTGTAAGGATATGGTGGGACAAGAAGGGCCCTGAGACAACATGGGAGAGTTTAAATGCTGAAACACATGCTGCTCCAGAACAAGTGGCAGTGGAATGGGCCCTTGGCTAGTCATGACATAAGGAGTGTTGCCAGCAGGGTTCATTTGAGGAGTGGCGCTTCCTGCTACCTGTAGGTGAATGGGCAGCATCACTGGACTTTCTCCAAGGCAGATGGGTTGGAGGACAGTAGCAGCCACTTTCAGAGCCACCCCACTGGGAGATTCAACTGAAGGGGTCACCATGGGAGGAGCTGGCACCGTCACAAGCGGGGACAGGGGTTTCTTCATCATGCCTGTGGGGTTAATGTTCCAGGCCTCGGCTGTGATGAGCTGGGTCATTCCGTTTTCAAGCTTGCCACTGGCGGGGCTAACTGCAGTCGGGGAGCTGGCCATGTCCAGGGGCAGGCTGGCCTGAGCATCCTTGTAGAGATCCTCCATTTGACGGGATGTTCCTTCCTTTCCGACACTGAGCTTTCACCAATCCGCTTTAGTTCGCAATCATTTAGCTCTCATGGTCTCCAGTCTGGCTTTAGAGGCTGGAAAAAAAGAGAAGATGGAATCCATCAGCAATTATCCCACTGTGCTCTGATATACTGTAGTCTCTAGTGTGTCATTTTGCATCAAGACTAGTTACTGTGGCATTAAATGTTTGATGGTAAATGGTTAAGGCTTCTGGCACTTGAGTATCTCCCATAGAATTTATAAGCAATAAATATATGTACAGTTCTGCAAGACAGTTGCTGCACAATTGTCAGAGGATGGTGCGGGTGTAAAAAAATAAACAGGCACATAATTTAGTGCCCAACACATGCATCCTAGTTATATCCTACAATCATGCAAGCTTTTTTACAGATTACATTACCTGCTGCTGCAAATTAATGAATACTAACCTAGAAAATGCTATCACTGCGTCCAACAAAGAAAAGCACCACGAATCCTGGCACCATATAAATAGCCTCCCTTTTTGGCAGATAGCTGCTATTAAAAATAGTTAAAGAATAAAAGCCCTTCTACAGCCAAGCACTCTGACGTTGTAGCAAATGTGACTCAAATGAAGTAGTTACTATTTTGAGGATTCTCTTCTCACTGATGAATACCAGGAAAGATTAGGGTGCTTGTAAATGGTGGATCACAATAAAGTCATGCTGCATTTTTTTTTAATCAATAATTTACATTTTCTAGTTAAAAAGCAATTACAAAACAATAACTATATACATATCAGAGCTCATTATTATAACATAAAGAGATAAAATAGTTAAAAATACATACATAAATATTTTCAAGTGAGCAAGTCTCAGTGGTGAAACCCTATTTGACTCTAAAAGCTCAGCCAGCGAGATGGAGGCCAAACTCCAAGCCTCCACTCCTGCTAGTCAAGCCCCATCCATCCTTACCATAGTCCGCTCCAAATACTTTGCCATTTTGTGTAGCATAAACAGAAATACGATATGTTACAAAATGGAGTAATCACAAGAACTGTCTGCAGAGCTCAGTGGCTGTGATCAAGCCAGGCTATTGAACCCCCAGTAAAACAATGGGGAGTCAAAACAGATTGTTTAAACAACTGTAATCACAGACATGAAGCAGCACGTCCATTAAAGGAAGTAATAGATATTCACAGTAATGGATATTCATTGTTGGGTACTTCCAGCCCAGTTGGAAACAGACCAGAAGCATCAGAACAGCATCCTTCCACTGCACATTAGGGTAGCAGCTTTGGGGGAAAGAATACTACTTTAATCTCTGGCATGTAAACACAACTGATTCATGTCAGTGAAAACCTTTTCTAGTGTGCACGCCCAAAGACATCTGGCTGGCTGTCCTCAAACCTGGCTCCAGTTCTCATGCTCCTTGTTCAAAACATGGCACTACATTCTACTCCTTGTCCAGTTTCCTACAACAGTCACCACAGCAACATGCTACAGTGTATCTCTCAAAGTGACAAGCTTTGTGTCTGGAATTGTCAAATAGACAATTGAGCACTGTGTTAAGACCCGCTGAAATCAGGAATTGAACACACTATAAAAAGCAAAGTTGTCCTAAGTAGCAACTGTGTGCAGAACGTGCAGTCTCAATGTATGGGCAAATCTTCACAACACAGAGAGAGAATGTCGGCAGCAACTGCATGTTGCATGATTGCCTTTAACAAATGACAGCACTCCGCTTTAGTAAGGAAGCACTATTTTTAGGCTTTTATAGTGCTCTGAAATATTATCTACTTCAGTTTATTTAACGTTTAAACAGGTCCGCAAAATCCTAATTTTATTCCATAACCTATCTGGGAAAAATATGTAAGTTCTCCACGATTTAAGTAGACCCCTCATAATCATGGATGACATGCTTGCTGTTACTATAATTTCATCCATTGAGAGGAAGGGTATATCAGGTATGTAATATTTTCATTAATGCATTACAAAAGAAACAACGTAGTTAGGCTAAATTGGTTTATTGAAACAAAAAGTGTGGTACATAAAGGAAATATTTTGTGGATTGTTATACAGCATGTGGACCTAGTCAGCACATACAAAGATAGGCCATTGGGAGAGAATACATAAACCATGCATTATAACACAGAACCAACATAAACAAAAAAGTGCAGAACACACATAAAGGAATAATGTAGGGCACAGCTCATAGCCAGGACCAGAAGTAGTGGACGAATGAATGTTAACAGATATTAATATAGCAATCTCCTGTGTTGTGAAGCGTGGTTTACGTATTCTCTCGGAGAGTGACCTGCCACTTGCTGTTCTGACTTGCGCTGGTTGCTCTTGCTCTGTGTTACTGCCGCTCGACATGATCGCCACTTCTACATTCAAAATGGAGCCTTGCGGTGATGCAAGCGCATGCTGTCTCTTAAAGGGTTTGTTGCCTGGCCCTGATTGGATAGCAGATTCCCCAACCCACTCAGAATTGATTGGCTGGGCACTGTCACTGCGCCACTAAACACGCTTGTGCTGGGTTTTTATTTTTATCAGAATCGCACTTTTGGAGAAGCCACGCCCTACGCGGCAGACGCGTTTGACTTTAACCACTGCGTCTGCGATTGCACTCATTTCATCAGAATCGAGCCCTTTGTGATGATAAGCACTTTCTTAATATTGGTCTTAATGATCTTAACTTTTAGGCTGAGTACTGGGTATTTCTCAAGTGACGCCCAGTCATTTCGGTATTACCGATTTGTACATAGAAAAAGGTGGAAAGCGTGGGATTCCTATATATTTTGCTCAGCAGCTTCAGATTCACTGCAGTCATTTTGATTGTGCAAACACCAGAACGATCATAGCCAACTCCCCTCCTTAGAATACTGTAATATTCATAGCTCCCACAGCTCCCTTTAACTAGGAATGACTCTGCAGATACAGAATTGATAACACTGCAGCAGGGTGTGGTAAAACTACCTCACAGGGGTAATGGATTACAGTCCAATCAGGGTCGTGGCACAGAAGTGTACCACTATTGCAGTACTTGGATATGCCTTACCAAGCGCACTGAAAACCAAGGCTGAACTGAAGAACACAAAAAAGGAAAATGAAAAAAAAAACATTGAGCAAACACCATTGCCGTGTGAACAATCCCCATGGAAACACTTACATATTTAGGCCCCGGTTGCCATGGAGTTGATGAAAATGTATCAAAATTAAAGGGCTCAACTTGGCCTGGTTTCTTCTAATTACTGGAATTAGAATTCAGGGCTACAAGTCTTCAGTTCTAATTTACATCCGGGTTTTTTGTTTTTTCTCCCAGCTCTGCCTGCATTCAGTCCGAAGGTTAAAGTGATGCTATTAAGCCATATCTGTATGTAGTCGCTTAAAGAAAATGTTTAATTGGAGAATAACATGCTGTGTTGGACAGTAATAGCTCCAACATTGGAGGCTGACCTATTTACCTCTGGCTTCGTTCCTAAACAAATGGTTTATAAAATCTGTCTAAGGAAGTTGGAGGTAAACATTAAATGATCTAATCATTCACAACACAAATGGAGCGGGGACTCAGAAGCAGTGAAAATATTGCATACAAGCTGATTCCTACAAAACTGACCATTTCTATGACCAGACCAAAAATACTTGCATTAGCAAACACACAATGAGATGTGACGTGGCAGGGTACTGATTATTTATTGAGAAACCTTAAAAAATAAAACTAATTAAATTAATAACACAGTACAGGGTTGACAGTTTCTCACTAGCATTTTGAGGATGGACTTTGCAGGCTTTTACACACAATAGGAACTTAGACCAATGCTCAACACTGCAGTGTGCATAACAGAAGAACAGAAGGAAATTGTGCCATGGTTGGGCATTTTTTTCCCACAATTATACTGTCATGAATATAAATTCAGAAAGACAAAAAAGAAGTAAGAACCTGTAAACATTTTAAGGTGACAGGATTTGCTAAGGTGGCTGAGAACAGGCAGAGCATTAAGCCTGTCTATGATAATGGACCTATAATTGTATAGCCTAGTTCACAAGACAACTGCATTCAAGTAATTTTAGGTCCATTATAAGCTCAAGTCAGCCATTTAATCAATGGACAGGGGTCAAATTAAAATAACAGGGCATTACATTGTGCTGCCAAAAGGTAGAACCAATGACACCAGTGAATTTATTTAGCTCTCTCTTGCGCTTGCAGCTGTAAACTCTCTGCAAGTACAAGAGAGAGCATGGCAGTGGTTGCTAGGAGATCATGGAATGTAAACATATTGTCCTGGGCTGTCATGCCTTCATATTTTGGGAGCATTGCAAGGCCCATTTTTTTTTATAGAAAAAATTCCCATTTAAATATTATTCTCTGTTGTGCCTTGTGATCGTTTTTTCCAACAATTTGTGGTTAGCATTTGCACTCATGGTCTATGTTATTAAGTCTGCATTTCACAATTTTTTTTTTAACCTCAGACCATTTATTTGAAAGCCAGTATGGAAAATTAAAATGAAATTCAAAATTATAACTGAAAGTACACAGAAACATAATTCATAAAGTGTATTAAAAATAATGAACGCTTGATCCTATAATAGCCTAAGCAAAAGCATTTGACTGTCCCACTTTTTTTGTGTTTGTGACCAAGAAAAAAGTTCCTGACACGTTGCAGTTTTACTAATGCTCAGACCACCTCAAGCTTAGTTTACCAGACCAAACAATACATTTATGTTTTATCAACTGGCTTTTAAAACAGTCAACCTAAAAAGACCTTGAGATTGGTGATGTTTATCTGCTCTCAGACTCAGCTAGGTAAAACACCCCAGCCACAACTGTAAAAAACCAAAGCTATCAATATCATGAAAGATTAGCAGTATGGCAGCAGTGTGGAGTAGTGGTTAGGGCTCTGGACTCTTGACCGGAGGGTTGTGGGTTCAATCCCCAGTGGGGGACACTGCTGTTATACCCTTGAGCAAGGTACTTTACCTAGATTGCTCCAGTAAAAACCCAACTGTATAAATGGGTAATTGTATGTAAAATAATGTGATATCTGTATAATGTGAAATAATGTATAACGTGATATCTTGTAACAATTGTAAGTCGCCCTGGATAAGGGCGTCTGCTAAGAAATAAATAATAATAAGATTAGACCACAATAAAAAAAATGTCAGGACAGGTTTAACCATATATGTCCAAATTCTGATAGTCTTCATCCCAATAATTGTGCTTGGTTAGTAAAATACATATTTTGTTAGTTGGGTCTGGAAAATCAATTATATAAAAGATGATTGGAGAACAGGGTAAATGCATGTTCTTTAATACATTAAACTTCCACCTGTAAAGATAGCACAGTGCCATGGTGCTGCACTCATATTGTGGAGTTCTCTCTGAGTTGGCATGAGGGCAGAGCTAGAAGCCATTTGGAACCTGAGATTGTACCTCTCGCTGCTACCAGGAGCTGCTGTCAGCTTGGGTCCGGGAGTAACATACTCTCTCATTTTAACACTGAGAGAGTAAAATATATTATCAGGCGGTAAAAATGCAACATTACCTTAAAGTCATGAGTAACCTCAATAAATACAATATGTACAATCTTTAATGGTAAAGGAGTAGGCATTAAAAAGAGCCTTCCATTTTAACTGCAATGTTAAAAAAACTTAGTATTAAAATAAAATCAGAGACAACAGCTATTCTTATTCACTTTATTGAACACAGCCAATATGACTTACATATGAAGATAAGCACAGAAACAGAACATATATATGAAGATAAGCACATAAACAGAACTTACATTTTAACATTACATTCTTGAACTCAGTAAACATGTTAAAACTTCAATATAAAGCCATACAGATAATAAAATAATGAAATGCATTACTAAGTTATAAAACAGTTTGTTTAATATTATAGGCACCTTTTTTTAGCGCTTGCCTCTGACGACGGTTCCAGTTGGATTTGTAGCTGGACTGGGGTGTTTACGCTTCAACCTGTGTAGCTTCGAATTTTTCTTATTCTTACTGTGATTGGATGCAAAGACAACAGGGCTAGCCAGAGATTGGATAATGTTTGTTGGGTTGGTTTTTCTTGTATTCAGTTTCCTACTAACTGAAGACATTGTATTCTGGGAGATGTAGTTGTTAGTAGAAGTTTTAAGGGAGGCAGACAAGCTGTGCAGCAAAATTACTATGTGTATTTTTACACATTACATTTAAATTTAGTGTGTATTTCTGATTTTTTTTAATGTGTAAAAACAGCAGGTATGCAGCTTATCAGGACATTGGTAGTAGCACAGAACTGCCAAATGTATCTGGGCTATGGCATATTATTTAATCTGTGAAGACCTATCACTGTTTTGTAATGCAGGCACGATAATAATGAAGTATTTTTGTACATTTGACCCATTTAGGCTTGCTCTCCAATTCAACACATCACTAACTATGAGGATGAAAGTTCAAACAGACACAGGCCATTGCACTCATAGCACTAGTCATGTCGTGCATTTTGAGTAGCGATCTGAAAAACACAATTATAAAATGACAAAGAAATAGACAGATCCTTGTGATACTATTCTTGTGAGTAACTGTGTAGTCGTGAGTGACATCCCATTTACACAAAAGTGGTGTCTGTGTTTCTTATTTTCACCTCAATAGTGTCTAAGCATGTTGTTGGTTGCAAAGCATGTCAGCCATTGGTGGAAGCAGTTGGTTGTTTACGGCCTTTAGGGACTGGAGAGAATTTCATTCTCCAGTTGAAATAAGCTATTGTAGGAAGTAAATTACCAGAAAGTAAGGAAGTAGGAAGTAAACTACCTGAAAGTAAGGAAGTAGGAAGTAAACTACCTGAAAGTAAGACATGTTGCCAACTGAGAGCTTTCTTTAACCTAGTACGATAACAGATTTCAAACAGCTCACAGTACATTTGCTATTACAGTGTGATTATTTAAAAATATTGAATTAGCTGTAAACCCACGCAATACCTCATCTGCAACATCACTGCACTCATAACCTTCTCCTTGGTATCTGTAAGTATTTTACACCATGCTTTTCTAGTCCAACATCAATAAATAGCAAACATCTGGTTTTGTTTTGACCCTCTTTGCTTAATGTTTTAGGTAGTCATTTGTATCGGTCTCTTCTACCACATTTCTGCCAGTACGTCAGGGCTGTAATTGATTATATTCATATTGGTTTCCAGATCAATGGCAAGCTTTCCTGGTTGGACCCGACTGATGGGAAAGCTTCCAAAAGCTGATATATATTATAGGCAAACCCAATAAAGAGATGTATTCACAGCACAAATCCTTTGGATTTTTTTTTCTGGCTGCATCCCACTAATTCAGCCGATTGTATTTTTAGAGGCTGCTAGTAGGAGGTGTCTGCCTGCAGGGAATTAATGCAGGATGAGATCAGGATTCCAGATGCATGCTGTGATGTCACCACACACACATTTCCATCTTTCCAGAGCACTGAATTCACTCCATTACTGAACTGACAGCTATATATTTGGCAGAACTTTTTTACAAAAATAGTTCTTTTTACAGGACTACCATTGTACATTCCATAAAGAAATCCTGGCCTAGCTGTCTGTGCCTGCTGTTATTCAACTAACCTACATAGCGAGACAGATATTTGCCTATTGTTGTACATGGTGACAAACTACTGTAAATCAAACTTTGTTCAAAGCTTTTTTGAGATGTGCATAATTAAGTTTTTTATTTGTATCATGCAATACATGCTGATAGTTTAGTAAGGAAATGGAGGTTATAACTAGAGCCTCTGATTTCAGTTTTAACCGATAAAAACCGATAGAACACCCCCCAATACAAAAAAATGTACACAATAAACACAGAAAAAACACCAGAAATGGTTACTCAATTCACGTTGACTTCACCCCTTTCCATTTAAAAAAAAAAAAAAAAAAAAAACCTTTACCAGTGCAGTTGGGCAATGTCCCTTCCTGACTTTCTCGCATTGATTCATTCTGAATACCCACCCCAACTACTTAATGGCAGCAAATTCCCTACATTTCTATTGGAGACCGCTTGTGAGATTTAAAACAAGATTACAATTAGAAGGCTTGTTCACAGGATTTAACAGTTAGATAAGGAGATTTTAAAACATAATTGTAAATTGTGACGAAATGTAAATAAATGCCTGGACACACAGAAACCCTAGAATATGCCCATGACCACAAGGATTTTGTAGTGGAAGACAGCAAAGGAAAGAAGGTACAACTTAAGTGTGCAAGCACTGTCGAGTTACTATAGATATTGTGACAGAAAACGCCCAAGCACCGGAAAAAGAAATCAATAAAAACCGAAAGACAGAAGCCCTAGTTATAGAACAGTAAAGTAAAAAAAAAAAAATGTAATTAAAATTACTGTCAATGCATCATTGCACCTTCTGCAATAAATTATCATTCTTTGTCACTGATTGATAATCAAGAGTCTTGACAAAAATAACAAAATATCATCTCGGTAACCAATTGATACCATCTTCCAATCTCCCATGTAGCCTGTTGTTCCTATAGCAACAATGTTAAAGTGTTACAGAACACCCTGCACAGTTTATGAGAAACGCATTAGGTTACCTTTGCTGTGTTCAGCGTTGTCTGTATTGCAGATTTATATTTTTAAACATACTGTAGACTCTATTACATTTTGTAATCACACATCGTAGGTCATAAATCAACTGGGCCAGACATTCCTCAACATTTACTCAGGAGTTTTTGCAGGAGAAAAAAAAGAAATTCTTATAAGGATTGCTGTGTATCCAAATAACTGTCCCTCCTGCTACAATGCTGGTTTTCTGTTCCCACAATATGCTACTCATTTCAATCTGAGTGCCAGCAATGTTGCAGGAGGGAGCAAGAACTGAACACACTGCAATGCTTAGAAGACAAATATTTTCCCCTTCACATTTTAAAGTAATTGTAGTGAAGAAAATAATTCTATAAATCTTAGCCATTTTTCACTTCCACTACATGTGTCAAATGTGCTGTTTTAAAAGAAACTCCTGTTATAGCACATATGTATTTTAATTTGAAAACATGGCATCTGGTGCTACTTTAGGTTACAGGAAACTTTTCTATGCCTTTTCCTTGGGTTATCTGTTTGCACTTGTACTCCCTGGGTCATTTCACCTCAGCAGTTTCTTCTAGGCAAAAGCATGTTACCGGCTCAAAGCATGTCAGTCAATAGGGGAAGCAGCTGATTGGTTATTGACAGGAAGAAGCCAGTGAAGGGGTGGGGACAATTTCACTTTCGAGGTGAAATGACCCAGGACAGTCAAAAAGCATGGCTTCCAAACAGAATTTTCTTTAACTTAGTGTAGTACCAGAGATCATGTTCTGAAATTAAAATAAATGTTTGTCATAACATGTGTTTCTTTCACTGCACATTTGAGACCTATAAAAAATGAATAGATTTGCATAGAGGAGAAATCTCAACAAACTATTTTATTACAGTAGCTACAATTACTTTAAACACCTTGCTGAATTAAAAACCTCTTACAAAAACCTAAACCTGCCAGGATAATTTAAGACAACCTCTTCTTCAGCTCAGTGCCCTCATATTCATGCATAAACTCAACCCTTCCACTAAGCAGACTTAATCGTCACAGGTTTACATTTTAGTTCCGTGTTGTGACTTGGCATTCGATTTCATGCTCAAGTGATTTTCTTTCAAAAGCTGACAAAACTGTAATACGGTACGATCAGCCTTGGGTTGGCAGATCAACAGGGAGCTGCCATTCGTATCATACCTCACCTCTACATTCAATCCCTGCCTCTGCCGGTACAGTACAGTGCTTACAGAATTCCTCTTAACAGCATGGTGTGTACCGTGCCTGTTAAAGGGAGTCTAGGTTGGACCTAAAACATCAGAACCCCATCACAGGGACATGGTATGGATGATGTCACAGATAATCAATTTGATTCTGGATCATGAAATCACTGTTGGACTTCAAATTGATCTTCTGTAGCAGGGGGCCTTACATGCAGACGTGGATTTAATTCCATAACTTTATTGCTGGTACTCAAACTCCCCAGCCTCCTAAGGGGGAGGGCAGCTATCCTGTCCCCGTTGCTATGGCTTCCCTACAGTCAGCCTCTCCACTATCAGCAAACAAAATTATGGGCAGAGGTACCTCGAAGGGCGATGCCAAGGGTCAAAGATGTAATGAACATATGTATAATGTAGTATTGTTTTTATAAATATTGTCCTTTCTTTCGCATGGGTTTTCCTGACTGAAATTACATTAATCCCAACATCATAAAAACCAATGGCATGTCATAATCACAGGCCCATTTCTCTTATGCCATGCGACTGTGAAATTAGACAAACTATAACATAATTAGGGCTTCTAGTTTGTGGTTTTTATTTTCCATCTCTCTCCCTCCCTCTAAACCTTAATTAACAGTTGTTAAGCCTTAACTGAATACCAAATTGTTTAAATTAATGACGCACTACTAAAACTAACGCAGTGGAAATGAATAAGATGAATTTGGCGATTAGAGACAGAACCAAATGCAGGTTCAAATAGGATCAGGTGAGAAATCAATGCATGTAATTTGTTAACTCAATAAATATGTGAGGGTAAAAAGAAACAACTTCCTTAATTAGTGTTTGTCAGTACTATAACACAAAATATTTTTGTACAGCACCTGTCAATGATCCAAAAGCACTGTACATTCTGTAGCATTAAAATATAACACAATGGAGGTAAATTGCTTTACAGTACTTCATCTGTGAGTATTCCCACTGGCACATTTTTAGTCCATTCGGTCTACCAAAGACTTACCTTCTGACCCTGGCCATAAGTGTTTTAAATTGCTGAATGAAAGGAACAACATACAGTGCTACCCCTTTATAATGCGGTTGTCGGGGTCCATAATTGGAGACCATGTTATTTGTGTTTTGCCTTATAACAAATATTGGCTTTTTTGTTCCCGAATTGATTTACAATGGCTATATTAATATTGTAGCGTACCGTGGAAAATGAAGGAAGGAGACACATAATTTGCATGTACTCAAATCCATGGTTTATTGGGACGATTATTCCTGGCCCTTGTCAGCCTGGGCCACAACAGTCTTGCACATTCACACAGCAGCTTGTGTGACTCAGCTGTCAGCTCTGTCCGGGTTGATGTGGGCTTTCATGTCCCCGCCTACCCAGATGTCAATACTAGGTCATTACAATATATACAGTATAATAGAAACGGCTATTCCACCAGTTTAAAGTTTACACCACTCTTATTTAAATTGTATATTTTTTATAACAAATGGTGTAAACTGTAAATCAATAACACAGAATCCAAGGACATTTATACACACTTGTATTGTTTCATACTTGTTTTGTAACATTAACGGACAGTTTGTTTTTACTTTTAGAAAAAAAAATAGAGTGCAAGCACGGGAGCATTATAAGTACTATATGTCCCAGTTTCAACTTAATAACAACAATAATACCCAATGTGAGTCAAATTGAATTATGGGGGAAATGGGAGCCGGTACCTTGCCATGTTATAACCGATTCTGCACTATAACAACGGGCCGCGTTATAACGGGGTAGTTCTGAAGATTCATTACAACCATAATTCAATTCTTTAAATCTAATGAACCCAAACATTCAATTCTTTAATAAAATAGAAAGCAGGGACTAATTAGCTCATTGAACCGGAGTTGGCATGTCAACATGGCTGCTGTTCCAGTAATGGTCAGCCAAGCCACTGTTTAAAACATCATTTTCAGATTAAATCGTATTGTGATTTACATGGAGTGACAAGAATCCAGGAAGTTAAAGGACTAATTGCTAACCTTATTGGTACTTAAGCCTATTAATGAAGATACAAGTGAGAGTGACTGATCTAATTCTATTAGCCCATTGCCCCCAAAGGAACGTTCATGAAGAAACTGTTACCAAGGAACCAGTTTCTAACCCTTCAAGGAACAGCTACGCTTACAGTAGTAAAATTTACCACCAGCCTCTACAAACTGTACATGCTGAAATGACCACGAAAGAAATCTCACATACCTGAAAAACCTTGTTTCTTTTTTTTGTTTGTTTGTTTTTTTTAATTGCACAATTCATTAATTCCTACTGTAACAATGCACATCTTTAATATTCTTTACAAAACGTAACACTTCTAATCTAAGCTAGCTAACCATTGATCTCCTACCGTTTACAGTAAGTGTGACATATGTACATGGGGAAAGACAGACGGACAGGCAGCTCCTTATATCCCCATATTCTAGTACTCTCAGTAACCCATATAAAAGAATGTCTTGAACAAGTTTGCTCATGGAGAAGCAGTTCTCTGGATGCAGTTCTATAGTGTGACACACATAAGAATACACCTCCAGTGGGTGGTCATAAATAAGATACTGTGGCAGGCTGACACAGAAAGAAGCTGGGGCTGCGCTGCCAGGGAGCTGAATAGGTGTGCTGCATCTTATACAAACCCTACTTGACCCTTCCATATCATCCTCCCAGCTCTGACTGCCTGGAAGTCCATAACTGTCTTGCATTAACATTCTTCTTCTTCAACCATTTTTTGTCCATTACTAAATTGATGACTACAGCACAGATGTACTGCAGTCACCAGATCTAATGTAAAAGTGCACAGTCTTCATTAACCTAATGCACTGCCTGTGGGATGTGTATTATCAGCTTGTACAACAAATTGATTTTAATGTTTCAACAAAGCAATATGTCAGCGCTGCTCTGTTTTAGTTCCTTGCTTTCAGCTTGTCTTTATTTAATATTGTTGTTTTTATTACATTCTGTATACAAGGCAGGTTCTGTTACAAGTAGCAGTCTGAGACACAAATGCTCCGCAACCACTTCTGTGCCCCTTTAAGCAATACAAGCAAAAAGCCAAAAGATCTGCAACAGAAGATTAAATCAACAGTGTTAATAAGAAGAAATCTCATTTAAAACCTTAGTTTGTACTCCTTTAAGCCTTCCCTTATAATCGTATAGCAATCTATAGCAATGTACTGTATATGCATATGGCATAGAAAACTAAAGAATGCAAGTTTAGTAACTAATATAAATCCTATCAGCATACAGACAGCATTCCACATATTCCTGTAGAATATGGAGAGGCCTATATTTCTATAGAACTTTTCATATTGGTACAGAAATCTGCTGACTATAGAAATCTATTGATGATAGAAATGATATATATTCTATCGTCAAAAGATTTCTGTAGTTCTGCAGTTTTTAGACGTTGCCTAAATCAGACGATTGAATGTACTCTGTATTCTGATCCAATTATAAAATAGATTCCTTGCAGTTGCGGGAGAGTGGTCAGTTCAGTGCCTGGTGCACTGTATTGGCTGTCAAGATTGGTTTTTAGTAAAGCACAGCAGCTGATAAAGAAGAGTACAAAACATGTGCAGCAGTCTTCCTTTCTACACCCAATCCAAATCAAACAATCCAATTCCCACTCTAATCTACAAACGAATTTAGACTTGCAGTACACTCGGACAGACTGGGGCCAACAAAAACATAATCAGATCCGGAGGAAGCTTTTATTTCATGGTGCAAACTGTATAGCTGCAGCACAGTGACCACAGGCAGAAATAAAACACACCGGTTTTTATGTCTTATTATACTGTTCCTGTGTTTATTTAGAAAATACCTTAAATTCAGTCTAAAATAGCAAAACAAATGCCCATGCATATAGTAGTGTAATCATTATTGGACATAATCCCTATAATATGGCGTTCAATAACTGCATGTACCGTTACGTTACTGTGATCAACATGTACTGTATGTGGTGCAATTATTCATTTAATTTCAAATGTTTGTAAAACTTTAGGCTTTGTTAGCCCAACCAGTCCAAAAGTGTTTCATCACTTCCCAAGGTACATCTACAAACCCCATTGCCAGGGGTATACAGTATTAATCCCCCCAAGCAGGATAATTCTACAAGCATCTAATGGATAAAACTGGTCTAAATACCTTATAAGACACAATAATCTGTGACAGGGTGGAGGACCCTGTCCCTCTGACCCACTGGTACAACCACTCCACTTATCTGTAGATGCCAAGAGCTGCTGTTCCTGCAGATTATCTCTTTTGTTTTTCTGAAAGCTTTAGTGGGTTTAATTGGGTAAACAAGCCCAATTCTACATGTGCACAAGGCAGGTAAGAGTCCTACGCTGTTCTAAGTCCAATCACTGAAGTACTGAAGCCATATTTAAAGGGGAAGTAATGGTTTTGCTTTGATGACCACGCTGATTTAAATACAGACCTTGCTTTGAAACTTGTAGTTGCAAATTTGATTTGTTCTATGGTGCAGACACTCATCCTTCCACATAACCCTTCTGATATTTCTTTTTAGGTCTCTCTCCTCCTTAAGCAGCTACAGCACTAGAGTGAAACACAAGGTCCATGACAGTAGAGCGTGACACTGCAAGATGTTTAGACAGTTAACCAGGGACTTTTCATGGGTCAATGTGACTGTAGAGCTACAGGAGCAATCCCAAAGTTCATTAAAGACATGTGGATAAATATAACAAATACCTAATACACAGTTGAAGACAGCAGCAGTACATAGTTTGAATATTATACGTCGCAGGGTGTGATGTGCTGTCATAAACACTGCATGTCTATTTACAATCTTTATTTAAAACTGTCTTGGTGAAATGCAGGGGCGGTTTCTGTGAGCATTATTGTTATATCATACCCATGCAAAATAGCTACATAAAGGTCAACGCATAAGCAGGACTTCATTGCAATCATGTACTGTTGTGTGTACTGAAATCATATTAACTAGAGTATGGCACATTATCTCTCATTCTGAAAGGGATAAATCAATGGATTCGCTGCAAAATCATGACCTGTGCAAATAGGGCTAATCTTTTAAACTACGTGCCTTGATTTCGGGATCTGATCACATCCCTCCATGATATATTTGTAATGTCCACGTACCAAAACGTATCAGAAAGCATTTTGGGATATTGGAGGATGCACCAAAAATGTAGTTCAGTATTACAGTGCCCACACTTCTGACAAACCGCTCTACCTGATGCGATCTAATTTAGAACTGGACTTGAGACTAACCCGATCCCGGTTCTCGAGTCCGGTATTAAACGCTGCGTAGTGTAGACACTAACCTTATTTAGCACTAATACGATTTAAAGGCATAGTGTGGACAGAGCCTTAGTGTGCCATCTTCATCAGTTTTCACAGTTAACACATAGATCTTGATCATCCTTTATTTAAAGTCAAGGGTCTATTTTAATGATTGAAACCGAGGTGTATCTAAATACTACTGCCCTATTATTAATATATTATTCCCTTTCAGTTTCCTCCTCTCTCCCACCTCCGTAATAACATCCCTACATTAAAACAACAGTGGAAAGTGGTCTGCGTTAGGGTTTTAGGGTAGCAGCCAACTACTGTAGGTATTAACACTACTGCTGAAAAAAACAAACAATTCAGCCCCCTTACCTTTTTATCATGTTTGCAATCATACTCAGTGGTCCTTATTGCAAAAACTCTCTACTATACTATACTGTACTGTGTTTTTAAATGTTTAGTCTGTGGTTAAGGTGGCTTGACAGTAGCTGAGCAGCTGCTCTTCAATTCTTATTGCCAGCCATAGATATATGGTGACACAGATTAGATCAACCAAATTGTCCTTATGTTAGTAAGTGCTAGTGCCTTCTAGTAAACACCTTTTCTGGGTTAGCAATGCAAAAGCAATACAAAAACCTGATCTGCAGTTGGTGCTCACTAGGTGGTACTGGTGTACTGAAATAAAGACAGTGATCTAGCCTAAATCTTCTATGTCTATGGCAACTAGAACTAAAAAACTTATTTTGAACTCAGGCCAAAGCATCTTACACAGACTTATCGAAACAAGTAAAAGCATAAGAACTACTCCAGGGGTGTGGAATTCATATTGTCCAACGACCGGGATAACAAAAGTTGCCATTTACATATTTTTTTTTATTTGAACGCTACTTTGAACTGTATTAAAATGATTATGCTTTTTAACTAGATTTGAATAGAAGCAATATAAGTTATTTACTGGACATGCACAACTAGTCGACTGTGAAACTATTAAAATGTGAAGATTGACAAATATGTTTAAATGATAAAAACAAGATTAGATATAAGATTAGGCTATCTGTACAATATTTTATTATTATTTTTCAGACTGTAAATCTCATGGCATGTGTTTATTTATTTATTTTTCAGTTACGAGTAGTGAAGGGAACGAATGTACTTTTTGGTAGAAAAACAGGAATACACAAGGAAAATCAGAATTCCACAAAGCAGCAGTGATATTTGGCAAGGATTTCGTATCTGTGATGCAACAAACTAAAACACCTGTACATCAGCAGTTGAATTCGGACTAGAGAAAAAGTGGAAAAAAACAGGCAGAATCTTTTAACATTTTCATATTGTAATAACTCCAAGTATTGCTTGTTATAGTTTTACTCTTAGTATGTTACTTAACTTAAATTTACTTGCAAATGTGTTCCACTGAAAAAAATATTTCCTTAAACATATGTTATAAATGTGTTGAGGTGGGGAGGGATCACAGAGACTTGGTGTATCTTGAAGAATGTAGTAAACCAGTCAAGCTGCAAGCCTAGATCTGCCCCTGTATATATATATATATATATATATATATATATATATATATATATATATATATATATATATATATATATATTATACAAACGTGCTCAAATTTGTTGGTACCCTTACAGCTCATTGAAATAATGCTTCATTCCTCCTGAAAAGTGATGAAATTAAAAGCTATTTTATCATGTATACTTGCATGCCTTTGGTATGTCATAGAATAAAGCAAAGAAGCTGTGAAAAGAGATGAATTATTGCTTATTCTACAAAGATATTCTAAAATGGCCTGGACACATTTGTTGGTACCCCTTAGAAAAGATAATAAATAATTGGATTATAGTGATATTTCAAACTAATTAGTTTCTTTAATTAGTATCACACATGTCTCCAATCTTGTAATCAGTCATTCAGCCTATTTAAATGGAGAAAAGTAGTCACTGTGCTGTTTGGTATCATTGTGTGCACCACACTGAACATGGACCAGAGAAAGCAAAGGAGAGAGTTGTCTGAGGAGATCAGAAAGAAAATAATAGACAAGCATGGTAAAGGTAAAGGCTACAAGACCATCTCCAAGCAGCTTGATGTTCCTGTGACAACAGTTGCAAATATTATTAAGAAGTTTAAGGTCCATGGAACTGTAGCCAACCTCCCTGGGCGCGGCCGCAAGAGGAAAATCGACCCCAGAGTGAACAGAAGGATAGTGCGAATGGTAGAAAAAGAACCAAGGATAACTGCCAAAGAGATACAAGCTGAACTCCAAGGTGAAGGTACGTCAGTTTCTGATCGCACCATCCGTCGCTTTTTGAGCGAAAGTGGGCTCCATGGAAGAAGACCCAGGAGGACTCCACTTTTGACAGAAAAACATAAAAAAGCCAGACTGGAATTTGCTAAAATGCATATTGACAAGCCACAATCCTTCTGGGAGAATGTCCTTTGGACAGATGAGTCAAAACTGGAGCTTTTTGGCAAGTCACATCAGCTCTATGTTCACAGATGAAAAATGAAGCTTTCAAAGAAAAGAACACCATACCTACAGTGAAACATGGAGGAGGCTCAGTTATGTTTTGGGGCTGCTTTGCTGCGCCTGGCACAGGGTGCCTTGAATCTGTGCAGGGCACAATGAAATCTCAAGACTATCAAGGCATTCTAGAGCGAAATGTACTGCCCAGTGTCAGAAAGCTCTGTCTCAGTCGCAGGTCATGGGTCCTCCAACAGGATAATGACCCAAAACACACAGCTAAAAGCACCCAAGAATGGATAAAAACAAAACATTGGACTATTCTGAAGTGGCCTTCTATGAGTCCTGATCTGAATCCTATCGAACATCTATGGAAAGAGTTGAAACTTGCAGTCTGGAGAAGGCACCCATCAAACCTGAGACAGCTGGAGCAGTTTGCTCAGGAAGAGTGGGCCAAACTACCTGTTAACAGGTGCAGAAGTCTCATTGAGAGCTACAGAAAACGTTTGATTGCAGTGATTGCCTCTAAAGGTTGTGCAACAAAATATTAGGTTAGCGGTCCCATCATTTTTGTCCATGCCATTTTCATTTGTTTTATTATTTACAATATTATGTTGAATAAAAAATCAAAAGCAAAGTCTGATTTCTATTAAATATGGAATAAACAATGGTGGATGCCAATTACTTTTGTCAGTTTCAAGTTATTTCAGAGAAAATTGTGCATTCTTCGTTTTTTGTGGAGGGGTACCAACAAATTTGAGCACGTCTGTATATATGATAATTAATACTCACATCCGGTTTATCCATTTCGCACTGTAAAAAAAAAAAAAAATTACAACTAGCAACCGACTGAGAATACAGCGAAAAACAGCCTAATCCATGTTTTAGTGTTTTGCCTCATACACTTTATAAATAAATTACATATTTATGTATTGTAATGTTACAAACTTTTCAAAAACACTCTGTGTCTGAGTAATTAGAGTACCTTTTATTATTATTTTTATTATTATTTATTTCTTAGCTGACACCCTTATCCAGGGCGACTTACAATTGTTACAAGATATCACATTATTTTTACATACAATTACCCATTTATACAGTTGGGTTTTTACTGGAGCAAGTACCTTGCTCAAAGGTACAGCAGCAGTGTCCCCCCGTCCTGGGACTGAACCCACAACCCTCTGGTCAAGAGTCTAGAGCCCTAACCACTACTCCACACTGCTGCCCCTTTGTAATGTGTCTGCATAATAACACATTTACCGTAGACATTATGACATATATAATACAAATACAAATTATACAAACAATTGTATCACCATCTTGCAAGATTTGATGCTTCTTAAGTTTGAGGGGTCTAAATTTGAGGAGCATGACCCCAGCACAGCTACTGAATATTGAGGGGTCTGAGTTTGAGGAGCACGACCCCAGCACAGCTATTGAATATTGCGGGGTCTGAGTCTGAGGAGCACGACCCCCCAGCACATCTATTGCATATTGAGGGGTCTGAATTGGAGGAGCACGACCCCAGCACAGCTACTGAATATTAAGGGGTCTGAATTTGAGGAGCATGACCCCAGCACAGCTATTGCATATTGAGGGGTCTGAATTTGAGGAGCATGACCCAAGCACAGCTACTGAATATTGAGGGGTCTGAACTTGAGGAGCACGACCCCAGCACAGCTACTGAATATTGGCTTACTTCTGGTGCTACCAAGCATGTGAGGTGCCATAAGAGACACCTTTCTTTGTAACTCTCTTGGTGCATGAGGTCTGACATAGTCTGAATCTTTTTTTATTTTATTTTTTATTATTATTTTGTTTTTGCCATGAACACAAATTACAAGGGCGCAATTTTGCCAAGTATGTTTGGACTGAATTACTTTTACTTTTTATCTTTAATTTCATGAAGCAAAACTGGATATTAATCACTAATTGACTGATTGTGTTCACTGTTAAATAAAAGCAAAATCCTACAAGTTATATTCTAGTAGATTTTTCAAGAAGTTGTCTTCAAAAATTCCACACCCCTGCCACTCATCAGCAAAAGAAAACAGAATAATTAAAAAAAAAATGTATTACAAAAATAATCTGAAGACTTTCTTTAAAACTAACTGTTAATAGGGTTTACCTTTTTTCAGCGTCTACAGTAATGGCCACACTTCAAACTGGACTACAACTGTGCAACCTTTATTTTTATCATTAGGGTTTCCATACCTTGAAAGGGCTAAGGACCGTTCCAGTCCAGGTTTATATTCCAGTCAGGCACAGAGGTTAGATGAAATAGGAAACACCTGCAATATGTAACTCACACTTTTAAGTAAATGGCTGTCATCCACAACTTCACACACTCAATAATAAACTGGCGGGTACAACTGTGAGACACTTAGACAAATGTTTCGACTAAATTTCCTCATTACACTGATGAAGGCATCAGAAGAAACATTTTTCTCCTTGATAGTTTTACCCAGTAAATGGGCTCTCTCTCAGATGACAGACAATTAATTTACTACGCAAATGGAATGGAATCCCTGACATGTATTCTGTAATATATTAAGCCTTCATCTCCCTGTTGCAAGATGGGCAAAAGCAGATCTAATAGAAGCCAATTAGTTTGATAGATGCTTCTATATCCAAGAGTCATGACTATGGGTTTCTGAAGGTGGACAATATTCAGGAATGGTAATGTATCCATCCAGGACAATTTAAACACTTTGCAGACTCACACACCTCCATGTGAAATCAGTGCTACTCTGGCTGTCCATGTTGGCCCTACAGTACATCCTATTGATGAAATAAATAGCACATTTCCTTTTGTTTCTGTTTTTTACTGTCCATGTACCTTTTTATTATGCTGTGATCTGCCAGTTTGGATCAAGCTTCCTTTTATATTGCTGGCAATACACTGTATGGACCAGATGGGGCTGGCGCTTCCCAATGTAAGGACACTTTTATATAAAAAATGCCAGGAAACTAGAACTGAGCAGCTTCTGAACTCATATTGCAGTTAAAGCACTTAACAGAACACCCTGCAACGTTTACAAGAAACACTTTAACACTTTAAAGTAATTTTTCACCTTCATGAGGCATAATTAATAATGTTAATCTACATTCAGGGGCTGTATGCAGTAAACACAGCCCACACTTTTATATAAATGGATTATCCATACTCAGTTTGTTGGGAAACAGCATCTCTGACGTATATTCTGTAAAAGATATACTGTATAAGTGGCATCTCCCTGTTGAAAATAATCTTCAGTTGTTTAGTCAGTATCAAAACGATCAGGAATATGTAAAAAAAAAAAAAAAAAAAAGCTGTGATATGAACAACACGAAATGCAGCAGACAGTGTAATGTGTTTCACGTAAACACTGCAGGAGGCTCTTTAACACTTTATCACAGATTAAATTATGAGAAAAACAACAATCTGAGTAATTGCAATATGAACCAATGATTGTGAACATCACAAAAGGGCCAGTAAATTAAAGAAATGAAAATGTAATTTGAAGCTGCATACTCTTGAGATGAAAAGCTACAAATGCAGGGGTTTTGCTGCAAACCAGCACAGCTGCCAAAAGCTCAGAACCTATTAGCTGTAGTAAATGTCTTTGTTTTTTCTCTTCTGTGCAGTAATGTCCTGAACAGCTGAATAGGTTTATTGATTAACCTCAATTAGACACTTCTATGACCAAATAAGAAACATGAATGCTCTATTCAGAGACATAACCAGAGTGGATGCAGATGTTTTGAAGACTATACCTTAATACTGTACCATTTAACTACCAGGATCATTTAAAACGAGAATGAAGCCTTGGGTGTTTGATAAACTGTTAACATTTGCTTCTGTGCCATGAATGTTTTATTTATGACCATGTGGTAAATCACATGCCATGGATGCTTGTTTGCTTTAAAAATAGAATCCCCAGAGGTATTGATCTAAACTGTGCTCTTCTAGGATACTGCTGTCTTTATAAAACTTAACAGTACTTGCATTGATTCATAATCATAAATCATTTTTGGTTACTGTCTGATTTTTTAGCGCACTGTTTGATTGCAGCCAAGTAGAGAATATATACAGTAGTGTGGCTCAGTAGCTGTTTCACCCATATGAAAAAAAATATACATTATGTAGAAGGTTATAGCAATTATATATCAAATTACCAGTATATCTCTGAAATATAGCTCAATATGTATATATTATTGTAGTAGTGTCCATTCTACTCCTTTTATCACTAAATATCTTGGTAACCTTAAAAAAAAGGAATGATCAAATCTTATAGTACAAGCAAAGTATTATAATGAGCAAGCTAAGTGCAGAGGTACTCCAAATATGATCAATTTACAACAAATGCAGAACGACTAGAGGGTGGGGGGTGCATTCATTCGCTAATTTATCCCCTACCCCACCCAAAAAAGGGGTTTCTGCAATTTGTGAATGGGTGCCAACACTGCTGCCACTTCTGTTTTGCATTTATTCATTAGCCCAATGCTATTCTGAGGTCAGTAGCCTGTATTTTACACAGTCAAAACGACATTAACGTATCTATCACTTACTGAAAATATATCATTTCTCCTTTCTCTCATTATACAGTATTGGAGTCATGCAACTACAGCGTCCTTTATAAAAGAGGAGCTGTATGAAGATGGTATCAATGTAGCTCACCTATCGTGTACCAAGAGGATTTTAGCCACCAAAAAACACACATCAATTATAAAAAATGTCTTTAAAAAAACCAAAATCCTATAAAAACTGTATCTACCCAAGCGACCGCTGAGTTTGTGTAGCACGCTCCGGATGTTTCTGCTGCTCCTATAGTGGCACTATCGTGGTCTTTTCACGGAACATCCATCTAATTGTGGCCAAGACCTTGTCTGGGGACCTCTAATTACACAATACAGCAGCTGTTTGGCAACATTTCCTACCCTAAACAGCAACTGTGGGGATATTTAATTTCTCTCCAAAACACGGGCGTTTTTTAAAACTGTACTACCAAGAAATTGTGTTTTTAATAGCCTGCACTGTCTGTACCAGTAGAGTCTGAGTAAGTGCTTCTCTATAATTTAGCACTGAATACGCATCTTCCATCACGACGATTTGATTTCCTTTTTTGGCCATCATTAGTTGTTGTAGTTACAAAGTAACAGCTTACAGGGTTTCGTGTTTAAAATAAAGAATGATTTACAAACAACTCGGGTCTTTTCAGAGGTACTGTTTTTTTTAAAAAAACACATCAGTCATGTCGACGCACCTGGTCCACCACCTATATTTTAAATATACGACGTTTCATCATCATAAACGCCGAACGGACAAGCACCACATTCAACCTACAGCTTCTGCGAAAGAAATATCCACTACCACCGTTTTAGGCGTTGGCATTAAAATGTGTTATTGTCCATTATGGGTTGGACATTCTTTTTATGCAATGGGTCGGTGGGTTTTAAAATAACCCGACACGTTTTTTTAGGAAGCGTTATAATTCTAATTAGAATTAGAATGACAGCATATCCACATTTTATAAATATTGAGACAACATGTACAAAATAGTCAATATTGTTCCTTACCTTTGCGGTATTTTCTTTTGAAGTCTGGACAATGAAAATATTAATATAGAATGCCAGTGGTGCACCTAAACTAGCTAGTCATCACTTAATTTTGCTGCTGTCGTGATCAAGCGGTTAGTCCAGCACTGTAATTTCTTATTTATTCAAATGCTTGCGGAATTTTGCATCTTGGTGACTTGGATTTTCAAATAAGATTACAAGTCCAATAATAGGTGTCGTTGGATGAGCACCTCTATTCAAACCATGACAAGGGTCTCAGCTGCAGCTCGCTCTAGAAGTAAACGGGGAATGCAATCCAGTGATCTGCGCACGCACCACACAAGCCACTCGGTCCTCCTCTCTGCTCTCAGTGGCACAGCGACTGCAGGCTGCAGCAACAGCACTGACGCGCTGGAGCACGGCAAGGTAACTCGGCTGCCAAGCCTCTCAGTCTCTCACCTGTCAGTTGTTTCTTCGTTTGGAACAGGTTGATAATAAAAAAGAGAATGGTTTCGCGACCTCGCATAAATTGGACTAGCTAGACATACCACGACGACGTTATCCGTATTTTCTCTTGAAATAACATTGTTTATAAAACGATAACACATGTTATTTTGTTTGATTTAGGGATTGGGAGATTTTACTACAAATACGGCTTAAGGTCCACAGCACAAAACAAATTCGTAATTTACCTTTCTCTAAACTAGCCAATACAAATAAATATGTATCTTTCTCCAGCCATGATGTTAAACTACTGTGTTTTGAGGGTTTCTTACTGGCTGTATAACTGTTACTGGAAATACTTCTAGTTACTAATGATTATATACCAGAAATAAATATGTATTGAAGTACAATGCCCCAGCTTGCTTGTAAGTAACTGAAAATGTTTTATGTGAGGTTCCCCTCAATTCTTGTAGCTATCCCAATGGGAGTCTTATTTCCATCCCTGAGACTGCACAGTGGATCATGTGATCAGTCACATGCTTGAGCTGTTTTGATTGCCTCATGATAAGCCTTCTTTATTAACATTTTCTAATAAAGTATCCACACCCACTGTTTATCACTGAGAGAGGACAAACATCCCTTCATGACAGCCATGTAAAGGATATTATATCCTGTTTCCAGATTTCAGTAGGACTTTCATCCCTTTTTCATTTTCTCCAAAGGCACACATCCAGCTTTAGAAAATGCTTCTCAATTAGAAACTCATCTATTTCAACAAAATAATCACATTTTTATCTGGTCTGGTCTGCCCTAACATGATTCAGTGGTAGTGCTGAAGCAAGTAACAGGAAGGTAATATTAGTTGTCAACAGTGATGAATGGCCCAGTGAATACCAATTCAAAAAGTGTAACACTGAGGGACTCACATATGTATCTGTCTGGGGCTCTGTGATATTCATTCAATAGAGCTGTAAGATACCGTTTGTAACAATTACCATAGAAAACAGCAATCACAGTATTATAAAAGAAAAGGGCAGTAAAATAGTATTATTTATTTATTTATTTATCTACAACAGACAGCACTGACTCTATTAACCTCCACAGTGCCTAGAAACGTATCCCATAGGAGATACCCATCATACCAGGAAACGCCATTGCAGCAGACAATGACCTGGCAATCATCAGAAATTGAAGGGTGTTCCTCTGGACTTGAAGAATGCCAGCATGCTAAACACACTATCAGAGGCAGCGACTGAGGGTGAAACTAACGCATTGTTTAATATTTGCAGAGCTGACAGAAGTGTCTTCATATGAATGAGAGTTAATTACACAATATGGCAAAGCCTAATACCAGGTGTCTTAACCATATACATTTGCACTGTAATTTAGCAGTTTTCCCAAGGCTTTCTCACTATGCTTTATTACACTATACACTGTGGTATGCTTTTACTATGGTAAACATGTATAACATAAAGGGTAACTTAGAATGGCCCCTTTTCGGTAAAATAGAGCTCTCAGAATCATGTCTAAACTCTCAATAATTCAAGTACACCAGAGTGTAACCATTAATCTGTCCCCCTGCAACACTCTGCCCTTAGTGTTTATAAGAATTGGCCGTTATGTTACACGTAGATTTGCTTACTCTCTGAGTGGTATGTCTTGCAAGGGGACAGGCAATGGTTTCACTCTGGTATACCTGATTAGAATTTAATAAACTCAGGCCACATCAGACTTGTCAACTCTCCCGTATTCACCAGGAATCTCCCATATTTTGAACCCTTCTCCTGGACATCTCCCAGGACAGATTTTCTCCCGTATTCTACTGTTAAACCCCCTTATGTCTGCAAATCTTTAATGTCTACACATAGCAGGGTTTAGGACCCAGGGGAGTCCTGTGGCAGCATGCATTCAGTGCTCAAGGCAAGTTCAACCCCCCCCCCCCCCCCCCCCTTTAAGGACAGAGACAGAGCAAACCTCAATATAATACGTAGTGTATCACAAAACAAGAGGCCCTATACTGCACATGTTAACTGTGCAAAGTTGCAAGAGGCCTTGTTCCAAGGACAACCAATTAAAAAACAAACAAAACTGAGCATTAATTAAATTCACGCAGTCCTATTTTAGCATAGGGGTTATAACGTTTATTTTCCATATTAAAAAATGCAATTTGTGGCTTTAACATTAAGGAAAAACCATAAATACACTATCTGGCCAGCAATCAAAGAAGCTGCCCTAACAGTGCTGCTGCAATTAGTTCCATTCAATCATTGTTATAGTTTTTGTCAGCCTAAAGGTCTTAATCAAATAATTTCGGTCAGGTTTTCTAGCAACTACTTTGTATCGGGGCAAACCAACAAATATTTCTGATGTGCAAAAGACTGCTTAATTTAAGATTAAAATGTGATATAACCAGAACTTAATGATTAAGCAGCATAAGGATGCCTGCAAATGTTTTATAAAGGCAAATATTACTGTACCATTTTATAGAATGACTAATGCCACAGGCACACACATACAGATATGCAGAGAGAGAGAGAGAGAGAGAGAGAGAGAGAGAGAGAGAGAGAGAGAGAGAGAGAGAGAAGAGAGAGGAGAGAGAGAGAGAGAGAGAGAGAGAGAGAGAGAGAGAGAGAGAGAGAGAGAGAGAGAGAGAGAGAGAGAGAGAGAGAGAGAGCAGGCTCTTTCCTCGTGGTACTTTACATTATCTCCTTAATAGTCCCTAATTAAGTGGCCACAACCTGCATCATCTAGGGTTATGCTTGGACCATCCACAAAGACATGTTTAGTAAATCCTGGCTCAGGGGAATTTGTATCACTCCAAGACAGCCAGCAGTCAACCCACAGGTCAAATACCTCCCATTGAAAATCCACCTATTGCAGTTCTGTTTGCATTTTTACCCTCACCTTGTTTATTTTTGGGCACTCTACTCATAAGTCCAGCAAGGCAAGAGACCACCTGGTGAATCTGCTACAGGGTCTTCGTAAACTGGCCATTTACAAGACCAGAAAGCATAAGATGCTGGGGAGGATCTCTTTGACTGCACCATCCTCTTTGGTTCATTTATACAAATTAATATTTCATTTTCAGTCTTTCTATAAACTGCTTTTTGTTTAAAATTGTGTTAAACATCCTCCCTTGTTAGCACCCTCTAGTATGTGACAAAAATACAGTAGTTCCATGAGGAATATTTTTAAATTGTCTCACTTGGTTCCACTTTAGGTTGAATCAAAATACGTTTATGAAAGCTTTTCTTGACTGATATGGAAGGCTTTTTCCAATTCCTCTCTTGGTCATTTCAGCCTGACAGACAGTAAATAACAGTGCATGCTTTCACCATAGATACTGGGGAGGATGTAGAGAAGGTGACTCCCTCAATACTGGAACAAAATAAGAAAATCATGTTGATTCTAATCCTTCAAATGCCAGGCGTATTTTTTTGGCCTGTCAGCTGGATTCTGTCTTTTAAAAAATCAGCAATAAGTCTTTGATTGTAGTAGAGTGTGAAAAGCAGCATTATTTGAAGGTTAAACATCCTTTTCTGCCACAGACAAAGAACGGTTACTATAGTGTGTGACTGACCATAAGTTCTTCATGTAAGAAACCCAAAATGCTGCTTAGAGCCGTTATGTACATCAGCTTACATAGCTTGGCTATTAATCAGACTTAATATATATGCACAATAATGAATCGTTAGCAGAAGATGGGGGAAAGCATAAACACATTTATTATTATTTAAATTAAGACAACACAGACACACCTCCTTCTTTCTCACACACAGAAATTGCTAAAACCTAATTAATTCAGGGATGCTAATTTAAAATCCCAGAGGGTGAAGCTTTTCAATACCATTTCATTTTGCCTATAGGGCGCAGACAATACACACAGAAGGCCGATCTAAAGATCTGTATTACTATTGGAGCCAGGCGCTTCAGAATATTACTCTGCGGGACTGAATGGTTTTAAATTTAGGTCAGTTCCCCAAAAGCAAAATTGATGTTCAGTAGCAGCAAAAGCACTTTAATAAAAAACTAAAAAAAAACAAAAAAACCAACAACAAAGATTCCCCACACAAACATACATCAGGGTTTTTACATCAGATATGTAAAAAAATCTTAGTAATAAAATTTGAAAAGTCAAGAACAAAGCATTTATCATGTCATAATAACAAAATATAAGCATATCATACCATTGATATTCTTTCTTCCCCCACCACTGTAACAGGAAAGAGTAGATCACCATGACCTGCATCCACTGTATCTACATGTAAAAAATGGACATGATATGGCTTCATATTCCCCCAAAATCTCAATGTCTAAAGAATGTCCAAAAGGGCTTTTTTTTTTAAATATATGTAAAAATATATGACAAATAAATGGACAGAAAGGTTGTAAATAGAAAATACCCTCAGATTCTGACACTCGTAAAACTAGATAATCTTACCTGGTAACTCCCCGGATAAATTTAATCTATATAGATATAAATGTGACATGCTCACAGACAGCCTCCTTATACCCCCATATTGTGATAATATCAATAACCTGCACTAAGGAACATCTCAGTAAGTTTCCTCACAACTGGATGAGCGGATCTCTATAGATACAGTGCCTTGCAAAAGTATTCAGTATTTTAAAACAGTGAAACTCAAAATTAATTATCGTAAGGTGACATTGGTTTTATATTGGGAAATATTTTTAAGAAAAATAAAAAAACTTTCAGATGGTACTTTTTGAGTAACTGCTTCTTTCTTGCCACCCTCCCATACAGGCCAGTGTTATGCAGAGCTCTTGATATGGTTGACTGGTGCACCATTATTCCACTCCCAGCCACTGAACTCTGTAGCTCCTTCAAAGTGATTGTTGGCCTCTCTGTGGCTTCTCTCACAAGTCTCCTTCTTGTTTTAGCGCTGTTTTGAGGGACGGCCTTTTCTTGGCAGTGCCTGGGTGGTGTGATGCAGCTTCCACTTCCTGATTATTGATCCAACTGTGCTCACTGGGATATCCAGACTGTGACGGGGGACTGCCCCGTCTTTATGATCATGGTTGGGACTGGCAGGGAGGGGGTTAAAATTCCTCCCTGCCAGGAAAACATGTGAGAATGTGGCTGGAGCCCTAATTGAATAATCAGCAATTATTGATTAATTGGGCTCCAGCCACAGGGAATAAAAGCCAGGGGAGAGGCCCTGGCTGGGGAGAGTTGTAGAGAGAGTTCAGGAAAGAGAAGGAGTGTTTTGTTTGTGCTGTGTTTTCTGTTCCAGTGAAGGCAATGCCCAGCCTGGAAACTTTATTTTGTAAGTTTTTGTTTTGTGTTTGTATTTTGTGTTTGAAACCTTTTTGTGTGGCCCTCGTGCCGGTTTATTTTGTATTTTTGTTTATTAAAAACTTTATTTTTGAACTTTATACTGTCTCTGAGTCTCAAACCTCGGTCAATCCTGTCACACAGACACTTGGATATTATTTTGTACCCTTTCCCTAATCTGTGCATTTGTATTACTTTATCTCTAACTTCTGTAGAATCCTCTTTGGTCTTCATTTTCCTTCAGATTCACAGCCTGACCAATGATCCTTCAACAGTGGGGTTTTTATCCAGAAAATGTGACAGCAACTTTAATGGTTCACAGGTGGAGGCCAATGGTAAGGTAATTGTGTCCTCGTTAGGGCAATTTCTTTCATTGGTGTAAACACTGTATATGTGAAAATGTAAGTGTGAGATTAATACTTTATCAAATCTGTATTAGCTGAGGTAGGAGCAGGATGATACCCATTTAGTCCAGAGTGACGAAGACTGCAGTTAATACTACCTTTAGTGAAATGTAAAAAAAGTGGAAGCTTTAAATCATTTCTGTGATAAGACACTAATTTCACACAACCATTCAATGTTCAGGAAACACAAATGTATGTAGCAATATAAGGTGTATCGTTATATAATACAGATGTACTGTAAAGTAAGGATTCAGGCAAGGTATAACATCAGGGATTAAAACACACACCAGAATTTATACTAAAATCTATTAGAGAACTACAGTCTGGGCTCTGTTCTCAAAGCTTTTTACTCAAAGTTCCATTGTGGGGAAAATAAATTCCCTATTTTGAAGTGAGCTTTGCATGGATTTTTGCTGATGGGAATTCACCGTGAAAGCTCACAGGTTCTCAGAACACAGACAAAAACTTTGGGCTCACCCCACCAGATAAAGCTAAAACCATTCAACATGAAACTGACACACCGTACAGCTGTCTGATTGGGGACGACATCACCCATCTGTAGGCCCATCTAGATTCAATAATGTTAGTGCTCACGTCACTGTAAATGACACATTCAGACAAGATTCAAAGGCAGCAAAGATACAAAGACATGCTCAAAGATGTTATGGAGTTGCTGTTAACAGCCTACAGAGGTTTAGAGACCCAGCATTGCAGATGACTGATAACCTGTACTGTCGCTATTGTCACCCAAGACTGCTGGATTCAAAAAGCTGGTACATCCATAGTCTTAAGACTGCTAGCAGAGTAGGGAGAAATCAAGTGACGCACACTGACTAGACCACAAGGATAGAGAATGTGGTGCTGAGCTCCCCTTCTGTGCTCTGAATAGCTCATTGTTCATCTCTAGACCCTGAAGACTGCAGAGTCAACAGTTAACCACAGACCTCCCAACCAGCTCTGACCCCTAACCTTGAACCTCCACAGGCTGACCAGTAACTGTCAATAGTAACCCACAGCTGGATTGCCAATCCTAGTCATAGATAATCAATTATTTGTGCTGCCCATTTATTCATATGAATGCACATTAAAAAAATTCCGAGGGATTAAAACCTTCCCCCATTTCCTATTTCTATGAGCAGTGAAATCCAATGATAAAAAGGTTACTGTAATGTATTTGGGCTAAGAATAGAAATACCCAACAACAGAAAAAATTCAACCAATGGTAAAAAGATGTCTCGAAGAAAGGTGACAATCCACTCTCAATCAGAAGGTACAAGCAGTTGTGGCAATGAAATCACACACCAATCTAACGGAATTGAAGTGTGAAATTACTCCAGACAGTTCATAGAGGGTTATTTCAATTTGACATTGCATCCTGAACAGAGACATGCAGCAGAAGAACTGGAAGACAGCCCATGTCTCGCTTACAAAGAATCCAGTGCTACATTACACCAAATTCAAGACCGGGATAAAAGAGTAGCTTGCGCAAGCAAAACCCTTAGTGACATGGAGAAGTTTGAAGTGAATGAAACAGACTTGCCCTGCCTGCATCAGAATATAAGTTCATGTTGATAAACTAGAGCCTCCACAGTGTATATGACTGGACTCCCATTTTTTGTAAATCTAAACCAGTTTTATCCTCATAATACTGTTTATAGTATGTTTTTGTTAGTTGCTCAAGCAAATTACCTGTAAACTTGTAGAATGTCAGATGATCACCATGTAGTTGGTGTGCACCTAACATTGTGTTCTATGAAAATTAGTCACATGCTTTTCAGATGCTCTGTAAACCACAGAAGCATGTCAGACTATAAAAATAATGTGTGGCCACCTAGAGTGTGGAATTAACATTACAAAAAAGGTTATAGTTCTCCAAACCGCTGGAGAAAACAATATCACTGAAAGGTATACACACACTGAACAATACTGGTGAAACACATTAGCATCTTACCAATCACTATCAATCACTAAGTTGCAGGAAGTATCTAATGGAATAGGGGTACACATTTTACCCCTGATCTAATGGAGAAGCTATGAAAAATGTTAGGAGTATGATGGAAATGGCACATAGCGTACCACTCATAATCCTTGGGACAGGTATAACTAGGCTTGCTACTTTTCGATATTAATCGGTAAAGCTCATTAAACATCAAATTCCCACAAAATATGAGTTAGTCTGAAATAAATTTATATAGGATAAACGTTGGTAAAACCACTGGCTATTTTTTTATTTTCATACCAAAAATAACAATTTATAAATCATCTATAGTTTGTTTAGTTTTTATACTTACTGTCTGTCCCGTCTCCGTTCCACTCTGAATGGCTAGGGGTCGCTGTCAGTCATCACAGTGATCTGTTAGTATAATTTCACTGTCACTGTCATTTCACCCAGTTCTGACAGATCTAGATTTCTTTGACTGAAGCAGCGCCAGAATGCTCTCATTCGTTAAATGACTGTCAATCATCAAGACCTGTACTGACTGTGCTCTTTCATTTGCCAACTCAAGTGCCTGTCATTCAAAGCACCTACATTTGAAATTAGCAGGTTAAGGTGTAGGTAGGCTTTTGCTAGGTATATGGTGACAGTTACTAGTTTGATTTGAAAATGGGGCACAAGAGGAAAACACTTAATGAGTATGGTGTACAATCCCCTGACCGACGTCTCCGCGGCAGGACGAAGCGGCCCGTCTGCCTTACCTTCCAGTGACTCCAGCTGTGCTGAAGAATAAGTTAGTTCAGTTCAACTATCTGATGTTTTGTTCTGTGCATATTATTTTTACTCGTAAATTTATGTTAATTTGTGTAGGATCTTTATCTTTACAAGGTATAGCTCTGCTGTGACCAAACATTATTTCAATTAGAATGTTGGTAACCATGGTTTTGTTGCATGTTGAATATGATAAAGGGGCTTCACTAAATGAGATGTTTCTCAATGGCATAAAAAGTCTGTGGGTTTTTTTTTTTTTTTTTTTTAAATATAAATGTTCATTTCACCCATTCTCTGCTTGAATTGAAAAATAAAGATCTTAAAAAAAATGGTAAATTCTTTCAAAATAAATGTCGATATTAATCGTCGATTTGGCAAATTTTTTTTAAATCAAATAGTAGCAAGCCTAGGTATAATGTTTTAACAAGAACATCATACAGTATCCTAAAGAAATTCCTGTCTTACTCAAGAAGATAGGGACATAAAACCCCTCTTGTACACTGCCCTGCCATATTAAAATAAGCACTCCCAAATAGTGCTATCATCCGAAATACCCACATTACCTTCACACGCATGGTATAAATATCAGCCGTCTACACTGTGGAGCTCAGAAGACATATACAACACGCGGAGAGTAGGTGTGCGTGATATTTCACCTTTTACACAAGGTCACGTATCTAGGCATTAGACTGAGGACTTTCCAATGGGTGTGTGCATCACATTATTGTGACGTATCATTAGGAATGTCTGACCGGTGCACAGCGTCGGCCTGGCTGCCCATCGAAGGTCGTGAATCGTGTGCAACGAGCACTTGTTCACCAGGCCCACACCAACCCACGACAAAGCCTTGTGGACCAAGGGCAGCTCTGCAAACATGAGCCAGCATACAACAAAACGGGTTCTGCATAGGCCTGACGGAAACACCTGCTCACCCATGCAAATGTACTGGAAAGCACTGGGCACAGCAGTTTTGGAGGACCCTTCTTTTCTAGTTGAATTCTACTTCCAACAATTTCATTACACCTCCTTTACCAACTGAAACTTAGCAAGTGCCATTACTACACATGAAATGACACCTCCAAAACACCTTTGCATTTGCTCAACAGAATCTAGAGGACATTTTCAATGAGTTGTATTGGGGAAAGCCTGGATTGACAAAGTTATTGTTCAGGGGCAAACACAGTATCTGTTCAATAAGATGAGTATACACACATACATCTGATCACTGCATCTCCTGGAAGACACTGCTTTGGCAGGCTCCAATGTTTTAGACTCCATATAGACTAAACACAAGAGAGAGTTATTGGCTTGCAAGCTCAAGCATTTGAAGGCTTACATTAGTAAAGAAGCGTTTGTACAAATAAAAAGGTACATTTTCTAAAAATGAAACCGTACAAAAATCCAGTACGCAGCTTGAAAAGTACAGTTAACTTTCTTCATTTGAAGACTCCAACCCTGAAAGACATGACATTACAGTAAATTAAAACAATGTTACCTTAATTTACCTATCGCTGTAACAGAGCTACAGTGTCCCGCATGCTGAAGTTAATGAAAGCAAAACAGAAATGAAAACAAATGAGAAGCAGAGGATTTCATTTTTTCAAAATGGTGTTCTTCTTGTACTTACAGCATTTCACAGGTAACCAATATAGATTTTCAACTTTTTTTATTTTTTAAATGCCTAAAGCTTAATTACATACAGGTTTAAACTGCTGGCTTATTTTTCTTTAAAACAAGAACAGTGTAAGGGTTGTGTTTGTAGATTCATGTATAGGTCTCTAAGAAACAGAGATATTCCGAGGTTGCATCACGTCTCTGATTTATTGTGAAATCTCTATATACAAAGCTCCTGGCAGGTTTGTTTCAGGCACACACACTGTACTTGTAACCCTTTCTTGTTCATTTACTGATTTCCAAATACACTTGCCTTACTTCCTTCTCCCTGTCTTTTTTCTGTTTGCTATTCCAACTCAACCACTACTCTGACCTGAAGGTACAGTACAGCTTTGCAAAATGGTTCACCACAGGGGCAGGTTACAAAACAAATTAACTTCAGAGATGTATTTCTTTCAGGTAGGAACAGTGTAATGTAAAGAGCCATTTCTTACATTGGATAACCCACACATATATTTCTGACCAACCTCAAGACTTTCTAATGGTTAAACTTCTGTATCTTGGGACCCATCACCTCATAAAAACCTTGGGCTTGCCATTAGTCTGATACCTTTTCAATTCAATCTAATGTAGTGTGGTATGCAGTGGTTGAGAAACGGTGCCAGACTCCCTGCTGGGTTTGTGATTGATGTCTCTCCAGCTGTTAGCCAGACACAGCTGAGCCATGTCACTGTGTCAGCCTTCAAGACCCTGTCACAAGAACCACTGTCGCACTACTACAAGCTAATATGTTCTGTGCAGGTTGTCTCTTATTGTTAAAAGAGATGTTCTCGTTCAGTTTGGGAGAGAGACAGGTTTGGTTGCACAAATTGTGCAAATTGTTAAAATGAAATAGATCGGAAAAATACAGTACACAGCTTGAAATGAAGAACTCATTTTGTTCATTCAAAGACTCCAACACGTAGACACAAAATTATGGTAAAATTCATACTATTTGACCCTAATTTGCCAATCGCTGTAACAGAGCTCCAGTGCCCATGCAGTGTCTCTTATTGTCATGTTGTTTGGAAGAGAGGTGCTTTTAGCTGCTCAAACTGTGCAAAATTATTTCACTATTATAGCATGCGAATTCTTTTTGTTGTATAGTTATTTCCACAGTCCAGTAGTTAAAAAAACTGGGGATACTTCCATTGACAACCCATGGCTTAGAGACTGGTAGGTTAAGTTGCATTGTCTTTGTATTTTTGCATAATTAAAATGAGAACAAATCTCCAGAAATGTACAATCCAGTCATTTTATTTGACACAGTGCTGCATATACATTTTTGGTGCTTTTTTAAAAGGCAAAGACCACAAAAAGCCACAAAAATCACCAATGTACCTCAGTCAGAGACTTGCATTCAGTCTTGGGCAAACTGTGGTCTGGACTACTCTTCACTAATGTTGTAAACAGAGGGCTGACATGTTTAAAGAGCTTCAAGCTAAGTCTGTGTTAAGGTGCTTTCATCAGAGTTCAGGAGCGGCTTTAATGTTCTAGTTGCCTGCCATAGATACATGTTAGATAGGCTAGATCAGTCAATGTGTCTTCATAGAACCAGAGCCATCGAGTGATTGAGTTTCCTTTTATTTTGCTGGCAATAAACATACCATAAAGAGACTCTGGCTGGCCTGTATTACCTGTATCTGTGGCAGGATACTGAAAAACACAGAACTGAAGAGATTGTAATAAGAACCACTCAATGACTGCAAACATCATAACAACGTAAAGGATGTGTGATAGGAAGCTACTTACTCTGTAAGGCGAATGCTTCTGCTTATGGTGACTCTTTCAGTGTGTACAGTACTAATTAGTTTAAATTAACCTGATAGTTTCATTGAACATGCCTGGGACAGTGCCATACAGCACTGAAATGTGGCAGGTAGCAACAACAACATACCATGGACAAAATGAAGGTATTATTGAGATTGCATGGAACATTTATTGACAGACTACGACAGCTACCCCTGTGACTTGTGCAGAAACAGGTAGTTAGGAAATGGCAACGCTTCAGGAAACCTCCTTCAGGGTTCATTCAGGGGTCAGCGTCTGGATACGGCCGTCTTCACAAGCTTGATGGAAGAGCTGTCTTTCAACCATATGTTAAAGGTTTATATGAAAGAAATCATTAAGACATCCTATGAGACATGTTCATCTACACACAAACGCCTAAGAGTGTGACAGAAACAGCAATAATAAAAAAAATAAAATCCAATGTCACTTGAGAGGCCAGTATTTTATCATTTACAACAGACATTTACAAACTGAAGAAAAAAAATAAAAAAATACCCAAAGGGATGAGCAGAAGAGCTTTACTTCTGACCTGTCTGTTAAGCAATTGACCGATTTTCAATGTGTTTAAGATAGAGATAAAACCTTGTTAAAAATGTAACACTATTAGTCCACTTCTAGGATATGCAGAGGGTGAATATAATCTGATTTGTGTCCAAGGGAAGATGAATCTTGTATTACACAAGGAATACTTTAGATGTTCTGATTGGGAAGGGCACTCATTATAACAGATGAACCAGACTAATTTCTGAATTATGCCCTGGACAAAGACTGATAAACAGTGTGTAAGGCAGACAACCCTGCAGTGCTGTAGGCAGAGAGAAGCTACAGATACCAGGAGGATTACAGTACAATAAATGGGATTTACAGCCGATAGGAAAAAAGACTAAGACTGTTACTTTGACACTGTCATTGGTTCCATCTGGTGGTCAAACATGGTAATTGTTCGGTAATTTATTATTATTAAAGCATCATCCACAAAAATAGAATCCTTAGCTTTCCACAATTTGGCCTTATTTTTTTTCAAAAAATGTAGTCATCACCAATTGTTTTTTTGATAATTTTCTCCCAATTTAGAATAGCCAATTATTTTAGGCTCAGCTCACCGCTACCACCCCTGCGCTGACTCGCGAGGGCGAAGATGAGCACACGCTGTCCTCCGAAGTGTGTGCCGTTAGCCGACCGCTTCTTTTCACAGTGCAGACCCACCATGCAGCAACCTCAGAGCTACAGCGTCGGAGGACAATGCAGCTCTGGGCAGCTTACAGGCAAGCCTGCAGGCGCCCTGCCAGACTACAGGGGTCGCTGGTGCACGGTGAGCCGAGGACACCCTGGCCGAACTAAGCCCTCCTCCCACGGTCGGCAGTGGAATAGCCTGGACAAGACAAGACTACTGCTAATCAAACTAGATAGTTGAACTTGATTAGTACAGGATCATTTTAAATATGAAACTACACACATATTTTCAACTATAGGCAAATTGCCTTAACAATAGTAACTGTATGATATAGGAAATGTGCCCACTGTTGACATTTTGCCAATTGTTTCTTCAATTTTAACTTATTTGTCTTAACTGTATTTTTTTTAAAAATACCAATGAAAATGTAAGTAGAAATATAATAAGAACAATACAAAACCATGTATAACCATGTCAAATTGGTTGCAGTCTTGCCTGGTAGTATTGTTTGTACTGAGGCTCATCTTAAGAAGGTGGATGTTGACTGTTCTCATCCTAGCGGCTGTCAGCTCTGGTCATTCTTTTGAACTTTTGCAGGTCGTATCTGAACCTGCGGATAGTGGCGTTCATGGCAATCACACACACTTTCCAATCATATCCATCTTCATTCAGCTTGAACTCAGGGAATTGCTCTTTGAGGAACTCTGTGGAGTGATAAAAAAATAAATAATAATAATTAAAAAGGAACGAGTGGGCTTCATTATGTGGCACATATTTGGAGGAACATTTTAGTCTTTTTTTTTGTTTCATTTATCCTCTGCATGTTAAAGTTGGTACAAAATGACTGAATCTTTCCCATTTTGAATAATATATTGACCACCACCACCTCCCTGTGTTAAAGTGTTTTAACCGGAGTTCAGGAACAGCAGGAGTTCAGTATAACACATGCTAGATCAGCATGTCTGTATCAGGGTTTCAGTTGGGTCTGAGTACAGCGCACAGACATGCAACTGGCCTGTATAACGTACCACTGAGTGGGATCAGAAAGACTGGAAACCCCAAGATGAACTATCCCAAGCACAGCCCTAACGTCAGCCATTACTCCCAGTGTACCTCGCAGTGCACTGATCTTGCTGAAATCCAGGGCAGGGATGCCTCGCTCCTTGCTCCCGTGCACGTTGCTTTTCAGCAGCACTCGGTCAGGGAATATGTGTCTGATGAGGAAACGAGCTGCAGACTCTGGCTTCCTCTTCTGCCTGGCTGCAAGCATCACAGAGTGGGCCACCCTGACTCCTCTCATGGGGTTACCAAGATACTCTGTGGAATGCAAAACGGTCAAAATGAAGTAATTCATTCCTGAATGTTAAAAATACCTTGCACTTATTTACCGCCTCACCAGAAGTGTCGCGACAGTTTAAAAAAAAAAAAAAAAAAAAAAGGCAAATGAAAAAGAGCTCTGTGTGATATGTGAGATTAATTAATAAATAAATAAATAAATAAAAACACAGGATCAACACAAAAGTTAAAAGTTTTAGACAGCAAAAAGATAAACAAACCAGATTATGTGCGCACACGCATAGTGATCTCTATGGAAGGCCATCTGGGTCAAAAATGCATTGTGCTGCTTTAGAGCGAGCCAGAATCTCATGGGACAGAAAAAAGGCAAGCATGTCATTCTGAAATGAATATATTTTGCGACTTTCTGTTATGTGGAATGTAATAAACGACAACCAAAACGATTAGTTATTTTCCACCTTCATTTTACAACGCCATTTCCACGTTTGATTTATTTGAAGTGTTTAAAGTAAAATTTCAGTTTTCATTTGCTTGTTCAGTACAAAAAGGCACAAGTAAACCCCATGTTATTACTTTATGAAACGTGTCTATGGCCGCTGTTTACTGTGAAGAAATGGCAATGGCAAGAAATAAAACAAAGAAAAAAGAAATAAAATGCGTTGTCAACTTTATATACTATTTATTTCAGGAATAAACAAAACAACGTTTAACTTGCTTAACTACTATTTGTCATCCTCTGTTTTGTAGTTAATTCACGAAGATATCTTGTTCCTGATGAAGACAGTTGGTGTCGAAACGCGTTGTTTTATTTTTATAGCAATATTTTAATAATAAAGACAAAAAATTCTATTCCAAATGAAAAATGGAGTTGATCACTTTCTTTAATTACCACATAAGATGACAGTATAAAAATACGTTTCTGATGAATGTGCTACCAAACCTGTCTCTGCGGCTGTTTGACAATTAAGAGTTTGAAAATTATACTAAAGAACGTTGTCGTAGCGGAGACAACTGGTACTACATATATATATTAATATATATATATATATAATGAAGTAACTGATAAACTGAATACTCACTTTTTTAAAAATTAGTTTTCAGTTTATCATTTACTTTTCTTCTTCATTAGGTATTTCTAATGATTAATCCTGTTGGATCCTGATTTTCCTTGGACTCTCTAGCTATCTATATCTATAGATATACAGACGTGCTCAAATTTGTTGGTACCCCTCCACAAAAAACGAAGAATGCACAATTTTCTCTGAAATAACTTGAAACTGACAAAAGTAATTCCACCATTGTTTATTCCATATTTAATAGAAATCAGACTTTGCTTTTGATTTTTTATTCAACATAATATTGTAAATAATAAAACAAATGAAAATGGCATGGACAAAAATGATGGGACCACTAACCTAATATTTTGTTGCACAACCTTTAGAGGCAATCACTGCAATCAAACGTTTTCTGTAGCTCTCAATGAGACTTCTGCACCTGTTAACAGGTAGTTTGGCCCACTCTTCCTGAGCAAACTGCTCCAGCTGTCTCAGGTTTGATGGGTGCCTTCTCCAGACTGCAAGTTTCAGCTCTTTCCATAGATGTTTGATAGGATTCAGATCAGGACTCATAGAAGGCCACTTCAGAATAGTCCAATGTTTTGTTTTTATCCATTCTTGGGTGCTTTTAGCTGTGTGTTTTGGGTCATTATCCTGTTGGAGGACCCATGACCTGTGACTGAGACAGAGCTTTCTGACACTGGGCAGTACATTTCGCTCTAGAATGCCTTGATAGTCTTGAGATTTCATTGTGCCCTGCACAGATTCAAGGCACCCTGTGCCAGGCGCAGCAAAGCAGCCCCAAAACATAACCGAGCCTCCTCCATGTTTCACTGTAGGTATGGTGTTCTTTTCTTTGAAAGCTTCATTTTTTCATCTGTGAACATAGAGCTGATGTGACTTGCCAAAAAGCTCCAGTTTTGACTCATCTGTCCAAAGGACATTCTCCCAGAAGGATTGTGGCTTGTCAATATGCATTTTAGCAAATTCCAGTCTGGCTTTTTTATGTTTTTCTTTCAAAAGTGGAGTCCTCCTGGGTCTTCTTCCATGGAGCCCACTTTCGCTCAAAAAGCGACGGATGGTGCGATCAGAAACTGACGTACCTTCACCTTGGAGTTCAGCTTGTATCTCTTTGGCAGTTATCCTTGGTTCTTTTTCTACCATTCGCACTATCCTTCTGTTCAATCTGGGGTCAATTTTCCTCTTGCAGCTGCGCCCAGGGAGGTTGGCTACAGTTCCATGGACCTTAAACCTCTTAATAATATTTGCAACTGTTGTCACAGGAACATCAAGCTGCTTGGAGATGGTCTTGTAGCCTTTACCTTTACCATGCTTGTCTATTATTTTCTTTCTGATCTCCTCAGACAACTCTCTCCTTTGCTTTCTCTGGTCCATGTTCAGTGTGGTGCACACAATGATACCAAACAGCACAGTGACTACTTTTCTCCATTTAAATAGGCTGAATGACTGATTACAAGATTGGAGACATGTGTGATACTAATTAAATCAACTAATTAGTTTGAAATATCACTATAATCCAATTATTTATTATCTTTTCTAAGGGGTACCAACAAATGTGTCCAGGCCATTTTAGAATATCTTTGTAGAATAAGCAATAATTCATCTCTTTTCACAGCTTCTTTGCTTTATTCTATGACATACCAAAGGCATGCATGTATACATGATAAAATAGCTTTTAATTTCATCACTTTTCAGGAGGAATGAAGCATTATTTCAATGAGCTGTAAGGGTACCAACAAATTTGAGCACGTCTGTATGTGTGTGTGTGTGTGCGCGCGTTCCATCCAGCAACAAAATATATAATTAAGTTTGAATGTCACAGTACTGCTCAACCACTAACATAGACATGACAAGGAGTTTCTCCTAAGCAAGACTATATATGACCCTCACAAACCACATACCGACAGACTCCTCACTGAACAGCTTCGGACTCTCCAGGACTGGTAGGGAGCTGTACTCTTCCTCACTGTCAGATTCCAGCTCCACACAGATCTCAGCTGCCTCCACCATTCCCAACGGCTGCTCTTCTGTTCTGTCTCCTTCTCTTTGTTCATCTTTCTCATTGTGAGGGGTCTCTCCTGGTGGATTTGCTTGTCCAGTTGAGTTCATCTGAAGTTTCTATTTTAAAGTGTAACAGCTCTGTTAGTAACATGCATCCTCCGCCATCGTGGCTGTGAATACAAGATCAGTATCTTGAAGTAGCCATGACCAAAAGCACACGACCCAAACGTGTGACATACTTACGAATGCAAGGACCGAAAGGTTCCTCTAAATATCCCGATTCGTATTCTCTCAATAACTTGTTGTAATAGATGTTATAACCCCCCCCCCCCCCCCCCCTCATGGTCCAAAGTAAACTGTATAGTTGTATTGTATGCCATGACTGTTGTTAATTACAGCCTCATCATAGTCGTGCATACAGTACACTACAAATGTGGTTAGCTTAAAACATCCAATACCCTTCATACTCCTAAACCAAGAAAACATATTGGATAATAATCCTTATTCACGGCATACACATTGCTAGCACGTTTGGAAATGTCTACCACTGTACATGCTTACAGTAACTCTTTCACAGTGTAAGTTCTTTGGCTGTTCTTTTTTATTGTTACTTACTCTAAGTTTTCTTGCTTCAAAGCGCATTTGCCTCACAGCGGAATTTATGATTGAAATGCAGGCCCTCCAGTCTCTCCCTTTTTCCCGCAGATCGTAACTCGGAAATCTTTCAACAAGCCATTCTAATTGAAACAATGAAGGCAGATGAAGGAATCTACATGGTGAAGCCCTTTCCTCTACAGCGGTCATATCAAAACACCTGATCCCATGAGTCTGAATTCATTCAAGCCATGTACTTCATAAGTCTTTGAAACCGGAAAAGGATTTGATTGAACAAGGGTCTATAAGATGGTTACAGTATTTTGCCTACAGGTGACGACCAAAAATAAAATATTTAGTATGGAACTTCACCTATAGGGTCTACTTGCAGAAATACACTTTATTGGCACATTCTTATTTTTTCTGTGTGTATCAAATCCTAAGTAGACCCACTTGTGCAATATGCTCATTTTTTTTATAAGTGGGTAGTTTAAAAATACAAATATTCTACAGGCTGTAGAGTCAAGACAGGGTCATGATATCAGACATATATTCTACATCTCATCAATTTGTATTAAGAAACTGCAGGAGAAATGTAATGGTAATCTTTGCAGTGTGATACTGCATTAGATTTTACTTTGTAGGGCACCATCTAATTGGGGAAAATGGATAGTTCAATCTCTATTATAAATATTCCATCCAGGATCTTTTCTGAATAAAGACATCTGAACTGACAACAGGCTTTACAGTAATAAGTAATATCTGGTCCATGGTTAAAACATGATTTTTTAAAAAATGTTTTAAAGAAATGCATTTGTTTTTTTTTTTTGCAAAGTTGTACTGACAAAAAAATAAATAACTGAAGTTGTTTACCTCTCATAGCTGCTATTTTATTGGGGTCTAGTTTGCTGAGCCCTCGCCCCACGTCCCCCATTACATTGCTGCAGGTCAGAGTTTCGATAGAGAACAGGGCACGCAGCAGGAATCGCACAGTGTTCCTCGGATTTGTTTTTTGGGAAAGTTTCTGCAGCACATTCGTAGGAATTGTAACCTTTCGTCCAGGGTCCCCAATCAACTCTGTGTGCAGAATGGAAGCAGCAGGGATTGAGAAAGAAGTATCATCCATGTCTGGCAGCCCTGGTCTGTCTGCAGAAGAGACACTCTCTGAACCCCATTCTGTATTCTACTGCATTGTCTTATTTTTTATGTTTAGATCCACGCTCCCTCTGCTCTTGAATTCAGTGTTAAATTACATTTTTGTACCACAGGCCCATGTTGTGAATGCTGGTGTGGGCCCTGTTTAAATCGATAAACAGATCAAAACAATCTATAAATAAATACCCTGCATTGCATGGGATGCAAGATCTTAACATACATACGTGTAGTGATGTGACATTGAGAACACTTCACAGGGATTTTAGTTTCTAAATGAAGAGAAAAACTTGCTGACAAAGAGTACAAAACTATGAGCTCTTGGTTTAAGTGCAGGTATATTTTATTGTGTTACCTTGCTAGATGTTGTTGCAGTACTCAAAATCAGTTTTAGACTGTATGCATTGTTTATTGTACAAACCTCACGCACATACCTGGACTGGTACAGGAGCGTCTCGAAGGCTGGCCAACTTGTTTGGTCTTGTGTCTGGCTTTGACATCAGCCTCCTCTAACAGATGATCTCTGCTGGCCTCACCAATGCTGTGGCAGGGCTCTGGGTCCTGTGCTGTGAAATCGGTAGAGACGATGGAGTGTAGATGCACACTGTGCTGATTTGGGGACTGGAAAGGTAGCACCAGTGAAGGGCTGTGGACGCTGGGAGCTGGAGATACGATATCAGGCTGCTCAGCACCAACTTGGTGCTGGAAGAAAGGGGGGCATGTCTGGATCTGCTGAGGCATCGTCAGCCCAGCATTGCCCTCGGGAGAGACCTGTATGTGGACCTCATCAACGTCTGTACTGGGAGGTACCACTGGTTTCTGGAAAGCCAAACATAACAGAGAATGGAATTTCAGAGGAGGCACCGAAGAGATGGGGATACTAGGGGTTAATTGGTAGAATTAGAATGTGAACAGCACTGAAAAATAGCAGTGTAAGTGTGAATGCGCAGGAGATGTGCAGGAAATATTTCAATTTAGTTCAAATCTTCGTCACAGAAAGTTGTTTCATTACAATGGTTTTATTTCTGAAACGTTGCCGTAGTCTGTAAAGGGGAGTTTATGCAGCAATTTATAACACTGTACCTGTACAAATTAGTGAATGATACCTGCCGGGAAGACAAATGTCATCACTTTCATATGTAGTTTGGGCTTCATAAAAAGCATGAGTATATCTCGTTATTATACTCACTTTTTTTAACAGCGAGGGACCCAAATGCACAGCCTGCACATTTGTGACTTTCGCTTGGAGTTGGTCAAATTTCTGATCGAGCTTCCGGATGGCATCATACATGACCTGGTAGATAGGTTAACAAAACAATGATTATATGTGAACTGATCAGGGTCCAGCACCTGTAATATAGACATGCTTTGTAAAACAGGATTAGTTTATTTGCTCTGGCGGCACTTACAGATAAATATAGCCTGGAATCAGCTCTCCTATTCATATCTGAAACATCTGCATTGCAGTTTTCAGTATACCAAACTATCTCCGTGAACGATCCTTTGTTAACCACATGCAAACTGTCTAGAGACTCCTACCTGGCAGTAGGTGAGGATCTCCCCCAGTGTTCTCTGTTGATCAACACTGTAATAATCTCCAGAAATGCCATACTGCTGTTGGATTAGAAGACAATTACAATTATAAAAAGAAAAAAATACTCTCCTTTACACTCCTCGATTACTGATACCCACAGTCGTCTGCTTTGATCTATTACCACTAGAATCCCCTCTCACCCTTGAGTTTAAGCAACCAAATTGGATCCAGTGCAACAACAATTAATGTCTTGATTACTGAACTGCATTAATAGCATTGGCAAGTGGACTTTCATCAAAGAGATGACACTTGGCAAATGGAGGCAGAAAAATGATTAAAATCTAGATTCTAGGACACCACTATGGATTACAGGAAGATATTACGAACCCTTTAAAAGGTTTACCATTGTTCATTTTTATATTTTATATGTGGAGCAGTGGTTTACCAGCTCAATATGACTAGCACTCTCCAGTAGGGTGTCAAAACATTACATTTCTAAACAGACACTAAAAACAAAATTCACTGAAAGACATTACAATACTTTTACTTTGGTGGCATGCCCATTTTATGCCAGACAAAATAAACCAAACCAATAACATTACCAGGCATAAATATATACTCACATCATATTTAGGCTGGTATTCATAAACAACACCTGGAATCGCATTGCACACTGGTTCTTCAGGCAGTTCTGAGACCTGGAAGGAGACAAATCAAACATACATTTACATACATATATAAATATATATTTTTTTCACAAATAGAAAGCTAAACTGCTTTTTTCTGCTAACACTAAAGGCAACCAGTGGCATATTTTCAAAGTGTTTACTTCTGTCTTTAATTTACTCTTTTTTTTAGAAAGAAAAAAAAACATGAACCAAACACACAAGTATTATAATTAAAGGGCTCTTAATTACAGACTAAAGCAAACACTGAACATATGCCCCACTCCCAGAGACATTAGGATATACAACACTCTCTGGATTATTAAGGCTTGGCTCCAGGGCTCCAGTGCAAAGTATGGGAAAAGGAGAGAAGCAGAAAAACATAGAAGCAAGTCCTACAGTAAAACAAAATGTAGTATTATTAAATTATAGGACAGTAGTAAAACATGGTGAAAATACAGGAAAGCATGAATTCTCATGGGAAACCATGACACATTGGAACATGGGAAAACATAGAAAACTGCACAGTAATTAGGACAGTTAACATACTCAGCTTCTTATACACACACTTCTAATATTGGGCAACACCATGCAAGTCAATTGTCCCAGAGTTTGCATCCAATTACACCCTCTATTGAAATGCAATGTGCACTGTTTTATTTCTTCCCAGAAAGAGGCTTAGCAGCAGCTTGAGTATCTTTGAGTTACATTATAATGAAGTTAGATTTTACTATGACTTGGCATAGATTTGGGGCAAAACCAATTTCAATCTACAGCACGCAACATTACATTTTTATAAGAAAGTTTCGTCTCCTGTAAAACCCCTCTGAAAGGAACATTTCAGAGCTGCCAAGAGCAGCACAAATATTTCTCCCCCTCCTCACAATCTTGATTCAGACATATACGGATAAGGATTCATCCCCCTAACCAGCTCCACTAAAACAAGCTTTATAAAAGTGCCGAGGAACCAGGTAAACTCCCACAGCGGAATACAAAACCGCTGCTCTTACCAGCTACTCGGGCCAGTGTAATCATTAGTTTAGTAACATTCTTAAGTGCTAGGAACACAGAGAAACATGAAGTGATTGTATTTTCAAAGCATTTACTCCAGCCTTTAATTAACTCAGGTTTTTATTTTGAAAGGATAAAAACGCCTGTTGATTTGACAAAACCAGAACCAAACAAGCAATACAATCTGAGATCTATGAATGAGTTGCTTGTTCTCATTAATAAATGATTTAAAGACAGCTGTAAACAGTCTGAAAACACCCCCCCAAGTCTCTAGAGAGGAGAGTTTAGCCATTGTAGTATTTATTTTTCTTTTCATAAATCTATGTGGTTTATAATACCTAAACGTTTGACAATTGCTGCCGTTTTTTATGTAACTTCATGAGATTCCATCATTTCGTCAAGGTATGCCATTTTAGCAGATTTTTTTTTTTTTTTTTTTTTTTTAAATTAGCCTACTTAAATATTGGTATTTCATTATACAAGTCAGATTGAAAAAGCAGCAAAAGTATAAGAGCACAAAACATGAGTGTTCAGAGTACTGCAGTTGTTTATGCCTGTCCTCGCGAGTGAAATAACCACAGAATTTGATCAACGTTTTCTGTTTATATAACAACTATAGAACAGAAAATACATTGAAATTGAAATGAAACCGCTGCATTTGGAGAATTGCTTTCCTTATATCAAGCTCTGCATCTGCTTAGCAACGCAGCGTTGAAAAGGAACAGTGCAATTCGCCTAACATTCTGTGGTTGGATTGAATAAATGGTATTTTCAGTCTGATGCCTTGACAGGAGTGCACTTCCATCTGTACATAGATAAGAGACAGCTCAAAATGAGCACTGTACTTTAATTCTGGTTAATCTTAGCAGTATGAAGTTTCTTATTTGAATGTGCCATTTTTTTAAATACATGAGACACACACGCACACACACACATTGATTGATATGACTTTTATTTTTATATACAGTATTAATGTGAAATAATAATGCAATGCAATATCCACCAACCAAGCGACGACAGTAAAATACCATCAGACTACAACTACCATACCAGAAAGAAGGGTTTGCTTCAGTTTCAGTATTTCTTAAAGAAATCAGCTCAGTGTGGTAGATTCCTGATCCAAGGAGACACATGCAAGGTTTTGGAAATATACAAATCTGGGTTATTTTTATTCTAATCTTTTATATATCTTTTATATTTTTGCCTAACCCAGCTGCTTTCTCCTGTAGATCACCAGTCCTGGTGGCAGTGCTTTGTGGACTGGTGTTGTGGCGCTGTGCCAGGGTCCTCCGGAGATGTCTGCTGTTGGTTCAGAAGGTCTCTGCAGCAGAAGCAGCAGGTGCCCTTGGTATCCGTGGGGAAGAGGAAGACTGAGAGGAATGTAGCCGTACAGACTCTGGAGGTGTGGGAGCAGAGGTTGGCCTCCGCTCCTGTAAAGCCTCTGCAAGGGTGGCAAAGTTGGCATCTAACCTGTCTGACATCCGGGACATGGTGGAGTCCAACCGGACCAGGTCCCGATGAATGTCTGCGAGATGACTGCCTATACTGCGGAAACCAGACTCCATGGCTCCCTTTAGTCCCTGCTGGAAAGCCAACAATTCGTGGGATGAGATGCACCACTCAGCCTCCTTTTGCCCTAGCAGAGGAGCCCTTTGGGGGCTGGCTTGGGTGGAGTGCCTAGGATGGCTAGCTGGAGTTTCAGCGGGTTCCCTGCTCGGAAGAAACTCAGCACGGATGCTCCCTGTTCCCAGCCTAGCCCTTGGGGGGCCTGCTTCTTTTCCACTCCCCTCAGATATGGGAGATTGTATTTTTGGGGCTGCTTTGGAACGGAGGAAAAAATAAATGTATTATAAGCTTATATAAATATGGCATTACTTTATAATTGCAAGACCTTAATGTTAATACAGTGAAATTATAGCAACAGCAGTTTAGACAGTTTCATGAATATCACATTTTATTTTATCCAAACCATTATTGAAATAACTGTTAATTTTAAGATGTGTGCAAAGGGCACATCATTTCAAACATGTTTATCACATTAGTAATGAGTAACCCTAACTCTAGTAACCTTTCTCATGGGACCTCATATTCCTCGCACCAGGTCCTGATTGACCCTTTGGTGCTGTTACACCTTGCCCTGTAAAAGAGGGCAAGGGTTCATTTAAAAGCAAACTGTACACTTCTTTCCATGCTGCATGTTAGGGATGGGCAACTGTGGTTTAACGGGTATATTGAAACAACTACCTGCTTTAAGACCTGGATGGAAGTTTACAAAGTCCAATTAAACAATAAGGAACATGGTTGTAACAAAGATTGAGACTGGAGTTTCCCATCCCTGCATATGCTACACTGTGAAAGACAACTGTGAAAGGAAACTTACTATGCAGCAGGTAAGGAGTAGCGTGTCCCTCCTCCATAAGTCTGTCCAATGACGAGGTAGACTGGTTGTCTGGGAAAAAAAGAAAGAAAAAAAGTTACAAATGAACAATACTGCTGATTATTTTCTTTAGAAAACCTCTCTTGTACCCCTGGATTGCTACAGACCCTTGCCCCATGTAGTTATTCACAGTTATATTACAGGACACATTACAGGTGTTAATATTTATTTAAAAAGTGGGTCTAGGACCTTTCCTGCCTGGCCACTTGTAGAGATCACGAGTCACATGATCAACCTAGTTTGCAATTCTAATTCAGAGCGATGCCAAATCTGTTCGAGTAGATCGGTCCTCAAAGTGGCCAGGCAGTGTATATCCACAAAATGCAGAACAGAACATCATTCTGCAAGTGCCACTGAATGCTAATACCAGAACTGGATGAACATTCTAAAGATATAGCTTAAAATACAGATGTGACATATATACAGCTATAAAAGAAACCTCTGCTTTATATTCATCGCAGAGAATATTCAGTATTCACAGAGAATGGAAATAAATGTTACTGTTCATTTCAACTACTGTTTTACATGTACCTGTGTCATAATCAGAGGACAGTGACAGCACAGGGCTCATTCTGCAACCAGGGTGCTTCCCTGTAGAGAGGTGAACAGGTTGGTGAATGTATTCACTGTCAAGTGCCACTCTTATTTTACCTATGAAGTGCAAAGACACATTTTCTAAGAGGAATACAAAAACTACACTGGCATAAAACTAGAAAGAACCAACTTATTAAAGGTAATATTGAATCCTTGTTTGGAAATGATAGTTCTGTGTACGGCTTTAAATACAAAGAAAAAGATGAATACCTCCTCCTGTGAGGATGTCGTGTGCCCAACACGAAGATCCGTCTAAGCAATATGAGCAGCCCTCTGCAAAATACATTTCTGAAAATGTAACGGCTAATTTATACAGTCCAATAAATACAAGTACTTCCCTAGTTAAACAATGTGCCAGCAAAATCAGTAATTCTTATTATCAAGAGTCTAATCCAAATGCACACTGTCAGTTTTTTTAATGAAGTTACAGTTACACTGTAATCAGCTCAAACAGGAAATGTGTGAATTTGTATTAAAAAAGAATTTACAATAAAGCAACTGCTAAATGTGGCCAGGACCATATAAAAAAAATCATAAAATCAGGAGATTCGTTTAATCCGAGTTTTCATATTCTTAAAAGGCATAAATACTGCATTTGTCTTGTTTGTTTGAAGGAGTGTACATAAAAATACAAAATAAAAAAAATATTATAGTTAATTTAATAACCAAAGCGATGGTATTTTAAATTGAATATAAAAGTGAAATGTTCCTAACGTTATCATAAACATCATAAAAATCCCCCCCCCCAAAAAAAACCTTCATTAACAAAATAATAGAACTACTGTACTCACCCTCAAGGGAGCGGAGCTGCATGTGAAGGGTATCGACTCCCGTCTCTGCACTTCTGGCGAGATCAGGCATTATAGCGAGGACCCTCTCGTCCAGTCGGGAGAGGCGTGAGGAGGGCGACGGAGCCCCTCCAGTCCTCTTGTCTGCCTGGCTCTTCGCTAGCCTCGTTCTCACCCTGCGACGAAGGTCATTCAACTTCTTCTTTAAGTGCTTGGGCTCCCTCGCCATTCCTGAGACGGCACTGATTTTATCAGCAATTTCTTGCCACTTGCTTCTCCTGAGTGCAAGGGGATCCCTGTTTCCTGCAGTCCGCCTGTGGAACATCGTCTCCACTTCCGTAAGGAGGATCTCGGTTTCATCACTGCTGAAGTTGGGCAGTCTGGTCCTGCTCAGCGTCAGTGTTGCCTCAGTGCCTTCATTCATTTCCCTTTGAGTACTTTCGTCTTCTTTAAATAAAGACTGTTTGAACAACAGTGTAATGGCTTTTATGGCGCTATATGCGAATATCAATGTAACCGTATAATAGTCAAACATAATGAACACTAACGTATTTTATTTATTAACCGTTTTTTTTTATTTTATTTAACTTCCGGGTGACATTATTTGGTTAATTTTAACGGTATGAAGTTTTTTAAATGTATTTATTTATTTATTTTTATTAGCGTAGCAGAAACAAATGGTAAATGATGACCTATTGATTGGTCAATCTAGTAGACATTTAAAGTCGCAGTGATGTTTTTAAAGTAAACATGAACATGACACCAACATAAACCGTCAAAAATGACATACCTTTCGACATTATATGAAAATGTACACTAGTTTGAAAATAGTAGTCTACATCCTTATATACAGTGTATTCAAACATTTGAAATCTTAGGGTCATGCCAAGAAACAAGCTGGTTGCTGATAATATAGGACCAACTATACAGTACATAGCACTGTGTCAAAGATTTAGGATCACATAAGAGATTGTTTTCAAAGAGTGTAATGTAAACATTGCTCCAGTTTAATTCAAAAAATATAGTGTTGTCATTTATGTCCCATTAAAAAGAGTGGCGCTGGCAACAATTCACAGATTCAATGAGGTGCACAGAGTAAAACGAAACAGGACTCAGGAATTCCTGAGGGTTGCAGACTTTTTTTTTCATATTTCCGATTTAAGGAAAACAACAATAGTTTGTTAAAGCCTATTCCTTATACAAGACCGCACATTTAAAGACATGAATACATGGGCCAGCAGATTGCCCAACCTCTTCAAATGTAGTTTTTCACCCAGAGTCACTGTGGAACAAAGTGTAATTACACTCTTGATCTATGCTCTACAATAGAAAACCAACTGCAAAATAAACAAATCGACGTACGCTTTACATACCATGCTAGTTGTTGCCGATGAGGAGTTGCTTTTTCTTCTAGTGCTAAAGCTGTATCTGTTCTGCAGTACCTTTGAGCTCAACAATATGCCCGGAGCTTCAGTCTGATGATCTGCTGGCACACAGCAAGAGAGAGAGAGAGAGAGAGAGAGAGAGACAGAAAGGTAGAGAAACATCAAGTTAATGGAGCCAATTTTTAAAGCTTTTTACTCCAGAGTGTAATTTGCACGATTTCGTTTGAAAGGAGAAAAGCATCTGTTAATGTTCCATAATTTGTGGGAAACAACTTTGAGATACTCCAGAGCCCTTAAATTGCAGTTCTGAGTTGTTCTGTAACTTTTAATGGGTGTCTTTCACCTTTGCAAAGAAAATGGTGTAAAATTACAAGCCGGAGTAAAGAAAAAACCTTTAGGGCATACTTTCAAAGCGTTCTCTCCAGTCTTTAATTACCTTTATTTAGAAATGAGGAGAACACCTGCTAGTTATATAGAACATAATTTTCTCCTTCAAGAAAAAAATAGTTTTGCCTAATTAAAGACTGAAGAGAACACATTGATAATATGGTCCATTTTGTTTCAAGAGAAATGCAATTACTGCATTAGTCAGGGTTTGAATATGGAAATGAGTTTGAAGGTCGATAGTCCATAGCACATTACCACAACACATCTTTCATGGAGGCCAAACTTTCATGGAGGCCTCAACCTCTTAAAAGGGTGGTCCCTACTGAGCATGCTCGGCAGATACAAGGCTGTATGGGGATGCTTACATTGACACTTATATCCCTTTTCCACTAGCACATCCTCATGGTACGGGTGCTTTTCCACTGGCTATCTGTCGAGCTGAGCGAAAGCCAAACCGTTAAACTCTGGCCTCACAACATATCTGAATCTGGCTCCGAGCCAAGCATGACCAGGGGCAGGGTAAATAATTTTCGTCATTACACTCAAGGAAGACAAACAACATGGCGTACAGTGAGTTCAGTAATACATGAAGAACGAAAACGAAGAAAAACACAACCATAACCTTTTGATCCGTTACTGTCAACTCAAATACAGATCCTCTGTAGTGGAAAAACAACAAGGCTCCTCCTAAGCCCAGTGCGGCTCGGTTGTAAGTGGAAAAGAGGCATTAATGTGCTACCCCTGCTCTGTGGAGAAACAGTCAGGGCTTCAGATTCCAGTCATACACCATTCAAAACCATTGCAAAAAAGAGTCATCTAAATAATAAGACGCAGGGATAGAAATAAGACTCCAATTGCATAGCAGTTTGATCCATTCATGGATTTACTATGAGTTTAATAAGACACACGAGCTTGTTACCTACACACTGTAGCTACTCAAGCTCCTATTAAAACCTGGAATGGGTGAAACTGCTATTCAATATGTCCATCCCTGAGATGTTATATTCCTGAGCACAAAAGTGTTTCTCAAAAATACAGCCTTCACAATTTTTAGTCGGTTCACCGCTGCAAACCTCCACCCCCCCCCCCCCCCCCCAACTCGGGAAATGGGGGCTGAAACATGCGTCCTCCGAAACGTGTTCTTGCCAAGCCATCATTTTTGGCACAGCGGATCCACAGCAAAGCCATCAGACCTATAGTGCTGGAGGACAACACAGATCTGAATGCTCCACTGCAGACCCGCAGGCACCCTATCATCCACAGGGGTCGCTGGTGCGAGGTGAACCATGGATTGCCTTGCCGACCTAAGCCCTCCCTACCCAGGCAGCGCTCGGCCAATTGTGTGCCGCCCCCTGGGAACTCCTGGTCATGGTCGGCAATGACACACTTGATTTGAACCTGCGATCTCCCGACTAGAGAGTGCATCCAGCACTCCACGCGGAGCGCCTGTACTGGATGCGCCACTCGGGAGCCCCCTTGCCTTCACAATTTTGACAATTCAGGTTTCAATAGCATAGGTCTAACAGTGCGTGGAAAAACCTCTTGTAGTAAATGTTAATGTTGAGTACAATTCAGGCCAGCGGTTCACAATACAGTGACCTCCAATAGCTCAGACAATCAGGTGTGTAAAAAAATAAGATCCACCTGGAAACCCTGTATGTGTTTCCAATGCTGATGCAAAGATGCTGACTCAGCCTCTTTATGTTAGACTTTCTGCACTAGGTACCTATTTTAATTAAGTATATTCCAGTAAAGAAAGTTATACTGTATCTTGTACATAGAACCTGTCATATCCAATCCTGTAAGATACAATACCTTCTATTAACAGATGGATTCAATTGCATATATATATATATATATTTTGAAAGGCAGTGTTGGGAATTCAGTTTCACTTTTTACATGCTGTCACTTTACATGAAAAACAAACTGCCCAGTTTAACTATGTTTAGTGCTAGGATTTAGTCACGATGGTCGTGGGTGATTTTTGCTGATGTGCGTGACTTGGCGATTAATAATTTAAAAAAAAGAACACCATCTTGGCACCGATAGCGATTCGTTCACCATGGAGACAGTACTGTTTTGGAAAAAAATGACTTGTCATCATGAGAGTGTCTTAAGGGACACTGATTGGTTTATTAAACCTTTCCAGAACGGCCGTCATATCATTGAATTGTTTTGTATTCTGATTTCCACGAGGGCACCTCATCGCTACAAAATGGCATGTAAACAAATGACAAAATGCGCTGCTGTTTCTCTTGCTACACAAAGTTGGAATGTGCTTGTGTTCTTGAAAAAAACCTGAAATCAAGTCGCCGAGCAATTTGGTGATTCCCATTCTGGTGAGTTGCTTCACCATTCTGTTAAACAATGTCCATGTCTTGTATATTGCTGCTGCATTTTGTAACGTGTGTAGGGGTGCTGTGTTAATTTAGTTTGACAGTTTATTAACGTTAAGTTAACCCTAAGTAACAGCCGTTATTTTTGCCTCTGCCACTGTGATAGCCCAAAACACCCCCGGCAGCTAATTTCATAGTACATAGCGAGTTAAGCTTTTTGACCGTGTTGTTTTGCTTTAGTTTTATTAACGTTAGTTTGTCTTTTACTTTATTATTATAGTTTATTAGCATACACTTGCCTATTGTTTTGCTTGTACTTATTCAATTAATTTCATATGTTGATGCACGTGCATCATGACAAGTAATACATATGTATTTATTTATTGATTGATTCATATTGTGTCTGGTGGCTAACTACGTCTTAAAGAACACTTCGGCTATAAGAACACTTCGCTTGCTTCCCGAGGGGTGTTCTCTTAGCTGAAGACTACTGTATACGTACTTTAGTGTTTCAAGGCCTATTCGCACTGGAGACAACGCGATTTGTCCTGCGATAAAATTATACTTCGCTGCGACACTACCTTTCACACTAGTAGCGACAGGCGCACGCGATTTCATTGGCGCATCACCTCTGATTGGTCATTGGTCAGTTCACTAGCTGCCACATGATAAACATCACAAAAATATGACACCAATCCTATTTTTTTGTCACCCAGTCGCATCGCAGGTAGTGTGAACGGCTTGTATCAAAACTACATGTGTAGCTTGTTGCATCGCGTGCAGTGTGAATAGGCCTTTGGACACACTACTGTCCCTGACATTGTTCATTTCAAACGCTAATACAGCAACTACAATGTAGTACAACGACCCCCTCTGAGATAAGATAGTTGGGTCGTTCCATGACAAATCACCCAATAGGTAACAAAACAATAGGTAAAAATAAATAAATAAATAAATTTACATTTTTAGACTCATCAGGTCAAAATGTCAGAAGTTAGAAAGAGATAAAAACGTGGTTGATGGAGAGCCCACCCCCCCAAACTTTAACCAATCTTTTAATCAAAAACGGTTTGTGCTTCAGACCGTTTTTGAGTAAAAAGCTGATTACATGAGTGTTTGCCCGTCAACCGCATTTTGACCTCTATAACCTTTGCCCCTTGACCTGATTAAATAACATGGTTAGTCAAAAATAGCTTAATTTTACAACTGCGTTACTCTACTAGTCTATAGACATAATATTCAGATATGCAGGAGGTTTTAAAATTATACAGCAAGACCAAGACTATGTGTGCCTGTACAATACCAATATCCTTCGTGTATCGTGTACAATGTATCAAGTCAGTTTAGCTGAAACTACTACCTTTGAAAAATGTATCAAGACAAAAAAAAAACGACAAAAAATGTAAACAAACATCCAACATGATATTAGCGTGGTTGGTACTGTCCATAAAGCTTCAAGACGGCGCGTCTTGCATTCAATTCCAATCTACACCGAAAAAAATACAGTGTAACGAGTGCACATATGGCTGTTTATGTACTGTGCATTATTTTGTCATGTAGATATTATCAGCTACAGGAGAACTGAATTCTACAATTTGCAATAAAATAATAATAAGGTACTTTACAACAATATCTTCTGCAGTACTGTGGAATAAAAAGTAGACATGGCTGACGCTGATGCAGTGCAAGGTGCACACATGACATCCAACTCCAGGCTACGTTGTGAACGGATACATCACCACCCAATCAGAGAGAAGTGGAGCCGACTGAAAAGCCAGCACCTGGATGTGTGTTTCGGTGCACAAAAGAATAAACATGATTACGCTGAAATAGTTTATGTAACTCTTTTAAAGAAAGATACACGAGTAAAAAAATGTCTCAAGCCGTCTTACCATCTGCAGCAGACATTGTGAACAGGATGTATTTCGAATGTTTTTGTTCCCCAAAGCAGAGCAGAGCGCCTTCATGTATTTAATTCCCGTTTGTTCCAGACGTTGTAACATGGCGAACGGAAGACGCCTGCTTTCGTGGTTACTACCGTTCACAGCACTGCAGCTGCGCGTTAAATAACATGTCCTGTACTACAGGAGTATGTTAATGCTCCACACAGCCGTGTCTGGGCTTGAGCGGACATGAAGGCTTCAGTGACACTGTGGGAAAATATTATGTGTTCTTCCATTAGGGGCTGTTTTCACAGCGCGTTACTAAAAAAGACAATTTAAAAATACCAAAATTATATTAACACTTGAGACAAGGTTAACCTTTTTTTAAAATTTATTCTATTTAATTTATTTATTGTTTTGTAAAAATACGTTTTAATGGTGAACCATAATTCCGAACTATTAATGGAGTTGATTGTAAGACTTTTATAATAACGTCCGCATAGAATCTGTTTGGAACCACCAGTGTGAAAAGATGGGGTTCATTTGAAGATAAGCCTCCCCCCCGAAAGCTCCAGCACCCTGGGGCAGCTGATAATTTGGTTTTCTGCTGTCGTGCTGATTCAGTTCATTGAAATACTTTAGATTTCATAAGGCGTAGCGTTTGTGTGCATTTAAAAAAAAAAAAATAGTACACTGACTTTCCAATAGATGAGTAGGCCTATATATTTGTTACAATAGCAGGATTGTGTAGCTCATCCTTTCCTTCATAAATGTTTATGTAGTGTAGTGCTACCTTATATGTTTTTTTAAGAAAGTGTGAACCTATTTAATGAGCTCAACTATCTGCCATAAAATTATATCTTGTTTTAGTTTTGATTTCCTGCAGAAGGAAAGTTTGGAAAATATAAACATAATAACTGTTAACATGGTCTGCTTTATTAAGAATTACTGTATAAATAATGTAAGGAACATTATTTAAGAAATGTTATTGATTTATCAGTGATGCTAAAGCTTATACTGTATTTAAGGCTTGATATGAAGGCCGATTTGATCAATTTGTTGCCTTTTGAAATGCCCATTCAGTTGTTTCCCCATATGTTGCTTTAGTCAACCCCCAGCTTGTTTTTATCACTTGTTAACAAGAACAGGCAGGAAAGGTCATGTATGTGTTTTTGTCAACCTGATCTCACAGTGAAAACGTAACGTTTTCACTAGGCTCTGAAACGTTACCCACATTACATATTTCACCGTTTTTGCTGCATCAACCACAATGCTTTGAAGGTGAAATTGTGATGTTTTCAAAACATATATTCGAATTATTGCATTTATACCTTGATGTTTTCAAAACGTATATTCTAATTGTTGCATTTATACCGGTTATTTATTTGATTTAGAACGACCAATTTGTTTGCTTTTAAACCATTTAAATTTTTCCCAAAAAATGACTATTCTATGTCCACTCATTTTAATTCCGTACATGGTGTTTTTATACAAGTGCTTTTTTTCTTTATACATTTAAACGAAACCTCGCTTAATATAATTGTATGAGTGTCAGCACTGTACTTGCATCCAGAGCGCGTCTGCCGATGAAAATAAAAATACGGGTAAAAACAAAACAATATTCGGTTCAACAGAGACAGTTAAACACATTTAGTGCTCCATGTTTCTGTGTAATTTGGAATTTGAATGTGCCGCCCCTGCTTGATCTGTCGCGCTCAGCCAATAGGCAGGGGTGGGACGTTGAAAACAATTGTGGGAAATGTCGTTTTAAAATCAACCTTGAACTATAACTTCTATGACTCAATCCGACATTTCCCACAATTTTTTTTCAACGTCCCGCCCCTGCCTGTTGGCTGAGAGCTGCTGAGCATGCAGGGGCGGCATAAACCGGATACGGTTTTGTTTTTACCCGTATTTTTACTTTCATCGACAGACGCGATCTGGATGCAAGTACAGTGCTGGCACTCCTACAATTATATTGTAGCGTGCACGGGGGAAGGCAGCAGTAGGGCTTGTAGGTGACGTAATCACACACAAAGACATAAGCCCGATATACGCACCTTGCAACGGAGTCGGCTCTTTTGTACAGCGGTATCGGCACTATGTTTTCGCACCCACCCTCCGCCTGTGTGTGGATTGCCTCGCCCTGTGTGATGCGCCTGCCTGCGGAAACCAAGATCGCTACAATATTAAGCGAGGTTTTGTGTAAATGTATAAAGAAAAAGCACTTGTATAAAAAGACCATGTACGGAATTAAAATGAATAGACATAGAAGTCTTTTTGTAACAATTTAAATGGTTTAAAAGCAAACAAATTGGTCGTTCTAAATTAAACACATAATCGGTATAAATGCAATAATTGGAATATACGTTTTGAAAACATCACAGTTTCACCTGTAAAGCATTGTGGTTGATGCAGCAAAAACGCTGAAATACTGTAACGTTTCAGAGAACAGTGAAAACGTTACCATGATAACGTTTTTTGCTGTGAGATCAGGTTGTTTTTTTGTGATTAGCATTGTTCTGAGTACTGATTATGGCAAAAGACACGTGAACTGAACATTGCTCAGAAGCTACAACCCAAATGAATATATTTTACCAGTAAGGCTACTCACAAAGGGAGATTAATGACTTACTTTGTGTCAAAATCAATCAAATTCCCATGTGATTATCTTACATTTACAGACACACACATACACACAAATGCTGGGGAGAAGCAACATGGCTGTAAAAGGGGATGCGTGTCTGTGTAGTGCCATTTCTCCAAAAGAAGAGAGCATGACTTAGTTTATATTTTTCAATGCAGTCACATTTATTGGCTTTTCTATGCACAATTACTAAGCAGCCAGTTACCCGGCAAATGGTTTAGAGAAGAATTTGAAATGGAATTTCACAAATGTTTACTAAAAAATAAATACAAGACTTAAAGTGTTGCACAGCTCAAAAACATACAAAGGCTTGGAATTAATGTAAACTTTGGAAACATTTTACAAAAGAAGCATCTTTGCAACAATTTAAAAAGTTCATATTTACAAATATTACAAAAATACAAAATAGATGCAAATCCATACACCAGTAACTTTTCAGCCAGAATGAACTGGTTCTAGTACCAAAACAGTTACACTGTAACCTTCTTTTACTTTATTATTTATTTTATTTTATTTTTACACAAGTAATCAAACCTTTATTTTTCTTACATCTGCACTCATCTGACATCCTTTGGCAAAGCATGTACTGTACCCTTCCACCTTGCACACTCAAATATGAACTATGTCATTGAATGGAAAGTCAATCAATCTGAAAGGAAATCATATATAAATAACTTAAGGTACAGCAAGAAAAAACTTCAAAAAGTCATCTACATCAGTGCAAATATATATTTATATATATATATTTTTAATGCTGGAATTTTAGTTCACAAACTCGTTTCTCATTGTGTACCCTGTTGAAAAGATAGTAGTTACAACAGACCTAAGATAGCTCTCTGAGAGCCTTAATCACTTAAAATATATTGAAATGTTTCTTTAACTGTCTTGTACTTATGTGGTATGTGTAAGGCAGCATGACCGATGTTTCTGCTCCCTTTAAATGTATATTTTCTCGATCCAAGGCTTTCATTAATTGAAAAAGTATAGCGCTGCTCCTAATATGTCAGCACTATAGTGCTGTTAAATACCAAATGTCATACATAGACAATACCATGGCTATATCAGTCTTGTCATTTTGATATAATCCACTCCTAAATCACTAGTGAGTTGCTGAATTTACAATATTTAAAAGCAAATACATTTGACCCTAAAAATACTACTAGCAGTGCCCTGTGCTAAGAGAAAACATATTGCATATGGGTTGATTTTTGTATTGGCTGTGGGACATTGAAATCTAAACTGTAAGCAACACAAGTTTATCAACAGTAACGACTAACCCAAAAAGCAACCCTGTACATTTCAGATAAATCCAGTAATGGGCACATAACTAGGGTTCAAACGACTGGATTAAATACTTGTTAGCCAGTTTATTTTTTAAAGATCTGGATCAGTCAGTTCCGTTTACTTATGTGTTTGATTGATATGTCCTCCGATATTGTTTTAGCTGGAGCTGGGTTTTGTTTTTTAAATAAAGCTTTTATTTTTCTATGTTCCGTAAATACTCTCTTAACAAAATAAGTCTCTAGATAAAATATCTGATCATTAAAAATATTTCCATTCTCATTAGTATTTAATATATCTTTTTGTGTGATGTATGCGACTATGTAAACTCTTAAAAGCTGGAATTTGTTTTTATAAAGTAGAAATCTAAATAAATCTAATTTGAGGCCTTTGTTAAACCCTATGTTGACAAAAGCTGTTTTCCTAAAAGCAACGTTTAGCAATATAGGGTTACATTAAATTGTTTATTTTTTAAATAAAAACCACAGATGCTCTTATGCATTATAAAAGTTTAATTATACTGTCTCCCTTTCACTAAATGTTTTAGTACTGCAAGTATATTGAACCCTTCCCCTGACAGAGATTTAAAATCCCTCCTTCAAAATTACAGCTTTTTATAGTTGCAAAAGAGCGAGGGGCCGTCAAGGCCCGTCTGAGGAATGCTTGGTTGGAACGGCAGATGCTTTACTGGACTATTAGTCACTGATATGAGGGGGAGGAGTTAACACCAATCCACATGTTGGGATTATCTTTTGTTTTTATTTTTCACTTTCCACTTCCAAAACTTCATACTCACACCAATAAACACAAGCACAAAAGTCCCTCTGAACCACATTAATATCTCTTTCCTTCTCTTTATTCTCCAGTTCTTGAACTAGCCTCTGTGTACCGGTACTTCTTAGATCCCCTTTGTATAGACTTAACTCTGTCACTCACATAACATAGCACAATTCTTTCCCCCAATGTTGCGCCCCACTTTCCTCTGCCCTCATGTTAAAAAAACACCCCTAAAAAAGATTGTCCAGTGTAGTCACTAAACAATTAATCCCACTCTAGTTTACTATTTAAAAAAACACTATCAAACATTTTTTTTTTTTTACATGTATTTAGTTTACCGCTGGAAATATAATTTGTAATTAATTCTTTAAGTAATGGAATTTAAATTTTGCTTTAAGAACTCAATTGGTTTTTTACATGTTGTGGATGAACAGGTTCGAAAATTATGAACAGACAGAACATTTGTTTGTCAGAGTATGCTCCTAAAGAGCTGTGGTTTTAATGAATGTAGCATATACTGGCTTCACAGCTTTTTCCTCCTTTAGCTTGCACAGTGTTATTTCTGCAGATATCTGACTGCTTATGTGTATATATATATATGGATATATTTATTTAAAATGTATCAATTTTCCTAGCTTAACATTATATTTACCAGAAAGCAAATAACACCAAACTCAAATTAACAGTGTGAACAATTGCAAAGGTATTCATAGAATACATTCTAATATTTGATAATAGTTCCCAACCACACACACATGTTGTCAGACACATTAAGTCAAGTAACAGTTGGCAGCAGTAAATTTCACGCTTAAAAGGTGAATTCTATTTTGTTAAGAAAATATTTAGGTACTTTTTGAACCTCTTAAAAGGGACACTTTATATAATGTACATTTTCTAATATTTAATGTCTTAATATATGTGTATTCTGAGAGTATTCTCGGTTGATGTTTTCACTTAGATCATTAATTGTCATGCATGCAAACTATTTCAGCAAGTTTTCTTTGGAGAAAGTGAGGTGGGGAAGCACATACATGAAGTACTTTAGAGAATCAATGTGCACTCAAGCCTGTGCAAGGCTGATATCCTTCCCCAACCCACTTCCTGACAATCAGCCTTGAGGAATCTTTTCGGAAGCGATCTTTTCAGAATCTTTAATTAGTAAGCATGTCAAATAACAATCGAAGCGGAAATAGAGAATTACACATAACCCACATAATACGATATTAAAGAAGTAAGAAATTAATTTTGAGGAACATATTGACAATATCCCTTTAACGGTTGAAACACCAAGGAACATACACTGCACAATTTGTTTTGTTATTGACATTTGTAAGATAAAAAAAGGTGGACAACCAAACCTTTTCACAAAAAAAGAAGAGAAATACTACTTTCATTTTCTACAGAAGGTTCTGTAACCCGCTCCTGTTGTGTGTACAACAATTCATGACAGAACAGAACCAGCTAACCCTCAAAACCTATTTGGGTAAGTGTAAGTCTCAGGCAATGACGATTAATCTAGATTGCAGGTTCAACTTTCTTTTTTTATATACAAGGGAAATTATCTTCAAATAAGATAATGACAGGGTGTACCCATAACGACTGTATAGGTATCAAGTGCAAAGAACTCATAGGTTTGAAAACCTAATATCTTCAAATATATTGAATCGTGTGTAGTAATGTGAAATGATTAAGGGTTGTGAGTGCATGCAGTGTTGAGGACCCATAATTGTAGTACAAAAAAGTTTTTTTTTCTTTCTGGTACACATTTGTCTGATTTTTCACAAAGGCTACCAGGTTCTGTTCTTTAGATTAAGTGTGGCTCCCTGTAAATAAATGTACAAATGTACATATCAGTATTAGGACTGCAATGATATTCTTATAGATGTTAGAAACTTCTTTTTTACTTTTCTAACTTTAACAGGACTAACTTCTTTAAAAAAAAACAAAAAAAACAACAGTACTGGCAGTTGTTACAACTAATATTATAAGACAGATCAGATTTTCCCCCTGCGTTCCTTTTTTTTTTTTTTTACATGTCTTTGAAATATGCACAATAGGTAGTCAATTGAACTCTTTCTCACTCACAGACAGTTAAAAAAAAATAGATATGGTAATATCTATGTATCTGTCTATCTATGAGGAACTCTGAGAGGACCTGTCATCGTGAGGACTACCATCTGAATTTTCTGTCTCCCCCTCAGAGATGGCCTGCATCGGCGTGGTGTAGAGCCGGCTGCGCATGCTGTAGCGGCTGCTGTTAGCTGCAGGGGGCACTCGGGAACGGCCCTGCCTGGAGGAAGCAGACATGGGAAAGGTTTTGGGGGAGAATCCTTCTGCGTTCATTTTCGGTGATGGGGGGGGTGGCTGATCGGCTGTTGGCTGGGGCTGCTGGAGAGGAGAAAACTCCTCTGGATGTTTGGGTACATCCATGCTCAGGTCGCCGGGGGACTTGGATGCGATGGGGCTTTTCAGGATCTCTGTGGCTGACATCCTGTAGCTGGAGTCTGTGCGGCTGCCCTTCTTCAGCAGCAGCAGTTTGAACTCCTCGTTGGAGGTGCTGCTTTTTTTGGCACTCCTGTAAATGGGTCCTGGTGCTCTCTGGGAGGTGGTGGGGGTGCCCGGCGTAACCGGGGTAACCGGTGAACTGGCCGATGAAGCGATCAGTCGGTTTCGGCCCATCTCTCCAGAGTCCTTCCTTCCCAGCACTTTCCTTTTGGATCTATAAAGAAAAACAATAAAATATATACACCATAACTAACATATTAAAATGTCTTGTTTTAAATTGGTTCCCTACATGGCTACAGCCAGACAAACAATTGGGAATAGCTTTAAAATGTAATTGATTTACTCATGTCCAGTGGTTTATTCAGCTGTAGCAAATATGGCAAGTACACAATTGAAGCACAGCATACTTAACATGTTTACTACAACTGGATAATTCACTGCACATATGCAAAGCTTACTATAGTTTTGCAGGGAGCTTTATTTAACTCTCTATTCCATGTAACTATAAATAGTATTTTATTATGTAAACATCCCAAAGTTTCTAAAATGATGATACAACTAAAATGATTACAATGAAATCAAATTTGAACTGTGTAAGGGCTTAGTAAACGTACTATATATATCTATAAAATGATGAACGAAGTAAAATAAAAAAAACATAGTACAGACAATACATTGGGGCATTAGGACCCTGGGAAGCCAAGCGGGACGACAACCTGAATTAATTGGTTTGGCTATTATGGATTGATTGGTTAATAGGGAGATGAATTGTTTAAAACGGGGAAAGGTGTGTGTACAAGGAGTTGAATGTTGGTGGGAGTTTGACAAGAGAAAGAAACAAAGAACGAGAGAAAGAGACAAATCAACAAAGAAAGAAACGAACAAAGAAAGAGAGACACGAATAGTCTCGGAGTGTGTGTAACCTGGGGAAATCAGGAATAGCCTGCTCCCGGTTAGACAGGGACCGTGTGCAGTTGAGTTAGACCCCAAAACACAGGGTAGGTCTTCTGTTGTTTATTTTGTTTAGACAGGGACCGTGTGCAGTTGAGTTAGACCCCAAAACACAGGGTAGGTCTTCTGTTGTTTATTTTGTTTAGACAGGGACCGTGTGCAGTTGAGTTAGACCCAAAACACAGGGTAGGTTTTCTGTTGTTTATTGGTACAATTCTGTATTGTTTTGAAGGGGAGCTCCAAATAAAGCAGCCACCTGGCATATCTTCAGTAAAAGTACTGTGTCGGGAGGTTTGTTGGACTACAGGACACTTAACACGGTCAAGCTCTTGAAAGGAGGTAACAGTTTCTTCACAATATATATATATATATATATATATATATATATATATATATATATATATATATATATGTGTGTGTGTGTGTGGTTGACTGACTTAAATTGTGTTCTTTTATACACAATTGGCTATGACACTAACCATGCTAATACCGGGAGTGCATATGCCACAAAACAGACCAATTTATTTATTTAAATCATTCATTTCTAAGAATAAATTTGGTATTTTAATAGAGCAGAAGAACCAATAAATCAAGTGCTTTATGCCCCCTCTGCTGGTAAATGTATTGTACTGCATTTAAACCGACCTGTGAATCATGGCAAAAAGATCTTCTGTGGTTCGTAGTCTGTTAGGAGATATAAAAACACTATCATCCTCAGACTTTGTATCTTCACTCAGTGGAGAAAGTGAGTTGTCACTTGGAGAAGATTCTAGGAAACAGAAATGGGTTATTGGACACAGCTGAAAAGAGCATTATTAACCTGAAACTCATGGAAGGGAGTACACAAGGCAACACATTCTAATTTGTAAAACAAAAAACATGGTAATACCCAACTGAAAAATGTGGCTTGATAATCAATATGTATTATATATGCATTTTAATTAAGATTGATATATGTCAAATAATAGCTAGAAAGAAAGAATGGATGCACAAATCCCCCTGGTAGCCGCATTTGAGACAGTTTAACTATATGTGATCATGCAAACATATTGAAATATAATGCAGATATTAATAAATAACTGGACACTAAAAATGTTTAACTGACTTAATTAATATGACTGCATAATGTTTCAAAGTAGATGGTGTTTACTGTATTGTTTCTGAATTCTGACAAGACAGCATGACCTTACTTTTTAATAAACCTTACTTTGGTGCTTGTTGAGAAATGTTCAGATTTACGCACCTTTGCTGAATGAATCATCAGTGTCCGGCGTTGTCCCCTCTTCCCTGCTGTCCTCTGAGGCACTTCTGGTAGGAATACTTGATGTCATTTCATATTCCTGTTCTCTATTACTTGTATCACTGATTGTGTAAGCTTGAGATGTTTCTGATTGATAAGTTACAATTACAGGCACTTTGTCAAAACTGTTGCAAGAATCAAAGTCAAGCTTCTTCGCTATATTGTTGGGAGCAGGAAACGAACAAGTTTTCGTCAGACACACTAATGGCATTTCAGTGGCCAGCTCATGTAATGATGGCTGGTTGTACACTGTTGCCTGGCTGTTACTAGGAAACAGGATCTTTGAAGCGATCATCTCTTGTTCTTCTTCTTTGGGGTGTGCTGCATTCCCAGACAGCCCTGTGCAGTCATCTGGGCCCTTCAGAAGATCATTCCCTGGATGATCAACCTCAGTCTGTAATGGCGACTTCAGTAACAGATTGTCTGCCGTGCGTGACGAGTCTGTAAGGGGTTCATTTGTTGCTGCCCCTAAGGGTTCAGACACTACTTTCTCTTGCTTATATTTAGTGTTGTCCTGAAATGCTACATCCCTCCATGAGGGTCCATCTCCTGGGGTTAACAGCATTAGAGAGGACTCCTGAGAACGGGAATCAAAGGGTCGGAAGGACCCATACGGTTTCTTTGATTCAGGCGACTTGATTATGCTGGGCGGGGTGACGATTGTCACAGGAGGGCATTTCAGTTTTGTGTTAGCCTCAGCTCTGAGCTTGTCTTGGTTGCCCTCATTGGGCTTGTAGACAGACCGCAGCTGGACTGATCGGAGCACAGTGGGGGTGATGGCGAGAGGAGTTGACGGGCTGGAGCTCGATGCTTCAGAAGACGCTGCTGCCGCTGCAGCTGCTGCTGCTGCCGCTGCTGCTGCAGCTTTCTGCTTGTTTTGATGGAGTATGTGCATCTGGTTTCTGTGAGCTGAAGGCTTGTTGTTAACACTGTGAAGAGCACTTAGGTCGAGATGGGTCGGAGGTATAATCGGTAGTTCAAGGTCTTTACTATATGAAGCACTTCTGTCTCTGGAGCAAGGCTGCTGCTGCTGGGAAGACAGCGAAGACTTCCTCTCTGGGACTTTGGGCTTCCTCTTGCTGCTAGTCGGAGACAAGGGCCCTGGAAAGAAAGCTGAGGGAAAGGAAGATGTTGGTGTTTCAGACTGACTAGAGTACCCACTAGATGGTGATGCCAAGCCAGCCAGCTTTTCGGGAGAGACGAGTTTAAACTCATTTTCTACTGACGGAAGAGATGGCGTTGTGGCCCTCGATCCCAAATGGGATGTCTGTGATTCTGAGCTCTCTGGTGACTTGATGCACTCAATGACTGTTGTACCAGTAGCAGTGCTGGAGTTGGACAATGATCGGTAGGGATCACTGGATTTCAAGTCATTCAGGAGCCAGAGATCTGCATAGTCAGACTGTACAACACCTTCATTTTTAAAGGAATGGTTATCCATTGAGCCAAATGTAGTGGACTCGGTCAACTCCTCTTCATTTGCAATTTCCCAGGGGTCTACTGGCTCGTCACCTAAAGTGGGGTTCTCCAAATGGCCTGGGGAGCTGGCCAAGTCAAGCTGCAGCTTAATTTCCCTGGAAGACAAAGGCAGGTGCTGCCCACTGTTTATCTTTGGTTCTTTTGTGTCAGGAACGCTTGCACCACTGCTCATTTTCTTCAATGACGAGCTGCGTTTTGGTGGGGCTGGCTTTGCCTTTGGTTTTTTAAAGGAAAGACACTGCCTTCCTGGTGACCTGTGGCCCAGGTAGTCTTGCTGACAATATCCTCCCATACCAGGTGCAACATTTATGCTCTGGCCGTATTCAGGGCCCATGGCTGCATAGTTATAAATGTAGCTTTTGTTAGCTTTAAAACCACAGTCAAAGTGCATGGAGGTATAGTAGCCTTCTGTGTCGACAGAGTAGTGGGAGCTTGTGTCTGCTTTCTCTGACTCTGGCTTATCTGTAAAGCTTTCATAGGTGGCCATGCTTGTGAAACTCGGACACTCTAAGCCTCCATCATCATCCCTAGAACGCGGAGGGCTAAAATCCTGATGGCAGGACTTGCCATGCTGATGGTGCAGGTAGTTCCAATCGTTGTCACTCGCATTGCTCATGATGGGGTCATCCAGCAGGTCCGTTACTGTCGAGGTAAAGGAACTCGTCCTGTGGCCTCTGACTTTGTCTGTCTGGTAAGGGTCTATTATGAAGCCAGTAGGGTCATCGCTGGCGTGGGGAGCTATATTCAGCGACAACTCCGAATCACAGTGTGAAGATCCCGTCAGGGGAGGGGAAGCAGCAGGGGGGATGGTCTCTGAAGTCTGCGAAGGGCAAGTGGAGCTACTTCCACTCCAGTTGCCACTGGAGGACTGGTGATCCTCTTTGTGGTCTATCTGGCTTCCCAGCACTCCTGTTGTGGAAACGGAGTGAATCGGGCTGCTGAAAGTATCTGAGCTGGAAGAAATCTCGCAGCTTCCCATATCTGCTTTCCTGGGAAGCCTAGACCTCCCTCTTTCATTCCAGTTGTGGTCTGGGTTGCTGACGTGTTGTTTGCACTTTAGACCGACCAGCTGGCGCTCTGGCATAGTTTGGTCGTCCGTGCTTTCTTCCTCATCCTTCATGGCCCTTTCAGGTCTTGGCAGGAACTCCTCAGCTTCGTAAGGCGACAGCTCTTCATCACTGTCGTGGTCTTCATCCACGACTCTACCCCCTTCACGGGGAAGGCTGCGCGAGCGAAGACGGCTCCCCAGCGAGGCGGTAAACATGGGATCAGAGTTGTCTGGCAGCGCTGTGATGTTGCCGGTGGAGTGCGAGAGGGAGGCTGGGATAACTTGACCTCTCTGGGCTCGGATCCGTCTTCGGGAGGGTGCAGAGATCAGAATATCCTCCGTCTGGCAGCCTGAGTCCTTTGTGCAAGAACCGCCATTCAGCTCTTCGCGGCACAGGGAGGAGTCTGGATTTGTGTGCACAATAACGTTTCTGTCTCTCGCCACCGGAGATTCGTCAGAATCTGGGGAAATGAAGGGCAGGAAGTAAGAGAAGTCTGGGAGAGGCAGCTCTTTTTCTTATTACCAGTGTGATAGTAGATCTTATAAAACAGAGAAGCCCAAGGGTCAGCTGACCAGATATTGGCTGAAGGGGTGCTTTGTCTAACCCAGGGGAATACAAAGATCTGATTCTTAATTTATGGTTTTGCTGTACAGATCATTGTATACAGTGCTCTCTTGGTATTTTGCTGTCTGACACAACTATTACCCTTACTGTTAACATAGCCTAACCACAATAGCCTAAATTTGTTATTGAATAAACAAAATCATATTAATACACATTTAGAATAACGTGTCACTTTTAAGGCTGAATGGTTTGCAAGGCTTAGTCTAAGAAGATCTAACTTATATACTTACGTTGCTGGGGCAAAATGACATGACTGGGGTAAATGTTTAGACAGGCCAAACTTTGACAATGTAGCTAAGGGCAGTTACAGTTAGACCTTACCTATTTCTTGCTGCACTCGTCTGGGAATGCCTGAGATGGTTTTTCTTCTCCTTAACTTCCGCCTCCTCTGCAGCACTGATTGAGAATGAACAAGAGAACAACGGACACTGGCTTCTCTGTCAAAACCAACCCCTGCAATCAAACAACACACTTAATTAATCTGTGGGGCACAACTTGCAACATCACTTGCATGCTTGCAGATAACTTAAAATTAATTTTCATTCCAATTGCATTCCGCATACTGTGTTTGCATGACATGCACTATGCCATTTCTGTAGAATTTCCTGTTTACATATAACCTTGATAGTATGCATGATAACAATTTCTGTTCGGTGTGCATGTCTGTACCATCTTCTGGGAGAGCTCCACCAGTATGCTACATATTGCAAAAGGGACTTTTAGTGTCCTCTGTGTACCACCAAGCAAATTCGGCATACTCTTATTCTGAATATGACTGATCATATTCAGAATATTCAGTTGATATGAATTTTCTATTCTACATAAGTATTCTGCATAATCATATTTTAAAATGTCATTTATAGCACGTAATAAATTCTTAATTTTCTTATTTATAACCCCACCTGAAAATAAGAAGTAATATTTATCTTAATACTTTAAATACAATGTATATGTTTGTAATAATTACCAAGAAAATCAGCAAATTTACCAGTGACATTAATGGGAATAATGCACGATGATATCACTTGTGACTCTATTCTCATTTTCTCATCTGGGGTCGGTAGAGGTAGCGCTTTTGACCAGTTGGTCTGCTTATCCAGTGTCGAGGGGATATTAGGTACTGGGCATTTTGGTCTGTGACCTAATGCAATGACATCATTGTCTTGGTCTGCTGGTGGAACAGCCTGAAATAAATGTAAACAACAGTTATTTGTGTTACAAAGTAATTTGCTTTCTACAAAATGTGTTGTGGTTGGGAAGAGTGACGCCTTGTTAAAATGTTGTGCAAACAGCACTTTGAAAAACAGAATTGTTTCTAGTTAATAATAAAAGCAAATGTGGTCAAATATTTATTTTGACTCAATTTTACAAGCCCGCCTCCCTCCATCCAAACTAGAAGTTTATTGATTTGGCATGACATGAAAAAAATCCTACAAATTGTACTGGAAATCATCTGCTGGGTACTGTCTTCCCTAACACTCCACATTCAGTTTTAGACTTCAAATGTGGAAGTCAAAACTCAAACTAAACCATGAATGAATATCTTCATCTAACTTATCCTGTCGTAAAGGAAGACAGAACAAATCTATGTTGGTTACTGAAATTCCAAAGCCCTGGTTACTTGATAGCCTACTTTAATAGCTGAACAGTACATCTCAAAGGGGACTGAATGAAAAAGAGCCCATGGGAATACCTGCAGACTTCTATGTTAATAAGGCACTGCCTAGGACAACAACAAAAGCACACATTCAGCGCAGCTAAATCTTTTCAGTGTCAGGTTAATGCAGCAAACACCTATTAACTAATTTAAAAAGTTTTGCGATATGCAGCAATGCAAGCTTTAAGCAGTGATGCAAAATCAAACAAAGAAAAAAAAACACTCTAGACCTCCTCTAAATTTGAACAATGAAAAAACTTTCACATTATACATTATATGTGAGAACAGTCTAGTCGTGTTTTTTTTTTTTTTTTTTTTAAAAGCTAAATTATTATTCATACAACACACCATTATTTTAACAGTCCTGGGCTCCCATACCCATTCTTTGACAAGCACAGATCAAATCTAATGCACAAACACCCAAAATCAAGGCTCAATGCTAAGCAGTACTTGTCCTTGACTTCTTTTAGTTGGACACAGATGGACATACATACCGGTATTAAACTCTTTTAGCACTAGACTTCTTTTAGTTGTAGGATCATTCAGTTGGATCTGTTTAGAACTACAGTAGTTCGCGATACTGCTATTTTCTTATATTAATTAGAGGTACAGAAATAAATAAATTAAATCATATCATATGTACAAAACAATTATTAATTATTTGCAAAAACATCGCACTTACCTCAGAAATTAAACCAAAAATAACAAATAAAATAAAACGTACAACAGAACCCAAAACCAAACGTGTCCACCCCACCTCAAGCTCAGACTGACTCATACAAGGCTGACACTTGTCTTTTGTACTCAGTTACCCAGCAGATGAAAACAGCACTGACAAAACACTAGCGACAAAAGCAAACCTGTTTCCTAGGAAACTTTCTAAATGAAAAAAAAAGTTTTATTGATGAACAAAATGGAAGGAGTGCATTTTTAGCTGATTCGTCTTTAGAATAATAATGGCAAATTGGATGTAGGAGGAAAGGGGGGAGAGAGAGAGACAGAGTGACAGAGAGAAAGAGAAAGGCACTGAAAAAGGCCTAGCGCCCTGGCTTTCATCATTGGCTTTCTGCCAGAAGCAATTTTCATTAGAGAAATGAGACCCATCACAGACCACAGAGTAAAAGAATGCCATTCATGAAGTTTCAACAGCATTAAAAGTGCCTGAAACAGCCAGAATATTCTCCTTAAGGTTTGAAAATAAACTGGGAAATAAAACCTAGAAAAAAAATCCCAAGGTTACCCACAAACACACACACACACACACAGCCTGAAGAATAGAATTAGCAACATTTAACACTCTGCGCATACGGTTATATAAATACAGATTTGTCTTTTTGTAGTAGGTCAGTTACTTTTTATTTTGATAACAGGCAGTTAAACGGTCAGATAAAGAGGGACAGTGGCATTTTCAGACAGGCAGTTCTAATATGAAGCATTGAAAGAAGAAAGTTGAAGAAGAAATTGAGCAGGCATCAAAATGAACCTATTTTGAGGTAAAGAAAAACAACCATGGTGGGCCCAAAGCACTCAGTTTTACCCCCTACTTGAATATTGCAGTACTAGTCTCAATAATAATCGATATGAAGGAAACCAACTATTACAAGGAGCTGTGAGCCCCAGACTGCCTTTTTGCTGTCTCCCCAATTGAACTGTTCTTCGAGACCAGTGATGACCATAACACCTAACAGGTGCCTGAAACAGTCATACCTGGCCTTCTTGTGGTGGACCTGTCAAAAGGCTTATCTGGGTCACTTCCGAGGCCAATATTATGGGTAGTCACTAAAAAAATGTGTTTTTTTTTTTTGGAAAGAGACTCAAAAGAGAATAAATGTTAAGAAAGTAAAAGGAAGAAGAAGAATAAAAAGGTTAGAACTGGAAGGCGAGCGATCAAGGCCAAGACAAGAGGCGAGACGGTTACTGCTGAATGAGCAAACACAAGCAAATACCTTTCTGCTCCAGGGGGTCAAGCGGCAACACTGAGTGGGGGAGGAGGAACGGGTGCTGTGGAACTACAAACGGGAAATGAAAAAATGAAAACAAACATCAAATATAAAATGAATTTTAAAATGAACACAGATAAACAGGAGAGGTCTCTGAAGGAGTGCTGGTAAGGTGACTGGGGTTGGGGATGAATGTAGGGTTGTTGTATATGATTTGCACCCTTTCAGACATGCCTCCTATTCCTTTGAACTGAACATAGCTCCATTTCAACGCTTATTGCATCTGTCCTTCAGTTCTAGAGTTCTTCAAGGTAAATTAGTGGTAAGTGTTGAAAACTGGGGCAAGAAAAAAGTACTCAGGAGAACCTGAGTATGTTACAGATGAACTCCTTGTGCCTCAGAATTTTGAGGCTCTTGAACAACCCTTTTAGGAACCACCAGCACAAATGAAAGAAAGGGTTAAATGCAGGTAAATACATTTTGTTCATGCTTTTAATTGCTATTATTGTAACACCGAGGATGGAGAGAGGATTGGTCAATGCACAGTTTCACGATCTTACCTTCCTTTGTATCTGCTGAAATTCTATATCCCTCACTGGTCTCTCCTTTTTTATGCAGCATGTTAAAAAATAAAAATGGGTCACAAACAACATTATGTTTATTTGTTAACCAGGGAATTTGAAAAAGGTCATGATTTCGACTCAATTACATGGTTTTAAAATGCAGCTTTTTAAACAAAAATATATTTGCATCCCTCATTAAATGGCAAACATATTGTTGGTGTAATCTTTATAAGGTCGGGATTGTGACAAAACATTTCAATTGAACGGGGTAAAAGTCTCTGTTCTTAATCAAAAGTACAGTTTGTTAATAATTTCCCAAGTCATAAGAAACACCTGAAACCACACTTTATCCTTGGTTATTAAGTGGGTTTATTACTGACTAGCTTCTAATTTAAACCCCAGTGTCATTTCTATTTTCATTCCAGTGAAAACATAGAATGTAAGAACAATCACAAAATTACCTTTCTTTGAATTGGTTGAAATTCTACATCCCTTACTGGTCTCTCCTGGTTTGCAGCATATTAAATAATAAAACAACTGTCAAGAACATATTTCACATCATGTATTTCTCTTGTGCAGAAGTACGTTTATCCTGAAGAGGTACGTGTCCACTAACGGAAACAGGAATTTAGTGCTCATGAGAGGTGGAGGGAGCAGGGTGGTGTCTACAGTCCAGGCACAGGACAGAACAGAGGCTGTGCCAATCCTGGCTTGGCCAATCACTCTCCTGAACAGAGACAGTCAGTTTTGTGATTTTGTCTGGTGGACTGTTGTCCAATTAGGGCCAACTTTAGAACACTAAAATAATCAAAAACCAACTTGAACCCTGACCTTCCCTCTGCCTGATTCAGCCAGGGCAAGATATATCCCTTCGGAGGGTAGGGTTATATAATCTCTTAAACATCTCTGCTGGACAGGGTCAAAATGAGAGCAGTTACCAACCTTGACCCAGCCTTACACCGTCAATGGGTCAGCATCTTGCAAAGACATAATATACACTGTTTACAAACATGACAGCCTCATGTAGCCTTCCAAACATTAACCCCCAGAGCCGTAACAGTAACATGTAAAATCTCTTCTGTCTTCTGCTTCGAGTTTTCATTAATGACTGTACTGATTGTATTGGTTTAAAAAAGCAGCAGGTTTCCTGAGTCTGGGAGACACATTGGAGGTATTGTATATAGAGGCTGTGTGGAGGCTGTGTGGTCCAGTGGTTAAAGAAATGGGCTTGTAACCAGGAGCTCCCCGATTCAAATCCCACCTCAGCCACTGACTCGTGTGACTCTGAGCAAGTCACTTAACCTCATTGTGCTCCGTCTTTCGGGTGAGACATAATTGTAAGTGACTCTGCAGCTGATGCATAGTTCACACCGGGTGTAGTCTAGGGTAGTCTCTAAGTTACCTTGGATAAAGGCGTCTGTTAAATAAACAAATAATAAAGACAACTCTAGAGGTAAAGTGGATAAACAAAATAAAAAAACTGCACATTCATATACATTTGGCAGTCTGCCTGTTAGACCAATAGAATTTTAAAATATGAAAAGTCTGACCAATATGAACCACTTTACTGCTGGAAAAAATATATATTTTTCTGATACTGGAAACATGTCTGAAATGAATGCATACCAGTCATAAACATGACATTATATAACATTGTTTGGTGGTAGGAGGTTGATGTGTAAGACAGTAGGAAATAGGAAATAGCCCAGGTGATAATGTGTATCAACAAACGAGAATCAGTCATGTGCTCCTCTTGCTTATCTTGGTGTATTTCTGTTTGAATGGTACTTTGGAGGTAGATTTTTCAGACACTGAGGTGCAAGTAGCCGTAAAGGTAATTATTGTTTGTTTGCTGACATAACTGTGCTTTGTCTGTCAATTGACAGAGCATGTGTTCAATTAAAGGTCATTAAGCCACTTGGGGGTCAGTGTTCCAGAGACAAGTCATTATACGACTGTTTGCATTACTTGTATTGATCCAATCCACTATTGATGACCTGTCTAGCTGGTGGGAAAGCTATGTAGCTGTAAAGATACTTTCATCTCAATATAAGAAATGAAAAAAGTTAATTCCCATCTACTGATGTGATTTTTAAAGACAAAATATTTGAAACATTTAAAAAATGTCATACATTTTCTGTTATAATACAATATTGTTGTATTCAGGGACACAAGTTACAGGTTCCCAAAATTACCTTTCTTTGCATTTGCTGGATTTCTACATCCTTCACTGGTCTCTCCTGACAGATGCAGCGTGTTCAATTAAAACAAACAAAAGTAAACTGCCATTAACATGGGATGCAAAACATTTAGTGAGGCATTAGTGCAAATCAAATGGATAACCAAAGCTTTAAAACCATGTTATTTTTTCACTTGGGTTGTTTTTTTTTTCAGACTTTTGTTTTCGGTTTAACTCGGATGAAGCACATTTATCCTGTCACAACAAAGTCCACTTCCTGTGCAGCATGTATTAGGACCCCACCTGTCCTATGCGGAGGGTCAAGGGGGTTCCTAATGCCTGCCGCACAAGTAGTGACCTTGGACAGGAAACAGAGTGAATAAAATGCAGAGCAAAATCTTGTTACCGTTCGTAGGTGCCTGCTTCTGTGTTCACGCCTTCTCAGCGTGCGTGGTGAGGGGAAGGTTGGCATCGGGGGCGCCACTGAGATAGAGATTGTCACCCGCCGCTCCTGACTGTTTGCCCGCTGTCTCTGTTGCTGATCTGCCAAAGGAATTAACACAATAAGGCCAGGCAACAAACAACTCGCGTATCATAGCAGACTCCTCGTGTTAATCCAACACAGGTCTGAGGGTCTCAACTTATCCATCACAATAACACCACTCAGTTCAATTCCCTGCTTGAGAGAGACCCAGGACTGAATGGCAAGGAGTGCTCAGTTCAGAACAGAGGGGCTCTCTCAGAACTGTGGAGGGAAAGCTCTCCTTTGACCTGCCTGCTGTAGCTGGTGTCGTTGTCCCTCATCCTTCATGAGCACTACATTCACAAGCACTCACAACATTCACAAATCACAATAGATGTATCCATTAAAATTGTCAAGCTAATTCCATCAATGGAAAAAAAAAGTAAAACAGGGATGTTCTTATCTTCATTTAAATCTAAAATCTTGTCCAATTTACAATAATAACAGCAGACTTATTCTGAAAAATCTCCAGCAAGGGTTTTGAAACTTTTTTTTTTTTTTATTACCTAATAAAAACTGAATTTCTTTGCTAAACTTATTTGTTAAATTATTTTATTTAGCATTTGAATTTAAAATGAAATTCCATAAATTGTCTTTACAACTTGTAAAGCCCAGATATATTGTTTTATTTTCATATACTGGTATATTAACATTTTTTGTTTGTGTATTCAAGTAATATTTAAAATAATTTCATACCTTTTAATAGATTGCAATACACAATTATTTAGACGTGTGAAATACTTTTCAAAATGTTCAAAACTATTACGACTATATCAACAGAATATGTTGCCATGGTGATAATAATAGATTTATAATTAAGTAGCAAAGATTAATAAGTTACTATAAGGTAGTTTTGCCTTAATGACACAAAATGTACTCTATGTAAACAACTGTATTGCCACATTACCTAGTTTTATTCCATGATTAAATCAAGCAAGTGGTTTCCATGTGCCATATTTTTCTGTGAGTAATCTTGGACAAATGGTGAGAGGCTTACAGGTTTAAAGACAATTCTGTACAATGGACTGAGAGCTATACAAGAACACCCCCACCCCCACCCCCACGATGTAGTTGCATTTCTGACAGTTTTTGTAATTCTAGGCCTGGACACAATGAACCAAACTATTTACAAAAAAAAAAAAAAAACACATCCTTAAACACATCAGTAATTGGTTATTGATTATTATTATTATTTATTTCTTAGCAGACATCCTTATCCAGGGCGACTTACAATTGCAAGATATCACATTATTTTTACATACAATTACAGTATTTTTTAAACATTATTTTACATACAATTACCCATTTATACAGTTGGATTTTTACTGGAGCAATCTAGGTAAAGTGCCTTGCTCAAGGGTACAGCAGCAGTGTCCCCACCTAGGATTGAACCCATGACCCTCCGGAGTCCAGAGCCCTAACCACTACTCCAGTGAGACATTATTTGGCTTATTTGGTATTTGTGGTGTATCATCCAGCTGCAAAATGTCAAGTTGGGTTTTATAGGGTTACAACTCCCTAAAAGATGTTGCTCACATGATCACATAAGGGAAACCACAAATATAGTTGTGACATATCTTGATATTTCTTAAGCATTGGGCCTAGCTAGTGAACAAAAAAGGCAGTGAGGCCTAGTGGTTAGGGATCTGGGTTTCGGACCCCAGATTGGCTACTGACTTATTTTTTTTCCTAAAAAGTACTGTACTAGAATAATTCTGCTCAGTAACTAGTGGAAATAAAAGGCTTATTATTAGATAGTGAATGGATTTGAAAAACGTAACATAAAAATGTGACAAAAACTGTGCAGGTCGTTCAGTTGCTCCTCTATACCTGTAGTGAGATATTATATCAACTCAGTCCATTTATACACTAGGTGGCAGTGTCTGCTAGTAAATATACTTACTATACCATGCTAATGCTGGTAAGTATCTAGTAAACAGATCTAAGGAGTAGGAAAGTGCAGATGAAATCTGGGTCTATACAATTGATCTAAAATTCTCAAAACACAAAGATTCCAATATTAATAATCTAAACACTGGCAGCATCTGTTTAAACCAATTAAATAAAGCAGTTTCAAATATTATATATATATAATGAATACTTACCACAGAATTAAGCCAAAGTGTCTTTCTATAAGTAAGCTCCAATGCCTACTATAGAGTAGGTGCTCACCAAATGGCGCTGTCGCTTACTAATGTAAAGACACTGGCATGTCTAAAATATATTACTTATGTCAAAGTTGGCAACTTAATAAAGACTTATAAAAAAAAAAAACCTTAACAACGAAACATAAAACAAAAAGCATTTTTGAGATCTAGCAATAAGAGCCACTCAGAAAGGGAATGCATTTTGGTGCCTCACCTCGGTGTAGCGCTCGCAGGTTCTGCTTGGCATGCCGGTGCAGCTCCTCCACGCAGGGCGGTCGGCTTGAGGGGTGGAAGACATTGCGCTGCTGGTACCACGGGGCCTGGTAGTGCACTGTCAGCTTGCTCTCCACGTCCAGGTTCGACACAGCTGCAGAGAGGGAGAGGAACAGGGGAATCGTTAGTCCAACGTCTTAGGACTCTTCTTTGGGGTCTGTTTTAATGACCTTCTTTGACCTGCCTGCGTTTATTTGCCGTAGTTCATAAAGAGTCAAATAAATCACCCCTTGGGGGTAAACCAAATCTAAAATGAAAAGATCTGTGTTATTTTAAAAAGAAAAAAAAGCATTTTATTGGACTTCTTTATTCCAGAAAGAAGGGGAAAACTGTTGAGCAGACTTTCAACAATATGCCAGGCTGCCATGAAAAGCCCAGAGGGAATGGTTCAATTAATCAATTGTTTAACTGTATTATGTAAGGTAACACAAATATATTTATTAGCAAGCTGTATTTCCAACTGAGGTATCCATACAATTATTCAGGTAAAATCTGTTTCTATTGTAACTATAAAACAGACAGCAAAGTATGCATGCATTGGTTTTAAATTATACAATGACCTATTTCAGTACATTTTGATTAATGAAGTACTAGCGCAATTGTTTACGAGCATGACTTTGCAATCACTTAACACTGGAACCACAGTAGCTAAGCATGCTTGGGCCTAGTCAATGCTTGGACAGTGGACCAAGGTAACTAATCTACTGCAGGAGCAGATGGGGCAGTATTTTATCTTTGATCCAGAGCTCAACAACTGACACAGCACAGTGTTAAGAGGCAGCAGTGCTGTAGGGGGCGCAGCTTATATAAAACACTAGCTAAATTCCCCCCAGACTAATCCCCCCTCTTTCATCAGGTCAACATTGTAATTGAAAACCTGTTCTCAATTGGTCTCTGTTTGTATAATTAAAAATGTGATGGACAGATGTCACCATTGACAAATTTGTCTGTCATAACACCGTGTAACAATTTATTTTTATTTTTTTTCCTGGGTAGTAAGCGTTATTTCCTAATTGCTTATGCCTCAAAAGTATAGAAAATGGCTATTATTCCCCACAAACTTTGCTTTTGTGACCAGGACAGTGATATTTTGAAATTTACCTATTTCCAGAACATTCCAGATAGATTCAGTGCTGAGTAAACTTGGAGTAACTTCTAGAACTTTGCAGAACTTTCCAGTAATATAAATAGTAGTATAAATACAGGGGCCTTAAGCCCAACAGTTCAGTTTATTTCCAGCTGCCTAAGTGGATACATATCTGCATTTTTCTGAGATAGCATCAAGAGGCTGCAAGCATCCGGCAGACGCATTTTGCTATGTCTGCGGCCAATTTATCAAGACAAGAGCGAAAAAGTACTCCGTGGAAGCATCTGCTAAGATGTGTGAGGCCTACAAGGCATATTTCGGCATGCCTGTCAGGGATCAAGACAAACCCTGGGCACCTCATTTCACCTGCGAGCACTGCAAAAAAAACTTTGTTAATTTTTAAAATTGTAAAAGTTTTTAATTTTAAAATGTTTTACAATTTTCAATGTTATTGAAAAAATATGTTATTGGAATAATAGCCATTTTCTATACTTTTGAGGCATAAGCAATTTGGAAATAACACTTACTACCCAGGAACAAAAATTGTGTTACTTAGTGTAATCACCTTTCATAACATTTTTGTCTAATGCGGAGTACTGTAGGGTTACAACAGAACATAATACTCCCTGAGTACATGATCAAATTATGATAAAACCACAAGTAATTACACTTAATAAGCATGCTGCCAGCACTGCAAACATAATAAATGGCATATGGGGTTTTAGGAATGGGATTGTTTTCCTTTGTCAGCACCCATACTTGAAGTTTAATATCATGCAATAATATTCTGCATTGGATGATGTGCATTAAACTTTGATTATATTTGAAAGTACTGTAACGTAGAACTGCCAAGTCCTATTGTGTAACACATCCTGGTTATACTATCGCACAAGCTTGTTGACATTAGAATAGATATTCAATGACATTCAACGTGTGTTTTCAGAAGATAAAAATGCTATTTGTGAAAATATTTATGTGTAGGGGTTGCACTGAGATAGGGTACCACTTCCCTATGGAAGGAAAATATACTTTATATTTAAAATATGGGTTGACCATTTATTTAAAAATATATAATACATATATCCCGACTTAGCTGTATATACACAACTAGAGCTATCAGTAAGTCAGCAAGTAGAAAATCACTGTCACACACTACTATAGGGAAGGGTGATGGCATTATGTCTGAATAAGATGAACCAAGTTGGGGAATTGATAAGAAGTCACTAAACGCAGATGCCTCCCTCACAGGGGTGCAGAGGATTAGGTTCAGGTCCAGTGGCTGTGTCATTTCTGTGACTAAATTGGCACAATCTCAACCTCAAGGTCAAGCCCCTTTTGGAAGCCAGCCAATAGTGGAACTCAAAAAGAGCCGGCCACTGTGCCCCAGAAGCTCGGACACAAAGAAGGAAACAGGGGAACTCAGCGGCTAACCAAGTATGCTTAGTTAATAGATAATATAAAAATTATTACAATTATTTCTACCTGTTACATACAGTCGTGACATGAGTAGTTTAGAATCTGGACTCATAAGGGCCCTATATTAATAAACTCATATTGTGTGCTACTGTATACTGGTAAATGCCATAGTAATAGGAGGCATCCATTATAGGGCATCAAGAATATACTATAGTACCATCCACAATATACTGTAGCTTCCTATAGTACACTGCAGTACATACCATAGTACATTAAAGGAAACAATAGTGTTTTCGCATGTTGCTATAGCATTTTTTTTATGGGATAGCAATACTCCTCTTCACAAAGGAATGAAAACCACAAACTACAAATATGCACAAAACAATTTGAACTTTGCCCTTCAGAAAAAGTAGTTTGCCATCCTGCACAGCTTTTCCAGATCTGGTGGTGCCTGTCCCAGTTTATATACAGTGTTTGATATGGTGATGTTGGTTGAGAAGATGCTATCAGTTTGCATGTTTATTCTAACTGTCTTTCAGGGCAGCAGTGAATTCAATTAGCCATACTGCATGTACATCCTATACAGCTTATGGAAGAAGTTAACAAACTGGACCAGGCTTGCTTTGTCCAGATGCATTTCCATTATGTCAAACAAGCACAGCTTTTTCCTGATGAGAATCATATATCCTTCCTCAGAAATGCGTCATGTTTAACATAAAACGCTATATATAACAACATCCCGATTGACTCACATAGTGTAGCTCTACTCATTCCTTTCACGTTGGTGAACAACCACACGAAGGACCAATTGGGGGGGGGGGGGGGGGGGGGGGGAGTGACTTCTGCTCTATTTACCCAGTAATCTTTATCGGGGAGGTTAGGGCAAGGTATCGCATTTGCAGAGTCTGTATGCAGCTGCGAAGGATATTGTGAGCAATAGTGGAGCATTAAGTTTCAACTCTCCCATTAAACAACCGGTGCTTCCTTCTATTAAAAGAACCGGTGCTCCCAGCCATTTAGTCCTGTGCCGCTTTATTTTCTGTCCCCTCTGAAACTGTGATTTTGTGTAGATAGGACTGTAATTAAATTGTATAATATCTAATGCCACCTCACTTTCAAAATGTGGCTTTTAGGAGTCTTATCAGAAGCAGCACTAACCCTGTTGAAAAAGGAGATTTAGTAATAATTCATTAATCAGAAACAGAGAATTACAAAAAAAATAATCATACAAAAACCATTCTCTCTCTGTCTCTCCGCTGCTCAGCTATCCAGACATGGCATGCATTTCCGCTGACTAAAAATATCTAAGAAGTCCTAATGCTGACTGGGCATGTGCCAGGAAGCAGAACAAAAAGGAGGCAAGCTTTAGATGCCACTGATTGTGTCTGGAACGTCATTGTTATGTCTTGAAGTTGATGGGGAGTCACATCACAGAGCAATCACTATAGTTTCCAGTGTCTGAGCTGGGCTTCTAAACCAGGATCTGCTGATTGGAAGGCTAGGACTCTTAACAATTTGGCCCCATGCTGTAATTGCATTCACTGGCATCTTAAGGAAAGAAAGACCGCGTTTGAGAGTTTGAGCTGCCTTCTCGTTCCCAAGGGGCTTACAGCACTGTGCAGCTTCAGCACATATGATATCGAACAGATTTGTAAAATTAGCTGGCAAATTCAGTTTTAACTGGAGACCGGTAAGCCTGGGTCTATAATGAGCTTGAATAATCCTTTGATCCCACACTGAGCCAAAAAAAAGTGCTTTTTCCAGTTCCTTATGACCACAGGGCACTCAATCTGCGGGTACAGAATTTTAATTTTTCTGCTGCAAAATTACCCTTTTGGTTATTTCTTTGTGACCTGATTTAAAAATAATGTTTGGACATAATTCTGGCATAAGTAGATAAACAAAATTGATATTAAAAAAAATAGGGGTGGTAGCGGTGAGTTGAGCTAAAAAGAATAATTGGACACTACTAAATTGGGGAGAAAACAAAACTAATTGTCGACTACTAAATTAAAACATCACTCTTTAAATATCACCCACCTGACAGGTTCCTAAGCTAAGCATGGCAAAGTGTTGTAATACATAATGAAAACACTGGCAAGAATGCTGAGAACCTAGAGTGTGGTTAAGGCTTAAACCAGTGCACACATACAGAGGGTCCTCATAATCTTGCATTAATGTATAGGATACCCAAATGCAATGCAATGTCTTCTGATGTGATTACCATCTACCATTTCTTAGAGAAATGCAGCTTTTGCAGGTTCTCTTTAGCAAATGGTTAAATTGAGAATATAACCCACTAAGACTTTTGACATGGGGAGCCTAACCATTCAATAACCCACGCATGCACAACTCGGAAATGATTCCTTTTTTCTTGATTGTGAGGGATATCCTTAATGTATACATTGTTACTGTCTGACATCCAAGAGACATTGTGAATCCCATTTGGCACATTCCCCAAAATGCTATCTTTAAAAAGGCATTAACTAGGTAACATTAAACCATTCAGTCAAGCAGAAACACTATCAAATGGAAATTCAAACACACGTGAAAGTAGAATTTAACCCGCAGCTCTGAAAGCCTGAGGCCTGCTGACAGAATTCTCAAAAACAACTCATATCCCATCATGGAGGTATGAAAACTCAAGGGTACAGTGTATAGCTCTGTAACATTCACTTCATCCCTTCTTCTACGATGAACAGCTTTCAACACCCTGATAATTAACCCAAGGCTGATACGGGGCCATTACAAAGGCATGTTTGTTATGTGAGTCATCGATATCAGACTAAAGGAAAGCTTTACATTTTTGTGGTGATGGGTCTATCACAAGTACAGAATGATCATCAAAATATCTTCGACTTGCCACTTTATCCAGTGTAACAAATGTTTCATATTCCTGACACCCTCTGCAACTCAGCTCCTGGTACAATTGCTGAAGTTGCATTAGATCCCAAAAGTTCACTTAGATTAGTGCTGGGCATGGGTTCAGTTAGGAAGTATCTAGATCCAGATGTCTTGATCCTTGGATACCTTCTCAGATCAGTCATGCTTTACAACTTTAAATCCCAAAAGGCAATAGAGTAAGACACTAATTGTGTTTTACTAGAACATGCAGATTTAGTGTTAAAGGATGTAATCACTAAGGTGTAACAATAATTATACACAAAAGTCATGATACAATACTTATGATGGTGCATGTAATAGTCCTGATTAACCTTTTTATATGTAATAATATGCAATTATAATGAATGATGCTAGTGCTTATGATGTCTCCCGATGATCCATATTTACAAAGCATTTCCCCCAGTTACAGAATAATACAGACCGAGCAAGAAACAGTAAAAAAAAAAACCCATCAGAGCCACCTTAGGCATTTTTTTGCAGTATTATTACATAAACATTTTTCTTTTTAGAAAAATAAAGCGCTTGGTGAATATGGCCCAATATATATTTTGTACAGTAATGAAGCATCTCAATTTAACAATGCAGAGTGAATCATTTCACCCTTATTGTTTGGTAGCAGATCTTAAGGGGGCTTAGCGCAATAAAACGACTTGCTTTCCCTTGTTTCACCTCTCCACATGACTGAAGGTCTTCTCCCATCAATTTTTATACCCTTTTCTAGCTTGTTGTTGATGGTTCGGAACAGCGAACAACCTAACGTGAGATGATAAGCCCACAAAGTTGACATTAACAAGAACGTAGAAAAATCTGCTTAGGATCAGCAAACAAGATTTCAAGGTCACTTCCGCCTGCAGGAGGAATGTGTTGCTTCACTATGATGGAATAATTCTGCTGGCAAAATAAACTTTTTAAAATGAGGAATAATATAGATGATACAGGCAGCTAACAAAGCACTTTATATAATTCAAATAATTTTAAGGAGCTGATTAATTGTGTGGTAATTATTAGTGGAAGTATACCGCCAGGCTCATAAAATTAACATTCAGCTATTATTGCTTCTTCTAATCTCTACCTCTGTGTCCAGGGTGTGACATATCATTCTTGTGCGATCATTTGAACATGTCACTTATATATAATTCTAACAGAAGCGGGCATCTTTAATCATGACTTTGGAATAATGAAACAGAGTCCTGGATTGTCTGTATTATCAGTGGAGAAGTCTAGATAAGGTGCAGTATGAGTAAGGTTCTTCTCTTTTTTCATTTTAAACCAGCATCTGCCCATTAGCATTCAAAGTGCTGCCATTTCCCCTGCATAACCCAAAGTCATCTGTATCCAAGCAACCCTTCAAATTTCATTTACACTGAATTGCCAGATCTTTATCAAACCATAATTACCGGCCTAATTTGAAAGATACAGCTTTTGAGGGCTACTTATGCTGGGTCTGCATAGGAAGTAATAAAAACAAAAAATATTGAACAGGATTGTACTTTGAAAGAAAGGGAAGTGTTCTCAGTTTTACTGGTACAAGGTCAGCCACCTATTAACTGGGGGTGGGGGTGGGGGGTGGAGGTGAGACACAAAGGGGCTAGCAGTTATAGTGTGTTTCTTGAGAGTGCCATTGTAATGCATGTGTTACAAATTGCAATTCAAAGAGCCTCTATTAAAGTTTACTGCAGTACACCACATCACAGTGTAGTAAAACCTTATCAAAGCATGGTAAAGCACAGGCAGCGATGCTAAAGCATGACAATAAAGAGGTCAATTTGTTTGAATAATAGCAATTTCCAGTATACTATAGGTTAGGATTAAGCCACTTGCATATATATGGCCACACATTTCGTGGTCTATCAAAAGAGGGTTTGGTAAGTATTGTTATTTGTTGGTCTAGCAGCATCTGGTCCCTCCTGCTGTGAAGACTTCTAAAGTCATCCCTGCCCCCTTCATTCAATACAAACCTAATACCTTCCCCATAAAGGTGAAAGGCTCACAGGCTCATTTATTTCTTAGCAGACGCTCTTATCCAGGGCGACTTACAATTGTTACAAGATATCACATTATTTTTACATACAATTACCCATTTATACAGTTGGGTTTTTACTGGAGCAATCTAGGTAAAGTACCTTGCTCAAGGGTACAGCAGCAGTGTCCTCCACTGGGGATTGAACCCATGACCCTCCGGTCAAGAGTCCAGAGCCCTAACCACTAGTCCACACTGCTGCCCAATAAAGACTCCTCAGTGCTTCAGTATGAAGGTACTGTAAATGCAGTGCGTATCGTTACAGATATATCTCAGAAAACAACAGACACACACACAAAAGGCCAGGCAGAAAAAAAGTTTAGTTGGTTTTGTAAGAATTGTGTCTTATGCTTTGTCATTACTTTGTGAATATGTTTGTGGGTAACAAAAATAATTCAAGTAAATGTTTGTATACATTTTTACGTAAATTATGAACCAAACCAAATTTAAATCAGAAACTAAAAGATATAGTAATAATACAAGTCTGTACTTCAGTGTAAATCAGCTTGCTGCACCACTTGTTTACATGGTTCTTCTGTTGTATAGTCTTTGGTGTAAGAAAACATGCTTTGTTGACCTTTGTTTACTTTCACTGAAGGTTATTTTAGCTGACACACTCTCTACCCCCCCTTGATACAAGCTTACCTGTATGACCCTAAGAGATACAGATGCTCCTGACACTAAATTCAGCAGTATGCCCTTATAGAGAACAAGCGCTGCTTCAATAATAACAAATGAAATCCCCCAAAATACAGTTTTTGTTGTCATGATTATTCATTGATATTTTTAACAAGGGTTAGTGTGGGGGTCAGAAGAATGACCCTAATTCAAAACAATGCCTTGATAACACATTATTTTTACAAGTATTTACCAGAGCTGCCTCCACCAAGATTAAACACACAAGAGACTCAATCCCCTGCCTCAGCATTGAGACAATTCCTAGCACAGTGTGCATGCGGATGATGAAGTTACAGCTTCTTTGCAACATGAGATCTGGCAGTATGGACCAGTATTTTGGCATAAACAACAAGCCAACTCTTTTCCTAAGAAACGAAGAAGCCAAGGATTATCTTTTATTGGAATTTGTAACAACCAGCGATTCAACACACAGTAAACCTTCCCTCCAGAACTTTACAAACAATACTGCAAATTTAATTCACACATCAGCTGTCAAAAACATCACCATAAACATGCAAACAAAAGTTACCCAGCTAAATGCAAATGTACCCCCACCCCTTGCTGTTAATGAAATGAGACTGTGTTAATGAAAGGCTCAGAACATGCACTATTTATCAAATAAAGCAGTCAGCAACTTTTCTGCAAATGAGTCCTGTTTGACATCACAAAGCAACGGTATGAAAACAGTATGTTTTGACCTCCAGCGTTCCAGCGTGTTTCACCACTTTTCATTGCTCAGAAAATAACCATGTTTATATAAATACATTACTTTTCCATACTACTTCTTGGAACATGCAATTTGTAGAATTACTGCAGTATGTCTCTTTCCACAAACGCTTACAGCATTGTAGCATATATCATTAAAATAGAGCTCTACGTTTTGAGGGGACCTTCTGATCACCTTGCCTTATAAAGCCAAACCTAACAAATACCTTTCAGTTCCTCAGACAACAGCTAACATCAGGCAATAACCCTGTAATATACATACATGGCTGCTGGTGCATTTTTCTTTCCTAGTATTCTGTTAATTAGCCTGATGGCAATCCAGCTCCTACTGTTGGGATTTTTCTTGCTGCTGCTGCTGTACTGGCAGTGCTGCTGCTGCTGCATGAACCCTGAAAGAAGATGTCATACCTTTGTGCTTCCTTCTCCTCCCACTGTTTGGCTGCAGTTTATGCTGAGAGTTGCCCATCTCTCCCTTGTCCTGCTGGTTGACGCGCACAGCTAAGCATCCTGGCTGTGTCTGTATCAGAACTGTGCTGGCTATATGAGAGAAGCCAGATACTGCATTGTCACTAATTCACTTTTTCACAAACAGCAACTGCAGTGTCAGCAGCAGCAGCAGTAACTGAGGCACTGTCTAGAATGTAAGTGATAATCTGCTGCAGGATTCCTGATACCCAGGGACAGGTTTCTTAGGGATGGGTCGGAAAAGACACCATCACTACTTCCACCTCTTTGGCTATCATCAAGGGGGATCTGGCTAATGCTTTAATAAAATATCCAGTCCTCCTGCTGCAACAATCTCTGCTGCCCGCCTGGTGTTCTCTCTGCCTCGCTTCGCCAACGCTACTCCACTACTCCGCTCGCTCCACTGGCTCCCGATCACCGCTCGCATCCAGTTCAAGACTCTTGTACTAGCCTACAGATGCCTTGACCAGACTGCACCCAGCTACCTCCAGACCCTCATCTCTCCCTACACCCCCACTCGACCTCTCCGCTCCGCCTGCACTAGAAGACTAGCTCTACCTCCGCTACGCTCCCCTGCCCCCAGAGCCCGCTCCTTCTCCACCCTTGCTCCGCAGTGGTGGAATGACCTTCCTACAGATGTCAGGACTGCCCAGTCCCTGACCACATTCCGGCGCCTCCTTAAGACTCACCTCTTCAAACAGCACCTGTAGAACTCCTCTGTTTGTATCCTGGGACACTATCACCCTTCATGTAAATGTGCTTTATTTTGCTCTTATCTGCCCCCTATTTTACTGCATTTAATCCTGTACTTCAGAATACTGTAATCTGCCAAGTGTTTAACCTGTAGTACTTTGTATCTAATCATATCCTGATGTAACTATCACTATTTAATCATATCCTGATGTAACTATCACTATTATCTGCTGTATTATTGAATTGTGGTTTGTCACACTTGTACTTTGCTTGAACAAAAGTTATTGTATTTCTTGCTCTTATTGTATTACTTGTATTGTAACACTTGAAATGTATTTGCTTACGATTGTAAGTCGCCCTGGATAAGGGCGTCTGCTAAGAAATAAATAATAATAATAATAATAATAATAATAATAATAATAATAATAATAATAATAATAATAATAATCAATGGAATAAGCTGTTTAATTGTCTCAGTGAGTTTTTGAAACCCCCCACCCCACCATCCCTTCATTTGGCGAATGAATTGGGACCAGGCCATATGCTCCTGAATTTAACAAGTTTTAACTCAACAGGAGTATAATTTAACTGGACAAGGGACACGGTCATACTATATGTCAGTACGGAACGTAAGGAAGAAAATCTTGGAAAGAAAAAATTAATAATTTTGTCCGGGTGATAAACTGATATTTAGCAATAATTTAAGGTGTAACATTTAAAATAAGCAGGACGCTGCAGCTTTATTGTGTCAAAGAAGTAGAAACACACCTCTGATACTTAGAAAAAAGAATGGAGGTTCTGTGTACACATTTCTTGAATTCCATGTTAGGTAAATCAAATGCTGCAAACTTTGCACTTCAGAAAATGCTTGCTCAATATTTAAAATCAACACAGGTCTAAATGGTATTGTAATAAGCAGTATTTGCCGCTGCCGTTTATTGTCCAGGCCACTATGGTTGGACACTTCTATAGTATAATTAAATACAGTACAAGTCACCATCCCCCTACCCATACCCATACAACCAGATCTGGCAGGACACCCTGGGGCTGCTGAGGTAATCTGCAAATCGGAAATAGCTTCTATTAAGTTAAGTGCTACACCACAGTATTAAGCACGGGTCTTGCTTTAACATCATCAGTGACTGCTGTCAGGTTGCCAAGTTAGTTATGTGAAAAATAAAAACCACTAAATGCTGCCTGCAAATAATAAAAAGCTCCTTGTTAAATTGTATTGATTTGACATTAAACAGCATGGTAGTAAATTGTCTTAATACTGTAAAAGCCATACAGTATTAAATAACTAATATCTAATTACTCTCCAAATAAACGTTAATTAAAATATTAGCTGTAATTAACGGCTTCATTTATTTATTTTTTTTAACAATGGACAAAACTTGAAAAGTAAAAAGGTTTATGTACATGGCCATCACATCTGTGCTAATGTACTGCATATCCTTTCAAACCAGCCATGGGCCAGTAGCAGACAGCACACTAGACCAGTACAGATCTGTATCGTTAAGGTGTAAAGATAACAAAACATGGGGCATCTTTCAAGCTACTTTTTCTGACAATTTTGTTGTCCGTAATTTAGAAGCAAAATGACCCATGTTCAAAGGGTAAGCAACCAAATCTAGATGAATAGACTTGTTGATTCAATGATTGCCAGAAGTAAGTTATCTCGAGTCCCACTATACCCAGCTCTGCTATACCTGAAGGGGTACCATGGAAACACATTTAACTACCTCTGATCCTCATCAGCTTGGCCTGCCTAGGTCACTAGGAAGAAACCCATAATGTAAAGAACCTAAAAAGTTACTTCGGACAGCCACCAGTACACCCAGGCCTGAACTGCCTGTATAACAACTGAGGCCGTAAAGTTCCAGGTCAGTCCCATATTAAGGGCTTGGAGATCTAGTTTACGGTTCCTCAGGCAATAAAACTAGTCCAGAAACCAGAGAAATATTTGTTAATCATACAAAATAATGGCGTTCATATTACTTACCAATTACCATTGAGTTACACAGAGTAGGCTAAGGTGGAATAAAATTCAGAAGACATATGACTATGGCAGTTTAGAATGCTAAGGATTAATTGAGAACACAGTATAAGCATTTTAGAAAAAGTTACATTTAGGAGTAAAGTGTTTACCAGTGGTTGTCTTTAGCCATTTCCCTGGTGTAGACACCAACCCAAACACCAAACTTTCTATCATTTGCTAGTGTGACGCAAACACAGAAATCATGTTGGTGTCTTTTCACCATGAACATGTTTGTAGTACTATTCCATGAACTATTTTCTTCTCTTTCTTGTTTAGATTTATAAAGAAGCGAGACATCACAACAGTCTCTATTTATCAAAGCTGTCTTCCCCCAGGGAAAACACACCAGTTGTAACAAAACTATTGTAAGACTATTGTAGGGATTCCAAAGTCCTTAAATCATCCTTGTGAGTTTTTTTTATACTAGTGTTGAAACATTGGACATTTTAACATGGTGCATGACCCACTGGAATAAAAAGCTTTACTGTATACCCCCAGATACCCATAATAAGTTTCATCTCAGTTGGACAAGTTGGAAATACATGCTGAACATACATGCTGAACATGCTGCAATAGTACAGTATAGTAGAACAGCTAAATTAAAACGTGTCAGAATCCTTACACTGTAACACCAAAAAAGCCACTCTGAGCTATTCAGGACAGTCTTGTCCCATGAAATTGGACAAGCTAAAGAGATTGTGCAACACGTCCAGCCTTGCAGAGTGCTAAAACAACAGGCAAACTAAACTGTGCTGGGCTTTAAAACATTGATGAAAACATTGGTGATCATCTAGTGATGTCTGCATCAGCCCCAAACACACACCTGCACCAGCACACACATCAGCTGCACAAATGTTTCTGTAATATCTAGTGATGTCTGACTCAGCCCTGCACAGCTGCATCGGCATTATCCTGATACCAGGAGTGCATTGAAGGCAGGATAATGCAAGCAAACACGCCTGCCACTACCCTGTTTCTATTACAGATGCAGGAGTCATTAGTAGTCAATAGTGTTAGGGCAAAGAAATCTAGGTCAGGATTTCAAAAGAGCACTGCAGGCAAGATCTGTTAATGCAGTACTTGATGTGTGATAGATAAAGACCATCTTAGAGTACAGCTCTTCTTTTGCTAAACCTTCATTTGGATTTATTTAACAGTCCACGGATCTCAACATACCTTTTGTCATATTTTTGACAAACGCAATCATGTTTTTTTTTTTAAGCATTTAAATTCAAGGTGAAGTGCTGATGAGGATTTTTCCTTTGTTATACAAAAAAAGCTCTGACTTCGGGGCTCCCGAGTGGCGCATCCAGTAAAGGCGCTCCGCGTGGAGTGCAGGATGCGCCCCATAGCCTGGACGTCGCTGGGTCGAGTCCAGGCTATTCCATTGCTGACCGTGTGAAAAGAAGCGGTCGGCTGACAGCACACTCTTCAGAGGACAGCGTGTGTTCATCTTCGCCGCTTCCGTGTCAGCGCGGGGGTGATAGCGGTGAGATGAGCCTAAATAATTGGATATGCCAAATTGGGAGAAAATAATAAAAAAAAAAATTGCTGACTACTAAAAGAAAAGGCTCTGATTTCACAGTTGCTGTTTGTCAGCTGAAATAATTATTGTGTATTGTGTTGTTTAGGTCTGTGTTTATTTTTTATTATTATTTATTTATTTTTTCAATTAAAGCCCATTCCCATTTTAATCTGTAAAGACTCTTGCATCTACCATCCTTAGATTTTTTTAATTATTTTTTTTTACATAATTTTTTTAAATTTCAAGAGCACAATATATTTAGCTCAGGATCTAAACATCTAAATTTGAAAATGCACAGTAGAGGAAACATATGATAAACTGCAACATTAAGGTGCCATTTGCCATGGTAAACTAAATACAGGAAGATTCACTGGAGAGTGACTGCTCTTGAGCCGAGCCTTGTCAAGATGAAGAGTAACTGAGACTAGCAGTAATTTAATTTCCATTTAAATACAGGCCTTCAGATGGGCAACACAAACAAGGTTATATGCAATGCAGCTAACACTTAACATCAGACCTAACAACTGAAAATACTTTACAACAGCTAATCCATTTTATTTAAAAGGCAACAGGCAAGAAATGATTTTAAAAAAAATAAACCCTGAAGAACGACACTAATGTAATATTCATTTCCACAACAGATCAGATGCTAAAATGATACAGTTAGTATGTTTTAGTAATCACTGCAGTTTGTTTGATGTAAACACAGCCTGCACACAATCAGCTGTAGCACTTGGGTTACCTTTAGTCTTGAAGTTGGACAGATAGTGTGCACTGAACTTGTGACCTCTCACCCAAAGTTCATCCAAATTCACCTGTGTGTGTTTTTTTCACTTGTGAGGGGTGAATCTTCTTATCCCTGCTTACCCTTTGACCCTGTATAACGGCAGGATTGCTAGGAAAGGGGGGGTTTGAACTGTGATTAAAATGACTAAACAATTAAGGAGCAATCATTGAAAGTTCTGTTCTTCACTGAGGTACATGTTTAGTTTACTCAGCCTGTGTCTGAGACTAAGCCCAAGTGAGATGAAAGAATATTTATCAGCCGATAAACATTGCTATACAGAAGTTAAATCCATTTATTCTTTGTTTCATGTATCAGAAATAGCCAGGCTTGCTTAAGTGAAGAGCCTTTTTCTTGTTCCTGAACTTACATAGCATGAACAGAAATTTGTATTAGGTCGTAGTTTTTTAGTCCATTTTCTATAAAAAGTAATGGCGTATAATAGCATTGATTCGTTTTTACATGTAGTCCAAATTCAAACATAAATGAGTCAGCAAGACTTGATAAGAATCACCTTGTACACTACACTTAAATAGATAGTTGCTTAAATAACCTCTTCTCAAAGAAAAAATGTTTTACAATTACAAAAAATGTTACCAAAAACTACAGTACATATACTATCAATCATTTTTTTTAGCATATCTTAAGAAATCATTTCACTCAAAAGAAAAACAAAAGAAAATACAGACTCAAAGAATCTCGTCATTCAGACATATAATTCTATACATAAAAATCCTCTGCTGTACCCAGCCCACTATGACTTACACTGTAGCACATTCTTCAGTCAGTACAACTGGATTTACTTCTAATACCTTTCCACAATTCTACTAGTAAACCACAGAATTCTGTCGCCACAGTATATTCCGACAGGATTTATTGTCTCCAGACAGCTTCTCAACCTGATGTTCTATAGAAAAGCCGCCCCAGTTCATCTGCAACCCATTTCCTTTGTGCTGCAGCCCAAAAACCACAACATCATGTTACTGCAGACTTTCTGGAGCAGGAGTGGAGGGCTTGTTTAAACCCCTGATTCAGTAACTACTACCAGCCCCCTTGGCTCGCTCCTTTGCTCCAGGTTTCCTTTGTTCAACATCCAGGGCCGATTTGCAAAAGACCGATTCGCTTCCATCTCCTGCCAAAGCTGGAGAAGCCGCTTGCCACAGCCTAGCATTTATGAAAAACAATTGTATTTAGCCCTGCTCACAATCAAAGCATTCCTGTGCCCACCTTCAGGCCCCTGAGAACAGAAAGGTGAACTTTGAGGCGCAGATGACTCTGTTTTCCAAAAGCAAACAGTTCAAGAATTGATTTATTGAGAGATATGAAAAAAGCTGTACCTGTATTTACTTTAATTTATAATCAAACTAAAATTTCCAAGGGCTTTAAAGCATTAACAAATCTTCCTTTCTGGTCCCTAGTTCATGTTATTCCTCTCAGAATATCTGCCTTTGTCTTTACACTTGCTACAAAAATAAGTCCCTCTGTCTGTTAAAACTAATAAACATGGAACATACATATGAGGATATTAAATGTATACGGATGTCAGTAATTAATTAATATCCACAGCAGGTAACACCTTATAGCAAATGCACAACATGCACAGATATTCAGCAAAATAGTGGCAAGTAGTTCAATTTAGTTTTCAATAGCAAATCTGGTGTCAAGCAATATAAAAATACCCCAGTATTGAGAATGATCCAATGCCAATCAAAAATCACACTGTTATAAATATGTTTAGTTATAATAAGCTTCATCAATCTTGTTTCCTTTTAAAGGAAGCAAACCATGTGTAACTTTCACCTGTGTTGACCCCAAAGACAACTACACATATAACACAGTTGCCTTGTTCTTGTTGTGTTATTTGCTAGCTATTACCGACGTGTGGGCTATTGATTTTGCAATAACTTCTTGTTGATCTCAAAGCATTAACTGCAACTCCTGGCGGCCCTGGTTGTAATTAAGTTGTAGCACACAACCACTGATAGCAGTAACCCTTTAACCCATTGCTATCTTGACTTTAATTGACTGAGCCTATTACAGCTGTCACTGAGAAATGACAACTAAAACAACAAATGCCTTTTCTCAATCTCACTTCCACCCACCTGGACTAGATCTCCCTCAGTCCCTGAACATGTTTAAATGGATATTGAGATGTTTATTATGACACAAACAGTATGTCTTGTGGTAGTGGGATCTATGCTTTTTTTAGTGGAGGCATTGCACATACCCACACCAAAACCTGTACTGTGCCTGATTCATGAATAAAAAAATCGGGGATCAATTTAAATCAATTCAGGGACTGAGGTCTTTTAATCCCTTGTATCCAAAGTGAAGCCTGATGGAATTACCAAACGTAGAGCAGAATACGTAGCTAACTAATGAGGTTGCTGGGCTGTGTGGCTAACTGAAAGGCCTGTCAGACCACAGCAGCTGTAAACACAGGCCTTAGAAACTATTAGACAAAGATCAGAGATTAGATAATGTGAAAGAAAGTCAAGTAATCATAGCGGCCTGTCGTTGACACATAGTCAATAGGGACCCTTCCCTGATAAAAAACTGGACATGTTGTGGCCTTGTGGGAGTTCTGTTCTGACCGTAATATCATGGAGGGAGGCCATGGGGACTAGTGACTAGTGCTGGGAGGCCTGAGCCTGATCAAAATGACAGATTCCAATCTTGCATTTACTGACCGCGGTTAGTTTGGGTCATTTGTCTTGTAAATAACAACAAAAAAAACCTGTAAAAAGTTGCATAATGAGAAAGTGATTGATTTACTAATTGTCTTGTACAGTGCACAGTTTGATGTTTTATTTTTTATTAAATGTTACAAAACTAGTATGGAATAACTGTGGTACTGGTGCATGTGCAGAAATAAGCTTTCATTTAATTCAGTATACCAAGTCATTTGTAATGATATTAGGTTTTGAAAAACTGCCACAATCATGGTTCTAAAGTAAAAAAGCATGGTAAAGAACAGACATGCATGGTAATGACTTGATAGACGTGTAACAGAAGAAACAACTGCTGAATTATCATGCAAATTAAATGATGGTAAACCAAGGGGCCAAAGTTGTTACGCGGTGGGGGTGTTCTGTTTGAAATGAACAACGACAACCACAATCAAGAGATCTATACGTGCATAAAAAAAGAAACAATATTCACTTCACTCCTTAGAAATGTAAATGACATTCATTTTTATACTTTGACAGTTCTGTCAACCTTATCTTATCAACGCATTGCATTTCCCAGCTTGATTAAATTGTACTTGTTTCATCATTAGGCAGAATAGGTAGATACATATTTGCTTTAACAATGGGGAGGTTTCTTCTTGGCTCGTCCAATGTGTTCCACTGCAACTGCAAATCATAAGAAACAGATACTGAGGAACTAGTTGATTGCCAGGGATAGTTATGTGCCAGTGTTATTTTCTTCTTCTCCATAACAGACAGAAATTTCTGCCAGTGATCACTTTAATTTCTATATTTCTTAATTACTATTTCCCGTAACTCCAGTCTTGAGGAACCATCTGTTTTCCTTTAAAACTAGTAGATAGAAATACAACCATTAATCTGTATGAAAACACTGAACGCGCTAAATATACAGTACTGAATTAATAGAAAAAGACTTTTGCCATGTGTAATCTGCATTATGAATCAGTCTGTATCAGTCCAATATCACATTGGGGTGCTGCCAGTTCCATCTGCAGCAGTGCGATCTGTAATAGGATGTTACCCAAAAGTCAGAAAGATTACTAATAAGCATCATGTTTCATATAACAGCCCTAATGTAGTTTTTTGTTTTACTGTAAACTTTGTTTTAAAACACGCCTCTAGCATCTTTTCACACTGGACACTATTTAGTTAACTACAGCCATCAGAACGACTGGGCTGGAGCCAATTCTCTCAGTCCATATTTCAACCCACTACTGGATCAGTTTAAAATCGCTTTCAACTCAGTGGCAAATGGAAGCATGGCTTTTGTAATAAAACCAGACAAACATCTCAGCATGACTTATTTGTAAATGTGTTACATAAAATATATTATATAACACAAAAGATATTAACCTCTGCAAAAACCTGTGCAGCCTAATTACATTTTTAATGTTGTTGCTTAAATTCCAGGCAGACCACTTGAGGGGTTAACCTCCCGTCATACTCCATCTAATACCTCCTGTCGGCTTGACGACTCTTTCAAAAGATGAAGCACGAACTGCCAATGCCACATGCCTATCAAAATCAGGCGGTTTCTGGTTTATCAATGTGCTTTGTTTCAACCAAAGCAAACACAAACAGGGAGTTTGTGAACAATCCGAATCAGGAAAAGTAAATTTCAATCTAGCTGTAATCCCTTTTAATCTGACTCTGACCTATAAACAGCAAGCTGTAATGAAAAAAAAAATGTTTTGGACTATCTAGCTCTACCGCATATAAAAGCAGCCTCTTCTTTTTTTCCGAGTGATAGCAGGGTTTGGATGCTTCATAAAACCTCCTGCCACAGAAAACAGCCGCTGAAGAGGGCCTATTTCACTCACACATGACACAATGGAAATCTGGTTTAAAGGGGGGGAGGAAGCTTGTTTCACACAAACTACAATTAAGAGAAAGTAAACAAGTCAGCAAGGTTTGGGCTATTTCATGAAAACAGTACTGTGTTATCAAATTAAAAGGTGGTGATGGGTTGATCCTAATACACCTCAGTTTTGTCGTCATAAAGGCTATTGACGTGAAATTATTTGTTTGTGTAAAAATGAACACTGGGATTTAAAGTGGCACAATCTTCTCGCTGACCAATTTAGAATCGATTATGATACAGTACAGTTTGTGTTTCAGTACCTGTTTTATTAGTCCTTCCTGCCTCTGAGACACTGTTTAATTTGTAGCTTATTTTATGTATTAAACAACTGTGGAGATCTGGCCACAGGTGGCACTCTGTAAATACATCATTTAAAAAAAAACTAAAAATACAACCAAGCACAAAGGGCAGTTTCATGTTTGACAAACCCCTGAACCTATAACAATGTGAAATGTGGAGGTTTGACATTTAATCTAACATCATTTTTCATTTGTAAATGATCAGCTTGGGCCCTTCCTTACCGTGTTTGAAAGCAATGTAAAAAAGCTTATCATTCTATTCTGTAGTAATTTATTGCAACTAACCATTTGTGAAGGGCACTGAGGCATGAAACAGGTTTAGCATGTTACCATACAGTACCTGAAACGTAAATTTCTAAGGTTTTAATTCGCTGGTTACCTGGGAGTTTCACTGACGACAATTCAGACAAAGCCTTTTTTTTAAGCAGAAATGATTTAGTCAAGCACTGCCAACTAGAAAATGTTGTTGGTTTTTGGTATAAAAGAGCAGAAATAGTTTTTATTTGGGAATTGTTTATACAGAAAATGTTATTTGCATCAGGACATTCTGGACAGTTGATCTGTGAAGGATCAGCACTTTGCTTATTTTTGGACATAATGAAGTGCCACAGTGTTTAGTTTATGTAAACATGTTTTATTGATGAATGCATTTAAAGTTGGTTTGTGGTAAGGGAAAGGTCACCTAATGTCAGTTAGATAGATGGACAGCTTTCCTGAATTTCTGACATAAATACACTTTCGCCAGTTTCCTTCACACGAGGGATGGTTTGTAGGACTGTTGTAGGTCAGACTCCTCAAACATGTGTTCTAAGTGTTCTAACTCCATCTGCTTCCATGCAAAAGAGAGACTGCACTGATGCACAATTGTAGTAGCCAAAGGTCAGTTTGGACCCATATCAGCTCCAGTTAATGCAGACAGAAAACTGAGGCAAGGAAATAAAGGCTGTCTGCACAACAAATTTGGCATTTTATGGAGGACAGGCTTTGTTAAATTCCTGCAGTCAGTCAACCATCTATAAGAAAGTGGTCCCTTCAGAAATTAATAAGGAAATTAACAGGACGAAAAAACAGATTTAAAAATACCTCAGGGGGTTGGGACACTCAATTTGATTGCAAATAGCCATAACTTTAAAAACACATATACAGACGTAGTAAAAAAGAAACTTGTATCTAGTACTTTTTTTCTTCTGCTGATTATTCACATTTCGTGCTTTAGGTAATCATAAAGCTTTCTCAAATCTGCAGGATACAATAAAATGCAAAAAAAAAGATTTTTTTTTTTGTACATTAAATGGTGCATGAACGATTAGGCAATAACGTATTTTCTTAAAGGGCCTGCTTCTGTCAGAAAACACAGTGAGTGGCTCGTTTAAGCATGTGTGGATTGATCTCATTGGTAAGTTTATTGACTGGCAAATAGTTTTTCACTTGCAAAAGGTCATTTCTCAACCGTGCTTTTAGTCTACTTTTCCTCTATTAACACAGTTTCAAGCTTCTACACAACCATTCCCTCAGAGATGTGTGGTGTGTCCCTTATAAAAGTTTCTCAAAGTAAAAGCATCCAAAGTGTAATACAGCAAAGCAAATGCATGGTAAAGCATAGGTAAACAATGTAAAGCACAGAGAGCTATGGTAAAGCAAATAATAAAAAAAAAACACGACAAGCCATGGTAAACTATGATAAATGGATAATATAACTATGGGAAAATCATAATAAAACTGCAACATTTTATAAGGGATATGGTTTAAATGCCATAGGATATCTCCAAATCAGAGGGCAGCTGCTCCCCAATATAAAGATGTTCCCCTAGGCGCTACCTCGGAGTTCAGAATCTGGAAACTCGCTGCATCATCTCCATTAGATTCAGGTCCCCTGCTGGGACATGGACCCATAGCATTACAGTGCTGAGAGGTCTGAGGCACTAAAGCTGAGCGCTTCAGTGTGTCGAGACGACTGCTGACTGTGCCAGCTAAACAAAGTGTACCATGCTCCTAATTCAGTAAACTGAACATGCTATCGAGGACAGGCCCTTAAAGAATGTTCCAATCAAACGCTTCTGAATCTGACTCGGGCCCGCTACAATTAGTTCTGACCAGACCAAACAAACTGCTGCACGGGGCCTACGTTTTCACTGGCTTTAATGCTACTCATAACATGCTGCAACTGTACTGCAGAGTTTTTAACCCTTTTAGTAAATACCACAAACGATACCTTAATAAAGGGGCTCAGACCCATTTGGATTACATTTTTAAGCTCCAATGAGACACAGCCATGTTTAACCCATTAACCTCCAACCTTTTTGCTGTTGACCAAGAAACAGAAGTCAAAGGTCATTGAAGTGCAAAGTTCTTGCTTTGTACAGCTATGCATTACCTACTGGGATTTTAAGGGGACTTGTGTGAACTTGTGGAGACAGATGACTTGCAATGCTGGGGGGCACAAGGGAGGAATCCAATTCAAGAGGTCAAGGGATTGTTAGGGTAATAACACAAACAACATTATAATCATGATGCTAATTTTGTGAGGACCATCCCATTTATAATTTCATCTTTCAAGTGAAACCATGCAATACATATACACATATCTCCTTGCTCTTGGTTAGTAGTAATGCTACACAAAACAGATGTTATTTTAAGGAGGCCCTTGTAATTCAAAGTTAATTACTACAGTAACCATATCAACACTGCTGGTCAGAGTGCAAGGCTATTGGTCAGAAGCCAAGGTAAACTGAGAATATTCCTGTGGCAACAGCCGATGATGCTATTTAAAATAAAACAAAACAAAACAAAAAATCCATGAATCAAAACTGTATTGATGATGTAATTTCAGTATTAAGAACTTTGTTGAATTCTTCTTGTAATACAAGGCCATTACATCAATACGTTGGATGGCATTTCACTGAGAGATACAAAATCTGATTTAATGTTTTGGATCATTTGAATGCATGAGCAGATGGGTCCTTACATTTTTCTGACTGCAGGCCTGCTTATTATCCACAGATATCAAGACACAGACAGGTGGCTGATAAGGTGAGTATACACACTTCAGACACGCATTACACAGCCACGCTTTCCACAGCCTGGAGGGAATAACTTAAATTTGGGTAGCACGTGACAACAGAAGAGAATTACATATAGCAAGACATGTCACCAGGGACTGTTCATAAAAATAGTCATGATTTTGTTTGATAAAGATAAACAAAGGCTGGACATGAAGAGTAAAAACAATGTATACTACATTTCAGTACCCCTGGAACAAATATCTCAGGTATACACAGTTTGTGCTCACTGTATAATAATTTGAGATCTGTGGTTTTCCGTTATGGTACTCTATCTCTATATCCTTAGGATACAGTCAACTTTAAAGGCACCTTCAGGCAAAATACCCATGCCTTTTCTACCAGTGTATGAGCGTGTCCTCCCCTTCTGTCTTTAGATTTGTTTACCAGCCCTCAAGCACTTGCCAGGTCTTCAAAAATAAGGTGACAGGCCAAAGAAAACACAACAGACCCCCTACAGAGCAAAGTCTCTGCATTTAAATATGAACTATTCCCTTTTTCACAACCTCAGGGTATTTGAAAATCACAGGGCTTATAATAACACTTTTAGACCAATAACTTTTAACATGAAATAAACCAACAAACATGAAACTACATACCCGCATAAGAAAATAGGCAAACATCCACAAACACAAAGCAAAAAAAAACAACAAAAAAAACTTGCGCACACACACACACATCAGGTTTACTGTGCCTTTATATTTGTACCACATAATCTAAAAGGACAAAAAAACAGCTCTAAATGTTTTGTTTCCCACTGTACAGTATGTCCCATCTAGCTTTGCGAAACAGGAGACTTTACTTCAACACTCAAGGTCCGATAAAAGTTGCCGCAAAAATCAATATACAGCTTCCCTGTAATTTCCTTTAGTTTGCATTTTTCCATCCCAGAGATGATTATTAGGGTAAGGTACCTGTGCTCCTTAATGGAATGCAACATCCCAAAGCCATGGCTGTGGATATTCCTGCCTGAAGTGACCAGGGGTAGCCAAGGAAGAAAATGTCTCACACAGGTCCCCCTCTTCCTGCAGCTCTGGTGATCTGCATCTGAAGACAAGACCTGCACTGGGACTGAGCCACCACCACCACTTTCTGGGAGCACTGCCAACTGAACTAGCCAGGAACATCTGCAGACCTCCACTGACCTCCCGCCCCACCCCCTTTGGAATCTACAGATGGTTCAGTCCTGATCCTACTTGGTCCTTCACTAATCTCTTTATGGTCCAGCAGTGAAGCAAGTTAGAAAAACACTAATCCCACGGCTACTAAAAAGCACTGAGCATTTAACCTTTCCTACCGCTTAGGACTGTTCAATGTGCTGGCTTGATTTTCTTTTTTATTTCACCTCTAATGAAAAACAGGCCATACACTTGAGATATCACAGCTGGCAAGGACTAATTACAAGATATCTTTCTTTGTCAATTGCTGTGTCAATCTGTGTTTTTATCATTTCAGTGTCAAAAGAAGCTGCTAATATTGGGGGGAAATGCTGAAAAGATAGGTGCTTTGTTGTGTCAAATTGGATACAACAAATCAGTTTATTGACAGTTTTGAGTTGCCTAAAGAACTTCCCTTTGTTGATTTTCCAAAATGTTATCAATGTTATAAAAGTACTTTTGGTTGTTTTCATCCTTACAACGTTATCAGTTCAAAACCATACTAAAATATACTTTTTTCGTTTACAATTTAAAGGCATTGTCAATATTAATTCATAAATGCACCCTGAAACAACAGTAACAATCTGCACATCCCTATGGTACCTGTCATATTGAAATCAATCCCAAGAGAACCCACACAAAAAATAACAAATAGTTTCGGTTTGGGGCAAGTCTTCAAAAATGTCATAAAACTTTTTTTTTAAAAACGAACACAGACGTTAGAGGTAACATTTCAATAAAATAGAGCTGTTTAACAGTGCAGCACTGCATGGCTTTTATGCTAAATGGAATCTTCACATGTTCACACCCCTCACCTTTTTTATTCTTACAAAACAAACAAAGCCGTGTCAGTGTCTCTGCAGCCATCACACTCACTTCCAGGTCATTAGGTCACAGGTTATATTCCTGGCTGCAAGCTCACCCTATCATAATCCTTCACATGGTGTGTTTGTGGATCTCGGAGAGGTGTGGACATGTTAATACATCTTTATCATACAGACTACAGCTTGAGCCTGCTCAGTTAGAAAATAGAGGTGCTACAGATATCATAAAAGTTTTGCATTGTCAATCTGCATGGCCATTTTTCAGGTTTCTCATGCTTCTTGCACGGTTATACTACGCATTTACAAAAGTTGACCATAGTTTACCATGTTTTTTTAATATGCTTTACCATACCTCTCTGTGCTTTACACAGCTTATCTATGGTTTTGCCTTGCTTTCACTGTGCTTTGTTATGGTTTGCTATGCTTTTACCATGTAAGGGCAGTAAAGGAGATTTAACAGGAGGCTGTGTGGTCCAGTGGTTAAAGAACAGGGCTTGTAACCAGGAGGTCCCAGGTTCAAATCCCACCTCAGCCACTGACTCAGTGTGACCCTGAGCAAGTCACTTAACCTCCTTGTGCTCCGTCTTTCGGGTGAGACGTAATTGTAAGTGACTCTGCAGCTGATGCATAGTTCACACACCCTAGTCTCTGTAAGTCGCCATGGATAAAGGCGTCTGCTAAATAAACAAATAATAAATAATAAACTCTCTTCAACCATTGCACTGCGATAGTTAAGAAAAAAAAAATCCCTCATAAATACAGATAACTGGAAAAAACTATTTTAATCTAATACTGGTACATATTTCCCTGGATAAGGGCGTCTGCTAAGAAATAAATAATAATAATAATAATATTTCATTTTAGGGTTAAACTTGAAAAAGCCATGCATCTAGGGTTCAGCAGTTTAGGTTTGGCCAGTTAAAAGAGATGCCCTTGGGATCTCAAAGTTGACAGGAGCTCTGTTTAACATTGCACCCAAAGAACCAGCACGCTACCCTTACTTGCAAATACTGTATCTTCACATGCACTGAACAGGGGCTATTTTTCATGTCTGTTTAGTACAGTACTATAAAACCAAAACGCATTAGTCTATAGAATAATACTGGTGCTTACACATAATTCTCTGTAATCTCTCTCCCTCTCATGCTCTGACCTTGGCCCCACGCTGCTGTACAGTAAGTAAGCTATTAGTTACGTCGAACAAGCCCTGCTGAAATGTGTTTTGAAACAGCGGTACGGGTTAGCCTGCCTGTGTCCGATTTAATAAAGATGGATACTCGCTCACAGATGGAGTGTTTTTAAAGAGCGTCTGGATATCAATGTGATGATGGCTCCTGGCAGACCAAGCAAAACAAAGTCAAATGTGCCTTAAATTCGATATTCACCCACATTCTTCTCCAGTTCACCCGCATTCCTGTGGACGTGGAAATAGTTCATATTTATATGCACCTGTGAAATTATTGGTACTGGGATGAACATGGGGTTTTCATGTTCGAATATTCTTTAAAAAATTTAAAAGATTTTAATTTTGAATTTGGAAAACAAAACTAAATAACATCTCTCAATAGTAAAATAAAATGGTTCCCCATCATGTTACATTTTTTTAAAGAAAGGGGAGGAACACTCTCCTGTACAGCAGAATGTGTTATTTATTTCATTGAATCATTGTTTTCCACTGGATGATAACATTTTGATATAATAATTTCTGAATTTTGTATTTCGAATGAATACAGTCACACAAAAAGCACATAAAGATACTGTATGCCTCACGCCTCCCAAAATGCGCTCAAGAAATCATGAAAAAATGTAAACAAGTCTTGAAAGCACAATATGTGTGTGTGTGTGTGTTTAACACAGTCTGTCAGCCCTTCCAAACACGTCTTTTCCAGGCTGACATCACCCTAGCAACCCTGACGCATAAAAGAAATGCCACTGCAAGCAAGTCTAAAAAAATTAGGATGACACAAGGACGACTACTGTCTTAGATCATGCTCTTTTTTTATTTCTCTGACAGCAAAGCAGTCTGAGAACACCTGTATTCTTGAAGTTTAACTAGGCCAGATTGGGTTGGATGAGGACCAACCCCCCCGCCACATCTTTCTCTCCCTTTTTCTATGTTTGTTAGAAAGTGTGCCACCAGTAATGTTGTCCTCTGCAGCACAATCTGCACTGCATGCATAAATGATTTATTCCCAGCTACTGCTGCGGTTTTTGTGTTCCATCAGCATGTTACTGAGCTGGGGGATGGATGGATTCACGGTTTGAAGGCGTTTCAGTGAAATCCAGTTAAGAGTACAGTACAGAACAAGGACAATATTCTTTAGTGTTTTGCTTGATGCACCACCTAATCTCTCCTAAGAAATTATTTCAGTTTCTCTCATCTTAGTTAAAAACCTGCCATCACAATTAAGACTCATTGGCACCTTTGCTGGCAGTTTTGTGTAGATGCCAAGTATTAGATGGGGACTGTCCGATCCCATGTCATCAGCCCTCATGAAGAAGTCATGCACCACTGCCAAAAGGTTACTGTGGTCTTTCAGGTTATAATCTGTACTGTAGAGCATCTGGCAACAATTTGCTTGCTATGCATGTTCAGGCACATGTGCTGCAAAATGTTATTTCCCTGCAGCTTAGCTGGCCATACTTTAACAACCTGCTAGCGATAGCCAAAAACAGAGGGAGAGAACAGATATATCTGCAAACAAAGGGCACAGTGTAGAGTACCATATGCACCTTCATGTTGAGTGAAAACGTTTCATCAAATCTGTGGCATTTAGGGCAGAACCTCTGAATGTGGGTGTCATGTTTTAAAAAAACTGTAGCACTATAAATTACAGTGCATGAATAGCTGTGAAATTACATTAAATTAACTAGATAGTTAGCAATACTGTGTGCCAGCCACTAAAACTACCTCAAAATGACAAATAATGTGTCGCCAAAGTAAATAATATAGTCATGTATAATAATTTCACTTATATAGCGCTGTTCATGCAAGCATTGCAGGGCGCTTTATGAAAGAAATATAAAAAAACATGTGTCTAATATATTATTATTATTATTATTATTATTATTTATTTCTTAGCAGACGCCCTTATCCAGGGCGACTTACAATCGTAAGCAAATACATTTCAAGTGTTAGACATTTCAAATATATAATCCAGCTACAAATAAAAAGACCCAAACAAATATGTTTTCAAACAGGATTTAAAAGCTTCAATTGTGCGAGCATTCCTGATATGAATCGGGAGCAAGTTCCAGATGAGGGGCATTATAACTAAATGCCCTGGCTCCGACAGAGTTCAAACAAATTTTGGGGACTGTCAGAAGATTAGCATTTTCCGATCTCAAGGATTGACCAGGTACATATGGGGTCAGCAGATCTTGAAGATAAGAAGGTCCAAGACCATGTAAGGCCTTATAGGTAATAAGAAAAACTTTAAAATAATACAAATAATAATAATCAGTAATAAAACAAACAAATTAGATGGATGCAGTAATTGTATCAATTAAATATGCAATTAAAATCAAGATTAACTAAGATAATTTTTTTTATCACTTGACAGCCCTAATATATATATATATATATATATACACACACACACACACACACATACATACAATACATTTATATATATATATATATATATATACAGTGCCTTGCGAAAGTATTCAGCCCCCTTGAACTTTGCGACCTTTTGCCACATTTCAGGCTTCAAACATAAAGACATGAAACTGTAATTTTTTGTGAAGAATCAACAACAAGTGGGACACAATCATGAAGTGGAACGAAATTTATTGGATATTTCAAACTTTTTTAACAAATAAAAAACTGAAAAATTGGGCGTGCAAAATTATTCAGCCCCTTTACTTTCAGTGCAGCAAACTCTCTCCAGAAGTTCAGTGAGGATCTCTGAATGATCCAATGTTGACCTAAATGACTAATGATGATAAATAGAATCCACCTGTGTGTAATCAAGTCTCCGTATAAATGCACCTGCACTGTGATAGTCTCAGAGGTCCGTTTAAAGCGCAGAGAGCATCATGAAGAACAAGGAACACACCAGGCAGGTCCGAGATACTGTTGTGGAGAAGTTTAAAGCCGGATTTGGATACAAAAAGATTTCCCAAGCTTTAAACATCCCAAGGAGCACTGTGCAAGCGATAATATTGAAATGGAAGGAGTATCAGACCACTGCAAATCTACCAAGACCTGGCCGTCCCTCTAAACTTTCAGCTCATACAAGGAGAAGACTGATCAGAGATGCAGCCAAGAGGCCCATGATCACTCTGGATGAACTGCAGAGATCTACAGCTGAGGTGGGAGACTCTGTCCATAGGACAACAATCAGTCGTATACTGCACAAATCTGGCCGTTATGGAAGAGTGGCAAGAAGAAAGCCATTTCTTAAAGATATCCATAAAAAGTGTCGTTTACAGTTTGCCACAAGCCACCTGGGAGACACACCAAACATGTGGAAGAAGGTGCTCTGGTCAGATGAAACCAAAATCGAACTTTTTGGCAACAATGCAAAACGTTATGTTTGGCGTAAAAGCAACACAGCTCATCACCCTGAACACACCATCCCCACTGTCAAACATGGTGGTGGCAGCATCATGGTTTGGGCCTGCTTTTCTTCAGCAGGGACAGGGAAGATGGTAAAAATTGATGGGAAGATGGATGGAGCCAAATACAGGACCATTCTGGAAGAAAACCTGATGGAGTCTGCAAAAGACCTGAGACTGGGACGGAGATTTGTCTTCCAATGAAGACAATGATCCAAAACATAAAGCAAAATCTACAATGGAATGGTTCACAAATAAACATATCCAGGTGTTAGAATGGCCAAGTCAAAGTCCAGACCTGAATCCAATCGAGAATCTGTGGAAAGAACTGAAAACTGCTGTTCACAAATGCTCTCCATCCAACCTCACTGAGCTCGAGCTGTTTTGCAAGGAGGAATGGGCAAAAATGTCAGTCTCTCGATGTGCAAAACTGATAGAGACATACCCCAAGCGACTTACAGCTGTAATCGCAGCAAAAGGTGGCGCTACAAAGTATTAACTTAAGGGGGCTGAATAATTTTGCACGCCCAATTTTTTAGTTTTTTATTTGTTAAAAAAGTTTGAAATATCCAATAAATTTCGTTCCACTTCATGATTGTGTCCCACTTGTTGATTCTTCACATAAAATTACAGTTTCATATCTTTATGTTTGAAGCCTGAAATGTGGCAAAAGGTCGCAAAGTTCAAGGGGGCCGAATACTTTCGCAAGGCACTGTATATATATAGCACCTTTCACAACAACGATATCACAAAGCGCTGTACAATCAATAATAAGCCATATCGAAAAGGAACATTTTTAACCTACTATTAGTCTATTAGCGAGTCAGCCTGGCAGATATTCTCAGAGTGAATTCCAGTCTGGGCGCATAATTAGAAAAAGATTTTCCACCCATACAGACAGGGCGGAAGGAAGAAACAGAGAGCAGACATGAGTTGGAGGAACGCAGCGAGCAGCCCGGAGTTTACAGCATCACCAGCTCATGAATGTAATCTGGACCAAGTTGCCCTACAAGCCTTATATGTCAGAAGTAGGACCTTAAAATCAATTATCTGCTTTACAGGCAGCCAGTGTAAGGAAGCCAAGACAGGGCAAATGTGCTGTCTTAGTTTGGTACGAGTTAGGAGGCACGCAGTTTTAGAGTTGGGAAGTCCTATAAAGAGAGAATCTCAATAATCAATCCTGGAAGAGATACAAGCGTGTCTCAAGATCTCTGCACACTTTTGAGACAGCATGGGTGGGCTTCTAGAAATACTCCCAAGATGAAAGTAGGACATTTTTGTAATCACACGGATGTGAGAATTAAAAGAGGGCTCAGGGTCAAAGATAACTCCAAGATTCCTTGCTGCTGATTTAAGTTCAAGTTGATTGTAATCAAAGAACTGCGAGTAAGAGGAGGATTTTTTCAACCGATGCCTGGAACCAATCAGCATCTTCAGTTTTACCTGAATTGGGTGGAGAAAGTTGTTACTCATCCATGACTTAATATCACAGGAAAGAGCAGAATAAGCATGTTTATCAGAAGGATTAAAAGATAAATAAATCTGAGTGTCATCGGCATAGAAATGAAAGCCCACGTTATGTTTCTGGATAACCTGCCCAGGACCGAACCCTGGAGAACCCCAGAAGTCACTTGGCAGAGAACCTGAGGAATAACCTCACACTGAAACAAACTGACACCTTAGGAGATTTAAACCAGTCAAGCGCTGATCCAGAGATATCAACGTCGGATTTGAGGGGGTCGATCAATCTCCCATGGTGAACAGTATCGAAGGCAGCAGTGAGATCAAGCAAAACCAGCAGAGACAATTTACCAGAGTCCGCCTGCAACAAAAGATGGTTAGTAACTTCCAGCAGCGCAGTTTCAGTACTGTCTTTATTTTTTGAAAATACTTTCAGTGCCACCTAATCAAGATACACATAGATCAAAGCCAACAAGATCTGTGAAGAAAGAATGTTGCATCTCAGTTCTGTAAAAGGTTGGTTGTGTGTGATAGATAAGGTTTTTAGGTATGGAAGACATTTAGATTCATATCTGAGAGCATGATTGCAATATACAGTTCAGGAGTGTGAGGAACAATTTATAACAGGCTACGGAGCTTCCAATGTACCATGTGACAGAAGAACCTAAAATATTATTTCCCCTTTCAATCTCTATGAAGGGATCATTCAAGACAAATCAGGCACAGGTAAAACCAAACCATCCCCAGGGAACACCTGGTTTGAGGAGAAATATTCTGACAAGCAGGATGACCTCGTCCTGTTCAGTTTGAATGAATTCCACTGTAGAATGTGTGTCCGATCCTGTATTAGAAGATAAGCCTTATCAAAGTTTTTCTCAACTTCACATTCTGCATAATCAGCGTCCACATCAGCTGTATCCCATGCTTACTATAGCCTTACACTGTACAGGTGTCCTCGTATAAAGAAGCCTTGTACCTTCCAGACAAAGATTTACAGGCTCTGTCTCACAAGAACAAATAGCGGTTATCTCCAGGTAACCCACCTGCTTGATTATGTAGCGCTTCCTGGAGTTAATGAAATAAGGGGCCCTGTATTCTCGTCTTATCTGGAGGGCATACCTTCCTAGCATTTATTAAAGCACTTGTGATCGTTTAGGGAAACCCTTTAATCTGGGAAACAGCAGCTCCAGTACTTTGTGTGGAATGCATCTGTGGGAGTTGCCTACCTGGTAAATGAACCGTTGTTACTAGTATTGCTTTTCAAGTGCCCTCCAGCTCTAAGAGAAAACACAGAAAAGTAGACGCAATATAGCGTAATTAAACCTTCAGGGTTCTCTTCTCTTGTCTTGAACGGCTTATTTCTTTCTTATCACTTCAAGGTTATAACATTAGAGGTTTTATCTGGATAATTTAACCCCTGTCCAAACACCACCTTCCTTTTCCTGGAGATGGTAGATAAGTTAATCGAAAGAACTGCATTTCCCTAACTGTCTAAATCGACTTGCTATCAATTTTTTTTTTTTTTTTTTATTTGGTGCTCGTGAATTTAGTGCTCATGAAAGGTGAAGGACCATGACTCTGGTTCAAGACAGGCGTCTTGAGAGCTTCCCTTCACACACAGGTCTACTAACTGAACACCCCCTGACATTTAGAGACTGTACCCTGTTAATTTGTACCCTGCTATTAAAATATACATTTTCTTACTTGAGTATGTATATTGTAGTTTTCTGAGAATTAGGGTATATAAAAACTGTATAACCCATACAGGACTGTTACAAACACAAACATATGACACATATACTTTAATGACATATACATGTCATAAAATTGTTTACATAGAGTTCTAAAATAAAAAATCATATCAAGTTCATATTAATAATTACCAGTATTTGAAAGCACAAATTTGCCATTTCTTAAAAACTAGCATGACTTAAAATTGTACGTTTACCTCACATGTATGCCGGAGCCTAACCCGGCATACACAGGGCGCAAGGCGAGTCTACACCCTGGACGGGACGCCAGTCCATCACAGAAATGATGATATTACTAGATATAAATAGATGGACATTTTATAGTATTTCCAGAGTACACAATCATAAATTAAAAAAAAATAATAATAAAAAGCAATAGTGCTTTTAAACAGAGCTCTCAGTGCTAAACTAGATCTCCCAGGTAAAACACAAGAACAGTCTCTCAGACAGACACTTTCAAATCTTTTTTTTTTCAACACTATTTGTAACCCCCCCCCCCCCCCACCCTGTCTTAATCCAGGAAAGGCTTGAAGCAAAACTTGAATAAAAGCAACAAACAGAATCCCACTATATATTTAATCTGAAAACACTTACATCACGTCTAGAGGGGCTACAGTTCCATTTACAGTTTATCATTTTACTCGAAAAGGGAACGAAAACAGCACACAGAGTGGCCATTAACAGTCATTGAAGTTTGTGGAACCCATTTATTTATGGAACCTATATATATATATATATATATATATATATATATATATATATACTGCCACTAGGCTTTTTTATTTTTAGAATGTGGGCAACTTGGATATTTTCAGAAGCAGGTTACTCTGTTATACACCCTCCTCTTGTTCTGGAATAGATCATGGTAATTAATCTACACAGAAACACAACAGAGACGCACATATCATATATTACTGTGTTTGTAGGGTAAGTAATATATAAAAAAAAAAAAAAAAAACTGGCCTGGTCGTGTTGTAGGTGCGTACCCAGGGTCTGGAAAGTACAGGGTTGATTTCAGAGAATACTATGGAGATGAAAATGGCCAAGTCAAGTACATCATTTTTTTGAGGGTAGTGCCTGTCACATTAAAAAATAGAGGGGTATTTTAGCCCCTATTGTGCACTGTTTTAATTTGACCTTTTTGTATAACATAATCCCTTTTATAGGATGTCTTGAAACAATACTCTCTCTCTACAGCAGTTACCGCATAGTGTAATATTTCTTAATACTTATCATTTGAGGTTTAAGTGTTATATTACAGCACATGAGTGATACATGCAGAGGTATTTCAGCTTCTTTATTTATGACAAATTGGTTATATTTGATCAGCTATTTTAAAGGCTTATTTTGTATTCATAGATGTACTGTGTACCGATATGTATACATTTTTCAAGCATTTATTCATTGTCACTCAGATAGTCATTTCATTTTTTTTTTTTTGTTTTAATTTTTATGTGAGTACCTGCACTTTTTTGTTGAGAATTTCCCCTCTGGCTCAGTATCTCCCAACGGCTGTATTGTGTAGGACCAGTGCTTTTGCCACTTGTGCGTGTAAAGCACAAACAAGCACTTGAACAACTAAGATGCATTGAAAAATAAGTAAAACAAGATCACAACCTAAGCCATATTTAGGCTAAGTCACTTTGCAAACCATGGTTGGGGATTCAGTTTTCTGAGAATAAAAAATACAGATGCTGGTGGCTTAAAATATGTTTTATGACATACTAGAGCATAGTTCTGCTTTTGAGAAGGAATTTTCCTTTGTTCCAATATCAGTCCACAAGAGTGAAATCTCACATGGTAACTTCAGCCCAACTTGACCTAGTTAAACAATTGTAGACTGAAGAATATTGGTTCTCAAAGTCTACTTAAATCAGGACAATGGACCTGCTGTTGAAGTCCAATACAAATAAATCACTATAAGTCTGGTTTTGCACCTGTTAGCTATTATTTAACCTGTTCAATGAGGAAATGGGTGTTTTCCGGCTGATTTAACCCTTTTATTATATTGTCTTACCTGGTGAAACTGTTAATTGTTCATTATACCTAGTTAATTATACACAGGACCGTGAAAACCTGGGCCTACATTAAAATAAGTAACTACTAGGTAACTCAGATAATGGACCCAACCTTTATTCATTATAGGATCTCAAAAAATGAGATCCAAAAAATCGTAACCAACAGCCAGAGCTGCCCCTCACCCATCACATTGTGGTGATATTTAACCATCCATTTTATTTAACAGTCCATGACAGGAGAGGTCTGTCTGGCCAGGAGGTTAAGAGACAACACCCCAGTACATGTACTGCCACTTCTACTGCAATGACTAGTTAGCCCACCCAAGAACTGCTTGTTGGTGTAGCTAAATAAAATAATTACCCACTGACACATTGATTGCCTCCCATCAAATTCTGGAAGTGAGCCTGGACCTCCACACCGTCCGTCTGAGCGCAGCAGGAAACCGTGCAGGGCAGGCTCAGGCCGCAACATATTGTTCAAATCAAGGATGTTAAGGAGCAGATGGGAGCAGTAACTCCTCATGAAGCTGGAAAGGGAGGGGGGGAGGGGGGGGGGCGATGGTGAGGTAAATAAAATGTTAACAGAAGCCCTTTCTCGTTCTCTATTCAACCCCCCCAACAAACACATACACACACAAGCCGATGTAGTGTAGCCATGCGCTAACACTAACGCGCAGGGGCAGCCAGCCGGAAGAGTACCTCCGCATCACGGTAATGTGGACTGACAGCTTGAGGGTTAAAAACGCTTCAAGCAACTCCGAGCACAGCAACCCTGTCACGGAATTAGCCCTGCGAGAGACATAAAAATACTTCGGGACGATTTAGAAAACAGAAAAAGCTGAGCCTGGAATATTTAACGTACAATGTCAACTGTTGAATTAAAAACAAAAAGGAGAAGCTTAATTCAAAGCGACCCTTCTGCATATGCCTACCTACCATTCATGTGCATTTGTTAAACATGTACTCTGTGTGGGGTGCAAAGACTGGTAGTCTACCTAGTTTCAATGTAACACTGCCTGGGCTGCTTCCTTTACATTGGCACTCATTCAGCCTATAGCTTTCACTTATTTCATTCCACAAATCACGCCAAATCCTTTGGTGTAGTAGAATGTTTATTACACTAAATACAATAAAAAAAAAACATTACTGCAAATACTTATTGCAATCTGAGACACAAATAGTTCATGTCTTAAATTAAAAGGGCTATCTATTTGCGTATTTTTCTTACAATGTTAAAGCTGCACAGAAAAATTACTAGCTTCACTATAGTTGCATACTGGTCATTTACAAAGAGAGCAGAAAGTTCCCTTAAAATACTGTTTTGTTTTACAGTTTATCAAATGTGAGTCAATTTACACAACACAAGAAACTTCATATGAAAGGAAATTTGACATACAGTCCCAGTAAGATCCTATACACACTGTATCCATTTGTGAATATTGTGATACTCAAATTAGAGCAGCTTTCTTGGGTGTGTGGCGCTCTTAGAGCAACCTTAAAAAGCGCCCTCTGCTGGCATAATACACCCTGCCTCAACAAACAACATTCAAAATAATGCATTATGAAGAAACAAGTCTCAGTTCTGAAAAGCAGTTCAATACAGATCACACCAGTAATCTACCACAATCTAGTTCTAGTTTCAGCAGGTAATGTTGTAATAACGCCTAGTGTGCCATCAATCCAGTGCATAGGATTTCATTGCATTTACTGGCACGATAATTTATGAATACAGCCAAATGCCACAAATCTAAAAAAAAAAAGATGAAGTGAATATAACTACAGTGCATACTTGTTATCATGTGTGGTGCATAAAACTCCTTTCTGCAAACATTTAACAGTACAAAGTGAAAAGTTTATATCAGAAAAAGTGTGACGCCTCAAAACTTCAAACTCTTTCTGATATCGTTAGAAATAAATATGGACTTTCATAGCAACCACAAATTGAACGATTCTTGCAGACAGTGATGTTTCTTGGTTGTGTTCACACAACAGTGTTAGCAATGGGTGGTGGTGAAGACCAGCCAACTTTTGGGTGGGTACAGTGTATACAAAGACTGAACCACCAACCAGTTACATCCAGGAAGCCCTTGGAAATGTCATTTCAGAGATATTTCTCTTTATCAAGGATGACTTCATGACAATTAATCACCATCAAGCTTCATGTGCCCAAAGAAATCTTTTCAATTATCCTCTTACACAAATGGTTTCTAATAGCGAGATCCTATAGCTAAATAGCAGGTATTTACTGTATCCCTCCACACATCTCTAACCTTGACTGGGTTCCAGGTATTGTCACCAGCTCCACACAGTCTTGTTTGAGATGGCAAATGACACAGGAACTCCTTGGATCTTATGAAGCAGGATTACAGGAACTGCATTCTTGGTTCATTGTTAGGTCATGTTATTGTTGGAGGAAATGTGATTAAATACCATCTTTCAGTTCACCCTCAGGTAGTAATGGCCTGCTGATACACAAAAATATATTTTTATTTATTTTTTCGCTTCACAGACCACAGAAAAACACAAGGTACGGTCATTTTCAAGTGCTTGACATAATATTGTGCAGTAGCGAATGAAGAATCACAAGACTCCCCAGGTGATGAGGGCCTAGCGTTTGTAGAATCAGAACTCAGGCAGGGTTCCCATGAAAGTCTGATGTCCACTTTTTTTCTTTTAATATTTTGTACAGCTATGGCCAAAAGTTTAGCATCGTTGAGAATTTTAGGATTGAGACATAACTGGAGGAGCAAAACTAGGTAAGTTAGTGTTGATATGAAGAAAATAAAATCTAAAATGACTAAACCACAATATAATTAAAAGCACTTCATTTAAAACCGGGGTTGATAAACTCTATGGGGGGGTCTATTCAATTATTGATCTCAACAATGGCTGATCTTAATAATGCCATCCTATAAATCATTAAATCAGACATCTGATGTATCACGGTTTCAAAACCTGTATTATGAGTAGTTTTCTTTTGTTGAATGGTTTAATAGTTGATAAGGCATAAGATCCACTGTTAGATACATTGACTCCCTATATTATTCTGTGTTTCTGCACCCACCCTGAAAAATGGTTATTTCAAAACTAGAATAGAAGTGGATATATTTTATGCAACACAAAACAACGTCACTTCAGAGGTCACCTAAAGAAAATGCCCCCCTGGCACAGCCACTCACAACCCTAAGGTTGCCTCCACCTTGCTGAGCATTTGACACTAGTACACAGCCAGGTGACGTCATTGTGCAGGCAGACATATCAAACAGGAATATGCTTGTAACAAGTACATTTATGATGCTTTAGTCAACAGGCAACTTATAACTCAATCCATAGAAACAGGGTGCTATTAATGTGTGAAATTAATTAATATTACCGTATTCCTTCAAATTTAAGACACGCTTTTTTAACCATTTTTTGCATTCTCAAAAATAGCCTTAAATACGAGTACAGTAGTGATGCATGTATTAAAATTGCCAACAAAAGACGCGGCTACCCGAATACACAAATAGCAACGTGACTGACTGCCGAGAAAAGACGAATGAAAACCTTACTGCCAGATCTTGAATCATCCATGACATACAGGCAGCCATTTTCAACCTGTGGCATTACCTTCCTGAGGAATTCATAGAGAACTTTTACAATTTCAGCATTTCTAACAAACATACCAGCTTGGACAGATCAGAAATGCTGATCCCCATATTTTTCAACATGCCAGGCAATACCACAGTTCAGAAACTGGGAGAAAAACAGGTGCGAGTAATCACGACTGGAAATGAGAAGCAGCACATAGCTGTAACGCTCTGTGTGATAGCAGACGGCCGCAAACTGCCTCCATATGCGTAATTCAGGTTGTATTTTTGTAGATGCATAATTATTGAATGTTTTATTTTTTTCTCAAATTTATGGTGGGAAATTTGGGCTGTGTCTTAAATTTGAGGGTGTCTTAAATTCAAAGGAATATGGTAATTAAAACAGAGGGGCAATACTTGGGTGGCCTTCTGTTTCTCATCAGTTTCTTAAATGGTATGCAAGTGGAGAGGAGGAATGTACGGGGTGTGAACACACACCAATTTGTGCCTTGCAGTTCATCTTAGCCAGGGCTGCCTTGGAAAAGAGCCTGTCATTGATCTAGCTGATTAAATAAAGCTATGCATGATTGTATTGCAACCTCAGATCCAGCCTTGAAGATCTACTCCGCTTTGAAGGTCATCTGCAGAAAATCGAAACCTGTGGGCTTTTTCCTATATACTCAGTGTGGAAGTGCGGATTTTAAATCCTTGTCCATGTCTATGAATTGGAAGCCATTTATATAATTATAGAAGCGTTACTTGAGGTGTCAGATACATGGGGTGACATTACTTGGGGATTCAAACATGTACAGTTTAGTTCAGTACATCCCAGAACAGATTTGTATGCACTACTTCACGTAGCTGTCAGATGAGTACTAAAGTAGCTGCGCTTACACTTTCTTTTCCTCCAGCAATTAATGTGGTTGTGGTTACTAAGACGACAGAGGCTTCATGTGGGGTCTCCTTTCCAGGTAAACACAATACTGAAAGTTCCAAATTCATATTGCAATACTAGCTTAGGGAGGGCTGTTTACTGTTTCTGTCAAGTTACAAAACTGAGAGAGATAACAAAGATGAGCAATCTGTTTGTTTACCTGTACTGAAATACTTTTGTTTCCTGAAAAGAAACCTTTTCAGTGAGTGATAATGCCCCTATCCATGAGCTGAACAGTTTACAATGCCTCAAGATATGCACAAACACCCAGTCACAGAGGTGGGTAAACAATACTGCCAGACCTAAATCCTTTCAAGCATACATAGAATGTGGAGGAAGCAATCATCACCCCCAGGTCACTAACAGCAAGCTACTGAAGATGCTCCAGGTGCAATAAGAGAATGTTATAATGGACCCCCTCTTGACCTACGCATATCCGTTTCTCAACAGGTAAATGATTATAGCTGTAGTCTAATATGCAATAAAAGAAATATTCAACTGGCAACCAGCAAGGCAATAGAAAAGAAAGGAAACTTTTCTAAAACAAGGAAATCATTTGGGTAGTTTTGGGGTTACCATACCAGGTGTTTGAATTGTGTGGCACAAACAGGAGAGCAAACCGTGTCCGTGTCCTTTTCTTATGGGAACCCTGGCACAATCATTATTACATCTCATAGGAAGCTATTGTGGTTTCTCCACTCATGGGAAAGGACATTTTCCATGTTGCTCTTTTCCCTAGTCTGTAATAACTCCTATTAAGGCTATAATTAGAAGAAGGCGACCTCTTTAAGACACAAACCTGGATCCTACTGATGGTTGAATTGACATTTTGCCAGTTCTCTACTGAGCAAGTCTGAACAGTTTTATTTTTATGGTGGTCTACTGCCACCACCCATAGATAGTCCATGAATCAGCATTTTTAAACATCCTCAATTCTGCCACCTAAAACCCCTAAACCTGCTCGATCCTATTTCCATGGATCACTAAAGTAGACTCCATTGTGTTTACAATCAATTTTTTTTTTGTCAAATAAATAAGCATATATTTCCATTTATTATATGAACTGCTAAATACATACTTAGGAATTCTTCACATTTAAAAGGACTTTTATTTCTTCAGAACTCCCCCCCAAATAGTCTGTCTTGAGCAGACAGTAGGGTGCATCTCCCCCAACAGTTTTACTCAATTCTTGGAATGCACTGGTCAACAGACATATTGTAATATTTTTTAAAGCCAATATCCACCTCACCAAGAGGCCACACTGGAGATCTATACTGAGTGGATTTTAACCAGCCTCCTTGATGCAGTTGTGCCAACTATACCAAATGCCTATTATCATGCACTCCTCTTTCATTGACTCATCTATTGCAGCCTGAAACATTACACAGTCGTCACATGGTTCCACTTTTGTTCCTCAAAAGTTCCAAATAATGTGGCCACATCTTGTATTCGAATCACCGCTGACATACCATTGCTCTACACATGCCCTCTGTACACGGTCCATTACCTCAATCACACTTTGACCATGTTTGGCTCCAATGGGGATTGATGTTGCCAGAACCTTTTAAGAGAAGCATGGGAAATGTGACACCCATTGTTTTGCCATGTGTTGCAGTGATGGCTGATAGCATCTGTTGAAGAACTTCAGAATTAATGTCATGGGTCTTGCTTTAAAGCTAGTAGAACAACACATTTTCTGGGGACGACTAAAACAATTGTAATGATATAATACTTGCCAATTGATTGTTTTGAGTGGTTTCTGGTTAGTTGTATGCCTTAAAATTACGTTACTCCTGTCTCAAAATTAGCCTTGTGTCTCATGTGTATTCCTTACTTGTCGTGATAATGTCAGAGAGTTTACAATACATGAAGGAATTATGCTGTACTTTCCTGCTTAAACAAATTCAAGAAGAGTATGATTGAGGCATAAGAAAAATAAATGACTTGCCCAGAAATGGACGTTTATTATTTGGCTATTTTTGGCTACAGTCAACCTGTTGCCATTGTTGTTTGAATCCTGTGATCACAATAACAAAAAATACCATAAGCAATCAAAAAAGCTGTCATTTTACAGTGGGAAGTAGAAATAAATGAAGCACTTCCTAAATCTGAAACATATCAAATTTGAAAGACTTTTTTAAAGTTAATGTACTTGTGAGGTTAGAGCCTGGACAATTAAGAGGTAATGGGGCTGACACTGAGTTTGGCAAGGTCCCCATAGACAGGGTCTTTGATCCCAGCCACACAGGGGAGCAAGTGGGGAGTGTCAAGCTTCAACTGTTTTATAGGAACAGCAGACACCAAGTGATATAATGCTGTCCAGCACACCTGGATTATTAGTTCCACAAACAAGACCATACGGCCTTTGACCAGTCCTCTTTGTTCCTTCGTCATCTGGTGCTGCAGTTTCTCAAGTAAGTTAATTACATGCCTCCTACCACGCCCGGGGCAATACAACAAAGACCTCAAGGGAGGAATTTAAGCTTGAAACTTCATCTATAAGAAGGTGTCCCCTTACAAACCAGAATCCTTTACTATGTTCTCGCCGCAAAAAAAATAAGAAAGATTTGCGTTTCTTAAATGGGTTACTTTGCTATTTTAGTCTTTGAAGAAGGCAAAATAAATAGATTTTTTAAAATTTATTTTGGTAGCAGTTTATTCTTCTGTGCCAGGTTGTGGTATTCCTTATAAAAGTTGACCATAGCAAAGTGTAATAAAGCATGGTAAAGTATAGGTAAGCGCTGTAAAGAGTAGTGAGGTATAGCAAGGGATATGAATAATACAGTGCAAAAATACTGTGGTAAACTTTTATAAGGGATATCACAGGGCAATATACAGAAAACTTGTATATTGCTATTCCCCAAAGTTGTACGCTGTTAAGTCCCTACTTCTGAAGCGCTCCAGTTTCAACACCTGCGACACCTTTTACACCATAGGCTGCTGCTTTCCTTGTGAGGACATCTTATGTACCCGTAAATACTGAAACACACACAATAGCAATCCCGAAATCGACCTTACACCACGTGCTTTTGCAAGTCACATGATTACATTTCTGTGTGCGGTGGAGGGGGAAGTGGAGGCATTTTCATGAGCTAGAAACCATCAGCTTCCATTAGCTACATACCTCAGACAAGACAAATTGACTTGGTAGCTATGACAGAGCATGATACAGTACTTTTAGATGTGCATGATGCTATTAAAAAAATAACTGCCGAGTGTGCTTACAAATGTTAAGTTGTTCTTTCCCTTTTCATAACATGTTACTGGCCAAGTGTAAGAAATGTTAACATTTAATTAATGTTCTGCCCTCACTATGTAGCTGTGATCTCCATTAAATCAGACTTCTGCAACAACAAATAAGCATCACTTAACACGCCTTTGTCAGAACCTTGGAGTTTCACCAATCCTAACGTCTCCTGAAAAACATGCAGCCATCATTAGCCAATCAGAATATCTAGGGTTTTTTTTTTTACTAACTATCAGGACTGGTTAGCACATCATTTCATAACAAGATATTTACTTTAAAAAAAGAGACAAGAGATTTTTTTTTTCTTTGAAAAATATCACAGACCCAAGCTCTACAAGAAACAGTTGTAATCATATTCCCAGGATGTAAACCTAGAATGAATCGAAATTAGAAAATCTTGTTCATTTCAATAATAGGAGTTTCATTTAAAATAAAGAAATATAAATTACAACAGAAGCCAGTCAGTGCTTTATGTCTGTTAATCAACCAGATCTGGAGGACACTTCGAAAATAATTGTACATTTAAGATTTATTTTAAAAATATCTTTAAAATAAATAAATACATAACAATGTAAAAAAATAAGTATTTTTTAATTAATAAAAAATCTCAGTTGACTGTGCACAAACAGATAATAAATGTGTATTTGAATACAGATGTCAAAAAATGTGTTTAAACAATAATTTGCCAAATCTCTTTGATGCCAGACTGCTACTCAGGAATTTCTGTAAACAACTTCCCTGTTTTCTGAGATTTTTAAGGCAATAAGAACCTCCACAAAGTCCTTATCCCTTTATCCCTGTTGAAAGTTCCTAAATACCTGACAGAGACACAAACATAGTAATGAATGTGTTCAATTTGTGGCTGGTATTAAAAACTTCTTTTGAAAACTCACAAAAGGAATTCTGTCTCCTTAAATGATTACCTTAAACGTTGTTTTCATGTAGAGAGAAAGACAAAAATGTATAGGAAGAATTAATGTCACCGTGTTCGTTCTGTATGAGCCCTTTAAGAACTGTCCAGTGCACCTAACTTTAATAAATGTCGCTTCGTAAGCTCTGCTCTTTGGTGAGTGGCTGGTTCTGTTCAGCCCATATGGAGTGAATGAGAGCTGGGATTAACATCCTATGTGATCCTACTCCCTGGTAAGGATGTGGGAAAAGGGTAAATAGAGACTATTGTAATTAACTTGTTAGGTTTACACGAAACATGTGTGTTACAGGAAAACAGAAAATATGCCTATGTCTAGTTAGGAAGGAGCTACACATACAGCTATGGCCAAATGTTTTGCATCACCTAAAATTTTAGGATTGAGACATCATAATAATAATTAAAAAAAAAAAAACAAAAAAAAACATATGAACATAATTTAGATCTTTTATTTAAAGAAACTACAAAATGATATTGCAAAAGTCTACCGGAAGCCATACTAGTAGTACAGTATTATTATTATTATTATTTATTTCTTAGCAGACGCCCTTATCCAGGGCGACTTACGCGTAAGCAAATACATTTCAAGTGTTACAATACAAGTAATACAATAAGAGCAAGGATTTCATGTTAAATTTACATTTTTGTCAGTTTTTTGATAAGTATATGGAAAACTTCACTATGTTAACGTAACATTATTCAGTAGGTTTCATTTGACTTTATGAAGCAACATTTTGTAATTACGCAGGGTGATGCAAAACTTTTGGCCATATAGCTGTACTGTGTGTTACATGAGTAGTTTTATACTTGGATTCACTGTGCAGTCCAAGCCTGTTCATGCTAAACCCATGCTAGTGGTGGTGTTTAGAATGTTTACTTTATATGGAGTCAAAAGGAAACCATGATTTTTTTTTTTTTTTCATAATTTGCTTAAAATACAACAGTTACGCCAAAGACACAAACAGGTAATATGTAATGTTTTAATTCGATTTGCCCACAGGTGAAACTTCACACAGATGACAAGATGTTAGCAATTCTGTTTTTTTTTTTCTTTTTTTTCTTATGAGCTTCAGCCCATCAACGTATTTAAATAAATGATCTTAGGAACACCTATATGCCTAGGACAAAAGTCATCATTCCACCTTGACACTTCCTCTGTCCATTTCTGTTCCTTGTTCACACTTCTGGAAGGTTTCTCTGTAACGTTTTTCATGCCGGAGCTGACACAGAGAAAGAATCTGAACTGCAGATACAAAGGGCAGCCAGCTAATGAACTGGCTCCCAATGCTACCACATGCTAGGAGGCAGCCTGCACAAAAAACACAACAACCGATTCAAAATGTCTGCAAAAAACAGAGGTGGCCTTGCCTAGATTTTCCAGTGACGTTGTCTGCTCTGTTTAAGAAGCAGGGGTTGGAGACGCTTGAAGGTTTTGCTGTTTACCTGCAATTCGACTGCAATTTTTTTAGCATACAATTTACCTTTTACAGTTTTGTAAATCACGTATGTTTCCCTAGATTTAATGGCAACAAGTCCAGATTTAGCTAAATACATAAGTGTATCACAAAAACAACATTTAAAATGAAGTTTTTTTTTAATAAAACCTTTTTTTTTTTTTTTAACATTTGGCGAGTGAACATTTAGCTAACATTTCTAACAAATAAATCTGTGAAAAAATACATGTAACTTAAATCTTTTTTGTCAACTTGGCAATTCAACATTTACCCAACAGATACATCTGAAAACATTATCACTCAGCAATTAAATCTATTACAATTATCTATTACATCTACAGACTGGTCACTTTAAAAACCACTGTAACAAATGCATACCGTCATCGACCTGTATTTAACAGACTCCCAGTTTGACAAGGTTGGACTTGGCTGAACAAATGCTCTATACTAGTTACCGTCTCCAGCAGGGGTCAATACTTGGTAGGCTTGTTTGAAAAGGTTAAAGAAAGGAGGGATACAAAAAATGGTAAAACCTGTCCATAAATTCTAAATTACTTTTACAATAGCCCTTTTCACCCGAAGTGTAATAAAAATCTGATTTATTGGAATTTCCCTGTCCATCCGTGACATTGTTTGGTTACACTTCTTTAAACATACTTATAACCTCTGAACCCGTTAACTATCATTCTCAGACTCCCAGGCTTCCATACACAATGTTCAGGGCTGGGCAGAGCACTTAAATACAAAACCAAAAAAAACTTCCAGCCAAACTCTAGAAATTAAGGCCTAAAGCTAAAAACTAATAACAAGCTGAATGTTATGTAATACAGCCTTCTTGGGTAAGAAATTAAGTGAAGGTTTCCTGAGAGTTTCCTGTTTTTTTTGTTTTGTTTTTTTAAAGAGAGTGCAGGAACGGGACAATAGCTTCTCATTTGCTGGGGCCTCAAAGCTAATCCTTGACTTGAGATACATCTCGACTGGAAACACTACAATGGAAAGAGGCTATTTTTGAAACATATTACAGAATTACATAACTTCTAACCAAGCAAACATTTTGCAACGCTATGGTATATTGTAGGATATTATGTTGTCGCATGGTAGGCTTGCTGTGGACAGATTCCAGAATGCACATTATATTTTATAAGTGCTATAGGTGACTCAAAGTAGGAATAGAAAATACAAAAGCTCTGTGTCTGTCATCCAGCTGGATCAACACAAATTGGCATTGGCAGGAAGAGCGGTCAGGAAGGCAGTACACAATCTATTCAGCAAACACAATGGAGGGATCAATCTTACAGGAGCCATCGTGCAGCTTGCATCATGTTAGAAATGGCACAAGGTTCACGATGCATCTAAATAAATCTGGGCTTCAGCAAAAAAATAAAACAAAGGGAATAATAGCATGCAGATTGAGTGACTGGAACATGACTCGCTAAATGTAATTCAGATATACACAGGATATAGCCAAACTGGAAAACTGCATTTCTTCTGGCCCAGTTTGTACACACAAGATACACATTGCAGAACGTGGTGGCCTGCACATTTTGGCAAGCTAACTTTGCTGTTCATGGCATATTAATGTTAGCGATGCTACCCACAACTATATACTACTGTTATCTACTACTGTACCTAACTTGGGGACCACAAGCTAGGTACAGTAGTAAGAGAATTTCAATTCCCCCTGGAATGTGGAGACAGTAGGTTGTTATGGAGACAGTTTTCAAGGAGATTCCTGGCAGGCAACCTGCTCCAGTCCACAATGAAGTTGAGTCTCACTGTCACATCTTCCTGACAAAATAAACCCCAACCGGTAAACAATTAAGGTTCCTCCTTCTTTGATAATGAATCTCTCATCTGTTTGTAAATGAAAAGCAGCTACATTAGTTATCATTCTTAGAAGGCATTGCTTTTCTCGTTTGTGACAAAAGGGAGGTTTAGCTTTTCACCTCTAACCGCCTCAAAGAATATCACACAATTCAACACAATGACACATTTTGCAGGCATAAAACAAGGATGTATTTGAGAGCCATGGAGACTGAAATGATCCTTCATCCCATTAAGAGGGTGGTCCTTCCAGGCCAGGCTTGAGGCTAACTGATTTCAGTCAAGTTTAATTGACTTGTAAGGATAAAGACTCATTTACAATAGCATATTTATTGCATATAGCTGATATGCATGTGCTATCCCTGCTTTGTGGATAAATACTGGACTTATGTCTCTAGCCAATCAAAATAAACAAAGCCTCAGTCCAACGCATTAATTTCCAATGATTAGATGGTAGAGCACTTGAAGGATAATGCCCCACCTTTAGTTATGAAGAGTAAGTAGCTGTTAACATCTAACTCTGGGGTACAGTATAATACAGTATATCTGTCCTTCACAACAGCAAAACCCAGAACTTGCAGGAGCTGCAGGAATGACTGCTGCAACAAGCTTTCCTGTAACTGGGATTAATATGATCATCTTTTTGAACTGCACATGACAGGACATACTGTACTATAACCTTGTTATCCTTTACAATCTGTGTGTTCCACAATATATTGATATGTCATTTTGTAGGTGGTATTGGTTTAAATCATAATAGTAATAGTCACCACCGCTTAGAACGGACGCGTTTGTGTTAACATGATTCACCCACAGTAAGCGACGGATGGTATAAACTCCCACACAATAACCTGACATTCAAAATGTCCCCCAATCACCAGTACAGTAATCAAAACAAACACGCGTGTATGCGGTTAAAAATCTTTATTAAGACACTCATTACATTAATTAAAAAAATGTATTAAAACCTACGAATGTAATAAAAAGTACAGTAATCTGTCATGTACCTGACTGCGATGGGTCCAGAGTAAGGTATCCACACTGGATGCGAGCGAATCATTTAGAAGTCACTGCAGTCAAATGGGAGTATCCACACCAGCAGCGAGCGACGCAAGCAACGTCGCTTTGAGAAAATGTTGCTAAAATTGAACCTGTTTCTATGTAGTACCAGTAGTCGTTGCTTGCAAGTGGTGCACTTAGCAGCACCGAGACATTTTCTTTCCGATTATGCAAGTTGCATAAAAACAGGTTTACTAATAAGCAAAAATAAACCGGACCATACATGCAGTCTACATATCCAGCATTTAAATGAACAATGTGCACTTTAGATCTGCTTGCATTGGCACCTGCTCTGATTGTTTACAACATGTGCACTATCTACACCTGCACTGAAATGTTTTTGCACTTCTTGCACAAGCTCTATTGGCTCTTAACTGTAATTGTCTTTAATGCAACTATAACTTATTCGTAAATGTATCTTACTATAACCATACTTGTCTTAATTTGTAGTTATTATACTGTAATAACTTGTTAACTCTGTCACCTTGGATAAGGGCGTCTGCCAAATAAATTAATAGTGATAATAACAAATCTGAACACAACACTTCGTGCTTTTAGGTAAACTGATGGAATGTCTGAATGTCTACTACTACTATTGGTACCACAAAAAATACTACAACTGTACAATTATTACTAATAATAATGATAACAATAAAACTGTTGGATATAGAGGGGTGTTCAATAACTTTGACCTATAGATTTTACAAGTCCAACCTTTATTTTACAACGGAGTTGACAGACAATTCTCCCGCCGCCAGATCCCGCTTCTCTCTTTCAAACTATCTGCACACACACAGCTCCCTCCCCCTTCCACACTCATTGGTCCAACACTCCCTATCTCTGACTGCTTGTGTCAGACCTGAGGTGCGTTCAACTAGGCAGACTTTCGCAACGAACTGTGTTATCTTTGAACAAGGCTAGTTGAACAGTTTACTGAACATTCCACGAACATTTCTAATATGCAACACAGCCTAAAATCCAAAAGCAAAACGGCCAGATTAGCTATTTTAAAACTGGAATTCATATATTATATTATTATTATTTATTTCTTAGCAGACGCCCTTATCCAGGGCGACTTACAATCGTAAGCAAATACATTTCAAGTGTTACAATACAAGTAATACAATAAGAGCATATATATATATATATATATAGTTCTTTCGAAGTAAACAGACCCTTATCATCATCATCATCATAATAATAATAATAAATGCAAACATATTTTATAGAAAAATACCAATATTCTATAAATAAGTCACATTATAACATTAAACATACCTGAAATAACTCTTTCAGATTTTTTTTTGTCATATAAATTGACAAAACTTGACCATCCCTGTGGCGGAGTGTCCCGCCCCTATTTATTATTATTTGTATTTGTTTGCGGCGCGGATAAAAGCGCAGCGTCTTTTGTTATTGTTTTTGTATGTTTAAAAACCCGTGAGGATGCATGACTGATCAGCTACTGATTATTTAACTAGCTGACAATCATGCATCCTTACCAAACGCGTGCAGACTGTGGCCGAGGGGTAATAAGATAATTAACAGCTAGTTAACCCCTCGGCCAGAAAAAGAACCTGCAGCTGTCCATGCTGCAGGGTGGGTGTACATAGAGGAGGTACGGGGAGATAGAGAGGAGACAGAAAAATAGCAATTGCTAAAACGTGCTGGATTAGTCAGCACGACACTTACTTGTTTGTCTGTCTGGTTTGTTTGGCCCTCGTGCCCTTTGGTTTCTGTTTTGTTGTTTTGTTTAAATCTTGTGTTTTGTTTATTTATTTATTAAAATCACCAGCCCATTCATTGTTTTGGTTCAGTTACTTCCTGGTCCGTGACGTCACCAGACCTCACCACTGCAAGCCATCCTGCCACAATCCCTCAGAGTCAAAGAAGTGTTCTCCCAGCCTTTCACCATTATTGTTTTACGCAAACTACCTCTTCAGAGTGTTCGCCTCATTAGCAAACGTTTGAGGCTAACAGACCACCAACAGTAAAAAAGTTTCAAACTGTTCGTAAACGTTCACAAACGTTCTCCTAGTTGAACGCAGCTCTGCTGCCACCCCCTCAGTGACGCACTCACACACAGGCAGTGTTTCAGCATTAATCACACCAAGCACCAGAACACACAGAGTACGCTAACAGATCTCAACAAGAATAACACAGTTTACAAACACACATTATTTACAGAGTACTCCCATCCCCTTCCCCAGTCCATACTCAGGTCAATTCCCACATTGTCCCCAGCTTTTTGAAGAAACGTTGCATTGTTTGCTAACTGACAGAGTTCCAAGCATGCTTTAGTAAGCGCACAGCATCTAACAGTGACTTATTTACGCTGAATTTTCGTGCTGATGCTCATCGCTTTTCTCTTTTCAGCCATGCTTGCTGTTTCAGTCAGTGCTGTTTTTTCAAACTGTAAACCTGACAATGCATACAGGGATTAAATAGCCAAGGTACAGTACAGGGGTAATCGCTTTGTAACGAGGTGCAAACAGCTGACTGACCGATCCGTCAAACTTTTTTAATGCAGTAAAATGCTGCCTTTCTTATTGAAATCTATGTGAATGGCAAAGTAACAAGGTGAAATTGGTAGATTAGTAAAAGCGATTACTACAGTATAAAGCAGTGCATTTGTTATTTAAATCTATGTGAATGGCACATAACGAGATCCAAACAGCTGAGTTTGGCCGAAATATACAGCACGCCTAACATGGTATATAAGCAATGCCTTGTTACTGAAATCAATGGGAATGGCAAACGACAAACGCTTTTTGTCCGATATAAACGGCTGCCCGAAATAACTCTGTACGGTGTAAGTGGTGGCGACTGTAGTAGTAGTAGTAGTAGTAGTAGTAGTAGTAGTAGTAGTAGTAATAATAATAATAATAATAATAATAATAATAATAATAATAATAATAATAATAATACATTTCTAAGGGGACTATCTAGTGCAGCAGGTCTTTAATGCCAGTTATGGTAATACAGTACTAATAGTCTATATCACAAAACCACCATGCTGTTTTGCACTTCTAGACACAATGATGTCCCTCTCTTTTAATTGATCACTAAAATAACCGTAACCACTTCAATTTTGAGGGGAACAAAACTGCTTTTTGGACCAACAATAAAATCCTTGTATTTCAAATGTTAGAACCAATTGTTTACGCTTTTCTTAGAATTACAATGACAGAATACAGCATAGGGAGAGATTTTTGAAAATAAACTTATTTTAAACAGTAATACATCAATTTTACAAATTAGCTGGTTGTCACATTGCAAACGATCAATTTATTTTGTTTTTTTTATTAGATTTATGAATGAGTGTTTAAGTTGTGGATACAAAAAGTCACAAATACAGATGTATTACTTCTGGGCTTTTTCACTGTAATACATTTCTTTGAATGCCTGTCATTACAAGTGTTTATTTTACCAAGCCTGCTACTCTCAGTAGTGCCGCGATTTGGTTCATTCGGCCAAACTGGATGAAGGCAGGACTGATGAGAAGTTGGCCAGTTTGTTACTAAAATCGTGTCTTGACAGATTAAAATGGGAATAGTTGTTCTTAATTATCAGTTTCATTTGGTTTATAAAGATCTGTCAAAACGAAATAACTCCATGAACATTCATGGAGAATTCTGTTTATAGAACAAGTACAATGTATGAAAAATAAAGTTTAAACCTAAATTAAACAGTATAATTCAAGTCTCCTTATATCGAGCTCTGCACCTGCTCAGCAATGCAGTGCAATTTGAAACTGTGCAATTTGCCCAGTCATTCTGTTGTTGATTTTGAAAGAAGCCAAAACAGATTCCAAAACAAATGCTATGAAGGCACAGCCTGTCTGTCATAATGTAATGTGTTTTTTTTTCACTTCGCCCATTAGAAAAGGAAAAACTATCCTCTGCTGGCTATCTTGATCATATAAATACATAGGATTCTGCTTCATAGGATTAACATCTGGAAGAAATGACCCAACCCCAATACTATATGAATTACAGCCTTAGTTCAGAATCACATTATTTATCTAAATTGTTTACAATGGGCTCCCTAGCACAGCCTCCTCATTATCTCATGGGACATTAAATTGGTATCATGGTGATGTAAACAAAATGTCTTGACATTTCATGTCAGGCATGTCAGCAGTGCAAAAAAGTCAATTCTTGTTATTTTTAACTCAACATCTCCATGGAAACTAGCATGCATGTTTAGAGCTCTTCCCTGTGTACAGTATTTACAGTACACGCTTCAACTAACCAGCCAAGAAAAGGAGGGCTCATTCAACTCCCACCTATCTCAGTGAAGAGAGCCAGGTGGAGATGTGTTTGCGTGTGGAGTTGAGGGTAGATTGCCCTTTACTACTAGTAATTGAAAATGCAGTCCTGAAAACGTCAGAAGCCAGTGCTGCAAGACACCCCAGCAGCCATTTTACTTGTCCCAGTAGTCATATTAGTTACTAGGCTGCTTTAAATATAAAAACATGTCAGAAGTGTCCCTGATAGACTTCTAAGCGGGTCAGGAGAGGTGACAGATAATACCTACCAGAGGGTAAATATTTTATTTTCCAATTAAGGAAAAGGTCACACTCTGACATGTGTTTCTGAGCAGGCATAGAGGTGGATAAGGATGCAACCACTGATTCCTTCCTTTTAAAAAACACTATGTCAGGAACCATACCTTTTAGCCCCATTTGCATGACTGAGCTTTAGCTGCTCAGGCAGCTGTGCTGTTCCTCACGACACCCCAGTGAATCCCATTATCCATGAACCTGGAGACTGGAATTCTGTTTGTGATAATGCTGTATGTTAGGGTTTGCTGAAAACAAGCCTATTCTCATTTTTAGCTGGGAAACATTTTTGTGTTGATGAAAAAAAATAGCAACTGTGGAGAAATGTTTATTTAGATTGAGTAAATACTGTTATTGACGATCAGTCATTCAGTTTAAGATATGAAGGGTAGTTGTTAGAGGGTAATGTATGATTGAATCAGGCCACATTTCTATTGGGATGAGTGTACTTATTGTAATAGACATTACTGTACAACATCAATAAATATTTGGGAGTATGTGTGCATGAATATGTGAACATGTAAAGGAAGAGGTATACCCTTATAAAAGTTTTTCATTGTTAAAGCAAAGTGTAATAAAGCATAGTAAAAGGTAAAGCATAGGAAAGCATTATAAAGCCCAAAGACGATTGGTAACGCATAGTATAACCATGGGAAAATTGCAAAATGCCTTGCCAATTTACTGTTTTACTACTTCTAAGGGAATGAGGATGTGTACCATATGTGTGTGTCCTGACATAGAGATCTACTTAACTGTGTCAGTCTGGCCCTGAAAGATTAATATGCAGGTATGGTTGTACTAATGAATGAGCATGCATGTTATTCTGCATGGCTGCGTGTCTTTGGTGAATGTACCCTCATGCATCAGTCAGCCCCACCCCGTCTAGATCCCACAAATCTGCAAGCTTGTTAAGACAATGTGAAAATACAGGAGCTCTCTGGGAAAGCAAGTGTTTGAACCTGAGGAAATGAAGGTTGAAAGAAGGAAAAATGAAATACATCATCCAAGGGCTGAGCTTATAGTTACAGATGAAAAGCCATGCCACAGGGCAGACATCAAAGAAGGCATTTCAACTGAAATCTTGATTGCGTCTCACTAATTTCCTGAGCAGTAAATCTAACAATGTCAAGGCAAAATGCATTTCCGATCAGGGGGCACACTTCTTGGAGAATTACAGAAAGGTAATAAGTAACTTGAAAAATTTAGTCAAAAATGTTTCAGCATGAATGAAACAGTGTTTAAGGACAGCCTCATTGATAAACCAAGTTTTGATCTTGTGGTTTATGTTTTTCCTGAACCTCTTGGTGGAATTATAGTGTTATTATGGACAGTTGGGTGTACATTATTATTATTATTATTATTATTATTATTATTATTATTATTATTATTATTATTATTATTATTATTATTATTTGTCCAAAATGTAGGTGAATTAAGTACAATGTAGTAACACTGTAGTTACCATTTGCTAACATTTACTACATGCACTTAGCATGAAGTTCAAATATCATTAATAATTATTAATTAACATGTACTTGAAGGGGAAGAAATGATATGATACCGTTTATCACTACTACTATTTCTACTATCACAATAATATATAGTGTTTTTATTTGATGTAAGCTCAAATATTATGAAAAGCAACACTCATTACCAAATTCCACATCTGCTGGGGAACACAATTCTGATTCCTCCTGGTTCTTATCCCTCTTAGCCAAAAATGCTTTTAAAACGAGGCTGGAGAACACTTCCAAACTGCATACGTACATTCACTGGGGACACTGAGCTGAACCAAACCGCAAATGACAGGCCTCGCAATTCAAGCATTATTGCGCCTGAAGTCTGCTATGAAATGATTCAATAGGGAGTTCATTTACTTACAGGTCATGTGAAATCCACTGTTCCGCCTATCATCTTCATATTCACTGGCTGCTGCTGCTCAGCTTTAGCACTGTATCACTTCTATGAAATCACATATCAAATATCCTACCTGTCTACAGGATTGCTGCCATACAGAAGTCTCTTATATACGAGCCACTTCTTTCTATAAATAAGCCTTGCAGGGAGAGTAACAAGCCGTCCTATAAAAATACCCCTAAACAAATACATAAGGTTTGCTGCAGTGAATGGACCCGAGGGCTACAGTGCTCTTTTCCAGCTACTTATGATAGAAGGAGAGGAAGGGAGGGAAAGGGATACAGAGAGAGAGAGAGAGAGAGAGAGAGAGAGAGAGAGAGAGAGAGAGAGAGAGAGAGAGAGAGAGAGAGAGAGAAAGCAATTAGCTTAGACAGTGTCAAACTTAAAATATACAGTGTACATCTGCTAATTCTAAAGGTTTAAGCAACTGTCAAGGTAAAACAGTGGGCACGATGTACTGTTAAATACTAGAGTAGTTTTATGCACATTCTTCTGAAAGCTTCTCGACATTTGTTTTTATCTCCTTGAGAGTCACTGAGTTAATTTGCCTCTAGTCATTATACACTCTGAAAGCAATATCTCCAATAAACTGCTGTAGCGCACAACTGTATGGGTGCATTATTGTAATTGGGACAGAATACACATTTCGAGGCAACATGTTAAGAAGATGAAAATGTTTCTGGAAAGTTTCTCCACCTAAACACCTGCCCAGAAAACCTCAGACGCATTTAAATCACAGCACTGTAGGCCCTAGCGTTATACCTGGAGAACATCCAACCAGGTGATGTGAGGGACACTGCAGCTGCGCAGGTTCCACATCTCTCAGCAGTGTTATGTGTACTCAGTATTGTTTTTTGTGGAGCATTAGCCTATGGGAGGGGTAAATCAAGGCATTTTGTACACAACTTGCTTTATACAACTGTACATAAATAACAGATTGGATTTGAAAGCTTGCTCACAGAGGGAGGAACGCTGTGTAGCGAGTGTGGTTTCCAAAAAACACAAATGAATTGCTTGTTTTACAACTACAAATTTTTTTTTTAAAAATTCACAATGCTGTAAGTTTTAAAAATGTTGTAAAGTCAACATGGCTGTGACTTGCTTGCACTGTCAGCATCAAACAGTAATGTCATTATTCAGAGCGGTTTAACTTCCTTTTTTCATTTTTTTTTTCAGGTGCGGCTGTTTATTTGCACTATTATTTAAATCCTCTTTTCCTCATACCCTGCCAGACGGACTAGAACATCCAAACTGATTGCTCAAAACATCTTTAACCAGCAATGTATCTAATTTGGGTAAAGGAAACAATATTTCTGGGCTACAAATACCCTCAGTTTTCACCCCATGGTAGTCACTGAGCGACCCAGAAGACCCTCAACACTGCACTAAATGCAGTGAGATGTGCAGCATTCACAACACTGCACACACACACGAATGTAGGTCATTCATCTCATATCTGATGGACTAAAAGCAGGGGTCAGAGACAGAAAAAGACAACCACTGTTACCCTTTTACATTTGGAATCATTCTTTTTTAAAAAGCAATTATTCCAACAGAAAATCAGCACGGTATTCTATGGAAGATAAACAAAAAGAAATGCATTTCATATTACTGTATAGTAGCCTTTAATTTGAAGCTGATACATTCAGAGGATTCAGTTTTGCCTGTAAAGGGCTGGACTCTATCCCTGTTGTATAATGTGGAGAACTATTTTGGTTACCTGTCTCATACAGTTTCCCCTGATGTTTGTATTTAAGCGTCAGTAACAGTGGTGCACACCTTGACATTTAAATGTGTACATACTTATGGACAAAGTTTTAAAATGGCGGTTATTGGCAGCTCTGAAGTATAGCTGTAAAATTTTTCTTTGATGTGGTTTAAATACTTATGATGTGAAGTCCTCTCTCCCCCTCTCTCTAATTTCTTTGGTTTTCTTTTTATAAATAATTTTTATAGTGTAGTACAGCGCCACCCATACTGTACCGGTGCCTGCCCTGTGGATAATAATCGGGGAGTTTCAGGCTAAAAAGTTATCTTTCACATTGAAACATGTTATTTAATGCCAAACAGATGGTTCAGCCCACCCCCAATCAAAGGGCCCCAAGCACAAAAGCCTAGCACCTTCATTAATAATAAAAATAATGAAAAGACAATCCCTGTATGGAGGGTTCAAATCACTGGCCTTGAGATTCTTTACAGTCTTGGGTTACAAAAATAAGAGCCATTTCACGGTCAGGGACTAGGAGGTGGATCCAATCAAGAAAATACTCAGACCTGGGGTTCCCTGTTCTATTGCATTATCAATCAAGCCTCTGGGAATACAAGAACATGCCCCACAGAACATACCTCTGCAAAGAAAGGCCTTTAACTGAATTAATTAATGAGTTAATTTATTATATGTTAAAATATGCCAAAAGGTGGAGACATAGTCATTTCCTTTTTTTCTAAGGTAATATTATGTACAGATTGAACAATCTTATAAAATTGCATTGTTTTGATAGGAACTTTTTAACACACAGTTACCCTCACCTTACACCAGCATCCAGTACTAGAGTTCACTTGATTTTTGTCTTTAATTTCACCTGTCTCCATTCTGAATAGTGGCAGCTGTGGGAAGACTGAACAGAGGGCCAAAACTTACGTCAAGCAGCCAGGGTCCAAACCCACAACCCTGTCCCCGTCCCCCAAAAAGCAGCTGAGACAACCACAAGGCCTTCGGGTCAATGAAAGGGGAACCTATAAACCAACGCCTAAATATCACGATTAGATAGACAGCACAGAAATATAGCGCTGAGAAACAACCGTTTTTGTATTTTGCTGCTGTCATTTTTCTTTAATGAAAAGGCTTTTCAAGAGACCCAGAGACAGGAAAGCAATATAAAATAAAATCTTTTCAAACCAGGAAGTCCAAAAATAAAATTAAAAAAAGACTTAATGCACTATTATGAGACGGTAATAAAGCCCAGTGGATTCCTGCGATTTCACAAAGGTTTTGGCCTCTTGAAAATAAAATAGTTCATCGTCAGGAAGCTTAAGAAAAATATCATAGCAGGCAGTAGGATCCCAGGGTCCATAATTCCCGATGGGAGTGAAGATGAAGTCATGAAAACAATAAAATGTATACATCTGCAGATTGTTCCTGTTGTGCTTGGCACCTTTAATACAGAACAAAAATGAAAACCACTATATTGAGGTTTAAATGCTATTAACGCTGGGCTTGACACGATACGCTCCAGGGTGGGGTTTAGGAAATAATCAGTCCAGGGTCATCACCAGTTATTGGAATTTCATTCCCCCCTGGCTGCCATGGAAATGGTCACAGAAATGGCCTAGCTACACCTGAACAAACACTACAATTCATAGCTTATGTTAAAACTGTAATGGACTGGGTGTGTCCCAAAGGGCAGAGCACACATGTGGTGTTGAAATCTGTACAGCTCCTCCACCAGTGGTGGTGTTAACTGGGAAGGTCAGGGCACTCAAACGTACGCGGATGTGCAGTACTGTCCTGTAGGTTCTAGGGGACATGGCTCACTACCACGTCCACTACTGGTTGAGTACTGTACATGTTTCCAAAATAAGCAAGTCTGAAGATGTGACTGGCCAAGAGTAGGTTTACAAGGCAAAGGAGTTGGGGAATGTCATTTTTTTTTACTGCCCTTATTAATTTGGAAGTTTTAGTGTTTCTTACTTTTTTCATGTTTTTTGTTTTATTTCCAAAGACCCAACAAATGGCATTGTTCAAACTGCAGTACATCCTACATGTGACGTTTTATTATACACAAATTAATGGGTTTGTCGCTAAAAATTCCAGTTCTTCCAATACTGAGTGGCATAAGTTTTTGTCTATGGCCATGACAAAATGCCTCTGTGAGGTATAGAAGAGAAGGTCACTGTGTACCCTGGTTTATCAGGAAGGACAGCCAAGGTCAAATACCATGGCCAGCTCAAAGTTCAAAACCAGTTAGAGACTACCAACTATGTTTTAATACAGAATCTCAAAGAATGAGCATGAACTTCATAAAAGAGATGGGTAACTTTTAGGGCGTATGTGTTAAACAGTGTAGTGATGGTGTGTAACACATTGGGCAACATTAACATTGCAGTTTTAAATAGCATTGTGTTTGTGCCTCAGATTGATATTAATTGCTGAGCCTGAATGCTGTGACCTCAATACTGATCCTGTTACACTCCTCCTTGAAGGGATTGCCTGCGTAAATATTGAAAATAGAACAAGTAATAAATGAACAGTCACAGGGGGGGGGGGGGGGGGGGAGAGGCTTGTGATGCAATCACTGGTAACTCAGCACCACAACCAAGGTCTGCAAGGCAAACGTTATTTTGTAGTGAACATTAGTAAATCACCATAAGAAATGTAAATGTACATTTCATTACAGGTATTTTAGATTATTCTAGTATTCTAGAAGCATTAAGCTGAATTAAGTAAGTACTGTATGGACAGGAGCTTCCCCTGCCATTGGAACCTGACTGCTGCAACTTCACTCTATTGACAGCAGCAGGTTGTGTATTGAGAGAAAAACAAAGGGAATTCAGTAGTTGATTTCATTAACCAGTGATCATGTTAAGCAGACTGACTGTAGTTATGCTCCTGCTTGATCAAAAGAGGTTTTAAATAACATTTTTACAAACTCTGACCCAGCTCAGGAAACAAAACAGTAATGAAAAAAGGGGATTTTTGTTTACATTTCTCAGGAAAGGACAGAGCTGATAGTTTCAACATAGGTTTAAAAAGTTAACACCCTACTGAAATATGTAAATAAAATATAATAAAAGGTTAGACTTCGTGATCCTGGCGTTGTTGTCTTTCATGCAGTGAAGCCACGCCAAGGGGGCATGATCTTTGATTAGGTTAAAGTGTCACCCCAGGAGGTAGTACCAACTCGACTGTCCACTTTGTTGCCAGGCACTCCTTCTCGATGGTACTATAATTTTTCTTGCAGGGAAGGAGCTTCCTGCTGATATACAGGACCAGGTGCTCACTTCCCACACTTAGACAACACTGCCCCGAGACCTGTCTCAGACCCATCCGTCTGCAGGGTGAACCTCTTACAGAAATCCAGACTGCACAGCACTGGCTTGCTACACAGTCTCCTCTTCAATGCGAGAAAAGCACTCTACGGCTTAGTCCACCGGACCGTATTTGGGGCAGCCTTCCGGGTGAGGTCCGTCAAGGGAGCAGCTTCCTATGAAATTTCTATAGTAGCCCGCTAACCCCAAGGAGGGGCGCACCTGAGTTTTAGTCATAGGAATCAGCCAGTCAGCCACGGCATTCATCTTTGCAATCAGCGGTCTGATCTGGCCGCTCCCTACTTTACACTCCAAACACTCCAACTCACTCTTTCAATTGCACACTTCTTTGGGTTAGCAATGAGCCCAGCCTCCCATAAGGACTGCAGTACTGCCGCTACTTTACACAGATGATTAGCCCAATCCTCACTGTGGATAACCACATCATCAATGTAGGCAGTGGCATACTGCTGATGGGGTCGCAAAATGTGATCCATCATCCACTGGAAAGTGGCTCCATGCAACCCAAAGGGCATGGTATTAAATTGGTATAACCTGAAGGGAGTCAAAAACGCGGTCTTCTCTCGGGATTCCGGGGTTAGGGGTATCTGCCAGTACCCCTTTGTTAAATCCAGTGTCGTCATAAAATGAGCCGTGCCTAGGCACTCCAGTAACTCATCTACCTGGGGCACAGAATAAGCATCAAACGTCAATATTTGCATTGACCCTCCTGAAGTCAATACAAAACCGAGTTGATCCATCTGGCTTATCCACTAAAATAATTGGACTATTCCAGTCACTTTGGGACTCCTCTATTACCCCCAGCCTGAGCATTTAATCAATTTCTGCTTTCACTACCTGTCGTTTGCATTCAGGTAAACGGTATGGCCTCTGGCAAACTTGCGCCGCCGGCTCAACATCAATGTTATGCTGGGCTACACGAGTCTGCCCCGGGACTGGAGAGAACACACCAGGAAATTCTGCATCAGCACCCGGGCCTGACATTTCTGTTTTGGTGACAAAACCCGTCTGCTGGAGTGACTGAGGTAATTGAACAGTCTTACCTGGACAGATGAGGTCACATTCCATAGCTGGGCAATTCCAAGTGATGTGGCCCACCTCCCCGGCATGTCCAAAACCTCGGTGGATTGGTTTCTTGCCATGAAGCTTCACCAGGGGGTTGGAAAACAGGAGCCATCAAAGGGGCTCAATGGTAGGGTTACCGCACAAGACCCCAGTCCGACACCACAGCAGCCCGTAGGTGACCCCACTCTTCCCCCGGTTCTTGGGCTGGGAGCTCCCGCCGCCACACACCGTTCAAATACCTGGCTACCCCTCCCTTGGGCTAGTCGTGGGGGTGATGCTGGAGTACCGGCTTTCCCAGGCGGCTTAACGGACATTGGTTCCGTTGCCTGGTACCGTTCCGCCAAAATAACAAGGGATTCAGCTGGTCTTGTGAGTTGGCTCCCATAACTAAGGACTCAACTCCTTATAATACCCAAGACCGTGATAGACAAGAAGTGGACCACCAACAAAACTCAGTAACAATTAACAATAAAAAACAGAACACCAGTAAAAAAAAAAAAAAAAAAGCCAAGAGCTTGAGCCTGAGTTTGTTTGAAGCGTTTTACCTTATATAGATAAACTTCTGCAACCCTCTCTAACTCGTTTTTCATCTCATTGGAAACTTGGAAACAGATTCCTAATTTCCTAACCTGGCCCATAATAAACCAACTGTCTGATACCCTCCCCTAAAGTAAAGAATATTCTCGCACTCGTAACATATTGGTCTTAATATATGCATATCCAGTGTGTAATGATGGATTAATAACCACTGTCATACTAATGGTGTGTCAAAATATAAAAATGTTAGCACTATGGTACCATCAGCTTTTACCACTGCCTTTTCATTATTATTATCCAACACATCTAAAAAACAAGATTTTTCAGGGCGCAGTTTTTTTAAAACCTTGGTACAGTAATACAATACGGGAAAGTAGTGAGGCTCCTCCAGACTTAAACAAACACAGCAGATACTGAGCAAAACCAGCTGCATTTCTCCTTGATGTATTTTATGTTCCGGCTACCTGCATTTTATCAAACAAATGGCACTCAGAACCTAGCTGCTGTCTTCCCGCCAAGTTCCTGACTGAAAAATAAATAAAGGCACGGGGAGGCGAGGCAGGATGATGTAAAGATTTCAAACAGGTAGCTGGACTGAGCCGTTGAATAGAGTAGGTCATAGAAAACGAGAGGTATTTCAATGTTGGTGATATTTCTGGCAAGCCACTCTTTTGAAAATGGTTTACATTGTCCGTCATACACATATAAAGAAAGTATTGCAGGGTTTTTTTTTGCCTCTACAATTTGTCTGGTATTTTCATTGGAAGGCTCATGTACAGTAGACTTCCTAATAGTGTAGGTTATGCTAATATTTTGTTGGTGCTTTTCCACTTAATATACTGCAAGAATCAAATGCATAGTACTGTTCTCCATATACACGGCCAGTACAATGCTGCACATACATACACACATTTAGCTCCCCCGTCACCAAGATGTTCTCTTTCTTGGTGCTTTATTTGATTAAAAACAAGCTTCTAAGGATATCACAGGCTGTGTGGCTTTTAAAAAAAAAAACAATAAAATATAAATAAAAGCCACTTTTATTAAGGGCTGTTTTGCAGTAAAGCTTGCCTCAAAGCACTTTAAAGCAAACCAGAGAATATAACTTAAAGTCCAAATGTAATAGACCTGCCAATTCTGGCAGTAAACACTGTGAGACGTGCTTTTTACGGTTTGTAAACTAAACGTCCTACCCCCAATGTTTGGGATACTTTCGGATTCACATTTTGCCTCTACAATTTGTGAGGTATTTTTTTATAGCAGCAGTGTTTCACAATTATTGTACATTAAAATATAATTACCTGTTGTCTGTTAGCATCCTGCAAACTTTATTGGAATGGTGTTTTAATACGATTTGAATTACTGCAGTATAGGAGTAATACACCAAAACCTACACACTTATAAATGGTGAACTAGATCCAAGATAGATCTCTTTGAAACTGTACAGGTTTTAAAAGGTGGATCTGCTTGGTTGTCCGTGGAATCAAAGCGTGCTGTATGTGTGGTCAGGTGTGATCTTTACTCCTGCAGTACTATACTGAATATTTAAAGTGTTGCAGCATTATGTGCAAGACGTTTGCTTTGCATTCGTCACATTTGTTTCAATACACCCTTTTCATTTTGTGAAAGACAATTTCTATGTGGCTAAAGAATAAGGGTGACTTGTTTATTTTGTAAAGTCCCCCTACACACACACACACTTTTTCCAAAGCTAAAAAAAAAAAAAAAAACACACTAGCGTCTGCCATCTGATGGATGTGACAGGGATTATGAGTTCATGGGGGCACACTCAGGAAATTATCCTGCAGGCACCTCATCATCAGAGCTTGCTCATCATTTCATTCCTTTTATATCAATGTGCTGGCTGCAGCTTTACTTTTGTTTCACAGGCTGATCCCTCCATCAGTCCGCCGCTGCCACCCTCTCTTTATATTTACAATTGCCACAGCTACCGAACCAATCATTGTTCCTAATAAACCATCCTATCCATGGCAAACAAAAGCCCTAAAGCCAGGTAATCTTGTCTGACATCAGCGGGCTGGGTTTACTGTTAGTGTAGCTTGCTGGCCGGCAGCCAGAGCCTGTAAAACTTCAGAAAAATAATTGGGCTTTTTCAAAATTTACAACATGCCTTACCAGTGCCTATTAGGGCTGTGTCTTTGATGTTCACCCCTGCCCATCTGGTTTTGACATGGAATGGGATATATGTGGGTCGGAGGAAAAACAGATGCTGATTTACAAAGATATAAGTCAATTTAGTCCATGGTCAACTACAACAGGTGCATTAATAAGCTTGTATATTAGAACATTATATTATTATGAGTATCAATTGTGTGTGTCCTTTCATTGTTTGTTACGTTTCATTGTTCTCATTTGTTTTTTTTATATGACAGTAATATATTCAGCCGGTCATAAAATCCTCTTCCTTCCATAACCTTTGAATAGGCACAGATATAACTCATTTGATTTTGGTTTAAAATATCAGTCCACTACCTTTGGTAGCGTACTTTGTCTGAATGACTACAGAATGTGCAAACACACCAACACTCAACAAAAACACACAGAAATACTGTACGTACAATGGTTTGGAATGGATTACAGTACATATGGGGACAATCCATTAAAAGTTTACCGTGGTAAATGTGCACAGTACTTTTGTATTTTTCCAGTGCCTTCCCCGTGGTTATACACAAGTTTAATATGCGTTGCTCTGTTTTTTAATATTCTTTACCATACTTCTCTGGGCTATATAATGCTTAACTGCCTTACCATGCTTTCACTATGCTAGCTTACACTTTGCTATGCTTTTTCTATGGTAAAATTTTGTAATGGGTACTGTTCTCTTTAAGCATAGTATTGGGATGGTATTGGAACATAGGGTGTCCCAATCCCTTTTGAAAGGCAGAGCATACTGTATTAAACCCACAAAAAAGGAAACCATAAAAAGCAGGCAATTAGACAAAATCTTCTACTGTACATAATTTCTTTTCCCTACTTATCACCATAAATATTGACATACACGCTGGGGTAAATGTACATAAATACCAAGTGGGTTTCTTTTTCATAATTTCCTATCCATCTGAGAACCACATTTTGAAATAACATACAGACACACTGTAGTGCATGTTTAAATGAACTCAAATGCACATATTTAGAAGTGTTGATTTAGCCACGGCAATGTCTTACCTCCACTAACTCTTTTTCTTCTAACAATTAGTTCAACATCAGCATTTTTTATGTTACTTTCAAATCCAGAGGGATTACCATAGATCACCTGGGAAAATAGGCCTGCATTAACAAGAGACTGATGCTCTTGCAGTCTTTCTAAGTACAATCACTAAAAGCTTACAGTATAACTTCATTTAGTAAAATTGCCCTTGCCATGTGCTGTTCACGCATGATTTTACAGTAACAGCAAATAGAAAAGTAAACAAACATAGCAGCTGTTTTCAGCTCATTCAATGTTTTTATTTTTATTTTTATTTTTACTTTTATTTCCTGGTTGCTGGATTCATGGGAGTATTACAGTCACATGACTTGTAGGAGACACAGTGATTGCTGGTTTCTCAGAAATTCCAATTGCTGGATAGGAACCCATTGCAGAATACCTGCACTGTGTAGCACAGCAGTTTTGTGTGAACAGGCTAGCCCTCATATAACTAATTGTAATGCATATGGAATCCCTGACATTTCAGCACATCACAAACAAACCCCATTCAGGGTAACAACAGAGTGGTGCCTTCACCAGTACATATATATAATATTAGGGAATTTAATATAGATGGACCAATAGCTAAGGGATGATCAAATGTCTAATCAAATAAGTGCTGCCTTGGTGGGGGCTTCGTATTGACTGTGTTTCTACTTTTTTGACTTTGTGTATGTCTGTTCTTGAGTCTTTCATACATTGAAGTTAAACCTTTGTCTCGTAGAGCACAGATAATGCATCGATCTATGACCCTGGTTTCTTTCCTGTTTTACAACCCTATTCAATAGAAGTCATAAAATGTAGGACACCCCCTGAACTGCCTTCACAAAAGGGTCCTAAATGTGTGTTAAAAATTCTATAAGCCCTTAATTTTATACACATATATACTGTGTGAACTGAATGCAGCCGTAGCACAGTGAATTAACACAGAGGCTGGATTTTTTGTATGCATCAGCCCTCAGTTTTATTCTTTATCAACATAGCCCTGACCTTTTGGCTTTAACCTCAATAAGTAGAGAGGAATGAGCCACTGCTATATTATGTCATTACTTATTTGAACTCCTTGGCACAGGTTAACTCAGTTCTGGGAACTGTATACTCTTAAATGACAAATTACAACATTTACAAGCCTGGACAGAAGCCATGCAGTAAAAAAATGACTTCTTCAGTATAAAAGCTCTTGCTGTTCTTATCTTCTCCTCACTTTTTTCTTATGGCGAAGATTCAACATTTGGATAAGTGTCAATGATATAAGTAACTGAGAGACTGTACAGTGGGGCTTGTTACGTGTGTTGGTCATCACTGAACAATACTGAGGCAGGCACAGAGCATTGCGTGTTGACACGCCGCACAGGTGTGCAGACTTAATATCAACACAAGTGCTGACACTAGGGTACCAGCAATGGTAGCCCTAGTGTCACATTTAATAAAGAAAACAAAACAAAACAAAGCTAAAAATAAAAGTTTGCCACACAAATGATGAGCACTAGTCCCACTAAAAGGAACGTCCCACTCCAGGAACCTACTACTCTAGGCAAACCCTCTCTATACACTGTTTGGGATCAACATCCCCTAAACTGACCTACTTCTGGGCTCCCGGATCCCAGCATCCTCACGACGACTTCTGTCTCTTCAAACAGCCTTTTCATTCGGTCTCGGCTGGGCAATGCCTTCAGGAGCACTGTCTTGGAGTGGAAGGGTAGTAGTTCCTGCAGAGCAGACGCTCTTCTCCTCAATGTAAACAAACACAAGCTTTCGCTCAGCACCGGTCTGTATGGCTATGGTCGTACAATAGCCTCTAGCTGTAGCGCAGCCGCTTTTTGAGCTCCGCTCTGCTTTCCCGGGCATGTCCCCCAACCAATCAGGACCTCCCGATCAACGAAGCATCGGCGAGCCTACCTGCTCAATTAGTTCCTTAGCAACGTGTCTCCTGTTGCGCGTCCCAGCTGCTTCCATGAAGGTACACATGCACTCCAGAGCCAGCGACAGGGTCTCCCCGTCACAGAAACACATCAGAAGCAAGCAGACAGACAGCTGATTCTATGTTCTTTAACCTGTTCAGCCTTGCCCCCCTCCTCCAAACCAACTCACAAACTTTATTTTTAAATATTATGGTACAAAACGAGCCACCTAGTTTTACAACAGTAACATTGTTTCAGCAAATTTCAAGCAAACTTAAGAATCAGTCTTTTGGTTCGTACACATAAATGCAGACCAAAATACTAGTTCAAACAGAACTAAAATTGGGCTTAAACCCTGGTAATTTGTTCATCTCAAACTACAATCACACACATTCTTCCTTTTACAACCTAAGTTGTTCCTAAATTCCCCAATTATTTTAATACGATATACTGTATGAAAGGTGCCAGAGAATATATGGATATTCAAATAATATTTCAATCTATTTCAAAACATTAAATGTGCACATTTGGAATATTTCAACATACGGGACACCACAGTTTATATTTTCCACTGCAGGCAAATTGTGAGCATATTTCCCACTCCATAGTAAATGGATGGTGTTCGCAATAACCAGAGTGGGATACCGAGCCCTACATCTCTTCCAATATTATAACGGCAAAAGAACATTCAAGGAGTAAGTAAAATGTCTAAGAGATACAAATGGGAAAATCGTAGATGAAGAGAAAAAAATAGCAAATATATTAAATTATTACTTTTCACAAGTTTTTACAAAGGAGGATACGGGCAACATGGCCCACATGTCAACCTGTTCCCATCCAGTTTTAAGTAACTTTAGCATAACAGAGGTAGAAGTGTTAAAGGGACTAGGAGCTCTTAAAATAAACAAATCCCCTGGGCTGGATGAGATCCTCCCAATAGTACTCAAAGAAATTAAAGAAGTTATTTACAAACCACTAACCAAAAGAAGTTATTTACAAACCACTGATCATGCAACTGAAAAGGTACTGTGTGTTTATATATATATATATATATATATATATATATATATATATATATATATATATATATATATATATATATATGTTTGATACTGGTAAACAGCTTAGCCGTCCAGTTTATTAGTTTAAAAATGGAAAAGTTTAAGTTAGCACTCCTGGCGTTTTTTGTGTTGTTTATTTTGTTTTTGTGTTTAAAATAAACATACAAGGCCTGCCCTGTTTAAAAAAAAAAAAACCTACCCATGCCTTTGGTCCTGCGTGTGACAAGCGAACCCTGGCTTGTTACAATTAGGTTATGCAAATCTCTGACATGGATTATGTAAAATATAAAAGCTGCATCTTTCTGTTGCTGGTCAATTGCAGATCTGACAGACTTTGAATGGGGGTGGATAGTAGTGGCTTGGTTGATGGACACTTCCATATCCAAGTCGACTGATGTTTCAAGGGCTAAATCTGGAGAACAGATCAAATTACACGTTTAATAAGCAATATCAATCCTGTACTATTTCTAATAATAGGCAACCCACCCCCAAACACACACACAGTTCCCAGGGGTTTTGTTCCACATAAGTGAGGGCAATCAGACAGCAGATAGCAGGCTGTCAGTGTGCCGCTCCCTCACTGTCACTAGGACCTTCTCTCTGCAGTTTCCCACACACGACCGCTCTGAGCTGGGCTCGCTTCCCCACAGGCCTCCTTTTGTGTCAGCATGGCAGCTTGTCTCCTTTAGTTTATTCAGGAACAACTCCAGCCAGAGTTCTCCTTCTCACTGATGCCACAGCTGTTCTGCTATTGTCTCTCCCTGTCTCTGTGAAGCCTAATCTTTGTGAATGGCTGGGCGTGTGTCTGCTGCACAGCTTCTCTGCACTGGCTCGGCCTACAGGATGTGTACGAGGGATGTTTCCCTACACTTTGGTGGTACACATTACAGTGCAGAGCACAATGTACCCCAATCTGACACTAAGTCCAGTATACTGGATAATACACAGCAATAAAATGTAATTATCAGCAAATACGGTACGCAAAATCTCCTGCATCTACCTGGCAGTCAGTGAACAGAATCTGATTCCTGATGCAGGGGGACACACTGGCACTACAATTGTCCTGAATTTGCAGTAGCAGCACATACAGCAGCTTTAAGAGCCAGGAGGAGCATGTAAAACATTATTTTAAAGAAGTTGTATTAGTTGCAGACTCGCCTGACATTCTTACAAGAGGTACAGTACAGTATGCTTGAGAGCAGCTCACAACACAACAACTTGAATTCAAATTTCAGCTGCTTCTATCTGTGAAGACTACATTGTGAGAAACTGTCTCACAATTAAGGCAGTATGACCCTACAATTTTTTGTGCTTGTGTTTCTTTTCTTTCTTTAGTGTCCATGAACACACAACGCCCTGGGTAGCATGAGAAAAAGCTAGTTGAGGCAAAAGAAGGTGCCAGATGAAGCAAAATAATGTCTTTGTCCTGTTTCTGAAGCCTGCGTGCTTATATTATGTTACTTTTTTCCTTTTTAATACTCTAAAAAAGAAACTGTAGAGTATAAAACAATGGACCCCCCCCCCCCCCCCTTAAACATTAATAACAGCCTCCCTGGCACCCAATAAGAACACACTGTTGAAACTTGTCTGTGTTCTACTGCCCTATTTTTAAGAATCCATTGTTGTATCCCCTCAACCCCTCACTCCCACGAACAATTTAAACAGATCCTTTTTGACTAGCAGGAAAGATTCAAGAAAGACAAAGGCTATTTCCAAGAGGATTGTCTTACGCTAAAACATTATCCTTTCACTTTACGTCAATTATTCAAGTGTTTCTGTAGGGAAAATACTTTTTGTTTTTTTCTTCATAAAGTAAATATTTATTCCTGAAGTGACTTTTCACACTTATTCAATTAAACCATTAATCTGCCTTAATTTATCATGAACTGAAATTCTAACCCATTGCAGTACATTTTCACAGTTGTTACTGGGCCACTTGACAGGAGTGCAATACAGCAGTCCGATTCGGCTAGTCAATAAATTCCATGTTCATGTTTTCCACCTGTCACATCACCGCAAGTCCAGCAACTTGTCTGGGAAGTAACAGAAGCTGTCTTTTAGCAGGTTGCCTAGAAGTGGAGAAGAAATCTTGATGCAATACAAATCAAATTTGCCCCCCCCCCCCCCTTTTTTTTTTTTTTAAGTGACCACACTATATACCCATTTGGATTCCATGGACTGCAAATGTTTCTTACGGGAATTGCTTTAAAGTAGCATTATTATCATTTCAAATGGGTTACTTTACTTTTTGTAGTTCTGCCTCCATAACTTTAATTAAACATAATATTTGTGTTAAAACACATGTCTTACACATGTATTACAACACATTTTAATATACTGTAGTTTTATAACAAAGTTTCCTTTTTTAATACTTTTTAGTACTGCCAGACAATGTGGCATCTATTATTTCAAAGATACAACAAAGAACAAAGTCATTTAAATCTCCTCTTGAAAGTATAAGAAAGGCAGCTAAAAATACAAAGGCCAAATCAGAGCAGGAATACAGATTTTTAAAAGTGACGCATGGTCTACAAAGCAAAAGCCAATTTGATACGGATTTGAATTACACATTGAAAAAGTTGGGAGTGCTTGCTTGGTTCATGTAATATGTGGGTTACTCACTTGAATGACACCAAAAACAGCATCAGAGCTAACATCTAGCCACCTGAAGCAGTAGAACCCTGGACCTGTATGTAATATGTCCCTGTTTAATTCAGAGCTGTCTGCACTCAGCCTCAGGCAGCACCACCATTAGGGAGCCACTGAAGGGAACAGAATGCTATGATTCCAATAGCCCTGCTGTACAAATAGCTGTTTGAATACAGCCAAACAAGAGAACACAAACAGAGCAGCCAATTAAATAACCAAACAAAACCACTCCCTTGTTCTCCAGCTTGGTCCTGGTTTTTGTTTTGTGCTTATGCTTATTATTATTATTATTATTATTTATTTCTTAGCAGACGCCCTTATCCAGGGCGACTTACAATTGTTACAAGATATCACATTATTTTTATATACAATTACCCATTTATACAGTTGGGTTTTTACTGGCGCAATTTAGGTAAAGTACCTTGCTCAAGGATACAGCAGCAGTGTCCCCTACCAGGGATTGAACCCACAACCCTCCAGTCAAGAGTCCAGAGCCCTAACCACTACGCCACACTGCTGCCCTGATGCTTGCTTGTCTGTATGTGTTTTCACTGCTTATTGTTTCTCTGATGCTCACAAACCAAAACACAACATCATGCTTCATGAACAGCAGCGTTGGCAAAGAAGCACAGTTTGTTAGGCTGCTGTGTGTGTTACCTCAGAGAAGCCTGTCCTAGCCTATACCTGGCAGACCAGAAAAGAGAGATGAAGTCATTGCTCCTCGTATGTTCCCTGTACATTGACAAGGTCTAATCAGCTTGCTACATGGAAATTAAATTACAGAGGGATAAACAGCTCGCTGGCAGGCTTCTTATCCTACAGAAAAGTCAATCCAATTGGCTAAAACATCATTAGTGTTTAATATAATATAATATAATATAATATAATATAATATAATATAATATAATATAATATATAAATTGTAGCTTGTGCAAAAATAGCATAATAGCGTACGCATGCATTTGGTATATTTTGGGACATGTACAAAGACCCATGTACTAACTAACAACTTGTTTGTCAGCATCTATATAGCACAGCCCTGAACTCCGTGGACTCGTAATGGTCCAATAAAATTATATACATGCAGAAACAGAAACATATTTCTTTAAGGCCTGACCGTTTGGATCACTTGAAGTCTCTTCGAAGCCTGGTTATGCTCTAAGCTTACTATCATTTGTCCATACATATCAAGACACCTGTCACAAGCCATAAAAGACCCAGCTAATACTTCCCAATGTAGTCAATCAACCGTTACCTCAAAGTGAATGCTACAAGATGACATTATGTTAAACTATTGGCTTCAGGTTCTTTACAACTTGTGCTGCCTTAAGCCTGATTGTAAATTCATCACAATGTAACCCTATACATCTGTCCTACAGGTCCAGCCCTGTTAACATCAAGGTGGTTCAGCTCAATGTGAATCTCCTGAACAAATATCATTCATAAAAAAAAATAAACAAGCAGACAAAAGCTAACCCTACATTCAACATTTGAGTTTTCATTTCCATGTCAAATCTAAAAATAGCTACACACAATATGTCCATGAAATTGTAAATATACTTGTTACTTATTCAACACCCTGGACCTCCTGATTCAAATACCCCGTAGTGCAGGACGCAATAAAACAAAGCGTTGAGAGTATCATAAATGGCTTTAACTGTTTTATCCCTCTACTAGGTTTTTTTACAACGTCCTTACTATACAAACTGAACTGGGGCCCTCAATAAAACAGGCTGGACCAACTGCTTTGTTTGGGTGCATGAGGCTATTATACTGACCTATTAATGCAAAGAATGGCACTGGGTTTGTTAAGTGGTTGTGCTGTGAGTCTGAGCGTGGGGTAACAGAGAGCAACGTTTCTGCAGACATGGAGATTAGGGGAGGAGGGCAGCAGAAGGTTATCAAGGGCACGTCCTCACAGGAAAACACTGCTCTTCTGTGAGCGAGGGGACAGAGCTCTCTCGTTCCCTTGGAGACTGAAAAGAGAAACCTGAAATCTCCAATGGAGCCTACCTGGAGAGCCTTTCCGCCCCTTTCAGTTTCAGTTTCCACAGCAATGAAAAGAAACATGCAGTTATGTTCCAGGCCCTAAACATGAAAAAGGTTGTTGTTGGTGGTGTTTTTATCCCTGTCCCTCTGCGATTATAATCACATACGGCATGGTATTGCCCCGAGGTAACAAACCCTTTCTGGGAACTGGTAAACTACAGAAAAGACCAAGAAATCGTAATTTGCTACTATAAACAAACAGAAGTGTTGTACACAGTCTGCAAGTGTTAAGGAGCAACAGCTGACACAGTTTGAACTGAAAGGAGGCATGTTCAGATTAGGGTTTAACTCTAACATTCTGTGTTCAAGTATGAATTTCAAGACAGCTCTCAAGGTCTAACCTGAAAACTTAGGTAAGGCATTTCTTACATGTTGTATGTACAATATGAGCTGCATGAATCAGTTTAGTTAAATAATAGTTTAAAAGTCAAATAGCCAGAAGAATTTGTCTGTGTTTTACCCCTTATTTCCTACATTCTCAGGCAGGATTTGAACCCTAACTCGTCATACTTTCACTCCAACTACATAACTGCTACGCTACACAGATTCAAATCTTAACCCTTCCAACAGACTAGGCTACTATTTACATTTACCCTATCTAAATGTGTGTGTGTTATTCTCCATTAAATGAAAAAAAAGAAGTGATATCTGAAACAAAAACACATTGGAAATGTGAAAAAATGGCAAGTTATCAAAAGTGCCCAGCCACTTAAAGTGGAGATATCAAAAACACCAATTGCCCCAATTGTTTCTACGAACTTGTTTCTGAATGGCTGGGCACTTTTGATAACTTGCCGTTTTTTCACATTTCCAGTGTGTTTTTGTTTCAGATGTTTATAAACCTGGGGGTGTTAGTATAAAAATCAACACCAAGTGAACAATGAGCGTCTAAATTGTATGTTGTAAAGTTGGTCCTGTGTGTTTACTCTGTGACACTCACACAGTCATTCTAACGACCAGACCACCATATAATTACTGTAACTTCAAACATAATTAACTGAATTACCTCAGCCAACCCTAAAAAGATATGTATGACATAAACCTGCTATTCATAAGACTATCCAACACAGAACAAACCTTTGTGGTTAGTTTAATCCTCTCAGGAACTCATGGCTTTTACTTGTGGTTTTATGTTTATGAATTGATTTTACTCAGGGGGTTGTCTGTTATAATTCTATTTGAAATAGGGCTATTTAAAAAACTAACATTGCCTAATTTAAAAACAAAATGGAAGAGGCATGCTGTTCAAATGTTAAAAAGAAAGGTATAGTCCAAGGAAAGAAACAGTTTAATCATAGAGGTCCGTGAATTAAAGGGCCTGTATACAGAATGTACTGCATCCACACGGCGTACCGTGAATTAACCAGATTTGTGAATTCTTGAATCCTGATGTAACAATGGAGAACTGTACATAACGGTTTGTATAGAGTTAATAGTCATCCAAGTGCATTTCAACATTTCCCTTGCCTGACGTGCATTTGAGTAGCCACAAAAAAATACCACCTCAATATCTGATCATATTGTGATGTGCGTTTGTTTACTGATAACATGAAAATCATGATCACTTTAAATGTTATAAAATGTATGAAAATATTAGCCAGTAAAATATCTGCTTGGCCATTATGTTATATTAATAATTACTAAATGTTCTGTAGCAAGCTTAGGCTCCTGAGAGACAGCATTTTGTACCAACTCCAGAAACTTCCTACAATAATTAGACAGGCTAGGCGTTGTTGTCGTAACCCCCCACCAAAGCCAGCTCACAGAAACAGTTCAACGGCTCTGACATTTCTCAGGGGAGCCCACAGCCTGCCCTTCACACACCCACCTCAACCCCTCACCCATCACTCAGCAAACAGCATCGCTCCCACTCAGTTACTGTGAGTGTCAGCCGTTACTAACACCCACGACATACACAAGCCATGTGTCTGCCTGTAGAAGGAATGCTGGGCAAAACAAACTTCAGAATGTTTTCATACAGATTACCAACAACAAGAAAATAGCAAAACATTGGACCCGATTTTCCGCTGTGGACAAATTGCCCATGTAATACATTTACTATGAAGGGGGTAATTGTCCTGTGATTTGCTCATAGGGGAAATTATTGGCCAATATCTAACTGTAACCCAAGGGATGTAAAGCAAGAAACTAGAGTGAAATTGCGTTTTATTTTTATCATTTTCAGTTTTTTTTTTTTTTTTTTTAACATGACTTTAACACCATAACAACATGATTTTTTAAACACCACTGTATATCCTGCCAATCTACTTATAACAACACAGCAGGGTTAGAAACCACTTTTTTCGCTGAGGGAGTAAACAAATTAATAGAAGAATAACTTTGATATAGTTTGGGTTTTGTTCATAATGTGATGTATTTAGTACTGAAAATATATCCGCTTCAAAGCCACCTTTCTTTTTGCAGCCATAACACATTTTCATCCAAATTAATTTCAGATGTATTTATTATGCATGCCACTGGAATTCAGAACATCACTGATCCATTTTCTTTTTATTCCATGCCACTAATTATTATTTCTTAGCAGATCACTCACTAGAGTATTGTAAAACTGTATAGAAAGTATACCAATATTTCAAAACTATTGTGAGAAACTATTAATCCAGAGGAGCCACCAGACCTCTCTCAATCTTTCGAGCTCTGTCAAGTGAAATATATGTATACATATTGTTTTGTATCAAGTACTTTTTTTCTGCTGCTTGAAACACAAGTGATTAGCACAGAGAATTAATTCCTGGCAGCTAATTGGCCTTTTGTTTGACAGAACTATTTAAAGCCAGGGGAGACTGCTGCCAGACCACTTAGCGAGTTCCAGAGAGGTGTTGAATCCAGCACCTGGACGGCTGTGCCTGTTCTTCTAATGGACTGAAAGTTTATGAATCGCAAACTCTAAAGGACATGGTAATTGACAGCTATTTGACATTCCAACGCAACGCAATACTGTATTTGCTATCAGCACAAATCTGCTAATAGCGTTTGGGGAAACAGGGGAGGCCCATACAATTACTGACACTTCCCTTGGGAAGCCTTCAGTGGACCATTAACAAATCACAGATACAATTCTGCATAACAATACACTAAAATGTTATCAACAAGAGGGCAGCACTACTACTTATCACTGTTCTACATGCCCTCATTGCAGCTGCTTTAAATATCAAAACCTAAAGTGTGTCTGCATTCAAAGCACAAGGTTCACCCCTTTGCAGGACGGTTATCCGCTTAGCACTGAGGACAATCGATTACCAATATACTTCCAGACCCTGTGCGTGTCCTTGCATCGGGAATCATTTGCATTGGCCTGTTCTTACCATAACTGACAGCTAAGTAATCCATAATTAACTGACTAACATCAGTATTCAGAAGGCTTCGTAGATGTATGACATTGTTGTGTGACCTGTCTCAGGTGCTATTATGTCAAACTGGTTGCTGGTTAATGCGTTACTTGTGAACAGTGTTCAGAATAACTTTTTATCAGCATCTCACACAGAGCATCTTCATTCTGTAACCAAGTCAAGATGGATGTCTAAGTAGGAGTCTGCCAGTGGAAGGGAGCTGTGATGTTAGAACAAGACTGAGTCGATGTGATAAAAGATAACTTTACCACAATCCCAGCAGCTGACAGAAGTTGGGAGCAAAAAACTTTGATCACCAAAAGGCTGTCTTCAGGCATGTTCTACAAAACAAGACATATCTTTTAACAGAAGTCAATCTTTGTCTTTAAGACGGAAGGTGCAAGGGCCGTTTACCACAAACATGACTAATTATATGGAAAATCACAAACACATTTTTTTAACTACTGCACTCTGAGGGTTTGTTTATAAACAGGACCAGCGATAAGAAACACAGTTTTACACTTTGGAGGAAGAAAAAAAAAGAAAAAAGAAAGAAAGTAGTCAAAATATTTGCCTCTTAGCCTTTCATTTAAAATGAGTTCTCCTTCTTCCCACGGAAAATTGACAGTTCTACAGCTCAAGGCTGCCAAACTCACTATGACATGTTTTGGCTTCTTAGTTACACCCAAAACAAAAAGAAGAATTTGCAGATGGGGATACAAAATTCCCCATCAATCACAGCCAGCTACAATATCTGTATGTTATTACACTCACTCGGTTTTAAGCTTTCTACATTAGTTATCCTTGAGTATGTTTTAGTATATGCAGTAATTTACATTTGAAACCAATTTACAGGAAATATAACGTATTCTGTAAAACAACATCTGTAGGAACATATTCCTTTTCAGAATACACAAGAGACCAAATTCCTTTGTGGGGACTTAAAACTAATGGGGTCTGAAACAACTGAAATGGCTGCATATCTATTGTAATTCCAATGGAACAGAGGTTATTTCTATGAGGGTATTAGAATTAATCATCAAATTGAGAGCACTCCAGTGCAACTTGGTATATGAAGTCGAGTTTGTGGCTATTATTTTAACCTTAAAAAAAAAAAAAACAGAATAAAAAACTGTGGAAGACACCTTAGTGGGCAACTTTTGGGGTTCTATGCCAGGTGTCCCTTCAGCAATAAAACTGATGAAGTTCTATATTTATATTGTGTTTACAAGACTGCCCTCATGCAAATAAGGTGTTCATTTCTTCATACAATACCGTAAGTTACAAATACATTGACAAATTCTACAGCGATATCCAATATTCATTACCTAATAAAACACAAAATTAAACTTTATAGAAGAGGAAAGATCATAAATATACAAATAAATATTGTCTCTGTAAGTCACCTTTGATAAAGGTGTCTGATAAATAAAACAAATAATAATAAAATAAGAAAACAACATCTGAGGAAAATAAAAGGGCCTGGTGATCTTTTCAAGAAAGACAGCGCTTAAATGAATGGTACATATCTAGACTAAAATGAATACATAAATAAAATAAAATAAAAATATATTTGAAAGTACAGCTGTCAAAACACCTGTGACAGTGGAGGCCTTTAAAATTAGTATCCATTTGGATCTGCTGATTCATTTAAATGAGGGCTTATGGGTGCAATCTCAGAACTGTTAACTCCTTAATCTTTTTCATTATTTCTCGCATCTTTCAACAGCCACTAAAATTACACTCGGTAATCTGGTTCCCCTTGAGTCCTGTAACATTATACCAACCAAAGAGAGAGTGCCAGGGCTGTGACTCCCCTGAGGGCCTGGGGACATCTCGGACACAGGCATGCTATGGGAACAGGACTGCAGGCCACCGTGAGAACCAAGGAGCCTGCCCTGTCACCTCTTTATTCTGATGTGCCTGAATTCTGAAACTTTAACCCTATGCAGGCCTGCAATATCAGGAGAATCTATGTTTCATAGCCAACAACAGAAAAAATGGCCTCAATTTGTAAGATAAATATATTTTTTTAAATCAACAGAGTCCAAAAGGATAACATCATTTCAGAATTCTTACATCTGAACTGAAGAAAACCCACCAGGGGGAAAGCTGGGAAGACTCCAAGTTCGTTGGCACTGATGTTAAAATGAAGATGTGTCATATATTATACAGTATACACCAGTGCAGGCCTTGTCAACACTGTCAGTCTTTTACTACTGAATAATTTTAAGGCCCATCCTGAGGTATAAGTTACAATGGTAAGTACATTTGCATTTTCACGTGTATTTACTATTATTTACTATGGTTAACTTTGGTGTTTAAAATGCTTTACCATACTTACTGTATCCGGACCATGCTTGCATGTGTTTTACCATTGGATACTGCACCTTGTACAGCAAAAAAGCTACAGGTTTACCAACCTCTGAATCACACATGATATGTTGTTTTATACTATGCGTGTGGGTGTTCCAAAGCATATATTTTTTTCATATTTCAATGGGGAGTTTGTAGCAGTAACATCACAATAATAGGTTTGCCAATAGCTTTGAATTCAGAGCTCCCCACAGCAATGGCAACATTTAAACTGTAAAACAAAACAAAAAATGACTTAAGTAATTTACTTAAGTAAATCTATCCTCAAAAGTAAATGGACTTTGTCCCTCTGTGTTTATGTCCTTTCTCACTCATGGCTTATATTGAGAAAGATTGTGTATTTTTTCTAAAAACAATTCCAAATAATACAGGTACTTTATACAGCATCCCCATAGGCACATGGTGGTGTAGCTTTGCTGTTATGTAAGCAAAAGTATCTCCTGTTTTAAAAGAGGAAGGAAGTTCTGTTGCTGCTGTACTTCTGCTCATCCCAGCATGAATAATTCTGATAACAGGAGGGGTAACAACTGCTATTGGGAGCCCCTGGCACAGTTCATAAACACTTCCCAGAGCATGCGCAGGATCATCCCGGGGAGCAACCCTTTTCTGCAGAGCTGCAGGAGGCCTCTCTTCTGGGTTTCCCAGAAACATACACTGAGACGTTCCTTAGGCTAAGACAATCACAGCCCTAGAGGCTTTGGATACCCACTGGCATTGATGTCAAAGCTTGGTAATCATAATAATGACATCAACAGCCAAAAAACAATGCCAAGAAATGTTGTTGTATATAAAAAAGTACAACAGATATAGTGTAACCTTCAGTGCCCCATGGGAATTAATTCGATCGAGATAATAATAAAATACGTATGCATGTATGTATTCAAATGTGACCCTGCAAATGCAAATAATGTATGTATGGCATTTAAAACATGCTTGGTGTGTTTTTATATTGTATAGTTTAACATGCTTCTACTTTTCCACAAACTAAATACAAAGTACAGTAACAAACAATAAATGAAATATATATATATATATATATAATTTTCCTTCAACAGCTCAGTTAAATTAAAATGACAGCAGAGGTTACCAATGGGTATTCAGAAAGAATGTCCAGTTGTTGAAGCTAATCATCTAATGGTGTGCGCTGCGTATTCTTATTGTAACAGAGAAATTAACGGATTATGACACTCCATTGAGTCCTTGGCATCCTGTGATTTACTGTGGTAGCGCAGGCATCCAACCCAGCCAGCACAGGTATTTAACAGGCTTAACATAATCATATATTATCAGGTAGAGGATGTAATGAGATGTGTGGGCTGGAAACAGGAACTTGTTTGCTTCAGGGAAATAACAGAACATATTTATTATTACGCAGCGCTGTCCCACTTGCCAACTTGGAGAGAGTTTTAAAAAAGAAGAAAAAACAGAATGACTGAAAACTACAGTTTTAACAGTAATGCTGAAGAACCGTCACAGTTGAAATCCTGCGGCACTCTTAGAAGGTCTACTACGCTAAAGCAAAACGAAGGGCTTTACTTCCGGTTTGGTGGTCTCCACTTATAGTACCCCACGTTATGCTACGTCACAGAGCTACCATAAAAGTCATCACAGTTTGCAGTCTGTGCTTGAGAGGGACCCAGGTCTGAATGGCACAGCATTGACAGTGCCTCTGGGCACTGAGTCTCACTTTACCCAGTGCCATCGTCCCTCATGGGTACTGAATTCACCGTGTTCCAAACTAAAAACAGCAACTCTGTGTGAGGCTTGCTCTGAACGCATGAACAATGGCAAACTGGAAGTATAATGAATCTTTAACAAAGTAGTTATGTGTGTATCTCAGCTAATTACATGTGTGACTATGAACAATGTGTTAACCACTTAGCAATGAATGCATGATTACTTATTAACAATCCGCCTTCAAAGAAATGTGTTACAACAGAGTCTGTGTTTATTCATTGCTTCTTGAAATGAGAAATGCGCTTTGTTGACCTTGGGGTGGTGTAGCAAAAACTACCTTTGGGTAATGTAAACAAACAGGACTGTCAAAAAATCAAGTGAACTCTGAAATAATTTAAACAGTGTGGATTGTGGGGCACTGTAGCTTTTATACTGTTTTTACAGAAAAAAGTATGAAGCACATTTTTATGGCAAGGGTGCACTAATTTAGTATTTAGTTTTAAAGTACAACTAAACCACAAGTATTAACACGGCATGAAGGAAATAGCATTTAACTAAGAGCATTAACTGCCTACGGCTACTGTATATCCCTGTCGAGGGGATACTCATCTCTCAGGGAATAATTTTTTGCCACAGTAAAGTAGTGACCCTCAAAACCTTTCAACATGGTACAAAGCAACCCTCAATAATTGCCTCTGACAACTCTAAGAAACAGCAGATTTTTTCAAAGAGCTCTCTGCTGTCAGAATCTTTCTGTTGTAAAACCAATTGAAATAAGTTAAGTAATCCATTCCTGTGTCCAAAATAGCATGTTTCCAATACTCCCTTTAAAAAGCACACAATCATTAAACAGTACAGAGCTTAGTGTGCTAGATGCAAGCGCTGATGCAGATCGACAAGCATGTTTTGCGGGTGCTTGGATCTAATGTCATAAAAAGGGTTCAATAGTTTTTGATTCCTCCTGAATAAAACAAAACATGTTTTGCCTCAAGTTCTAGAAGGGGTCCAGATTTGGACAGATACATGTACAGTGCTGATAAACGTCAGTTATAGCAAATATCTTAAGTGTGCTTTCCATGTTTTGGAGATAGGAAAGATAGCAGACTTGTTTGCTTTGCTGCAGGCTTCAACTATACTGCCTGACCCATTTCCCCTTTAAATAGGATCTCATATATTTATAGCGATGCATGGTTAGGCACAATGCTCTTAATAACGGCAAGACAACAAATGAATCAACAGGCCGGGTTTAATCAACAGGGGAGGATTCAGCTAGTGGGTTCCAAGTCCTGTTATATTTCCTGCCAAAATTCATCTGAAGATAGGAATCTGCATTGTTACTAAATGGGTCATGCAACTTAATTTAAAGCCTGCAGCAAGCTGCCATGAAGGAAATGTGCAGCAGAAAGAAAAGCACGCTGAACAGAAGGTTAACTTGTAACATCTCCAAGGCAATTGATGGGAGTGCTTGCAATCCGACATCCGTTCTTTCAGGATCTGCCTTGTTTGTTTTAAAATGTCCTATGGAAAACAAATATATGATGGTTATATGTAAAAATGTTATATAGACAGTATCGTATGGGTGCTGCATGATGCATGTCATTATCAAGCCCACAAGGCACCTCATGGTATCTCCTTAAATGGAGTGAGAATCACCTTGTACTTTACCGCACTCTATACACTATGTTCATAATATGTAGTTGAGTAATACAAAACTGTATAGATAATCCTAGGATGATGTCATTGTCATCTGACAAAATCCCACATACAAAGAAATTTTAGATGGTTGTATCACATCAATATCAGGATCTACTATATTAATTCATAGGTACATTCATAGGAAAACCCTTTGACATGAAACAACGCATATACAAAGTTTACAAAGGTGCACCAGCAAAACGTTACAGCCGCGATTATGACAAATCCTGTAAAACAACCATCAACTTCCGAATACTGAAAAAGTTTAGACAGCTACAGTCCCCAGTCTACCATTGCTCTTTCCTATTGTGTGAGGAAGCAAAATCTAAATGTATGGGTGTGACGAAGTGCCCGCCCCTGTGTGTATTTTCTGTGTTGTATGTTGCGTGTGGTGTGTCACACGAGTGATTTAAAAATGTAGATTTGTATTTAGGCACGAGGATGGCACAAATCACTTCACATGAATTAATTAAGTGTACTCCCGTGACCACACATTACATTTTAACCAGCACGTGAAGTGATTTGTGCCATCCTCGTGCCTAAATACAAATCTACATTTTTAAATCACTCGTGTTACACAGACCCATTTATATCCCGTGTACCAATGACAATACACCAACATTAACACACCACACGCAACATACAACACAGAAAATACACACAGGGGCGAGCACTTTGTCACAATGGCTCAAACCGGGTCCCTCAACTTGAAATCAAATCTCTTTCAAAGGCCATAACAATGTTACTGCAAATCAAAATATGATTATCATTATGATTGTAATAATTAGCCATCACTGTAGCTGCAGTGTGTATTTCTTGTTCTCATGAACATAAGCTTTCTTTCAGAGAAGAAACATGTCTCTACACTCAAGAGCTGTTCCTCACCCTTAGCAGAACATTTTCAGAGAAGAAACATGTCTCTACACTCATGAGCTGTTCCTCACCCTTAGCAGAACATTTTAGAGAAGAAACATGTCTCTACACTCATGAGCTGTTCCTCACCCTTAGCAGAACACTTTCAGAGAAGAAACATGTTTCTACACTCATGAGCTGTTCCTCACCCTTAGCAGAACATTTTCAGAGAACATGTCTCTACACTCATGAGCTGTTCCTCACCCTTAGTAGAACATTTTCAGTGTGCCTTCTAAAGCTAAAAGGTTAAGCCCCCACAAAAGAAAAATCTTACAACATCTGTCATTTGTTTTGCGATTTTTATTCCATATGATAGCAACCTACTGAAACAAGATTATAATCTGTTGGCTAATTTTCAGACGAACAGATTTCCCAGCTACTCAAAGTCCATTAATTATCTGGTTCAACTAACTAAACAGAGTCTGTTCATTTGATGTATGCCCAGTCATAGGAAACACACAAGACAGAATGCCAAGTAAATGTTTCTGCCACATTCAACTTATGCCAAGAGGAAGTTATTTTCACTTTTTTAGGGTGTTTGCAATCATTATGAGTGCGTCTTACTGCAATAAATCAAATACAGTGTTTTCTTATAGTTTTCTAAATCTGTGTAAAGGTGCTTTTTCCTGAGATCAGAAGCTGCCCTTCAGCAGTTACCATAGATATATGTAACAGAGGTTAGATCTTGAAAATAATTTTTAAGAACCAGTGCCACCTAGGGATCTTCCACACAGGATCGACTTGCCTTTTGTTTTGCTGGCAATTCACTGCTGTGCACTAGATGGCGCTGGCGCTTATCAATAGAAGGACACTTAGAGACTATATAAAACATGCTCCTTGTCTTATTTTTTTAACACTGTAAGGACCTTGGGGTTGGTACACAGCTAAACATTCCTTTACGGATATCCAGCTGGTGTTAAGCACAGTCAGAGGTAATTATATACAAAACAATCTGCAATGTTAAAAATATAGACTTGTTTTCACGGGACTTGCAACTGATGGGCATGTCTCATTACAGAAAATAACTTTTCTGTAAAAGTAGTCGGGGAAGAAAAAGAAAAAAAACACACACACACACAAAGAAGGCCAGATGAGCTACAGTATGATTTCTTTAAATATCCAGGTCTGTTTTTTTTAGTCTTGCTTTAGTTTTTTTTTCCTTTTTTTATCTTCATTGATCCCTCAGCAGTTTGAGATAATTAAATCCAGTGAGAGACAGGTTGTGAAAAAAAACATGAGCTTTTTTTCTCCATCAGTCAGTTTTCATACTCCTGCAGCCCTCTCTCACTCACCCCCTTTCATTCTCAGCTTGCTGCCTCTGTGCCTGCGACTGAAGAGGACTGCAGTGGCATGGCACAGTGGGCAGGCCACTCAAACACTAGGTTAATCAGAGGTCACACGTAGCGTCCCCAAGCCACTGAAGTGGGCTGTGATCTGAACAAAAACGCAATAATTTTTAACAGTCACCGCCCAGCCACCCTGTCACACCAGAGTAAAAATGATTCTGGTATAAAAGCATACTCTGCTGGTAAGACTCGAGCCATCATCCTCGGCCAGGATCTCGCGCCTCACGAAGACCCCCCCATACCCCCCACCCCCGTTCACGACATGATCGTCTGATGCTAACTTCTTGTAGCTGCATCACATGGGCCTGGTGCAGTCACAGCACATTTCACTTTCACCTCAGCAATGTCCAATGGAGCAGCTGCACTCTAATGGAGCCCGCAAGCACGTCCCAGAGCTGTCAGTTCAGAGCATGTCACTTTACCCATCAACCGGAGGAAAACAGACAACAAGGGCTCATCCGCTTATCCTAACCTCGCCAAGATCATTCTTTCCTCATTGTACATCCCAAAAAGAAGAAGAAAAAGGAGCAAGAGTGACAGAGTAGGTTATTATAGAACATCAGTGAGCCTGCCTTGGCTTTCAGAGATCCAACATGCAATTGTATTAATTTGTGTCACATTTACATTTTCAAAATTAAATAAATAAAGAAAAGAGAAGCTTTATCTCTATACTTTCTTTTTTTTGTTCTTATTGTTTTACTGAGAACAGCTTCAAGCTCCCCTCACTCTGTTTCTTGTTCTGTCTTCATAATGTTGTTTCAGTGAATGTTTTGCATCAGAACGAATTCAGGCAAAGTGGTTAACTTCACAGTGGGGTAACCTTTAAAAACAGCATGAAACAAAGCATAATGATAACGTTTGTCAACCTGCAACTAGAGATTCCAAGAGATCTGAGCTGAGTGGCTTCATATGTGATTTAAGGTGATCCATGGCCGCCTTAGGCCACATTTTCTCATATGTGAACGCTCCAAAAAAGAAAAGGCAGCCCAGGGCCGGCCTAGATTTAGGCCACCGTTTCGATGTGGCAAGGGGCCTGCAATCCGGGACCAGGGCCGGCCTTACATATATATGAACGCAAAGCAGACCGTAAAACATGGATTTTCTATGATGTCGGAGATTTTTTTGTTTTACATTTGGGGAGGGGCTTATGGAAATCCAATTGGATGGCTTTCAGATAAAGCTGGAGTTGTACAGCTGGTTAGATGGTTTGGACCCTGGAGATAGCATTATCTGAGAATCAATTCCAAGTGCTAGGTACATAAGGATGGATACATAATATGTCAACCACTTAATTTGGATGCTTTATTCCAGTTGTTTTAAATGTTATTTGTATTGTATATTGTATTGTATACTTTAGCAGTCATTTGGAATATAAACCTTACACAAAACCGTAGCCAGCCACACATGCGTCATTGATAGCTGTGTGCTCTGCAATTATCAGTCATGCATGCAAGCAACTGCCCACTAGAACTGTACATGTCACCTTGGCTCTAAAGTAAATAAACACAATATCAGCCACCCACAAAGACCACAATGAACAATATGGGCAGCACTTTGAATGTGAATGCTTTATAAGTGTCATATTGTACGCTATATGTGTTTGAATCTACAAAAAACATATTTCAGGCAGTCCATTGAGATTTCAACTAAAGAGGTTTAGTTCAAGGTCGCGAGAGAGAGAGAGAGAGAGAGAGAGAGAGAGAGAGAGAGAGAGAGTCATACTGCATCTTTCAACCTCCTTTTCTTGAATAATTTTCCAGTGGTTTTACTGCAGTTGCAAAAGCGAGACGCTTCACAAAGTGCCTGAGTGCTAGCCTCATTCAAACTTCATATGTTAAGTGGGTCAGTCTCTATGAGGATTGTTAGTCCAATTAGTCATGGTGAACTAGCCTTCTTATCTGCTTGTGAACCTTCTTTGCTTCATTGTAAGGTACTGATTAAAGTAATCTGTCTAGAGATGGCAGTTCCTTAAGCATTTGCAATCCTTAAAAACAGTTGACAGACAATGGGTTTTCCCAGACTGCCCCATCTTTTCTTCTCTTTTTTAATACATTTAATATATTACTTTATTGGCACTTTCTTTAGGATGTACATTACAACTAACATCACCTATACAGAAATGAACTAGAAGCAAACAATATATTCTGATCAAAAAAACAACTTGTAACAGTGAAGTGTTTTATCTTTCTAGGTTTTCAAAAAAAAAAAAAATAACAATTTTGTAATTCACCAATTTGACTGTAAATTACACCAGCTTACTTATACTGTACAGCAAAAAGGGCCCTTAATTCACTATCCTCAATATTTTTTTTATTTTTTAAGATTAGTTATTTTTTCAGGCTCCATGTGCGATTCGTAATGATGGATTCTTCCATATGGCAAACTGTTACTCTAAACATAGCAAGACGAGAGAAAGTCTCACAGCACAGAGTTCAAGGGCCCTTATCATATTCTTCAATGCACTATACACTCCTATTATATATATATATATATATATATATATATATATATATATATATATATATATATATATATATATATATATATATCTTAGATAGCCAGAAGAACACAGATATACATTGTGGGAGGTCTTTGAAAAGGTTTGCGTGACTGACTGTGAACTACAAGTTTCCATAGTAGGCCCATTTTATTTGTTGCTCTTTCTTGGATACCATGGTAACTAGAAAAGCATAAACAGGGTGGGGACTTCCTATTGGCAAAAATAATTTACTATTGCAGCCTTTTAAGCACAGCCTTTAACAACAAAACAACAAGTAGACCCATTCATCAGAAGGTTATGGCCTCTGTCCTGGTCTTGTCAATGGATGAAAGACCATATCCAACCAAGTACATACAGCCTTCTTGTTTTCTATTGGAGAGCAATGACTCTAATTTAACTTATTAGCAGCCAGCCGCTGGTGGGCCCCTCCTTGGCACAATAGAGAGACACAGGCCTGAGACTCCAGAACGAGATCCCTGTTGTAGACATTATTCAAGCTAGAGCTCAATTAAACCAGGGTTACTGTCATCCACTCTGACAAGTGTTGTCTCTCTCTCAAGCAGCCAAGTTTTTCTGCCACTTATATCTAATAACTTTTGCAGCCAAAAATGAACAGTGATGCATCTGTTGATGCATTAGGAATGGAGCCTTTCCAGACCGGTGGGGAACCAGGGTCTGGGTAGAAAGATATTACTGTTCATCGCAATTGCAACCTAAAGTTTTAATTAATTATATTTTAAGAGAGGAGACATATTAGGTGATTAAAGAGTCACTGATTGTGGCTACAAAGTCTTGGAATAGTGTACGGTCAGACAAGTGTGACTCCCAGCTTATCTTTTGGGAGTAACATTATTGAACGTATATTCATTACACTCCAACAAGTATTGAGAAAACCAGTACTTGTTGGATGGTACTATCTTTTATTAGCTTTCCAAATATGGGGGACCTGCATCAGATTTGCCACCCACAGTACTTTTCCCAGATATAAACTTTGCATAGGACAGCTCGCAAAAATAAGGTTTCAGTTCTTTTAGTTCATCAGCTATTACTGCTTAAAAAGTCCCGTTCACCCCCCACCCCCACCCCCAAGTAGCGCAATATTGAACAGTTTTCTGCACACAAAAAGCTGGCACTGCAGCTTTAGTTTAAATTATAAGACTAAATTTGAGAAGTCTGGCCAAGCCAACGTTATTAGGAGTTTGGAAACAGTAAAAAGTTCACAGCAGTGTGGATGCCATTTTCCAATAATAATAATGATTTGCACACATCTTCCAGCCCAGGACCCAGCCCAAACAGTTGTTTTTCAGTCTTGGTGGTGGTTTTTTTCTGCATGAGTTGAATAAACTGAATGCTTGTAGGGCTGACAAAGTGGTCAAACAAACTTAGAAAGGTTGGTGCTGGGGGTTGAGGGCACTTAGCTAACCCTAATGGGATGCATAGCATACCTTAATGATACAAACCACAAAAAGTAGCAATGTTGATATTTTTTTTAATCTTGACTCTGTTTTTAAAATGTGTCATCCCCTTTGATTATCCCCAAGGGGAGGGTTTTCTGACAAGTACAAACGTGTCCTTGAATTATTAGCCCTTGAACTAAAGATAGTGAACTTTCTGTTTTCCTGCAAATGATTAAATGAGAGGCTATGAGATTTCCAAGAACAATTTCCTGCTTCCCAAACACATAAACAAACAGACATACATGAAAAATAACTTTTAACATTTCCAAAGACCTGCTCTGTCCAGCTGCTTTTGAATGCACCATTACAACAAGGGACTTGGAAGGAGGATGCAAAGTGGATGTGGGCTGTGGTTACATGGAACGCTATTCCTGTCTCGTGTACTGTAGGGGATGGTGTGGCACTTGATTCTTAAGAACAGCCCAGTTACTGCATTTCCAAGTTCTGTATGGAAAGTGCCATGAATTTAAATTGCCAACAGAAATGGGTCAGTAATATTTCCCATGATAACCATCATGGTATTTTGTGACTCGGGTACAAATGGGCAACTTGCAGCTTGCAGGCAGACACTCTACTCACTATTAATAACTTTAGTGGATAGAATCACTGTAAAGCTGGCATGCTGTAGTTCAGTTACATTTAGAAGGATTTTCATTAAGGGGCCACCCTAATCCTAGATTTTACATCAACCTGTTTAGTGAATACATATACTCGAAATATTGAAATATGCTTCTGTTGTATTGCTTTAGTCTACAATGTCATGATTTGCAGCTTTGCTGGACTTGGAAATGTCTTTGTTGTAGGTTAGCAACAGTGCGGTACAGCAACAGGTCCATCTCAGCCATGCCGAGACTTTAAAATCCTTTTAATCTCTCTGTATTCTCCAGAAAGGAGAACAAACATCTGAAGGTACAGACTGCATCAGTAAAACTTAAGATAAAAGGTCCCATATCAATGATCAAAAACCTATAGAAACCATTGATAATCCGTTAGTTGAAGGTATCATTTTCACTCTTGTTTCGGTGTATTAAATCAGCAGGTAATAAAACATTTAGAAAGATGAGATGAAAGCCGTGTGAAGACAAGAAGCCCTTGTCTGATTTGAGATTAGCCGGTGGAGACAGTACAGGCAATGACCTTCGCTATTGTTTAATTTTTCATTTCGATGTCAACTCAACATCTATTTATTATAGTACTGAAAATTAATAGAACTACTGTTGAAGCTGTAGAAACGCTTGCAAATGGATTGTCAGAAAAGCTTTAGATGAACATGGAAATTAAAAAAAAAAAGAAATGAATGTAGAAGGAGTTCAGACATCTTGGACAGATTCATGGACAGATAACAAAAGCAAAAATGTAATATTTAAAATTATAATGTATTCATTTATACAGCAGCTGTATTGGTTGTCACAAGTGATTTATCTGAACAGAGCTACTGCAAATTGTTTATATATTTTTATGGGAAAAACATTATAGATTAGAAAGTCCAATTCTTTTGTGTTTAATTTTTTTTTTTTTTAAAAGCTAGATTTTGACACAATGGTTAAGTAGCATGTACTGAATCTATATCTGTGATACATTTGTAAAAGAAGATTTGTATAATTAACAGTTTTCAAAAACTGCCTTACCTTATTGGCCCTGACTAAAAAACTAAACATTAAGTATCCAAATGACATACAGTGTATTGCTTACAGTACTATACATCATTCCAAGTTTATGAATGTTTATAACCAAACCACAAATATGCAAGCACAGCTGGTTCAATTGAATTATTCTCCCAAGTTCACCAGTCAAGTCACACATTGGACAGTGATATAAAAATTGTAATTAATTTATTTAAAAAAATTCAGCTTTGCATTATTAAACAAATGTGAGTTGACCACAGAAGATGTTAATCATACATATTACATTTGACATAAATCATTGGACCACTATTTATATAAATGTTTTTACCATTACATTACATTAAAGACCGATTAGCATTTTCTTATGTGCTTTTACATTTTTTTTTTTTTTTTAAACGTTCCCAAACCACAGAGTTGTTAATCAAGGGCTGGGCAGACATGGGAGTTGAATGAAATGGGTTTGTCCAATAATAAATCAGACAGGAAATGGTATACTGATCCCCTGACTGCAGAGTCAAACTGGACAGCACTACTGTTTTCAGCTTCTTTTCCTTTTGTTCCTCACACACCTACCCATTTTCACAGAATTGGTATCACGATAATTACGACACAAAAAAACATGTTTTTTTTTCTTTTTATCTCATGACCCTAAGCCTAGTTCACATAAGTACATCCAAGCCTAGTTCATAAAAAAAAAGTTTTGTTGTTCCTCTTAAAATGGTCCAAATTCGACATGGATACAAACATACTCAGTAACTCAACGCCAAAAGATTGAAGTGGCTTTGGAAAAAGGTCTTTCTTGTTTTTCCTGACGCACATTCCCGGAACCCAACCCTGGCTTCACTACTTAATGAAATTGCCAGCCTGATGATTTGAAATGCTCACTAGCAGAAACTTGCGCATTACTTTTTTATCGATGTATTTATTTATCATCATGGCTTGTCTTTAAACGTTCCATAAGTTATTTATTAATGAGACACAGGAGCTCCAATTTAAGATACAGATCTAAAGACTGCCTCCCATTACCCCTATCATTACCCTGCCGGTGTCCCAGGGTTGAGGATGTATTGACCCCCTTATTAAAATCAATATCAATACAATAATAAATACAGTAGAAGGGTGTCTGGGGTAGAGCATGTTTATGAGTTTTAGAAGTCAATATATACAGTATATATATATATATATATATATATATATATATATATATATATATATATATATATATATATATATATATATACACACAGACATGCTCAAATTTGTTGGTACCCTTACAGCTCATTGAAATAATGCTTAATTCCTCCTGAAAAGTGATGAAATTAAAAGCTATTTTATCATGTATACTTGCATGCCTTTGGTATGTCATAGAATAAAGCAAAGAAGCTGTGAAAAGAGATGAATTATTGCTTATTCTACAAAGATATTCTAAAATGGCCTGGACACATTTGTTGGTACCCCTTAGAAAAGATAATAAATAATTGGATTATAGTGATATTTCAAACTAATTAGTTTATTTAATTAGTATCACACATGTCTCCAATCTTGTAATCAGTCATTCAGCCTATTTAAATGGAGAAAAGTAGTCACTGTGCTGTTTGGTATCATTGTGTGCACCACACTGAACATGGACCAGAGAAAGCAAAGGAGAGAGTTGTCTGAGGAGATCAGAAAGAAAATAATAGACAAGCATGGTAAAGGTAAAGGCTACAAGACCATCTCCAAGCAGCTTGATGTTCCTGTGACAACAGTTGCAAATATTATTAAGAAGTTTAAGGTCCATGGAACTGTAGCCAACCTCCCTGGGCGCGGCCGCAAGAGGAAAATCGACCCCAGAGTGAACAGAAAGATAGTGCGAATGGTAGAAAAAGAACCAAGGATAACTGCCAAAGAGATACAAGCTGAACTCCAAGGTGAAGGTACGTCAGTTTCTGATCGCACCATCCGTCGCTTTTTGAGCGAAAGTGGGCTCCATGGAAGGAGACCCAGGAGGACTCCACTTTTGAAAGAAAAACATAAAAAAGCCAGACTGGAATTTGCTAAAATGCATATTGACAAGCCACAATCCTTCTGGGAGAATGTCCTTTGGACAGATGAGTCAAAACTGGAGCTTTTTGGCAAGTCACATCAGCTCTATGTTCACAGACGAAAAAATGAAGCTTTCAAAGAAAAGAACACCATACCTACAGTGAAACATGGAGGAGGCTCGGTTATGTTTTGGGGCTGCTTTGCTGCGCCTGGCACAGGGTGCCTTGAATCTGTGCAGGGCACAATGAAATCTCAAGACTATCAAGGCATTCTGGAGCGAAACGTACTGCCCAGTGTCAGAAAGCTCTGTCTCAGTCGCAGGTCATGGGTCCTCCAACAGGATAATGACCCAAAACACACAGCTAAAAGCACCCAAGAATGGATAAGAACAAAACATTGGACTATTCTAAAGTGGCATTCTATGAGTCCTGATCTGAATCCTATCAAACATATATGGAAAGAGCTGAAACTTGCAGTCTGGAGAAGGCACCCATCAAACCAGAGACAGCTGGAGCAGTTTGCTCAGGAAGAGTGGGCCAAACTACCTGTTAACAGGTGCAGAAGCCTCATTGAGAGCTACAGAAAACGTTTGATTGCAGTGATTGCCTCTAAAGGTTGTGCAACAAAATATTAGGTTAGCGGTCCCATCATTTTTGTCCATGCCATTTTCATTTGTTTTCTTATTTACAATATTATGTTGAATAAAAAATCAAAAGCAAAGTCTGATTTCTATTAAATATGGAATAAACAATGGTGGATGCCAATTACTTTTGTCAGTTTCAAGTTATTTCAGAGAAAATTGTGCATCCTTCGTTTCTTGTGGAGGGGTACCAACAAATTTGAGCACGTCTGTATATAGATTTGCAACTAGATTTCTAATTCTCTGGCTAAGAGCTTAAAGAGGTCACTTCAGGACTGCAGGAAGAAAGCTGTTGCCCCCTGTAGAGGAGAAAGACCAGATCTCAAGATCCCACAGTGCCAAAGTCAGACATGCTGCAGAATATTGATGACCTTGGATCAGAAGCAGCAGCAGCAGCAAGGCGGAGACTGCCAATTAACTCTCAGCTGCTCAAATCCTGCAACTAGAGACTCCCATAACAGAGCAACTAGTGATCCCACCCATAACAGAGCAATGTGTTGCACTATTGCAGAGAATGGCAGAGAACATGACTGGCACTAAAGGGTTTATTATTATTGGATGGTGCCCATGGCCACAAACTGTGCTGAGGAAATAATAGAACCCAGATATGTACCACATTTCAAGCCAATAACTCAGCATTTGATCTGTCATCCAGTAACTCAAAGTCACACAACCATAATATGGCTGTTATGTTGAGTCAAGGCCTAGGTCACGCCATAACTCTGTTAAAGAAAGTATGTTTCTCAAACGGTTTCTGGGATATATTGGATTGAAATGTAGAATGGTTAATTAATAGCATTGGCACTGAATGTGATATATGTTGAGCACAATTTGATATTTTAGATATTTTTTTCTCAGTTTATGCACATTTCAAAAGAAGAATTTCAATAGGATGATGTACAAAAGCCTGCAAACGCATATCCAGTACATACTGTAGTACTTGGACCTTACAATAATTCTACAAAAAAAAAGTGTTTGCCTTTTCAATAAGTATTGTGGTATTAATCAGTATTTCAATCTCATGCTTGCTACCACAACTTCAATGTCACCGAGTGCCAAAAGACTGCATTTGCAATCACAAGCTAGTTCCATGAAAAATATGCCCTTTCTCGTTTTGTCACAAGTGCACTGCAATCAAAGGTTCCAGTTTGGAAAGCCCCCCTGCATATTTACAACAGGATTTGATTATTCCCCTCTTGTCTTAACGACGTAAATGGATTTGGCAGTCGAAGAAGACTTTTTTTTTCCCCTTAGTCAAGTATGACTGATCTTTTACTGCAACATTGGCTATCATTGTCTGAGGAAGTATAGGAATTATTGTTGCCACACTGGAGCTGTTATACACATACTGTAGCCTTAATGCCTGGCAGCTTCTAACACATTTTTCCCCACTCATACGTTCATCTAACATTCTGTGAATGAAAAACCCCCAAAAATAAAAAATAAAAAATGTTGTGTAGTTTTTCCATTTTCAAAAGTTGGTGTGTTTGATAATGATAATGTTAATAAAATGTTTTGTTTTTTTTGTTTTTTGTTTACATAAAGAAAGTACATTAACTGGGCAAACATAAAACGTTGTTTTGAAGCTTACTTCAAACTAGTGCTATTGTGTTACAATCTCATATCCTAGGACCCTATAATGTTGGTAAAGAACAAAAAATAAGGAAGGAAATATTTTTGTACCCAATCAAAGTTTGAATGGAACTGTTAAATTCAGTATAGGTTGAGCCCACCAAACTCATTTTACTTTATGACCCAAGTTGGATTTGAACCCAGGCCTCTAGAGGTAAGAGGAAATAGGGTCTAGTGAGTTAAACCAGAACGCAACCTAGCCCCCACTGTGCAAATTTACCAGCATTTTTAAAAGGCTTCTTCTGGAATGTGTTCCTATTTCCTCTTCACCAATGGAGCCCATGGACTCCGTCACTAATTCTCAAGAAATAACGATTCTGAGTTTCTCTCAGAAGTTCCCGAAAAAGTTTTTTTTTATTTTATATGTTTTTATTTTAGACTGATGTAATGTCTAGGTTTATCTCAGTACTCAGCTTGGGTTTCAGAAATGCACCATATCATCACTTAGTACAGTTGACGTCTACATTGTAAATTGAATTAAATGGCTGGGGGCTACCAATAGAGCGGGTGTAGCCATGTCAGCTTTTCTTACACTTTGCAAATCATGCCATTTGCTGCATGAAAATGAACTGGCATCTAATGGGGGGGGGGGGGGGGGGCTTTTAATGACTGAAACCTGATTGCACTGTAATGTACGACAAAATGATACACTGATATGCACCATGGGTCACATTTTTTAGAAGGACATCTCCTTTTTCACTGTTCTCTTATGATAAATGACAGCCTACAGGGAATGAGATTGGGAGTGACATATATGGCACACTGCATAAAAGGGCAAAGACTCGAGACTCAAGCAATAAAAGGACTAACTCCAAAGCTTATTTAGACATCACAACCACAATACATTTTCTGACTGCTTACTTTTATAAAAAAATATATATTTGCAGTTCTGCAGACTGATGAAAGCAGCCATTAAATACCCAAACTGTCCTCATTTGCATCTCCCCCTACTGTGACCAGGTACAGAAATGTGGAATTCAGCATAGCTGTCTACAAGGCACCTTCTATTTCAACCATCCACACAGCCTTGTTACCTGCAATGCAGGTACAGAGGGATAATAAGCCTCTCTCCTTCGCTTACAGAAGATACTCAAATCCTTCTTTTACAATGGCAGCAACATCCTGGGGACCCGGCCTGTGCAACTGCTTCCCTCAATAAGGGTCCATGTTGTCAATCTAAGAGACTTAACTGGACTAATTAAAGGTTGGCCAGCTGTAGTGTCGCAGTGCTGCATTTGAGTCATGCAGACATATCACCTGGGTCACAGCTGCATCCACTCAATCTCTGACGTTAAGTTAAGGGGCAGGTCATAAAGTAAAATAAGCTGACACAATCTGACTGAATGGGATTTTTTCTCTCTGTCATTTGAAGCTCAGGCCCTCGAGCTGCAGCAAGTATTATATGAGTTTTCTGATAGATTCACGTTAGTGGCAGTGGTAGTGACAAAAGTTATTTCAACATCCCCAAATCCCACTTTGTAAACTATCTTGTCATCAATCTGCAGTGTAACCACCTCTTGTACAAGTGGACGCTATGCTAGAACCTTTGATGTATCACAGGCAACTCATCAACCCGGGGAAATTACTGGAGGGAAAATAGGTCGGTTCCAGAGATAAAAGAGTGAAAACTTAAAAGAAACTCAGTCAAGTAGACATATGTTTCGGCTGGTGCATTTGTACTGATGAAACATAGGTCTAATTGGCTGAGTTTCTTATAAATGTTACCTTACAATTCTTAACGCCTATTAATTCAAAAATTCTAAATTATAAGGAACTATAACATTCTAAGTCAAGTAGTTAAATACTTTGCCTTTATCGGTTGTATGCCATCTGTTAGAAGTAGAGCTCATCTTGGTGATTCCAGCACTAGATCTCTATTAGAACACAGGATTTTTTGATTTACAATACCACTGTACCACAAAACCACAAGATTTAATAGAAGAGAGTGTAAGCAATCCATCCCAATCTTCTGCAGGCTCATTCCTGCCTGCATTCTGACTTTGATTTCTTTGGCCATGTAAGCCTGAGGTCATCCAGTTTGCTGAGGTGTTTGATGCCATTTGGAGCGTTAAAATGTCATTGGATGCAATAAAAAAGCCCTTCCATGCACACAACTGGAATATCACTCCGGATTTCAATGCACGCAGGTTTTATACGACAAGGGTTCTGATTTGCATAATATATGCATATTGCCTTTAGGCTTTTAGCCAGAATAAAAGTCATGATCTTTCTTCTTTCTTGATCTGGATCCTATCTTAAGAGTAAAGTGTGTTTTTTTTTTTGTTTTTTTGTTTTTTTAAAATGGGCAAAATCAAAGCTTGCCAATCAATCAGATTCTGCCAATTCAGCAGTAATCACACTTCTTTTTCTAGGACACAGAGTTAGCCTACAGAATTTTAATGCTGAGAAACTTGATTGCTGCCTCTGAGCTGCTCCTTTCACAGTGTTAATTAAAACTGCTGATGTCCACATAAACTCTGACTGGTGATAATACAGTTTAGACTCTCTTTTCAATATCCTTTGGCATTCAAAAACATTTCCTTTATTTTTAACCTGAAGGAGTGTCTGTACTCCAAAATGTTCCACCACTGTTCAACTCTGGTGAACTCTTCTAGACTACTTTACTGGAATGGCTGTTTAATGTATCAGAAAAATAGACAAAAAATATAATATAACAAATATATTTACAAAAGTTAAAATACTTGTCTGTGTAAGTGGCACAAAACAGCTTAGTAGTGGTCCTAAATATAGCTGTTGTTTACATAATTTAAAAGGGCCCTTTGTGTTTATGGTTATTTCAACCAAAATCTTTTGCAGTGATTGTGATTTTCTTTCCTGCCTTTTTTCTTAATTGTGCACTGATTTAATTCAGTTGTCGTTTCGATCATTCACACAGGGCCTCATAGGTATATCCTGCAGTGGTGTACACAGACCCAGAACTGGAACTGCAGTATCTGCTGTTTAAGGTGCTGTTCTACAGTACTAAGCAAATGCCAATGAACTGCATGTGACTTGTTGCAAATTTGCTTTTGGCAAAGCCTGGTTTCTCTTTTTGACTTTTTGAAGCAGCGACCTTTAATGTGCAGAATAGGATACTTTTTTTCTAAAATGTAGATTTTCCTTTCATCCAATGACGTGAAAACAGTTAACACCAAGATCCATCTTTGTTAAAATAAACAGCTCTCCGATCCATTTACCGGTTGATTAAAGAGAAGTTATACAATCACTGTATAACAAATGAAGGTCGAAAACTAGTTCCTTCCTTAGAAACATGAGATTTACACTGCAGTTCATGTCGTTTTAGAAAGGCAGAAAGAGAACTTTTAATAAACCCTATTGTATCTCCAGCAACATACAATTACCCATTTATACAGTTGGGTTTTTACTGGAGCAATCTAGGTAAAATACCTTGCTCAAGGGTACAGCAGCAGCGTCCCCCACCTGGGATTGAACTCATGACCCTCCAGTTAAGGGTCCAGAGCCTTAACCACTACTCTACACTGCTGCCCTATTGTATACTGTGAACTGTATACCAATTCACTTACTACACAGGCGCTATGTTTATAATGTGTGTAACACTAAAGAAGGTACTACCTGTGGTCTGTCATCTGTCATTACAGCAGCCTTCATGGCCTGACTCACACACCATGAAGGGCTGTACTTAAGAGAAGCTGGAAATGGTCAGGGAATGAAAATGCCAGCGGCATATCTCAAGCGGTCCAGGTCTGAAAACAGCTGGTGTGCGTCCCATTGTGATGAAATATGGAGAGCAACAGAGACCACCAGCACTTTAAGGGATTTGCTTTTTCTAAAGGCTCCCTCAGAGAGATTACCACACAATCATAAAAGCCTTGAATTTATCAGTTACACTGTCAACAGACAGAGGGAGGGAGAGGGAAAGAGGGAGCATGAGAATTTATGGCAGATCTGAGGAACACCCTCTTCAATCCCTTAATAACTGTGGCTTGAAATACTATTAAACAGCAGTGCTCTATTTGTAGCCCTCTCAGTCTCTCCTACACACCCACAATATACTTGATGCATGACCACTTTATTAGGAACGATTAGAAACACAGCCAGCAGATAACGTTATGCAAGGTGTATTAAACTGGACCGGTTAGCTATTAGTTAGTTAGCTCTTATAAAACATGTATAAGATAATATGTATTACAATTTTAAGCATCTCTATCCCCAAAGATGATTGTGACATCAGCAAAAGATAGTCTATATGCATAATAATCCAACTATGAATGCAGAAAGAGAGCAACATATCTATTTCAGTCTGTGACATGGAGCAAATGGAGCACCACAGCCTTTATAAAAGTTTACTGTGGGGTATAAGGTAACAGCAAAGCAAAGTGTAGTAAAGCTCTGGTAAACATGGAAAAGCTTCATAGAAACTACAGTAAACTATGGTAAGCACTCATTTACTGTGCATTGTAAGCATGGTAAACTGCACAATGACTGTTACAATGGCAATCACAGCCTGTCAGATTCCTGTGCCTTAACCTAACCAGAACAGGACAGGAATTGATGTGACATCAATAATAATATCATAATAATATCAATGAAGAAACAGCCTATTTTCTGCTAGCACTCTGGAAGTATTGTACAGTAATACCCCTTTGGGAAATCCGCCCCAAGAGACTGACAGAATGTGTGGGATAGAAAGTAAGAAGATGGAGTGGATAGCAAGACAGAACAAGAGCTTTGCTTTTTCTTCTGAAACCCAAGAGCTTTTTGGGAAGATTTAGGAATAATTTTGAAACCTTTCATTCCATTGCCAGGAAAAACTGAGTTGCACAATTAAGAAGATTACAGACCCATTGCTAGCTCTCAATACTTCCTGTCTGGGTTCATAATACTGTAGCTAAATGTGTGTTTATTATTACAACTTATATGGATGAATAATAACTTTTATCAGTTTGTCTGGGGGAAAATAGAGAGGTTATAGCCTTATAAGACAATAGATTTTTACATCCCATGACAACTATTTCTACTTTTCCCAACAGTTGATGTGTTCGTGTGTCACACACAAGGGTGCTGAGCCATCCTTCTCGCCCTTTGTTTGGAATATCATAAGTTTCACACTGCTGTGCAAGTCGAAAACAAATGGTTCCCATTTTAGGCCTGTTTTGGAAAACTGTCAGCTGTTGTAATTGCTAGTTGTCTGAAGAAAGTTGTCACAGAAGCGGTCATTTTGGTTGCCAGTGGGCATTAAGAGTAGAAAATGACATAATTTTCAAAATGTTTCCGGACCTGAAAGCTGTTCTTCTATTATGTGCAAGGGCACTTTTACTTTTACAGTTCTGTGCTGTAGGAGAAACAGCATGGCTGTGTGAAGTTAATGCATAATTACATCTGAAAGGTACAAGTAAAACTATGAACTCTTCTTACAATCACAGCCTTTCAAAAAGTATGACTTTAGCTCCAATTCTGCATTACAATATTGCAACCCTGATTAATGATGTGGCTTCTCTGATCATCAATCGAAAAGAAGAGAAAAATAAATCCATTCTGTAAGCCTCAAAACTGGCTGCAATAACATGCACTAAACAGCTAAAGCAAGAGATCTAAATCAACGGCAAATAGATAAAAAAAATATCTGAATTTTTATGAGATCAAATGCAATCGAGATCCTGCTCAGTAATATTTCAGTTGAATTGCATACTCATGGAAGTGTGTGCCATCATTAAAGACTCCACCATTATCCCTCATTTGTTGTATCTACACACATAACCCACTTTCTTTCTATCTCTTGTTGGATGCTTCTGGAATGTGGTTTGATTTTGATGACTACTGATGTTTCGTGACTGCCATTTCTCTAAGCTTACGACAACTAAAAATACAACGACAGGATCTATCCAGTGGCATCAAAGTTAAAGTGCCTCACATGATAGGCCGCAAATGAGACGCTGTCAAAATGTACTTCTTGTTTGCTGATTTCCTGAGATCGCTAACCACAAGAGAAATGCTCAGGGGTTTAGAGAACCAAGATGGTTAGGACGCAATCCGAGCACCATGGCATTATAACAACGAACACAAACTCAGTGGATTCAGAGGACTCTATAGTAGCACAAACTGGACCGCTCTGCTCCCTCTTCTCTCGTTTGCTCAGTTTATGAACTGCTGGAAACAAGATTATATTCAACAGTGACTGAGAGGAAATATTGTAACCAAATAAACATGTTATCCTGGTCGTGGTAGCCAGTGCATGTATTATATCTGGTTATTCATTTTGTAATCTGTACTCCTGCCATTGTTTTTTGTATGAGTAGTATTCTTTTCTAACAACTGGTAAGCCATTGTGAGGGTATTCCTATTAAATTAAATTGAAAAGCAAACAAAACTAGAAGGCCAAAAACAACAGTACCACAGCGAGAATCAGCCGTGCCCAAAACAAACAAAAAGGCATGAGCTTCAGTATATACTGTAGCCTAGTTATTGTCGTAACTAATGCACTTTTTGATACTGTAGTTCTATTATTCATTTACAATAGGGGTTCTGGGAGTGGGTCCATAGGAAGTGACTGGTATTTCTGCCCACTGTAGGTCATAGCTTACCCTGTCCACAAGCTATTTTACGGCATGGCTGGGAGGCTGCAGTTTCCAGTTATATTATATCACACTGCACACTACATAGAATTGCTTTACAGAGACCCTTAGATGTGTCTGCAGTCGATATCAAAGTGAATTAAACATTAAAAGTCCTGTCAAAACCCAGAACTAGATCATCTGTGGGGAAAAAAGTAGGGCAGAAAGGCTTTAATACTAAGAAGCAGAAAGCTGTCAAATTGTCAGGGATAGTCAAATTATGTTTAAAGTATTTCTTATTTCAGAACTATAGATACCATGTAAAAAGTTTTACTTTGACTCAAGTTCCAGTGGGGTTTCAGAATTACTCACTCTTGTGAAGCTGGATTCTTGTGACTTTACAGTATAACATTTTACTGTGGTAAACTATGGTAAAAGCATTGCAAATGCATAAAGCATAGCCAACATGGAAAATCACAGAGGAATATGATTTAAAAACATGGTGAATAGACACAATGCAAATGTACCAAAGTAACTATATAAATTATATATATATATATATATATATATATATATATATATATATATATATATATATATATATATATACAGTGCCTTGCGAAAGTATTCGGCCCCCTTGAACTTTGCGACCTTTTGCCACATTTCAGGCTTCAAACATAAAGATATGAAACTGTAATTTTTTGTGAAGAATCAACAACAAGTGGGACACAATCATGAAGTGGAACGAAATTTATTGGATATTTCAAACTTTTTTAACAAATAAAAAACTGAAAAATTGGGCGTACTCAGAGTGATATATATTTTTTTTTTTACTTGTGTTGCTAGAACATGGCTCTCTCTACTCTAGCTACTGTAGTAAGAACAGAAAAATTGTGAAAATTTATTCAACAATGAGTGGACCAATAAATACTTATTTATTTTGCCAACTGTACCGCACGCAAAGCTAATGTGTGTCAGTAGTTAAGGAATACAATATGAAAAGGCATTTTGAAACCAAACAAGGAGCTTTTGGAAATACGTATCCAGAGGGCACAGTAGTTAGAAGCTCAAAAGTAGAAGCGCTGATCTATTATTAAAGTACTATTCATATGGCAAAATGTGTAAGTTTTGTTCAATATATGAACAATAAGTTACATAATATTTATTATTGCTGAAAAATGTGCAGAGTAAAATACTCTGGCCCGCCTACTCCTAATTTGTTTCCAATCAGGCCCCCTTAAATTAAAAAAAACTAGTTGAAGAGCCTTGCTCTAACTATGACAACTCTATCTGTCCAGGGTATACGAGAAACACATGCAAGCAGTTTTACAGCAAGTACAGCATAAAGCAGTCTACTTTGTTGCAGATGAAACTACAGATGGTAGAGAAGTGTCCTGAACATTGTACTTAATTTGTAATTTTATGAAAATTGTATATTTTTGTAATAATGCCCATCGTTTTTGACTAGTCTGTATATTCTAATGCCAGCAATAAGCTGTTTTTTCAAAACACCTTTATTTGTTGACTGACCTACAGTACATTGTTACTAGTGGACTGCTTTAAGAAAGATTTTTCCAGAAAACTACAGTATCTCAGGGACTTAAATAAAAAAAAAAATGAATTCAATAGATTTTTTATGTAAAAATGTTATATATGTTCAAATTACATTGTTAATTCTTAATAAATTGGTAAAAACTGAAAAAACGGAATTGGTCATTTTGAAAAATGGAATTTGCCATTCCCAGAATGGAAAATCAGGAGCCCGAATATATATTACTTATTTATTTTAAGGATCTGATCGAAGTGATTTAGGTCATATGAGGCTGTGTGGTCCAGTGGTTAAAGAAACTGGCTTATAACGCTTCTAAAAAACCGTCATGGGTAGCAACCTATATTGTAGCAACAGGAGCTTTTGACAGGTCAACCAGGCAGTCAAAACAGGGTGGTTTACTGTGTTTACCACGTAGCCAAATCACTAGGGCATTGGCAGACGGGTGGGTTTGTTGGGATTTCTTTAAGGATTTCAGTTTCAGTATGATCCTCTGCTAACATTCACAGAATGAGAATTTGATCTCTCTGCTGTCAATTTTTACCTGCTTTTACCTGCATCCGCTCGAACAGAGAGAAAGCAGACAGCTGCCATGGAGCTCAAATCCAAACGCAGTTGGACGACATGACCAACCTACCCCAGATGGACGTGCAGACATACCATCACGGCCTGCATCTCAGTCTTGGCTAGAATATAATTGAATATAAACTGCTGTACTAAAAACATATCAGTTATAATATTCATAATCTCTTATGTCTACTTAAAGCTAGTGTCCCAAAAACATGTTTGGTTTTCTCCCATACTTTACTTTCTTGTGTAGTAACCAGATCTTGTGAGTTTTCCTAAAGGTAGTTCCAGCTGCAAGTACACGATGCCACTCCAGCACTCCAAGCAGGAATGTTGCTACTTGGTACCAGGAGAATATGAATGTCATCTCTTTTTATTCCTCATGATGTTTTACAGGAAATAACTACAAATCTAATATTCACTACAGGCTCAGAAGATATTCAGTTTTTAGGTACTAAAGAATATGAAAATAATATCGGGCCTTCAAAGTCCTCTTCAGTCATTCTATTTGGAGATGTTTCCATACTTTTTTCCCACCTGCACCAGGCGTGAATCGAGTCCTAAAGCACAATTCTATGGTGTGTCAGTAATGAATGAATCCCCACAAGCCCGAAATACAAAACAGGGCTATCACAAAATGAATATCCAACAGTGCTACAGCAGAGGTTGATTTCCTCACTCTACCAAACACTACTGATTGGATTACTGATCTTTTGAAAAGACAGACGACTCTATTGCGTAAGAACTGTATACGGCAAGTGAAACTATTGGAAGAGTCGAGTAACCAGGTGAGCTGCAGATGTAGAACTCAAGGGGGGTGGGGTGAGGGGTGCTTCTATTCACAGTCAAAACAAGCCAAAACACAGTCAAAACATTTAGATAGGGAAAAGCATTTTAGGAAAATACAAAACACATGAATTAAATAGAGCACATGTTTATACATTTTTATTTGGATTCATCATTGATGATCTATCAAAATAAAAGGTACTGTGTAGTACAAGATTCATTTGCAGAGCATTCTGACAATTTGAATCAGTTCATCTCATTTTAAAACAAGATGTTTTTGTTTGTTTTTAAGAAACTGAAAACAAGAGACATAACTAGAGCAGTGTAGTACCTTTTGTGACATATTCTCATTTAAACAATCCTAATATTTTGCTGACTTCTGGCATCTAAGCAGCATCTTTGATACAGCAAGGTAATCATTTAAAAAATAAAAGGTGGCCTTTTACAAACAAATTGCATCAATGTCCAAAGTTCCATACTGTATGTTGGTTTTACCCCCTTTATTAAATCTAAAACACAGATCTTTCCTACAGAATTCCAAATGGATGGTTGCAAGTTAAGCAATTCTTTCAAACTATATGGGGGGGGTTAGGGTTAGGGTTAGGGTTAGGGTGGGGGGGGCAGTTGTTGTGTGTCGTTGCTATAGGTACAGAGGTAGTGGTGTTCTTGAAAGTATTTGTTTATTTAAGTAACCTGCAGACACCAGATAAAAAGTCCCGTCAAAGAGACTTCATGTGGCTCAACTGTCTCAGTTGACCACACTTGGTTTATCACTTATGTAGTTCATCAGTTCTTCATATTGTCACAACACTTTGCACATGTTACGGTGTTGGCCCCCAGAAGTCACACAGCACTTCGTTATTACGCAAGGTCAAATGTTAAACTCGCCATTCATCAAGAATACTTTGAGGCCCTCAAAGCTTCTGAGTTGGGGGTAGTTTTTCTTTTTTTTTGAGGGGGGTACATTTTTTTGATAAAAAAGGTAAAGTTCATCAAAGTCAAAGTATTATGTCTGTCAATATCAGTATGTCTGCCATTTTTAGATATTAAGGTTAAGGCTTATCTTATTTTAGGGATCATTATGTGATGTGACTTGATTGAAATTACACAGCATGACATGTGAATTACAAGTCTGGAGGCTGTACGAATTCAGTTTGTTAAACTATGGAGAAAGACATTCCTATTTCCATTTAACTATTTCCCATTCCCATTCAGCCATTCCCCCTTTCCTCAACAGCTCAGCAGGTGTTGAGTAACAAAGCTTATGGCCTGCAGATAATTCTGTAAACAGGTGTAAAGTAGTGTTTAGCAATAACAATGCAGAGGATAAGGGGAAATAAAAGGGAAAAATAAAACAAAAGAGGGAAATTAGTGAATAAATGAGTATTACAGGAACACCCTGTTTATTACTTAAAGGGGCTATTCTATTGATACATCCTTTGGAAACCAGATGTATTTGGTGGTCAGACATGATTCTGGGAGCTCTGTTGAGGCCACAGGGATACTTTAAAGTTGTGGGTTTTAAAAAGTCACCAGGATGTGATGACTAAAACAGAATGTGACACAAAGTGAATCTAAATAACAAGAAGATGAATGGGTTAGCTTGGATATTTCATGCCCATACCAAGTCGCTGCTGGGGGAAGGATTACTTTCGGTCACTTTCGGTCCATCAGGACGCCAGACAGACCACATGTTTCTTATAGATGTGCTGTACTAAATGGCCCACCATTTACAGTAAGTTGTGCTGCAGTTTAAAACACACATGTACAGGAAGTCCCTGAAGTGTAGGTATTTGGTTTCCCATTTTGTTTAACTTTCAGTTCTTTTAACTGCTTGACTTGAACAAACAGTTCACTGAAAACTACTTCAAACACACTCAGAACAGCCAGTAATGTTTCAGGTGAAATCCTATAGGATGCCATAAGTTAATGGAGTTGATGGCTTGTGGTTAGCATGTGCTACTCCTCCCCATCATCATCCCTCCACTTGATGAGCAACAGGAGTTCAAAGCAGACTGTAACTAACCTGATACAGTTTCTTTGGATTACATGATGTTAAAAAAGAGATCTAAAATTATGTTGATATAACATTTCAAGAGTGTAGTCTTTGCTGTTCCTTTTATACAAGCCTGTGATGCGGAAAGCTGACAAAGCATTCCTCAACACTCTAAAAATGCTCAGAGGCAGCCCTGCAAGACGTCACCCCAAGAAAGAGTTTAACAAAAGACAATATATTATAATATCATACAATATATAGTAACACTGAAAGATCTATGGCTTGCCTTGCTTTCATCTATTTCAGATAGTCTATTATAGCTGTTGTCGCTTTTAAGTCAGTGTTTATGAGATTTATTTTACCGGTTTGTTGAAAAATGTATGTTGAAATGTTTGATACTAAGGGGAAAGATTAATAATACAGCAATATATGATCAAAACATTTGTTTTATTAAGATTTCAAAAGCGAAAGCAATGCTGTCCTTCTACAACATTCTGTACCAAAAACTTTGTAAAAATGACTGCAGTATGCTCACAGTGAAAATGACTAAACAAAACTAGAAGCATATCCAACACAGTACAAGCGACTTGTATCAATGTTCTGCGACCATGGGCCAGCAAAGTTCAAATACTACTAAATTCTTACCTGAAAGATTCTTTACAAATTACCTGCGCCAGAAATGTGCCATAAGGAGTCCCAAACTAGAGCAGTTTTAGTTGTATAGCATTTACTAGATTGACACAGTCATTTAAGAAAAGGGCCTGCTTTATTTGTGGTTTGGGGAAAGTTCCCTTTGCAAAGCATGCTCTTGTGCTATGCTTTTTCAGACCGGTATGTAAATTGAAAACCATGCAGAAGTAAATTCATCTCTGGGGTTGACATGATGCAAGTAATTTATTGTCTATATTTGAACTATTTCTTTCTTTGCTTTTGCAGTGACATTTTTTCTTTAAAAATGTGTTGAAACCTCACTGCCTCGGGGGAAACAGGTGAGGAGATAATTTGAGGCAGATTATGTTACTTCCACAGATCTGGCTCATAAAAAACAAACAAACACAGCTTCAGCACATTCTGACTTCTTTATGACTTAAACCTGCATTGTGATGACACAACCAACTAAGCTTCCTGTGAAGTTAGAGGAGCAAAACACTCCTAAACCCTCCCTTTTATCTGGGACAGTAGTGGGGACTGACTGTGCAAATCCCAATGCATCTATTAAGACCATCAAGCCACAGCATAACGTCCATAAAGTCACGAGCATCCAAAGTCTGATAAGTGACCAAGTCGACAATTTCTTCAGGGATTGTCTATTTCTGATACCTCCAAAAAGTATCTCCCATCATGAGTCATACACATAAAAACACACATACACGCAAACCACTTATCATATAATTAGCAGAACGTGTGGTTTTCACTCTATACGCAGATTAAATGAATATTTTTTTACCCCAATCCCTTTTAAACGAGCACTTTCTTTTTGTTGTTGCTTTGATAGACGACATTTTTGTTTGCTGGATCCGACAGGCTGACTATTTAAATAAAATTATTTATATAGCATTTTATTAAAAACATATTAATACAACTATTTCGGTAAGGATTTTTTTTTTCGCTTTTGGCCTTTTTCGTTTTAATATACATCTCAGAACTGTGATCAACGAATGCTGTATGAAAATGAAGGGTGTCGATAACTCCAGTCCTTCACATTCCATTATTTGTGGTTTGGGGAATTTTTCCTTTGCAAAGCATGTTCTAGTGCTATCATTTTTCAGATGTAATTTGTTCAATATGAAACTTGAAAACTATGCAGAAGTAAATTAATCTTTGGGGTTGACATGATGCAACTAATTTATTGTCTATATTTGAACAATTTATTTCTTTGTTTTTGCAGTGACATTTCTTCTTCTTTAAAAACAGAACATGAAGTTGAAACCTCACTGTCTCGGGGGAAACAGGTGAGGAGAACATTTGAGATTATGTTACCTCCACAGATCTGGCTCATAAAAAACAAACAAACACAGCTTCGGCACATTCTGATGCACATCTGTCTTCTTTAAGTATTATAAGTAAGTATTTTTTTAAAAATATACGCTGCCCAGACCTGTAGCTCTATGCTTACAGTAGAAGAGAGAGTAGCAACATCCTTGTTATTATACAATGTTCATTTAAGAGTGTGTGTGTGTGCGTGCGTGCGTGTTTGTGTGTGTTTTAAATATATTTCTGAGGCTTGCCAAACAAAATCCAAACAGACAGGAACCAATTTGTCCTCAATAATGAGTTCATCTCTTTGGGATGCATTACATGGCCCATGATGTCTATGTCCTTCTGTGCTAGTTCGATTTATGCAATGAAGAAATTAAGACGAGACGCATTGTAGAAAATTATTACGCTTTTTAAATATTCTTCTCAATGGTTGTCTCTGGGCCCAGTTACTTCTTGGAGAGGATATCTCAAATCAGGAAACAATTACGAAGAAGTTTGTGGAAACTAAAGTACAATTGACAAAAAACATTACAATTGCATATTTAACTGAACACAGTACCTCCATCCAGCCCACCGTCTTCTCTCAAGTCTTCCAGAAAACTCCAAAGTATTTATAATGGACCTGCTACAGTAAATCATAACGCCACCCAGTTCTTACGATTGCCTAGCTTACTACAGTATGGTCTTGCTAAGTATTTAGGCCTTCTCAGGGTTGGACACACAATACATAACCACTTAGAAACTGGAGGCAAAATCAAAACAAATCAAAACAAAACAGCAGAGGGGTTTTGAGACATTTAGTATTACTCAGTGACGACCCATGATGTAACATCACAGGGTGCGAGAGCGAACACCCTAGAGCTGTTAATAATTTCCAAGGATAAATATCGGGACTTTCTTCCTATGCATCGTGACCCGGGACATTTGCTAGGAAATCGGGACTGTCCCGACCATATAGGGACTGTTGGCATGTCTGACTACAGTAAAACCCTTAAATAAAATAAACTTCAAACATCTGGGAGAGTAAAAAGGCGCAACCCCAAGTGAGCTGATCTACACCACCATTCATTACAAGAGAAAGGGATCTTAAGGGAGCACCTATTCTTAAAAAGATTCTACTGCACACATCCAATATTGAGTTTTTGCTGCCTGTTGTCGAATGCACATGGACCTGCCTCTTCTAAGCTGGCCACAGTTCCCAACTGACATCTGCAAAGAGCTGCTAGGGTCGTCTGCTATCACTCATTACCAGGCAAAAGGGAATTGAAAGAAATCTCTCCACATTTCTTATTTAACCGGATGATCTTTAGAACTGTAATGCTAATGATCTTATTTTTTTTTTTACAAAACATCCTAGTGTGCCAATAACCATATAGAATTCTATTAGTTTCAAATAAATGCACAGAATTCAGCAATGTGGAATCACAAGAGAGTAAGTTACATTCTGCCTTTTCTTCTTGGCGGTACCATGCAGATCTTATTAAACTGAGGCTGCTTACAACCAAGGTCATTCTCAGGGCTTTGACAATATTATTTATAGAACAAACACTCCATTCCCAATAGTGGATTGCATAAGTGTAACTCACTGTAAACAAGTGAGTGCCTCAGTGAGTAATTCCTTGTCCAAACTTGTGAATAATTATACTACTACTAAGTCTGTACGATCAAATATTCTTTAATTGCATGAATTGAACTGAACTCTTGTACCATTACCATGATTGCATTTGCTCTTTTCCACATCTTACAGGTGAAGGAAATTCTCTAGCTGAAAAGTTTGTCTTCTTGATCTATCAGCTTGCTGACAATCATATTGTGAACAGTTTACAGCTCCTGTGAATAACTCTGTTCCAAACCAATGGTTTGTTCTAGGCGCCTGACTGAGTCAATAAATGTATTCTTTGTTTTTCAGTCACTCATGCATTAAACGTTTTTTTCTTACAACAGTTCAGATTAACCTTTGCCATGTGGCTGGCCACTCCACTGTCCCAAGCTGATGGAAACATTTTCGCTGCAAAACAGTCAGGCACTGCTACTTCTCATTAAATGGCATGATGAGGGGTGGATGGGAACGAGGGGTGGTGGGGAACTGCAGAACCCCCTAGCATGAAGTACAACGGTAAATCCTGCTAGTTTGGTGAATCTTATGAGCTGAAAAGATAAAAGATAATCAGCGCTGACTGTCACAACAGGGGTGGGATATTTTATAAATCGCACAGTTGCAATCTCACGAGAATTGCTTAGTAGCTGTAATACATTAGACACTTGTACTTTATACAGCAGAACAGTTAATGAAAATGTCCCTTAAAAAAGAATGTCAGATTTTTTTGTAAATTCTTCAGCGGCACCACCTGCTAAAATCAGATCAGCTAAATGCCGCTAACTGGGGTGCTGCTGCTTTGTGGAGCAATACTAAAAACACACATACACAGTGACGTTCTGGATGAGCTAGATGCCCATTCCCTCGTGAACAAATTAATCAGCATGACACCGGAGAGCAAGGCAACCTTTTGGAGCCTTCTGACTGTCCTTGTCAACAACGACTACTGTAAATAAAATACAACTGTTCAACCTGTTTTTACAAGTAAACATTTCTAAATTGCAGTACTTAAGTGGATCATAACACTATACGCTACTTTTCAATTTGTTTGCTCTAAACGTTTTATGGTAAGCATGCTGTAAACATTGCAGCGAGGACTGTGGTTAAAGATTTTAGTTAAATAGATAAACAGGTGCTGATGTTTCATTTCAGAAAAGTAATTCCAGGAAACAGAAAGAGATAACAGTGCACTCTTAAGCCAGACTGGACTATAGTTCCCAATAGGTAGCTTCAAAACAACGTGGAATTCAATTCCAGATCATTTAAGGGTTTGCAGCTGGAATAGGGTCAAAATCAAGATGTAACATCTGATTATATCAGAATTTCTAAGGGCTGGTACCTTTTAAGTTATTTAAAAAGAGTTAGCGTGCTGGTAACTACAGGAGAAAACTACAGGAGTTAATATATTATATCAATTCCATTTTATATCTCACAGTATGGATCGTTTTCTCTGTAAATGGGTGCTAATTCCAATTCCTATCAGCTTCATGTTCATGCTGTTTAACATGTTAGAAATGGTAGCCAGCGACACACAGAAATTATTTGTGATTATGGCAATTAATAACATGGCTGGTATGTTGTTTATATGCTACAATTAGCAATATGGAATGTGAATTCTATGTATGCTTTATTTGTGTAGCATTTTTGGTTTTATACTCTGTTGCTGGGGAGAGTCATGTCCTTTGAAAGTCTGCAGTGGTACAGTATAGAATGGTAAAAGCATAGCAAAGTATGGAAGAGGACGGTAAAGATATAGTAAATAAAGTTCAATACGTGGGGTAAAGGATGGGGGAAAATGGTTCATAATTATACATTTGGTCCCTTATTATTTCGTGATTCAATAATTGAATAATTTACTTAATTCAAGGTTAGACCATGTACTTTTATATATGCAAGAGTGAAATAACAGAAGTGAGAATATAGTAATTAAGTAAACTGCAAAATGAAGGGATGGGGAGGGGTGAGAGTAGATTTTCTGGCTGATGACTTTGACAGCCAACTCTGCCCGGTGACAGTGTGTTGTAACACGGAAAAGTACTCATTGTCATAAAACACAGCAACGACTAGAGCACAAAAAGAACACCACAATAAATAATATGGCAATCCCAGCAAATTTGCAATGCTGCTGTAGAAAGAAACATTCACCACGTATTAAACTTGGAAGGTGAAGATACCAAATGATGGGCAACAAGGTCCCATTATATGGGCACCATTTGTCTCAAGGAAGGATCTCATTGTAGAGACAACATACAAAATAACAGCAGAAAGCAGCATTTTCACAGGGACCCACAGCTCGACACTGAATTCTTTAAGAATCCCTGCACTCTATATGGGGTGCACTATGACAATATGATACATGTTCATGTGAGGATAATAACATGCTACTCCACTGGGAGGTGTTGCTCAGTATTAAGTTTAACAGGATTCGGGAGTGCATGGGACTGCAAGAGGGCAAACAAAAACAGACAAACAAATAAAAAACAAGCAACAAGTCACACTAATATATATATTATATATATATATATATATATATATATATATTAAAAAAACAAAAAACTTTCAGCTTAAACAGACAAGCTCAAATATGTACCTATATCCTTGATCCAATTATGCATGCCATCTCATACCCCAGTTGCTGTGAGATGCATTGGTTCTGCAGTGATTGGAATAGAAGCATTTCACACAGATATTTGAAATTCTTTCTCCTTGACACTCACACGCAGCCTCAACAGCCCATTTGAGGACATATACATATTACACCTTCAGACTGCCAAAAAGAAGGCACTGGGCCAAGCACATATCCACCACACCCTCAAAAACTTAATTCAAACACTATTCCCACGCCAAACCTAAACGTCTTGGATTTATAAATCGCAGTGGTACAATAGCAGAGATAATAACCATATAATACTGTCAAATCCATCACCAGCAACCAAATTTAAAAGTACAAATTCTCACTGACTGAAAACCGGATGAGTTTCTCTTATATTGACATCTTTTTCTTGCAGCTGGAAGGGGGTGGGGGGTGGAGGTTTCAAATGACCAAAGACCTAACAGGTTACTTAACATTTGGCTTCTTGAGGCAACCACTGTTGTTTAAAACCTCCAGTTCATAGGTTAAATTCCTTTGACTTAGTTTATGTACTCAAATGAGACACAAATATTGTCTGGAAAATGGAGACCAGGTTTACAATTCAATGACAGCTCAATAGATTGAACTTTGACCCCAGGGTCAAACAGTAAACCCAGAAGGGATTAGCATCCAGGAACTCCTAGCTTCCAATACTAACCACTAAACTATAAGGCCTTAAAAAGGAATGACAACAGGGGGACTAGATGGAAGGGAGTTAGCAACAGGTTTTTTAGGCAGTGCTTCCACAAAGCAATTGTTAGCAGGCCTACCAAGCACTGAATATTAAACCTTTCCATGGCTAAATTCACACAACTGGTGTAATATGAAATCTCTGGGCCTTACATAATAGATAAACAACACTTTATAAAAAGCATATAAGATGAGAAACAAAGATATATGCCATACCCGCGTGGTGTGTGGAATGTTGAGACTGGAGAAGGTACAGCGGGTGGGTTGCGGGTTGTTTTTAGATTCAGAACCTGCTTTGCCTCTAGTGGCTCTAGTTTGTGAGGAACTAGAATTTGGCACATTTCCAGCTATCCAGACTATCACGCAGAAGTGCAAAGAGGTTACTCTCCACTGAATGTTGTGGTTTTATGCAATCAACCAAGTAACCCTACCCCTACTGACAAGGTTTGGATTCATTAGCAAAAATCAAGTTACAAGTCTTACCAAAATAAACTGAAACAAGTACCTCAGGGTCAATCTGGCAGTGCTTGCGGTTAGCGCCATGTCAAGAACGAGACCTGTCTAAACACAGGATACTGTGAGCAGTGGCTCTGAGGGGAGGAGGGTAAGTTTGATGGATAGGGAAGGTGTTGGTAGAGTCACCATTGAAGTCAAGTTAGGAAAGCTACTGGTAGGTAACTGAATAAGATCCAACTGTTACTTGTTCTGCTAAAACATGGGCTTCAGCTACAATCTTAACTTAGAAATGAAGAAAATCACACATTTTACTAAGCATTAGTGCAAATGAGTGTAACAACAGCTTATACTGCCTACTGTAAATAAATTTTAAATAAATGCCAAAATCCACTAAACTTGGGGTACAATAAAAAGTACCCAACCCAAACTCCATTCTGCTTATTATGACTAACTCATAAATGCCAATTGTACTTTTCAATCAGAGTAACAACTCAGAGATCTTCTGGGACTGTACCACCCGTATACCTCACAAGATAGTATCTCCAGTGTGGACAGCCAACAGGCTCTTGGCTTTGAAGCCATCTCTCGTCACCCAGACTAATGTCAGAAGCAGATAGCACCCCTGCCAGCACAGTGTGTCTATTGCTGATTACATGAAGGTTGCGCAGGATCTGAGGGAGGCGGGTCTCTCGTAAGTGGCGTGTCACTCTGAACCACACTGGACGCTGTGAAGGTTCTCATGCAGAAATCAACTTCCTATCCACACACACACACACACACACACACTAGACCACCACTGTGAGATATTGGAATGTCTTACTGATAGCATAATCATACCCTTTCAGTGACCATTTTGTCCCTTCAACCAGACATCACAAAACTATTCAAGGATAGTGTAGTGCTCTAACAGCTAAAACATACTTACAAGCAAACTAATCGTATAACTCACAAAAGGCTATAGAATAGAATTCTATGGTATTCTTTTGGAAAACCTTTTTCAAGATGAGGACCACCTCTGTGTTTATGGGGGATTTTTCTTTAGAATGTTGTTGGGAGTCACAAAGCTACCTTGATAAGATGATGTGTTATGTGTAGTGCAAATTAATAGTGTTGAGTGCATGATATCTTTTGGATATTTTTTCACAGTTATACAGTAGTAAACAAATATGTCAGTAACTTATATCCTCAGCTACGGCTGTAAATACTAAATCACAAAAAAGTAAATCACCATGACCTACACCCATCGTCAGATTCTGATACTCTCGATGAGTTGGCTTAGTCCTAAGCAATTTTCATCACAACTGTAACGTGCCTGTGGGTCACTGCATGGAAAGAAAAATTTAAAGCCATAGCAACGTAGTGTAACTTCTGATTGCATTCTTTTCTAAACCACTTTGTTGTGCAGTCACAGAGAGTGATTACAATTAGGATTTCAGGTTAGAGACATTATGTATTAGTGATCGTCTGCCATGTCATTTGCATTACAGAGTTACAATAAGGGGAATGTTTACTGTTCTGAAAAGTGTCTAAACAAGGCCGTGGAATAGAGCAAAACAGCTACATCCACAGCGTCTGTCTTCTGCAGGCATGAATAATTGTGTGTATTTAAACAAACAACATGAAGAGCTTGTACAGAATGTGCATCCACGATGCAGTGGCTATGTGAAAAGATTGATCATGGCTTAAGAGAGAGTTGGCATTAAACTTCCCTTAACCTTTCTTAGCGTTATAGCCCAGCACACTGTGTGGAGAAACACTGTGGTGCTTAGCTTATAAACCTTCAGCTTAGAGCCAATGCAGGTGTCTTCATGTACAGGAACTGTGCACACATATGGAGGGTGCTCTTAATCTCACACTACATTAATCTATACAGTTCACAGGGAAAGACAGTTTGCCAATCAGAAGCTATTTGAAATGGAAAACACACACACGTGTATACCCAAATGCAATTTTAAAAGTGGTATAAGGGCTTTAGGAGTCTATGATAACAGTTTGGATGAAAATTCAAACAAGTTATCAATTACCATGAGTGTACCATGATTGTGATAACTTTTGTTTTCAAACCAGCCTGGTGACAGGCTCTTTTTAAAATTGTGCATATGGAGTTATGCTGATCATTGAACCAGAAAAATCAACCAATTGGTAGGCTTACACCCTAAAGTAGGTAACAGTTGATATTAATAAGGGCTGAGAACATTTCAGTCCATACTGTATGCAAGTATGTTTCCGTTTCTTTAAAGTGTGCCACAGGCAATCAGCGCACAGTGCTCTGCTGAAACATGCAAATATTCTGCTTGCAAATATTCTTCTACAATAATTTAAATACAAAATGTGCCCAGGCTAGCTAAAACTTCCATACATCATCTTAGTCCTTTTCCAAAGCTTTCTTTTTTCTTATTCTGTACAGTACAGGCAGCTTACTGACTCTGCCACTGACCCCTGATGCCCTGCCAGCTATGCTTTTTTAAATATCTCCATTTGTTTTGTATTATTTTCCCAGAAGGTTAGCTTCATGGCAGTCTCCGGCATGGATCTTAAAAATAAGCATGTCCTGGAAGTGACCCGCAGAAGACAGCAAACAATGCAAAGGAAGCGCATCTCCGCCACTGAAAAGGAGTTATGGCAATATTTCACTCTCCTTTCAAACTGCAAATACCATTCAACTGCGAGAAATGAGTAGGCATACACATTTTGAGGTTAACTCCTTGTAGACTGGGATTAAACCACACAGCTGGATCTTACTTCTCTCCAAATTTTACACCTCATTGTTATGAGCCTGCAGGGCCACATTTGCATCTTTTAATTTATTAAGTGCTTAAAAAGACACCTTGGGTAATGAGAACACACATTCTATATATATATTATAATTTTTGTTTTGTTTTTTATAAAAAACAAGGAAGAGCGATCTGGTTTGAAAAGTTTTTTTATATTAGCTGATGTCAAAAGTCTTTCTGTTGCAAATAAATTATTATTATTATTATTATTCATTTCTTAGCAGACGCCCTTATCCAGGGCGACTTACAATTGTTACAACATATCACATTATACATTATTTCACATTATACAGATATCATATTATTTTTACATACAATTCCCCATTTATACAGTTGGGTTTTTACTGGAGCAATCTAGGTAAAGTACCTTGCTCAAGGGTACAGCAGCAGTGTCCCCCACTGGGGATTGAACCCACAACCCTCCGGTCAAGAGTCCAGAGCCCTAACCACTACTCCACACTAAATGATATTAGAAAAACAAAACTGCTCTTGGAAAATTACCAGGCCCAAAACAACCAACCTCCTGATAATGTGTGTCTGTGTGTTTTTTGTCAAGGACTGGTCACACTTATGATCAAAGAAAGAGCAGGAATATGCTGCAGATCTCGATGTGCTTTGAAGGGTATATTGGAGGGATATGATTTACGCAGCGGTGGGACAGTCACACCAGCCGTTTTACAAACACCAAACACGTCTGCGTACCGTGCCAATGAGAAGTGCGTCAGAACACACACCAGTGACTACAACACAGCAGGAAAACCATCTGCATTCTCTCAGAACTAATCAATGGGATGTAGAGGGGGTTTGGGTTACCACTAACTGTAGGCTAAAACGTAAACAGAACAGATAGGGTGGCTGTAAAGCAACTTAGTCTCTTCATACATGTCGGGTGATTTTGAGCAATATTGAGACGTTAATGCAATAACACCTATAGTATAGACTACACTGCAACAACCCTATAGCCCATGATGGCAGTCTTAAAATGTTTTTCGTTTTTCAACATTAGTAGCAGCACAAAGTGAGCTAGAGTAACTGTTTTTCTGAGGCTTTTGTTTTTATAATTTAATTTAGGAGTAATTTTTCAAATATTATTTAAGTCACTTTGAGCTGGCACTTCTGACCTGAATTCAACGAGACACCACAAAAGTGTATACACTTGTACAATGGCTAAAAGCCTTGAAAAGCTCTCAGTGCATAATCCTAAAGTTGGATAATCTACGGCTCAAAGGCCTGTCTACACTCTGGTCATTAGCCGACAGATGCCTTCCAATTCCAGAAAAGACAGTGCCTAACGCCTTGAATCAAATAAAGAAAAGATTGTTCCTCGGCACCATGAAACAACAGTGCTGCAGAGCCAGCATCATTTAGAATCTTGTGCAGCCCAATTATCCCCAATATGAATTCAGGCCCCCAGTTCTATGTCACCCTCTGTTAATTATTATCTAAAGACATGAACTAAGGGACCCCCATTCAACAAGGTCCCATCTCCATGAGGGAGCTGGGCAATAAAGCTCAACTGGAAGACTAGAGAGGTCAATACTTTTTAGTGACAAGTATGGTTGTTCAAGGTACAATACAGCCACAATTATGCTATAGTCTCCCCCTGTTAGCCTAAAAATCCCCAAACTCAGCTTGGGTTGCCAGACATCTTGGAAAAAAGAAGAAATACTGTATAAAAAATCTCCCACCTAATTTGGCAATATAAAAAATGTGGCTTGCAAGCTGAAACGTATGTCAATTGTTTGCTTGCAAGACCTCCTTTTAATGCCCTAGAGACATATGGCTAGTATAGAAACCCCTGTACTTACAAGGAAAGCACTGCCATAATGTGATTATTTTGTATTGCTAACTGCAAGCATTGACTACAATAGAGCATTCAGCTTGCATTTATCCTTCAATGAACATCCCTTTAAATTTTTTTCTAGTTACAAGTACTGTAGTAGGGTTATTCCTTTTTTGAAGTTTTCCTTTCAAGTTTACCATTCAGGCAACATTTGTTTGTAAAGGAAACAGGGGACAGGGTTGGACTGGGAAACAAAGCAGAAAGGGCATTTACTTGTGCATTCCCCCAAATCTCCCAAGAAAAGCTCATGTTTGTTTGCTTGTTTTGGCTATCAAACGAGACACAGCGAGCAAAAAAAAAAAAAAAAAAAAAAAAAACGATTCATGTGTGGTACGGCACAACTAGACATCATAATTACCAGATTCTAAATAATACAGGGTTTACAGGTCAACAAGTCTGCGTGGAGATAAAATCACTGCTTATGCTTTCTAAACAACCTCTTTATTTATGAAATCCCAAACATCCCAAACATTATCTATCACATTGTATTGCACAGTGTACATCAAAATAAACATTTGATTCTAACCTAGCAGAAATCAACAGCATGAGTTGTTCCAGGAAGTATGCAATCCCAGATTTGCATATTAAATACAGTGAGGGGCATGTTCTGCAGCTCTCGATTCAAAGCAATGCTGTACAAACCCTGAGGAAAGACTCTGCTGTGCCACTAGCATGGAAGAGACCAATGAAAACAAAAGACAAGCACAGTCACACCGTCACTCCTATCCACTGTGTTTCAGAAATAACTTTTTGTATGATGCTGTTTAATCCAAACCCTCTTTTTTAACTCTTTTATCCCAGGCTCCCCCCTGAGCCAGTTCAAACATGTGACCAGGCCCTGTGTTGAGTGCCTCAACCACACCCACAACACCCACCCTCATTTTACAATTCACACAGCAGAACCATAGGTTCCTCACATATGCAAACACCCAAGGGCAGAACCTGCCTTGAAATGCATTTTCAGAGCCAGGCCACAGAAGCCCACCCCTCAGCCCGACTCACAAAATGAGAAAACATGAAAAACTCTTTCAATAATATGCCGCAGTTTTAGTTCAGTAAATTATTTTGCAGACAGTATTGCTATAAAGTTGAGAAATAGGTAATTACTGCAGTGTAATTTTAACTATTAACATCCTGGGACCTTAATATCTATAGAAAACTCAAAATGATCTTTTATAACAGATGAGAACAGCTGACATTGTTGTTTGCTTTTCAAGCACCCACTACATGGAGATAGGAAACCTTTCTTGTCCTTTCACTAGCCCCACCTGCTGAGTACACAGGGAGTTTCCCCTAAAAAAAATACTTCTACTATTACTGAAATGTACCGCAGTTTAAAGCCTTTTTGGACACAGTATCTTGTTGTGCAGTACATTGCAGTAGTAATGCATGGTTAGGCAAATACCCTTGTCACTTTTTTTCTTCGGGGGGTGGGTGGGGGGGTAGTGTGCTAGAGACATATTCATAAATATGTGTAAAGATTCAAGTCATATTATGGCATATCATGTTGATCTATTACATTGGGCAATATACAGTATTTTTTTTAAAACATGTTGATGGTCTCAATCTGTTTCTTAGGGAACAATAGTCCAAAAAAATTAAGAAACTCAGGGCTGCATTTTGTTTGCATCTTGCTCTGTCATGCACTTGCTATATAAAGCCCTTTGAGACGTTGTCCGCATTATGCTATAGTAAAACTTAAAGATTATTATAAATAATTTGTATTGGTGTTATTTCTTATTAAGGGCATATTGCTGCACATGCACGGCCCAGTGCCTGCCCTGAGGGGGCAGTTTCGTCTCTATGTCCATCTCCCCTTTTAATACAGGGCCAATTGTGTGGTGCTGTAGTTAATTGAATACTACACCACACATTTCACTAGTGACCCAAGCCAGGTTTGCACACAGTCCTCTGGAAGTAAAAGAGCCCCCAGCATGTTTATTACATGATCAAGGAGGGCTGCATGCTGCACAGCCAATGAAAGAGAAGCCTCCATCTGGCAGCTTTGACTACAGATTTGCTTGTTTGTACAATGACACGTGCCCCCCCCCCCCCCCCCCCCCCCCCGATTAATCTTACAGCATAGCACACATGACTAGTTTAACAAGCCACCCCACCGGAGTATCGCCACCAAGTGGAAATACCTTCCTAACAGAAAGATTGGGGTCTTATTTATATACCGACCTTCCCTAGAGAGGTAGAGAAGCCAAATCATCTTCACATCAAGTTTCAATCAAACTGAAGCATATCATACCCTTAAGGTTTGCTACGGCATATTTGTAAGTATACATACAGTGCAGTATGCAGTGAGAGATCTTACATAACATACATTTAAATGCAATGTGTCACATTGGTGCACACTGTGACATTGCAATAGCAGAAATAAATAGCAGGACTGTAATATGCAATGTACAGTATACAATACTATATGGAGATAGATTAGCCTTCATTTGTACTGGATCTTAAATAATAGAAGGGTGAGACGGCTCCTTTATTCAACTTGTTATTGTAACCCCCCCCCAGGGTCTAATTCCCCATCTTCCCACAATCTGTTTGGAAAGCCTGAAGCAGATTTAAAATAGGTGATAGCCAACAATGGGTTACAGACCTCATCTCTGTATAGAAAGTATCCATTTAGTATCCCTATTAAATACTATATCTATCCAATGTAGATGTCTGCCTCAGCTGCAGTACTGTGTGTCACTGTGTATTAGATCACTGTGGAGGCTTAATTTGCATCTGGACCCTGGAGCAGAACAGAGCACCGCTGTAAAACTTGACACATTGTAATGTAACCAAGCCGTTGCTTACAGGACAACTGCACGTCTAATAATTGTGTTAAGTCTCACATCGTAATACCTGTAATGCATTTATTTACTGGGGGGGGGGGGGGGGGGGGGGGGGATCAAGTGTAATGTTCATTGAATGATCCCATTTTCATTCGAGATGTAATTTGCTATTCGTGTCACTGTCGTCTAGAACATGTACTGTATGCTGTATACATAATAATTTAAATAGTTCTGGAATGGAATAATTTGAGTTCTCCCCGCAAGGCATTGCAGTAGGTGGGGGTATGTCTATGGCAATCTTAAATACAGCGAAGTATTAAATAACGTTAACCTCATCCTCTATGGCCGGCTATGAATAATGTCCACATTTTTTTTTCCCTGTGCCTCGTATTTGGACTTCAATATTGTACAGCTAAAAATAAACCGAGGCCACCTGTCCACCGGAGTCGCATTTTTCCAAATCTCGAGTTGGCCTGAAAAATGCAGGTAATATTTATTTGCTGCTGTCGTATATATGTACTGTTTTGTTTATTAAGTAAGAGGCTTTCCATGAAAAGGGTAAATATATGAAATATCAATTCTTATCTGGAGACTGAATATATGCACGCGCCTGCACTCTGCATTGCATATGTTTATGAATGGAACCAACACCTCGTACAGCCAACTTGCTTAAAATGTGTGTCATGATTCCGCAAATCGAAGGACAGAATCATTATTATAATTTATTTCTTAGCAATCATATTATTATTATTATTATTATTATTATTATTATTATTATTATTATTATTATTATTTCAGACTAGCTACCTGCAGGAATAGGAGGGTTGTTTGCATGGTACTAGCATAAATGCTAAATGCAAAATACCGGTGCCACTGCCATCAGCGCTGTACACGCCCCCCTTATCCCGCGCACACAAATGTTTTATTAATAGCTTCATGATCCCTATAATAAGCATTTGATTGTTATTATTATTATGCATTTAGAACAAATAACATGTTATATAATAGGTCCACCGGGGCACTGCGACTATAATTATAATAATATGAATATATGCAAAGAATTAAAGAAAGACTCCCCTTATTTTTCTACAACCAGTGCTCTTCATTTTTCCAGGGATCACTCCCTTAACCTCAGTTACCTCCCAGGTTGAAGGACTTTCATTAAATAACGCTGCTATAGAATGCAATTAATAAAGAATGACATCATCAATTTTACAAAGTTCAGAGGAAGGGGTAATATAGAAATGTCACAATCAGATACTCACGCACTGCCTCCTGTTTGGGATCCAGGCTGCCGGCAGATTGCTGGATTCTGCCGATTTTGCTTTGCAGTACCCAGACCCGCTTGTTCGTGAAGATTATCTCATTTTCCAGCTCCTGGAATAAGGAGCAGGCGTGCTTGGCCAGGTCTGAGAGCTGTCTCAGGGTCCGGGATAGTGACACATTATTGATCGTGCAGAGATCTTCAAAAAGCAAACCCTCGTCATTGGGAATAGCATGCCTACACAGTAACTGGGGTTCCACGTTCCTCTTGGCAAACGGCATTTTGAAGTAAAAATTAATCCCCCTCAAAAAAGAAAGAAGACAAAAAATCAGATCCAGTAGAAGAAAAAATGTTAATCTTTTTCCTCAATCCGAGAATCCCGAATGTTGTGCGTTATTCCCCATCATTTCCCAAATTTACTGTAATGATCACTCAGTTTGAAAGTAACGCTGCCTGCCTGCCTGCCTGCCTTCCGACTCGCTGCTACTCTGGTTATCAGTTGCCTTTCGTAGCTTTTTTTTCAGTGCTCTAAGTAGAGGTGGATTTTAAAGGATTTCGCCAAAACACGGAGACAGTTTACAGGCTCATGGATCTGGATCGTGAATGATTCTGGTCTATACCGCAGGGAGTCACTAAAACGCCAACAATTTATATGGGAATGAACAGATTCCAAGCGATATTTTAAGAATCTGGCACAAAAAAACCCCAGAATATTCCTGCACAAGGCAAGGTGTGTTTGCAAACAATGATGTTATTTGCATTTTGTACTCTGCTTTTTTCTTTTTTTAAAAACAGTTTCAATCCTTTTTGCTAAATAATTGAAACCGGTTTTGCAGGAACTGTTGCCATTATAATATTATTTTTGGTATGATGTTTTGTCATGTAGATACTCATGACATATGAGACCTGTGTGATTTTTTTTATTTTGGGAGGTATTAATTAACCTTTTTTTAATGTCAGAATGCTGCTTCTGCAGGTGTGTAAAGTGATACCCTTGAACTTAGTTTTATATGACAAGAATCATTTGAAGTCATACATTTTTTTAATATATATATATATATATATATATATATATATATATATATATATATATATATATATATATATTTAAATATATATTGGTGTGCATGTGTGAACAACCCATACATATTGTACTATACATACTGTAAGAGAAATACATTGATACAGTAATCACATCCCTTGTTCCATTGTTCCCACTGTCAGACCAATCAACTTTTTTTCACGCACCAAACCTGAACAACCAAGCGACTGAAGAGAGGACTCCATCAGGTGAACCATCCCCCATGCATTGCAGTGCCAATGCAGTGCTCCCTGTCATCCTCCTGGTCAAGACTGGCAACTTGACCTGAACACCAAACAGCAAACTCCCATGCACATGACTCCGTCAGCCCCCCACCCTGTAGTGCTTTCACTAGACACACTCCTTTTGAAGGCGCTCAAAGGTGTTAGCAGCATTGGAGTGCCCTAATCCCAGATAAAACTCCAGCCTTGCTAACGAAACAATGTTGCCGATTTTAATGATATAAACAGTGGTGGATCCCTTAATCCCTCCACCCTCAAATTTAGAAACCTCCTTGCATTCTGGGGATGTAAATCAAGGGGTCAATAAATCACAACTGGTGGGAGATAAGAACTGTCCATATCACTTTTTGGATCACTGAAACAGACCCTAGTAACTTCAGGTCCTGGCTATCTTATGGACATTCCCCGGCCCCTGTAAATGGACACAGCACATCCTTGAATAAATGCTATTGTGAGTGAGTAACTTCCTCCTGCTTAAGACTCTTGCTATGGAATGTGTTTGATATGCGTTTATAAATGAGTAGCAGCACACTGAACTATAGCACCAGCAAGTAACCGTAGTGATATACCAGTATCATTTTACATGAGAAGAGGTCAGATTTAAGGCACTAAGTATTTCATAAATATTGTGAAACTTTGCAGACCTGCAAAATAGACATCACTAAATCATGGCCTGCTGCAGTTGAAGGGAAGAATGTTGCATTTAGGGTGTGTCAAAAAAATGTTGCCAAAGCTGCAAAAGAGGAATTTTTATTTTATCATTATTTAAAAAAATATATAAATATATATATGCAGCAGTATAATAGGACAGTTTTAACGATTGCCAGGCAAAGTATGAAAATGTGAAATATATGAATTCATGCCCATCGAAATATATAAAATATTGTGTTTGTATCTCTGGTCTATTTATACAAGCATATGACATTTCTTTGCTCAATAATGTTAGCTATTTTGCCTTGTGGGTAATAGTCCACAAAACCAATACACTATTATTATACCTGCCTAGCACATGAAAGAACCATTCCCCACCCTCCCCCCCCCCCCCCCCCCCCCCGTTACGAAGGTACGCATACCTGGAGGCAAAGGTCCAGCCCGGGAAGCCTATGCTTGGTCTGCAGGGGTTGCAGAAGAACTGAAGTCTCTTGTGGGTCCCCAGTCAACATCAGCAACTTGGCACAAACAGGATATGAACAACCTTTATTATATGAGCAATTGAGGCCAATAGGCATGGCCTCCTACACCACAGTGCACTCTGTCCATATGCTAGGGCATTGGTTGAGCTGTGAAGGAAGAGTGCCCCACCAGTGTCACTTTCTGCTGTGTCTGTTTCTTCACCCATCGAAGTTTGGGCGATGTACAACCCTGCTTAGCTTCAAGGTGGCCAGAGAGGTTTCATATTGTACGACAACCTGCTAGGACCAATATACTACAGTATGTAATATTTTATGCTACTCTCAAATGTATTCACGCATGACAACATAACAGTAGCTGCAAAAGCTGATTTTTTTTTCAAAGACAAAAAAAAAATGATGGTCAGGTTAAATAAAATGGAATGATGTCCTCCCTGACTCCCTGTTGTCCATAGAATGGCTGTCAGTGGGATGAAAGTGCATTCACATCCGCTGACTGAGTATTTCTGTAAATCCAACGTGATGCGCCTGTGAATCCACAGAGATGACAGCGTAAGTCCGCCCTGTGCTAATGTCTGTACAAGAACTGTAACAGTTGCAAAGAGCAGCTAAAAAAAATAAATCAATAGAAGTAAAAAACCTTTATCCAGTTACAGCACGTCAGGCCTGGTAGTATATATAAAATACTAAAACTGCAAGAAAATAATTCAATTGAGGGGTTCTGTGACATCATAAACCACAAGAGCAGCCCGTCTTTTATTTTTTATAATACATTTAAATTCTTATTTATTTTTATTTATTATTTTATTTTTCAATAGATTGAACTGAGGATAAACTCAGGGAAATAAAAAAAGGCAACATTTTAATGAATGAGTATAACTTAGTATAGCAGGACAAATATTTCAAAACAGTAATGTTTTTTTTTTCCTAATATTAATCAAAATAACCCTAAATGAAGTAAATTCAGCGTCATATGCTAGGAGTTAAGAGTTCTGATGGGAACTGGCGACACACTGTTTCCCAGATGTGGTGTAAGTGTTGGGCAATCCCATGTGTGTTTTTCTTGTAAAATGTAATTGAAGTCATGCTTTTCCAAAACAAAGCAAGGTGTAAAAAGACTGACTACAGTAACCTGAAACATATTAAACACTTAAACAACAATACCATTTTAAGTTTCAGAATGAAATGCTTAATATACATAATTAAGAAAGCCTGAAATAGAAAGCAATGTTATAGAATAAATACAGTGAGCAATACAACAACACAGTACTAATACATTTATAAATGAGAGCTGTTCTAAAATACACTACCTCTTCATTTAAATGCTACTAGATTTTGTTTTACTTCATGGGATCAAAAACGAGCAAATTGCCTGTGTAGAGTTTACTGGTGTTCATAGTTTAATTGGAGCTCTTACCTGTAGACCTCTTATCTTGTTTACAATTCATAATGTAGACCCTTAAAATTACTACCTGAGCTTTTATGAATGATAATTAACTCTGTGGCAGACAGCAGAACCTCCACTGAAGTATGTAATTATGGTTTGTAAGTGGTGGCGATGTAGTAAGTGAGCAGGCTAGAGTGTGTTCTCGATAAGGTTGTTGGCTGGTGTAGTATACTGCTGAGTGAGTGGCTGATAGGGCATTCTGTGGTCGCGGTGAGACTGTTGTCCTCACTCAGGTTCAGCCCAGTATTCAAGCAAAATCTCTGCAGGCTACATGACAAACATCAAAACAATATTATGGTGCTTTGACTATGAGTTCAGGAACTGCTCTTCAGTTGTAATTTCCTGCCATAGACATATGCGATGCAGGCTACATCATTCAAAGTTTCTTTATATTAGACCGGTAGCATCAATCCACAGCAGCATATTGCCAGCAAAATGAAAGGAAACTTAATCCGAAATAGCAGATCACTAGATGGCGCTGGCTCTTACTTCTATGATGACACTTTGACTGATCTATCCTACCTGGTCTATGGCAGGCAACTAAAACTGAAGAGCAGCTCTAAGCATCGGTCCTCAGCGCAGACTTTGAGAATCGAACATGATGCAAACATCATAGACAGAGATTGAAAAGTCTTTTCCAGTCAAGGGGGGATCCACTAGAACTGCGTGAGCTGTACTTTACTCTTCAGAACAATGATCAAAGATAGAACCCTTTCGTTTCGCTCCGGTGGAGTGTATGCAACTTCTTGTTGTTTATATTCACGTTGTATATCCTGGCCTCAAGAAGTTGAAAGCATCCATGTGTCCTCAAGAAAGGCCTTAAAAATCGGTCTAAAGTACATTGGGAACACCAAAGTCCCCCTGCAACACACTGCCGCTTGTGAGTGAAAGAAATATAGTTACAGAACTGTAAAGGAAATACCACCTAGAAAAAAAGGTATCTTTTACTTGGGCAAGTGTTGCAGGAGGACAGGTTATTGGTTACACTCTGGTGTACCAGATGTAGACTGTAATTAGACATGTTTCTGAGAGCTCTACTAAAGGCACATTGAGTTTTAAACAGTCTCCACAATGTGATGAACGAGAAACAACAAGAATATTTTAGTGAATTGTAACTACACAATCTAATTACAATGTTAGCATAGTGTAGTTGAGCGACACCTAATGCAAAAAAACGTTATATTAATAAGAGGGTGATGTCATTTTTTATATTTTAAATCAGATGTTGCTGTCCATTAGTTATACCATACAGCATATTCAGATTAATTAATGTTTTGTTACTATAGAAACCATCTTGCAGTAACAACTCTGTACATTCTGCTGGGAAATGAAAGGTCTGTAGCTCTGGTGTTCAATAGGTTATATTACAATCAACAGATACACCATTTTAGTACTGTATTTAATAATAAACGCATCTCCAATGACTGGAGTCTTACAAATAACACTATGTAACACAATTTTTGTTCCTGGGTAGTAAGTGTTATTTCCTAATTGCTTATGCCTCAAAAGTATAGAAAATGGGTATTATTCCCCACAAACTTTGCTTTTGTGACCAGGACAGTGATATTTTGAAATGTACCTGTTTCTAATGAGAAAACGGGCGAATTTGTGTCTTTTCGTTCACATAAAGTCAGAAAAAAACAACATATGAATCCAAATTAACATGTATTTATACTAAAGTAATACAAAAATGACTACAAAAGATTTAGAAGTGAGTAGTTTTTCGAGATTTACGATTATACTGTAAATCACTTTCACGAATCAGCCCCCAAATGTAGTCTCCCATCATGTTCTCGTTATACTGTCCTTGGTAGCGGCGTTCAAAGTCCAGTATATCCTGGTGGAAGCGCTCGCCTTGCTCCTCCGAGTACGCTCCCATTTTCTGTTGTGCCGTAGTTCTTCACCAGAGTCTCAACCAGCTCCACATAGTTTTCAGCCTTGTGATTGCCCAGGAAGCCCCGAACCACTGCGACAAAGCTGTTCCCAGCCGCTTTCTCCTTACTAGTGAGCTTCTTGGGGAATTTATTGCACTCCAGGATCTTCTTTATCTGTGGTCCAACGAAGACACCGGCTTTGACCTTTGCCTCAGACAGCTTAGGGAAGAAGTCTTGAAGGTACTTGAAGGCTGCCGACTCCTTATCTAGAGCTCTGACAAATTGTTTCATATGGCCCAATTTGATGTGCAGTGGTGGCATCAGCACCTTCCGGGGGTCCACCAGTGGCTCCCACTTGACGTTGTTCCTCCCCACAGAGAACTCAGTCCGCTGTGGCCAGTACCGCCTGTGGTAGTGCGCCTTGGTGTCCCTGCTGTCCCAAAGGCAATTTCCTTGATGCTCATCTTGATAAATTCAAGGAGAACATGGGAGCGTACTCGGAGGAGCAAGGCGAGCGCTTCCACCAGGATATACTGGACTTTGAACGCCGCTACCAAGGACAGTATAACGAGAACATGATGGGAGACTACATTTGGGGGCTGATTCGTGAAAGTGATTTACAGTATAATCATAAATCTCGAAAAACTACTCACTTCTAAATCTTTTGTGTCATTTTTGTATTACTTTAGTATAAATACATGTTAATTTGGATTCATATGTTGTTTTTTTCTGACTTTATGTGAACGAAAAGACACAAATTCGCCTGTTTTCTCATTGGAAATAGGTAAATTTTAAAATATCACTGTCCTGGTCACAAAAGCAAAGTTTGTGGGGAATAATAGTCATTTTCTATACTTTTGAGGCATAAACAATTAGGAAATAACACTTATTACCCAGGAACAAAAAAAAATAATAATAAATTGTTACACAGTGTAATTAAAACATATTGTCACATCCTCTGTAGAATTCCTTTTTGCCATTTTGTTAAGACAGCCCAAACACAACCTGTTACATGTTTAACTGCATTATCGTTTGGGCTTCTGTTTCCTGTGTTTATTTATACAATTTTTGGTCTGGCCTTCTATTAGCTTTACACAACCTCTCATTTCACACGTGCAGGATTTTGGATAATTATCCATAAGCATTACAAAGAAGCATTTAAGTAGAACATACAAAAGTATGTTTGGATTACATTAAGAATTATAATTTTCATTTTCTCTGTCCTCAGGTCATATTTGCAGGAAAGTAAATGGTTCACTTTTATTTTTATCATTAATCTGCGATGGATGGCAGACTTTCACATTTTGATCTCATAATCAGAGCCATGACTGCCCTCCCCCTCTCATCGATGGCTGTCATCATGGTAATTAAGTTGAGGGCGCTATTACAACCAAGTGGTCCATAATGCCTGGTCTTATTGGTTTTATACTTTTGGAGGGTCTTATTGTTTTTATATTTCAATGTTACAGCACAGTCATTTATCATTTCTATTTATTTTAACTGTATTTATTTTGTTTTTCCTTCCACATAACCACTCTAATTTTGACATTATGTTACCAATTTTTTCCTAATGGCCTGCAAGTATACCAGATACTTTTACTTATATAAGTACTTATATATTTTGCTGTTCATAAAGCAGCAATGCATTGTACAGAGATGTTCTCTCTCTTGCAGTGGAGCCCTCACGGACTCTTCTCTTGTTTTTAAACTTTGCACATGCTTAGGACAGCTGCCTGTGAGACTTGATGGAACAACAGATTACTGTATTTCCCAGCACTGCAGAGCCTGGGATGATTTTTATCCAGTCAGAAAAGAAAGCCTTGCTTTTGGCCTTGCTACAGGAGGTTTGAAGCATTTATCCGAATCATGTTCGTCAACTTAAGTAAGTAACTTCAAATGCAGTGGCGTGCCGTCAGGACCTTCAAGGTATTCTCTGCTGACCAGATAGTGCCAAGTAAACCGTCAGTCAAATGACAATTCACTCACTTGCGTACAGTGTGCTTGCTTATACTATGAAACATACTACTCTAATTATTATTTGTTTATTTGTCTGACGCCTTTATCCAAGATGACTTACAGGGTTTACTAGAGGTTTTTTAAGAGTCTAGGGGTTTCCTGAAGGGGATGTGATCAGCCAATAAGAGATCTGCATTCCCACCGCATAAGTCTAAAACAATGACCAGATGCTAGAAAAAAAACAGTTGAGGGTATTCTCCGTTTCAGTTGAAGGTCTTGAGTGAGTTTAACCAATAGGCGAGTCGAAGAATGTCCTTTTTTTTAGACAGGTGATCAATCAGGAGTGAGCAGAGGCGGGCCATATATCTCCCAGGGTATTCTCTGCCTCACTTGAAGGGCCTGCTTTAGACGACTCTGCTACCCCAGTCCATTTTGTCACGACACGCCACTGTTCAAATGGTATTTACTTAGTTTTGTTTTTTTTCTTAAAATGCTCCCTTACCATTTTATGATTTTTTGCTTTAGTGTGCTTCTTATTGCACTTACTCAATTACTGTGTTTGTTTGTGTAAAAGATGCTTTCATCCGAATACAGGAGCTACTCTTCAGTACCAATTAATTCCCTGCCATAGATATTTGTAATGTAGGCTAGATCAGCTAAAGTGTGTTTCTAAAAGTAAGAGCTATCGCCATCTAGTGGTCTACAACACATTGGTCCAAGTTTTCATTTGTTTTTCTGGCAATACACAAATGTGCACAAGATTGTGCTGGCCCTTACTAATAAAAGATACTTTGGATGATCTAACCTACATTACATATCTATGGCATGCAACTAGAAACGAAGAGCAGCTTTTGAATTCATAAGCAAAGTTCCTTAACACACATTTATATTAAAAAAAAGATGTTTGAGTAATTGCAATAGGAGCCACTTAAAATGATTGGAAACCTCATTAAATGATCAGGGAGCAGTACACAATAAAATAAAAGCTCATTTATGACATAATTGCAGTTCATCCTCTAATGCATTCTACTTTATCAGAATACAGTTCTTGTTGACAGTCCAGATGGTTTACATTGCTCAAACGTTGCTTGCCATTCTATAAGAAAAATAGGCAAGTTTCTATACTTACAACATTATTTTACAAGAAACACTTATAGCTGATATCATTCATTGGTAAACTAATGGTAACTATAAAACCTTAAACAGAAAGTAGTATTCTTTCAAGGTAAGCATCGTTAACAATTACTGTAAAAACCTTTGTATAAGTTTATTTTCTAGGTATTTTAGGGGGTCCTAAAAAGGGGGGAGCATCTTATACACCGGTGTGACCTATAGGCTTTTTCCTGAAATTGTTGTCCCAAAAAGGGGAGCGGGGGAGGGGGAGCCGACTTATACACCGCTGCGACTTATACACCGTTTTTTTTTTATGGTAGTTATTACAATATACAGAACAGAAGAGCACTGCTCTTAAAGGTTAAGTACTGATAACTAATGGTAACTATAAAACCTCAAACAGAAAGTACTATTCTTACATTTATACTTTGATTTAGTTTGTTTAGTCCAGTGCAGTTTACAGTGAATTTAAAACAAACTTTGTTAATTTGTTTATCCCTAATAAAAGAAGCCTTTTTTTTTATTCTGTTCTGATTATTGTCAATTTAATGAAGCCCGAATCCTTCACAACTGCAAGGTACATTGACTAAGCAATACATTGATATTGTGTTTTAAGGTACAGGGGAAAATCTTTATTAATTGCTTGTGGCATTATGTGTTTAAATTTTTACATTTCAAATCAATAAGACATTATTCTGTTCTCATTCTGTTTTATCAGCTCTGGCTGGGCTCTGCATGTTGGAAGTAAAAAAAAAAAAAAAAACACTTAAACAGTCCAGTGTACCACCCCTCCAGATGCAGGCTGAACTGAATATGAACTCCTGGAAATGGGCCACTAGGCTTTTGATGCCTGTTCACAAACCGAGATGAAATGAAATCAAACTCACTGGCACAATGCAATGTGTCCTGCTGGTCTGGATCACGAACAATAACGCAGCTGGGCATATTATCAAAACACCTCAGATCTTTCATGTAAAGGTCATTTGAGGATGGTTAGTTGTTTAGCTTTAATTTAGTAACTCACAATATTAAAAACACTAGAATATTGAATTCTAAGGTAAAACTATATGGCAACATCTTTTTGCATCTTGACTCTACTGTACCTGCACTATATACACTACTGACAATCAGTCATTTACTGTAGCTGTCTGAATGTACTATGATCTGTATATTACCTGTTAAATAAATATGTAAAGAGTAATGTAGCTTCAAATGCCATTTTTATAGATTGTTTACACTGCCTTTGCTTTCCTGGGTGGTTCTGGGTTCGATAACACTTTATATTAAGGTGCTGCTTATTACTGTTTTATAAATGTGTTATACATATCATAGATGCTTAATAAGTATATTTTAGAGTGTTAATAAAGCATCATAGATGGTTTATAACCATGCAATAGCCATAAACGGAATTACGTTTTTATAAAGGGGACAGTTTTTAGCCACCTATTGTACTTTGGGACGTTTAAACGTAATTCCATCAATCCAGATTGGGCAGGATCTGGATACTAAGCAGGTGCAAACATTATAGTGTGATGTAAGGATTTTGCCTTGCACTTAGGCAATTGCTGACCCTCCAGAAACTTTACATCTCTTCTTACAAGGTATAAACCATTGTAGAAGCGAGTAACTGAGAACTGTATAAAAGCACACACATACAGAGACCTGTCATTGGCTTCAGGATGGCTGCTGTGGTACACTTCCTGATGTGGCGACACTTGGCTCTTGTTGAGAAGAGACAGGAACATGTTCGGAGGAGAAGAGCAAGACAAAGAAGACCCTGCATATTCAATCCCAGGATCACTTTTTTGGGGATACCGGAGGGTGCTAAAGCATCTCACTCCGCAGATCATCCTAGACCTAATAGCTGAATTGAGGGATGAGCTAGACCCCAATGTCAATCTAGGGACTGCTATCCCTACACATGTGAAAGTGATGTGTTCTCTGCAGTACTTAGCCTCTGGTTCCTTTCAGACCACAGTTGGAATGTCTGGAGGGGTAGCCCAATCTACCTTTCTAGGGTGCTAGGCAAAATTCTGGATGTCACATTGAAAAGGGCAGGCCAATGCATATCATTTCCTAAGAATACTAGCATAACTGATGTTGGCTGAGGCTTTTCCAAACAACTCTATTTCATGCTGAGTGACCTCATCTGTAAGAACTCTCAGCTCCTTCCCAGAAAACTTTTCTTTTCCGTGCACCAGGACTCTGACATGTCTTTTTTGCTTTGTAAGTTTGTGCTCATGTCATACAGTGCCTACTGCTCTCTGTACTCCTACCTCTATCCCCTCTGGTCTGCAAGTGCGGCCGCTAAATAGACGATGCGCTCATTGAGACCCTCATTATCATAATTGCGAATCATTATTTGTTCTGGAATAAATAAATCAATAAAACACTACCCTGCTTAGAAGGTAATATAAATATTTCCAATAATAGTGGAGAACATTGCAGCAGGTACAATCACTTTCTGTCAGTGTTATTGTATATAAAACCTTTTGTAACAGTAAGCATGTTTTTTAATCTTCTAGGGCCAGGCAACTGCTGATAGTGTGAGGTTGTTCGTTTTGTGTTTTTGAATAGCTACACGTGACACAACTACTGAATCTAGTGGTCTTCAAGCTTTTGTGCTGAGCCCCCCTTTTCCTTTGACAGAGCATCATCAGTCATCTGCACTGTCTCTGCACTGACCACACACTGACCCCACACTTCCTCAAGGATTAGTTATCTGAAATGTGGCAGGTACTGGTTGATATGGAATAAGGTGAGGTACTGGTTGATATGGAATAAGGTGAGGTACTGGTTGATATGGAATTGTTGCTGGGATGATTTATGGATGTCAGTATACTGATTTTAATATTTGAATAAATACAAATACATTTCTGAACTTCAAAATACATTTTCAGGCACAAATTAGGTAACAAGTTTTCACTCCACCCTTCACTGATTAATTAGCAAGATAGAAAATCTGACACTATAATTGTTCAGATCATTATATTGAAATCATTATCATATTTAAAATTCATATGTAGTAAACTAATGTACTATATAGCAACACAAAAAAACCCTGCTGCATCCTGGTACCTGTGCTGCTGGTCACGTGATCTACGTGTATGATGTTTTCTGGATATCCAACGATTTGTGCTCAGCTATAAATTCTGAAATCTGCTGTTTAATACTGAATACTTTGGTTCACAGTTGTGTGTCAGTGTCTCTACATGCTTGAAGTATGACCTTGAATAAATGACTAGTCCCACTAAAGGATGTCAGTAAGCATTGAGCTAACTTGCACATTATCTTTTTCTTTAGTTGTGAGCTTTCCTTTTCTTACAGTATATACAAGGTGCGACATGCACTTGAAAAAGCTCAGTCCAGCTCAGCATCCTATTTTGCTTGTTAATGTTACCACTTGGTTTGTGCCAGCTGTTTCATTCACATACTGCAAGTTAAATGTCAAAGAAGTGCCACAAAGCACATGGCTGTACTTTGGATTCTTCACAAATTGGTGGCAGGCTTGCAGGCAAGCAAATACCCAGGGTTGCAAATTTGGTGCTGGGGTGCTAAAAATAGCTTCATGCATTGGAAAACAGGGCCATTAGCGTTACCTGTCGCTAGCTCTGCATTCCAGCAAAGCTGTCTGGTTGATGATGCCAAGCAAGAATGACTGGGTTGCCTACATTCAATTTGAAATTCTGGACTGATCTATTTGCTTGCTAATGTGTCACTAAGAAATAGGCTAGCAACAGTTTCAGTGCAGCTTTTAGACTGGGGTTACTTAGTTGAGAAGATGTCAGCTTTATTAGACTTCACTTTGATTTACATTCTTAAAAGCAGTATGGCCTGTGTCTCTTCACAGACAATGCAAACCACACCCATTAAAATTCACATTAAAATAACCATTCTCTGTAAGCTAGATATCATTTACATATACCAAAGTACAAATGTACACACATGTATCAAAAAAAAGGAAAGGGAATAACAATTAAGTACCAGCACCGCAATTTTGCATAGAAAAAAATATTTTTCAACAAGCTTTTGTTGGCTTCTGTTTCGGATCCAGTCACATGACATTCCTTAAGTGTTCGGTATCTGTTTTTGTGAAGTATTACAAATGATGCAATGACTAATCCCATAATTAGTGCATTCTTCTGCCAAGTTCACTGCGCAAACAAGGCAATACCTAGTCGTCTCCCACCTAATTACCACAGGGGAACAGGAGTCCTCCCCTTGTTCATCTGATCAAGCTGTCTTCTTCTCATGGCCTGTGCTAAGAATTAACCCTAGGATGTAGTTAGCATAGATGTGTTCTGAAATGGCACATGTAATCACCAAATGAAAGCTTTTTATGTTATGAAATGCACACTGCAAGTGCACTGTGTTTGTATGTATGCTGTTTACTGCAGCTGCAACGGTTCACAGGTTAGGTATTCTGAATATTGGCCCCTTTGTGATTGGTATAAAGAATACAATTTCCATCTAAACTTTGTGCTGGATATAAACCAGTTAGTCTTAAGTGTAAACAATAAACGTGGCTGTGGAATCAGATCTTTCCTACTGCTACTGCTGGGGTGTGTGATTCAGAAACCACGCTGCATTGTGATCCAGGGTGGGGAAGTCATTAGGCATGGCCCACACATGGGCGATAGAGCTGCAGTATTTAAACAGCTCATATGACTAGAATGTGAAACAACAGAAAAATATCCCCTTCAGGCCCTGGGGCCATACATTTGGTCACATCACTCATGGATTTTCACTTTCTGCTTAGAGAATAAAATACAAATACAAAATCAGGACTAAAGGGGAAATAATCAGTCAGGTACTGTATCTGTAAGGGTTGCATTGGGGAGATGGACTATCAGCTTTGACAGGGAGAGAGGCATTTAACAGAATGTAAGAAGCAGGAACGGCCAGGATTACTGCTTTCATTTGTCAACTTATATATTAACCCCCCTCCCCTTACATATTTAGAAACAGGGTACACTGTACATCATCACAGAACACTGCATTTGAATATTGTGAATCAGGCCCATAACCTACATGGGCAGCTTTTGCTGTTGTACTCTGTTTGCACTATTTTTGTATTCAAGCTTGGCAAGTAAGGAAATACATATAAGGAAATTGCAGGACAGTCATGTTGCCATTAACCACAGTGTATACATATTCGCTGCCTGCTTGCTGGTGGTGTGCAGATAAAATAACAACCTTGGAAATAGGAACACAACATGCACAAGTTGCTTGAGCTGATTGTTCGAAAAGTAGAAATCTGATCTACTCAGTACAACATGTAGCACTTCCAAATTGGGCATGGGGGTGAAAACCTTACACTGGGGAAAAGCTTAGTAAATCTAGCCCAACAGTGCAAACAAAAAAAAAAAAACTTGAACTTGTTTATATTTTCACCACTATGTCATGTTACAGTTTGTGATCGAATGTGTGCCAATGACATGCAGAACATTACTCTCACCACTGGCAAAAGATGAACTGTCATGCCAACATGCTTTGGAATGGTAGTACTGCAGTCAGTCAGGCTGTGTAGCTGGCAGTGTTCAGTAGTAGCATAGGTTGGGAAAGACTAAAGCGGGGCCAGCAGTAGTAGGAGACTGTTAAGAGATCCAGGGGTCTCTAGTATCAAGCTGATGGCTTCCTTAACTGTACCCATTATATGTATTGGGGAAAGAACTAATATCCTTCAGTTCCTGTTTGTCCGTAATTTCCTGTCCATAAAAGACTATGGGTTTTCTATTCCTGTGTTCCCTAAACCAGCCTTCTATGCTCTTTCAGATCTAACATTAGTCAACTGTATTCTGAGGCTTCTATTGAGGTGTATCCCGTATGTATTGTATAATGCCATGCCAGTGTATTACTAATGTAAATCTACATTCACACAATCAATAGAATGTGAACATACTGGATGCTGGTTGCTTTCTTGTTTCTTTCTTTTGATGTCCAAGGTGACAACAGTTCTAGTGTAAAGATACAGTTTTCTGTGCTGCCATCCAGACAGGGGAATGCTCAGATATCCCCAAGCTATTGTAGCACAGCTAAAGCCATGTTACTGTCAAGAGAGACGTTATTAAATTCTCCAAAGCGCTGTCATATCTATATCAGCGCTATGTCTTAAATCTCATAGGGGGTTATCCAGCTATGACAATAAATACAAAAAAAGGTTGTACACAGAACAAATTCCGCCCTGTCACTAGTTGTGCACAGGACTACCCTGGCTCTCATAAAGTATAACTTTTCAATAGGAAAAACAAAACATTTAGATGTCCCTTGTTGCTTTTGTTAGAGCTGTGCACATATTGTACTGTATGTACAGTACAACACAAGTCCTTTCTTCACTATTTCAAAAGACTGGATTCTTTTTTGCTTGAAGGCTTTCCGCTCAGAAGAAGGGAATGTGAAGGTCATAAGTATGAGACAGGGCGAAGCTGATCCAACTGGGTTTCCAAAGCGATTCTATCCAGGTGTGCTTCCTAAAACAGACAAGAGACAATTAGTGCAGGACATACAAAATCTATTGAGAAAGAATGCTTTATTACTGTTCCATGGACATCTTTTTCAAGTAACACCTGCCAATCTCAAGAACACCCCAATGATGGGGGGGGAGGGGAGCAGCACAAGGCTCTGCATGGTCAGAGGCACCATCTGTATTATATTAAGATTTGTTTATTGTTTCTTACAAAACACAACCAAGGCAGGGCTTAGCCTTCTGACCTGCAATTAGGCATTTTCATAAGATATGCACGATGCAAAATGCAAACACACCTTCCATTTTTTTCCCAGTATATAAGATCTCTCAAATTACCCTGCTCTGGTGTACTGCTGGACTATGCAAAAATAATTCTGCAGGATATTAACAAACAAATTCAAGGTCTGATGTTTCCTCTAGCATTGGTAAGGTGTGAATGCAGTATGGGTCCTTTTAAAAGCCTCAGGAGTTACTCTGCTGACCTGCAGTTCGGTATATTGTTCCTAACATGCTACTTTTTGGTTACAACTTCAGCTGACCAAATACTCTACATTAGATGCAGCAGAATGTGTTATTGTGTTTTTGGTCCATCTAAACATAGGCTAAGGGTGTTTGGGGGGTGGGTTTGGTGGGGGGGGGGTCCATACAATTACTCTAAGGGTCTCATTTATTAAGACGCACAAAAAAATTGCACACATTTTTATTTAGTGCCCAATTTACTATTTTGAAAATAGCATTCATTAATAATTGTCACATGCTAAATTTAGTTCTTCACACTATGGTAATCAGAATGAATAGGTACATTTTATGATAATGTACTTAAATGATGCATCCAGCTCAGGCTAATGTTTCTCTTCACATGTGGATATGTTTTTTCCACTCACTATCCAAAAATCTTGGGAGTGTTTGGATCCAAAATACATCACCGTGTTGGCGTTCCATTACCCAAGCTGAGCGTTCACACGAGCATCCTTTATACATAGCAAATACCAGCATCCACCGTATTTTCACTCTCTGCTTTCACCTGAAGAGCTGGACACTCTTTCTTTTAAATATGTTGTATTGCCTTCTTTGCAATAAAATATGCAGCCTACATTGTGCCTGAAGCTCCTGCAATTTGACACTTAACATGTTGTTACATTGTATAATATAATTGCAAATTAAAAGCAAACACAATGCAGCCAAATTTACTTCTTTTGTTTTGTTTTGCATTTTGTTTTGTGATTTTGTTTGGTTTCCATTGCCATGAAAACGATCTGTTGACTGACAGGTTTGGAAGTTGTACTCACATGACCGCTTTGGCTGTGTGAAAGGGTTATGATAGTCTATACCAGCATAGATTGCGTAATTTCGTGCTGTGTGAATGGGTATTTAAAAAAAAAAATTGAAACACCTCTGAGCCGGCTCAGTAGTGGCATTTGTGTGTGAAAGGGGTATTCGACAGAAAATCTATTTTATAAAAATATTTTTAATTTAGCCTTAAAAACAATAGATCATACTATGATCTAAGAGTGTGGTTAGTAAACAGGTTCAATAATTTCTGTAACTGGGTGCTAATCCATTCAGGGTCTTAGACGGTAAAAGCAAAATCTTAAAATCAATTCTACACTTAACAGGGAGCCAGTGCAAAGAGGCCAAAACAGAGTAATATGTTCACTTTTTCTGGTTTTATTCAGAATTCTAGCGGCAGTGTTATGAATGAGCTGTAAGCTTTTGGGATACCAGAGAACGGTGCATTACAATAAGAAGTGCATTACAATAAAGACAGGTGCATAACAATAAGGAGGTCTAGGAGGAGAAGGGAGCCTAGGCCACAGTGAGGAGGAGGAGGTGAGAAGGTATCGATTGAGCACAGAGATTATATTGCTTTGTATGATCAGCTACAAGCTGATCCCGAGCCATCAACTGCCAGGAGTAAAGCTGTGTCTGGTCTAGTGAAGCTTCTGTGTTTATTACACTGTTTAGCCTCTGGCTCTTTTCAAACTACTGTGGGTTTAGTTGCAGGGCTTTTCCAACCCACCTTTTCAAGGTGTTTCCAGCAGGTACTGCATGCCCTGCTGAACCTCACAGGAAATTAAATGAGATTTCCCACACAGAGGACAGGTTTACAGGACTTGAAAGTGGGCTTCTACCAGGTGGCTGGCTTCCCCAATGCGATGGGTGCTATTGATTGTACTCACATAGCACTGTCACCACCAAGTGAAAGGGAGCATATTCTGGATCAGGAAGCCCTTTCACTCCCTCAATGCACAAATGGTGTGTGACTCTCAAATGAAAATCCTGAATGTGGTTGCTGCCTATCCTGGTAGTGTCCACAACAATTATATATGGGGAAGGGGGACTTTTGGGTAGGTGTTATTATATTCCAGGTGGTAATGTTGTTGATAATTGTAACTTTGCAACAAGGTTGCCAACTGTCTGTAAATTTACGGACAGTCAGTAAAAAAAAGTAACACTGTCTGTAAACCCGTAAATAACAAAAAATGTCAGTGATTTGGATCTAAATAAAGGATGGTATATGGTGTATTGCTTCGTGGCTTTCCCAATCAGCTCGAATGACATATACCTACACCTTGCGTGATGACACTGAAAAGTATCAAAAGAAGAATGCCAATTAACAATACTGTGCTGGAATTAATACACGTTTTTCAACCAGGTAGCCAAAGCGTCAGAGACATCATCCAGCTTGCAATTCTTTTCCCACAGATTGTTCTTGGAAATATGCATGCTAGCCTAGAAATGGAATGTATGCAGTACCAAGTGACTGACTTGACAGATCTTAGACAGGATTTGGCGGCTGATGAATACTGCCACACAGTACTGCAGAGGTTTTTTTCCCCAGATGAACCTTGTAAAAACAGAACTGTCTACAGACATTCTGGATCGAATTCTGACTATCAAGACTGCTGTTAAAAACAGCACCAGCTTCAGACCAACGAAGCAAATGATCCAGTCTGCAAATGTGTCCATGTACGACCATAAGAAGTAAATAAGACCTAAAGAAATGTAAGTACTAAAAGTAGCCTATTTTATGTTTCTGATTTTTTTTTAAATGATGGCAGTAAAAAAAAAATAGTGTCAGTAAACAAAGGCCACTGTAAGTCTATATGTCAGTAAAAACAAAATGGTGAGGTTGACAACCCTGCTTTGCAATAACAATCTTGTTTGCTTGTTTATTAGGTGGTACAGGCTCTTAAACTTTGCTGTGTGCATTTAGTACTAGACCACAAAAAATGAGAAACCCCTGTGCCATGTAAATGTCCTGTCCTTCACGACTCATACATTCCGTAGCAAGTGTATGTACATTACACATACACTGTGATACTAAAAGCTTTTGAATGCTACAAATTAGAAGTATTTCCGACAAAGAGATGGACTTTCTCAGTATTGTAAATGACTGCTCAAAGAGCTGCAAGCCCTCCCTGACATACACACTACACAAGATCACAGTTGCCCAGCACTTCTATTTTAAACAGTGGCACAGTTGTAAATGCCAAAGTTATTTTATGAAAAGCTTTATGTAAGTCAGATTTGCCTTTAATGGAACACACAGGTTATACAAAAATGAAACGAACAAAAGTAAAGATAACTAACTGAAACCTCTCTGACTTATAACGATACCTAGTGAATACAGGTAATTTGCTTTTGTTTAATTGCCAAGGCAGGAAATAGAGACTTGCTGAATCTGAATACAATATTGACTGACTGTGCTCTGCAGATTTAGGTACCTTAATATTTGCTATATTATTGATCCCTTGGCTTGAAACAAACTCTAAAAGTTCAGTTTTTTATTTGTTGTAAGTCACTTAATTTCACCCCAGCAGATAAAGTGTTAAAATTGTTTCATTCTGAAGGAGTAATTGAATGAATGTGTACGTATGCCTGTGTGTGGACGATATGCATGCTTGTGTGTGTGTGTTATAAGTAACTGACATTTACCAGACACAGAGAATAAATGAAGGACATATGGCAGGTTTATTTATTGCCCTCAATGTGCCTTTCTGTTCTGAGTATGAAACGCACACCACCGCTCATGCTTAATGTGTAAGAGCTGGGGGATCAACTGTAGCAGTTAATGCACATTTCAGAACCATTATCAATTCACTGGGGACCTGAGGAAGCATCAATATAATCATGGTCAGCCCCGTGGGAAACAGCAACAGTTGGCAACTTTAATAGATTTACAAACTGACACTCACAAACACACGTGCATACTGCAAGACACAGCTAATATACAGTGGTCCTTAATTCTGTTATTCTCCAGCAGGCAATAAATGTTGTTTTTGATAAAATCTTTTAACACTGGAGTGAAAACATCAAGGCTATCAGCTCAAAATCCATCTTCAGTTCTGAAACCAATAAAACACTGATGGATCAAAATGAAGAAGTTTCTGAAAGAAGATTTTTCAAGAGCTGATGAGTTGAAACTGATCAGATCAAGTATTATTCTTAATGTATATATATTTTTTAAAGCATTGATATTTTTTGTGAGTTTACTATTTAATAATTAACAAGAAACAGTGAATTCAGACAGCTAAATTACTATTTGAGTCTCCTAAACCACAAGGCCTCAATACTTATTGACACCACTATTGTAGCATTGCTGTTCCTCATTGTACATTCTCTGCCCTCTACAGGTGTTGGTGAATGTCACAGAGACTCATCCTACTCGTATTTCTCCACTCTCTGATCCTGCTTTTCAAACACTCACCGACACAAACACAGCTGCTCTACAGTAAGGCAGTTGAGGTTACACCAGGTCAATTTAAAGAAGCAGAAAAATTAGGTGTTTTTTTTCATTTCTTAGGCAATGCCACACCTGTTTCAAAAACCTTTCCTCATAATTGCCTCTTCCTACAGACAATTCTGTAACTGGGAGAGGTTAAACAACACTTCCATAGTGCAAGCAATTCACTGCAATACATTAATTTGCTTCCTGAGGCTTAGTGTACTGTGTTAAATGATTATTAGAAGCATTAAGCAAATAAGGCTGTCAAGGAAATGTATGGATCGTCCTTTGCAGATATTTTAATGCTAAACTTCTCATTTAAAAATTGTCGACGCTGAAAACAAGATTTCAGTCTTAAGAAAATTAATGAATGGTTACATGGAAGGCAAGCTGAAGAGGAGCTTCTGGGAGTTCAGGTTCTTGTAATGGAAATAAATGGCAGAAATTAAGAAAGATTTGGAGATATATATATATATATATATATATATATATATATATATATATATATATATTGTGGCAGAGTAGGGTGTTAAAATGGGTAGCAGGACTACATCCCCCAGAATGCCTCAGGGTTGGAATTGCAAGGTCTCATGGCTCCAATTGTTGGCTGCACTAATTTAAATAATACTAAGCCAGGGTTGTTCTGTAACCTTAGACTCGCTTCTGCCTGGCCCACTGCTATTTTCTAACCCTAAATGTCCCTACGTACCAACAGATACGTCCGCTTCTGTATCCTGCTCATCAGGATGCTTTAAATACTTCTAAATAGTCAAGCTGTATTTTGTGATAGACAAGGCCTTTCTCACCTTGTGCTGCTGCTGGAGTTCGCTGTTCAGTCTGGCCAGGACTGCGTTGGCTTCTTTATTCTTGCGGATGGCAGTCTGAATGGCCCTCTTCTGCCTGGATGACTGCCTGCAAAGCAGTGTAGAAAGACAAGAGATGACTGTTTGTTAGCAGACAACACGAGATGCTGTAGCTGATTTAAACATCAGTAACCATCAGCCACGGTTTTATTGATGGGCACTTTCTCACATAATAGCCTCATATCTTTATACATTGCAACATATTTACATTTTTTTGACAGAATAGCCAATATTTCTGCATTTTGATTAACAGAATCTTTTTTTGAAAAAGAGAAGTAATGACTGAATGAATGAGTTGCAGCTATATATGAGTGGCCAGGGTGTCCTCAGCTCACCGCGCACCAGCGACCCCTGTAGTCTGGCCAGGCGCCTGCAGGCTTGCCTGTAAGCTGCCCAGAGCTGCGTTGTCCTCCGACACGGTAGCTCTGAGGTGGCTGCATGGTGGGTCTGCAGTGTGAAAAGAAGCGGTCGGCTGACAGCACATGCTTCAGAGGACAGCGTGTATTCGTCTTCGCTGCTCCTGAGTCAGTGTAGGGGTGGCATCAGTGAGCGGAGCCTAAAAATAATATGGCTATTCTAAATTGGGAGAAAATGCCTAAACAAACAAATGGTGGCTATTAAATTAAAAAAAAAATGTAAGTGCCTTTACTTTTAACAGAAGAGTTCAAATTTATACAGCAGTTCACAGTTAGTGCTTTGACTCTTACTATGCCTTGTAAGGGTATCTACAGGAATGTGCGAGATTAAAAAAATGTGTTTATATAATACCAGGGCTAAAGGGCAAACAGGCTCCTCTTCACTGTACATTTCCAGTAATCCATATCCATGTATCAATAAAAAATACTTTGAAAACTGGATCAAAGACACACAATGGCATCTCTTTGATCCACTTGCTTTCAGAGGGCCCCCACCAGGGAAGTGTTGAGGCAGAATGACCTGAAGGCAGAGTGGAGGAATTGCAAATACTCCGTTAACAATTCCAGGACTTCAGGCTTGAGTGCCAACATGCACACTACATTACTTTCATTTATTTGTAATGCATTACCCCCATTCTATTGTTATTACTGAGTAAAGTTCCAGAATTGTTATGTATTATTCTATCAAGTTATTGTTATTGGAAAGTAAGGAATTATACTATTTGGTTAGATTGTTATGCACTCTTTAGCACATGTCAGTGATTCTTCTAGAAATGACTGGTGAATTCACCTCCTATCCTTAACTCTTAAGTAACAATACTGACCCCAGTTTGGTTCAGGGATCCATTCTAAGGGCTTATATACAATCTATAAACATGTTATTAATTATGCTTTTACCGATTATCGAGTATGGTTAGAAATAATACAGTGCACTTCTGAAATGTTTTGCTGGAACAGGTTATAAGAATGTTACTATACCATGCTCCCTCTTTATTTCACTACACATAAGAGACAGGGAAATATTGAAACCAGTGAATGAAGGGCCCTTATACCATAACATTTAGGACATCTTACTGTCAACATGGCCTAACAGTGAATTAACCAAATTCATGAATTATTGAATTGTGAAAGATCAAGGGAGCACTGCATATATTATTACAAAACTCATATATACACATAAAACCGCTTATAAATGATCCCTATCCCAAAGTGTTCATATTTACAGCCCCTAGAAGAGTCGTAACCCTGCAGCCCCACCTCACCCCTCCCCAGGTTATTACTTTTGGAGAGGAGGATGTGGTTTGGTCCCGGGAGCAGAGGAGGAGGAGGAGGGAGGTGGCAGGGGCAGGGTGGGATCCTGGCTGTCCAGGTTCTGACTCTCCGGACGGTATTTCCTGCGGATTGGTTTCAGTGGAGGCTGAGCCAGCAATATATCCTAAAAGGAAAAAAGAAAAAAAATGGTTTACTGTACAGTATGTTGTCCATTTTGTATCGGCTGATAGACCATAATCAGTTCTCCTCAGCAAACCATGTAAAGCTTTAAACCTTGTGTGTGTTTGCTTACATTGTTTTACATAGATCGAGCTTGAATTAACCAAAGAATGACCCCCCCCCCCCCCCCCCCAAACCCAATATCTACCAAAGCCTGGGTCACAGTGAATTCAATGTACAGTACAGACTTCATCTTCTCTGATCTGTACTAATAGCTATGGTGCAGTCAATCTGTGACAGTTCTGCACTCCCTGGATGTTTAAAATGTGATACAGTGGTACTTTAAAGTGTAGTGTGAAAAGCGCCATGTAAGCACTCGCCCTGAGAGATCTGCAAAAGTACAAATAACAAACACTTTTTTCCCGGGCTGCATTTTAGAGTCACGTTGATTGTAGGTCTGACTGACAGGTTGTCATTCTGGTTCTAATACCTGGTGATGTCAGAAGCTAGTGCAGAGAGAAGCCTGGAGACAACAGTACATCTCCTCCTTAGAGCGCACTGTTACAGTGCAGATTTATTTAACTTACAGGTCTTACTTTTTTAAGTGGGCTGCTTTCTTCTGAGTTTCCAGCAGCCATGCCCAGCTGACCCTGAGCTTCATTCTTCGCAGCGTTTTCTTCCTGCAAAGCAAATCAGACAGCAATTTATAAACTGAAAATGACAAGCAAGGCACGCATGATGGGCAATAAAAACAAGATAAATCCTTTGAGGTCCCCTCCTCCCACTCAGCACCCTTCTCCCTCCTTGCCTAAACAGAAGTTATGATCCATTTCTCTGGTTTATTCCGGATGTCTTTTTTTGCTGTTGTTTATGTATGTGACAAAATTAAATGCGATTTAATTTTGCTCGAGTAAATCACCAGTCTGTCTTTATGAAACTCAAAATTCAGCTTTCCCTGAGCACATCCCTTATCAGTCCAACTGTCATGTTTTTACAGATGCTTTTACAGACAAGTTATGTTTTTCACTTTTTCATTATGGACACAATGTTTAGAATTGGAAAGCGAGCCAGCCTGTCATGCAGTGAGGGCTGGTCTACACTCCAGCTGATTAGGGACATATGGCGGTGAAATTGCTGTGGTAACATCTGCATAGGTCCTGGGTTTCAGTGGTGCACAAGGTACTAACTGTGTAATCCTGAGGTGTCACGTTGCCCAAGAATGGGGCACGGAGATACCAGTGATGAGCCTGATATAAAGAAAGACAATCCATGAATGTAGCGGTTTAGTTCAAGTTAAACATATTTTCTCCTTACCTTTTGTTATACAGTATAAACAGAATACTTGCACTCCTGACGATCGTTGGTTATTCGTAGAATAACTACATTACATGGAGTATACTCTATTTGTTCTAAAGCACACTGTTCCTGATCCACACAGACAGGTCTCTTATGATACCTTGTTCAACTTCCTTGATTCAATGAATTAAAATATTTGTGATGAAATGTTTAAGCTTTAATGAAGATCTACCTAAGCCATTAGCTCTCTGGGATAATGAAACTTTCATTATTTATCAGTGCTGTGTATACAGTGTTGCCTGTTGCTGAAACAGCATTTTGCTGCTGGTTCTTGCCCTCCAGGTTGCTAGCAGCTTTTGCTCCTAGCAGTGCCATCTGGTGGCAAAGACATAATAATACAACCCAAGAATAATTTTCCATTGGCCTGTTGACAAACAAGACTGTGTATCAGTCAGTCTGCAGTGCCTGAACATAGAGTAACAACCCCCTACTTAATTAAAGTACAGCGCTGGTTTGATGAACCATGAGAAGAGGTTGTCTAGACTGTGGTCTTTATTAATTAGGTACGTGAAAAGTGGTTAGATAGCTTTAAAAAAAAAAAAAAAAACTTACTGAATAGGCATTTTTACAGTACTGTGCAACACAAAAATGTTTTTCATTTTGTATTTAGCAAAGTATTAATTTGTTAGTGTGTGTTCTCTCACCACTCAGGAATGTTGACCTCACGGTTCTGTCATTTATAATGTTTTTAAAATGGTAACTACACAGTTTTGATCAGGCTGCACAAGAAGCCCATCTCAGCTAAATTAGACGTCTTCCGAACACTTACATGCTACAACAGGGAAGTGATTTGTAATTCGGATTCTAACTGACTTACCATGCTTGCCTGGGCTCAACTAAACCATCACCGTGATTGTACTATAGCTTTACTGCGCTTTGCTATGATGTTATTATACCTCACTAAACATTTACAAGCGTATTAATGGATGAAAACCAGATGGGTAATGTGTTCAAACTTAGTTAAGTAAAAAAAAATGCGTACTGTAAATAAGCTTCATACCTTTATATCAATTTATTCCATGTTTCACAGCCACACATTCAATTCCGCTTCTTAAACTGAACATTTTGGTGTGATGGTGTTTTCATTCTTTCTCTGGACCCATAACAATATAAGTACAGCCACTGATACCCTTAACAAACTTAATGTTAGATTCTTTCCTGGGATTATGTAATGTTATACAACATTTCTCTAGAGTCTCACTGCAAATTAGACTTTGTGAGTAATTATCCATAAACATACCAGTAACTGAAATAAACACAATATAAATGCAAACTTAATGGCATTTCCCTTAGGTCCAGAACAAAGGTAAAACTGGTAAACTCAAAGGGCCCCAAACCACTGTAACGTGTGTGGGGTCTTAAAAAAACAGTAAAAATAACTGCTGATAGCTCCAAATAAAAAGGTTTCTTGGAACCTTTTAGGAAAAAAAAAGGTTAGGTGAAATGATGAATGTTCAGTCTGTAAGACCTACAGCTGTTAGCTGTCTAGAAAATGAGAAGAAGCAAAGATTTATCACAGGTTGAATGAAGCTTAATATTTAGGGAGACCTGGCTGACTAATCAGAGCATTCAAGTCTGCAAGTCTGCACTTTATAAATAAGGAAACATAGCTTAGGTGCTTGTTTGGCAGGTGGTTTTGTATTCAAGAATGTACTGTATATTCATGTTTCACTAATGTCAGTCTCAAAACCGATTCATGCCATGTTTCCATCTGCTCCATGTAACCAGCCTGTAAAAAGCAATCTCATGTTGATACAAAAATTAATCTGCAAACACAAAGGTCAAATGAATTCACCAGCCTTCCAATTGTGTGGCTTTCGCTCTGCTGCCCCTGTAAAAAGCTGGATCAGTTTCACACTAAATTGTAGTTGCATATGTGCAAATGGAAACAAGCAATATGGACCATTCTGGTGAACAGACTCAGGAAAAGTCTAGCCCTAACTTCCACAAACTAACAGCAGTTGTCATTGAGCAATGGTCAAACAAATAGAGGACCTATACCATATTGACAGTGATATGGTAGGTGTTTTCTACTAATTTGTAAAACCCCTGCTGTATCTCTACCAAGGTGAGGTTTGCATATAGCATAAGGTTTCCACAATAATGATAAAGGGAAGACAGGCAATATCTATAAGGGTGAATGCAAACACCCCAAATTAATTCAGTCCTGGAGCAGACCCTGATTCATGTCTCTAATCAGAGTTGTACAATGATTTAATGAGAACATCGAATGGCTTCTGTGGGGATATCATATTCATTCTACAAGAGGAAAAGATCATACAATTCCACAGCCAAAAGTGAACGATGAATTATTAATAGCCTTAAACAACCCAGAGGATATAACATCTCTCATCAATAACTAATCCACAACTTGATCATATTTCACAAATAAATGAAGTAAAACTGTGTTAAGCTCGTTCAGGTAAATAAACACTTTGGAGCACAATAAGCAGCTGACAGCAGGCATTGCACCCGTATGGTTTGTAACTCACTGTACATGGGGCATTATTTAGAAGTGGGATCGTTACATCACTGCTTCTGTTTGATACAGTCTAATCCAGCCCCTCTACATACCGGCATTCTATACAATGTGTGATAATTTCTGGGTCCCAACCAAATCCTTATGATGTGATACTGTACCCGCTACAATCCGGAATCTGTGTCGACTGAATACCAACATGAATAAAAAACATATAAGTAAGAGAATCAAATCCTCAAGACAAAATGATAGTCAATATGACAGGCCAGTAATTTGTTCTAATAGATAAAAATAGGTTCAGAAACAGCACAAGTAATGCTTTTAAAACTAGGAATCGCATCTCCATGGAGATCAAAAGTTGCCATAGCAATGGCTGGAGACCAATATAAAACTCTTTATTTTCATTAGGAATACTTTGTAGGTTTCCATTTACTGTCTTGTTGTTTTGCATTCCTGCTTTTTCCTCTTTGCACATGAATTTGTCTGAACCCCTTCGGAAAGCACTTTGTGGATTAGCAGTCCATTAGAAGGTAGAAACGGATCAACACAACAGTGAACCAACTTAGCCTATGATGACAACAGCAGCGCTAAAATACTCAGCTAGAATGAGTTGGCTGCAGACCCACCCACCACACACCACTCTCAACCTTCATTCTTTTGTGAATTGTTGTACATGACCCGTTCTAGAACAATCGTTACATTTTTAAGAAGGTTACCTTTTCATCGCACATTGGAAATACATAATCACTCTATGAGCTATACAAGCATTTGCTTTTTGCCTTATACATTTTAGGAAAAAATTACAGCAACACTAAAAACCTCTTTCTTTCTCTTTGATGGAAGCCATCCGGAACATGTTTTGTTCTGTATGCAACCAGTGCAAAACTTCAATTGTTTGACAAAAAAAAAGAGAAAACACATTATAAAACTGTAAATGTTATAAAATTAGTAAGAAACAACTTTTTTTTTTTTTGTGCTAGTTTTATAACATACATAGTTTGTCCTTGCAGAAAAAATAGGCCAAACCTTGCACCGGTGCAAACAGGACAAACCCAGGTCTGTTATCACTGGCATCTTTTTACCTCTTCACTGAATTTGCTGAAATCTGCGAAGTTGAGTTTCCGGACTGGCTTTTGCTGTGAAGGTGTTTCTGTGGTGGAAACAAAGTGCGGGATCTGAAAACAGAGTCAAACAAAGAACCAGTTTACAAAGAATGATTTGACACAGTGTAGATATTTGTTATTGATTATTGAGAATTAATTTGTATACGTTTACAGTGAAATCCTGACAGTACACTGTGGTCAAAGAATCTTTTTTTATTTAGTAGTCGCCAATTAGTTTTTTGTTATTTTCTCACCGATTTAGTAGTGACCAATAATAATAATATATATATTGTTTTAGCTCAGCTCACCGCTACCACCCCTGCGCTGACTTGGGAGGGGCGAAGACGAACACATGCTGTTCTCTGAAGCGCGTGTTGTCAGCCGCCCGCTTCTTTACACACTGCAGACTCACCATGCAGCCACCCAGAGCTACAGCGTCAGAGGACAAAGCAGCCCTGGGAAGCTTACAGGCAAGCCCGTAGGTGCCCGGCCAGACCACAGGGGTCGCTGGTGCACAGTGAGCCCAGGACACCCTGGCCGACCTAGCCCTCCCTCCCCCCCGACTTTACATGTAGAATCTACACAAACGACTCCACATTGATAAAGTTAAAAAATGAATATAGAATATAAATAAATAAGATTTACAGAAAAAACAGATTAATCTCAGTTGCATAAGTATTCAACCCCTTTGCTACTGCAGCCCTGAATCAGCTGAGGTGCAAATGATTTGTTTGAAAGGTCACAAAATTAGTGAAATGGTTTCAGCCTGTGTGTACTCAAAGTGGTTTAACTTGTAGATAATTTCCCTCAGGTATTTCAACTTTCAAGCTGCAACTCACATAGTGATCCAACAAAACAACCATGAAGACCAAGGAGCTTTCGAAACATGTCAGGGATAAAGTGGTAGAGCAGGAGAAGGGTACAATAAACCAGTCCCTACACAAAGCTGGCCTGTATGGAACGGTGGCAAGAAAGAAGCCATTACTCAAAAAGCCTCATCTTAAAGCACGTATGGAGTTTGTGAAAAAGCATGTAGATGATACTGCAGACATGTGGGAAAATGTTTTGTGGTCAGACGAGACAAAAATTTAACTTTTCGGTCTAAATTACAAGTGTTACGTCTGGCGCAAGCCCAACACTGCACATCACCCAGTCAACACCATCCCAACTGTCAAGCATGGTGGTGGCAGCATCATGTTATGGAGATGCTTCTCTTCAGCAGGGACTGGGAAGCTTGTCAGGATGGAGAGGAGAATGGATGGTGCAAAGTACAGGCGAATCCTTGAGGATAAACCTGTCTGAGTCAGCCAAGACTCTGAAACTGGGGAGGAAATTCAGATTTCAGCAGGACAATGACCAGAAGCACAAAGCCAAAGCCACACTGGAGTGACTGAACAAGAAGAGAATTAATGTCCAGTCAAAGTCCTGACTTGAATCCAATCGAAAATTTATGGCGAGACTTGAAGATTGCAGTCCATCGACGATCCCCAACAAACTTATCAGAACTGGAGCAATTTTCCAGTGAAGAATGGGCAAAAATCCTACTGTGCAAATTTAGTAGAGACCTATCCAAAAAGACTCATAGCAGTAATTGCTGCAAAAGGTGCTTCTACCAAGTACTGACTTAAGGGGCTGAATACTTATGCAACCAGTAAATTTCATTTTGTACATTTTCTTTGCAAGTTTTGCTGACATTTAACCTCCTCCTCATATAACAGTGTTCAGTTTAACCACTACAGCTTTAAATAATAATAATAAAAAAAGTTTGTTTGAAAAACTCTGCACATTATTTGTAATTCAACAAAATGTGAAAACTTTGCAGGGGGGTGAATACTGCTGCAAACCACTGTATATATATATATATATATATATATATATATATATATATATATATATATATATATATATATATATAAATAAATCAACCAACCAACCAGTTAAGAACTGCAGTGTACACACTGATTTATTCTCCAATTAAGTCTCCCATATTGCCTGCAAGTGAGGATTAATTGGCTTCCTTTTTTCCTGTTAGTCCTGCCTGATTTGAAATATGACTGCACTGTTGTGAGGGAACGTACTTAACTTTTATTCGCCCCAGATTCATTTTGTTATATAATTACAACCACAAAATATGTACTTTAACGTTTGTTATTTAAAAAAAAAAAATGTATCGGACAGCATCAGTGTACTTTTCGATGTTAGAAGCAATTCCATAAAAAAAAAAATAATCATTTTGGGATGTCAGCAATATTAGACTACTGGCAAGCCCAAGATGTTTTAAAGCTCAAAAGTCTCTTTATTACAATAGACCCATCAGCACAAAAGGCCTTGGGTTTGCCATTAGTCTGAAATAAAAAAGAAGTAACTGCTACTTCAGTCATGCGTGATGATAATTAAAAGGAGAGATATCTTACAAACTTTGGTTTGACAAGATATATAGAACAATACTCCAATAAACCAATGGAAGTGAACAAGAACAGTATTGCAAGTATGTTTCAATGAGATCGGAAAAGTACTTGATAAGGCCCTCTAATTTAAAACCGTGAAAAATAATTTCAGATTTGCTGAGAAGCTGTTATGGTAATGAGAGCTAACAGATTCTTGCTCTGAATGAATCAGCACCATAAATACTGCTTGGTGGGAACTGATACCTTCATTGATACACTGGCATTTCAGTACTACAGATACAGTGCCTTGCGAAAGTATTCGGCCCCCTTGAACTTTGCGACCTTTTGCCACATTTCAGGCTTCAAACATAAAGATATGAAACTGTAATTTTTTGTGAAGAATCAACAACAAGTGGGACACAATCATGAAGTGGAACGAAATTTATTAGATATTTCAAACTTTTTTAACAAATAAAAAACTGAAAAATTGGGCGTGCAAAATTATTCAGCCCCTTTACTTTCAGTGCAGCAAACTCTCTCCAGAAGTTCAGTGAGGATCTCTGAATGATCCAATGTTGACCTGAATGACTAATGATGATAAATAGAATCCACCTGTGTGTAATCAAGTCTCCGTATAAATGCACCTGCACTGTGATAGTCTCAGAGGTCCGTTTAAAGCGCAGAGAGCATCATGAAGAACAAGGAACACACCAGGCAGGTCCGAGATACTGTTGTGGAGAAGTTTAAAGCCGGATTTGGATACAAAAAGATTTCCCAAGCTTTAAACATCCCAAGGAGCACTGTGCAAGCGATAATATTGAAATGGAAGGAGTATCAGACCACTGCAAATCTACCAAGACCTGGCCGTCCCTCTAAACTTTCAGCTCATACAAGGAGAAGACTGATCAGAGATGCAGCCAAGAGGCCCATGATCACTCTGGATGAACTGCAGAGATCTACAGCTGAGGTGGGAGACTCTGTCCATAGGACAACAATCAGTCGTATACTGCACAAATCTGGCCTTTATGGAAGAGTGGCAAGAAGAAAGCCATTTCTTAAAGATATCCATAAAAAGTGTCGTTTACAGTTTGCCACAAGCCACCTGGGAGACACACCAAACATGTGGAAGAAGGTGCTCTGGTCAGATGAAACCAAAATCGAACTTTTTGGCAACAATGCAAAACGTTATGTTTGGCATAAAAGCAACACAGCTCATCACCCTGAACACACCATCCCCACTGTCAAACACGGTGGTGGCAGCATCATGGTTTGGGCCTGCTTTTCTTCAGCAGGGACAGGGAAGATGGTTGAAATTGATGGGAAGATGGATGGAGCCAAATACAGGACCATTCTGGAAGAAAACCTGATGGAGTCTGCAAAAGACCTGAGACTGGGACGGAGATTTGTCTTCCAACAAGACAATGACCCAAAACATAAAGCAAAATCTACAATGGAATGGTTCACAAATAAACATATCCAGGTGTTAGAATGGCCAAGTCAAAGTCCAGACCTGAATCCAATCGAGAATCTGTGGAAAGAACTGAAAACTGCTGTTCACAAATGCTCTCCATCCAACCTCACTGAGCTCGAGCTGTTTTGCAAGGAGGAATGGGCAAAAATTTCAGTCTCTCGATGTGCAAAACTGATAGAGACATACCCCAAGCGACTTACAGCTGTAATCGCAGCAAAAGGTGGCGCTACAAAGTATTAACTTAAGGGGGCTGAATAATTTTGCACGCCCAATTTTTCAGTTTTTTATTTGTTAAAAAAGTTTGAAATATCCAATAAATTTCGTTCCACTTCATGATTGTGTCCCACTTGTTGTTGATTCTTCACAAAAAATTACAGTTTCATATCTTTATGTTTGAAGCCTGAAATGTGGCAAAAGGTCGCAAAGTTCAAGGGGGCCGAATACTTTCGCAAGGCACTGTATATATAATCTCAGCCTCTGCACACATTGTGCTTTCACTGGCTACAACTTGGAAACATGAGGCATGCCCCTGAAGAGTATCCCAGGGAGTCAGTCCAAGTGGGTTCAAATTCACTGTGTTCATACCTGTGCTGCCAAAGGCCTTGGAGGGAGAGCTGGTGGGGGCAGCCAACCACCCTTGAACCCTAAAATAAAAGATTTACAGGACATTAGAGATCATAGTCATCACAAGCAATGCGCTGTATTTGCTTCACAAATGGAACTAAATTAAAAACCATTCCTGTGTGTGTGTTTTTTTTTTAACTTCTCCCTTATTTGTTTATTTTTTTGTGATGTTTATAATAATTGTGAGTGATTCTGTTGCTTCAATAATGATGTAAAGTTTCCCATACTGTTGTTGCAGACATGCTTTCAGAAACAATCACGTATGCTGTTGAAAGATAAGTCCTAAAGCACTGCCTTTTTAAAAAATCACGTACGCTGTGACCTGTCCATGCTATTGGAAGCACTTTCTCTAGTCTATACAATACAGTGATTTTTCTATAGTTCTTATTCTCTGTTCACACAGTCTTTATCATGAACAATATTATATAGAGAGTTACTTTCATTTGTGCCAAATAATACAAGCCTATAAAGTAATAAAGGACAAGGGGACGTTCTTATTATGAATTAAGAGGAAGTCAAGAGTGTACTAGGCCAAAACGGATTATTTTTTTATTCCCTATTTAAACCGAATCCAATGAAGATGCAAAAACAGCTGCAATTTGTTACTGGGGTAGCCTGGGAAACATAAAATATAGAATGTATCCCAATGAGGTGCATTATTTGGTACTCACACCAAATATGAGTCTTGTTTCTTTGCAAGTCTTTTCTAAATATTTGTTGAGTTTATTATAGAATCAATAAATAAAATGTGCCCTCTGTTTTTAGAGAAAATTCGCATTTTGGGCCCTTTGATAGTTCTCTGCTGTGTTAGCGACTGAAAAACTGCATTCAGAACCCTACTTCAACACATACCTTTTATGCAAATTGTCCAGTCTGTTAGGTATGTCCCTGGAGAAGTAGCAGCTTGTCATGGACAGCTTAGCTACTATCCTACTGGAAAGCAAAACTGACAGGATATAGGCCGAGATATTGATTGTTTTTTAGAGATTGAATGTGCATGTACTGTACACTGCTCCCTCGTTATTTGTGAAATGTGAAATATTGAAAACTGTGAATTACTGAAGGCCAGTACTGTTGACAAGTACAGTTGACTTTCCACACAGCCTAAGCATGAAACCAAACTCTCAAATTATAGAACAGAAAAAAACAAGGAAGCACTGTATGTAATCATTGTGACAATGTGTTTTTTCCCCACCAGTTTTGCATTATAAGAAAGAGCTGTTTTAAGCCACCTTGACTATTCTGCTGGAAGATTGTGTTGAGGTCCAGAGAAGATGCTCGGGAGTGTGTTTTCTGTGGCCTGGGGGGTGGCGTAGGGGGCTCCTCAACCTTCTTCATGGCATCGTCTATTGAGGTGCTGGAGTATGACCTGATTGGGTATTAGAGCGTTAGAATAGAAGTCACTATTCACACAAGTTCACACGCATTAGAAAACCAGCAATGCACATTCTGGAGTATTTTTACAACAATTCCATACTGTATATAGCACATTTTCTTTAAGCAATGGAACCTCAAGTAATCCTCTCTCCAGATCCAAGTGGAATTTGCAGTATATTTTTATGAGCTAGGCAGGAAGTGTTGCGTGACAGTTAAAGCTGGCATGAACATGTTTTTTTTGTGTTTCTTCATATTATATTCATTATGAATTTTAAACTCAGAGACTAAAACCACAGCTGAAGCAGCAAAAAAGGCTTAAATAAAGAAAGGGCAGAGAGTTTACCAGACACAGCCTACTGTTTATACAAGTTAGGAGGAAAAAGAAACTATCATGTTCCAATATCTGATTTCTTCTCTGGCAAAATACAGAGTTCATATGCTCCTCAGTTATTCTACATTAAACCCACTTACAGTACCATGCTGTACCTGCGTATGTCAAGTTTCCCATTCTATTCTACGATTGGTTTCTCAGTTTAGCGTTTCAGGTTTCATTCTCTAAGGCAGTGCTAGTACTGTGGAATATGCAATGAAAGTTGGGGGAGGGTCAGGTGACATTTGTATCCAATTGCGTGTCATGTAGGGATTCCAATCTACCTGTGGGCGTTTAGAAGATATATAGATATATTGAGGGAAGCCATTCAACTTTTATAAGTATGTGTATATATATATATATATATATATATATATATATATATATATATATATATATATATATAGAGTGTTTTAAATTATTATTTTTTGTTTTATTATTAGTTTTACTTGTTTAGTTATAGTTTACATCGTTTTTAGCGAAAGCTAAACATGGCAATGTACGTGTTCTTTCTATAATGAGCAACGGGAGTGAAGGTGGTTCGGAGGATTTCGATACCAGTGACAGTGATGCTGACTTATCACTCAGCGATGATGATGAAGAGGATGTGCAGCCAAGAACAGTACAAACTGTACAAACAAAAGAGCATGCAGCTACTTTACAGGTAAGCCAGCTGCAAACGGGAAGTTGTTTGGTTTGAAAAGGCAGTGCTGTGGTGAAATACTATCAAAACACAGCACTGGGTACAGGCAATGCGGCAGCCAGATCCATCACAATGCTTGCGCAAAGCAGCTGTGTACACACATTTGTGACTATCCCTCCAACACAAGGGAAGCAGAGACTGCAACAAAGGTACAGGGTCTGCTACGAAAACGAAAACAAAAGAAAAGACACAAGAAAAATGTGCAGTGGTTGCGAAGGCAACCCCGGGTTCTGTTGTATTGAACATTTCAATAAATGGCACAGAGCAAGTCGATAATGGCACACGTTTTGATGTTGTTTGATTTTTATTTGATAATTACTGTTTACTGATTATTATTGTTATTAGTGTTTTTAGCAGCGTTTTTATTTTCATTGTTCAAAAAAAAAAAAAAAAAGTGTTTTTATCTCTATATTGAATATGGGTAAGTAGTACACAGCAGCATAACGGGTTAATGAGAAACACAGTTTAGGTCATTTATTTGTGTTTTATTCATCACATGTTAACATTTTATAGTAATAGTAATAACAGGTTTGAAAACATTATTATTATTATTTTCAAAATCTGGTACCTGGGAATGGTTTTCATTTTTACATCTGTAGTTGAAATGGTTAACTCTGAAATAGCTGCTAACTCCCAACATGATCTTTTTTTAACATCCCACAAACACTTAGCTTTAAAATGCTATTGTCAATCTGATTTACCAAGAAACAAAATGCTTGTGTATCTCCGGCCTTACTACTGTATATATGTTTTAATATGAGTTTATGTTTTGGGGTATACAGTCTAGAAGGCCTGGCCACCGAAGGGAGCTTCACAGGGCGAGGCAACCCGATGCACAGGCGGAGACTGGGTACTTACAGAATCTCATCCACTGTCCAAAAGAGCTAGGCCAGTTGGCTAGAGCAGTTATAGAGCTGAAGTATTGCCTTACGTGCACTACCTCAATCATAACCCTGGACGCTATGTGCTGCAGTACATTTTGCTTGACAGCTCATAAAGAATACGGTACCTCTGTCTTGTTCTTGACTTTACTTGGTGCTCCAGCTCTTGTGGAGGATCTGAAAACAAACAGTGACATGAAGTTAAGGCTTCCTTACGGAGTTAAGGGAACACTTTCATGACTAACCACTTAACCTCCAAACATTTTGGATCTAGACGTCTGTCTAGATGTCTGTCTGGGACCAAACAGCATGTTTGCAGGTGTTTTAACGGGATCAGTGGCCAGCCTCTGAAATAAATGATTCCTGGAGATACTGTACAAGACACGCTGATTTGCTCTGATCTTCTCTATGCCTATTTCACAGTATGTTGCACACTTTGCTTTCAGCTTGCTGCGGTTAATGTCTGAGAGATGATTTGATTGCAGGTGATATTTCTGCTGTGTGTATGGCAAGTCATATTTGATGTTCTGAAAATGAGCCAAATGGGCTAAAACTTATGACTGAGGTGGATCATAAAGTTCAACACTGCCAATTGAAAATCTTAAACCATATGGTCTGGGAGATTCACTCTTCTAAGCCAGAGGATATGAAATTTATTTTTTAATCTTTTACCTGATTTCAGAAGCAGCTTTAAAGTTCTAGTTGCCTGCTATAGGCATATGTAACCCAGGCTGTATCAGTCAAAGGGTCTTTGGTAAGTAAGAGCAGGCACCATGCAGTGAACAGCTGTGTACTGATAAACACAAAATAAGAAACCAGGTCCTTAGCACCCGTTCATTAAATTGCACTATAAGGCACTTGGGCTGATTAAGCCTGGGTTACAGAGGTCTATGGCAACAAGAGCTACAGCTAAACCCAGTACAAAAGCGCCTTTGAGTGATTGCATGCAAAACGAAAAAAAAACAAAACATGGATAATGTAATTTGAAGCTAATTATTTTGTTTTTGTATTTAGTAATTTATTTAAAAACTGTTATCTCCACCGTATTTTGTATCTCAGTATTTACACATTATGCTATTGTAGGTTTCTAAATATGTATGTTGCTATATTATACAATGTAGAAAAGTTATACTTTTGTACATTACTGTTATTTTTAATAAATACTCAATATGTACGGTACATTTTTCCAACATACTGCATTACCTATGCATATACTTAGAAAAAATATTCAAATTACCTCTTTTCTAAACTAAAAGTTAAAAGTAACTTGATTTGATCAATCTATAACTCACTAGAATCAGCTAGGGATAAAATGTACCCTTAAGTCCAGTAATGCAGTTAAACTGATGAAGGCATTAGCTGATAAGTTTGTCTCCATGACTAAGAATGACTATTGATCAAATCAAGTTACTTTTAACTTTTCTTATGGCGTTACCTCAATTTATGATTGAGTGTTTAAAGTTAATAAGTTAATTATTTACTTACTGTCATCATTATTCTCTGGTCTATTTTTCTTAGTACTGTTTAACTTCCAGTCTGAGAGTATTTTTTTTTCAATGGAAAGTGTTGATCAGAATTGATCTCAAGTTGTTCAAAAAAGAAAGCACAGCACCACCCTAGCTGTGTCCCTTACGTGTCTTACTACTGCTGCAGCCGTCTGCATTCTATTCCTTTCACTGTGCTGTGACAAAAGCTCCGGCCCAGCTGCCACAAATAGGTGAAAGACTGAAAACTTTATTACAGTAAATTAAATAGGGTAGTGAAAATGACATATGAGAGGAACCATTCTGAGGCAAAGCTCACTCCGTCTTTTTTAGGTAAATACAGTTCAGTGAAGTGCTCTGTAATTAATTAAATGAACAGAATTCATAGTGAATGCACTAAAATAACACCATCCTTAAACTCTTTTTTTTTCAGCACAATTAACAACCAGTGTGCCATTTCTCTGCTGAGACAGGAAGTATTTCATTTTCCGTTTTTAACCTGGGTGTGTCACCTTAAACACTGAAACCCAAAGCGTCAATTATTACAATAAGAATTACATTTAAACCAACTGCATTTAAAACAAGGGAACAAAACACAGCCCTCTTTAGCATCATTGATATTACTAACAACCACTGTTCATCAGTTATTTTATTTATTTCACTTTAAGGCATTAAAATAAACCTTATAAATGTTTACTATAGTCTATGGTATACCAAAAATTGCCAAGTGTAGTAAAGCATAGTAAAAGTATGGTAAAGCACAAAGACTGGAAAATGGTAGAAAACTCTGGTAAAGCAAAATTCATGGTTAACCTTGGAAAATGCATAATATAAATATTGGAGAAGCAAGGTAAAATGAAGCATTGCTGAGCAAATCTATCATGGTAAACTTTTAAAAGGGCCATATTAAACACTATTAGGCAGACATGGTGTATTTTTTCTTTTGTTTCTTTTTGCATGTTCAAAACATTTCCAGCAGATTTCTTACATTTAACAAAATGGTCTCCAATGCTATCCTTTCTTATTTAATTTGCAAATGAATACTACAGGAAACAGACAAAGCCAAAAAGCAAGGAAGCATTAGCCATAATCTTTCTCTACAAAAGAAGTGTTCCAATATCTGAACAAAACGTCTGCAATTATTTTTAGTGATTTGTAAAAATCCATTACATGTAACTCCCTGTGTGCTGTTCTGATTCATTCAGCTTGCCTACCACCTGCATTCACTTTTGGGGTTATTGTGCTGGATGTATTCATTGATCTTTATTATAAGTGGCCGAATACACACATATGTTTAACTGAACATCACTGTGGTTCAATAGCAACAGTGTGCACCAGCCCTCACCCATTTTATTGATACATATAGGATATACTGTTTTCCATTTTCCCCTCTGGTTCTATTACTATTTCAACACCAGATCGGGTTATTGGCACATGGGTCAGTGAATTTCATCATGAACATCATTAATGCTTTACCATGCTTCACGGGTCAGCCAGGTCAGAGTGTGTTGTCGGCTTCTTTCTAGAACAAGCTGCAGTGGTGCCAATTTTGATTCTAAGGGCAAACGTGCTGGGATGACACCATCGTCTAGTATTCATCTCCAGTCTCCTTTGGACGAGCAGTGGGAAGTGACTTATTACACATCGGTCAAGCTGGGGAATTTGTAACTCCCTGGATCATGACATTTTGACATTGCCAAGGAGCAAACCTGACCCTGTGCAATGCCACAGTAAACTCAATGCAGTGTCACAAAACAAATGTTGAATGTTTTCATTGATATCTTTGTATCATCACCTAAATATATTGATATAATCTAAATGAAAATAATGAAAAAACATTTTTTTTTTTTTAGAAACAGATATTGTAGTGTTTTCTATACTTTATGTGGCCTCTTTAGTTTCAGAAGCAAGCAACATGAACTCCTGATTCTGAAGAATGTATATGTTTAATTGTAATAAATAATATTATAAAAAAAAAAAAAAATTACTACATTTTCTTTTCTAAAAGGTAAAAAAGTGACCACTGTTCTGTGCCTCAAAGCTTATTCTATGATCATTACACACTGCTACCTTTGTTCTCTTCAATACAGGGTTTCTCATCTTGGGTACTGAAATGGTTAATTACGACTTTGATAGCTTTGGAATTAATCAGTACTGCAGTACTGTGTTTTTTTTCCAGTTTTTATGAGTGGTAAACGTTGAAAGTTAAATAGTGTATAAGTATTTACTTATTTAGTTTTGCTTGCTAAACAAGGAACATGCTATACTGTATATACAGTTAATGATTTAATAAAACCCACAACAAGTTTTATTAATATTGCAATTCATTGTCTCTGAAGCTGTTCTGTAGTTATATGGTTTGCAGACACGCTCACTACCTGTCTTAGCAGACGGGGTATTTTCCAAAGGTGTGTGTTCAGCTGACGTGTCTTTGAAAGCTGGGTTTCTCTTCGGGCTAAAGGCTGCAGGAAACCAAAATAAAAATAAATATAATGAAGTTATTACCTGCTGTGTAGCATTAAAAAAACAAGAATGTTTCTTAAACAATGATCAGGATCATTTTTACAAGGTATTAAATGGAAGAATATTAAAAAGCAAAAGATCGGATGTTTTAAAAAGTTCGAAATTGAAACCTGATTTTTTTAAACCTGAAAACTGTGAAAAGTAAATGAAAATCAGAACCTGTAATTATAACATAAAACACAGATCAGGAATTAAACAAGTCCACTACCTGACATGCAGCTGTCAATCCTTGGCTCTTGCTTCGGTGTGCTTTTATCAGATAAAGGCGAGTGTGTGGATTCTAATGTGTTGGTTTCCTATAAAGGCAAATAAGAAAAGCTAAGACCAATCAATGCATTTTGCTCACCCAATTTCAGAAATAACTAAATGCTGGGAAATGCATGTAATGATTTCTTACTGGTATATTTTGTGTTTGGGGCCCTACATGGGTTAAAAGTAGGTCATTGGGGTAGATCTACATTTAGAGTTGTTTTGTATTTGGAAGGTCAAAAATAATTCTCACGTAAATCACAGGGAGGCATGGTACATTTTGGTAAACCATGGTGTTTACCATTGTTAAGTAAGGGATAAACAACATTAAGTGTTGAATTTGAAAAAATAATTAACTGTTTCAGAGATTAAAGTTATTGATCGTTTTGTTAAACCTAAAACAGATGAAGACCTAAATATCATTGCCAGCTATCTGTTTTCGAGAAGTACTCAAAATGCAAAATGTAAGTGGGCTGTAAGCTTGTTTGAACAATGGTTAAACGAAATAAATGCAAAAGCTATATGGAATGTGAAATGCTAAACTGAAATCGCAAGCCCTTTTCTAAAGGCCACCGCACACTAGACCGACCCGATAAGACCCCGACACGACGAAATCGCGTCGGTTTTGTGTGCAAAATTGTTCAAATGATTGTTGTTTAATAAAATGCTATTCGCTTTTCTGTTGAATTGTTCTGACTGTGGTTTCGTTGATGAATCCGTTTTCTGTGGATTCGTAGCACGAACAGTGAATTAATTAATAAACAATATATCTGCCCTGTTCTCTCCTAAACCACTGTTAGTTACAAGATTTAGTTAGAATTAATCAATAAAAAATTTGACTGCGGAAAAATTGAACTGAAATCTCTTATAATGAAGTTTGATGGAAAAAAAAAAAAACCATGTGACAACAAAATGATGAAACGAGGATTTAATGTTAACCAAGATGATCTTAAATGGGCTTTGCAGGAACCGCTTACCTGTGGAGCAGTTCCGGATTCACCTTCAAATACAATGAGGGGCGCCGGTGTAGTGAGCAGTTCATTGATGGCTTTCCACTGCTGAAACACACAATAAGAAAGTTTACATATATACACAAACACAGAATTAATTTATATTATCTCATATATAATTACAAATTAGGAAAATAAACATTATCAGAGCTATTTACTCCAAATTGTTGTTAGGTGTTTCAGAAAGGAACAAAACAGCCAATGAAGTTACCAAGTTTCTTATTCATTTTAGAATTGTAATTGCGTTACTTTTTTCAGAAAAAAACAGCACTACTTGGTAAATAGCGTGAATAGCTTTGGGAACTGTATTTCCACAAGGACATTGACAGATGGGATGCTATACTTCAGGATAGAGAAGTGCAGTTTTAACATTGCAACAGCAGCAGAAGAAAAGTGGAAATATCTTTCTATTCTATGTTCTAGTTTTTAGTTTGGTAATAGTAGTCATGTTTTATTGCACAGCCCTAAATATAAGTTTAAACAGAAAGTTACATTGCCTGAGAAAGGGTGTGATCTTTTTAACTTTACTTTCTCACTGTAATTTTAGGGATACAATTATCTTGTGGGATAGCCACCACTGTTGACTTCTGACTCAGTGGTCAGCTCTCAGTTCCTTAGAATGGCCTACATGTTGTTCCTTGTGATATATTAGCAACATCTAATTGTTATGGTTTTGTATCTCCCTGAAACCATCAGGTTCAAGATGCACATCAGCAGCAGGATTAGTGTGTCTGTGCTGCACACTGCGGTGGATGCTTTCGTGCACCAACAATTCATGGCAATACTTCACATGCAAATGCTGTTAAAAAAAAAAAAGCTGACCTCAGGTGGCTGCGTTTATTCAGTTTAAGGAGCCAATCAATTTTTAATTTGACTCAGAAAGTCTTAATGAATTGAATCCTGCATCCCAATAGCAAAATAGCCATGATTGTCTTTTCTGACAATGCAATGTCAACCTGCTGTAAATTGCTTAGAGACCTTGTGTCAGAATCCACATCTGGCTGATGATGTCATCAGGTTGTGTAGGAACTGTCCTCTACATGAGCTGGGCTATATTATTAGTGTGGGTATTAGAGTATGGAGGCTACAGGAAACTGCTGGAAACTCTTGTAATGTGTTAGATGTGGTAGTACACAAAAAGTACTACTTCTAAAATCAGCCTTTATTATATGTATGGAAAAAAATTAAAAAATAATAACTTTAGTGCAGCCTTTGCATTGAGAGGTGGCAAATTTAATTTGAGAGCCGGGCCTGGCTTGACACAACCTAGTCTGTTATCCCAACAGTGGCACAGATTCAGTTTTGGTAAGACTAAAAAAAGATGGCATTTGGCTAGAGTTATCTGCTTTCAAAGCATTTGCACTGGAGAGGAGGCAGTGTAAATGTCTAGTTAGCATTCAACTCAGCACACGACTGGAGAAGCAGCTAGCACGGTTTGCACCATTATCTCTATAAGAAAATACACCAACACTAATCAAGTAAAAATGCAGCGTGTACCAGCTCCACTCCTGCCTGCATCTGAGTTCCTTGTGAAAACACCAAAGATTCCTTTGACAAAGGACAGTGCATATATTTGAACAGAAACAGCCTATTGATTTGCGAAAACAGCATCAACGCTGTGGATATCTGTGTTTCTAAAGGGCAACATTTGAGTTAAAAACACAATATTGTTTTACCTCAGAATGAGCTGGTTCTTTCTGTTGACTTGATGGCACCAATTCAGAATAAGAACCCAAGAATACCCCGTCACGCTTTGTCTTGGGAGACACTAAAATAAGTAAAAATGATAATTACTGGTCATTATAATCCTTTATTAATAATAATAATAATAATAATAATAATAATAATAATAATAATAATGTAGATTATATGTATAAAGAACACGTATTTGGGCATGATTGTCAAAGTAATTTTTATAATTGTTGTGCCTCATTGCTTGTGTAATAGAGCAACGTTTCAGATTATTTTGCATTTGAATGTGGCCAATATTCATACAGGTCCAGTACAACTGCTTCCTAACTGATTTAAAGTATGCTATCATCTAAAGGTTTTGGGTGTCACCATGAAAATGCTTCATTCTGCTGCCCGCTTCAGATGTTATCTTACTGACTGAGCCCTTCTGTGAGACAAACAGTGCCCATGCTAATCAGTACAATGACCCTACTGTTACAGGGTCTTTTACGGCCAATGGTGGTGCTAGTAAAATATGTTTAGCGCTCACTTCATGGTTCCATGGCAGCCATGCTAACTTTATAACCATGCTATGAATTGGTTGGAAAGCTGCATCGGTTACAGCTCAGCACTACAGGACAAAGAGTTCCATACATGAATTTACTGTACCATGCACACGCATAATTTAATTACCTGCATCTATTTGCAGAAAAGCAGGCTGCAGTGTCTGGGGCAGTTTTTCTGGTAAAGCGTATCCGTTCTTACGGGCAACAATGAGGTGGAAGGCAGCGCAGAACTCGGGTAACGTCAGGGCTCCATCGCAGTCAACATCGCTGAGTTCCCTACCAACACAGAAGAGTGGCCATCTTGACATGGAATGGACTGAAATAAACCCAACTGGTGCCTTGGGGTATTTTCCACTTAATTAGAAGATTTATAATGCAGTTAAAACCTGTATGTTCAAAATAATGGTCATACTTACACACGTATACACCTGTTCTATGACAATATGTGTATATATAGATAGATAGATAGATATGTGTGTGTCCAAAGGTCTACATCGGTTCTCATTGCAGTTGACAATGTTCCTTTTGCAGTGCTTACTTGTCACTTACAGCAGGTGTGTATCCAATCAACACAATGAAGAGAACTGGTCTGTATGTTTTTGTCATCAAATAATTTGTGAATCCATCTTACAATACTGGAGTCATACTTCATGATAATAGTGTATACATCCCCTCCTCCATTTTTTGCAAGCATGTCGAAGGGTAGTGTGCAGTGCAACAATGGATGTCTAAAATGTGCATTTTTAAAACAAACACATGCAGCAGCAAATGTTTTTTTAAAAACATATTTAATACTGCAGTCAGTAACATTCTTGATCCCTAAGACATTACTAAGGTGAAATGACATGCTTCCTGGAGATAAGGCAATCAAACTGTGAACTTTCTTTAACCCAGTGTTGTACCAGATATCAGATACCAGAGTGTTGTAAAACATTAAAATACATGTTTGCTATGACATTTGTTTCTTTGAAAAGCCACATTTGGAGACTTATGTAGCCAATGGATGTGCAGGACAAATACGTTTAATGGGATTATTAAACATCTATTTGTTTAATCATCTATTTGTTTTAGTTTTTAGTGGGTCCATATCAGATAGGAAATAGGAAATCTCGCCTGAAACAGCTACTCAGGTTTTGCCTACTTCTTTTTTATAAATGTATTGTCCCCAATTATTTTCCCTCAATTTAGAATGTCCAATTAAGTTCCTTCACCTCAGCAATCCCGACAAGAGCTCACGAGAACTGAAGGTCAGTGGCCGTTCTCCGATCCCACGACCAGTCCCATTTCCTTTCTTACACCCAGGAGCATTACAGCGGATGTCGGCAAGCTACAGGCCTCTGGAACACAGTGGCAAGTCCTGCAGGAGTCCACTTTGAGCTCACTGATGCATGAACATTTGGGTCTGCATAGCGAAGTGAGGAGAAACAGTCCCTAAAGATTTTGCCTCCCTAACCTGTGGGTGTCACATAGCCAACGTGATGCTCCCTCTGGAGTCTCTGAACATTCAAAGACCTCCCCACCCCCACCCACCCATCCATCTTGCTTACTACTTGTGTTGCTTGAATTATGAACACTGCTATATAAGCTGTAATACCACAGCCACTTTTGCAGGGCACAACCTTCTTTTTCACAGATATTTAGTTTTGCTTTGTTTTTAGAATCCGCCCTTCCATGAAAACTACTGACTGGATACAAAGTCTCACGAGAAAGTCTCTTTAATTCTTGTTTAAGCCACTTAATACATGTTCCAGCTGTCAACCAGAGCTCTGTAACGGCAGGCCCCAAATTCCATGGGGGCTGGGAAGCATCCATTGGAATATGTTTGTATATTATCAAAGTGGTAAGCTTAGTACAAGCACAACACTCTGCTATTTTAAAGCTATCCCAGCAGAACTGTTCTGCAATTAGAAAAAATGAGAAATATTTGATCCTGCAGAAAATCTGAAACAATCTGGCTGGCTTACTGATTTTGATTTGGTAAGAGTGGGAAATTATTAGGATTACTTCCAAGACAGGTACCTACAAAGCAGGGGAGTGTCTAGTCTGGTGATGTGGGAGACCCCATGTACTGTACCTAGTGTCATTTTGGATTGGATCACTGTGTTTACCCTTTGTGAAAAAGGGTTTGGGGCCCAGTATAGAACACGAAAGCATGAACATCCCTCTCTTACTAGGTTTTGTCACAGTGCAATCACAAAGCATGTATTTATTTTAGTAAGTAATTATAATGTATTATAATATTTTATATTATGTATTATACTTACCATATATGGGAGAGTTCAGGTATTGAAAGCTTAGATTTTGTAAAGAAATTCTTAGCAACAGAACCTATGAAAATAAAAAACACAACAGTGTAAGTACAGATTTTCTTGGATATTATCTGGAGGCATGTCAGGTGTACAGTGCAGTATCTGGAGGCTGATGGGACTGGTTCCGACATCTAGAATTCTATGTAGAGCGCCCTCTGCTTGCACCAAAGAAATTAAAAAATAAATTGTTAGGGGGAAAAAATGATGTGCGACTTTGTAGCTTTAAAGTAATACAAAAATCAATGGGTTTCTACAATTGCGAAGATCAATGTTTGCTTATTGTATAGAGCTCTACTGGGGTGGACTCAGCAGAACACACTACTGTCATCTTCTATTAATCAGAAGTTTGTTTTTAAGTGCTAACTACAAAGTGCATTGGGAGTTTACTGTTTAGGATAAAGACGTAATTTACACAGAGAGCGGTGAGTGTATGGAATGGGTAACGGCACTATGTTATTGATGCTGAATTATTAAAATCCTTGAAGAAAAGATTAGACAGGGTTCTGGGATCAATCAGCTTCTAGGAACAGGACAAGCAGTGATGGGCCGAGCTGCATCCTCTTGTTTGTAACTTTTCTTATGCTCTTAAAATACAGGTCCTTAACAAGGGAAAGCCCACAGCATGTAATACATAATAGCTACAACCGGAGTATTCATCTAGCTAAAACTTTTACCTCCTCAATGCGCCCTTTAGATATTGCTTATATATAAGTGCAGTGCTCATTCGGCGCAGGGTAAAAGAAATGCTCCCATAGCAGTTCCTCCCATTTCAGTCTCTGTGTGCTTAATCAGTCACAGCTGAGCGTAATTACACATACCCAGATGGCCACAGGTTCAGGTGTAAAATAGGCTCACAGATTATTAAGACTGAAAAGATTTTCAGTTACACTAGAAGAATGCTAGCTGTTACTCTGATGTACTGTACAAAAGGATGATGGCACACCACTGAGACAAGACACAACTACAGTATAACACCAAGGGGTCAATGTTAATGATCTACACATACATCTGTTAACCAGAATTTTCACTCTGCTGCATTTTTATTGTGTGTAATAATAATAAAAAATAATAATAATAAGTCTGTCAATCTTCACCGCTGGGGGAAACCACTAGCGAAATTAATATAGACTCATGTAAAAAATACTACAACACTGTCCAAAAACACAACAGATTCCTATTCTATACTATGTATTACTGTATACTATAGGATACTATTTTTGCACCCTACTATACCATTTTATTCTATGGGCATTTAAAGGGCACTGCATTTAGATCTGCCATGGTTTAGATAATTAAAATAGAACCTCCCTCTCCCCAAAACAACTAAACTATCCACATTGGCAGCCCCTCCGCATTGGTTTAGTATTTTGCTTCTACCTGAAATGAGTGAGCTGAGGTCTGGCTGCAGAGATTTGAACTGCATGGTGTAGTAGTCCCGCTGTTCTTCAGTAATCCTCCAGGGGTCATCGTGGTAGTCAGCACTGCCCTCCTCTGCTCTTCTCTCCACTGAAAGGGCCTGTGGAGCCAAGCAGGCGCTGATCAAGACAGTGTCACTGTTCATTAACACGTCCCATTCGCACACAGACAGGCAGCTGAAAGGTACTGTTCAGAAAGGATATTCAAAGCTGCCTAGAGAAATATGCTGTGACGATCATTTAACAATAATTATATGTAGTGGCAATGAAAACCGAAGAAAATCACAAAACAAAAGAAAAGATGTAAATTTGGCTGCATTGTGTTTGCTTTTAATTTTCAGTTATATTATACAATGTAACAACATGTTAAGTGTCAAATTGCAGGAGCTTCAGGCACAATGTAGGCTGCGTATTTTATTGCAAAGAAGGCAATACAACATATTTAAAAGAAAGAGAGTCCAGCTCTCCAGGCAAAAGCAGAGAACGGAAATACAGTGAATGCTGGTATTTGCTATGTATAAAGGATGCTCGACTTGGGTAATGGAACGCCAACATGGTGATGTATATTGGAACCAAACACTCCCAAGATCTTTGTATAGTGAGTGGACAAAACATTTCCACATGGGAAGAGAAACATTTTACCTGGCTGAACAACACGTCCGGTATACAGTCATGTGGCATGTTGACTTTCAATCCACACTCACTATAGCGCTTCAGTGCCGGCATGGCATTTCACACAAGCAGTTAAGACGGTTCAGTGCCGTCTCTCAACCACTTCGGGAGGTGGTTCAGAGACGGCATAAAATATGACGGATCTGTGACAATATAGGCAATTCACACAGACCAAAATGCCGCATCAGTGCCGGTTCTGAGCCATCATAACTCATCTGTGTGAAAGGGGTAAATAAGAATGTGTCATGACCCCATAGGCTGTATAAGGTTAGAGGCCAGGCACCAGCAATTTAATCCTTATATAAAAAATTATATACTGACTAGGGAAAAAATCCAGAATCCTCTAGCCCTCAATGTATGTGTCTATCTTTCTGGACAGTGCCCCCCTTCCTCTTGCCTGTAGTACTTGTAGTGTTTAAAGAGTAGTGATGGCAGATTTACTAACATTAATACTAACTATTAGCACTTCCAGGGTGCTTAATTACCAGTAAACCTTTATGTGCCATGACCAATTCCTCTCCAACAAGTAAATTAACAGTCATTTATTTTAACAATACCTTTAAATTCAAGACTGGCTGAGTGGGTAATGTGCTAATCTTTCACCACTCTGCTCGAGACCAAACTGAGGCCTAATTTAAATGGCACCACAATAGCTATACTGCCATCATTTTGATTGAATCCAGGCCTGAAAATATTCACAACTGACTCCTTTCTACGCAGTCTCAAGAAGAGTGGGCATGAATGGGAAGGACAGACAGGCTGGACTGATCCCCAGGATCGTACTTCCATACATGGCTTATTTCTCAAATTAAGCAAATGAAACCCAGCACAACAGTTTTTAAAACGTGTTTACCCGCGTGACTGCAGAATGCCCGAGTGAAGATTTGGATCCATAGTTACTAGGCAATGATACTTGCTGCTGGAGCAGAGGCCGACTCAGGTGTTTACTTTCACAGGAAGCTGTAGGAGGCAAACACAGGAAGAGGGAATGGTAACAAATGGAGGACAACTGCCTGAAATGCTACAAAGTATTTTTTTTTGGTAGAACTCTTATATAAGTGATCCTCTAAGTTTTTTGGCCTCAAGCACAGGTATATGGCTCATAAGGTTGGGGGTAGGAGTGTGCTGATATCTGTACGCGTATTTATCAACAGGCATTAAATAAATCCATTCATTAATGTGTTAATTTCAAAACAAGAAAAGCTGTCCTTCTCTAACCTTTACAAATGGGTACCAATTGATGGCAATTAACTTCCACATTGGGTGTTTTAAAAGCCGACTAGCAGCAGATTTTTCATCTCATGCTGACATTTTTACTGCCGTGCCGAGGCTGTAAACTGACAATGACAATATTATTTACAGCCTCAGTATGACAGTAGAGCAATACAACTGTCAGCGTCCCAGGTGAAAGGAAAATTCCCTAACAAACAGATTTTAAAACATTCACTGGGGAAGTTAATTGCCCAACACAATTGAAAGGTGATGGAAGGATAGCTTTTCTTGTTTTGAAATCAACACATTAATGAATGGATTTATTCTTAAAGGCAATTGTGAGTGTGAGTATCAGCACACCCCTAGTTGGGGGCATGATCATTTTTACCTTCAGACATTCATCTAATTCATTCCAAAATCTAAAATGAAACCATAAAATACAGATTTTTTAAAAACAGAAATTGCGAGCACGCTGCAGTGGGTATAATGACTTTACTTCCCCTTCTACTACATAAAGCATAGGTAAGTTGGAGTGGTAAAAGGTAAGGCTGCATTAATGAGGAACAAGCTGAAGTGTACTAGGCAAAGGGCCAGACCAAATCAAAGTCAGAACTTAGTGAACGAGGACGCGAAAGCATTCACGGTAATAAAACACAAGAAAAATTCCAAGCGAAATCTCGCTGACTGCAAAAGTGGGTTGAGAAGGGGGAGTGGTTTGCTATCGCCCGACCAAATCTACTCAATTCCAGCTATAAATCACATCTCAAGACTTTCGCAGGACCAGATTTTATAGTGAACTTCGAAGTTGTCAAAACTATCGTGTATTAAGCAAATGGTTAAAAAAAATAACACTAAGTAAACATCCTGATATTTGAAAAGAAAAAAAAAAACAAAAACAGTAAATGCCTCAAGACGCTCCACTGACCTGTCATATATCGAACGAACACTTGCACACAACACTGAATAATTTAAAATTAATAATTTACAGTATCAAATATTATTAGATGTATTATGCCTATTATTATGATAATATATGTTTTCTTCTTTACTAATTTTTTTTTGCACCAGTTCGAGTTAAATGTTTAATAAAGCAATATTATTTCTTTAATAAATACAAACAATTTTCTACTCACGGATAGCTTTGCGTGGAGCAATGTCTCTTTCAGTGATGGTAAAGCGTTTCAGATACACAGTATTTTCTTTTTATTTCTTGTCTTTGTGGTGTCCACGACAAACTTTTTACAGTATTTTTAAGTCCACGGGCATGTAGGCTGCTTGTAAGCTGTGACGTCCGCTACTTTCGTTCCAATTTTTCATTTCTTAAAGGCACAGTGCTCCATTACTCAAACTCGAGTAAAGCAAATGTAAACAAACTGGAATACTAATAAAGAATGTATGAATCTTTTAATCACAAAAAGGCATTGAAGCCGTGGCTCAGCTCACTGTGTCTCTGCTGCAGATTGAAAGATGTATGTCATTAACACATTGACACGGAAACACACACAGGCATACCGGTAATTAATTAATGTAATGGTTACACACCTGCACCAATTAAATGTCAGCAGAATTATATAACGGCTACACACCGACCTTCTTCCCTAACAATGGCTGACATTGAGGCAATTGTGATACTTTTAGAGATAAGAAGATGACGACGCCCGCGTCCCATTCCTTACACCTTCAGACCCCATCAAAACCTAACACAACTTCCTGATCACCTCCTGGTTGATCGTTTTCGGTTTGATCGTAACACTATAGAATACTTGTGTGATGTGCTTCAACCTTATCTAATGTCTGTGCAGCTGGTGGCTGCTTCTGACCGATTCATTAAGTTTCCACCTGTTGAAAGCCATAGTGTAGCAGGTTCTGTTGGAACATTGGGATCTTATTGTCGTAGAGTGGCTGGTAAATACTCCCTCCTGCCCTCCGAAGACCTGACCTCAAAGGCGCCAATATGAATAAAATGAACATTTATTTTTTAATTTGTAGTGCCCCAGCTACAGAAACTCCCCCCCCCCCCACCCAATCTTTTGAAACCAAAGTTACGCCACTGGTCAAAGCCAGGGTTGAACGTCAAGCGTTTGCTCATTAGATTTCCAAACTGCTGCAGTAACATCTATTGCTGATAATTGGAACCCAGAGAAAAAACGCAGCTTCTAGTCTGTGCATCCGTGAAGACTGTCTGCACTACACTGCATTCAGCAGCACAACCAGCTCATCTTATCATAATCTCTATAACTCTCTTCTGAGGCACAGCATAATAAAAATGGTTTCACAAAACTGTTCTATGTGTGCCGATGACATCGGACACACACTAGGATATTACTATGGCACTCTCAATAAGGCTTATGGGTTAGACAGGAAGGCTTAATCTAAGTTTCTTGAAAGTAGATGTTACCGTATGCCTTGTTTTCATAGCTATCAGAAGTGAATATTAGTTTGCTGGAGAAATTTGGCAAACACTTTGGATAGGTATTTACATTATTAAAGAATCGTTTAATCAAATTACTACATTTCACTGCCAACCCTCTCATATGACTGTAGACTGTGCTCTAAAGGTGGTCAGTGCAACCATGGCAACAGGGCAGAGCAGCACTCAACACAGAAGGTTACCAGGGGACTGCTACGGTAACAGAGGTTCATCAAATTGAATGCTGTAATCTATGCAGTAGGGGCTTTTTTCAATGTCAAAAGGCTAATTTCCCAATTTTACATTACAATATAATTCCTTGGTGTTTTTATTTTTACATTTCATTACTACATATAGTTCATCCTTCTGTACACTTTTGTTTTTGTTATACTTATAACATTTCCTACAGAACTGACATTTTCAACACTGGCCAATATAAGGTACCTATTTATACCTCTGTATGAAACACTACTGTATATCACACTGAGAGGTTATTAGAGAATCGATTTCTCTCATGTCCATAGTGTTGCAGAGGTGATTATTTACAGATGCCTTCCGTTTGTATACAGTACTATCAGTTTCGTTCTGCTTTATACACAATAATGGATTTTCAAGCAGCTGACAAGCCTGGATAGAGAATGTTGTTATTATTTGATTTACGTGCAGTTTTTCTAGGAATATGTGCACATGCTTTATTACAGTACCAGTACCATATTGTGTGTATTTTAAGATTGTCAAAGTCTCCAAGATAGCTAAACCATACTCAATAAAGTGTGCTCCTACAACATACAATTAATTACACTCACTTAATAACACCCTCCCTCTGCTCCATTTCTTTGAGCCAGGGATATGACTATATATAAGAACAACAGCACAGACTGTTTTTACTCATTGTCCTCCAGCAAGTATTATGATACCCCGGTAGACATTAAAATTATTATTATTATTATTATTATTATTATTATTATTTATTTCTTAGCAGATGCTTAGAATTAGTACACACCCTTGCAAACTGCAGGTCATTCACACATGTTACACCCTAAAGGGAATAATGCAAGGGGTCGTGGCTCTCAAAGTTGAAAAGGTCTAATATGGGGTTAAAACATCATATAGAGATGGCAGGGAAACGGTTAGTTTTTACTGAACTACACTTGCAATGAAAGTGCACAGCCAGGATGCAAACCTGCTCCCCTGACTGTATGACTCACCCTGCCTATCACGTGGTTCTGCCTTTACCAGGTGAGCCAGTCAGGGACCCTGACATTTAGCGTTTTAACACTGAACTGAATTTAAAACTCAGCCAGGAAAGTCTGGATAAAGACTGACATTTGAAAGGAAATACTGGCAGGTTAACCAAGTTCCCAAATCTCATAGGAATCTAAAACGAAAAGGAGGGCAAGACCTTGAAAATGTATATTAAATAAAATCTGATAAGGATTTAGGTTACTGCCACAGGTGACTGAATACTAGAAGTCCAAAGGCTAGTGATACAGTTTTAATTAACAAGACATGCAGAGGATGCACAACCCCTTGGTGCTGCACAATTCAATCTTTAACCACACCAGTAGGATTAGGCCAACCCGGTTTTATTTAGTTTCTAACATGGAAGCCAGGGTACAGTATCCAAGCTGTTTTATTTGTCTCTTTCAATCTTGTCTAGAGAACATCTGTTTAGTTAAATACAATGTAAAAAAAGAGCAAGAATGCAGGGCAGAAGTGAGCACACTACTTGATTAAGGTTCATGACCAGAATGAGTAATGAGGGAAGACACCCTTGATGAAGTCCCTGTGGATGCTAATAGGAGAGGTAAGATGTACAGAAATTAACTTTATACTACTCTGAGTGGCATGGGATCTTGTCCACTAACACGTCTCAGATGCTGCTGGGTGTCTGGTTTCCCTACCTGTCAGCTGTTCTGTGCTGTTCCATTGTTTCCTGTAAGAGTAGCTCAGAGGCTTGTCCTGGTAGCTTGAGCTTGAAGGAGAATTGGGAGGTGACCTAAGAGGCGACGGTGGAGGCGACCGGGGCTCCTGTTAAAAGAACATACAATTTAAATCAAATTACAAATTGAAACTGAATTAAAGTTGTACTTCTGATTGTCTTCAAATCTGTTTTCCTGGCCAGTACCATGATCACTATAATGGTTGAACTATTCACTGCACTGCAAATTTTGGTTGTCTGTAGTGAATGACAGTGTTATAGGTTTTCTGTCCAACCACTGTATGTAATAGAAGAGAACTATGGAACAGCACGGTGTATGGTATGGGACCCAGCATTGCCTGTTAATTGCCTGTTAATCTCTCACCCAAGGTTAGAGATTATACATTTCCATCAGACTGACTAACGGACTCCCAGTTGTAAATGACTGTATTGTCTATAATGCAGGAGGCTTAATGCCTCAGCCTCATGAGCTGCAGCAGGCACTTTCTTACCTGTTTATCTCCTAAACTCTCTGTGCGTTTCAGGGAGTTCCTGTCCAGGCTGGGCTGGGCGATTCTCATTGGCGGCTTCCCGAGCTGATGCCCCTGGCTCTCAGTGTTTTGGGAATGGTTTGGATACCTCAGCAGCTCAGCATCATTTTTCATTCCCACAAACCTGGGAAGTGGCATTTCTGGGAGAAGCAAACAAACACGTCACTTACAACTTGAAATCAAAATAATAGTAATTATACATACTGTATGGGGAAACTTTAAGTTGAAATGAGCAGGCATGCTTATTAAATGTCAGAGGTGAAGTTGCTACCTAATCTTCCAATTCTAAACACTAAACAATACCTGTCATCAGCAAACTCACTGCTCTTCTTTACATTCCAACTGGGAGACCAGCAGGGTGCATAGGTGTCCTGAATATCCTTGGTATTATGTCCAGAAGCTGTGCGGAGGCTGGTTACTGTATGTATTGAAACAGCCTCCAAACTTGGAAAGAATTTTTGAATGTGCAGTATGTACGATTCTGGAAACATCAGACACACATTCACGTTGTCTGTTATAATAGGCTGTTTGGTCTGAATGATGATTCCTGAAGTGACTTGGCTGGCATAGACTCTTTGCACAGGTCAAGTTGACTACACTCTTGGATTAAGCTGCTGCAATACATTACAACAGCAAGAAGCGCAAAACTGACGGAAAGAAGTTGCACACGCTGAACATTTTGCTTAGCTATTACAACTTTTATATGATTGACATAAATTACTTCACAGGGGAAAACACTTTTAAATCACACACTATTTCAGTACTGGTTACGTTGAAATGCAGACTATGCAGGCATTTTAAAGAAATGAGAATGTGGAATACCCCACATGAATGCATAAAAAAATGCCAGTGCTCTTTTAAAGGCATACTGTATACCATCTACACTTGTCAGGATATTTAATTTCTTACCTCTCTAATATCTTAGTGTATGTTCCATACATTGAACATAACTCCTAACACAACTCCCAGCAGATCAGGTCGAGAGCCTGACAGAATCACCCAGGCGCCAGAGTGGACGCCTGCTGCTCGCAAGATTAAGGGGCTTAATGCCAAAAGGACCATGACGCATGCAAGGGGAACTCAGGTTAGAGCGGATCAAGTACCACAGGAAAGAATAAACCACACAGTTTAACTGATGGATTCTAAAACACAAGGGGTATTTAAGATCTATTAATTACCAGCACTTGTTTTTTTTGTTGTTGTTTTTTATTTATTATAACTGGGGCAGTACAGTACTTATCTTGCAGATCTGAATGGCCACCTTGCATGCTTTTCCTCATTAGTAATTACTCCCTACACTGAAAGCTCCTGGTTCCATGCTCACAAGACCACAGCTTTAATACTTACCACTTTTAATGCTTTCAAACCGTACTGGGAAGCCTGATTGTGCTGCAGCTAATAACTTCAGAGCTACATAAAACTGCCCAGTACCGAAGTATCCCAGGCGCTTTGCTCCACACAGCTCAGTGACCTGATGGGGAAACAAACAAAAAGCGAACAAGATAAGTCATACTGCAGACAACAGGTCCCATAATGTTAGTGATACTATATTTTATAATCAAAGGAGACCACTGGGGCCTCTATTTCCATTAACAAAATACAGGCCTTAGTGTCTTGTACCCTTATAAAATATAAACTGTACAATTTTGCAGAAAGAAACAAATCTAGGGTACAATACTGTACATGGAAAATTAACACCTGTATTTTCTTAGCTGCAGATTTCATCTCTGTATTTAGCAATTAATACATGAAACTATTTTTTTTTTTTAAATATAACTTTTTCTTTTTTTTGTTTGTACTAATGAAATATCACCAAGATTATATTTTCAGTGTGGTTCTAAAAGCAAGATTTAGGAAGCTTCACATTGAAATAGAAAGAAACCCAAAGAAGATGCAATTGTAGACTGCAGACTAAAGCTTGCAAATCAGTTCCAAGTAAAGCCATTAACTCCAGTCCTTTGACTTGCACAATAGCCTCTTGTTGTGCTACATGTTTAGTGCTCTTTAATTAAGTTACAAAACATGGCCGGAACGAATAAAGATGTCATTTCTTCTATGGATGGAAATTAGAGTTTTATATCCCTCAACAAGAGGTACTAAAATACTACTTAGTTACTACTACCAGTAAAATATATGTAAACTATATCCTATGCTTAAATATTGATTAATCTGAATGACCACTGAACTACTTCAAATAACAATTGATTGTTTTCTGACTATTAATCAACATTAATTAGTAAATGGACTTACATACAAAGTGCCATGCAGCTAATAAATCTGCTTCATTAAATCTTTGTCAAGGACTAGAATTCAATTGTGATTAAAAGTGAGATAAGTATGTGTACTTGTATGAGGGACTATATTGCAGGGCAGGTGCTCAAGCCTCCTTGTTAATGAATGCCCTGAGTGATAAAGAGGAAAAAAGAGAAAACTATGGTCTATATGGTCATTTATAAATTGTACAATCACAACTTACTGTACTATGAATTTGCACTCATCTTCAGCCATGTTCCCCAGTGTAAGCTACAGGTAGCGCCTGAGAAAATCCTACTTGTTGAAACATGGCTCAGTGCTAATCACACAGTTCAGTGAAACACTGCAGTCCCTTTCATAGCCTCCCTGTGGTTGTTTTGGGCTTTGTATCCAAAATGCAAATGTAGTCCTAGATCTGACTGCATCTGTATTAAAGTAGAATCACAGAGGGTACATCTATTGCACAAACAAAATCAAGGTTACACCTGAAGAACTCTGTATCAAGTTAATCAAAGATCCAGGATGCATAGAGAAAGCAATCGTGACTGCCAAGGTCAGCGAGGTCTTATTCTTAGGCCTTGAAGAGGAATGTTACTTAAGTGATAACTCTGGGGTCTGTTAAGTGTAAAAGCAAATACACATGGTATTGTTTACTGGAACATGTAGTTAACAGTGGAACTGGAGTGCAAATAAATTCATTTCTCTTCAGTAAAAATGAAAACATAAAAAAGTAAAGCCATTATGACATTGTGTTTTTTGCAACATAAACGAATTCTGCACTGTGTACTGTAGGATACAGCTTGAAATTCCTATAGAAGTAAGTGGGGCAGTCGATTTCACTGTCCTATAATTGAGAATTGGGTATTATATAACAGTTTTTGTGATCCAAAAGTTCTTCTACTGCAGGATCAAACAGTAAAACCACACTGATTTATGCAGCACTGCGTCCCACCTCATCAATGTTTCAGAAGGAGGTTGCTGCTCAATATTCAAGCTTGCCGCACTGAAGAGAATCTGAAGAGGCCAGTGTTGTATACTGTTACCATGCATTTACTGCTGGACAGTGCACTTGAGTAATGAGCTGTCTTCTGCTCTGTTACAGCCTTTTATCACTGAGATTATTCTTTCTCTCTTTGAGAGCCTTTAGACTAACAACTTCTTCTTCTTCTTCTGCTTCTTCTTCTTGCTGTTTATCGGTGTGACAGGTATACTGATATAATGGGTCAGGGTTGGGCAAAATAGTCAAGGAAACTATTTAAACAGAAAATAGTGGTCCACAAATATATTTAAAATACAATCAAAAAAATAGGTTGCCAGTAATGTATTTTGTATAGAAAATAGTAAATACAATTTTGCAAATAGCATTTTTTAAACAGTCGACATTGTGTACTGGTTGTGGTATACAATACACCAACCTTTTTTTTTCCATAATAATGAACTGAAAATTTCACTCCTGCCTCAACATTTAGCAGATACCTTTATCTAAGGCGACTTACAGAGACTAGGATGTGTGAACTATGCATCAGCTGCAGAGTCACTTACAATTACATCTCACCCGAAAGACGGAGCACAAGGAGGTTAAATGACTTGCTCAGGGTCACACAATGAGTCAGTGGCTGAAGTGGGATTTGAACCGGGGACCTCCTATTTACAAGCCCCTTTTCTTTAACCACTGGGCCACACAGCCTCCTCAATAAACAAGTATGTCAGTAACATCCATCCTGTGCCGCAGCTGTAAAGCCAAAATTACAGCTATTGTATCAGTATGATGAAAAAGTTGATGACCTGACATATATTAACAGTATGTACACAATAGTATAGAATAAGAAATGTTTCATCACAATTTGATAAGCGGGTCTCCAGATAGAGGCTATTAAAAACCCTAGTGTGACTGTGACGGGGTACGCCCGCCCCTGTATTTATTTGCATTGTTTTTGTATGATTATTGTATTATTATTATTATTATTATTATTATTATTATTATTATTATTTAAATGTGTTGTTTTGCGTTTGTTAAAGATGTTTAGTTATTGTTTGGCAGCGTGAATGTGAAAATTCTGTTTGAAATCAAACTTGAAAATACTAGTTCTATTTTAACCCTTTCGGTCTTAAATTATTTTTGTTGCGCTGAAGAATAATCTCCTTTATTTTTTTTTACATATATTTATACACTACCACAGACGAGGTGAGGTTCCAACATTATTTCAGATGGAAGGGTTAAAACAGGCATTTTGTTAATAGGAATATATGTTCCTGCCCCGCTCTGTAATAGGCCAGTGTTTTAAGGTTTGCGTCCAGTGGCCGTTAACCAGTCCACAGTGAAGACCACAGGGAAAGTGCCCATCTTACTTCATTAGGGATCTATGTTATAATATACAGACTCAGCACTGTACAGTATATCCTGCAACAAAGCCAGCATCATAATGCCTTCAGTTAAACCTCAGCAAAGCTCAGCCTTCACACACTAAATGAAACTGACACGACCTGTACTTTCAGAGGGACTGTCTATCATTCTGATGAAACTGAGACCTGAAGGATGATTTGTTTAGCCGCATATTAACATACAATGAAAACACAGTGGGAAGAGGCCTGCGATGAAGCAGGTTACTGGTAGATCCTTATTGAAAAGGAATTGTATATTTTACTGCATATGCTTTTGCTCTGCGACTTGTATAAACATGCCCTGAAAAACCTCTATAGCAGCACACTAAAGAGCAAGTCCAATAAAAACCACAGCCACAAACAACACACAAGTAAAATGCAACATGCATCAAAGCTTTATAAGGCAGCAGGACGTTTGCTGAAGTCTTTTACTCCACTCCAGGGAGCTGCTCTTTCTGTTTTACAGGTTGTAGTATCCACTGACCGGTTTGAGGGAATGTTAATGTAGTTTTTTTGATAAAGTAGCACTTTTAACCCCGGGTGAGTTTAGGCCATGACTGCCATTACACCACTATTCTAGTGCCGTCTATTAAACAAAACACCAGTTGGACTTCTATTAGGACCCCATTAGACCTGACGCTGACAAATGGTTACGCAGTGTTCATTATAAACCCTAAATTGTGACGATGTACAACCCCACTCCCCATTAACCTCTGTTTGGTGCTGCCACAACTGGTCTGTTCTGTAAAATTCTTACTGTTTATTCCAAAAATAGCAAGTAATATCTAGTAATCTCAAGAGGCAGTGTGGTCCAGTGGTTAAAGTCCAGGGCTTGTAACCGGAAGGTCACCATTTCAAATCCCACCCCTGCCACTGACTGACCTTGAGCAAGTTACTTAATCTCCTTGTGCTCCATCCTACAGATTAGACATTAAATCAGTGTCCTATTGTAAATGACTGTACAGATAATGCACAGTTCACAGCCTACTTCTGTAAAGCGCTTTGTGATGGTGGACCACTATGAAAGGCGCTATAGAAAGATATTATTATTGATTATTCACAGTTAATGATTTTGCTCAGCTTAAACTCTCTGATGAGCTGGCAGCTCATTTATATCTGCAAGCCCCAGCTAAACAAAAATGCTACTGTAAACCCTGATCAATCCCAGCTATTATAGAAACAGAATGCTTTCAAAGTTTGTAGGTCAACATCACTCTGCTTACTGTATCTCTCTATGCCAACTGCGTAAAATATTAATGACTAAATTGTGGAGTCTTTGCCATGGCTGTGGTCAGGACAAACTGTGACCTGACCTGATATTACTGTAGGTAAATGTCCTACTAAAGTTGCCAGCCAGGCAGTGTGTCATTTAAAAGCAGAGAACTTTGAAATTCAGACAATATAATAAATCATACTATATCTGGTTTTGAAACTACACAAAAAAAATACAGTTTTAAAAAAACTGAGATAAAAAAGTACTTTATAAAAATAGAAGAATGAAAAAAGTCTAATACAAAAATGTAACAAAATTGGAATTAAAAAATATAGTTTACTTGTGAAATTAAAAAAAAAAACAAGATTAAAAGCTTACTTTTTTTTTTAAACAAATAAAATAAATAAATAATAAATACAAATATTAAAATCTTAGGTAAAAAAAAAAAAAAACTCATTTATAAAAAATGTGTTTTTATCTAGATTTAAAAACAGTTAAAGTCCCAGCTTCCCTCTCAAAAATGGGCACATCATTCCATAATTTTGGAGCATTGTAACAAATAGCCCTTCCTCCCATTTTTATTTTATTAACATTGGGAATAACCAACAATCCCTCATTGTGTGATCCAGGATTACAATTAGGAATGTATGTGGTCAGCAGTTCTTGTGTAAATAAACAGGCGCTAGTCCATTCAAGACCTTGTAAGTTATAAGCAGAATCTTGAAATTGCTTAAATATGCTTAATCAGGTGCTTGACAGGACAACATTGTGATAACATCAAGCTGCATGTTTAAGGTGTATCAAAATACACATTAATGTGTTAGCGGTCATTTAGGACTTTTACAAAAACAGTGTACTCGGTCAAAAAGGTTTGAACTGTTTTCATAGGTGAAATAACGTCTTCTTTCTGATGAGGCAGAGTGCACTGAAGCCTAAACAATGGAGGTACACCAAGTAAAGACACCAGGGCATTATATTTTAGTCTGAAAATGAAACATTATTGTGGGACACTGAAGCTTTAATATCACTTACTGTGGATATAAATCCGTCAGGATAGTGGATAGTTCATGTTACCATGGAAATGTTGTAGACATATGAGCTCTAGTAGTTTTGTAAAGTTAGAGATTCATTTTCCTTTTGCTGTTCTAGAGATCTAAGTGACCGTTTGGTAGAAAGGTAATTTCAAACTATTCGTAAACAAACAAAAAAAAAAAGATTTCATTTTTTGCATTAGTGGAAAATAATCACTTAAGGTTTCATTGGTAAGTTGAAATGTATACTAATGTCATGCCATTTGTTCTCAGTACCCTTAATCAGCTGCAGTGCCCTCTTCACTGCCTCTTATTGCAGCTCTGTTGAACTCTTGTCCTTAACAGGGTGGTGCCCGAGTAGTACGGAGGATGGAACTCAAGACGCCCAAGAAGGCAACTTTTTATCTCACTTGTTTCAAAATTGTGTACTGTCCCTTTAAATTGGGCCAGGGATCAACAATGCATAAACAAAGACTGTAAGAAAAAGAAATGAGTCACCATCATGCTTACAAACAAAAGTAAACAAAAACAGTTCTCTTTTTTACAGAGGTTATACTGTCACAGCCTATGACGACAGGCTTCTAATTTGCATTGTTAAATGTTGCTAGATAGAGAGATAGATAAATAGATCATGGTTATTATTGCCACGAAATTTAGGTGTCATGTGACAGGCAGGAGCTCAAAACAGAGGTTGAAGTTGATACGCCCCGCAGGTGAACAGCATTTATTTACATATCAACACATTGAACAGCTCACGTGACACTACCAGCAATGGCAGCGCACGAAGCATATACAACAGTATTTGGAAACTTTGGTAGGCTATACAATATCTGAACTAATCTTCTCTGTTCAATAACAAACTAACATTGCTTAAGAGGTTGATCATGGTGGATAAATGGTTAGGGCGGATATGTGAATGGCAGACACATAACGCATTACTGTAGTTTACATATTATGATACCACGTCCTTTCTTTGGGAACAAATCTATATTATTTTATTATTTTCTACCAATTTGGCATATCCAATTATTTTTAGGCTCAGCTCACCGCTACCACCCCCGCGCTGACTCGAGAGCAGCGAAGACGAATACATGCTGTCCTCCGAAGCGTGTGCCGTCAGCCGACCGACAGAGGACAATGCAGCTCTGGGCAGCATACAGGCAAGCGCGCAGGCGCCCGGCCAGACTATAGGTGTCGCTGGTCGCTCAGCCAATTGTGCGCTGCCCACTGGGGGCTCCTGTCTACGGTCAGCAACAGAATAGCCTGGACTTGAACCGGCAACCTCCAGATGCGGAGTGTCTTTACCAGATGCGCCACTCAGGAGCCCTATTCTTTCACTTTCTTTTAGCCTGTATGTTATTAATTATTTTATTGGTCATTTATTTAAGTTTAGCAAATTACATATATATTCTAGGATGTGCCTCATTTTTGTCTGCCTTTCTCCTGCCGTAACAACTTTGTTTAGAAAAATATTTTATGCAAAGTATGTTAAAGTTGTATTCAGTGCATTTTTAAACATACACTGTGTAACAGTTAAGTATATTATAATAAACTGTGATGGGCTACTGTTTTCTTTTCTCTTTTAGCCAGTGGAGAAAATGCAGTTAACAGACCAATTGGAGTAAAACCTGTTACACTGCACTTGTAGATCTCTTGATCTTCCCCTCCTACTATGCACTGGACTTCCCTGACCTCAGCACCACTACTGGACCCCTCAGCTAATGCACTATCCTTGCACTATTGAACTACTGTTATGTAACTTGCTGTAATCCTAACTTGTTGCATCCTATTTCATATTGTATTTTAGTAGTATTATTTGCACTGACTGTAAACTATACTGTATTTAAATATGAATTGTGCATTGTAACCCTGTACTGGCTTTTAGCACTTGTAAGTCGCCTTGGATAAAGGTGTCTGCCAAATAATAATAATAATAATAATAATAATAATAATAATAATAATATGAAATGTGTTGTCAATAATACGATTCTACTGCTGCTAACCCTAACCTTCCCCATTTTCTTTGGTCACCAGTCGCCACTTTATTGTATTGTATAAGTAATGGTGGTATTTTAACAAGGTACAGTATCACTAGTTACTCTACATTAATACAAGAGCTATTGTTTCCTGAAAATAGATATGGTAGAAGATATCGAAACAAAGCAATCAAAAGAGCTGATATTGAGCAGTGCCCCAGTGAGGGAAGCTAGATCGTTTCCAATCTGCAGCAATGTAGGCACACAGTGCAGGCTTTGAAACCCCTGAAACAAAGCACAGCAAATTGATTTCTTCCAGCGGTATCAAAGGATTAAAGCAAGATTAATTCTGATGACAGATAAAAAAAAAATAATAATCTGCTGTATGAAAACCATCACAGCCCGCGGCAATTCATCTCAGTCACTGCCACAGCACATCGCAGAAAATATTTAATACACTGCACATGAGGCAGGGCACAGGCACAAGCACCTGGTGAAAAGGATTACTGACAAGATTAGATTAGTGGCCCACATACAGAAGAAAGATTATTACAGTATGGCTTCAGAGCAGCAGGCATTTGTTTGATCACATCGACTTTTTTGGCTGAATATTAAATACATTTAAAATAATAAAAAAATATATTGTTCTCTAAAATACATTTTCTGCGTCTCTGTGTGTGTGTGTGCGCGTGTGTGTGTGTGTGTGTGTGCGTGCGTGTGCGTGTGCGTGTGTGTGGTAATAAGGTTTGACAGAGATTTGGAGGACAATATCCTAAAAATATATATAACTAAGGAAAGCCACAAACACCACAAGTTTGATCATGTGATTGCTTGCTTGGTGCCTAATTCAGCACATTTGTTACACAACCTTGTTGTTATACTGGTACAGTACTTAAATCTGACAGAAAATCTCTCATTAAGTGAGTTTTTTCAAGCCGTAACTAGTCTGTAACAAACATGTTAATTTTGAAACTTGAAACGGATAGGTAAGTAATATAATTAAGGGTCTCTTAGACAAGGAGTTCTAAGTAATGGAAGAAAAGTGTGATATTTCAGACCCATACCAAATGGATCTTTAACATTGAATTTGCTACAATTTTATCCAAGTTAAGAACTGAATTAAACACTAACTCCCTTCTTTTTCAGCATATGGCTTGCGCTACAACCCACTAAAATGAATAATGTGTTCCAATGACTTCAAACATGAACAGACAACTACACTAAAAACAATTGCAAATATGTATGATATATTTTTATTTCACTGGTACAGGAAGATATAAATGGCGAGGTATAGAAAGCAATGCAAAAGACTGCAATCAAGTGCACTATTGTTCCGGGTGTGGTTTCCAATGGTTTTGAGAGCGGTGACGTACAATGCAGCTGGACAGGTTTGTCAATACAGGCTTTGTGTCAGGACACTGAAGCCTGGAAGCAAACTCTGAGTGTCATTTTTTTTTTTTTTTTTTTTTTTACGGATAGTTAAAAGTGCATGCAGGTTCCCGATTTAAAAGGGGCAATGATCCTTACAGTTGTTTTGGTTCAAATTCCATAATTTGTTTTGTTACTTTTTATTATGGTTTTAATATCAGATCTGTTGGTAAAACTGTTATCAGTATATTAAAAACTCTGCGACCCTTTAAAATGGGTTTTGCTTCCAGTGCTAAACAGAGCTTCTAACCTCTCATTGTTCAAGTACTGTAGTGGGTTGGAGAGAAAAGTCCCAGCACATTTGGGAATTAAAAAAAAACTGGGCATAACAAAATTTTATAATACTTTATAAAGCACATATTGCTATACTATAAATGTAGTGTTATGTAAAGTATTTTTTATTAGCTATATAATTCAGAATATATGCTATAAATACAAATAATACATCACCATGCAGTACCCTTCAACCGTATCCAACTGTAAAAATGTAAGTGTGCCATATGAAGATCAACAGACAGGTTCCTCCACATACTCCCCAGACCCTGATATTTTCAATAACACAACGTTGTAAACAGATTTTATCATAACTGGAGAAGCAGCTGAAAACAAAACATTCTTTCTATGTGACTGTGACAGGGGTGTGGGTTATGTGCTGACAAAACGAGAGAGACACAGGAAAGGCTTTGTCACGCCACTCAGGCTTGCAGGATTTATTTGTATTGCAATACACAGTTAAAGCCATGGCCAGGCCCAGCTGTTTTTTCCCTGCAACTAAACACAGCAGGTAGCATCTCAGGTAGAGAGTCTGACTAAATAACAAAAGCAAACACAAAACACGAAAGGAAAAATAAACAAAGCACAAATTAAACTATATGTACACACATGTGCAGGGCCTCAGTGACATGAACATTCATAAAAATATATCCTAGACCCCCACCTTTCAAGCTTGCTTCTACTTGCAACAGTAGGTGGTTAGTTCACTTTAAAAGGCAGCAGTGTGGAGTAGTGGTTAGGGCTCTGGACTCTTGACCAGAGGGTTGTGGGTTCAATCCCTGGTGAGGGGACACTGCTGTTGTACCCTTGAGCAAGGTACTTTACCTAGATTGCTCCAGTAAAAACCCAACTGTATAAATGGTAATTGTATGTGAAATAATGTATAATGTGATATCTTGTAACAATTGTAAGTCGCCCTGGATAAGGGTGTCTGCTAAATAAATAAATAAATAAATAAATAATAATAATAATAATAATAATAATAATAATAATAATAATAATAATAAAAGAAAATTGTGACATTAAATAGTATTAACACTCTTATATAAGTTGGAATTCATTACACCTACTGTAATAAACTTGTGTGAGAATTGTTTAAAAAAATAAAAGACCTTGACAAACAAAACAATTAACTCGTAGCTTTGACTGGAAGAACATTTGAAAACAGGAAGCAAGAAGACTGGACCCCTCATACAGTATACTAGTGTAATCATTAACCTGTCTCACTGCAACACACTGCCACCGGTCAATGTAAGATATAACATATGGAACCAACTGTGGCTACAGCAGCTCTTGCATGTGTACAGACACCTCTATGATATCTATGTTGCCAGGGATATGTGTCCCATGCGGTGATAACAAAAAGAAAATATTCAGAAGTTAAAAAAAAAAATCAACAGTATATTACAAATGAAACAATAAAATAAAATAAAAATGGCATCAGATGCACCTCTCCCCATTCTTTTTGTAAGGTATGACAACATAATATGGGACATTTTGGGGTGTATTCAAGGACTCATTTTTCACGGCAACATAACAGATTGTGAAAGGTAGCATTGTGGCCAAGGCTGGGTAGTGGCAGGAATAGCTGCTGTGGCAGGAGACAGAAGATTGCATTTTTATTACAATAAGCAAAAAATAACAATACAAAACAAAGGAAACACCCAAGCATAGTATATGAAGATTGCTCTGGTCTGTATTGTACAAATAAACATAGCAAATTGGAATAAGCCGAGGAGCTTCCCGGTCCTCGGTCCATGAATTGTCCAATCTGGCTTGACCACATTCTCGTGTTTTTCACATTCACCTCCAAACAGGTGAGACTGACCAGTCCAGCCACATTCTCACATGGCTGGCTTGTCTGCATGCTAGAGGGGAACCTAGATACACAGCAGGGATTCAAACTAAAATCCCTGCTTTAAAACACAAATACTGTCGAATGGGGAGATGTGCATCTGATGTCATTTTTATTTTATTTTAAAAAAGTGGAGAAAAGCACAGCATGACTTCTGCTACTCTTCCAGTTCAGATAATCTTTTTTTTTTATTATTAATCTCACTCTGTTAGACTGAAACTGCAGAGACTTTCAATACTGTGTGCAAACGTATCTTATTCAAACTATGCAATAATCTGCATTGCCAGTAAGATTCATTAGAATCTGACCCACGAGGCCTGCAAACCCAAAACCATATGGATCTTTATTCTTAATTCATAATAATTAAAAGACTGAGGTCTGATCCAAACCAGTGGTGCACAACTCTGGCCCTTGAGATCCAGTCCAAGTCTTTATAATAAGCAGGTTCTAAATGAGTTCATTGAACCTGCTACTGTTAGGGTTCATTAACTAAGTTTGGACCTGATTAGAATGCATATAGAGGACCAGAGTTGTGCACACATTTAAATACTTCCATTCTTCAATTCAATAAACCAACATCTCAAACACTGTGTGTATTTTTGTCTTTAACACTAAGCAACACATTCGGTCCTTATTTAATATTTTAATGATGCTGGTATTTAAATCCGTCAGCTGAATAGACCCAAGGATAAGTTATTGCCTGCAAAGGGTGCACAGTCAATCTGAACTCTCCACTGTCACAGTAAAAGCAACTTACTAAAACATATGAGCGCTTTCACGACAGCTACTGTATGTTTAACTGCAGGGTTACCCAAACCAGGAAGCCAAAATAAACTTATAAATGATAGCATTTGGCACGGCACCTAACTGCTCCTAAAAATATTTGCTCTACGTCAAGTGCTGATTGTTCAATTTAATTACCTCCTACCAAATATTCATGCAAATGTAACCCTAGAGTAGTAAATGAGATAAAAAGCCCTTCAGTGAATTCAAGCGTTCACCCTGGTTAAATAAACACAGTACTCCTGTATTTTGCAATCTGACATTTAAAAAATATGTGAAATATTGAGGGTTGTGAAATGATGAAGGGTCCTTACACAGTAAAGTATTGTACATGTGCTGTACAATTTACTGTCAAAATGGTCTAACTGGGAATTGACCAGGTTTGTCAATTATCAAATAGTTCAATAAGGAGGGAACACAGACATGTAAAAAAATACAGACAGGTGGAGAAATCTTGATAATAAATAACCCTGCTGCTAGTTGTTTTGTTTTTCTGTGGAACTTCAAAAGCAACTTTAAAACTGAAAAGTACAGCAATGAAATGTTTGGTTTTTTTTGCATAGATTTCATTCGGCTTATCCATTTTCTACTTCTGAAATATAGTGTCTCCAGGGAAAGTGTGTTCTACTGTTAACTTTAAAACTGACATCTTGTTTAGGCTTCCTAAAAGCCTACTCTACGGGTCCAATGTTGACAATTCATAAACCTCTACTCACATACTGCATATTGATATTCAAAAGTCTGTTCAACCTATCAGATGTATGCAGGAGAACGGTGTCCAATCAAAACAGCGAAAGGCAGAATCAATTACCTGAGACCACCAACTGCCAATCATAGTAGCACGTTACTGGAACAGTCTAGCACTAGCACTCAAACAAGGATAGTTACACCCATGCTAAAATAAATCTAAACTCTTATTTTACAATGTCAACTTAAAGCACTCGAAAGGTTCAGTATGGACGTGGAACTACGGCATTGCTAGACTGCTAGTCTTTTTATTTGGACAGTTATGGTATTGTACTTAGTTCTGCTATTAAACAATGATCCACTTTCAAAGGAGGGACTGCTAGTCCCAGCAGCTCTTAAGACTGTACATGGCCGGCAGTTCTCCATTCAGTCCTGCACACACAGAGTACAGCTTGATGCAGAAAATGTCATTCCTCTTGGCAAGCAAGCAATACAGTCCAGCAGCAACTTCCATTTCCTTTTGCCTGATGAACCTCCAACCCCAGGGTTCAGGATCATAGACATCAGCCTCTACCACAATCAAAAGGAACATTACTCTCAGACTAGCAGCATATATGTTGTCCAGTACATGTCATTTCGAAATTAAACTGCCACTTTATTGAGACATCACACAGAGAACGAAACTCCTTGTTGGCTTGAATATAGACGGAGCCTGATAATTCTGTAGTAGAAAAGTAGAAGAGCTAGAATCTAGTAAAAGTGTCTGATTAGCTTTTTACAATGAAAGGTTTCTTGTATCAAAATAATTATATTGAGACGGGAGTTAAGGAGACTTAGTGCAGCAAGTAAATTTACAGTATTTGTTGTTCCCTCATACAAACACAAGGGCAATGGCTAAGGACCCATCTTGAATTCATTAGACTGCTGCACACAGTTTCTACGGTTTCAACAAGCCCTTCTCCTAAAACTCCATAGGTAAAACTATACCTATTTTATCCTGCAGGCACAACCTTCCACAGAATTACTTAACCACCCATGTGTGCGTCTTGGTGACATAATGTACAGTAACACAGTGCAGCCCAATGAACACACAATCAAAAACTGTAACACAGTGCAACCCAATGAACAGACAATCTAAAAATAAGGGGTTCCCATCCATTCACAACTAAATATACATACATGGGTGACCTTAAGCCACTCTGCCAGAGCACTACAGTAGCTCCACCGGTCAGTGCACATAGTCCCCCCTACTCCGGCTGGCACTGCAGCTGTCAACCCAATTCAAGCTACCCCGTATGATACAATACCATACTGCTGTTGGCGAGGTTGGGCACGTGTCACCCAACTACCACCCCCCACACCGGGAAGAGGAACAACTGCCGGCCGTGAGGCGAAAGAAGGGGAGGAGCGGCCCCAGAACCAGCCTGTACCAGCTCCAGCGGAGAAAACAGAGAGATACAAGGGCTTCAGGGACCCCAGCTTCCCCCTGTGGCTGAGAATGGAGGGGAGACATCTGCTGGGGGACAGCCACCTGGATATCCTCCTAGATTTCATCCAGCTGAAGCCTGAGATCTAGTGAAAAGGGTGCAGCTGAGGATATCCAGGGCTGATGGAAGTAGTGCAAAGGATGACCCAGGTAGTGGAGTGGGTTTATGAAGAGCAGGAAACTGAGCCGTCACAGTTGACCCAAGCTGGTGTCCCACAATGCTCCTTCTGCCTGTGCTATCGGCATGAGGAAGACAGCTGTCCGGAGGTCGACTGGGACGCAGACACGGACCTGGAGTGGAAGGAGCCCGAGCTTTCCACACCCAAGTGGGAGGAGTCCAAGCATCCAGCACCCAGAAGAGAGGAGCCCGTGCATCCAGTGCCCAGAAGGGGGGAGCCAGAGTGTCCAGCGCCCAGAAGGGAGGAGCCTGAGCATCCAGCGCCCAGAAGGGGGGAGCCGAGCATCCAGCGCCCAGAAGGGGGGAGTCTGAGCATCCAGCACCCAGAAGGGGGGAGCCGAGCATCCAGCTCCCAGAAGGGGGGAGCCAGAGCGTCCAGCGCCCAGAAGGGGGGAGTCCGAGCGTCCAGCGCCCAGAAGGGGGGAGCCGAGCATTCAGTGCCCAGAAGGGGGGAGTCTGAGCATCCAGCACCCAGAAGGGGGAAGTCTGAGCATCCAGCACCCAGAAGGGGGGAGTCAGAGCATCCACAGCCTAAGAGGAGGGAGGCCAAGCGTCCATAGCCAAAGAGGGGGAGGCTGAGCGTCCACAGCTCAAGAAAGGGAAGACCGCATGTCCAGAGCCCAAGAAAGGGAAGCTCAATTCTTCAGTGACCAAGGGAGAGCCACACCAGTCTCCAGTGACTGAGGGAGAGCCGCGCCAGTCTCCAGTGACCAAGGGAGAGACGCACCAGTCTCCAAAGACAGAGTGAGACTACCTGCTGCTCCCACCTCCACCGCAAGAGAGATACTGCCTGCTGCTCCCGCCTCCACCGCCAGAGGGAGACTGCCTGCTGCTCCCGCCTCCAACACCAGAGGAAGATTACCTGCTACTCCCGCCTCCACCGCCAAACGGAGCCTGCATGCTGCTCCCGCCTCCACCGCCACAAGAGCTGGAGCTATCTCCCGAGGGTCCGCTGATGCCGTCACATCCTGAGGGACCGCTCCTGCCCTGTCCTGCACAGCCTAGGGCTGCCAAGCCTGCCTGCCTAAGGCTGCCAAGCCTGCATCACCTAGGGCTGCAAAGTCTGCATCTCCTGGGGATGTCAGTTCACTATCGCCCGGGGATGGCAGTTCGCCATCACCGGTGATGCCTGCTCATCACTGCGCCGTGCCGCTGCTACTGCCGGAGTGTCCCGTGCTGAGGGCAGCATTACCGCTGCCAGCGCTACCATCACTGCTGAGTACGCCGCACCGCTGCCACTGCTACTGCTGGAGTGTCCCGTGCTGACGGCAGCATGGACCTTGCCAGCGCCAACGTCACATCCGGAGTGCCCAGCGCCTCTGCTACTGCCAGAGTGTCCAGCGCTGAGGGCAGCATTACCGCTGCCAGCACTACCATCACTGCTGAGTACGCCGCACCGCTGCCTCTGCTACTGCCGGAGTGTCCCGCGCTGAGGGCAGCATTACCGCTGCCCGCACCACCACCACTTCCGGGTGCACTGCACTGCTGCAAGTTCTGCCTTTGCTGGAGGATCCAGCCTTGCCGCTGCCATGATTGCCTTGGCTGGAGGAGCCAGGGTTGCCTTGGCTGGAGGAGCCAGCCTTGCCGCTGTCAGCATTTCCGCTGACATCATTGCCTTTGCAAGAATCCCAAAATGATCTTTTATTCCAAATCAACCCGACATGAAAAGTTTGACATTAAAAGTTCATCAGATGCTCAAGTTTTTTTTTTCTTTAATCAATTTTTGTTTGCCGCATGGTTGCTGAACAAGCCAAAAAACAGGATGTATAGTTAGATGTGTTCAGATGGGAACAGTGCTTTTTGACAAATTATATTCATGACAGAGATATGCTTGCATTAATTGTTTTTCATACACTAAAAAGTAGTTACACAGCGCGTGCTTTTTATTAAAACAAAATAGTTGATTTCACTGCAGAGGTGGCATCCCGTGCGTACAGACCAGGATGTTGACAGCGTGCATTTATATTATCTTTTATTTATTTATTTATTTATTTGGGGTCCAGAAGCCAGGTTCGTTAGAGCCAAAGGTTTGTTATAATGAAGGGTGTTATAGCAAGGGTGTACAGTACTTAATTTAATAATTAGAAAATACCATATTTGGTCTGTTTTCATAGGTATATTATGACCCTATCTCAGATGGGGATATGCAGTAGACTAGATTATTTGGAAAAGGGTACGGGGGCCTAAAAAGTTTGAAAACCACTGGCCTAGAGCATCCAGGCTTGACAGTGGCTGCAAGAGAATGAAAAACTGGTTTCGATTGGTTTTAAAAGCTTCGGGAAATTGTGATGTAGGAAGGTGTATTCACAGGAATATATTTGTCACACATATATCAAGTATGGAAATTAAGGGCTCCTGAGTGGCGCATCCGGTAAAGGCACGCCGCGTGGAGTGCAGGATGAGCCCTACAGCCTGGATATAGAGATGGATGGATATACAGTGTGCAAAAGTGTTACATAGAGACAGACCCATGTATGGACAGACAGACACCCCCATATATTTCCAGAATCTACAGCAATGCTCTCAATATTGTATGCTAAATAATGTTAAAACAGTAAAACCTGTACAATCCAGAGTCGCTTGGTAATGGAAAATTGTGCTGGATTAGACAGTGTGCTGTATTACAGTGTTACAGTAAAAAATTGAATATTGCACCTAAAAAGGTAAAATGACAAAACTATTTGAATGCTTAATTATTACTGTACATGCGCAGTGTAATAAACACAGCAATGTCTCGGTAAACTTTAAACACAGCAATGCCTCAACAAGATCTTTACCTGTTATGAGCACGAGCCTGTTTCCCGCAGAAAGATGTTCACTAGTTCGTACTGTACCTGCACACAGGATTCAGGCGCTTCCTGCTGGCATTCAGATTTTCTCATTGTTGCTTTTAATTAAGCATCTTTTCATTTCAGAATGTCTGAAAAGGTTTGACTTACTGTAGCTCTTTGTGTGGACATTTAGACATTTATTTTTATACTCATTATTTAAATTTAGAGAAGAAAAACCCAGATTGCACAGTGAGATTTGCATTGATTTTAGGCAGAAGAGTCATAAAAATCATTTTGGATTCCAGAATAGACAGGTTTTCAGATTATAGAGGGTATCAGTCCATTAACTTCAATAAGAATTTTGTCAGGATCCAAAAATCATGCTGAATTATATAAAATACTGGTATGTAGAGGGGCTGGATTAGACAGGTTTTACTGGACCAAGTTCCATCACATCACAATTAGAAAAGGGTTCCCCAGATATATGCAAAAATGAAACATGTCATAATGAACCTCAAACAAGACTCCATACAGATAAAAAAAGACTAACTCAACTCCTAACAAATTTATGTCCACACTGTATACAACTAAAAACCTTCAAATGCTTTGGAGGGTAACTGTCACCAGTTAGGGGATATGTCTTGTGCAGATTTCAGTAACGAGCAAACTTTTTAAACAACCGTAACCGTTGCCACTGACATTCATATGCTTCTAATGTATCAAAGCTTTTAGTGTTAAGTGTCCAGATTAAACTTTCTGGTGCTGAAGAATTAATTGTGCAAGGGCTGTAATTGAGCTTGAAAGTGACTCACGGGATCAGTTTGCCCAATTAGAGTTATCGATCTGCCTATTTTAAATGTTATTTTTATGATTCATAAATACTCTGTAAGCTGCTTTGTTTTTTTCAAGATGTCTACAGTGGCCTTAAGATTTATTTTCTTTTTGTGTATAAAAGAATTTTGGCAAAAAAAATCATAAACATTCAACAGAGGATCTTTTAGACACACTGTGTCATTGTCAGGGATCCAGTTGAGTTATTAGTGTTCTCTGCCAAACACCACGGGGGAGACAACAAAGAAGTTACTATTAAAGATACAAACAAATCATTCTTTTTGTTGGCGTCTGACAGAGGATCTTTTGAGCCGTTACTTATAATGAAATGACACTCTTCAAGCTACTTGCTTAAGAGTGAAAAGCGTAAGAAACAGAATACATTGTAAAGCTAGACCCCAATCAGCTTTTGGTATATTGTTGCTGTGTAATGCTTCAATACTTCAAGTTAAGGATGTGTTCTGCTAAACTTCAGGGTTATTATGATTAATATTATTATTTGTTTATTTAGCACACCTTTATCCAAGATGACTTACAGAGACTAGGGTGTGTGAACTATGCATCATCTGCAGAGTCACTTACAACAACGTCTCACCCGAAAGAGCACAAGGAGGTTAAGTGACTTTCTCAAGGTCACACAGTGAATCAGTGTGTGAGCTGGGATTTGAACCGGGGACCTCCTGTTTGGACTCAAACCCCTTAAAATAATAAAACACTCAAAAGTAGCAGGCAGAGGGTCAACACAGGCTCCACTGCCTGTCTCATCTCTTTAAAAACATCACTCAGAATTACAACAACTGAAAGGGAAGCCAATTTGGTCAATGGCACATCCCCCTAGTGTTAAGAAGAAGAAGATGATATAGAGTATTAGAATACTTTATAAAGCATTTTAACCTTGACATGTATTCTGTTTTTTAATTGTTGAACATTCTTTAAATGCAAGAGTAATAAAGGTACTTTAACAGATTAAGGCTGGAAGAGAAACTGTAGAACATTAGTGCTCCTTCTGCATCTAATCTGTTTCTGTCTAGGTAGAATGGTTGAATCCATCAGTGAAAGATCTGCTACAAAAAGTGACCTCATCTTGAAAAAGTTTTGCAAATGGGTGTGACTATGAGAGAGAGAGAGAGGAGTGCTGCACTTGCTGATCAGTTTACTGCAGAAAACAATTGCCATGTCCTCCCCTTTAAGCAGCATGATATCGGCAGGTCACACCCTTTTTTACAGCTGTGGCAGCTCGCTTCTAACTTCCTGCTGTATCTCTAAGGGCCATCCAGACAGCTGAAGCTAAGTAGCTTTACAGACACAACCTCTGTAAGCAAAAGTACTCTGAATGAGTTTGTTTTATACAACTGGCTGTGCTTGTGGGGTTTCCATGCTGAATATGGTTTTAATGAAATATCAAAAGCAACAGTATCCTTGAGTATAATTTCATAAATTATTCAGAAAGATGACCTTATTAACAGACAATTGTGGTTTTTTTTTTGTTTTTTTTCATCATAAGTTGAAACAAAAAAATCTGATTTATTAGAGCTAGAGTCTAACTTTAGTGCTAGGACGAACATGGATTTTTCACGTTCAAATATTATTTCAGCATTCAAATGCATATTTGAATATTCTTTCATTTTGAATTAGTTTTACAATGATTTGTTACAGAGAAGCACTCCCCTGTACAGTAAGATGTGTGTTATTCATTTCAAGTCATTTATTCATTGGTTTTCTTTGCACAATATATTTTGCTGCATTCATTTATAAATTACCGAAAAGTATTTTTTATTCTGCAGTAGGGATCTGAGAACTACCCTGTCAAAAAGCATCTGTAGGCTAAAAGAGAATTTTAATTTGAGAAGGGGATAGTCTTTTGTAGTTATAGGCTACTGATAACAGTTCACAGGAAACTCAAGTAAAGCTGATATTTTCAACATGGTTATTGTAAAACCCACAATTTGTAACAATGTATGGGGTATTGCTCCATATAAACATCTATTTGTGGCACATTCCACACTCACATATTACATCCTTGATCAACACTAATTCATTGTGATTAACAGGCTGTTATTTTATTGTGTTGTCATTAATTATGCATGTAGTCTATTTGTTTCTACATTATTTATGTATTTTAATTAAAATTATACTTAATTGGCTTATTATGCCCTTTTCAACTATTTTCTGGTTCCCATCTTAAACAAATGTAATTAAGACCATGAACACATATTTTTCAGAACAGTGTGACTACATTTCTTAGGCCTACCTGTACTGAAGATGTTGCTTCTCAAATGTCGTGGTAACTGCCTAACCTAGAAACATTGCATACTATACTATATATATATATATATATATATATATATATATATATATATATATATATATATATATATATATATATACATGGATGAAGGCTATATTTGCATCCTGAGCCATTCTGAAAAAAAAGCATAATACCACAGTAGTGATTATTCCTCTACAGGAAAATATATTTGAAGTTTGACCCATTCTGGCACTTTCAATGTTTTAGTGTAATTACATGAACATGTTTTGTTTGTTTGGTTAAGTTAACCACAGAACAGATCATTTCACACAATAAACTATGCATAACTGTAGTGTCATGAATAATAGATAGGCTAACTACAGTTCTGTGGTAATGATACAGAACATCCTGCAGTTTCCATTGTTTACCACACGCAGAGCAGGACAGAGCAACCTGCAAACCGAGGACGACTCAAATACTTGCAGCTATATATAGTACAAAAAACTACACCGTGTTATAAGTGTGCGATACGACTGCAAACTCAAATGACAAAAATACCATTATATAGAGTATGTGTAATGTTCGTTTTACAAAACAATGTATCATAACACCATTTAATCAGTCGACATAAATTTGAAAACACAAACCACCAATTGAAAAAAATACAGACGTTTGTAGTAGGCTGCACTTCCTGATTTATGATATATCAAACACCTATCGGAATATATAATTTTTAGTTCGCTGTACACATCAAGCTGACACAGTGTAGTATGATTTTTATTTTTTTTAAATATCGTAAACGATACAATTATTTACAATACTGTGTTGATACCCATTATATACATAAACACAGATAATAATGATAATAAAATATTTAACAGCACTAAAAAATCTACACATAATAGTACAATTAAATAGTACAATTAAACGAAAGGCGTTTTGCTCACCTGGTGAAGTGTATCTACAGGTAGCTGGGATGCTCTGAATAGTTCTCTCACTTTACTGGCTGCTAGTTTCTCGGAGCTGTCAGCTTGGCACAAAGTATAAAGATCTGAGTAACATCTTTGTTCATTTTCACTCAGGGATATAAATCCACCTTCCGACACCGTGCCAGGCCCCTGATCCATTCCTGGCACATTCAAGAAAAACCCTTTTCGACCCTAAATAGCTCGATTCAGCAGTGGCGCTACCAGATCAGTAAAATGCGATGTGTGTCCAGAGCAAAGACGTCTCTGCAGTAATGTTGTGCTTGTAGTGGCTGACCAATTACCACATGAAAACGCATAGCGGCGCCATAGAACAGCTCTACTGACGTCAGCTTGCAAAATCATAGAACATGCTGAAAGCCTTCTCATTTTCAATCAGTGATATACGCAACATCCTAAAATACCGGTAATAATGTGCATTCCGTTTGCTTTGCCGTTTGATAGGAATGACATTATTCTTCACACAGGGTTGCTGTTGAGTTGCATACTTTATTATCTGCAGTGCACCTGTTTGTGAAAGATGTGATTTGTGAGGGGATGGCAAGCGCAATAATATAAAACTAAGAAGCTAAAAGCATCCCCATAATTTGATTGCAATGGCAACTGTAATCAAATGGTTTGTTGTGAAATGGATATGTGAAAAAGGCAAACATCCTGTGATCTGGATTATAACATGGCCCGAGGTGAGAACGGCGAAACGGTGACTTCTTACTGCACACACACACACACACACACACACACACACACACACACACATATATATATATATATATATATATATATATATATATATATATATATATATATATATAAAAGGGGTCAATTTCTATGTATGAAAAATATAAGGATAATGCTTTTCTACCATATATTACAAATATATGTTTGTTCAATAATCGTTGTATATGGTGTTAGCATAAATAATTGCATACATCATAGTTTTGTAATTTGGTACTTTGCATAAAACGCTAAGGTGTAAGCGGCGCAATAATTAAAATATAATCCTCTGGATAGTTAAGGTTATTCAGGTCTATGCTATCACAATCCTGATGCATGAAGTGTATGAGCTACACTGGTTTTGTGAATACGTGATCCACCATAAACAGACAGACAGGAGTAGAAAGATTGAGTGGCTATTGTGAGTTTGACATAGTCAATGCTTTTTCTCACACAGATCAGTTTCATTTAAATGTTATAATGAAAATGCCTTACAGGTACACCTATTGACAACATACCAATAAATACGGTAAACATCAACTGTTTGGCGAATAGGAAGCTGTTGCAATATTAGTCTTTCTTCACTCCACTCTTAAGTGGCAAAACTGCAATGTTTCACAAGGATCTGATAGAACTACTGCCATCTTGTGCACAGCAGGGAAAGGGGATACTTGACCTTGAAAACGGTACTGTGTAGCATTTCTGATCAAATTGCCAGTTCCCTTATACATTTTTTTAAACAGACATATTCTTTAGTATTCATTACAAGGCAACATATTCACAATGGCTACCTGCTGCTTTACATGTTTTAAATATGATGCAAATTATATGTGTCAAACCTGCCAAATTACCTCAACAAGCTCTGCCTATGAGATTAAAAAGCTCCTTTGCTTTGTACCCTTTCACCCCAAAAGAGGATGTGTCATTCAAATCAGGATTTGATTTTCAAAGCTGTTTTTGTTGAAACACTTTCTTTTAGTCTGAGATTGAAGTCGCAAGGAAATATTACAGCAGAGTTTCATGGGGGGGGGATTCTAGAATTCTAGAATTGTGGTGTTGGTGTTTTAAGTACTGACCCTAAGAAATATATCTATTTTATATATATATATATATATATATATATATATATATATATATATATATATATATATATATATATATATATACAGTACTGTGCAAAAGTTTTAGGCAGGTGTGAAAAAATGCTGTAAAGTAAGAATGCTTTCAAAAATAGACATGTTAATAGTTTATATTTATCAATTAACAAAATGCAAAGTGGGTGAACAGAAGAAAAATCTACATCAAATCAATATTTGGTGTGACCACCCTTTGCCTTCAAAACAGCATCAATTCTTCTAGGTACACTTGCACACAGTTTTTGAAGGAACTCGGCAGGTAGGTTGGCCCAAACATCTCGGAGAACTAACCACAGTTCTTCTGTGGATTTAGGCAGCCTCAGTTGCTTCTCTCTCTTCATGTAATCCCAGACAGACTCGATGATGTTGAGATCAGGGCTCTGTGGGGGCCATACCATCACTTCCAGGACTCCTTGTTCTTCTTTACGCTGAAGATAGTTCTTAATGACTTTCGCTGTATGTTTGGGGTCGTTGTCATGCTGCAGAATAAATTTTGGGCCAATCAGATGCCTCCCTGATGGTATTGCATGATGGATAAGTATCTGCCTGTACTTCTCAGCATTGAGGAGACCATTAATTCTGACCAAATCCCCAACTCCATTTGCAGAAATGCAGCCCCAAACTTGCAAGGAACCTCCACCATGCTTCACTGTTGCCTGCAGACACTCATTCGTGTACCGCTCTCCAGCCCTTTGGCGAACAAACTGCCTTCTGCTACAGCCAAATATTTCAAATTTTGACTCATCAGTCCAGAGCACCTGCTGCCATTTTTCTGCACTCCAGTTCCTGTGTTTTCGTGCATAGTTGAGTCGCTTGGCCTTGTTTCCACGTCGGAGGTATGGCTTTTTGGCCGCAAGTCTTCCATGAAGGCCACTTCTGACCAGACTTCTCCGGACAGTAGATGGGTGTACCAGGGTCCCACTGTTTTCTGCCAATTCTGAGCTGATGGCACTGCTGGACATCTTCCGATTGCGAAGGGAAGTAAGCATGATGTGTCTTTCATCTGCTGCAGTAAGTTTCCTTGGCCGACCACTGCGTCTACGGTCCTCAATGTTGCACGTTTCTTTGTGCTTCTTCAAAAGAGCTTGGACAGCACATCTGGAAACCTCTGTCTGCCTTGAAATTTCTGCCTGGGAGAGACCTTGCTGATGCAGTATAAATACCTTGTGTCTTGTTGCTGTGCTCAGTCTTCTATGGTGTATGACTTTTGACAGTAAAACTAAAAGAAAGTGTTTCAACAAAAACAGCTTTGAAAATCATATATATATATTTTGCCAGCACAAGTTGAAGTCACAAATGGAAAGAAGAGAATGGAGAGAGAAGTGGTGATCTCTGAGAAGGAGACAAAAAACATAATCAACTATTGACATGTTTAAACCTGTGATGTCCAATGACATGGAGATAAATGACAAAAGACAAAAATGAATTGCACTTCAGAGCTGGGTTAACTAATCTATTGTTCTTGTTGTTTAGATTTACTTTGTATCATTTTCTGTTTCTGTCAACACATCTTGGTGACTTTTTAAAACTCTTGAAAGCAGTCCTGTGGCCTCACCATAGCTCTCAGAATAATCTCCAAGTACACCTGATACAGACTGTAACCATTAACCTGTCCCCCTGCAAAATTCTGCCTCTAGTGAATGTAAAGAAATACATCAGTAAGAAATGCCACATAAAACAAACGTGTTTTTTCTTCCACTCACTGCATACTGTCAGCCTTTTTTTTACCCCCGGATTCTGATATTAGCAAGCTTGGATCGTCAATTCTCTAGATATATCTAAAAATCTAAATTTTAAAAGTGTGACACACTTATGATACAAAGTTATGATTCACTCAGTAACCTGTGCAAAACAAGGCCCATAGAAAGTTTGGTCACAATTTGACAATGGCTTCTCTGGATATATGTTCATACTGTCGTCTCCACCAGATCCTCATCAACGTTTAATAATACCATTACAAATATTGTAAAGTGTAGTGTATGGGAACTATGCCTTTTAAGGGGAGGAGAATTCATATACAGTATGCAGATTTCAATAAAGCGTATTTTTTTAATTGCCTCCCAGTGGAAATTAATGGAGTTCCAAAGAGCTTTTAGAGGATTTTTTAATCAATTTATTTATTATCCCCCACTGTAGATGCAAGTCCCAACCAAATCTGAGCACATCACATTAGAAAAGACTCTAGTACATAATACTGTACATACGATGCAAAGCCAAGTTCTTCATCTATAAAATCTTGAATGTTTCTACTGCTATGTCCATTGCTTCAACTAAGCCAGTGTTATGGTGTTTTTTGTGTGTCTTGGCACTGTACACAGCGTCTATACCAGCCCTGCATTTACCACATTCTATAATAAAGATAATGTTATATTTAAAATTAAAATCCACAGATATATATTTTTTTGTATTTAAACACCTACATACCAGAAATGTGGATAGGATACTGTTCACTTTGCAACACACTTGCACATAAAGCCACACGCACATTTGTACTGTTAAAGGGATACTCTCTACCATCTGCATATGCAATAGCCTGCCTTTTTCAATATCCTATTACAGTATGAGTTTAGTATAATTCGGTATTGCTGTTTCAGCTTAGACCTAGGATGGCCAAAGTTGGCTCTTCCACTCCTGGTCTTTGTTCCAACACTGTTTTAATTCTTTAATTGAACCAATTAAACCTCCATCCAAACCCTGAAATAGTTAATTATATAATTCTACCTGTTAATCCAGGGGTGGGCAATTCCGGGCCTGGAGGGCCGGTGTCCCTCCTGGCTTTTGTTCCAACTGTGCCCTAAATTACTTAATTAGACCAATAATTGGTAATAACTAGTCCAATTAAGTAATTTAGGGCAAAGTTGGAACAAGAGCCAGGAGGGACACCGGCCCTCCAGGACCCCCCCCCCCCCCTCCCTGCGTTAAACCTTGAGTGGAATGATCCTTACCCTTAGACCAGGGGTCTCCAACCCTGGTCCTAGTGAGTCACAGGGTCTCCTGGTTTTCATTCCAACCAATTTCTCAATTGCCTAATTCAACCAGTAGTCAGGATTAACATGTTCCAGGTCTTTAGCCACTTATGACGTAAAGACACCTATAAAACCTTCAGGATTGGGGCTCTCCAGGAACAGGATTGGCGATCCCTGCCATAGACCATTATTTAACAGGCTTAGAAAGTCCTGTATTTATATATTTATTTATTTTAATCGCTGCATGGGTCTGCTAAAGCTGAATTTCTGAAGCTTCTACAAACTCTTATTTGTGTGCAACTGTGATTTCCACCCCCTTTGCAACTGTGAGTTAATAAATCACTGTACAAAAAAGGAAGTCAGCACGGGGGCAAAAATGTCACCTGTATGTCCTAGTAGTAATCTTTTAACCACTTCTCTTCAGAAATGTAGAGCTGTTTAGATCAGGGCTTCCCAACCCTCGCCCTGGGGACCCCATGCGTCTTAAGGTTTTCATTCCAGCTGCTCTCAGTTACTTAACTAGACCCTTAATTGAACTAATAATTTGCTTAATTAGACCTTTTTACTTGTTTTCAGCTGTTAAGCAGTTGCAGATTTCAAATTAGCTATAACATTTTATAAGTAACTTGAACTCTGCAACTTTTGAGGAGCTGAGAACAATTAAAAGGTTTAATTAAGAAAATTATTAGTTCAATTGAGGGTCTAGATAAGTAGACCCTTTTTAGAGCAAAAACGACAGAGAATGATAGCAAACACACATAACAGAATATTAAACAGGTTGAAAAAGACATATTATGACGATTATTATAAAAGTATACTTTTAGTTTTTGAAAGTTTGTTTGTGTAGAAATATATATATATTTTTAATGTTTGGGATAAATAGAGACACGTAAAACGGTCTCAGCTTCCGTTTATTTTAAAGGGTAACTACTCTCCGGATAAGAGTCTGGTAAAGTTGTCTAAATTTCATCAGCTGGCACTCGCTGCTTGGAAACTATGCTTTGTGCACAACTTTTCTCCACACAAAGAGCTAATGTGGAATAACAAAAAACATAATTGTAAGAAAAAGATCACTGTTCTTACAAAGATTGTTTGATAAACAAATAACCCATTTAGTACATGTATTTGAGAATCAAGAAAATATATGATCTTATCAGGAATGTATTAATCCTTATGATTTTCCCATTCCTAATAAGGAATTTGTAATAAATGCTATCCCTATAGGATTAATTAATTTAATTAAAAGCCACTTGTAATATTTTGAAAAGAAAACTTACACAACAGATTGTTTTTATTAACGGTTTTCTTAGATTTGACAGAAGGTGTAATAACAACCTAATAACAATAAAGAGCAGCTTCATAAGGGAATTGGTCATTGTGCCCAGGGGCCAATTTTTCTTGAAGTTTCTATGACAATATAAATTGGAATAAAGCTTCCTGACAAATTCTATATTTCAAATAAAGTTAGAGACACTCATTTTAAAATCTTACACAAAATGTGTCTAGTTAATTCTCACTTATACAGTTATTCTAATTTTAATCCAAGCGGCTCCTTTGCAGGGTTCAGACTCCCTCATGCATCTATTTTGTACTTGTACTAATATTTGTGCATTTTTAAAACTTTATTATGACTAAAACAACCATTTAAGTTAAACTGAAAAACTGTAAGACATGTTACTATAAAAATGATAGTCAAAGGGAGTTGGAATTTATTTTAAATCTATTTATTTTAATGATGAAGTGTTATATTTATAAATCAATGCTATAAAAAATACCCACAAACTTTGTACGTTTTATGCAAGAGTTTTCACGTTACACGATCTAGACACTAAACATGTAAACACAGTTAATTTTTATGATTTTCTTTTTCTAAAGACCCTAGTATAGTATTTGTGTGTTCTACATATGTAGGCCTATATTTGTTATCTTGTTCACTATTGGAATTATTTGTGATATTTGTAATCTTTTAATATTGTTATTGCCTGATTTTATTGTATTACTACTAAATATTTATATAATAATAATAATAATAATAATAATAATAATAATAATAATAATAATAATAATAATAAACAAGTTATGATCAGTTTTTAGGACAGAGGTAAAAAAAAAGAAAATTACTACATATTTTATAAAGCATAATTTTCAGTATTAACAATATCTGTGCTTGAAAGATTGCAGAGTGTTCACATTCACAATACATTTAAAAATATTAAACAAAATTACTGAGGGGCAGTATTTTTCATAATGTTTACATTTAACAAATACTGTACTCTGTGTCGCGGCTCTAACCTACGTGAGTTTCACTGTGATTCAGAATACAGGTTTCCTTTTGTGTGATTACATACAATAATGTCTACCTCTGCAAACCGCAAAGCTATTATTCGGGTTTGTGAAATGTAAACTGAATGTAATTAAGATTGTTAGCGTATCTGATATCTATGGTACTTTCTTGCTGTGTACGCATGTGCTGTGTACGCGCGCAGCCGCATTGTCTCTTGAGTCGGAGGCGCGGGTTGAAACAGTAGTCGAGGAGAAGAGGGGTTGTATATATTAACATTGGTTTTGAAAAAAATTGAACGCGAAACATTGGCGTTTATTTGTTTCTTCAAATAATAATCATATTTTACTGCAAGTAAGCAAAATGGCGGAGAAAGAAGGTAAAGTAAAGCATGATTTCCTACATTGAGCATTCCTTGTTTCAGCATAGCTGGGTGGTTTTGTTTCAAGAAAACAACATTATAACATCGTGCGGCTGCCCTGGCGCTAAAATAATCACCTCTATAGCAGGCCACAGGTAGCGAGGTACAAATAAACACTTTGTAATGAGCCGTAGTAAAATAACAAATAAAGATGCCTCCAGTTTATATAGGTTTCTTAGGAACTGAACTGTATGTTGACTGAAGCCAGGTTTGTTTAGTTCCACACAGAGCGGGACAAATGTAATTCTGAGCGACATGAGAGTCGGTGACACATTATTTTTTAGCCAGATAAGCCGTATTTCCGGGATCGCGTATGCAGTATATTACTGTTAGTATTGTTATTAATTGAGACTATAATACATTATTTTGTTTCCGCTCTGCGTAAGAAACGTGTTCCTTGTTATTGACAACAGACTCGCCAACCCATTACCAAGAATGATCTTACGCAGTCGGATCTGAGGCCGGCTTCTTGAAATGCTATGTAACAAAGATCTATATTTGCTTGTACTGCGTCTAGAAAAAAAACAAAACAAACAAACAAAAAAAACCTGACAGGAACATTTTGAACAGGTCATGGGTGGAGCATCTCCCGTACGTCTGGTGCTCTTTACTAGATTGGACACACACAGTACCAAACTTGTTCATGGACTTGCTTTTGACAAAGTCAAGAAATTATTTTACATACTGTAAAGTGGTTAATGACCGGAAGACCACATTTGATGACTCAGATTTGGTTTATTGTGATATCCTGTTCGCTCAGTTTTAAATACTGTTTGTATAATTGGTAACTATTCTATGGAAGACACTCCTAACACCAGAAAGCAACGAAAGTTTGGAATGTATTTGTTTATTTAGGTATATGTATACTTTGCTGTGCTTAAAAGGTATGTTCTGCAGTGCTGGATAAACCCATTTGACAGCAATCTGAAAAAAGGGGCTCTTGCTAAGTACTAAATATTAAACAAATAACAATGCACTGTAAACACACTGAGACCAGCATCTTTATTTTTATGTGTATATGGATACAGTTTATACTTTTAGACACAGTTTAAACTTTAAGCTATTGACACCCTTTTTTTCAATGCTGGCTGACAAGTACCTCCTCTTGTCTTCCCAGTTTATGACGATGCTGTGGAAGAACGAGTTATCAATGAAGAATACAAGATCTGGAAGAAGAACACCCCTTTCCTTTATGACTTGGTGATGACACATGCACTGGAATGGCCAAGTCTCACAGTGCAGTGGCTTCCAGATGTGACCAGGTACCCAGTTCTAGACACACCATATCACACCTCTTACTAGATTGCATCATTAATGTATATGTCTCAATGTGTGCAGTGGACTAAAAGCTCATCTAGTAATATTGAACTGTGCCAATGTTCATGGTAGTCTCTATGTGCACATATATCATAACTGTGTATGTATTTTTTGTGTGTTGTATATTGATTGTTTTACACATACCACACCATATATATGAGCAGGGCATTTTTATTTATTTTTCTGCTGTAAGACACTGATTTTTAAATCCTTTGATTTATCTTTCTGTAAAGCTTTTTAGTATTTGGAGAAATACTTATTCAGCTTGTGTATTCTTTGTTTTCAACAGGCATGTTTGCTGTTTTTAGCCTAACTTGGGCCTTGTCGTGATTTGTGTTTTTCCAGACCGGAGGGAAAGGACTATGCTGTTCACAGGCTGGTGTTGGGCACTCACACCTCGGACGAACAGAACCATCTGGTAATTGCCAGCGTTCAGATCCCCAATGATGATGCCCAGTTTGACGCTTCCCACTACGACAGTGAAAAAGGAGGTGAGTTTTAAAATGACGATTCAAAGGCAGCTTTGAAGAAAAGATTATTTATTTTTTTTAGCCAAGATGTGAGGAAAGTCATTTAACTATTAAGAAGAAAATGAAATAACCTTTTAATTCATCCTTTTAAGGGAGGACAGCTTGTTTTCTGAAAATCTAATTGTAAGGGGAGTAACATGCAGTGTATCTAAAACATTGAATTATCAGTTTCATAGCACAGACATCAGTTACTGTAATATAAATCTGACCTTTTTACTTTTCAGTACCGCTTTAAAATGTATTTGTTTTTATCCCCCTCTAATATCAGCAGGTAAGAATTACTCCACTCTGATGCAGTCTAAGAGAAAGCTTTGGCACCATCAGGGTTCAGTCAGTGAAGGCACACAGCTAACAACTAATATTGGAGTGAGCTCATGTTATAGAAGGCTTGTATCATGAAATCCGTCTCTTCTGAGGTAATATGAATTATCCCCTTTGATTTAGGGGTACAGATATGAACTGACATGATCAAGTGTTCTGAAAGCTGGGGACAATGGGCATTCTGTTGAAAGACAATGATAATTATATCTATTTTAAAGTACATAGAGCTAACAAAGTAAATCTTACTTAATATATGTAATGCCAGTAATTTGGTCTCACAGTTTCCAAAAGCCAGATTCGCACAAGATGAAAAATCACCACATAAACAGGTGGATTTGGAATTTTTACTGACATTGGTAAAATGTAGTCCTGTGTGAACCGTCAATTTATTTTTATCACAGATCATTTTCTCAGACGTCCTCCAATTATTTATTTATTTATTTATTTATTTATTTATGTATGTATGTATTTATATTTTATTTTTATAAGATTCTACAGTTCAGTAAAATGCAACAATTGGGCATAACTAAATTGAGGCAGTGTGAAAATACAAAACATAATTGTCGACTCTTAAAAAATGGATGCTTAGAACGGTGTATTTGAAGGTAATGTATGAAAATACATATCACTCAAGAGACAAAATGGTTATTCTAGCCTTTGGAAAAGAAGGTACAACAAAATTAGTTATTTACACCCGGTTCATAGTTTACAAATCACGCACAAAAAAGTGCCTTCTCTCGCCACATCGCATTTCATTTTGAATTTACACACTTTCCTTGTTGAAAACTAATGGGACGTTTTTGATTTCCTCTGCTTTTGACCAACTCTGAGGACACCTGATTTTTAGACCTGTGCAAATCATGCTAAAGACACATTATAGTAAATGAAAATTGGATAGATTCTAAAAAGATGTATCTATGCACACAAGACCCTTTTCTTGCTGTATCTTGGTAGACTTGACGAGAACTGTCTTCCTTCAGTATTGTTTTTTTTTCTATAGAATTTGGAGGATTTGGATCAGTGAGTGGAAAAATAGAAATTGAAATTAAAATCAACCACGAGGGAGAAGTGAATCGGGCCAGATACATGCCACAAAACCCCTGTATTATTGCAACAAAGACGCCAACTTCAGATGTGCTTGTCTTTGACTACACTAAACACCCCTCCAAACCAGGTAAGTGGAAACAGCTAGTGAAATTATTTCTCTAGATTTTCTGTTCAGCTTTAATAGTACGTGCTCCATAACAATCCATCAAAATATAAAATATGATTGTTAGCCTTGGAATAATCACAGCTAACACAACACTGAAGCACGTTCCATTGATCATTGTTTCCTCGTTTTGCCAAAACTAGACCCCAGTGGAGAGTGCAGTCCAGATCTACGGTTGCGAGGCCACCAGAAAGAAGGCTATGGGCTTTCTTGGAATCCAAACCTCAGCGGAAATCTTCTCAGTGCTTCTGATGACCATGTAAGTATCTGATTAGGGACTATCTCTTGGCAGCGTCATGAAACATCGATTTAATTCAGGAAATTCAAATGGGATTTTAAAAAAATAACCCAAATCTATGCTAAGACTGGTCTGATATTTACTGTCCTCCCCCAGGGTAGAGATGTAGCAGAGGTCCTAACTTGTGCTTTAAACTAGAAATGGGGGAAGGGAGATTTTTAAAAGGTTCAACAAATAGGTTATGAAATCAAATCTCTGGTTGTAAGAAAACGCAATGGGTCGTCTTAAATAATCGTATCCCCGTTTTTATCAGTTCAAACTCTCCCAGCCGAATCGAACAACTTACGTACTCAATCTTGTTCCAGCAAACATCCACTAATGAACCTCTAGTTCATTGAAAATCACAAACTAGATTTTTAAAAACAATTCTTAACAGGAACCCGGTTACATGCTGGTGAAAGGGTGTCTCTGATAGAGGCTCTGCTCCCTAATTATACAATTTTTCAGAAGGCACGTCCTGTGAGGTGGTGTGGGATACTGTCTTCCATTCATTGTTCCAATTACAATGTTAAACAAAATGTAATTGAAAATGATTCTTCTTTTAAATCATTAGCACTAACTTTAACTTAAAGGGTCAATTACCTGTGATTGTGTAATTTTTTGGTTATCCACCCAAATCCAACCTACCTTTTGTGACCGAATTTACTGATTTCCTCTCTGTGCTATCAGCTAAACCATGAGCGTTATTATACTGTCAACTGATATGGTAGTAGACACTTATAGTAACCTTCTATCAATGATAAATCTTTTATTCAAGCCAGTCATGAAAATGATCCAAAGGGACTCTGTATAACTTTCTGTCACTTTGTTCTTTCTGTAGACTCTTGTGTTTTCTTCCTTCCTTTTTTTTTTTTTTTTTTTTTTTGCAAGTAAGAAATGTGTACATTTTTGACTTGAGAAACGATACACCGTTTAGTCTGGATGTACTCTATCCAACACCGAAAAACAATTCAACCAGTCGCTGTTGTTACTAAAATGCAACCACGCCTATCGGTGGAAACCCATTCAATCAAAATCACACATGCATACAAATGTATGATAATTTTGAAACTATAGTTAGACTGTAAACTTTGAGCTGCTAATCAAAAATGAAATATTTATGCGCAGTGGTTTAGAGATAATATAACACAGTTAAAAAATCAGTTTAAGATCATTATTTTCTTTTACTTTAATTTTTATTTTTGCATTTCTAAGTCTCCCTGCGTACTCCCAGTTCAAAACCCCTGAGCCAGTAAATTCGCCCTCTTTTGAATCCTAGCTGGAAGAAAATCTTTGGGTCATGATAAAACCTTCGGCGCACATTGTGCAGATGTGCACAACTCTTCTGTAACCCTGCTCTGGCTGTATCAGCCTTAACTGAATGCATTATGTATGTGCAGTGGATGTCCCAAACATTTTTTTACAGTTAAACTCTGATAAGACAGAAGTTATGTTGTGACGATTGGTAATTGTGCCCATTATATTCTGTCCCTTTAGATTTTTATATTGGCTTGTGAGCAGCAGGGAGTAGGACACTGACACAGAAAGTCACAGATACACTGAGAGTCAGTCACAGAAGAGAGGGAGAGACAGAGAAAACTTTTGAACTGTCATGGCAGCGTGCATGAGCAGATTTTTGTTTTCTTTTTGTTTGTTTTGTGATCCATTTTTGAATATTGCAGAAGTTAAAATTAGCAAATTGGATAAGCTCCAGTGTTTTTTGGGAGTATATGGATTTCCTTGCCGCGTTTGGAGTTTGCTGTGGATGAGTTGCGAGCGGTAGCTGAAATGAAGAAAGCTGACGAAAAACAGACTAGGGTTTCTAAACGTGGTTGGAAAGAACGCTGTTCTATTTATTATTCTGCATATTTTTGGGAATTACCTGGTTGCGTTGTGCTGAACTTTTTAGTTGCACTTGGGATTATAATATTTGACTTTGATGAGGTACAACAAGGAACTTTGGTCTGATTGTTTTAAGCTAAAAGAACTAGCGATCACTGAATGAATTATCGACTGGTTGGAGAGTGTGTGCAGGGGATTAATTATTAAATTCCTGGATCACCAAAGACTGCTGTGTTTTATAAAGATGAAGTTATTAGCTTAATAAAAATATATGTTTATGTTTAATGCAAGGCGCTGCTATGCTTATATTACATGTAAACTGTGTTTAATGTTTTTGGCTTTCTCTCTTATTTGTCTTGTCTACTTTCTTGCTCTTGCGTGTGTGAAGACACAAAACTATGATAAATGCACTTTATTAATATAAGTTTCTATGTGGTTTAAAGTAATGCAAATGTTTAACCTATTAATGGGTGAATAGAGAAGAGGAAAATAAGACGGTTGTTAAATTGTGTTTGGTTACTATTTATCGTCTTTATGTGCAATGCATTGCAACTGATTGCAAGTGAATCACTGGCGTTTTGCTATTTTATAAGTTCCGTATATTTGTGTTGTGTAAGTAAAAGTTATAACTTAGGCCTATTTCCCTGTGAAATGACAGTGATTGCAGAGAAAGAAATGTATAGCATATTTAGCAGGGTCCATAAAGTAAGGAATGTGCAGATTGATTACCAGTGTGTTTAGCAAACTTTAATATTGCTGGGAAAGAATGTTTTCTATATACTAAAAAATATATTTATACTTACTTGTGTGTAGGAAAAGGTTAATTTAGTTTATTGTTGTTTAGTGTGTGGGTAATTAGGTGCAATAAATGGCCGACCTAAGGCCCCCCCCCCCCCCCCCACAGTGCTTTGATTTGATGTCTGATTGAGCTATTGAATTCTACATCTTGAAACCATGTGACCTGTTTGGCTGAAACTTGGCTTGGGCATTTTTAGGGTTCTGATTTTATTTATTTTACAAATTTTAGTAAGAAGTGCTAATGGTCCAGGTTTTATTTTTTAGATGTGTGATGTTCACAATACTTTGTATGTATCTGTAATGTAAAGCAGAAAATATAATTTAAACAGTTATATGAATGCCTTGATATTAAATACAACTCTTGTTTGCTTCCCCAGACAATATGCCTGTGGGATATAGGTGCAGGACCAAAAGAGGGTAAAATCGTGGATGCCAAGACCATCTTCACTGGCCACACTGCTGTAGTGGAGGACGTCTCTTGGCACCTGCTTCATGAATCCTTATTTGGTTCCGTTGCTGATGATCAGAAACTCATGATGTAAGTTCATAGATATACGTTGAGTGGGAGCAACACGTATCTTACTAATATCTTTTGATGGAGACATGGAAATTCAACTGTTTAATTATTTCAGTCTCTGAAGCATTTAATTGTATGTACTGTTTGTGTTCAGCACAAATCATTTTCCTCCCAACAAGCTTACTGATCTGTTGAGTGATGGGTTCAGGGCAGTTGTTGGCATTCTGAAATATGTTGTTTTGAAGATACTAACCTTTTTAATCTAGAGAATATTAAGTGACCACAGTTGTGCATCTCTTCCAGCTGGGACACCAGGTCGAACAACACATCTAAGCCCAGTCACTCTGTGGATGCCCACACAGCTGAGGTCAACTGTTTGTCCTTCAACCCCTACAGCGAGTTTATACTAGCAACCGGATCAGCCGATAAGGTTCATACAAATTCTTTACATAAATGTATCTCTTGAAGTTTCTGATACTGTGAAAAATGGATGAACTTATTTACAGCTTTTCAAGAAAGTTGTGGTAAAAAAGAAAACTGTCCTGAAACAATATAAAATTATGCTTATTTTTTTTCTGTCTCATGTAGAGCCTTTAATGAAATTTATAGAATAGTGCAATACCATCCTGCTGCCGAAACCTGTGTTATGATCTCTTTCCGGGATGCTTTTCAGTCGGGGAGGCCCAGAGTCAAAGCTTACACTGCTGACATAACCTTGTCTGTACCTTCAATGATGAACGATATGAAGGGGCTGGTCTCGTCTCTGTGCAGATTCTAACATGTCTATTTCTGTTGGCAGACGGTGGCTCTTTGGGATCTTAGAAACCTTAAACTGAAACTTCATTCTTTTGAATCTCACAAGGATGAAATTTTCCAGGTAAATCTCAATATAAAGTTTTCACTTGTCCTGAGGATTTATAAAGTCGAACCATTTTTACAGTTCTGTGTGTAAGTTGGACCTTGCTTTATTGCACTGACAGTGAATCTACTGACTTTTTTGGCAGGTACAATGGTCGCCTCATAACGAAACCATTCTGGCTTCAAGTGGCACCGATAGAAGACTCAATGTGTGGGACTTGAGGTGTGAAAATAAATACAAAATATTGTCCTGTTACACTAAGATTTAAGAATGCGTAGAGAAGTCCATATATCTCAGCATAACTAGAAACCATGAAGTGTGTGTGTATAAATATAAAATGCCTTAATTTTGTAGGACTAAAAACTGCCTGGGCTGCCTGACATGCTTGTTTGAATTTCCAAGCTTATTAATTCTATAGTATGTAACTAACATGCTTGTGTTTTTTATTGCTGTGTTTTTAATAAATGTCACATAGTTGTTCAACAGTGGTTTATTTTGTTTAGTTAACTGCTGACATGCACCTGTTCACTTGTTTCCAGCATGATCAGGATTTAGTTGTGACTTTTGTATCTGAATGTTAAGTACTACTTATGCACATAAATACCTTATATAAATTAGTTTGTCAGAAGAAATGATTTTCCTAAAGAGTCACAGTGGAGTTCAGCAAGTAATGTAGAAAAAGTTTAGAATGGTGCAAGAGCTACAGAATCCAAAATATGAATGGGTGTGTCTACTGTACTGGTCGGAGGTTAAAAACTCATAAACCTCTACTTATTGAATTCCAAGTCTGTTCAGTCAATCGGAGGGGTATACTTGAAGTATACCTAATTTAAAATGGCATTGGGGGACATCAGTCATGTGCACACGACTATTACTGTGTCTTATAAGAGGCCAGAAAATGTGTGCGCAAAGAATCCTAACTTTTGCTGCTATCTGCTACATGACTAAATAATAATAATAATATATATTTTTGCCTACAAAAGCTACTAACCCATTTTTCCTCTGGAGTGGTCAGTTTCTGATGCCTCCAGTGTGGCATAAGTAGGGGGTTATTCGGGGGTGGGTACAAAAATGCATTAACTGTCAACTGGTTCTGTTTCTAGTAAAATTGGAGAGGAACAGTCAGCAGAGGATGCAGAAGATGGCCCTCCTGAGCTCCTGGTAAGTTTTGATTTATATAGTAACAGTTTTGACATTGTAAGTGTACTTAAAAGCTACCAGTTTTTGGTTTATCTTTTCTAGTTTATTCACGGAGGACACACTGCCAAGATATCGGACTTCTCCTGGAACCCCAATGAACCCTGGGTAATCTGCTCTGTATCAGAGGACAACATCATGCAGGTGTGGCAGATGGTAAGTGCTGATGCAGTTTAGATTAATGTTTTCAAGAAAATGTGTGCACTGATTCATCATGAAACACGTGCTTGTCCTGTAACTTTGCTTTGCAGTTCTCTTGCCAAAACTGCACAAGAGGCACATTTTTTAACAATTCCAACTTGTCATCGTAATGCAACATATTTTAACAAGATCACTGATTTGTGATATCATTTTGGGAAAAGGTATAACCCCTTTGCATCAGTAGTATAGATAAATGTGTGTGTAATAACTGAAATGACCAATTATTTTGCTTTGTCTAGGCTGAGAATATTTATAATGATGAAGAGCCAGACACTCCGGCTTCTGAACTGGAAGGACAAGGATCTTAATGGAGATGCCCCAGCATGGCTGTATAAGAAAGTGGAGAAAACAAACAGAACCAATCCTTGAGACCTTCCTTTGGTAGTTAACTTTTCCCATGGTTCCATTCTGTTCACTGAGCTTTTTTTTTTTTTTTTTTCAGCATTCAGCTTATTAGAATACTTGCTTTCTCCAGCAACACATTCTTGTATAGTTATTTGTATCTCGTAGTGTAATGTTTTAATGTTATTTTTTTATCACAACAGTTTGATACTGTAGAAATTGCCAATTATTGCAGACGATGCCGTTTATGGTTCTTGAATCACTTTTTTGGGGACATGGGGGTTGAGGCCTTTGAGGTGGTATTTCAGTGAAATTCACAACATACTGAATCAAGCGTGTGGACAGATTGTATGTTTTTGCAGTTGGACAAGACCCACATATAATGCTGGAAGAAACATAAGTACGAAACATTTTATAAACTGCCCCTTTTTTGTGTATCAAATATTATGTTTTATAATATTAAGGTGAGTTGTCAGTGTGCATGATCAGCATGTGTTAACATATTGCTTCCTTTGAACACATGTTCATTTTGTTCAGAATACATTATAAAGATGTAATAAAACATTTTGTAACAACTTTTAAAAATCTTCTATTGATGAATTTTTGTTTTGCTGTATAGGAACACAAGTGTCTGGTTAGACCATGATTCAAGCTTGTTTTTCAATGAGCTTAACAAATGGCTTAGTTGTCCTGCATCGTAGTTTAAAAGTAGTATTCTGTAGTTTTACCAAATTTACTGTTTAAATATTTTAACCCTTTGATGACCATTTTACACAGTACCAACATATTTTGGTAATTAATTGGACAAACCTGATGCATTTAAATGATTTAGTTTTAAATATACAGTTTGTTTCAACTGGCAAGGGCTCTTAAGTAGTGCTCAGGATATTTTACAATTTACCTTTAGAAATAAGATGTTTGGCAGTCAAGCTTCAGTCACTGTTAGACGAATATTTTGTGTACTTCGCTGTCATTCAGACAGTTGTTTGTATTTGAAACCAATATACGCAATTACCTGCTCTACGTGTGCAATGAACAACCTGTATTCAACTTGGCAGTTTTAGGGAGGTAATTTGTTTGGCTTATGCTTTTTTGTCGAGTTCCCCAAAAACCGAGACATTTTTAGCTTCTTAGCCAATGTTAAGTAAAAGTTTGTAATACATTCTAGCTTTGTCAAACTGCTAGAAAAAAGAACCAAAAATGTAAAATATTATAGGTGCTCATTAATACAATTAATGCCATGTTTCCAGTTGCCACTGAGACCAATGTGAAATCAGTCCTGCTCGTTTCTATGAGCAAGATAAATATAAAACATTAATTGTGGTTCTCAGTCCCAATTGGGAATGAAGGCTGGCAGAACTCCCACTTATAAAAGTTACATTATGAGCGTCCAATGTGAAGGATGCAAAAGGCAGGTTTAAAACATTGGACTGCAGAGTAAAAAAATAAGTTCTTAGAACAGATATATTATTACAGTGCTGCGGGACTCTAACATGGCCACGCCAGGGTTACTAAGTCCCATCGAAGTGGAAAACAAAATGTGTGTGACAAACATTAAATGCAACAGATGTAGTAAAACCCTAGGAAAATATGATCAATCATTACTAAAAGGGCAAATGTCATCTTGCCTAGTTTTACCTCTAAGTGGCATTTAATTAGTATTGAACTGGTAACCACATTATCTACTGATCACAGAAGGTCTGGGCAGGGTATCATGACAAAGTAGATCACCATGACCTTCATCCATCATATGGGCATCTAAAAAGGTATGTGGGTCAGTTTCCTCCATGTCCCCAGATTACGATCATTTCAATAACTTTTACAGAATGCCTTAACCAAATTACATCAATTGCATAAGCAGTTCTCTAGATAAAGTAAAAATGTGAAAGACATGTAAAGACAAGATAAACATTTTTAGATTCACAACAGTGAAAAAACTTCTACAAAATGTTTTATTGGAAAGCAAGACACGACTATTGGTACATTTTACCATCTTTAAAAGCAAACATGAGCTTTAAAAAAAATAAAAATAAAAGCATAAACTAGACTTCTACCTCATTTTGTTTCACAGTTAGCCTTGTATATAAACCTTGTAGAGGTAGATTTTTTTTTTTTTTTGAATAACCTGAGAATCAAACTAGCATAACCAAAGGGTGTTAAATACATACAAGTGGAAAACAGAAAAATTCAAACCATTACAACAATAATGACAGCAACCCAAACAAATACAGTAGTTTATAAAACACAGTTCTTTGAACAAGTACAACCATCTGGGTTTCATAAAAAGAAGAAAAAGTAGATAATATTAATGAAAAAATCCCAAACATGGCATACATCCTGGTATTTGTCTCAAACAGGTAGGACAGAATAGAGTCAAATAACCTTTTTATTTGAGGACTACACCAAAAGCAGAAGGTATGTGAAATTAACAATGACACAATCAATACCCTTAGTACAAATCGCACTGTTCTCACAGACATAAAATCTGCCTACTACTTTGAATCGTGCACATTCACATTGTTTAGAAAACTCAATGAATTTGGCTCACAAAAGCTGCATTACCAAAATGATATAGTACATACTACACCTTCCACCTACCTTAGGACCAGACACTCCATATAAATGTGTGTCTGGCGCAGAGGGTCTGATATGGTTAAAGTCTGGAAAATCTAAATAATTCATCTATTAAATCCAATTCCACTTTGGACATTGCATTAGTAACTAGTAACCCATTGGCAATACTGCCTGCATACCAGCATTGACACCCAATGAAGAAAAAACGATATTTTGTGTATTTGAGATGGATGTAGTGAGAGTATTAAACCAAAGTTCTGTAGATTACAAAACTTTTCACATCCAGATGTACTATTAACATGAGAGTTTACCAGCCATGCGTTCCCTACTTTTGGGAACAGTTTTTATTACAAGCTTGGTTTTTCAGTACATTATATTGCACTCAGTTTTTGGCAGTGTAAATACACCAACATTCAAGTACTGTTACAAGGAATGAGGAAATAGAAAGTTATCAAAAACGCGACTGATTTTAAGCACATGGTTTGGAAATGTTCTCTCAAAAGTGCAAAAAAATAAATTTAAGTACCACAGAGTAAGCTACTACTTAGAAGCCCGGTGGTTTAAATAAAGGTCTTTATAATTTGCACAAAAATATATAGAGATTTATTTAAGAGTTCCTTTATCTCTCTGGTCCCAATGGTAAGTCCAATATAGTGTTGTCCAGATGAAGCCAATTCTATTTGCAAGTAGAATTCAAACTAATTACATACACCATCAAAATGTTTTGTATATCTGGGTTTTTAACTTTAAATGCAAACTTTATGTACTCCATACCATACATTTAAATGGAAAAAGTCCTGCCAATTTATAAGCTATCTTCAGAATTTAAACCCTGGATTCCAATAATCCAGTCTAAGAGATTAACTTGTACCAACCCTGAGGAATGTGGACGGTAGTAAACCTTGTATTTCCAACAAGAACAAGTGGATGAAGGTACAGTCAGCCCTGGAGTAATTACAGCAACAGACCCATTTGTAAAAAAACATATTTACATTCATCATACCAGTATTAAAATCATGGGAAGGTATACAGTGTTGTGTTTGGTGCATGTCTATCATTGGGCATTAGTTTCTTCCAACCACGTGGTGTAATTTTCAAAATGGAAAAGGAAAGATACATTTACAATGCTAATATGTTTTTGTTCAATCAGATAACATAAGACCCCCTAAGAACAACAGTTTAAGCAATTTAAAGATTTACAATAAGACTCGTTCCACAGAAAGGCTTTCTGTACACAATTCTACTGCATGGAAAATGTTGCAGACTGTGCACGTTGATATTGCTTGTATAATGTATTCTGCAAGTTGGTAAAAGTCTACTGCAGTTGACTGGAATCAGTCACTTGGTAGGGTTTCATTCCATGAGGTGGCACCATGTGATCATGGCAAAATGGACAGCACTGCTATGCAGTAGCAGGCCACCATGGAATTTTAGAAAGCAGTTTGCGTTAATAAAAAATAATTAAAAAGCATATTAAAGTTCACTATACTAAAAGGACAGGCTTGTGAAAAAGAATGGGAATGACAGCTGTGAAGCAGAGGTAACATTTGATTCACAGAAATAGGACATTTTCTTTGCCAATTTAGCTTAAATATTTTACAGAAAATACAAGTAGACTGCCACATGTAGCACCATGTTTTCTGCCCTTTAGCCTATGGCTCATGGTAAAAGTCTGAAATGTCTTAAACCCCTTTTCTGTTACCTTGCTATATGTAAACTTTAACCAGAATGTTGCATTTATTTCTTCAAGAAAGATTGCACCTTGCAATGGGTGGGGTCTAGCTTAACTATTATACTACTTACTGGCTTTGGAGAATGCAACATAGAACATGCTAAGCAGGTAACTTGCATGTGTTCAACACCATGTTTACACTGGAAGTTTCTCAACTGAAAACTGCTAATGACCCAAGTAAACTCTTAAGATAATTCACTTGTCTTACAAACCAAAAGAAATACAGCCCTGTGTAAGTTCCCTTTAAAATTAGGTTTCCTCTGGAAATGCTGATGTCCACAAATCTCAGACTGTGGTACTGGTATTGCAGACGAGGGAATGCAATTCAAGGCAATACAAATGAGGCAGATGTGCGCAAAAGTTGTGAAAAATGTATAAAGTAATTTGACTTACAAATGCTGCAAGTTACAGCTATTTCGAACCACATGAATTTCAATATTTTCTAAGAAAATACAGATGTGGTAGAAAAATGAAGTAAGAAATCCTCACCACAAAGCCAATAATTACCAAGTACAGAGCAAATTAATTATTGTTATTATTATCATTATTATTAATATTATTTTTATTACACAAAAATATATACCTCCACAAAATACATTTAGCCCTTTTCTCAGTTCACATCAACTGAAGTGGCTGAGCCTTCGGCATCAATGCACCCTGGCTGGTCAGCAACACCTGTGTCTGGTTGGGTGCCCATGTCCTCAGTGGCTGAGTCCACAGTCTCCTCCTTGCCAGGCTGTTCTGTGCTGGAAGGTGCCTCCATGGCAGGCTCTGTTGGTCCAGTCCCTTCAGACAGCTGCCCCTGAAGGACTTCCATCTTTTTGTTCAGATCGTTCCTCTCCCTCTGCATAGCCCTGCACAGCTTCTCCAGGCGCTCCAGCTTTAGTTGAAGGGCTTTGTAATCCTTATCCCGTACCGTTTTCTTAATAAAAAAAAAATAATAATAATAGTAAAAAAAGTGATAATCTGACTGATTGTTTCCTGGCTAAATTGCCATTTATTTTAAGCACTTTGATACCAAATGTGGTAGAAATGTGAAAATGACTTTCAAACGAACAAAACAAAAAATACTAATACAAAATATATATTATGTAATTATATATGAACACACAAACTGAGCAACATGTACTACACATACTGTCAGAGCTCAGGGCTCCTGCAAACCCCCTCCACGCAGGGGGCCCCAGAGGACCGAAAACTTGAGGTGAAAAATCAAAGTTAAATTTGTTCAGTGAAAACTAGTTGTGTCACATGACCGATGTGATGCCACTGTGATTGGCTCAGTCTTATGTTCTCAGTGGAGAGCTTACCGGTAGGAGGTAGAAAATGTGTTTTGTTGTACATGTATTAAAATCAATACTTAAAATAAAGACTATTTACAGGAATAAATTACACCTGGTATTTATTTTTTACTCAAGTATCTAGGACTGGTTATCCAGTGACAGTGTAAAGTGACTAATTCTAAAACAGCGAAATAAAAGTTTTTCTATTAGTTACCAATTTTTTTATTTTAAGAAATATGAAAGTAGTAGAAGCAAGCAGATTTCAAAGTATTTCTCTTGACGAGGATTGTTGTTGCTAAGGCTGTATCATACAGCCTGCCAATCGATTCATGAGCTGACATCATATTCATACATGTACATGTATACCTTACAGTACACTGGCAGACACAACTGAGTTTTGTGTAAAATAGGCCATAAATGGAGATGAGACCAACTAATCAGATTTCAGTTTCACTTGTTGTGTGTCACCGAAGGGTTGTTTCAAAGACATAATTGTAAAAATTACTAACTCCATAAATATTTACATCCAAAATATTTGGCAAATAAAAAAAAAAAAAAAGAATATTTTCACCCTAGTAATATTAGCGCTTTGTAGTACGGATAGCTATTTTAGCTGCTAAGCACATCACCTCAGAATGCAGGTGTTCCACAGAACCACATGGGGAGGCATGGTTCTATGGACACTAGAAAAGAACAGGCTAGGAGAAATTAAAGATGCTGCCACAGCCGTCTAATTTATTTTCTTAGTATTTTGTGACGTGCTTTCAGGTGCCATGGCATGATAAATTTAAGTTGTCTTTGTAAACTTGTGTATGTATATGTACAACATATGTATAAAAGGGGGAAGGCCCTTTTTTGTTTTTTGGCCGGGGCCCCAAAATTGCTGGAGCCGACCCTGCATACTGTACTGTATCCAAGTCATTTCAATTCGTAGATACACAACTGTTTCATTGTAGACACTGTGTTTGAAAAACATAGCTCATCACTAGGGGTGTCACGGTATGATGGTATACCGCGATATTAACTCACCACGATATTAATATCGTAGCAAAAAATATTATTGTGATAACCGTGGGATCACGGTATTGTAAGTAAGTCAGTGTCTGAAAGGCAGACTTTAACACAGAATTCACCCGTATTGCACTGCTAGATGGCTTGACTAGTAATAAGGGAAAGAAACAATCATTAACGTAATTTACACAAACACACACAAACTGTTTAAATAAATTAAACTAGAAACTAAATTAGAGGTTTGCTTCGTGGCCATGGCTGGCATCAGTATAATTATTTAAAGTAGTCTGTAGCATCTCCACGCCACCAGCTACAGTATATGAACATCGTGGAAGCATGCATGCCTGCGTACTGTAGATATGAAACGCGATGCACATGGAAAAGCATACCTGAAAAAACAACGTCAAGTAAGTGCTGCAAAATAAATAAAATTAATGTAGCAAAAAATAAAAATAAAAAAAAATGGCAGCTTGTAGCTTTGGCAATCAGGGAAGCAGTGCAAAATAATCAGATGAGACTCAAAAAAAAAAAAAAAAAAAAAAAACCTAAAAATCAGTGTGGATGTTTTTTGGCTACAAAAAGAATGCAGATGGCATGGTAACTGAGGATTGCTTTCCAGTGTGCCAAACCTGCAAGACAAAAATTGCTGCAAAAAATCAAAATACATCCAACATGTTTGTCCACCTCCGTGACCATTATCCCACACTCTACAGAGACAGTGGGAACTGCATCTTCCAATGGAAGTGAAAGTCTACAAAGATTTTTTTTTTGTATTTTAAAGCTTTATGTGGCTTTGCCAAGCAACCTGTCAGATAGCTAGTACTACAAAGGATTAGGATTTTATAACACTGGATACTTTATTTTGCTATAATGTTTAACTATTCAGGTGCACAATAATCAGATCATGCACAGCTGAGCAATACTGTAGGAGTCTGGATATCATACTTGATTCGTTAATTTGTGTTTTTTTTTTTTAGATTTTTTTTTTTTAATGCAATAACTTGAAATATGCCTTTTTAAGTGCTCAAATTGTTTGAGAAAATGCAAATTTTTCAAGGGTATTAAGTCCAATGTAGCTACTGTAAGAATGATGCTTGAGTATGAATAACTGAAGACATTTGTTTGGGTATTTTAGTAGCATAAACATAAATAAAATTGTGGATATATTTTTGAAACAATTAAAACAGACTCAAATTGATGATTCTGTTTCTTATTTTTGTATGCCTAATATCAGTAGAACTGCTTGCTTTTATTTTGAGGCAGGCCTGATTTCCATAAAAGGTGTTTGTTTTTATAGAGATATTAATTTAAGAACACCACCACTTTGAAGCAAGTGCAAAGTTTGCCCTCATTTGTCTGAAAAGAATAAAACCATTTTAAAGATTGTTAAACTAGTAAGAAACAACAGATGTGTTTCTTGATAGTCTCATAATACTGATGAGGTTTTTTTCTTTCAGAAAAAAATGGGGGAAAAGTTTGCAATTACTTCAAAACCAGACCGGTAATACCGTGATAATTTCTGGACTAATATTGCGATAATGAAAAAGTTAATATCGTGACACCCCTCCTCATAACTGAATGACACATCCAGTCTGTGCCAAATGCCCCAAGGGTATCAAGGTGGGAAAACAGTACAGTTCGGAAAGCATAATGTACATATGCCTCACCTCTTCTGCCATCTGCAGGAGAGCGGTATTATTGTTCTCCCATTTTGTACGCCAAACCGTAGTCTCCTTTTCCAGCTTCTTGATTTTCTTTGTCATCTGTGCACAAAAAAAGCACAACAGTTTGCATATCACTTACTAAAAGTTTACACCAGTTTGATTTTTTTAAAAAACAGTTCGCTATGAAAACTAGAAAATCAGAATTATTGTGAATTTTCTCCCAGTGTACACCACTCAAATCTAAGGAGCAACATTTCAAACTTAAAACTAAATTAACAGATAAATGAATGCTATTATGTGCGGAACATCAGTGACACACATCTGAACATGACAGTAATGTGAAAGTCATGTGAAAGTAAAAATGCCAACAGTTTGTCCATATGAATGTCTCACTATCAAGTACAGGCTCCTCTGGCGTTAATGGAATCTACATTTATAGGGCATGCTTCTAATAAGATTACATCTTTGGGGATCGTGTCCCATTCGTCAGTCAGTGCAACACCAAGCTCTCTGCTGTCACTTGGAGGGTTGCAACGCTGATGAACACGACGTCCTAGAAGGCCCCAAAGGGGTATGGGATTAAGGTCTGGACTTCTTGCTGGCCAGTCCATAACCTCCTGCTCAAGATAATCCATGACAATCCTAGCAGTATGACAATGGGCATTATTTAGCATCAGAACAAACACACCAGCAAATGGTCTTACTACAGGGTCCCAGACTATGTCTATGTACCAAAGAGCTGTAAATCCACCCCTTGGAAGCACAGCAAAATCCATGCGATCTCCACTGCAGATGCGTCCCCATACCACAAGACAATCCCCTGCTAAATGGTAATGTGGACAGGTGAAACCTTGATTCATCATTGGGCACATGTTTTGTTCACTGACAGAGCTGTCACTTCAATTGAGGTGCTGTAGCTGGTCTTCTTGACCTCATACCAGACTCATGCAATCTGTTTATCACAGTTTTGTTGCAGAATTATAAAATAGTGTAATTGCTTTATGTATCAAATCATTTTTAACTGTTCTTGGTCTATGCAGCAGAAAGCAGAAAGTCTATTTGGCCATTTTTGGGACTGCTGGCATTCTGACCCAAACTTACCTTTTCCATTTCTTGCCTGAAGGTAGTGAACACCTCATTGCTCTTTGCAAGAGTGGTCTGAAACTCCTCAAACTTGTCCATATACAGAGAAAGCTGCAAATGAATTTAGAAATTACTACAGTACATAATAGTACTTTAATAATAATACAATACTTAATATTATACCTTGAAATAACTAAGTTGAAAGGTGACAGTATCATACTCAAATCTAGAAAGCTTTAAATGGCATTTGTAAATGTCAAATAAATATATTTTTTTACAAATTAATTCTGTCAGTCCAGCTGTTTTTTTTACCTGCTGTTTGAGTTGGCACTCCTGCTCCTTCATCAACTCACACATGTGTCTCGACTCAGTTGCTTCTTTTAAAAGCTTAAATTAAATAAAAGAAAAATAAATTAACCTGTTTTGCTACAACTGTTAATTTGCCAAGCCACAAATGGTTGATTATATTTTTATTACTACTAACAGCATATAGTTTATTCAAAAATACCATATTTCATATATTGTGATATTAAAAGTGCATTACTCATTTAAGGCTGGTTTCAGGCTTCAGTGACCAGAACATGCAAATGAGGGGTGGAGACTGGATTAATAAAAAAAAAAAAAATCTGAACGAAACTTAAAGAACTTCAATTCTTGGTAATATGACCTGATGTTAATTTAGAGGATAGAAATTGTGAGTGTTGTAGAGTGTGGTCTAACTGTGGTGTCAATATGTGCGACAGCCTTGCCCTTGAGGTACTCACAAAGTCTCTCTCCTGCTGATGTTTCTGCTCTGCCTCCATCACGAGTTCAGTGGTTCTCTGAAGCTTTGCATCGACCAACTGCTGCTGGAGCTCCTTGTGCTTGAACACCTTGTCAATGTGCTGAGGGCAGGGGCAAGGGGAGTAAACAAATAAATCAATAAATCAATATATAACAATTGCGTATAGTTTGTCTCTCCCCTCGTAGCTGACCATATAATAGCAAGACAAGTGGAACATTATTCAACTTTATTTATGTTTCTTGACAAGGTCTATGAAAAGTGGGATCCACATGTTCCTAAATATTTATTGAAAGTAATTAAGGCCCTACATAAATCGCGGCGAGATCTTCACAAAATGCAGCTCGATTGCGACCAAAGCATTGAGGGGGAAAAAAAATTAGCAGAAATGTTGTTCTAGTGTCTTAATTATGAAGGTTAGAAACTTACAGTAAATCGCTCACGAAAAAACAAACTTTGTAGACTGACTGGTGCATTTACAGTATTTCACAGTAAATAGTTGGAACACAAAAAGCAAGCCCAGACATGCCTGTATATTTACAGTTTACAGGCATTACATTTTTATATATATATTTTTTTTAAATGCTCTCACTAAATGTTTCCGATACTGCCACGCATGGTCTATTGCAGGGGTCCACAACCTTTTTGAATGGAGGTCCATATTAAAAAACTGACATCTGGGGCCCCCCGAGTGGTGCATCCAGTAAAGGCGCTCTGCGTGTAGTGCAGGATGCGCCCTATAGCCTGGAGACAACAGGTTCGATTCCAGGTTATGTCATTGCCGACCGTGACTGGGAATTCCCAGGGGGCAGCGCACAATTGGCCGAGTGACGCCCGGGTAGGGAGGACTTAAGTCGGCAGGGCAATCCACGGTTCACCGTGCACCAGCGACCCCTGTGGCTGATAGGGCGCCTGTGGGTCTGCAGTGGAACCATTCAGATCTGTGTTGTCCTCCAGCACTATAGGTCTGATGGCTTTGCTGTGGATCCGCAGTGTGAAAAAAGACAGCTGGGCAGGGACACGTTTCGGAGGACGCGTGTGTCTGCCGCCATTTCCAGAGTCGCCGGGGGTTTGCAGCGGTGAACTGGGATTAATAATAGCAACACAATTGGCAATTCTAAATTGGGGAGAAAAATGGGGTAAAAAATCATTGGCTACAACTAAATTAAAACAAAGAAAAGAAAACAAACAAACAAAAAAAAAAAACACTGACACCTTTAGGGGCCGGAAGGGCTGGTCAATGTTAGGGTGACCCCTGTGCTTGCACCTCATTGGCCAATTTTCTGACAATTTTCCTATCCTATGCACTGCATGGAGGTGATCGCCTGTCATTCTTTTTCGCAACGTTGATGTTTGCTCACATAAATAAGTGCGAGAAAACTGGGTGGATTTGGATTTGGATATTCAGAGTCTTTTATCTCATAGTGCCTCCTAACACTGTACTCTTTAAAAATGGCAATGCCCTCTTTGCAAATCAAACATATTATTTTGTCTTTATTCTGAACACAAAAACACTCGTCACTCCACTTTGTTAAAAACACGGCACTCAATCTATTTTCCGTTTCTTTGAAAGGGACATTGTGGATTTAAGCACAGACCGTAATCGACTGTCACCACACAGAGTGCACGGACGACAATAACTTTTCAAAAAAGCAGCAGAAACAAGTGAACTTAAAGGGGCGTAGCTCATGAATCATCATACTTGCCCCTGGCATCTGATAATGGAGGCCATAAGGAAACAAGCTGGCTGTGACTGCATCAGCGCTCAGAGAATATCACGGACATTTGCAGAGCTTTTTTCAGATGTTACAGTAATAAAATAATGACTTGGATCGCATTATTGAGGCGTTTGGTGATAAAACAAGTGATCAGATGACTGATCGGTATGTACGACTATTATTATTATTATTATTATTTATTTCTTAGCATATGTGAAAGCTATAGCGAACGAAAGGGTGGGGCGGGGCTGGAGATGCCTAGCGAGTGCTTTGTTGATATGCAGGTCCTTTTAAACCCGTTTGACTGTGGAAAAAAATACTTTTAAACAGCGCATCAAAAATTAACTGTGCGTGTGAAAATAAATTGGACCTGATGCACCTGACGCGCACTTAATAAATTGACTGCAAAGGGCCAATATCATTGTTAAAACTGCATTCCAGTCAGCTCATGTATTCAATGACCCCAAAAGTGCACACCGGCTTGCTGTTGAACTGCCCTTTGCAAAAGCCTACATTTTGTTTACTTTTGGGGTTATACTGAAATGCAGTTTTTACAAATCTGATTCGCCTTCTCCACAGCTAGTCGGCGATAAACTATGTTAAATGTATTCTCTGCTTAGATTTTTTTAGGCATTAAAACCAAAGCACCATACCTGGTTAAAAACAAAATCCTTAATGCGGCAGGTAGATCTCTGCCACTGCTGCTGCATTTGTAGGATACAGACATCTGCTCCAAAAGTTACATTGTGGGAACTGTATGTACATGTTGCAGGGTGCAAGCTTTTTACGGCGATTTCACTCCCCTGTAACAGCCAACAGGCTGGATACTTTTAACATGTTGGACTTGAGAGCTGTGGTAAAATTGCATCTGTTACTGAACCACAGCAGGAAGCTCCAGGATTCGCAACTCCATCTGGTGCGCGGTATTTACCGCTGATACACGTGACGTTATAAAATTCACAACGGATGAACTGCATGTAGATGGAGAGATGCTGGTTGGCAACCCCTGATCTACGCTCTTTCCACAAATTGTACATTGCTGTGGTATTGATACAATTCATAACTATGTATCTCCAGCTATACTCTGCTGTATTTACAGCTCCTCTTTTGATGGCTATACCCCTCGCGGGCCGGATTGGTGTGCTTCGAGTGCCAGGTACCAGAGGGTGTATATTAGAACAGAGATTTTTATCAAGCAGAAAAACGTAAAATACATAAAATAATACTGTATTTATGTATTTTTCAGGTTAAAGAGCACTGCCGATCCGCCAGTGCTTACCTCCTCCCGCAGATCATATTGTTCAATGAGTTTCTTCAGCTTCTCTGCCAGTTCAATGTTCTCCTGACGGAGTTTAGTGTTGTGGATGTTATGCTGCTCCATCTGTGCTTGAATTTCATTCAGCGTCATCTGGAAGTGTGCTGTTGCCTCTTTGCGCCTTTCCTCATCCTCACGCGCCCGCTGCATATTTTCCTCCTGCAAAGGAGACTTATACAGGTAAATGAATTGAACCCCAAGATTAAAGCTGCACAAACCGATTATTCGGATCAAGCTCTCCACATGTGAAGGTCACTTTAGGCTAATTTACCATTTCAAGTGAAACAACAAGAAACTGCTGCTTGGATTTGTGCAGATGTATGTTCTCTACTGAGTCTAGGAAAAGAAGCAATCATTGCAAATACAAGCAGCTGTTTCTTCACTTGGAAAGTTAAATTAGCCCAGTCAATACCAATGACCCACCAAAGCACCTGATTTCTGTTAAGAGCTCAATCTTGCACTACCCAAGTGATTCTTAATTTTATCTTGTAAATCCTGAAGAATATTTATGCCACGCATACACCTTATGCCTTTCTGCTGTGCTTATGTTTCCCATCACTTACATTTTCTATTCATCCATAGTTTTTAAACCCTCAATCGTAATCCATTTTGGAATAAAATAAACTATAAAGGTTTTTTAAGCATACCTAGGAGCATAATGTAAATCTGATAAAATCTCTGACAGAATACGGTCTCATTGATATGGCTTGTGGTATAAACACTGGTACAGTAAAATTGTATTGCTTTTACTCTACAACACCAGTGATCGAAAATACAATCTTACAAGACAGCTTTGTACAAACTGTAAAAACAATATTTGAAAGTGTTGACCCTAGAAACTTAAGTCACATGACATCAAGATGTCAGCCATTTTGGTCAGAGGTCAGTGTCAAGGTACCAACACATTTGCAATACAGTGTTTATTTAACAGAGACAATTTGAAGAATCTAGAGTGTCTGAGGCACCTTTTTAAAACTGCTGCTATAAATGGGTAATTTTTTGTGCTTTAGTTCGAAGTACAATTTTGCCAGATTTTGAGTTTCCATAACACTGAAAATATGAAGACAGCATCCCAAATGGTTTATAATATTAGTTGTTGAAACAGCAGCAGTGGATAGTACTTATAAGCGCCCTTAATTTTGAGAATTCTCTGACAAATGTTTGGTCTTGAAGTAAAGAGACTGATGATGACTTTTAGTGAAGTGCTTGGTTTTACAAATGTTATGTATTCACCTGCTTAGGAATCCAGAAGAGTTTGTTTGTTTGGTCGATTAAAAGGTGGTGAGCCATCTCTGTGATTATATATTTTCTGATTAAACACAACAAACAGTCTGTAAGAGAGTCATTGCCATTCATGCACACTCACCTTCAGGGTCTTGTTGTGTCGCTGTAGCTCTCTGCAGAGGCTCTCCAGCTTGCTGCGAGCCAGGATGGACTTGCTGTGTTCACTCTGCAGGTGGATCTTCTCTTTCACAATCTGAGCCTGCTTCTTCTGGAGGAGTTTCATCTGCTTTTGTACAGTCCGACTTGCCTCTAGCTAAAAGGATAAAAAAAGGTCTCATCAGATCTCGTACAGTGCCTATAGTAAGTATTCACCCCCCTTGGACGTTTTCACAGTTTGTTGTGTTACAACCTGAAACCTTGATGCATTTAAATGGGATTTTTTTTCCTTTGATTCACACAACCTACTCAACACTTTCAATGTGTGAAATGGGGGGGTGAAAAAACAAATCAATTAAAAATAAAAACCTGAAAAGTATTCATTAGTTAGTATTCACCCCCTTTGACACTCCTAAATAAGCTCAGGTGCAACCAATTGCCTTCAGAATTCACACAATAAGTTAAATGGAGTCCATCTGTGTGCAATAAAAGTGGTTCACATGATTGCAGATTAAATACACCTGTCTCTGTAAGGTCCCACAGTTGGGTAGTGGATTCAAAGCAAAGATACTACCATGAAGACCAAGGAGCTTTCAAAACAACTCTGGGATAAAGTTGTGGAAAGGCACAGATTTAAAACAAGATTACAATCAGGATGGAGGCTTGTTAGCAGGATTTCAAGCTGTATTACAGTGAAGATACAGAGGGTTTAAGACAGAATTGTGGCGAAATGTACAAAAATGCCTACACACCAAAACCCCAGAAGAATGTGCCCGTGACCATAGGGATTTCAATGTGGAAGACAGCAAAGGAAAGAAGGTACAACTTAAGTGTGCAAGTACTGTCGAGTTACTATACATATTTTGACACACACACACACACAAAATAAAATGCTCAAGCATTTTGGAAAGTAACCGAAAACACTAATTTCATACAGTTTATCAAAAACGAAAGCCCAGAAAAAAAACGATGTATATAAAACTCGAAAATAGCTAAAAATAAGCACCGAAAAATACAATTAATAAAACCTGAAAAACAGAAGCTCTAATTATAATATAATAAACATACTTCATAATGCTGTGATAGCATTACTGATGCACTGTCTGATTAAAACCACACCATTTACTGGATCTTTTTTTTTTTTTTTTTTTTTTTTTTTTTTTTAATAACAGGAACGTTGTCACATGCTTTTGTTAACTTCAGGGCTTTAAATGTTTATATTTTGAACTACATGTTCATACTTTGTTACACCACCGTGAATTTAAGATTTAAATAGCTGAAACTGTGTAATTTAAGATTTTTAAATGTTATGACCATGAAATTTAAGAAAACGGACTGCGAATTTGGTAGGGCCCTAGTTATATCCTTCTATAAATACCATTGCACCGTCTAGCTACCGTGTTCAACAACACCAATAAAGTGAAGAACTGTTTTGTTTTTTGCTTTTGAATCCCCAGGGCTGTAATGTGGTGGTAGGCTATTGAAATAAACAAAGAATATGTGATTTGTTAATTATAATAATCAATTGTTTGAACTGCCGGAGAAGGTGGAGCTAGACAGCGACATAGATGATGACCCCTAATTTTGGCAAGTACCAAACCATTTCTGCTGGTACTCGCGTGAGAAAAGTTATGTGACCCCCCCCTCCCTCCCCCTCCCCCCTTTTCTGCACCAGTTTACGAGCGGACCTCGAAGTCAGTATAGTACTTACAAGATCTGCATATTTCTTGCACAAGGCTGCAAGCTTCTCTTCAGGAGATGCCAGTGTGTTTAGTGCCTGCATCAATAACAGTACTTCTTTACCTGTAGTACAAAAAGCAAAAGGAAAAAAACAGCATAACATGTTATTTCGCCTAGAATAGAGCCGTAACCCCTTTCTTCTGAGCATTACTTCAGCAAGTTTCTACTAGAAAATCGGTAGAGCTGTTGGTAAAGTAAAAAGAACATAACCAACATGTGGCTTTAAATTTTACAGGGCAAACACCCCCATTATAATCTTTATTAGGCAGCAACAATCACATTTAATCAATCTACAAAGATTCCTGCATCTACCACACCAAGTCTGCACAGGAGACCTATCGCTGTATCTCTTACAAGGATAAATGTAAGGAATTCAAAAGCAAAAAAAACAGGCAATAGAGGTTTCCAGTATCTATATGGACAGATCTGCATTGTTTCAGCTGGAAATATATTGTCAATTTTTTTTTTTTTTTTACATAGAAACAAAAAAGTAAGTCTGAAAATGTGTCACTTACCTGAGTTAACAAGAAATGGTAAGGTATACTATACCTCAATGTAATAAAAGAGAAAAAAAAACTATAGTAAAGTACAGCATAAATAAATACCGTCAAAGCTTGTCCGGAATTGAACTAATCAGAGACAAAATGAAATTAATGTTTTCCAGAAGGACCCCTATTGTTGTGTCATAATGTGAGAACACGGTATAGAATCCTTCTTCGGAGAGAAGGACCCCCGTAGTTGTGTCAGTTTGGAGCCCACATCTGTTATTTCACACAGGAGAGCTACAACATGATGTGGGAAATCTGTATATGGCTAGATATAATGCCATAATAGGGCAGTGTGGAATAGTGGTTAGGGCTCTGGACTCTTGACCGGAGGGTCGTGGGTTCAATCCCAGGTGGGGGACACTGCTGCTGTACCCTTGAGCAAGGTACTTTACCTAAATTGCTCCAGTAAAAACCCAACTGTATAAATGGGTAATTGTATGTAAAAAATAAATGTGTAAAAAAAATGTCATTTTATGTAAAAATAATGTGATATCTGTATAATGTGAAATAATGTATAATGTGATATCTTGTAACAATTGTAAGTCGTCCTGGATAAGGGCGTCTGCTAAGAAATAAATAAATAAATAAATAATAATACTACTGTGTCCTACAATTTTGAAAAGGGCTTATGTGGCCAGCAAGAATGCCTGACTCCAAATTAGAACCTCTGGCAGAAAGAGTCTTAAAATAAAACACCAGTGAGTAAAAAATATAAAGTGTATGTCTATGCGTATTATATATAAATAAATCAAACAAGTACTGGCTTTCTATCAAAATGGCCAACTAAAAAATAAATACATTAAAATTAAAAATAAGTTAACCAGCAGCAGCTTTTTTTAAAGACCTAGTATCACGTCCATGCCAGTTACAACAACATCTGTAAGATGTACTGGACCTTGCTGAGCTGTTTCCTATCTTCCTGTATCACCTGCAATAACTTTCATCACTTTTTCAGGCATTATTGAACTGCTTTATAACAAACATGATTCTAATATCGTTACTAGTCATTTTAGAAAAAAGAAACCCCAGTGTCAATCCTCCACTGAACAAGGTGGCAGTATTTGAATTACAGGTTACTTCTTTAGCGGTGTGCAGGTAAATCTAGATTCCTGCTGGTGTTATTTATTTTTAAGTGCAGTAGTCTCCGCATATAGGAAAACCTAGGCTTCGGGAACAACTTTGTGGTGAAACTAAATTTTCCCATTGTAAATGCTCCACCTAAAGCAACAAGAACTTCGCCTAAAGGAACAGGAACTTCGCCTAAAAGAACACCTTTTTGACACCGACAGTGATTCGCTGCTTACCAATTCAAAACTGATACAGCACCGTTTTGTAACCTGATAACTCATCATCGAATTCAAATGGCTTACTGAATGTTTTTTCAAAACGGACTTTCGCGAGAGTAATCTAGAGCTGCTGCTGCATTTTTTAACTTGTGTTGGGGTGCTGTGTTAATAATCATTGTGTTCAAATTCATGCTTGTCTTGAACAGTGCTCTCGTATTCATAATTACTGTTAGAACCGCTGCTGCGTTTTTACAGTATTTAGGGGTGCTTTGTTAATTTAGTTTGTCAGCTAATTTATTAACATACGCTTGCCTGTTGCTTTTCTCTTACTTATTCTGTTAATTTCATATGTTGATACACAAGCATCGTGACATTAGTAATAAATACATTTGTATTTATTGATTCATATCATGACTGGCCTTGGTACCATTCTTAGTGAACATTCGGCTAAGAGAACACTTTGCTTGCTTCCCGAGGGGAGTTCTCTTAACCAGAGACTACTGTAATACTTTGATGGCTGGAATTTTATTTTCAGGGCCTAAATAAAAAATAGATAACCCAATATGAGGCAGGTCTCTTCAAAATGGGAAAACAAGACAATGGTAAAACACAACACAAAAACCTTCTCAGGTAACTGTTTAGTTAAAAAAAAGAATGTATGCACAACATTATGAAGGTTAAATTATGATACTGGATCTTTAAACTGAGTGTAGAACATCAATTATGAGGACAGATAAAGTTGGTAAACAGGAACTAAATTAGGGAAACAAACAAAAAAATACAAATAAACAAGCATCAGCTTGTTATGCTGTGAAGGACATTCTCTACATTGGGAGACTGCCAAAGCCTTTGTCAATGTTCTCAATTTACAAAGACAGACTAAGAAGAGGTGTGCTGAAATAAAACTTTAAAAAACGCTTCTCTTTGTTTAGTCTGCCTGGATTTAGTCTGCAATTGCAAAGAGCCATGTCAGATAGCTACAAAAAGTGAATACTGAAAAATAAAGAAAAAGTAATATTGAAAAGGTGTTACTGCTGATAATGCCCCCCCATATCACCATATTGTACCATAATGCTGAAGAAGAGTACAAGTGCCAAATTATGATACCCATTCTTTAATATATGAAAACCTGTGATGTTTTTTCATTCCATACACCGTAGCCTTATGATTATTCACATTGCGACTTCTGATTAAATGCATTTTTGATCCCTGGGAACAAAACACATGCAAGATCAGCATGATAGTTGTTAGAAATAATGAAGGGTGGGTTTGAGCCATACCTAGCCCTTTCTTTTCCTTGCTCTTGTCAGCCTCTGGGTCTTGCTGCCCATCTGGAGGATCTATACGGGAGTCTTCTCTCCCGGGTGTTTCTCCTCTGGATTCCTTAGTGCAGCAATCTGTCTCATGCTGGAGAAGGCTTCCTGCTCCATCATTGCAGGGAGAACCCAGATCTTCTATACAGGAGCTGCTTACCAGTACATCAATCCCACACACTCCTGGGGTCGCCATTGATTGGTCTGCGAACTGGGGGAGAAAAAAAATTGTTTCAGTAAAATAAATAATAAATTACATTAAAAAATAAAATTTCTTAATTCTGATAGATATACATTGATTGGACAAAATATCTGAAATGCTTGCAATTTATACAGCAGCACACGTTTTGTGTGTGAACTGTCTGTCCCTCACAGGACATGTTTGCCAAACAAATACAGTACCGGTATTATAACCTTAGCTGCGGCAGAATGATGGTTTCGCTGAGTCATTTAATTACAGATCAATAAAAAAAATGCCGATTCTTAATGGTACAAAAGCCTAACTGGAGAGCTGGTTGTATGGTGTGACGTTACCAGGTCGATTCAAAATAATACACAAAAAATAGCACAAAAAAGAGCGATTCCTTGGACAACAAACCCTACTTCTTTTTTAGCTTTAATCGATGCTTAAATGCAAACTATTTCCCTAGACTTTATCAGTACGTTTCTTAAACTCACACCACCACGTGTTTCACTGTAGCAGCGCATTTTCTAGCCATAGTTGTCAGACTTCTAAACAGAGCGTGCTGAAGATATATGTCGTGTTACATACAAAGAACAAAAATACATAGCTTTAAAAACAGTCCGGATTCAACCTTAAATAAATTCATCACGTAAAAAATGCGTTTGTGAGATTGTCTCCGAATCAAGTACTCACAATGTGAAACTGTTCGGGAAACAAAATTAAATTATAATTATACTGTATCTATAATGTTAAAAAAATCAATAACGTTACAATCAAATTTTTAATACGAACTAGAAATAAGACAAGTGGAGAACACAACTGCGGAGTGACACACACATAAACAAAATTAAATAAAAAGATCACCCTACTCGTCACAACACATGTATTCAGTGTTTACTTTAAACTTTTTTACATTATTTTAAAAATCGATGTTATTTGTTTGGTTATGTATTAATACAATTTAGCACTGGATATACTGTGTAAATACACATTTTAATTTAATTTGGGCCTCGCTGCTGTCGTTGTGTGATAGTAAGTAAGGCGCCAGTTTTGTTTACAAATTCTACCGCACCAGGAGAAAATAAATAAAATAAAACAGAACATTTATTATGCTGCTTATACTGTTTTGTATTAACAGTATTTGTTTCAAATGAAATGCGTGTGTGAACATCCGTTGAAAAGACAGTATCCCCTAACACGCCAAAAATACACAACCCCACAGACCCAATGCGTGAGAGAGTAAGCAACCTGCTGTGTACTTCGGTAAGTCACAAACATTTCCTGGTTTTAACAACTGGACCGTGAGGATTTTATACATGTGCCATGAATTTAATACCGTCTTATATACCAACTGAATATTTAACATACAGAGTGGTGGTGTCGGAGGTACCTGAATGTTTTCAGTGTTTAAATCGACCCTGGTTGCTGATTCCTGGACCTGCGTCGCCATGATGTGACGAAATAAAATAGCGAGAAAAAAAAGTACACAAGAGCAGATAGGGGTGGGGCTTATAATGAGAAAGAAAAACCCAGCATTGTTTCTTCAGTGCCAGTAAATAGATTACGATCAGGAAGGTCTGCTGTGATGGGGATTATGGCTTGCTATTGTGAATAAGGTTATTAAGTCACATGTCAATCATTTGTGTCCAGGTTGTGTTTTTTTTTTAAACATTTTTGTAGCATATAAAATGTGGGTGTTTGACTAGTAGAATTAGTCGACTTATGCGTTTACATTAAAATACGGCAGTAAGTGGTTGGTTGATGACATTGTGGACTAAAAAAGTGCTCTATTGTATATGTATTCGTAGAGGGAGCGATCTCGTTGCCTCCACTGTACATGTCACCAACCAGCTGGTTACCACTCTGATACAGTTGACAAACAGTTCACTTTTGTAGGATTGGGGTAGATTGGGAGTGCTATGTTATAAACTCAGTAACACACAGGGTGTTCAAATATGGTCCAATGTCCACACGCCTCGGGTGTTTAAAATGCTTTTGTCAAAGTATGAAATTCATTTTGCATGTTATTTTTCATTTTATGCATGTTATGTAATACGTTGTTGTTTTATTATAAACAGAATCTCTAATGTATATCTTTCAATAGGACAATTAGAAATTAAAGAATTTCTTCATGGTTTTTACTTTCGTCTGCGACTGTATATATGGGCTGGTTTCATATTATTTATACAGCTCTAGTCTGCTGTAAATGCATATTGCCTCACTAGTAGTATTTACCCAGTGTTTGACCGGTGTGTGACGTCGTAATTGATGGCAAATTCTTTAAATAGTGCGACAGTACTATCTGTTTCTTCGAATACAGTGTGCTTTACCCTTGACCCTGAAAACCATATGAGCCCCAGCAGCTTTATATTAAACTAATCCTGCTTCTGGTCAGATTATTTTTCAAAATTACGCCATACCACATGAAGTTATATATTATGAAAGCTTTTCAAAACTGTAGGGCCTGTTTCAACAAATAAAATAAAATAAAAAAGTAAACTATTTTTAAAAATATATTATATAGTTTAAATGGGGGCCCAATTATAGGCATACTGTTGCTTGTGTATACATAAAAACATGTATTTAATTTATTATTATTTATTTATTTCTTAGCAGACGCCCTTATCCAGGGCGACTTACAATCGTAAGCAAATACATTTCAAGTGTTACAATACAAGTAATACAATAAGAGCAATTTATATTGTTAGCTTTTTTTAACTAATATTTTTCAATGCAAAGTAATGCATAAGGTAGTTTAGTTTTATATTCAATAATGTAGGCACATTTTCTTTACATATTGGTAAATCCATGATAAACACTTCCCAGCCCTAACTTGATGTACATCTTAATGGTGTTGACATTCCCCATCAGAAACATTATTGAGAAACAAGCCTGCCACAGCTAGTAATGGCATAATTGAATGCTAGATAATGGTAACAGTAAGTTAGTACCTTACGTCTAACATTCTGTGATCAAAATATTACCTTTATGGCTATTATGCTATCATATTTTATTTTATTTATTGAATAATCTAATAATGAATGCTTGTATGCTTTAGTCTTGTACCCACACAAACACATATGGTGTTAGTTTTTTTTTTCTTTTTTGTGGTAAATGATAAATCACCTGTAATAGTTTTGTAGTCTAGCTAGCTGCCATTCAATGAACTGTCCAGATCCTGGAACCAGTAGGATTTCTAGAAAATCAACTTTAGATTTCTTCCCACTATGTTTGCCCCCTGAAGCCCTGTTAATTAGTATTTTTAATATATTTAATCTAAATAAGAATTGCTGACAAAACATTTCATAACGGATCTAACTTGCCCTTTTTGTTGCTACAAAATATTTATTAAAACAACTCATTTTTTGTCTCGTTAAGCATTTGGAATGTTTTGAGCAGATCTGGTTTGGTTTACAGACAATGTGTGACCCTCTTAAAGAAAAGAAAATAGCAAGCTACCTGTAAACCTTACTTTGATAAAACCCGATAAAAAGAACAGCCGATGAGCAGTAACAACAATACATTATTTGTATACCAGTACCACTAGGTTTGTTATGCTTGATTATTAAAAAAAAAAAAAAAAAGAGGTTCCGTTTTGGTATCCAGGCCCAAGTTGTTTCGTTTTTATGAGCATGGCGCATTGTGTTAAACCAAACTCAAAACTAACATTTACAGAAGTACACTTATAAAATATTTTCTACGAGAAGTACAATAATTTAGGTTTTTATTTTCACTGTAGTATATCTGGCAATGGCATAAAACCAGAAATAGGGCACTACAGAAACGACTCAGCTATAAATGTCAACAAATAAAAAGTAATACAATATTTACAGTTTAAGCGCTCCATGTTATCAAAACAGGTAATGAATGCTAGCTCCTTGACAAACGCAAAGAGAAAAGAACCAGAAGTAAAATAAACATTGTTGCAAGGAGTAAGCATGAAGCACAGCAACCTTTGGGGATAAAACCATCCATTAACAAATTATACAGACAATTCAGGTACAACAAAAGCAAAACCGTATGTCAAGGCATATCTACTTAAATCAAAGATTTTGGAAATTTGTATTTACAGCTTGACTTCAATTTTAGCCAAAGGTTTTAAGCAGAAAACAACAACAAAGATACTACCACTATTGCCAAACTCTAAATTATGAAAAACTATGTCATTAAAAAAACATAAAGAATTCCAAATGTAATAAAATAGGTTTTAGTCAAATGTAGTGAAGTCTGTCAGTTTGTAATCGTTTGGCACAGAACCTCAATTTTCCATTAGATTATCCTGCATTATAAATACCCTGTACAGTTCTTTATCTTTTATATATATATATATATATATATATATATATATATATATATATATATATATATATATATATATATATATATATATATAAATATATATATATATATAAATAAATAAATAAAACACATACACTGAGCATCAAAACAAACTTCTCACTTATATTTGGATCAAATTCACTACATGTGATCTTGACAAACATGGCATATTTTTTTTGTTTTTGTTTGTGATTTTCATTATTGCTTTTATTCAAGCTTGCAATTCAACAGCTGAAACCACTCCATATCCAGTGTCCAATCAACTGTCTCACTAATTAGGTGATTAAGTGCATATGCTTCAGTCATAGTCACTCAAGCGTGTCATGGTCAAGGATGAATGATTAAGTGATTAAAAAAGAAACCAAAAAGACATTGTCAATGTCCACTTTTTTTTTTTTTTAAATGTGTTATAATAGTGATAAGTTTCTTTTGATGCTTGACCTAGATGACATTACAGAAGATACTCAGGTGTTTGTTTTTTTGAATGCTGGTGTTGTTTAAAACAAGTGAAGTTGTACAATTTATCCTCAAGGTATTTCTAAAACAGAAGCAATCTACTGAATGTTCAGCACTGTGGTTGGAGAGTAATTCTCCATGTTATGATGAAAGCTGAATTTGATGGCGATGATGATAATGATTTGATGTTAGCTGGTCCTTCACGTTTGACATTGTGCATTGAAAGTGATAAAGTTCACAGAAGTCCGTTTGGAAAGCCCATTCAGTTCAGCAGAACTAACCATCAGCCTGCAACATCTCCTCTATCTCTTTATCCCAATTGCCCTCTCTGTTTTCTGATTCTGCAACAACTTCACAGTCCTGAAGTTCCTGCTGTAGCTCCTTCTCCCAGTCTGCAGATTCTTAAGGAAACATAAGACAAAATCAGTAACTGAACTAATGGGTTGATTGGTTCAAATCTTTACCACACAGGGATATGCACTAGATACTTCCCCTGGACTGCATCAACATGTATCCCTAGTTATCCTGGGATTACCACCTAGCAGTATATTCAATTAAAACAAAACTACAGTTTGACACTTTTCATGATGTAGTGGTGTGCTTGGGGGGTGTCCTTCTATATCTGGAAGTCTAACTGAATTCAGTCATTAAACAGGGAAATAACACAAGCCCAGCATTTCATCAACAAGATGCAACATACTGGTTAAGAACTGCCATAAACATCTGAGAGACGTACTAAAAACAAAAGGAGGACACACGTAATACTAAAGCAGGGTGCCAATACTTTTGTAATGAAAGAAATACAAGAAATTGTGTAATTTGCTTTTTGTTTAATTAAAAAGTGGTCAAAAGTTTACTAAATGCTTGTTATCTTAATCTGTTATCTTGAATTATGGTACACCAAGCATAGGGTGTCAATACTTTTGTCTGCGACTGCATATTTAAGTCATCCTTCTCCTAAGAAATAGCACCTTACAGATGTAAAGTCAGTAGCTGGTGACGTCAGTTCTGTACATACCTTCAATGGCCTCTTCTTTCTTATCCAACACCAACTGCTCCATTTCCTTCCTCAGGTCCTCCTGGTTGATATTACAGGAGTCAAAAGCATCACTTACAAACTCCGAGACACCTGGACTGGTTGAAATCTCCTCTTCATCCTACCAGGGAAACGTACACAAGCAAACCATCAATACTTAATGGTCTGTTTGATCAGGCACCATCAACTTCATTTGTAAGCAGATATTTAGTTTCACCCACAACAGTCAAAGAAGGAAAATGCATTAAATGGAAAAACAGCATATAATGAAAAACTCTAACAAGGTCACTGTGTAATATCAATAGTGTGCCTTGTGAATAAACCATTTCATGCACACTCATATAGCGCACAGCTTTGTGTGTTCATGGTGGACACACAAAATTCTCGAAATACTTTAAGAATAAGTCATGCTACACAGAGACTATCATAACTTTTATAAATCATATTACATGACAAAAATATTAATATGATAAACCATTACCTCATTAGGTTTTAGCTTGGCGATAATTGCAGTTGGTGGAGTTTTGGGTCTTATGTTTTCTAAAATACAACAAAAACATCTGGATTAATAAAACATTCAGTTGACCATTTCATACCTTGATTTACCTTCAGTACACTTCATGGTGAACACTATGATTGTGTTGTGACAATGCTGATGGTAATAAATAGTAGGAATTGAGTAAAGAGGGAAACCCTACTGGACTTGGAGCAAATGAAAGTAGTGAACATCCCTAAAATCTGTCTATTGAAATGGGACAAAAAATTGGTAGGAAGACATCAGTCAGGAGTTTGTGATAGTGTGGGATACAGCCTTTGCAGGTACCTGTTAAGTGACTGTCATCTGTATGGGAACTGTTTTTTTCCTCCTCCTTCTCTGCTGCCTGCTGCTGAGCTGCTAATGCAGTGAGTTGTGCAGACTGCTTAATCAGAGACACACGGTAGAAGTAATTCCTCCAGAACACCTCCTCCTTCACCCTTAAATGTATTACATTTGTATTTTAACAACTATAAAAACATAGAATTAAAAACAGTGTTGTCTGTTTTCCTTACAAAATTATTGCATACCACATTATCTTGAAGGGATACTTCTATATACATTTTCCTAAATGTTAATTTCCTACCTGTTTAATACATTTTTTTTTTTTTTTTTTTTTTTTTTTAGAATGTGTGTATGTACGAATTATCTTTGCTTCTGCTTAGATTATTATTTGTTGTGCCGACTTTTCTAGCGAAATATGCTTCAAAAAGCCTCCTCATGGTGTGTGTTCTGATGCTCAGGCGAAGCATTGGCCTGTGCAACACTAATGTTTACCCACATCACTACCCCTCTATCAGCCGAGAGGAGTTTTTTTTAGAATCTTTTACTTGAATAATAAGCAAGCATGGCTGTGACGGGGCGAGGAGCCCTGTACAGAAAAGGGGGCTGGGCAAAGCCCTGCTGTTAAAGTATAGTTTTGATTTTATTTTTTGGTATTATTTATAACAAATGTTTCTAATGTAGAACGGGTGAGGTTAGCAGCTCATCCTCTGCCAGTTAATAATTATTAAACTCATGCAGATTGTGGCCAAGGGGTAAGGAGATAATTGATAGCTAGTTGACCCCTCGGCCATAGTAAATAAAAGCCTGCATCTCTCTACGCTCAGGGTGGGTTGTTCGGAGGACAGAAGAGAGAGAGAGAGAGAGAGAGAGAGAGGAGAGGAGTTTAAGAATAAAAACAAAACAATACTTTAACAGCAGAGCTTTAACCTGCCCCCTTTTATGTACAGGGCTCCTCGCCCTGTCACAATGGCAAATAATGATCCAACGTGAAACAATAGAAATTAAATATTAGGAAAATGTAGAGCATATAAAGTATACCCCTTAATTTCCTAAAACAAGTAGGGTGCTTTCTGCAAAACAGGGACTGTATTCCGGCTGGCCACCTACAGATGGTCTCTTCACCGGCTGTCATTAAAAAGGTGCCAACATAGCAAAAGAAATACCTTCCACATATTTCAATAGCTCTACGGGCTTTACAGGAATAAAAAAGGAGGCGCTCACAGCTTTGGGACCAGGTCAAATCGCATTCTGTTGAGCAGCTCGTCCTCCTGCAGCATCACCATGGCGATGGGATACATCTGTTCAGAGTCAAAGTGAAACTGCACTCCAGCAGGGGGGTCTCGAAGGAAATTTCTCCTGTCCTAAAACACATGAGATTTGGTCACTATAGGACAAAACGCACACAGTATATAGTGTATTAAAATAATACTAGCTAACAAAATAATTGCAATCGTACCCATTTTGCAATTTTCATTTAGGTTAAAGGACATTTCTTTTCCTTGTCTTTCAGGAAGTCTGTTACTGCTTTACTTTCTTGGTTATTTCACCCCAGCACCGACTTCTGGGTCAAAGAATGTTACTGGCTGAAAGCATGTCAATCAATAGGGGAAACAGCCAATTGGTTATTGACAGGAAAGAAGCCAATTAAGGGGTGGGGACAATTTCACCCTCCAGGTGACATGACCCAGGAAGTGCAGGGCAGTCTAAAAGCATGGCTTGCAAGCAGAGATTTCTTTAATCTAGTGTAGTATCAGATATCGTGTTTCACAATGAAAATGCACGTTTACTAAAACATGTGTTTCTTTCAAAACTGCACATTCGAAACCTATATAATGAACGGATGTGCATGGTGGAGAAAATCCATATAACTATTTTCTTAGCTACAATTACTTAAACATTGCCTTAAAATGAACCAGTAAAATAAACCAGTTTTGAATCAAATATTAAATTGGTATAAAATCCCTATATAGAAACAGGATTAAATCTAATAATTTGATTTGAGGTTTGATGATCTCTTCCATATTTTAATGGATTGGAGTTGTAACATGATGATCTTCAGTTTAATATTGCCAGTTAAATTTACATCAAGAAAAGTTGGATATTGGATATTGAAAACCATTACCAAAGCTAGTTAATGCACAGATAATGTTGGGTTTCAGATTCGATTCTCACGGATCACCGATTTATGAAAAATAATTGCGCTTTGGAGCAAAACACAGTATAATGATTTTTCTTGAGTATATTGGAAAAATCTGTACATGTTTCTCATATACATGGGATTTGTTTAGGGTGTCCATTGTCCTAGTGGTTTCAGTCTAAAAGAGTTATGAAAAGTTTTGGGCCAGATTTACAGAGTCTTTGCAACAGCTACAAAACTTCACTCTTGTAAACTGAATTAAGGTTTCAGAAGTAGCTATAAAAAGGTTAAGTCCAGTGTACACAAGGACATATTTTTCAACAGGAAAGCAAATTACAGTTCTTTTAGGGTTATGCATAGGGTACAATTTCAAAAAGTGTAAAGGCTTTGCCAATTCACAACCCCTTTATATTATTCTTGCTCAGGTGCTCAGAGAATCTCTCTTTATCTCAAAGTAGAAGTCATGTTTTCTGAAACATATTTCCATGCAATTTCCATGCTTAACATTGATTATACTTGGTATTGAAATGTTGGCTGTTTTTAATTCAATTTATAAGAATTAGGAGCAAACTTTGGTACACACAATTTAATTAACAGGGAAGGGACATGCTCCATAACCTACAACACAGATTGGTTTAGATAATAACACATCTATAACCCAGCTGAGTAACCCAACTAGAGATGTCTATGGATTTTGAGGTCTTTGGTAGGCATTAGGCATTGTTGTTGCCTTGTAATCCATAAAAGAAGATATAAAAAAAAAATCTGCCAATAAATTAATTACAAGAATGTGAGCATGTGTCAAGTGCATAATCCAGGCTGATGGTATCAGCAAAATGCTGACGGAACAGCTGTTTTAATTACTTACAGCCGATAAAGCCAAGATTTGCTGTTGAATTGTTTCTTCCTCACTGTAGCCAACCCAGGGAGGCACTGCAGCATCTGTGGAGATAATTAAAGTGGACTAGAAACCACAATCTAGAAATGCTGTTTTTTTTTTTTTTTTGTGAAGAAAACAAAGCATGCCCAGGGGCATAATGTATGAGTAAGTGCATCACTGATCAAATGGGTCTTAAGCATGAAGCAAAAACACATGTGTGAAAAACTGTGATGTGTAGCACTGATATGGCCAGAACTTAAAACGACGTTGCAGTAACACGGTTATTTTTAACTGGACAACAACTACATTGTAGCTTGATTGAGAGAATCATATAATAGAATACAACTGTGTAAAAAATGTGAAGACACTATCTCAAAGTCTGCATAATTGATACGGCAGTGAAAAGGTTAATTCCCAGTGGACATCACAAGTTGTTAGAAATTAAATGAAAAAAAAATTATATAAAACTCAGCTGTTTTAATGAAAAATTCCAAAAAGCGATACATTTTCTTGTACTATAACCTCAATCAGAATTGCCCCAGAGCAGTGGTTCCCAACCTTTTTCAATGTAGGGACCACCTTGGTGTTTGGATTTTTCCCACGGACCACTTGTCACGCATTTTTTCACAACAGCATTTTGAAACTAATTTGTATGTGTGTATGTATAAATCCAACGCGACTAATTGCACTCACTGGGTTGCCAAACTTCGTTGTACATATATAAAACAAGACGAGGTGGACAGTGCACAGTCAAAATATTTATTAATAAAATAGATCATTCATTCCATTATTATCAGTAATAAGGAAAAAAATGTCTCCGCCCTTTGTGACATCACAGGGAAAAAAAAAAAAAATACTCCCCTATCCAATGAATGCGTTAACAAGCTGTACTGCAAATTATGGTGGGCCATAATGAAGTGTGTTTGTTTTATCGTGTTTGCCCGATCACAGGCCCAAAATGACACTTCAGTATGACCATGTTTACACGATCACAAGCTGTTTGTTGTGTTGCTTACAACTGCATAACCAAATTTTGGGAGTTGTTTGCGGACCATCTGGAGTTTACTCACGGACTACAGGTTGGGAACCACTGCCCTAGAGAATTTAGAATATAGTTGTATACGGAGTATGAAGACAACATCTCAAAATGTTAGGTCTTTATATTCCAGAAATCAAATAGCCACAATATGGCATCCATATTAGGTGACTGGACAAAGTGAAGGGTACCAATCTAGCCAGAAGAGTTTCCATAACATTGAAAATATAAGGTTGGAATTTCAAATAGTTTATGAGAGATTATGCTAGCAGTTGAGAAGGCGATGCTCTGTGTTCTGTGTTTATTGTATCTGGATTGTATTTGGTCTGGGAAGCAGAGTTAAACTTACAGATAAGTGATCAATAAGTAATTATATATATATATATATATATATATATATATATATATATATATATATATATATATATATATATACACATATATATACAGGTGAAACAATGACACAATCTGACATTGTTGCTTAATAAGATGACATCAGCACAAAATGACTGCATTTAAGTAGATACCATTTTGTGAAACATACAGGGTGACAGGACAGCAGCCTCACCTACCTGTCTTTTTTGCATTCTTTTCAAGCACAAATTTTTCTTGTTCCTTTTGAAAATCTCCCAATATTGTCTGTAAAAGAAATAAATATTATTTAAAACTTTTTAGGAACAAACAGCTATATAAAAAGTTAAATTAAATGATCAAATTAAATTACTTTAAAATGATTACATTACTTTAAAATGTGATCACAATACTTTCTTCACATTTGATACACATGCATTTATGCATCAGAATTGAAAGGTGAACAACAAAACCAACTTAAACGTTGCCTTTCAAGTCGTGAAACGTCCCAAAACATACCGATCAAAAAATGATCACAACAAAAATTATAATCAAATAAAAAGGTTTGTTTAATTGATATTGTGCAAGAGAATCATAAAATATAACAGTCTATCAATTAAGGCACATTTCAAAGCATGTATTCTGTTTTACTGATATGGGTTTAAAACAATGTGTTATTTTGTATTGGACTATATCTATAATGGATTGTGACTGACAGAATCATAGAATACAGCTGTGTACCAAATAAATGACACACTCTAAAAGTGCCCCGTCTCTATCCAGCATAAACCTAAAAAGCTACACAACCTAATAAGTGACTGACCAATTCAGCATGCAGTGCTTACATAGCCCTGCAAATATGAAGTCAGTACTAAAATGGTTTATAAGTGATTAGCTATGGAAGGTATGGGTGGGAGATGTCAGAGCAATCTGAACTAATGGTCTCCTTGTGCTTGTGTCAATAGGGATATACCATGAAACAGCATAATGTCATTATCATATTTTTTAGATGGAGAGAAATGTTTTGCGTACCTTATCAATAAGGCCATCAATCTTTCCATCTTCTACGGATTTCTTTAAGGTCTGTGCCGTCTCAACAACAGACTCGGAAATCATCTTTGTAGCACTACTGGCAAAATTGAAGAGAAAACCTGTGTGGAGAAAAAAATTGTCCAAACTACTTAAAACTTGTTGACAAGAATTGACAAAAACACCACACACACTGGCAAAAAAAAAGAAACCTTCTCATTTCCCTATTCTGAAGTCAAAGCTTTACACCACCTCTATGAAGTCATTTGTCACACTTATCCAGAGTGCGTTTTTCAAGCTAAGTGTTCTGTTTGTTCTCAGTTTTAAAAAGGTGTGGATGTGTCAGATACTGGTATTTACCCTGCGAGGATACATTATCAGTATCATGAAAAGGTAGGTCACCTGACATAGCATATGGAATCATTAAATCTTAAATTCCTATGCATAGTTTCCAATGAAGGTACAGATTTGAGTTATCCCTTCACTCTTCTGGTAATTTATATGGTTTGCAAAGAAAATAAACATCCGTTTGGAAAAACGAAAAGGCAAATCCTATATTTTGGTGCATAGTTAAAAGGAGTGTTAACCAACGTTTTAAAAACATTTTCTTACTTCTTATAAGCGCTTGTAATATTATGACTGGTCTACATTATACTTCAATTTGAAATACAGGTATTTCAGAGACAATGCTATAGCCTCCACTGCTCCCTTGTGCCAACGTTTTACTAATAGTCTAGCTGCAATTATACCATGCGATTCTCACTCTCTGGAGCACGGAGAGCCACTTCTTATAACTAAGATACCTGGAGTTAAAGGGTTGGTTTTTATTGATCTGCACTACACTTTAGAAATCTGTAAATTAAGAATAAAACAACACAGAAAAGAACTAAAAGATCTTCGACACCAGAAAAAGAGTCTGAGGAGGGTGTTACTAGTGTTAAGAGGTAAGCAACAGATTTTAAATCATTGGTTAGCATTGGTATGAGAATCGTAATCTGCTATTTGTATATGTTATAACACTATAGACAGCATTGGAGTTGTACAGTACTGTGTTTGACAAGCAGCGTCGAGGCAGCTGCATACAAGTATACGTGTAAACGATAAAAAAAAACCCAGACATACATACATATATATATATATATATATATATATATATATATATATATATATATATATATATATATACATATACATATATATACATATACATATACATATATATACATATATATACATATATATATATATATATATATATATATATATATATACATATATATACATAAGGGCTGCATTTCGTAAGGACGGTAATGTATCACTGTTCTTCCCCGAAGAAGCTTGGTATGTTTGCGGGCAGCGTTATGTCACACTTACCGCTCAGTCCCTTGGCCTGCTCAAGAAGCTCCTGAGCCGGGTCGGCCATCTCTTCTTTTACACTCTCTGGTTGTTTGTTTACTTCGGTTTCTTCCACGTCTTTCCCTTCGCCTGCCTCTTTCTGCGCTTTCACCACTTCCTTGGTGCATGGGCTTTCCGAATCCAAACTAAGCCAGTTTCCCCAACCCCGAAACATTTTCGTCTTTAAAATCAGGGATTTATTTGTTAAACAACAGAGTGGTTTTTGTTTATTCTAGCCAGCTCCAACCATGAAACGTCACCAGATGTAAGACCTCTCGCATTTACTTCCGCGTTTGTCCCTTCTCTCTGTCCGTATTGCAGCACTAAGGAATATCCACTAGAACAGTGGTTCTCAATCTGCACTGCTGGTTTTTGCTCCAGCTGAGCTCTCAATTACTTAATTGAACTAATAATTTGTTTAATTTGACTTTTTCAATTGTGTGGCTTATAAAAAATTGGAACAAAAACCAGCAGGGAAGGATTGAGAACTACTGCTCTAGAAAGTGTCTGGAGGGCATCTGATGATTTTGGTTAGGGTCAGGGTGGGTTGACGTCAGAGAGGTGCCTAGCTCAGGAAGTGAAAGTTGGGAGTGCTTAGCAAATGCCCTAGAGCAGGGGTCTCCAGCCCTGGTCCTGGAGAGCTACTGTGGCTGCTGGTTTTCATTTCAACCAGTCTCTCAGTTACTTAATTGAACCAATAATTTGCTTAATTAGTCAAGATTAACAAGGTGTTCCAGATCTTTAGCCACTGATGATGCAAAGACACCTATAAAACCTGCTGGATGGGGGCTCTCCAGGACCAGGGTTGGAGACCCCTGCCCTAGAATCATCTGATGTCCTCAGGACACTTTCTAGTAGTGGCTATTCCTTACGCTGTGTCCGTATTGAACCCTCCACTGGGATGTGTTCAATTACTATGGGAAAGTTTACCGGTTTCCCTTTTTAGTTATAAAAATTAGTTTAAATTAGTATTATTGTTTAAATTTGTATTACTGTATCCCCCTCTAGAATCAACCTATCCAGTTATTTCTTTGGCTACAGTTTCTTCAACAACCACGATCAGTTGAAACTAGCACTTATACTAGCTTACTACCAGCTCTGACCAATTCTGGCCATTGCTGAAATGTTTCCAGCAGGGTTGGTTTTCTTGAGCTACTGTACATCTACGAAAATGGCCCGACATCGATTTGCACAGGCAGTCGTATTATTTACATAATCACTATTTAACAAAACCCTTAGTAGGCCTTAGTTTATAAACCTACATATGCCTGCGCGTTTCTTTCGTAATCATACCTACCCGGGAAACGTGTTTGCAATAGCGACACTTACCACAAGGTGGTGCCAAAGTCGCATTGTCCGCTTTGTTCTGTAATGCACTGGCAGAATGTGTTTTTCAGTAACTAAAATGCTCTACTTATAAAATATACGTATAAAATGGATTATACTTAATGGATATGTACACAATACAGTCTTAAGTTTTTGGGGCGACTAGAGTTTTAATCCACATCCCGGGACACATACATTTAATGTTTTGTTTACGTTTATTACTCGGTTAAAGGGATACATTTAATGTAGCATTTACCTGTTTATTACCCTTTAAATATCGTTTGTTTCTGCTTAGATAATTATTTTACATGCTTAATAATTATTTAAAAAATCAATGACTGAGTAAATGACTCACAATAACCTCGTTTAGCCACTGAGGGAATAACATTTTCAACCCCTGGACCTGTTGCTGGTTGTTCTTTAGAATGTATATGGCAAACAATATACAAACATTTGCCAATGTTTTTTAAACCCGGTGGCGACAAAATTGCTTATCAAAAGTAACACTGATATGAGTTCAATGTGACGCTTTTATGGATAGAAAGAAAACAAAGAAAATAGTCCACATTACTTCGCTTTCAGGAATGTTACTACTGTTATTGTCACACAAAACGCTGCAGTTCTTGTAACCTGACGCTAGAGGGCATAAACTGCAATCCCAAATGAATCTGCGATGCTTCATTGTTTTGCATTTTGTGCAGGTACGCCGCGCCTCTGCTGGCCAGAACAGCGGTAGCTCAATGCTGAATCAGTGGAAGACTTTGTGGAACACAATTTCGTTTCCTCTCGCGCTTATCACCTTTTTATTCAATAAAAACATCGAGATCTTGGAAAACAACATTAGACGCAACGTGGAGAAGCAAGTCTGCCGTTGATCAAAATGATTTGAGATACGTTGATAGGACGGGACATTAAAGTCGTTTAAAAAAAAAAAAAAAAAAAACGATGGGAGTTTATTCCGCCTGTTGATACAAAGCAGGTTTGGGAAAAATAGATCGCCTGTTGGAAGTATTTCACCATTTGACATGTACGGAAGACTGAAACAGACTGAAAGTAATGTATTTATACAACGATTTTAAGATCCAACGGACATAAAGTAAGTAACTAAGAGAAAGAGGAAACCAAGGACACTATCAGTGTAGTAACAACGTGTGGATACATTGTCCTCGTTTTTATTTCGGGATTCATAGTCGGATTTAAATGTTTAAAATAGGGCCTGCTCTGTATTTTTTATTCATTTTGTCGAGTTTTATATTTTATTTACGCTTTCTATGTCTGACAAACCGAGGTTAGAATATTATTGAGCACACTGTAGTGCTCTCTGGAAGTCGAAGAACTGCACGATTATTTTAGTAAGCAGTATTATATTGCGTTTTGATCTTATTTACTCGTAGGTGTCACGCTTCTGTCTAATGCTACATGTGTTGCTACTTATAATAATTTATACAGCGCATTGCACATCATTAGTTTAATGGCAATATCTACAAAGTAGCAAGGAGCGCAGAGTCTGGATTTGGAAACCTGTTCAGAATCGTGGCTTGTTATCAAATGGTCTCTAGTTTAACTGAGCTGTAGTGATACACAGACTGGAGCACCATGGACATTGCTGATCACAGGAGGACTGACCAGAGATTTACTGACAAGAATCAGAGACTGGTGCGGGGAATTGTAGACCAGCAGGGAGTAGAAATATTCAGCGTCATGGAGCCAAAAGCTGCTGATACCGAAGGAACCAGTCTGGTGGAGGTAGTGCTGACAGGCGGGGCGCCCTGGGGATTCACTCTCAAAGGGGGTCTGGAGCACAGAGAGCCACTCCTCATAACTAAGGTAAGTCGACACATTGCAGCATGCTCATGCTCTCCAGACCTTATACACCTTACCACAAAATGGTGAATAGAGGAACCAAAAAGTTGCTTGTCAGTTTGAGGGGATTACGTAGTGTTACTGTCAGATACTCTGTAGGCTACTTTCCAGATATATTTCCCCTGACATCACCATTGTTGCTAATTTACTACAGTGTCTTGGGATTTGCAACTCCCTCCCGAATAATAAGTTTTTTCTCCAGTGATATTAATAGAATATAGTTTTTTGCTTCTAGTTAACGTTACTATATTTTTAATTTCCCAATTACACTCTTGGGAACGGTTTCCTGCTTTATCGATTTGAATACAAATACATTAAATGATAGTTTTATATATCATATTTGGCAAGCATAACTCAACAGTTAAGAATCTACAGAAGGAAATATTGCATGACAATTAAACAAATCTGTCATTTGAAAGCTGTTCATTTGTTATTAAAAGTTGACATCTCTAGAAGTTTCCACATTTCCACATTGTAAAAAATAGCCCCCCTCTTCCTGATTCATCTGGGACAAGCGAGGCGGGGTTAGACCCCATAGTGATCAAACAGTGATTTTTGGGGAATTTCATAATAACATTTTATAGTTTCAATAAAACTGACATAATATATCATCTGCAGCAAAAAGTATCATAGTCTAGATTATTATTTTCTTTCAGATCATTTCTCTTAATGTATCTTTCTATAACCAAGACATAGATTTGCAATACAAGAAAACAAAACCAATCATCTTAACAATGGAATGCTAATGACTCTGAGATAGACATCTATACACTTCTTTTTAGTTCTTTTCTTGTTGAAAACCTGATATTATAGGCTGACATTCTCTTGAGCCCCCAACAATTTCCACTAACACATCATTTGGTTTGGATTTTACTTGGCAATGTTCCCCCCCAAGGCTGATTGGCGTAAATTGAAAGCAGAATGTGTTTGTCTCTGCTTTGTTGCAAAATGTGTTTCCAACTGTATCCTGCTGTTAAATAAACAACAGTAACTTATTTGAAATGGTTCTAAACTTTGAAATGAAATAAAGCTCTTTAAGCACTTTAATACCAGATGTGCTTCAGTTAATCTGTGTGTCAAATGTCAAAACTTTGGTGGGCAGTGAACTGCATGTTGCAAAAACACTGTCTCATTTCCGATCTCAACATTAAATGCAGCAAAATTAGTATTATATAATGTAGGAACAGTCCTTCCATCAGTGAAAAATAAAGCTGTGTATTTAACACTTTTCAGACATCCCCACTGCGTGTGCAATTAACTATAAGCAAGGACCAAATATTATTGCACAGACTGATGCTCAAAGACGGGTAACTGCTAACCAGTTCTAACATTGTGTGGGGTAGATAGCTTTTTCACTTACTGTAATAAATGTGTCAGACTGTTCAGAAGTCCGAGTGAATCCAGACACTGTTTCATTTGTAAGCTGCACCACTGAGTACTGGTTGGCTTGCAAGATAGGAATTTGCCTTTTTTTATTGAACTAGATACCCATCATGGGACCCCTGAGAGGCACAGGCTCTGTTCCTGTCTGCCCAGTTTTATAGCTGAGAGGACTGAAGTACAAGGATGTAAAGTGACTCAAGCAGGGTGTCGTGGGCTGGTTTCATGTAATAATGGCATGCAATGTTCATACCTATGTTCTACTTTGTCAGTTGGAAGCACTTTGAGCATGGTTGGGTTCAAGTTGAATAATTATTTACCTCTGCTGCAGGCTGTTTACTTATAACTGTGTGCACTCATTCACAAGATTCGAAGTAATCCTAAAAAATATATCTTTGTCATGGCCTTTTGTGTTCTTACACATTTGTCTAGTTTTATAAGTTTCTTTGTATTTTGAGTAATATTATAATATAATATTTTTTCATGATGTCTTCAATGATGGTCTTCCAGAAAGATGTTTCTTGGACACACTGAAGCTCATTCTGTCAGTGCCCGCACGCTACCCGTGCTTGAATTAGCCTACATCATCTTTCTCAATTGGAGGAGTACAAACAGTTATTCAAGATAGAACACGGTAGAACAAAATAAATTTAGAAGGGGAACTGCACACACACACAGCATAGTCTTTCTATTGTGCCAATACAGCTTTATTGTGTAGAACAGGAAGTGACATCACTGACAGAACTGGTTGCACAAAGTACTTTCTGATTGATGATCTTGCGCTACGATGTAGGGAATTAATGTAAGCAAATAAATATATTCAGATTTCGGTATAATTTTTTTAGACGCATGTCCAGGAACGGGATAGTTCAATCTGAATGAAGTCCCTGCCTATGATAACAAACCAGAGGTTTAATCTCATGTAACATTTGCTTAGGCGTGTTTGCTTAAAGGCTAGTTTTATGTGTTGCGTTTAACCTGTGCCATTTGTTTATCGACTATAGCACATGTGTCTTTGCAATGTTTGAAAGCATTTATAATGTAAGGCATGGATAAGCGTGGTTAACAGTTGTTGTGTGTGTCTTTCCAAGGATATTATTCGCCCAAGCTTGTTTAAATAAGGAGGGATCCTTCTGTGTTTATCATCACCAGGATGTCCATGTTGTCCCTCACTCTGGAACAGAATGAATGCTATCTACTACTGTCCTGATTCACATTGCATGCCAGTTTGAGCCACAGTTTAATGTCTCACAATACATAGTGCTTCATTATCTGGACTTGATCAACAGCTTTGCAGTTTGTTTGACTTCACAGAATGCCTTCCTTTATATCACATGTGTTACATGCAGTCCTTTACATGTTTGTACACAGATATTTTGTTATAGCAATCTAGTGCAGTCTTTTTTGGTTGTTGCAAATAATGCATTGCACTGCCCAATGGCAGTACAAAGATCACTATACTTTATATTGTGTAGGCTTACTGTATTGAATGCCAATCAGGCTGCAGTTTTTTTTTTTTAAATAAAATACATGTCATGCTGTATCATACTTGCTGTGTAAGATTAGGGGGCTATTTTATGTGCAGTATTTGTATCGATGGGCCAACATTTCTTATGTGCTATTTTTCAGAAATTTTGAACTTGAAAATATATACAAATGTACTGGGTTCATAATGAATATCCATAGTCTAAGTAAAGACAGTATTCACTGAATCTATTATTATTACATTTCTTAGCAGATGCCCTTATCCAGGGCGACTTACAATTATTTCAAGATATCACATTCTTTTTATATACAATTACCCATTTATACAGTTGCGTTTTTACTGGAGCAATCTAGGTAAAGTACCTTGCTCAAGGGTACAACAGCAGTGCCCCACCCCTGGGATTGAACCCACAACCCTACGGTCAGGAGTCCAGAGCCCTAACCACTACTCCACACTGCTGCCCTTCTAGAATGACTTAACACACTTGGTTTAGTTAAATTGTAAAATAATAAACTATTGTATTGCCATGATGGTATAATGATGGGTCTGCTGGTATATGAATACAGTGCAGTTCTGATCCAAGAAGCCTTAGGCAGCATAATAACAGACTTACATTTTGGGTGGGGTGTGGTTACTAAATTTGGTTTCTCATTTAAATTTGGTGTTTGTTTGTGATCCTGAGAAACAGATGTTTTCAGGAATGTTTATCTAAACAGTTATTTGAAAACTGAAAATACCCTTTTCTCTAAATCAGTTGAAAAAAGGGATTTGCAAGCGCAAACTTAATTTAATTTGTAAATAAAAAAAAAGGTTTTAAAAAGCCAGTCCTTAACAAAATCATATAAACCTGTCCTAAAATTGAGAAAAGCCCCTGACATTTAAAGTTAATGGGGGTGGTGGGGGGGAATAACTTCAGGAGAATAGATCAGGGACTTAAAATGTCTAAATATTAGGGCTGCAATGAAGGTTACATTACCGAAGCAAGGTTCGAACCTTTGATGGTACTAATTTGCATAATTTACTGGTGAAGTCACCATAGCTACTAATTTATATTTGATTGAAAATCCTATTATTTTACAGGTAAGCCATATAAATGTAATAAAATATTCACATGTATTTTAAAAATACGTTATATAGAATAGTAATCATGTTTTTATAATTAAAATATAAATGTGTGTTGTCTATGTATATGTAATGGATGCTGCTTGCTATGTATACAGTAAGCTTGCATTGCAGCAGCACCTTATTGCTGCCAATTTAAAGAACTGCAGCTGACAGGCACAACAAAGCGTTATTTAACACTCACTGTTCCAAGCAGATTATCAGGCACAGCCACATTTTACTACTAAAAATAATAATAATAATATGAACTTCCGCTTGACTACTAAAAATAATAATAGTAATATGAACTTCCGCTTGTCAGGTGACTCTGGAGATTGGTTGTGCCTCTGATGCATCAACAGTTGCTTGCACAGTTTGCATTCAACATTTTTTTTTTTTTTTTTTTTTTTGGTCGTCTGGGCATTTAACAAAAAAATCTCAGAGCAGAGGGTTTGAGACGGCTCAGTTTTCGAAATGAAAATTATTTGTGTTGGCGTATATTTTGTATGTTTCAAATGTATAATACCACAGCACTTCTCTTACACTGTCTTGTACACTAGGTAGTCAGTACATATTTTACTGAAGCAATACAACCACTATAGGTGCCCCCCCCAATATTTCTCCTTCGCTGTTAATGATGTTAATTCTTAGTGATTTTTATTGCTGTTGCAATTGTATTGAGGTCTAATCAGCTATAGTCTGTACACCACTACCTACCTTTCATTTCTTCATTCCAAAATGGCAAGTGATTATGACCTCAGTACACAATCAGTAGCGTATGGAGTTAACCTTTATTATTTTTGAGATTACAATTTTAATGCTTTATGCAGAATACAGTAATCCCTAGTGGGTCATGTTCCTGTACCTCTGTACTGGGACCACACTGAAAAACAACATTCTGTCGCCTCAGTGAGTCATTTATTTCCCAGTTTTGAAGCATCAAGTGAATAAATCTGAGCTGTGGTTCTGAAGAGCTGCCACGTACAGTAGATGCCTGGCATCGCTGATGTACAGCCAGGCCAGAGGAACTCCTGCTGTCAATACGATCTCACACACACACAGGGGGCTCTTCCAAATAACCTGTCCTCTTCACAGCTTCAGTAAGCTCTGAATTCACAAATTAAATCATTTGAAGACATTTTTAACTTCTCCCATGAGATCTCCTTAAAGGATTGATACCCTGTGGTAGAGGGGCCTGGTGTCTATGGTGGTCAAGAGGCACAAAAAATACAGCTCACCAAGCCAAAATAGAAAGGTTAAACAAAAACAAGTCATGAACACAAAATGAAACAGAACATCCCTCACCCAAGTCCTGCACTATCACTGTGGGATTTAAAATAAAAATGCAGGCATCTGTCTTCCTGTAGCAGCAAACCTGTCTGTTCCCAGCTCCCTGGTCATCTCCCTTGTGGAGCTCTGGGCTCTCTGTGGCTGCTCCCAATTATCACCAATTATTCTATTTGGGAGCAGTCACATTCTCACATGTTTTTGGCAGGGACAGGAATTAACCCCATCCTTGCCAACCACCACCAAAACACAAACAAACACCCACAGAGTTTTTCTTTTAACTGAAGTGATATATTCATAACTGTTGTAACTGGTACAGAATCGCACCCTTTGCTGTACAATAAAATATTCAATTGAATGGTTGGAATTCAACGTGACCAAAGCATACTGGGAAGCAACAGTTTAAGCTTTTAATGTTAAATACTGTACAGAACAGTCTGAATAAAGCCAGTGGAGAAAATGGAATATGAATAGAATTCAAAGCCCTGGGCATCCCTTCTTAAACATCCAACCACCCAGCCACAATAATACAATGTCATCTGCAATCTGCATAAGACTCCTGCATCTGCAAAGGCGAGTTTTATGTGAGTTTCTAATTTGTGCACACCAAAGAATTTATTCCTGCAGTGTAATACCACATAGGATTCCCTTAAATGTGACGACTCCAGTTTTGATATTAAATATCCGCTCAGAATTCTTTATTTACTGTATAGCAGACAGGTTATTCCAAGGCAATGCATGCTGTTTGAGTGTCTTAGTTTAGTTACAGGGTCTTTAGCTTCGTCAGTGTTTTGGATATTGTCAGACAGAGTGTTCCAGAGTCAGTGCCTGAAGAGATCATTTATCAGTCTGCTGAGCTAGACACTCTATCGTCAGTGTGTGCAAGCAGATTGGAATAGCTTAGAGTGCAGGCGCTGTCTCATTGAACTATGGGGGAAACATAAGACAGGACAAGCTGATTCCCGCACTGAGCATCCACTAGGAGAGAGGGTGCAGTAGTTGATAATAGCGATAGCAGGACAAATACTACAAGTTATTATGTACAGTTGACTCCTGTCTCTTGTCGTATAAAAGTTTCTTGTGAGTACTTCAGGTGGACAAGAGGTTCTGCCGAAATGAGAAGACACACTTACCTTAAGAATCAGGGTCAAATTGTACATTTTAAGTTAGAGTTTTGTCAGATGCTAATATACCGTGAATGAGAACACTTATGACAAAATAAGATGTGCTGGAATGTTCTGGAATCTGGCGTTTTAATCGGCTGAGAGTGGCTTCGTGATTTATAATGTTGGTCCCAAGCTACTTAAAGAAACTTAAAACAAATCATTGCACATTCCTCTTATTCACAGGCTAACGTTCGTGGTGAATGAACATTCCTGGACTTTGTGTCAAAGCAGAAGAGATTACTTTAAATATAACTCCTACACATACAGGGACTTAAAAGCAAATAACTGAGGCTTGGCTGTTAGGAAACATTAATTCCTTCTGTATCAACAATACTCGCTGCACAGTGGATCCAGTATACAACTTATCAGCAATAACAAACAGCCACAACGCTTTACGTGTCACTTGTTTTTTAGGATCTTGTGGAGTTCTGATCCATTTTTTGTCAAGTGACAATTGAGTTATCTTATCCAAAATAGGATTCCTTCCTTTTTCAATGTGAATCTCGTCTCGTGTAAACACTTAAAATAGAGTTACAAAGTTACAGTTGAGTTTCCAAGGCACAGAGTGAGCCTAGTTTGCTCGCCAGCTCGGCTCTGTATCTTAAAGGGCTTGGCAGGCCCGGGGAATTCACGGTGCGGCTGCTGGCTGTGATTGGATAAAGTGCCCTGCTGAAGGTCACGAGAGGAGCTGTGAAAGCACACTTTGTTTTTCGCAGGACAGCTTGCTTCGAGGTTAATGGAGCTGAAAGAGATTGAGGGACAGGAGAGCAGAATGTACACTGTGTTAATCTCTCGGAGGGGGGCCGGGGAGCATTTTGAAACCAAATGATTTATTTGTGCCATCTTTTGAGATTCATAACCACCTCCCACTTTCCATATATATATATATATATATATATAAATAAATACCAAGTTTTGTGTTAATGAGTATGCATTACTTAAGGAACACAGAAGAGATACTGGTAGATGGTTACATTTCATACCTGAAGAAAAACACCCAAGATGTTGCATCTTATGACACTTGTTGTTGTTTATTATTATTATTATTATTATTATTATTATTATTATTATTACAAGCACAAAGACAAACCGATATTATTAAATGAATACTGTTCAACAGGTTATTGTTTCTGTTTTGTTGATTTTTAAAGTGTTTTTACAAAATAAAAAATAGGCCTAAAACTGCATGCACAGCATGGTTTGCACGAACTACACAGCTGAGCCTTAAATATGCAAGTCCACCTTTGGTAGGAGATTCTTGGATAGTATCAGACTCTAGGGATAAAAGGAAGTCTGTCTGTACACACTTTCATACTTATGTAACAATTGAATCCACCCAGCCAGGCACTATCTTCACCAAGTAATGTAACAATACACCAACTGGGTACATGCATTATGCAATGATATTGAATTAAGGTTGAACTGCCACTGAATATACATATCCGCTGTACAGCCCTGTTTTGGAGGCTGGAAAATCAGCCTCTAGAATGGGGCTGTCAGTTAAGCCTCAAAATAGAAATCGATTAATTGGGCACACAAAATATAATCGTTTGAATAAATATCGATGATTATATCACCCACGTACATTTTCGCTCCATTCCTCTCCCCCCGACGTGATTATCTGAATATAATTGCAGTTCAGTAAAAGCTTGTGCACAGCAATTGAATGCAAGGGATAATTACACCTGGGTAGCGTCAGGAGAAAAAAAAGAAAAAGAAAAAACATTCGCAACAAGCCTAAAGCAAGTTTAACATACTACAGGGGTGTATATTCTTTAAGCTGAGCCAAGTTACTGCATCTGCACTGGAATACATTTTACTGCTTTAATGTCTTTAGGTGAAGGTCAGAGAGGATATGGGGGGGGGGGCTAGGTTTTGTATTCCAAACAGATTACAGTACTTTGGAATGTAATCTATGTAACTAGACGCGAGTGTATGAAAAACGTCTTTTTTAATTTTTTTTTTTTATTGTGACAGCTGCAGCATCATGCATTGCATCTTAATACTGTACCCTTAATACTGTATCCTGCAGACAATATGTGTTAAAGTGATAGGTAAGGGGGTTAAATTCACTTTCCTGGCTTCACCTAGTATGTCTAATGGACTTTCTCCAATATCTGGAGCTATATGGTAAACCTGTCTGGGGGTGGTTGGTGTAATCTGGTCAAAAGAGATTGCAGTCCCTGCTTAAAAAATAAATACACAAATAAATAAATAAATAAATAAATAATCAACCACTTTGAAAATGCATTTGGAAGCTATTCCTATTGAATTTTTTTAAATGTTTTCCATTTCTATTATAATTGTTTTCCATTGGACCCTCTTGCTGAGCTCTGTAAAGTGGATTAGGTATCGGCTTCTTAATCCATCCCCTATTTTGTCTGAAATCAGCCGCCCCTCTGAAACCCCTTATAGGAATGTTCACCCTGCATTCTTTAAGCTGAGCCAAGTTACTGCATCTGCACTGGAATACATTTTACTGCTTTAATGTCTTTAGGTGAAAGTCAGAGAGGATATGGGGGGGGGGGGGGGGGGGGTAGTTTTTGTAACCAGCAGTGCCGGGAACCATGGTGGAATGCTGAGGTTTTGTAAGATCCACAGTGCATACTGCGATTTTTATGATAGCCTGGAGCGTGTTGGAATGGGATGATGCACCACCTGTGTTAAATTTAGAATGGATTTTAGAATGTTGCTTTCTTTAGAATGCCCTCTTGGAATGAGGACTGAGCTCATAAGCTAGAGTTCTCAAGGCTTCCCGTTGACCACTGTTAGAAACTCACGCTAGTCATACACCCAGTCCAGGGTATCAGAACTACCTTGAATTCTGAGCAATCAAAATGTGAGCATAAGTAAGCTGTTCCTCCCCTATAATGATTTCTGTTACATGAGAGTAGATGTTAAAACTTCATGCTGATTTGAACTCGGCTGTCGTCTAGATAAGCGTCAACTAAGACGTTTCTTTCCATCTGATGATGTAGATATCCTTCTGCCTGGTGTTGATGGCTGAATTGTAATGCTGGCTCCAGGGATCAGCTTATTTTGCTTCTGTAGTGCATCAGCACACATAATGGCTGTGATGCTGGCTCTGGGGATCAACCATAGTGCGGTCTCCCCAGCACATCTGCATGACAACCGTCTGGATTGAGCTCAGTAGGCTACATCTCTGGGGTCTTCAAGTGGGCACCTTCCATCCTCTGTGTTTCGTCGACTAGCCCACGACACCTCAAGAGGGCTCGACAGTGATTCTGGCATCCCAGCATCACCCCCCTCCGTCCACCACTCAACTCAACTCAGCCCAGCTTACTTACCCATACAGCAGCGTTGCTTTCTTTCTATTGTGCTTGAGATCCCCAGCCAGAATCTTTCCGTCTCAACCACAGCAAGTTGCTGCTCCTTTCTGCTGCTTCAGATAAGTTCTTCACTGTGCAATGCAACTCTTGGCCATTGAACCCGACATCTCTGAGAAACTGGGTTGTAGAGTGTGCCATAAATCCTCGACAACCCACCTCCACTGGGTAAACCCGGACTCTCCATCCTCGCTGTTCCGTTTCAGCAGCTAGTTGAGCATACCGAAGTTTCTTCCTTTCATACACCTCATCCACAGCATCCTTCCATGGCACTGTTAAATCTACCAGATGAACAAAACATGCTGATCCAGACCACAAGACAGTGTCTGGTAGAAGGTTAGTGGCGGCAATCTCGGGTGGAAAAATAAGCAGTTGACCAACATCTGCCAGCAGCTTCCAGTTGTTCTGGGTGAGGCTTGGTTTTAACACCTTTTCTTGGTGGTTGCTCTCCTGGATGGAGGAATATTGTCTTTTGTGTGTAATGCTTTTATGGAACTGGTGGCAACTTATTGGTCATGTTACGCTTGTCTTCCAATGCTAAGGCCAAACATCGCAGCACCTGGTCATGGCGCCATCAATTTCCACAGGATTCGTAGAACTCTAGAAGCACTCTTGTGTACTCTGAACGGAACTCCATTAGGCCTGGAGATGATGACACCCTTGCTTTTTTCACAGCTTGCTCTACTTCTTTCCACTTAGGTGCACATTCCTCCATTTGGTATTCTGGTGGATTGATAGATGTGATAGGATCTGAAGGAATTGACAGAGGCTCCTGCCTTTTTTAATCTGTATGTTTTTCCTCCAAATATCTCTCCGGCTCAAACTTAGGTGATTTTAGAGTGCCATTTTTCTCACTGGTGAATAACTTCTTTACAAATTTGAATGGAGTTTTATAAAAGTTAGTTCTTGCACGCTCATTTTTGTAGCGTTTCCGTAGGTGCTCAGCTCTGCGCAATGCTGCAAGCTTGTCTTTTATGACCCTTTGTAACAGATTGAGTCCCTCTTTCTGACTTTGTTGTGCTCTTCTCCATTGCTTCCTCAGCTGTCTCCTTTCTCTAACTAAGCGTTCAATCTCCTGCTGCCGTCTAGACTTTCCAGGAATAGTTTGTACTTTTTCCTTCCTTTTTTCAATTTCAAACCTCTCGCTTCCATATGCGTAGATGATGTCCCCGTTGAGGTTCTTTTCTCTCTTATGCTGGTTCGTTTGACCGGGTTCGATAGGTTCATCACTAGTTGTATCCATGCAAGTCCTCCTCACGTCTATGACAGGGGTGCTGATATCCTGCAAAATGTGGTTTGCTTCCTGTCGCTGGACTTCATTTGACTGAATTGACTGACTTCGTAAGAAGTACTGATCAATGCGAGGCCCTTGTCCCTTCTCCTTCAAGCATTTCATTCTCCCTTGATGAAACTTCAAACACCTGACAGTTGTCGCCTTGCTCCAGCCGCAGACACAAACCTGGAGTTCCATGTCTTTGCTAATTGCAGATCTTGAACTAGTCTTTGTGAAGTACACTCCATTCTCATATCCGTTTTTGTTCCTAAGTCGTTAACCGCGTTGTCCAATGTTGAGTCATTTTCCGCCCCCGCCCTCACAGACTCTAGGGGTATTTTTCTCTTTAATTTCTTAGAAGCCTTGGGCGGGTGTCTCCAACATCCTGTTTACCTTTGAAAACACAGAGCTGGATACTGCCGACAAGGGTAGCTAACCCTTGCCAGTCCCAATGGGGTCTCTTTTCTCCTGTCAGCTGTCTCTCCATGCTGTCACAAGGTCTTTCCCTTGTTGCCAGCTGCACTATTCACAGCAGTCACTGGACGTATCCAGATCTTCATAATTTCCATTCCACGAGAGTAGATGTTAAAACTTCATGCTGATTTGAGCTCAGCTCTCGCCAAGATAAGTGCCAACTAAGGTGTAGCTTTACAGTAAACTAATGTGATCCATCTGCATCTCCATCCATTTGCGTTTCTTTCCCTCTGATGATGTAGATATCCTTCTGCCTGGTGTTGATGGCTGAAGTGTAATGCTGGCTCCAGGGATCAACTTATTTTAGTAAACTTGCATTCAGTGAGACATGTTGATCCTGTGCAATCAGTTCAGACCAGATTTAGCCTGATTGTTCCAGGACTACTTTTGTTTCTGCCTCTGAATTTGACTTCATTGCCTTCTACAGATGGCGCAATGAGTGCCAATCAAAATAGTGTTTTGACAAGGCAAGAAAGTATATAAACTGTAAAATTATGAACCCATATGTGCTAGGGATGCAATGCCCTGAAAAGGATAGGGAATTGTTTGTATGTCCGTACGTATTTCACAATTAGTTTTTTCGATATATCAGGAGAACAGCTTATCCAATTGTCATGAAACTTGATATTAACATTTCTCAGAGGTGCTTCTTACAGTGCAGGCTTTTTAACCTTAAATGGTTCTCGCCAGGGTTTTATTTCCCTTTTGCAAACAAAAAAAATGCAAACTGAAAACTTGTGATAAATAAGGGCTCAGGTATCAGTTGAAACATTCAATTTTGTTTTTCTGAAAATATTTGTATTTCTTGTATTTGTTATTTTATTAATTTTCAATGTTTATTTAAGATGAAATGCAGTAACTAAGCCTAATGCCAGTACAATAATGTTGTTTACCTTCTTCCCCACTATTAGAGTCGATCAATCACAAACACATTGTTTGCTGAAGCCTATTTCTTGATCCTTAGTCTTGACTTCACTGTCTAACATGGTATGGTATGCAGTATTTAGCTCAAGGTTGTGCGTTTCCCATCACAGAAGAAGGTGACCCGTAAGCAGGCACACAGTGGGACTCAAGCAAATGGGACTCACCTTGCAGATCTGGATTGCAGACATCATTGCTTTGATACACGTTGAAAGAAAATGACTCATGAGGAAATGTAGGTTTACAGACGGACATACAACCGTTTTCCACCCTAACCCCAGGGGAGTGTGAAGACCAATGTAGCACAGTCTGAAGATTTGAGACAATTTTGCCATAAAGCAGGGAAATAACACCGGTCATAAAGCAGCGTTCTATATCCTCATTGAATCCACCCCTTAAATGTAGGGAAATGTTACTGCGCTTGTAACTGGGTCTATTCTGTTACATCTCAGCAAAGCAAAAATTTCAGTTCTGTTTCTAAACACTGCTGTTTAATCCTTGAACACTATGGATTTCACACACACTCGTTTTAAACTTTTCAATCAGTAATAATCTGAAGACACCAGACTCCTTTTGTAAACAGTGTGAATTCTAGGCCACAGTACAGCATAGCACATGCTAGGTTGGCAAATATTGTTTGTTGTTTGTTCTGTACGAGATTTAGAAAGGACAAGGTTACTGTGTGTCCACATTTAGGTTTGAAAGATAGGATTGGTGCTGGATGCACATGGTATTTTTATATTCCTGTAAATAAATCCTGGGCTGAGGGTGGCATGGCTGTTGCCCTTGTCCCCTCCAAAACAAATTATGGGGTTGGGAAGTAACGTTGGGGCTCAGCTGGCCTCGGTCAAAGACCAGACAGACAGGGCTGTGAGCTAGTAACTTATAAAATCCAGTGGGAATGGTTTTATATTCTATGTATTGCAATGCTTGAAAAACAATACTGCTAATCCTATCTATGTGTGCAGATAGCTGGAAATCAGAAAATGAAGAAAAACAATAAACTACAGTACAGGATTTTTAACCTTAAGTGTTTCTCACAAAGTTTGTTTTATTTTATTTTCACAAAAAAATATATACAAATTGCACACTGGAGCGTGGAACCAGGTATCGGTTGGCTATACTGTAAATAAAATTCAAAGTTCAACCCAGCCATGAAGAAAACCAGTAAAAGGCTGTTTTCCTAATTGATTCCCACTGACTTGAGTGATCTGGAGGCATGGAAATGACTACCACAGGAAGAACCAATCAATGACAAAGATAATTACTACATACTGTCCAGTGTGTGGTCACTTTTTCAGGACTGGTTTGTAGAGCTCTCAGCATTCCTTATGGCTGATTCATTCTTTGTCTGCAACTTATGTATTGCTGGTTTAAGTTGTGGATAAGGTTGCATGACTTTCTTGTTCGTGAATAAATTCCAGTTTAGAAGGGAACAGCACTCTTCTTCTTTTCTTAGTAAAATGTGTTAAGACTCTCAACCTTGTACTGTCCTTGAAACCCAAATGGACATTCTGAGCGGAAAGGTTTTTGTAAACTGATCCTCTACTCCCCATGTGAGGTTTGCCAACGAGACCTCTGCTCATAAAATTACCGGGGAAGTATAAAGGCCGACCAGAACTGGAAACTTTTCATTCAGATCCCCGCAGATAAGGAAAGTGCACAAGCAATTCATCAAGCCAGAAATTCAGTCTTGACTGGATTTGGCAGCCATAGAAACAGTGCCCGCTGAGAGTGCAAGAGAAAGGATGAACAGGAACTCTGACATGAGCCTGTAGACATTGTTTAACTCCTTCTCTTTCTGGGAGTCCACTAGCGCACCTAGCCTCTGTAATGTATGTCTATGGTTGGCAACTCGGGCCAAAGCACCTTAAACATAAACTGTTTTAGTAACGTAAGTGAATACGTTGTGTGTAGAGTGCCTCTTTGTTGTATAAGAAATGTCATCTTGTGCTGTTTGGGTGAGAGGGCTGCTCAAACTGTGCCTGTTCACAACGTATTAACATAGTATTAATCACACCAATGAAGCTTGTACTCCGGAATAGCTTTAACATAAAAATGTATTTTTTATTTTTGAAAATTTAACTTTTATCCCCCCCTCTTCCAGTTATGAAATGGTTCAGTCCAAAATCAACATGAGATTTTGGTAATATTATCTTCAAAGAAACTACAGTAGTTCATCAAAATTTAAAGAAAGAGTGCAGTTAATAGGCTGCTCCATTTTACAATAGGTACCCATGGGTATGTGTGTGTGTTTATTTTTTTTTATTTTTGAACATTGAAATTAGGTGTGATGTTATAATTACAATAAGAACCAATCAACATGGTTGCAAACATCATAAAAATGTAAATGAATAGTAAAAAGCTAGCTTCGTAGATTTGCTCTTTGCATATATCCTCAAGAAAAAAAAATAAACGGTTTGAGAACCTCAGCTGTAAAGAAACACTCTTGTAGCTGCTGCTCTGTGACCTGTTCTTTTCTTTTTCTTGTCATTCTTCATTCGGTCACCTGCTGAAAATGGATCCCAAATGGATGTAAAAAAAAAAGTGATGAGAACATGTAAATGCAGCTTTCTTGACCACCATGTGTGTTTTTTTTTCTGTCCCATTGGGAAATCTAAAACATTGTTAACACAGCTCATTCTGCTTTGAATAAATTTGCCTTCTGCACCAGTGTCTTCATCACACACGGTGTTAGCCCTGGATTCCCAATCCTTGCACTTTTGATAGGTATCGTACAAAAATAATAGACTTCCATTTAGTAATATCTATTGTTTTATGTTCCTTTTGAAGCTGGACATGTAAATGCAAATGAGTGTTGGGTACAGGATTTGTTTATTAGCAAGCGCACATCCACGTCTGTTTCTGTGCTGTATATCTAAGAGTACCTTTTTGAAAAGGATTTCCCAATCAGCCACTGCATGTACAGCGATGGCTTTTGTTGAATCCGTTTTTTGCACAGATTCAATGTTGACCTATTCCAGGCTGTTTGAAATTATGTTCTGAAGCTCAAAAACATGTTTCTAAAGTCTGTATTCAAAATGTTAAAATCAGTATGTTTACATTATCATAAGTCCTCGTAAGCAACATTTCTATTGCAACCACTAGCTGTTCCTTCTTCCAGATTGCAAATCCATCAGTGAGTTTAGAACATGTTACATACTATTGGGGGGGAGGAAAAGGGGCGCTGAAACACCACCAGGTTTGAAAACCGCCACTGGACTGCTTAACATGAGGCTTCTATCTGTGCTTTGAGCAATCAGGATATAGCGTACCAGCCTTCCCAACTGCTGTAATACAGAGTCTAGGTAAGAGGGGAATGTGTACTCTGGGAGAGCCACTAGGTCGGAGAGAAACTGATAGGAGCATGGCAGAAATTCCCTCGGATACAACTGTTCAAAGTTTGTTTCATTGCTCTCTATGAAAATGTACTGTAGCTTGTTGAAACTTTAGCTGCTCCGATTAATTATTCATGCAAGTGATGGCTAATAGCAGTTATTTTTTGTCCACTTAGTAACAGAGCCAGAAAATAGGAATTATGTTTATTTTGAAAGGGATATGATATTTCCTCCCAATTCCTTTCACGTGACAAGAAGTTATTAAATCAGACATACTTCTAGAGTAAAAACAGAATCAATGAAATGCAAAACATGAAAAAAATAGCATCATAAAAAAAAGTTCTGCATTCAGACGAAAACTCATAATTAACTGCATAAATACTGCATAGTTTCTGATTTCTTGCCTGTCAGCGACCTCTTACTGTAGGTGAAGTTTAGAAGTAATTTAGGAACTCTCTGTTGGTAAGTTCGCAGTGCTGGGCTGTCTTTTTAATGTTATTTAAGGTTGGCTCATGTTTACAGATTGTGTTTACTGGTATGTGCTGTGAAGACGCATCCAGTGGAAAAGGTGTTTTTACTCCATGTTAGGACAAGCTTTATGATTGTAAGTCGCCCTGGATAAGGACGTCTGCTAAGAAATAAATAATAATAATAATGCTACTTTTTTTTTTTTGCTGTTGACTTATACCACTTGTCCATCAATAGCTGCATGTGCAAACTAAACTAGAGGCTTAACTAGAGGCAATAGCTGCATGTGCAAACTAAACTAGAGGCTTTGTATCTCCAGGTAGGCAAATGGTAAACATAGCAGCATGGTTTTACACAATGCCATGTGTTTTCAATTTGTAGGCCTCTGAGCTTTCACTATAATTACACAAGGTACTGTAACCAAACTGAAATATTCGGCACAATGTTTTTTAGTCTAAACCTTTTGAAGATGTTTAATGAGGGCCGGCCCAAATCATCTAGCACACACACAAGTTTACTAAGAAGTAATACATTTACACCATCCAACAGTATCATTTTTAAATTGCTAGTAAAAACAGAAAACAAATACCTGTTTGCCTGTTAAATTTGCTTGATAACAAAGATAAGCTGTAAACCAGGGGTGTCAAACTCCGTTCCTGGAGGGCCGCAGTGTCTTATGGCTTTCGTTCCACCCGAGCTCTCAATTACTTAATTGGTCTCATTATTTGATAAATTGAACACATTTAACACTTCTCTTCAGGCCTCAGAATGTTTCATAGGTCGTGTACCTTGAATCAAGTGCATTTTTAAAATCCTCAACTGTAAAAGACCTTGAAACATATGAAATATGTCCAATTGAACTAATAATTAGATCAATTATGTTAATTGAGAGCATAAGTTGGAATAAAAACCAGAAGACTCTGCGGTCCTCGAGGACTGGAGTTTGACACCCCTGCTCTAAACCATTTACAGAGGCCTCATTAATACAGACCTGTATGTCGCTGCCTAAACTAATCACACTGAAATTAGTCATTATGGGCTCCTGCCTGGTGACTTAAAGGAGTAACAGAGCTGGTTGCTGTTGTGTGAAAGAACAGATGGTGAAGAGACTACATTCAGAAATTTCACAATTGGGGCCATACAGTACAAAAAGATTCCTGTAAACCTACAGGACAGCAGTACAATGGATCAGCAAATTGTGGAATCACCCAATTCCCAAATACACATTTGTATCTACTTGTATGCCAGATTAATAGCATTTCATAGTGTATCGGATGTTCAAGACATATTAATTAGGACTGAGTACCTGATATCAGGTATCACAGCCCTGACGTGGTTTAGACTCCACAAGGTGCTGGAAGGTGTCTTGAGGGATGATAATCTATTGAGTTGTTATTATTTAAAACTTGACAAACCTCACTAACCATCTTTTCTTCTCTGTCCGCCCACTGCTCTGTTGGCGACCACTTTTCCTTTTTTTCCCCCCTTTCCTGATACACTGGTGACCGATGTCTTGAAGCAGCCTACCAACATGAATGTGCTTGCTACTGTGGCGCCTGCTTGACGTGTATCTACTATCCCCCACTTTCAAATGCTGTTCGATCTGTGCCTTTCCCTGTTTCTGGTAGACTGTTTACAATACATTCATCAAGTAGCATTATTATTATTATTATTATTTATTTCTTAGCAGACGCCCTTATCCAGGGCGACTTACAATCGCAAGCAAATACAAATACATTCAAGTGTTACAATATAAGTCATACAATAAGAACAAGAAATACAATAATTCTCAAGTGTGACAAACCACAATTCAATAATACAGCAGATAATAGTGAAAGTTACATCAGGATATGATTAAGTAGTGATAGTTACATCAGGATATGATTAAGCATGCAAGCATTATTTATTTTTTTTTTTAAACTTGGCGCACTACAGAGCCACAACCCTTATAGTTCTGAACATCTGTCAGCCTTGTGATATTTTCAGGAAGACCGCTAAGTTAGGAAAGAGTAGGATCTCTAACAGGCGAGCAGGAAATGTTTTCACTCTTTTTCTTTTTATTAATTAAAAAAGGCCATTGATCAGCTAACAGATTGCCTTTTTTTGTCTGGTAAAAAGTAATTGTCAGGGGAACTTGCAGGAAGTAGTGGGGTTCTAAAAAATATAGTGTTATACATTCCCACGTGTTGCTACAACTGTTTAAATAATGCACCTGTAATTTTGTCTTTTCATTGTTAACATGCTGACAACAAAGTTCTTTTCAAAATGTCCTCTATAGTGGACTGGGGTTTGAGATCTGTCCTCTAAATCACTGCAGGAAGAGCGATTAAAAATAAATTAATAAAATAAAATAAATAAATAAACCATAGCAACAAGTGCTCTGGCTTTTCTGTTCTGTACCGCATCATGGATCGTTATTGCTGTGTTACCTGTTTGACAATGTGGTCAATAATCCTTGCAGTATAACTGAATGCCGGCTCTAAGGACTAGACAAGGTTCATTTTAAATGACTCTTACATTTCGAAAGCAGTTAGATCTTCCTTTTTGGATAAAAGAATGCAGTCTATGACATTTGCTGCAAAATTCAGCTTTTTTTTCTAGATTCTTTACTTTTTAACAAAGGTTGTGCCCCCTATCAAATCATGTTAGCTATTGAATCAACAACTCAAACTATTACGTTGAACCATATGTAAGGTATTTAACATTCCAGCATTCAGGGGTTATCTTCATAATGAATGGAGGAGCATGTGTCTATAAATCCATGGTCCAGCACTATGGCTTTGCGGAATTCTTAAGTAACTGAAGTGCCTGTCTTGACTTAATCAGCCTTTCATCTGGACCCACATCATTATTCTTCATCAGCCCTCTGTCTGTTTTCTTTGTTTCTCTTATCAGCCAACCTCTTTCTCAATGTCATCTGACTACATGTAGCATGTCCCATTGCTCTGTGGTTGGCTCATATGTCTTCACACAGCATACAGCGGTAGTGTCCATAGTTAAAGAAGGACTTGTATACACACTCCCATTAGTTTAGGTTGGATTCTTCACCTAACATTGCCCTACACCAGTAGGTGCGTGGTTGTTTACATATCTTGAGCACTATGTGGTTACCGTAGTGTGTACAGTATACACACTTTTTAAATATCCCAGGTGACTGAGATAACCAGTAAAGCTTTATATATTGAGATGAAGATTGGTATAGGCCAGTGGTTCTCAGTCTGTGGTCCACCGGCTCCCTTCAGGTGGTCCGTCTTAAGGTTACATAATTACGGAAAGAAAGCGGCAGCATAGGTATAGATCCCATTGCAAACTCAAAATTTGAGACCTTAAAAACTCAACTACAGAAGCAGGAAGAAAATGCATACATGGAGAATATCTCCTAGTTAAAGGTCTAAACTCTGTCATATATAGCATACGACCATCATGATAGTAAAAATAGACATAATGAACCATTCTTACCTTTGTATAAGTTAGTGGTCAGCAGATGTGTCTGAGGTCGTGTTATCCATTTTTATAAGAAGTTTACACCTACTATAAAAGCTTAACGTGTGTGAATGTAATTATATTAGGAGTAAAATCTGTGAACCTCTCCAGTTTCTCCATGTTCCGTAGTGTGCAGTTTGGCTTGTAAACATTCAACAAATCTAAGGCATGATTATCTCTAAAACTAGATCTTCTTACTTATCCCAGATGAACGCAATAAAACCATAACAAATTGTCCACAGTAGAGAGTGTGTATGGCTTTTGTTAAAATGTAAGAAACAAAAAAATTTTAACTGAATTAATGACTTACAATAGTGAAACTCATCAATGGGAATCGACCCCTTTAAATCAATAACTTCAAAGCTGCTGTTTTATCTATAGTGACATCTAGAGTTAGTTACATTGCGACTCCTTCAGGGAAGGATATGTGCTTTGCTCACTTCCACACATCTGCTGTGTTAATATCAAAACTCCCTATCCCTGCATGGAATTTGGTCCCTGGCTCCCTCCATTCCTGTCATGTGAGAATGTGGCTGGAATGGAGGGAACTGTAAGGCCCATAACATTGCACAACCCTGTGCTTGAAATATAGTCTGTTTTTTTTGTGTGACGACTTTTGCCTGCTTTCCTATTGGCTGACCTGCCACAATGGGGATCTCGCGTTGTTGCTGCCTGCACTGAAGCTGGATAACAGTGCTTGCACTTTTCACAAGAGCTTAAATCTACAACACATCCAGCAAAATCATCAGGTTTTAAAACTAAGGGCTCTCTTGTAGGCTAGAAAGTCCTATACCTTTTTTAAAGTTCAGGCCTAAAGGTGGCTGCTCGGAGCCTGTTAGACATCTACACGATAAAATATGAAAGCTCTGCTGGGTCTCGCTGAGAGTTTTGGATGCTAAACTCACCCTGTGAGTTTGATTCCTATGTAGTGAGTTCCAGATAAAACTTGGAGGTTAATATCTCAGGGCAGCAGTTTTACTGTTGTAATCCATTACTGCTGTCAAGCATTGCTTCCCTTTTAGGACAATGACATTGTTTTACTAAAGAAAAAAAAAAAAGCTCCTCTACATTTTGACAGTAAACAAGCTGTTTTTTTTCTTCTTTGTATTGCATATGACTGGTCACTACTTGAATATGTTTTTTACACCTTTATCATAGTGTGTAAATCTTAGTCACAAAATGTCACAATCATGACAGCATACTTTTAAAGCACTTTATAGGTTCTTTATAGATAATTTAATTGTATTTAACAGTAAGAAATTAACTGTAATGACAACATTTATGATGACTAAATACTTGAAAGGGTTTTTATTGTGAGGTCACACTTGACCTGTATAAATGGGTAATTGTATGTAAAAAATAATGTGATCTCTTGTAACAATTGTAAGTCGCCCTGGATAAGGACGTTGGCTAAGAAATAAATAATAATATAGTATTAACTCTGGGGTGTAAAATCTTAATCTGGGGTATCTGGACATGGCAACGCCACAAATGGCCTTGATTTTACTGTTGAATTTATGACTTTGGGGTTATTTCAGTCTTTTCAGCACATACAAACATGGGGGCGGGGGGCATGCTTTTATATTAGGTTGTAAAACAGGATCTAGCTAGATGAATTATATGGAAAGAATTTCATTTTGCTAGTAAACCAACAAGTGCATTCTGTTTACTGCCATTTGCAGATGAGAATAAGAGACTCGGGAGTGCTGCTGACAGAGTGCTTTTTAAGAGCTATGTTTACTGTATCTTGTCCAAGTTTATTCCAGCCGTTTCCTTCCCTGACAGTCAGCATTCTACCGGGCACGGGGCATTGGGCTATTTTTAAAAGGGGAATGATAAGAAACAAAGGAAGAAAGGCTTGCAGTATGCAACCCTGTGGGGTGAAATGGTTCAGCACTGAATTGACATGCAGTATCTACACCCTTTCCTGCCTGGGTATGTCAGCTTCAGGAAACAATTATTCCAAGTCTTTTGTTCCTCATTTTCAGTTTGCGTCACAGCAGACCACAGGCGCAGTGTTCCGTCACTTTGAGTGACACAGTCCTTTATCTGGCTGGCAGGGGTCCAGCGTGAGCCATTGTACCCCATAGGAACTGCTGCAACACAGAGTGCGGACCCCTCATGTACTTTTCACAAATAAAGTAAGTCAGTTTGTCTGAGTGGAGCTGGTAACTTTTTTAGGCTCTACTGAAAAGTCTACAAAGTGTTTTCCTTGTACCCAGTGCAAAGCTACATTCTTATTGTTAGGGTTCTTCGTTTTTCGGTCTTCAGTTTTGAGTAGCGTGAAACATAATGAAGGTTTTTTTTGGGGTTTTTCATTAAAACATCATTAAACATGTTAATTGTGCATCAGGTTTGCAGACACTTTTCTGTTTTAAATGTGTTAATATTCAATGTATTTGCTGTTTATGATCAGCTGAAACACTTCCTGACTTGTATGTAGCTGCATCGGAGACTTTGTGTCTAACGTCCTGTGGCAGGGCAGAAGCCCTGCTGGTGTAAATAGTGTGTGGGGGAATGTAAGGTTGGCAGGGATGGGGTTAAATCTGTCCCTGCCAGAAATCACAGGTGTGGCCATCCAAGAGGAAGAAGAGGAGCTGCCTGCCCGAAGGCTGGAGAAGACCAAGCAGCCTGCCCCAAAATGAAAGGAGGAGAGGACAGGCCGTTCCTGGAGGCGAGGAAAGGAGCCGCTGTCATCCCAAGAGCCAAAAGGGGAGGAGCCTCTGCCATCTCCAGTGCCAAATAAGGGAGGAGCCTATGTCGTCTCCAGTGCCAAAGGGGGAGGAGCCACTGCCATCTCCAGTGCAAAAGGTTGAGGAGCTGCTGTCATCTCCAGAGCCAAAAGATGTAGCCACCGCTGGAGGACCCAGCGCTGGTGGAGGTACCTGGTTGCCGTCATGTTTCTGTTTTAAACAGCTTCCATGATCCAGGTGACCAGCCCAGCCTGTAGCTTCTGTATTCCATAACTGACCTGCACTCTTTTCAGATGTACTGTACTTTTATGTTATCTTACTCTGTCGAGTTGGTCCATATGAGACATTTTAAAAAGCTGCAACTAGGTAACATACTGCATTAGTATCTTTCAAGTTCAAATTTCTTTAGAAGATGAATTTAGCCTGACAGTCCCCCACCCTCAGACGTTCTGACTGCTCATCAGAAACATTTAGTCACAGTCTTTTAATGCACTTTCTTATTGAAACTTTCAACGCTTGAATTGCCTTACCATAAACATATGGGGAAGCTTGTTTTGGAGCACTACTGTTTTTGGCTACATCTGGGGTGACCTTGTAGCACAAAAAAAGATTTAAGATATCCCCATCTGTGTTTTCTATAAATACTGTGCAGGGAGGACTAGAACTAGCCATGTGGAATCTGTTAGAAGCTGTTCTTGAAATTACAAAATAAAAAAGTAACCGCTTAATACTATCTGAGTTTGACCTGCTACTGGTTACTGGTTGTATTTATGGACAGAAGTAAAAGAAAACGAACTATATGGTATCGAAGCAGTGATTATTTTATTTTAAGGACACTTTTTCAGTGTATAGATCTCCTCTTAAGTTAAACAGTGTTTTGAAAAACGTGAGTAAATTAACAAATCCTCTAAAATAGATTCATTAATTGCAAGCTAGATTTAATGAATTAAAATGAGATTTTTAAAAAAGGTCCTAATAGATTTGTGAAAAGAGCTCTAAAATTAGAAAAAGAAAGGCTATAAGAATGAGCTCAGTGAGATTAAATGTTCATCGACATCCATCCGGAACACCAGCACACTGCAGCTGTTCATGGTTTATTCATTCTTTTTATACTGGAGGATGGCAGACCTAGTTGCGATTAACTAACTACAGTAGACTCTCATGAATCCAAACCAGTTGGGACTTGATTAGTGATTTGTTCGGAGTACTGATCGCTATTTATACCATGCTGAAAGTTATTTATTCTTTAGTTTTATGTTTTTATACTTCATCGAAAAATGTAATGGCCATTTGAATAACAAGTACAGAAATCTGTAAATGTTTTTAGGTTCTTATCATAGAATTCTGAAATAGATGTTTGGTTTCTGCAGTTGCTATCCAGCATGCATTTCATTATAATAGCATGGTTTGTATAACTGGATATTTTAGGTTAGTGATATATGACTCCAGTGGCATCCCAGATGAAAAGACTTAACTGACTGGAGTCAGATGCTGGGACATACAGTACAGTACAGTATGTTCTTATCTTTGCTCCACCGCAGCAAAAAACACCAAGTGGAGTGGAAAAATAGTTGATGGTGTTTCAAAAGTAAAGCTTAGTAAATGCTGTCCACAGTCCTTGGCTAGATCAAGTAACTCTATATACACATATATAGACTCATAACGCAGAAGTGTCCAAGAATTGTGTTGCGTTTTAAAGTGTAATTAATTACTATCTGTTTAATACATCCGTGTCTATAGTTTTGCTCTTTTATCTAGTTTGTCTTTGTTGACAGTCCATTCTGTTTTCCAAAAGCAGACACACAAGCTTCCCCCACTAAAAACCTGCTTGGCACTACAGTATGTCACAGTGCCATATGGGCCACCACATGTTTAATGTTTATTACACAACACACCTTCAGATGTTTATACAGAAACTGTCTTTCATGCAGGTTTTTCCGTGTAACAGACACTAATACAACAAAAATATGTTTTCCCGCACTTCCTTTTATATGGATGCGCTATGTATTATATTATGCCAACAGAGTTAGTTTACTGCAGTATTTCTGACATTTTACTATGCTTTTATTACACATTGCTATGATTTGTTATGATGGTAAACCTTTATAATGGGTACCTCAAAGACCATGAAGTTTATAGCAGATTTTCTTAGTGTTTATTAAAATTGACAACACCAAACTTCATATATACTGTGACCTTAGCGTTAATATTTCCTTTCTACTGAAAGAGTTCTTGCTTATAATTCTAATAGCTGAAAACACAGAGGCTGAGCCTGAGGCACACAGTGGCCTTGAAGCATGCATAAAGGTCTATTCAAAGGAACATAACCCAAATCCACTTCTCCCTTTTGAGGTGGCAAAACAGAATGCAAAGGGCTGCTCTGTATTGTTCAGGCCACTCAGTTGGGAGGATTCATTATTATTCCTTCTAAACCAAAACGTGTGTCTCTTAGAGGGCTCTTACAATCAGCTTTTCTGGGCATGGACCCAGGGCATCAAGTTATTGGTTCCAGCTCATTTTCATTTGATTTACATCGAGGCCACCTGCCCAGCTGAGGGATACACTGTGTGCCATGTAAAAGAGTCAATTTCTTTTTTGGACACTATAAAGCCATCTGCATTCCTTTAGGTTTTGTGGTTTAATCTCCATGGGAACCGATACTGTATCTCTGCTGTTAGCCTCCAGTACCTGTTCCAGTTAATCCATACCATCGCTAATAAAGCACATTGGTCTGTATAATATAAATGTCATCAAAAGATTTTGAAATGTGAAATGTTCTTAATTAACATTTAAGCATTGCTTTATAATTAAAAATTCTGATGTTTTAAACATTAGTTATTAGTGTAATATAATCACAAGCCACAAGTCAAACATAAATAGGCTTATAAAAACATCAAAAGTTTGTGGTAAAAACGCTGTACAAAGTTCCCCAGCGGGGAATAATGTAGACGCCTATACATTGTTGACGAGCAGAAAAATAATTGTAAAGTTATACACACACACAGGCTCTCTGAGACGTTCTTCACGCATTCATGATTTGTTGGGACTCGGGTTTACAGTTGTCTGTGTCCCCGGGACTGATGTCTGTCCATCTGACAAGGGCAGCCTTATCGCAGATTTTTTTACTTCTTTTAAATCGTGGAGGTAATACAGCTGCGCTGTGTGAGGTGCAAGCTTCAGAATGCTGGTGGGCACGTACTCTGCGTTTTAGTTCCCACTGTGGAGAACTGGAAAACATTTCGGGCTGTCTTACTGACTGCTTCCCATAAGCAACTGTTTGAAAAACGTCAGTGGCTGCTGACAGAAAGAAATGGCTCAGAGAAGTCTTTTTTTTTTTCATTGTCTATTTGGCTGCACTGTAGTTACAATATTGCTAAGTTTTGGGTCTGCTTGTTAATTGGCAAAATTAATGGTAGTTCTGATGTTGGGTACCAGTAGTTTTATTTTATTTTTTCTTCAAATTACCATAGCTAGATGTAATGTAGAGAAAAAGAAAGAAATATGGTCATTATGATTTAAATCTCCCAACTACTAGCCGATCATATTAAATATGTTTTAAAAATGAGCTCCCCTCAAGTTAAGTTAAATATTAATTATGTTGATACAGTTTTAAAAAATGTAACGAAAGCAGGACTTCACTTCCCACTTTCCTACAGCTCAGTGTTCTGGTACGGAGAGCAGAGCACGCATAGTTTGCAATATTGAATAAGCAAGTTAGTTCAGGGAACGCCAGTAAAAAAAATAAATAAATAAATAAATAGTCTTAAGTGAGAACAAAAAATGAACTATGATTTATGAATTTAAAAACCTGATCGGTTCTGGAGCATTTGGTCGCCTTTTAATATAAGAGCAGTGGGAGATGTTTGGTTGAGTGGAATGGTTGGTTGTCCTTTGACATTTATGGAATTTTGCTTTCGTGGGTTCTATTGCTATGTGTTTTTGTTCTTTTAAACAGGGGGGGAAAAAAAAAACTTCTGCTTGTGGCTTTTAGTATTTGCTTCTGTTTGAAAAATTGTCACTGAATTTGTCCAGCAAAGAATTTTACTAGTTTGTTTTACTATTTATACAAGTTTACTACAACAAGACAGGGCTTTTACCTGTTAGTCATCTGCATCAGTTCACATTATGGTTCAATGCAGTGCATTCAGTATCTGTCAGAACATTAGAATAATATGTTTGAAACTAAACTAAAAATACCCGCTGGGGTTTAGCCAAATCCAACCTCCTTGTATTACTTTTCATGTTCACATCTGATTGCACTGTATAACAGGGCAATAGCGTAGTACAGTAGCTAAGCATATCTGTGTGTCATTGCTGACAATGTGTCTGTGAATAACTAAACCTGTAATCAACACTGTTATTAATGACCATCTGGTCATGCACCAAGATTGGGTTGCATGAACCAGAATATGTCACCCAGTCTTTACTGAATTTGCTAAAAATAAGAAAAGCTATTCATCACATGGCACCTACTGTACTTCCAAATCCAGCTCTTATATATATATATATATATATATAAAAATCAATTAAATGTCATTAATTGACCCTCTCCTGACTTTCATTGCACATTCCACAGTACTAGCACTGCCTTAGAGAATCAAAGCTGAAATCTCGACTGAGAAACCGATCATAGAATAGAATTGGGAAACTTGACGTACACATGTACGGCATGGTACTTTAAGTGGGTTTTCATTTGACATAAGTACATGCGTACGTCATGGTGTTGAAGTGGTTAAAAGGTAAAATGGGGACAACATCGCCTTAAGCTGTACAGTCACATTGTGGTTCCCAATACATGCCCCGTCAGAAAAAGCTCATCTTTTATACCTGGCTTGAGACGAATGGTATTGTGGTTCATCAGTAACTTTTCACAGTAAAAGTCCTATACACCTTACAGACACATCTTCCAGGAATTAGACTATTGAGTCTATTGAGTTTTCCAACGTCTATTGTGTTGTCTATTGTGTTGTCTAGTCCACTGCATTTTGTGTGTTTAAGACTTTGGGTGTTAATCTTTAGGCTTTTGGTTTTCTATCAAATAAAATTGAAGAATGGGTTTTCTTGGGAGATTTATTTATTTTGCACCTTTCAGAAGGGTAAGGGTGTGTGTCTCTGTGGGATCATGTCTAAGCGTGTGCCGATGTCTTGTTCTGTTCTAGGTCGAGGAAGGTAGTAAGGCTGCAGCAGCAGGGAAACTCCAGGCCGGAGATGAGATTGTCAGCATCAATGAGTTCCTGACCGAATACAGGCAAGAGGCCATCTGTCTGGTGAAGGGCTCCCACAAGTCGCTGACGCTGGTGGTCAAAAGGTAGGGACCCGAGGTCTGGTGAAGAAACTGCTGCTCGCTTTAAACCGGGCAGGTCGTACAGCAATACAGTCACTCTAGAGTGAGGAGGCCTGTATGGTTCCATATCCAAGTGCTTCTGCATTTAAAGTGATCCTGGATGATACCAAGAGGAGCCCTTGGAAGGGAAGCATGTAATCTTTGGAATCATAGCATACTGTCATTCTGTAGAATAAAACCTTGCTCATACCATTTTTTTCTAGTAATATATACTTGCAATATAATGCTATTTGGGTAGTTCTCATACAGCACATTTGTGTATTACAGCCGATGAGGATTTTGGTGAAAATGTGTTATATGCCGAAGAGAATTAGACTTGTGTACAGCTGGTCTTATTTGAAACTAGTTAACTACAATACTTAGTGTTTAAGCTGTTCTTTAAGTGCTCGTTCGGCTCTCACGCACAAAACATTTGGTTGGTCAAATCAATTTAAAAAAAAATTGTGTTACATTTATGACCTTGTTAACATTTCCGAGGGACATTTAATTGAAATCCCCAATTAGGGTTTTTCCATTAACCTTCAGTTTTATGGGAGTAATCAAAAAGGTATGCATCGCACTTTTCAATGTGACTAACTGACTCCGTGGGAGATTGAAAGCTGTTGTTTGCTCTGTAGTTTGGCACAGGCCACGTGTTAATGCTGAGTATTAACTTGTACACTGTTATGAAGTTTACATCCAGACCTGAAAAGTTAATATTTAGACCCAGCAGTGGTGTAGAAGAAGCAGCGGCACAGGCGACAGTACATTTTAAAACAAGATCAAGCATTAAACAAACAAAACCATTTTTAGACAATAATTATTGGTGTGTAGGTTTGTCAGTTCTCAATATGGGTGCATCATTGAAGAGAAGATAGAACATTTTACATTTGGTTGATTTTAAATTTTTATAGCAATTTTGTTTTTTTTAGATTCTGCTGGAGAACAAAACTGGTTGCTTATTTAATGTCAAGTGTAGGGGCATTACTTCAAGCTTCTGGAGAAAAGGCCTCAAGCATGTGGAATAAATTACATATTTCATACTTTTCATTTCAGCTGGGAGAGCGAAAGGTTCAGTCACACTAGGCTATAAAAGACAAAACAAAAACTAATGAAAAATGCAGGTTTTGCTCTATTTCTAGCAGATTACATGGATATCTCACAAAAGGGCAAGATAAATAAAGGTACTAACATTTAAGATCTAAAATGTTAATCCTCATGGTCTTGGATTAATAGTGTGAAAGGGAGGAATGCAGGAATTTCCTGTTCCCATTTGTGATCTGTGCAGTCTGCCAGGGATTGTGCTTTACCGCAGGCTGACAACAGAGCAGTATATCTCAGGTCAGCAGTTTGATCCAGAACGCTTTTGTTTATTTCCCTTTTAAGGATTGCGTGGCTCTTGAACTGGACTGTGTGCTGCAGTAGTCAAGCAGTTGCATGATCTCAGTCATGGATGTTCCAGGGGTGGGAGGGTAGGTACCACAAGTAGAATGCCATAATTAAGGAGGCTGTGTGGTCCAGTGGTTAAAGAAAAGGGCTTGTAACCAGGAGGTCCCTGGTTCAAATGCCACCTCAGCCATTGTCTCATTGTGTGACCCTGAGCAAGTCACTTAACCTCCTTGTGCTCCGTCTTTCGGGTGAGACGTAATTGTAAGTGACTCTGCAGCTGATGCATAGTTCAAACATCCTAGTCTCTGTAAGTCGCCTTGGATATAGGCGTCTGCTAAATAAACAAATAATAATAATTACACTCTACACTCCCCTGCAGTGTCATCCAATAATAGGTTCTCCTGTCCTGAAATGGCATGCAATCCAGATTAGCACGAAGATAAAGTGCTGGTAGGTCATTGCTTGGCCACAATTGAGGGAAGTACAGTAATAGTGTCGAAAGCCTATAGCTACCATGCTGTGATTCCTGTACACAATGTGCATCTAGGTCACAACACAAAACATTTTTTGGATGTAGTTGTTTTCACCTTTTCATTACACCTGGCCTACTCTTCCTTTCCTCATAGCGAGGTCCTTATTTCAGGTTCTGGTGTTGAGGGACTACAGGTAGTCATTGTCCTCTAGCAGAAGACGTTTATAAATTACAAGATGAAGTCTCTACCCTCGCCTGTCAGTTTTAGGTACCAGTGCCTTCACAGGTTATAGACAAGACCATGGTCTTTGTTGTGTTTTTGTTTGCTTGTTTGAATGTATCTGCCTTTAGTGTGGTAATTTCAGAACAGGCTGCCACAGTTTAAAAGATGCACTAAGAATATTAAGAAAATGGGTCAGAGAAGACGTGACGACACAGTGATGTTACGACTTTTTGATTTGGTTTGTGTGTGATGTAAAGAAACTGGACAGTAACAAAGTATATTTTTGGAGTTAACGAAGGCGCAACAATTAGAAGAATGGTAAAATTGCACTACATTATGGGATTTTAAATAAATTAAGCAGAGCAAGCGTACATTAGAAGGAAGCTTGTCATCTTTCAAGACTCAATATAAAATAATGCTTTGCTTATCCTTTTCTGTTATTTCTGTTTGTTTTAGAGCCAGCATATTTTGGATGACAAACTGGTTCTGTAGAAGCAGCCCAGTTAAGCCCTGAACAAGTTATATTCAAAGCAGCACTCTGTTTTTCAGTTGACTGTGAGGTTTTATTTGCATTTTGATACAAAGAAAAAAGGGCCCTTTTAAAATACTTTCAGCTGTATCCAGGTTACCTGGTTACCGTGGGGGGAAAAAAGAAAAAAAAAAAAATCAGTCTGCATCTCATTTTGCATGAGGTGACTTATCAAACCTATAGGGTACTGGAAAGGAAAAATGAATGCAAAAAAGCAAACCCAGATTAGGTTTTCACACTTTCAATAGCGACAGGGGCCAGTTTAAAAAAAAAATAATAATACATTTTATAACTGCTGATTAGTACGGGGTAGTGCTCTGAAGTTCTGTACTGGAAACTACTTCATCTCAGTGGACTTTGGTTTGGCATTCAGGAGCACAAATTGTGAGAAGCAAAATCTAGGCCATGGTGACCTACTTAATCGATCTATCTAGCTTTACTTAGGAATAATGTATATGCTAGTTTGAATTTAATACCCCAATTTACTGGTTGAGAAACTGTTAAGGGTGTAATGGGAGGGGCTCTGTTGTAATTTCTAATGAGGAAAGTACATTACTTAAAAGTACAGCTGCTTTGTAATTCACCATTATTAAGTGACTGATACGATTTAAAGATATCTCGTCGCACTTTTCACACCGTGCCAGTAGAGTAGATATATTAGCAGCTAGGGTTCAAAGGATTGTCCAGCACTTGCATTAAACCATTCAGTCCTTTGCTGGGAGAAGCAGTCAGTACAGGATGCATTCATTCTTTCAACATGGCAACACAGCAACACAGCTCTTAAGAGTTCTAGGAAAAATGACTTCACTCAAAACAGCAGACTGCTAGTGCAGCTTTGAAAAAATAATTCCATTGATGACCGTTGACCAGGTAACTAGGCCCGGTCTCGGGTTGGCTGTCAGACGTTTTTCTATCATAACAACCCCCCTCTTTCCTTCCCAACCCCGTTCATCAGTTTACCTGACTTTATTTTTACTTTGACTAAGATGAAGCAGATTTATCATGCAGATTCACTTCCTGTGCAGCAGGTATTAGGGCTCCACCTGAGGCTCTCACACATTTTCTGTGCTGCTTATAAGTGGGGTCAGTTACCTGTTGCACAGGAAGTGACTCTGTAGTGTGTGTTGGCAGGATACATTTACTTGAAAACAGGATGTGTAAAGTATGGAACACTAAATGATGGCTAAAGGATTATCGATTTATGATTATCGAAGTTCGAACGTTTTCAAAGTTATGGTTACAATATATTACTTTTACTACTATTATTGAACATTATTACTGCAGTACAACGTCGCATATCCAACCCCCTGTGGACTGGGGTATAGGCGGATATGTGAAAAAGTCAGATTAATTAGGCTACAAATACAGTGTTGCTATGCGGTTTGCTGTAAGCCATCTCCACGCAAAGCTTAAAAAAATAAATAAATAAATAAATAAAAATACAAAACAAACGGTTAATGTACAGTAACCTGCAACTGATGGCTTCTTTCTTAACAATAGAAGTCCCTGCCTCCGTGGTTCTACTTTCTTAATAGTTCTGTCACAGTAATTTCCACTCTTTCTTGATATTGCCTACAGCCGATAAGCATCTCAATTTGAATATTGCTTCAGCTATTTTAAACAAACGGCCGGTAAGCATTGCGTTTATGAAGCTTGCTTTGTTTAATTCAAATGCATTTAAAAGCTACAAGAAGACGCTGCCAATATCTGCAAGTGTGTGCTCCATCATATAAACACATTGCCCCCCCAAAAAAAGCTTTCTCGACTGGTGTATTGAAACGTCACTGCCACACGCAGCTGACTGACACACGCACACAGCACGTCTCTCTTAAAGGGGAACGCACCAAAAGGCTGATTGCTATAACGCTTTCTTTCTGTTTCCATCGCAGACGCTGCATCTGCTGCCAATGCCATTACTCTCGTAGCCTATTCTTAATATTTATTTATTTATTTATTTATTTATTTATTTATTTATTTATTTAGCGAGGCAGTTAATTGATCAGGGTGGTTATGTGATGGTCAGATATGCGACGTTCCACTGTAATTGAAAATGCGTGAGCAAAAAAGATCTGTTCTATTACTATTTTGTCCAGAGTTGCTGTTTTTGGAGGCTGTATAACCAAAAATCCAAACAATGCATCTTTACTGTAATAAAAGCCAGGAGGGAGATTTAGAAAGGTTTGTATTAGCTTTATAATGCTTTACAAAAAAAAAAGAAGAATTCTGAGCAGGTAGTCGACCCATGTGAGAGTCAACTTGCGGTTAGATAATGTCCAGGAATGTTCTGTATCCTGCTGTAAACAGGAAGAAACCCAAGCACGGTGTGTTCTTTTAAAAAGGGCACATTTATTCAATTTGAGATGTAATTAAGTTTTGCTTGCTCAAAAGCAGTATCCTTGATATTGAAGAGCTATGGAACTTTTTCCCTTTGACACAGAATCATTTTTGGTAAATGTGTAGCATTTCCCAAGGTTCACAAGCTGAATTGTGTTTTTAGAGTATATTGACAACTGCTTCAAGTAAATTCTTTAGAGCTCATAAACCACTTGCTTTCAGATTTTTGCTTTGACGGTGTGCTGTCCAATATTATTGCTGTGAAAATGTATACCTCATGTGTAGCTGGTCTGTGATCATGGTGGCAATGCTGCTGAAGCCATACTGATACAGTTGCCATGGTTTCTCTGGAGCAGTTGTTAGATGAGTCCTGAGTCTTAGTACAACTCTCTTGTATTATGGCACAATACCGCTCATAGTGGAAGAGAGTGCTAGTAGTTGTCATGTTTAGTACAGCATATCATTTTTGTTTATGCACTTAAAGCACTTCTCAGCAGGTAAGTTAAAAAACTAAACTATGCCTACATCTGTTCAGCATCCTGTGTTCTGTCAACACATTTGTAGTCACAGAAATTAGAACAGATATCTGTTGTGTGTGAGTAGAGTGATGGGGGAGTTCTTAATGCTATTCTATAAGGAATACATTGAGTGAAGGTGACGGGTTTGTAGGGTGTCGTGCAGTTTTGGCGAGAGGACTGTAAAGGCTAGAAGAGAATCCCTAGACATGACTGACTCTTCTAAATCAAAAAAACGAAGACTGTACTATTTAACATACAAAAATGTGTTGTTGCTTATTAACTTCAGAATTCTGTCATATGTTCTATGCTCAGGATGACTTCTATAGAATCTTAACAAATCTTTAACAGCGATTAATTGATTTTTTTCATAAATGATTTCTAGTATCTTTCCCAGCATTTCAGGCCTTTTATCATTTTCTACTTTCTTTTTATAATATTCTTAACTGGCATTGCACCTTTAGTTTAGCAATCAGATCCTCTGTTCATATTCAGCACTTAAAGCAAGTACACGAGAAATTCTAGAGCACACTTGAGGATATAAGGGTTATAGCTTTATGGACAGAGCAATTTCTGTTTGTGTGTAGCTTTTGTTTCGCTGTCGTAGCTTTTGTTAAGACATCAACTTGTCATCACTGTTATTGCTGGGACGATAAATACCAAGAGGCATTTTCAAGAAACTGTTAGTTGATGGTGAGTCACTGGGTGCAGAAGGCATGGGTCTGCAAGCTGCCATTCTCCTGAGAGATATGAAGACAAAAACTCTGCATTCCTCAGCGGATAGCTCTTCAAAACAAACCCTAATCGATGAGGCTGCCTCCAGGCTGATGTGAACATAAATTAAGTCTAGCATAACTGGTCATGACACAGTTTGTTTTAAAAGCACCCCTCCTGCTCTTGAATTTAAAACAAGTATATTCAGTGTACTGTAGTGCTACTTGAACCGATAACATTTTTTTTTTAATGATGTAATTTTAAATAAGCTGTTTTAAAACAAATTGTTAATGTACTGAACTTCAATAACAAAACCAAGTGCTAAAACATTTTTTAAATGTTTTTATTTGCTTTTATTTTCTAGTGTGATATTATAATATTTATTGAGACTTGACAGATTAAGTTTTATTGATTTCGATTTGTTATTCCTAATATGTACAGATTCAAAAGCATATTTCAGCATCCCTAGCAATCATTTCATTTTTATCTTATTTTACTTTACTGAATAATGCAATCTCATTTGCAATGTGGTCCTATGGGACATGACATTCCAAATCACACAGACTAAGAATCAATGCGTTTATACAATTTACGATTATGGAAACCAATAAATATTTAAAATGTTATATACATTAGAAAAAAACCTTAAGCTTTGGGAAAAAATACTAGCACTAGACCTTGTATTTAAACAAATGTTAACTTTGTTTATTTGATAAAGTTTATTCCTGGCATGTGGGGAGTAAAATACCACATTCGCTTTTCATCCTGGACACAATCAAATTCAAGCTGTTCTTGGAGCTTAGCTAATAAAATGTTTTACTTGATGACAAGTAACCTGGTGCATTGCCTGAGCGCCATTTATGAAGAAACCGGAGCCAGTGACCCTTTGGCTTTGAGGCTTAACCATCTGAATTGTTAAAACGACCTTCGACAGCAACAGTTGACAGAAGCCGGTTTGATCAACTTCTATTTTATAGGCTAATTTCTCTATAACCAGTCTTTGTACTGGGATTCAGAAATCCTAGATTGTTCCCTTTCCGCAAGGAAAAAACAATAACAAAAAAACACTTTAATTTGTTGCACAGTTGAAGTACGTGCTGAATCCAGTTATGTGTCGGGTCTTAAGTATTGTTAAACCCAATGGATTGACCAAACCAGTTATTAACCTTCTGGTGAGAAGACCATTTTTGGTTCTTGTTCAGAGAAGTGGTGTCATTCAGGGCCAAGCCTTGGGTTGGAATACATATTAACTAGACATTATTTGTCTATTTACAGAGATGGATATCCAAAGCACTTTATTTTAAGTATTATACGGAGGACTAGTGGATGAAAAGGACAGTGTAGTATAAGCTATTCTGACAGTGAGACAAGCCAGTTGAATTTATATTTATAAATGTTTTGTTTTTTAAATACATATCGTGGTTGCACTAAAGCTTTGTCACAGTTTACTGGTCACACTCTCCATAGCTGTAGAAAGCTCATTTGCTTTGGTTTAGAAATCTACTTGTGATGGACTTTGCTGACAGGTTTGTCTTGGAATAGCTGGAGTTTAAAACAACAGCACAGAGGGGAAAGGTATCGTAAAGTGGCTGTAAGTGGCCAGCATTTTCTTACAGAGCAGTAAATATAATGTTCTTGTGGTTTTTCCATTGGGTGTTTACACAGCTGGTGAAGAGCATTGAGTTTGGCTGGAATCTGAGCTGCGTCTCGGGTCTTCCAAACTACCAGAGCCTGGCAGAGCTGCACTGAAGTAAGATTGCTTCACAAGTTAGCTGAAAATGTGTTTTTGTGTTCTTATTACACATTAAATTGGGTAGCTTTGGCCAAAACAAAGCAAAAATAACTGCAGCTGAAGCTACCTTTGTTTGATGTAAACAAACTGTACAGCCGACAGAGTTCTGTACCTTTCAGTATTGAGGCATAGGGTTGCAGTAGCATTGCATACTGATTAAAAGAAAATGCAGTAAACTGGGAGCCATCTCATTAGGTATTTACCCGCATTTTAGATAGGTGGCCTGCCACTGGCTCCCTCAGTCCACATGCTACCATCTAGAAAACATTAAAACTTTGAGTTACATTTTCCCATGTGTTGTTGCCTCTCTTCTCTCTGTCTCGTTCATTGATTGATAAGGAGTCTTGCATTCCTGCACACACGCAGCTCCGCATTTTATCATTGTAACAGGACACAGGCCTCCATCTATAAACAATGATTTCATGAGTTCACAGGCTTTATTGGAAACCACACATTCCACCTTTGAGACTTAATCTTCATGTTTTCTGGTGCAAAACGGGTAAGAGAAGTGGTGCTGTATATTTTGGAACCATTACTGTGAGGCCTGGTAAATTAAGTGGCAGATTTTAATCAGCTGTTTTCTAGTCCCTGATCTTGCTAATTTTATGTCATTTTTTGTGATCAATTGCTCTAACATACATAAGTACACATTTCAGTTCTAAAAAAATATAGCATATTAATATATTTTATTTGTGAAGGAAACTGCTTGAATACATTACAGTGCTGTACAAGACAATAACTGGGGCCATCTAGTGGTTGGGAGGTGGTAAGAGCAAAATAAATGTAATTATTTGAATGTTTGTTCTGGTTTCTTTTGTGTTTTGTTTGTTTGTTTTTTTCTGTTTAATTTGGTCTTTTCCCATGCTGATAAAATGGTATTGCGTTTTTCCAAGTGTGACACAAATCCTCTATATGTACTTGTAAGAAATAAGGCTGCACTCACACCTCAGTTATCCAATCCAGAAGTCTCTTTTCCTAGTGTACTCACAGTCCAACTCTCGACTGTTCTCCATATTGTCACAGTTAGTGTGGCACAAATTTAAAAATCTGTTTAACTATTAGGAGTCATATGAAAGGCTAGTGTATCAACTCTCTGTACCACCTAGCTTCTCCTTTTGATATATTTTTTCAGTTGTATGTAATAATGTATGGTTAAAGTCATTGCTTTGTGTCCCAGGTCAGAGGTGAGTCTCTTGGAAAGATCTGATTTCAGCATGCTCAGTTAATGAAGTCCTGTTTTACTATGTAACTGGTAGGAGGGGAAGAATGAATGATTGATCGTACCCGGTACAGTAGATCTGCATTGTGTTTCTGTCTGTGAGCTGGGAATATGCTGGAATTTGGTTACAGTGGATCAGAATACAAGCTGCTTTCTAATTTGTGTTTATTCTGCTGTGCTGTGAGGGAGATGGTATGCAAACCAGGCTGGTGTTGCTGTGGATCTGCCTGCTAAAATGACACGTTGCAGTCATTACTTCTGAGAAGGGGCGGTGACCAAGTTTGTTTGTTAAACAGTCCTCGCATTGGCAGTTTAGTTGAGCATCGATGTACCCTGCAGAATAAGTTCTGCTGGCACGGTTAGTCACAAGTAAATAAACTGTAGCTTACAGCTCACGAGCGCTTAAAAAAAAAAAAAAAAGATCAAACAGCTAATTATCATTTTATATTCAGTAATATTCCCAGAAGAATGTTGTTTTAGAACATAAAAGCAGTAAAAAAAAAAAAAAAAAAAGCCCAGAATCATTTGTGCATTTAACTGTGTAACATGTAACACCAGGTGGCTTCTTGGCAACTTTCTCACAAGTTATGAAGCAACTTGTTATTGATGACATGTTAAGACCTATTTGTCATTTGAACAGTTCAATACACACTATCTAAACTATCTCAGTTTGAGTAACAATGTTAAAATTGTTTGAAAATGTCCCAGGCAACAAGTTGCTTAAAAAGTTGCCAGAATGTTGTCTGGTATTTTGTTGTTTTTTGCATGTTTCATTGTGCTTCTTGACTAATTAAAGTATTGATTGTAAAGGGATCTGTTCTCCGTGCATGTAAATCTAGCAACAGATAATGTGCTTATTCAAATATACGTTTACAGAACCACACCTGTAATACTCCTTCAGTATTACATAGTTAGACATTTATTTATACCCCTTCAGCCAGTATGCATTTCAGAGTAAACCATTTGTGTATGGGTTTTAACAAACTGCGTTTTGTCTTGTGCTGTAAATTTAAAGTGCATGTTAACAGTGCTGGAAATTCTGTATCTGTGGTTACCTGCAATAACTCTTATTAGCCACTAGAGGGGGATCCTCACTGTCTGAAATATAAATCAAGCTGCTCTGTTACTTGGACAGGAGTGTCCACCTGTCACAAACCTGGTCCACAGCAGAGTTAATCTTTTCCCAAATCATTGAGGAATATGGAGGAAGATGCATTTATTGAATAGTTATTTAGAGAATAGTACAGACTCAAACAGTTTAGAAAAGTACACGTATAAAACCATCACTTTGAGAGGCCATGATGTGTTTTTTTTTTTTTTTTTTACATGGGTAAAAGTAACTCCGAAATATAAATTAGTTTTACAATAACTGTTAAATCCACGGCCGTACAGTATAGAAACTGCTATGTACTCACATAATATTATAATGACTAGAAATCCAAACAAATGTGGAAAAAAAAGACAACAGAAGAAACTTAGTGAAGAACTGTTTTTAAAGAATGTTTAAAGACTTTTTGACGACTTTCGGTAAACATTCTTTTAGGTTGTTAAAACAGTGCTTTGAAAAATGAAAAGAAGCTAATATACCATCTCTAAAGCAGTTGAACAAGGTTTAGAGAAAAAAAAAAAAACTGTCCTTCACCAAACATTCCTTAAAAACAATCCTTAAAGTTTTTAGAATAGGGCCCATTGTTACAGAAGCTTTTATCATAAGTGTTGTTTAAATTATTTTGTCATTGCTGGTGGTCAAGTGCATTGTCTACCAATGTTTAAATACATAGATTATTATTCCTGTTTTAAATTTAATGCAGTTTTACAAAACAAATACATTGTAATTTGGGAGAAAAATATGGTGCAAATGGGCAGTGAAAATGATTTGATTCTTCTCTACTGAGTACCACTAAAGCTGGTTTGGAACTTGTCTTGCTATCATTTTACTTGGGAGGTAATGGACAATGGCCAGGCGTATATGTTCCCTACTTTTGTGCACACGATATGTTAACATATACACAACATTTAAACTCATCAAAAATATTTGAAATTGAGATTGTTGGCTAGCTTTGTGTTAGCAATCAAAATACAATAGTAATACAATACATAGTAAGGCCATGGCTTGCATTGTCCAAATCCATGATTGTCATCTCAACTCAAAGGATATTTGAGCATTAGGTGTTGCCATGCCTTCAGGGCCACCACAGAGAAGAAGCAGTCAATGATGAGACTAATCAAAGTAAATACCAGTTTCTCAGAACAATGAACAGAAACACAATGTAAGACAAACAACAGATTTTCCAAAAAATATTTTTGTATTCTTTAACTGGGTTAGTATTTTGGGTAAACAATTTATTGAGGAACTATAGTATTAGTGGTTTTCAGCACATATGCTTTAAATGAATAAACTGTCATCAGTCCAGAGTAGAATTTGATGGCTAGACCGGTAACAAAATTGAATTATTCGAGGTTTGTTGTTCAGTATCAGATTATGATATTCAGCAGAGTCAATGGCTGGAAAAAAATAATAGAAACAACTTTAGGAGACAAACATAGTTACCATAGATAATGTATGTATGTATGTATGTATTTATTTATTTTTATTGATGTATGTATTTATTATTATTATTATTATTATTATTATTATTATTATTATTATTATTATTATTATTATTAATAATAAACATGATTATTACAGGGCCACATGTTTCAACCCAAACACAGAACCTGAATTTCAACTGCTTCAGTCAAGCAGGTCCTTGTGACAACAGAGTCAAAAATATTTTCAAAATGAACGAAAAGTGGGACACCTAATCTATTTTTCGACATAAATTAAAATTATAATACAATATGATTTAGGGCAAATGTCAGCACTTAAATAGACATACTACAGACATTTTGATGAAAACTTGTATTGTAGTTGTACCTTCTGATAAAGTACATTTAAAATATATTGAATCATCATAATTATTTTGAAATTAAATCTAACTTTGCACAAAACAATAATTTATGGACTAAATTGTGTCAATACACTATTTTATTTTTGCGAGCTGTGTGCAAATCAATCTGTACCGCTTCCTCTAGCAACTAGAATGCAGATAAATCCAGTTAAGAAGGACAGTAAAGACTCGCCATGGATTCAGATTAGTCAGGAAGAGGATAAACCCTGGAAAAAAATCTGGAAGTCAAGCAGTGCTCACGATTATTATCATGACCAATTGCCATTCAACATATTCTACCATGGCAGCACAAATCAATTTAGTAGGGGAACAAAACTGCTTTGTATCAAGCTAAATTAGTTACTGAGTGCTGCTGCTGCTGCTGCATCTTTGTGGATTCACATAGATTTCATTCAAATTAAAATACCCCCCCCCCCCCCCCCCCAGGTTTCAGGATGTGGATCATTCCATTGCCTAGGTGAACTTGCAGCTTTCATTAGAACAGATGATATTGCAGCCATATTGATGATGAAAGAGAAGTCTGGATTTGAGAACAGAAACACCCTAGTCTATATTAGACAACAGAAGTGGTATGTACACACAGATACGTTGTTTTAAGTGATTTAGTGCTTGGTGATGAGGCTAGTATGTTTTTTGTTCTTTGTAAGCTCATCAAAATACTTTGTTTTTTCGTGGGGGGGAGGGGGGGGGGGTCATTATTATCTGGTATATCTCATTCTCACAATGTATTAGCTGTGTAGAAAACATTTCAGATTTTGTTTTCTTCATTTAAAGGTATACCGTACCTTTTCCTAATACTGGTGGAAATTATTTGCTAATGACTGTATTCATATTGGAAAATACAGAGTCAACACAATTCAATACATGTTTAATTGTAAATAATCTGTAGATAAGTTTGGGTACGTACAGTAAACATTCTGTTTGTGTTGTCCATCGTCATTGTAGAGTCCTGCAGGTAACTCGCTGACTAAAAACATTTTTATTTGTGTGTACCATCCACTATAATATACTCTCTTGTTCTTAAAAAAACCTCGTCCACCAGCTTGTTTGCTGGTCAAATTAGATGATTGTAGTGAGAAGTACATTTTTTTTTTTTTTTTTTTGAGAAGCTCTGAGGTTTCACTACAGCATATGTGATTCTGCATTTTCATCTGAACAGACTACCAAACGAAGTTAATTGCACTTGCAGAACCGGTTGCCATGACAGGTCTTGTTAAATCGCCACACATTACATACAAAGGCCTCGCTGGCCTGCTGTACTAGGCTGGAAATGTAAATACTGTACTGTAAACATGTTAAATGCTACATTTACCGAGGGCTCATACATTTTATGCAAGGCCTCAAAACCTTCTTTGGCATAGAGCATTGGCAGTTGCAACTTGCCATGATTCTGAAATGTAAGTAAACAAACAATATTTTTGTTTTTTTAATGTTATGGGTAGATAACCCAAAGTTTATCGCAAGTCAATCTATATAATAATATGTTTAGAGTAAGAGTGAAACACTGAAAGGAATGCTAGGGCATTCTGTCAGGATAACCCCAGTCAAAGGCAATTGCCAGCAGGTTACTGCCAGAATTTTAGTTAGTTGATAAGCATCTCCACGATGTGAGGTTGGTTATTAATAACCTGTTTAAGTCATTTTGCCTTTTTACTCTAGCAGTCCCCACAGCTGCATCAGATTAAATCGGTAGCACTTTGCATGCGACCCCAGAAACCCTCATTCTTTTGATCTGCATTCCTTTAAGTTACTCGGGTTCTAACACAACAGTCCTGGAAGCTACCAATTGGTTGGGTTTGTTTTCATACAATCATTTCACATTTAGTGATCCCATATGGGCACAATGGTTTGCAATATTTAAACATTATTCTTGGTTTATTATCTTTGATTGTGTTCTTTGCATTATTAAATCCTACTTAAGGCACTGATTTGGCAGAGGAAGAACTTGATTTGTCAAGTCCTAGGAGATGCTGGCAACTGGAAGTTCTTCTGAATTTAGGAGGTATCCCATTGCAACACTGGTGTGAGAACTCTGTTTGGTGTCAAGAAAGTGCAAACTTAAGAGTTAAAACACGTTTTTATACAGTTATATTTAAAGCATACTGAGGTTTTTCAGTGGGCCTAAATCTATCTTACTGAAGAAGGTTGATCCTGTTCATTACTGAATTTAGCGTTAGCTGGATTGGAATTTTAGTGAAGTCTTTGTCATCTTTTTTCCAGATGCTAGAGTACAGTATACAGTATGCGTGCTCCCTCGGGTTGCTTTAAAATATCTGTCTGTTTTGTTTATTCAGTGGCAGTTACAGTACATGATCTGAGTTTTTGAAATGCACTGTGATGAGTTTGTATAATTAACATGGAATGAAAGTGTTTTTCCATTCATAGCCTTTGACCAAGAAACATGTACAAGACCAATGTTTCCTTAAAGGGTACATAGGACCTTTTTATTTTATTGTCTTACATGTTCCCATGTGTTGCTACAACTGTTTACATAATGTGTTTGTATTGTTTTTATTTATTTATTTATTTATTTATTTATTTATTTATGTTTTGACCACTTTTTTAAACTATTAAATTGCATTCCCTGCCTCAAGATGGCTTCCCATGTACCCGCATGGACCTCTCAGAACTACATTTCCCATCATCCTCCTGCTCATTGGTAAATCCATCTCAGTTGCATATGTGTAACTGAGACGGAACTATACTAACTATTGTGTAAGTATTTCAACGTTTCAGCGAAAGATGGACATAGTTACACCAGTTTATGCCAGTTTAGGCTTAATTTTGCTTAATTTTGGCTTAAATTTACCTGATAAGAAAAACAGTAAAGGATGTATTGCCAAGCTTTGCTAATAATGAGAGAGAAATTCTGCAGTTGGCTAGCTACACTATGAAGGCACTTTTGACAACGTAAATGTTCATTCAGCAGGTCCTCTGGGTGGCTGGCATAGTCCGTTCGAATGGCTTGTCAAGAATTTGTGTGAGTGCCAAAGTCTGTCTCATTTCATCAGCTCAGTCATCCTGAATTAATGCTGTGACGTTAGCCAATAATAACTAAGAAGGGGGGTGGGGGTTCGGGGGGTTCGGGGGGTTCTCCCTGGATGGGCTTCGATAAGCCCTGTCTATAATTACGACTGCTGCTTCTATTGTTTGCATGTCACCCACATTCACAGACTGATGAATGCTAAACATTTCTGTTTGTAAAGCTGGCAGTTATTTGCTATTGTTGGACAGCAGAGATAAAAATGGTTCATCCTGACTGAAATTGCCTGTCAGGTAAAAGAAAAAATAATAGGCCAGCAGTCCTGCATCCTAGTTGTTTCTGAGTAAATATTTGTTTTCTCCTGCCACAAAAATACTCCACAGTGAATTCATAGACCTGTCTGTTAACATTAGGCCTATGTTGCTTTCAAAGTCTTTTGAGTGTGCTTTCCTTGTGTTTGGGAAGCAGGAGGGCATTTATTAATTGCCATATGCAGTTTTGTTAAACATTACTTGATTGTATGATGTCGACAGATCCTGCATCCACCTGCTGCGCTTGCATTGTCTTTCAGAGCTCATTTGTCAGCTGTTTACCAAGAAGAGCAAGATTCATAACAACATGTTGAATGTTGTTTAGTTAAGGCTTATATTCAAATTGCCTCTGTGTGGATTACAGACACTGTATTAAGAAAGTCAAGTCAAACCATTTCTAATTTCTGGTGCTGAGATGCCCAGTGGGACCAATACAATTTACAGTTTCAGTGCTACCTAATCTCATTACCAAGATTCTGCAGAGTAGTATTTCATATGTCAAATGCTGCACAAATACACAAGTTGAGCAATGCAGTGTACCCAGATACCACAGCATATTATTTCATGTGTCAAATGTCACAAACAAGTACATAACCTGAACAATCGACAGCAATAAAGATTTCTGGAACGTAATGTTCGCTATTCGCAAGGGATGTTAACACAACAAATAGGAACTCCTTACATGTGCCCCATACACCAGGCTATAGTGTTAATGCTAATTAACCAATATACTCACAATGTTTTAAGAAACTGGTATAAGTCACTTCAGCATCCTGTCTCGAATGTGGTCCTCTCCAGGATCCCTTGGTTGGACTTCAAATGCGCCTGGCTCGGCTCGCCAAATGTAAGAGGTTTGATTTCTTCTCAAAAATGGTCAATCAGTCTTCTTCAGATAAAGTCAATCAAAAATAGTTTATTCAGGAATTAAAATGCAAACGGGAGCAAAGTCTCAGTTGATGGTGTTCTGAGCTGGCATCAGTGTAGGTGTTGTTTTCTTCTGAGCCCAACTTTCATGGCACCAGAGGTGTTTGTTTTCTGAGCTGCCATCAGTGTAGATGTTAGTTTCTGAGCTGAGCTTAGTGGTTACTTCGTACAGCACAGATGTATAGCTAGCTTAAGTAATTTCCTTTACCAAATTTGCTCTTATTTCTCTAGTATGATGCATGGTGTGAGACAAAGCACATTAATAGTTAACATCTGCGTTTCTTCTTCACTTCACCAATGTCAGAAGAAACCCAGATAACAAGAAGTTACATTTCAGAGTTTTGCTATATTCTCACAGGCAGCAAAGCACTATACCCACACATCACAAGGTCGAACAACAAGGCTGGTGTTTGGAAACTGCTGATGTAAACCAGCTATGTACAGCTTGATTTTAAGAGTTTCAATGATTTCTCTACCATTTTAAAGGCGCAACATAAGCAATGGATTGCATAATGGAAAGGAACAAAGTCTGATGCCACAATAAGTATTTTGGACCTCGCTTTGAGTAACTGAAGCTCTTGCTGAAAACAACCTTCCACATCGCACGGTATTTAACAAAAATCTGCTCAAAGGTCATCTGCTGAGCCACAGATTAATAAACCCTGAACTACTGTAGTCTGTTAACAATCTGAATAACCTCCAGCCATTTCTGCTTAGTAGAAAAATATATGGAAACAGCAACAACTCTAAAGGTCAGGGGAACACATTATCAAAGTTTAACAGAGGTTAGTGACATCGCCTAATTGTCAGTTGCAACTGTTAAGGAATACGACAAGCAAAAACCGATTGATGTCTTGACTGATGCAGTGTCAGTTTGCTCAGGAAATGATAAACATGCAAAACTGTTGGTCTGGTACCTCTGTACTGTGTTTCTAATTACCTGAAGCACATATCTACAAAAATGTTTTAGAGACCATGACAAAGAGATTAGAGTATTCATTGTTTGATTAGTACAAGTGTTACTGTTTAGTATTGATCCACTTGAGCACTTGAACTATTGTAATACTAAGATGGATCAGCCTTCAGTTAAATGTGTTAATCTTGGAACCATTCCTTTATGATATTGTTTTAGTAGTCAATAGTTTGGCAACACGATCTGAACAAGCTCAGTAAAATAGTGCATCTAGCAAGGCAGCTACTAGAGTGCCTGGAACAAAATTACAGATTAATAAAGGTTTGGTGGGTATGATTTGAATGTAAATGAGCAGCTTGAATTGGGGGAGCTTGTATAAAGAATAATTACAAACATGCAGCATTTATATTTGGTATTTCAGGAACGTGCGTGGCAGGTGTGAGGCTGGCTTCACTGAGCCCTCATTTGAACAAGGAGATGAACACAGATGTCTCTGTCCCACACTGATTCAGTATTTAAGGGTGTCGGGAGGGAGGATTACTAGAGTGGTTCAGAATTTTTTTTCATTGGCGATCCTAAGAATTGATTGCACTGTCACTACTTGTTGGAACTGGATAGGGATATCAATACAGTTCCAACAAGGCTCAAATATTGTACTATTAAAGTATTTTGCAAGTCATGGTACAAATAGACTGTAGAAACATATTGCAGGCAATTTTTGTATTCTGTATGTTCTTCACACTCCTTATATCACAAAGTAGGTGATGAAGGTCATTTTGACAAAGGTGAACTATACATACAAATAAGGATTGGGGGAAAACTTTGACCTTTTGAACTCCAAGTCAGAATCACAGAATACAAAGACATTCCTCTGTTTTCTAAGTTCTCGCGACAGGAGTAGAGCCACTGATTTAATATGGATAAAGAATGACAAACATGTTCCTATCCGTTTCCAAGACAATTTGGTGTACAAACCAACAATGATGCCTGCTGTTTTTTTACAGATGACACGAAGATGTTGTGAGATAACACGACTGTACAGTAATCTAATAACTTGTAGGCCTGTGGTATTAAAAAACAAAACAAAACAAAAAAAAACAAACCTGGTGACCTGGTTTGCATACTGTGCTAAAACATTGTCACAAAGACGGCCGGAGTGGGTGGCGTCAGACCAGAAGCAGGAAATAAACAGACAGAGAGGTGTGGTTTGGTGGAGCTGAGCGAATGGTTTCGCTCAGCATTTAATAAACAGCACAGAAAATAAAAGGTTTTAACACAAAACAGGACACGGCACTTGAGGCCAAAATAAAAGGACAAACAAAACGTACTAACACACAAACGGTGGATGCACAGACAAACGAACAAACACGGTGAGTGAAAACACTATTTTTACTATTCTTATTCTTATTCTTATTCTTATTCTCTTTACCTCCGTCTCCAGTCCCGTTCTCCACTCACCGAACACCCAACCCCGAGTGAAAGAAACGTGCATCTATATATACTGTTGTGCTGGGATTCAATTACTAATTAATTATTCACTTGAATCCCAGCACGTGAATTAATTCTGTGCAACCCCGTGCTTACATATTATTACATACTTTAAATGCCGTGAAGTGCAATCCCGTGCCTAAATATAATTATACAATTTTAACTTGCACGTGAAACACAGACCAGTTTATAGCCCGTGTACCAATGACTATACACCAACATTTACACACGCAACACATAACACACAAATGCACACGGGCGGGGCACATTGCCACAAACATATTGTACAATATGCTGTTTTTAGGTTCAGAATCTGTTGGTTTAAAAAAAAAAAAAATGTACTGCAAATTCTGCATTCTGTCAGTTTTTTCAAATATGCGAAAGTATAAGTATGTGCCTAAAGCTTCTCGTCATTCAAATCCACATGTGGCACTCTTCCACCTATGTTCTTCAGCTATATACTGTATACAGTACAACACCAATTCAGCTTTAACCTGCTGATATCAAGAATGCCAATGTGTGCCTCTGTTTGTAATATTGTGCATTAAAAGCTGGGTGGAAGAAACCTTTCCTGGCTAAACAGCTTTGTAGAAGGAGGGATGTTTGTGAAGCCTACCTGCTAATTGAGTAAACGTGTTGCCATAGTTATAGGAGAAAGAGCATGAGGTGCTGGACAGCCCAAGACTGCTATATGCAATAGGAGCGTATGAACAGCAAACCCTGCATTTTCGCTTCATTCGTTTATGGGTTGTCAACCAATCAGGGGAGACTAGCTGCTGGATTACCTTCAGGAGGGCTAGGGGGTGGGAGAGTGACAATACCTCCCCTCCTTTTTTGTTTGAGAAGGAGGATTAATGTAGTGAGTTAGATAAGTCCATTGACCACTAGTGCATGTGGCTTGCTTTTGGAATCGCCATCTTTTTCATTAATATTATTATTATTATTATTATTATTATTATTATTATTATTATTATTATTATTATTATTGTGGAAGAAACAAGTGTGCTGCAGCCCTGATGTCAAACCTCAAAGTCTGCTTGTTTGTAGAGCTCCCATTGTGCCTGCCTATCTTTTGAAGTGTCTGAGGAATGCTTAGCCTGCACTGAAGTGCACTGGAGCACAGCGAAGAAAGGTTTCAACCTACTTTTTTATGGTTTGTGACCCCATACTGTAGTGTTCCATTTTTTAGTGAGGTACTGCTTGTACTCTACAAAGGATTGTTCTATTTTTTTGCTCTAGTTATGATAAGTTATTCTCTGGAGTCTGGTAAGTATTGCTTTTTATTTATTGTGAGGGTTCCTCTGAGCCTCCAACTGTGTTTCTTCCCGCTACTGTGTTTGACTTCTTCCTTTGGCTTGTCTTTGTGCATTGTCGTGTGTGTTTGTCAGATGAAACTTTTCATCTTTAACTGGTCTTCTTTCTTTAAGCTTTGAACACCATTTCTCTAATCTCTTCTCTCAAAAAAGCTGCTTTGATTGGAAGTAGTTCAGTTCTTCGCTGCTGTAGAAGTGGCGTCTCTAGATTCAAATATTGAGTTTGCACAATAATTTAAGGATTATTTTAAATCTTGATCAGTAATGGGCCATATTTTATTTTTGTAAAATAAATCCTGTAGTAAATATAAAAAGTAGTGCTGCATAATCATGTAGTTGTACACAAGTAAAGTAACCTTTATTAATATTTAGTTTTATTGTACAAATAAAGTTCGTCAAGTTTGTAATTGTTTTAAAAGCTCACATATAACAAAGTAATAAGCAGTTGGCTTTTTCCTTTCCCAACTTCACAAGTGATTGATTCAGTGGTTATGGATATCTGAGGCAACACAGCTGTAGTCCTGACGATACTGGTAATAAAAATAGTCATTTGCATATCAATTGTCATCCCAACGTGAGGCTTGCGGGCTGCATTTAGAGAATTTGCATGAATTGGGAAGCTTATTCACTGAACGTATCTCTACAGAAAATATCTAGAGTATAGTATAGTTAGCTTTCCCATCAATCCTCAATAATTGGTCTTGTACTTTGCTTCATCTTTAGGATCCCCATATGCCGTTCTATTACAGTCATGTTAGCAAGACCTTGGAGTTCAGGTCTCAAGGAATAGCACAGACTTGCTTCATTCACATGCCGTTCATACTAATATTCCATCCATTTTCAGAATACTGCAAACTGACTTGCAAACTCCCTATGCATATTAAAACTTCTTGTCCAAGGAACAAAATGCTAGAAAAACTTCTTCAAAATCTACTTGCCCTCTCCCCGTCGCACAAAACACAGACAAAAAAAGTAGAATATAACTTGTAGGATTTTGCTTTTTATTAAACAATGAACACAATCAAGAATCATTTTTGTTTCATGAAATCAAATAAAGAAAACATATATTTTAAAAAATACTTGGCCGACAGGCAAAGTATAAAGGTAAAACTTGTTTCCCCTCACACAAATCTTGTTGTCCTGGGCGTCGGGCGATAGGAATTGACACCCCTGTACTAGCTTGTGAAGGAGAAAGGGGTCTCAAGGTGCTGCAATATGGACACCCCCACTATGCTATGCAGTCTGTTTATTAGCTACTGTGAAGAGGCCAGTGGATCATAAACTTCAAAACTGAGGAAACTTATTAGTCCTGTGTGGTGGATAAATTGTTATTGATGACAGTTAAAGTATCAGGTTTTATGAGTCCACATCATCTAAAAGCACACAGAAGGCCAGTGGTCTGTTACTATGTAATGAGAGCAAATTCCAGTATTTTATTCACTCTACAGTAAGTCTATACTTTTACAATCAAATAAACAACTCCAGTACAGTTTTTAATGCATACTGAATTCTAAATTGGAAAGCTGAAACTTGCATTTAGTTCCGGCTAATGCTGTAAGATCTTACTTTCATTGTTAGGGTTTAGTTTTGGAGCCAACATGTTTCGGATAATTATTTTACTTCCAGCCTGGTTTCAGTGCTTTGTATTAAGAAATTGCTACCGTAGATGCCAAAAGGCAGTGCATTGGTACAGCTAATCTGGTAATGAAGGCCAAGTCTGCAACACTTAGCAATGCTTGTAAAACAATACGGTTTAAACTCTTAGTGCTGGGAATGGATTAGCATGGAGGTTAGGGTGTTGTATTGTGTGTGTGTGTGCAAGAACCTAATCATCCTACAAAACAGTGTCCACCTGACACAGAAATACATACATTTAGGGTAAATAAATAGTTTAATTTATTGAGTTTTGCTTAGTTCCCTGGCAGTTTTTCTTTGGTATTTTGTTTAGGCTACAGTATGTCCTTTTTACAGTTTGTTAGCATTAATAACAAAGAGTTCATTTCAACACGTACAATGACTAGACAAAATTTGTTTTCGTAGGAACGTTGTGCAAATGGATGTAATGTATTGTACATTGTTACAGTAACCACCTGTAGTAAAATGGCGAGAGCAATGCACAGGGGGTCTGGCCAGCGCTTTCCACTTTACCCTTAAGCAAATAACCGTCTTTCTGTCTGATTTTTCTGTCTGTCTTGTTTTATTTCTAAACTTTAAGTACAATAAAGTCTAAATTGTGTCTGCTGCAATTTGAGTTGTTCTTAAATGGGAAAGTATTACACATAAAGTATGCTACTTTTTTCTGTAGTGTTTCTCTTATTTGTAACGGCTTCCCTTTTTACAACAGTAGAGTTTGTGCACTGTCATCTGCATCAGTTCAGTTTATAGGTGTTAGGATTACAGTAGGTATTAATAAAAACAAATATTGCATACAGTACCACACAGAGCTTTCACATGCACACACTTTTAAAGCTGCAGTGTCTCAATCCTATTCAATTCTACACAAAAACAAAACTCATTGGGGTCAAATGACCAAATGTAACTTTAACTGAAAGGGCACAAGAAACCTCCTTGAAACACACTTGCCGCTATGCCAGTATCGGCATGCTCCTGTTACTGCTTTCAGCAGTAGGAGGTTGTAGCGTGTTTTTAGAATGACTGACTTATTTCCAAATGTTATAAAAAAAAATTACAGGAAACAGCTTTTACAGTTAAATAGAACAGACTGGCTCTGCCATAGCTGGATACAGTATGACAACACCATAACACACACAAGGATTTGGGTCCTTGCTAATTTGCTATGAATTTTTTAAATTAAAAAATGATCAATGTTTTCCAAGAATGAAAGTGTATATAATGAGGAATTTCTGCAATGGACTGGCGTCCTGTCCAGGGTGTAGTCCCACCTTGCGCCCTATCTCTGCTGGGTTAGGCTGTGGCTCACCGCGACCCTCTATAGGATTAAGCGGTTACAGATAATGGATGGATAGATGGATGATGAGGAATTGGTGTGCCTGCTGCAACAAATGGACAGCTTGGCAAGTATGTATTTTACTCCTGCACTAAGGATCGCCTCTCATCTTTAAGAACAGACTACAATGTCTCTTCGCAATTCCTATGTTGTAATAAGTTTAGCAAATTGATATACTATGTCCAGTCCATCCTAATTTTAAAGCAGTTGAACTTTTGTTGGAATTTGTGTTGAGCTTCCATACAGTAGCTCTTTCTACAGTAGTTAAAACCCCAATTTCCAGACTTCATTGAAATCAGTTGTTCCTCCCTCCTCCCTGTTACCCAGGAAGATGAAAATGGTGGATATTGTAGCACAGAAAATGCCATCAGAAACTGACGTTCACGTGGCCAGGAGCTTTCTTACGAAGATTTTGAGGAGTTCCATGAGGTACGGTACAAAAGTACACTTCTAGGCAACATCATCTGCTCCTTCCCTGCCCTTCCTCAGATCATGCGCAGTAACCCTACAAAATGTTCTTTAGTGTGCCCTATTGCTATATCACATTACCCCTCATTCCAATTCTTTTGTGCTTTGTGGTAGAACAATGTGTCCTCATCTTGTGCTGTAGTGCTTAGTATTCAATGTATTTAATTAATCATTTTTTTTTTCAGATTGAAAACTAAATGGTTACATTTCCACCAGTATTTTCAGAAATGCATTTACAGTGGAAAGGTTTTTTTTTTTTATAATGTGTGTTTTTGTTTTTTTTTGTAAAATGTATTGCCAACAATAGTGCACTTTTCTATACTATATGGCAAAAAAAAGAAAAAAATAATAATAAGATTACAGTCGTGCAGCTGTTGGTATGGCTCAGCACTGCTCTGACCTTTCCAAGCATTACTGTAAGCTCCTAACCCACGTGGTTTTAAGGTCATCTCTCCCACGCAGTCACTCTTCTGGTCTACCGAACCTCAGAAAAAGCATTCACTTTGTATGCAATCCGATCATATTTTCTGGCTCCAACTGAGTATGATGGGACAGAAATGGTTCACAGCTGTAATGCCGCTTTGTCACTGAGGGCTTTATTTTGAAGTGAGTGTTTGCCCCATTTTTTTTCTGAAAGGAATATTTAACAACTCAAAACAACCATTTAAGTTATCAGTAACTACAACACAAGTTATTCATTACTAATTTTATATTTATTGCCATTAAAAAAAGCTATTTGAATGCTTCAAAACTGGACCCTGGATGTTCTGCAGGATTGTCTTAACAGTTCTATAAAATAAACAGAAGTGTTCCTAGACTTTTGCCTAACTTGTCCGTGTATCTTGCAGTGTAATAACTGTGAAGAAAGCTTAGAACAGGTAAAGCTAAATATTGCTCACAGCCCATGTTTCCTCCTTGGATATGTAAATGAGCATTTCTATCTGGTTGACAGGGTTTTATTGCAATTTGAACCTGGTTAACAATGTCTTTTATTGCTATTTAAAACATCTCTTTTTACATTACAGATGTTTTTACCTTTCAATAATGATTTGTTTATTTATTTATTTTTTAAAGCAAAACTTTTTATTTGAATGTTCTACTGCATCTAATGGAGCTTCCTGATTAGTGGACACATGCTGTACAGTAGCTCTTCACTCTTTTGATAGTTTTACTGTCAAACACTCCTACTGTGATTAAAGGGCACTTATAAAAACAGTGTTAAAGTGCCATTAGTGTTGTATGAATTTATTATTTCAAGTGTTTATGTTAATGTTTTCTTTCATCTTTCTGAAACATGCACAACAGAAAGACTCGCTTCAAAGGGTATGTTTTGTATTTATGAAATGTATTTCAAATAATAATAATACTGAAGTGTAACTTACAGTTCCAGTACCAGTAGTCCTGTTGCTTCAAATGTACACACTATCCTGGAAAGCACTGTAATGAGCTGTTTAAATTATATTTTGCCCAGCCCAAACTTCTGAAGAGGCCTTGACAGGCAGGTTTCATTTTCTCTGTGTACAATAAAAAATGTGTTTTAATAAACTTCAGTACAAAATCTGCTGCACACAGGTTATTACCACGAGTGATATTTTTTTAATGCATCGTCCTGGGTTCTGTATATTTGGTGGGCTTTCACTTGCAGTCAGATGCACCATTATTTATTATGTCTTGTTCTGTACTGTTTTACTGTATGTTAGCTTCAATTCTTGCTGTTATATAACATTTGTATATGTCTTTTTTTTTTTTTTACAACTGACTAATTGACACTGAACAGACTGTTGACACAGTAAACCCTACCTTTTTCCAGCATAATTGCATGGACTACAGTAGGCTAATATTTGAATAGGAACTTTACATATAACAGATCCACGATTGTGTGCAGGTCATCTCATCTCGCCAGGGAAGATCAGAGAGACACACACTCCCCCCAACCCCCCACCCTTTTTTTTTTTAAACTACAAACTTGAAAACAAAAATTTAAATTCTCCTGCTTGCAATTAATAGGTGACTTCCCAGGAGAAGCACATTCTTTACAGTATTTGAAAATGTATGGATAATAGAAAGTAGCACGTTCAAGTGGTGAGATTGAAAAGGTTTCAGTAGGGCTAATATGGGTATTTACAACCTCTTGGTTTGTTGTTTCCAAAGGGGGAAACAAATTGGTGTGCAAGTTATGTTCTGAATGCATGTTCTGCTTTTGCTAATGATACACATCGCTCTCTATTGTTTTTCAGGAGAAATCAACCTGTGAGCCGGCCTCACTCTTGGCACTCCACCAAGTTCACAGAGAGCCAATCCGAAGCTGCCCCTGCTGTCTGGCCCACCAGATACGATGCAAGGTGAATCTGCACGGCTAAAAATAAATGAATAGATAGATATTCTGTTAGCACATACAATACAACCCCTATAATAAGACAAAGAATATGAATAATAAGAAATTGAGTAATGACTAATAATCCACCCTAATTCATACCCAGGCTACACTGCTCCATTTACACCCTGATCCTTTTTTGTGTTTCTGGCAGAGCTTGCACATCATACCACCCCTTTTGCTTGCTGTAAAAAAGCCCCCCCCCCCCGACACATAACATCATACCCACTATCAGAGTGTTTCTTTTTTTTACGCAGTGGTCCCTCTTATGGTTCATTGTCACTATTTTTGCTTTGTAAATAATCGGTTATTTTTTTAGCAGTCATTTTAATGTTTCAGCCCCTTCTACTCTCTGATTGGTTAAATGTAGTGTCAAGACGTAACACAGTTGTTCCAAGATTGTGTTGTACAACCTGAGCTCTGTTGTTGCACTTTGCTCAAATGTAATGCTAATGTTCAAATGTAAGTTAATTCTTTTCCCTTTTCTAAATGTTCATCTTTATGAAAACGGCCTGAACAGCAGTATGCAGCAGATTATAAAAATACAATACTAAATGATTAGCAATAATTCTTCCTCAAAAATATCCTTTGACGGGTTTCTGCATTTATGTTGCACAATTCATGAAGCAACCTCTTGAATGTGTGTCTCTCAAGGAAATTATTATTAGGCTTCCCTTCGTTCTGCTTTATTGAACTGCAACCATACAAACTCTTGGTTTATTATATCAAAAGTAACCTTTTAAACAGAAAATATATTTAGATCCACACAAACACTTGCCAGGGAATTATGTTCTTCAGAAATATTATAAACCAGGGATGTGCAAAAAAAAAATGTAAAAAAAAAAAAAAAAAAAAGAATTAGAGAAGTTATTGTATGCTTGTGGGCATACAGTAATTTGCTAAGCTTGTAAAGTCTCTAACTAATGCATTATAGAAAGCATATATGTAAAATGAACATACCATGTTGTTGCATATTCCTGGTAAATACAATGTAGAAGTATGAATATACATTTAATAAATGCCTTTTTCTCTTTATTTCTAGTTTGTCTTCACATGACCTGTCTAACTCATGGGATCAGACGAACCTGCAGCGAGTTTCCGATCAGTTCAGCTCCCTGGGCAGCATGGACAGCCTAGACCATTCCTCCCACAGCTGCCAGCATGGACAACTCTCTCCCACCAACAACAGCATCGACAACCTGGGAGGAGGCAGCGGTGGAGGCAGCAGCAGCAAGCGGGATTCGGCTTATAGCTCTTTCTCCACCACCTCCAGCACCCCAGACTACACTTTGTCCAAGAGCAACGCAGCTTCCACTGAGAACATGCTGTTTAAAGTGGGCCAGTGTGACTCCGGAAGGTATGGAAATAGGAGGCACAGCCAGAGCCTGAATGAGAACAGCAGATTGGATGACAGGCAGGGATATCTGCAGCTGCCGGCTAGGAATGGGGGCAGAGAAAGCCCAAGGACAGAAGAGCAGCCTGGATCACGGCACTCCAGCTCAGGGAAGTTCAGCTTCGGCCCGGTGTGGCACGTCCCTGAAAAGAAGAAGAGAGCTCCCTCACCGCCACCTCCCCCGCCTCCGGTCCGCAGCGATAGCTTTGCAGCTACCAAAGTTCATGAAAAAGGTCTCCTCCCGCCTTACTCGGAGAGATCTGCCCCCCAGAACGTTCAAAAACCTCAACCCAGGGTTGCAGACGGGCCACCTATCGAAGCTGCAGACTATCAGCAGAAGCTCATCCGTGTCAGTGAAAGAGGACCTGATGCAAGAAGGAGCTATAACCCTCCTCCCAAGAACGATTCTCCCTCTTCTTACCTATCGATGGACAGCTACAATAACAACCAGTTAAATGCTAACCGGTTACAGTCTTTGTCAAGCACAGATGTACAGATTGGCCAACCTCCCAATGCATATGTGGCCCACCACCAGCGGCAGTACAGTGATGAAAGCACTTTATATACCCACACTCGATCTACTGCAGTACCAAAGCAACAGAGTGTTAGCAGCTATTATAGCAGCATGCAAGAGTTACCGACTGACAACTTGAATCAGTACTCTAATCAGGCCCAAGTCAGGACCTCTAGTGCTTCCTTGGCCAGTCCTCCTACAGAGCAAAATATGGAGAGTGTTGGGCATAGCAGATATTACTGCGTTACAGCAAGGCAGCCAGCCCAGTCGGTCTCTCAGGCATCACTGGTGAAAGTTGAAAACTGGAAAGGTAGCACAGGGACAGAGTCAGCCCAGGGACTAAGTGAAAGAAACTCTGCTGCACCCACAAAGGTCCAGAAACCAAAATACCCGCTACCTCACCCTGGTGGTGCTACCTCACAGGAGAACAATGGATATTATCGGCTGGAGGACAGTCATGACAGGTCTCCAGCATCTGTGGAAGAGATGCCATTAGTAAAACCCAATGTAGATGAAAGGGGAAGCCAAAAGAGTAACAATGGATATCGTTTAGAATCTCATTACATTGGCTTTACCCAAGAGCCACAGTGGCCAGAAGATGAAGGCAAGATTTGTCCACAGAAAACCCCAATGTTGCACTCCCTAGCTCAAGAGAGCAAACATTTAGCCTCCAAACAGATGGAGCCTCCAAACAGTCGCAGGCAGGATGCTTTAGACCCCCTTGCCACAAAACAACAGCGACGGAGCGACCGATATGCCACAACATTACGTAATGAAATTCAAACGAGAAGAGCCAAGCTGCAGAAAAGCAAAAGTGACGCCACCCTGACGGGTCCCAACGAGGTTGAAGAGGAAGCTGAAAGCTGGAAGGAGGAGTCAGCTGAGAAGTCCACATCATCTTCAGATGGCTCCTTCAACAACACTTACAAGGATCACCTGAAGGAAGCTCAGGCCAGAGTTCTTGGGGCTACATCTTTCAGGAGACGGGATCTGGAGCCTGTATTGCCTGAGCATCCAGCAAGCCCATCTGATACTTTGCCCTGTTACCCCACAGCGACATCATCTCATCCACATAAAGATGTAAATCCCCAACTTGGCTTCCCTGAGGCCCCACAAATCCCTGCAGCTTCTGGTGGTGCTTCCCACAAGTCTCGCATTGGTGGCAGGAAACGGTTCACAGCTGAACAGAAAGTCAGGTCCTACTCTGAGCCAGACAAGATGCACGAGGTGGGAGTGGGCAAGACCCACCATCATTCCAATATCCAAAATGATAAGTTCACTACTTTTGCAGATCGACGCAAATTCTTTGAGTCAACCAGCAAGCCTGCATTCCTAAAACCAGCAAACAGGCCAAACCAACAGGGCTCCTTCGATGAACAAAGTGAGGTCAGATCTTCCAGAAAACTGCACCCTAATGAGACTGAGGAGTCTTGGTATGAGCGGAGAGCCCGTGCTGCCTCCTTTGGCTACGAAAGCTCTCTGGGAGCTCTTCACGAGGATAAAGATAGCTTTAGGGATATAAACAAAAAGTACTCGGACAGATATATGATGCTGGAACAGCAGCGGTTAGGTACTTTTGCAGAGTATGAGGCTACCTGGAATGAGCAAAGGAAGCCATCAGAAGCAAAGACCTCTGGAATGTACCACTCTGCAGACAACATCCTGGATTCAGGGGTCGAAGAGCATAGTAGACCTCAGTACGTGCATGAAAGGTCCAGGTCATCTCCGTCTGCAGATTTCTATGGAAAGGTAAACTGATTTTTAAATGTTCCTATCCGTTTAAGACGTTTTATCGATTTACTTTCGGTAGTCCTTTTTAACTGAATCTCTGTGCTATTCGCTTTCATTGGTATTCCAAATAATGTTATCCTATGATAACAGGACACTGTACAGTTTCAATTACAAACGTCACAAAGGCTCCCACTTGCATCTTTCTGTTGCAAAGTACTGACTGATTCGGTTAAATTCAGAAGTTGAACATAATATCTTGCGAGGCAGAGCCATAAAACTTATGACATTTGTTTTGTAAGTATTGTCGAAAGCAGCAACGACAGAGCAGTAAACTCCAAATGCAAATGGCTATATAATTAATATAAATCTGTAATATCAACAGAAGTAACACTGTTGCCTTGTCCATCCCTGATTTTGAATCTGAATTTTAACGTTTTAAACATGTTACAATGAGTCTCTGTAAAAATTGGCTGTAGTCTGTATGTCTCTTGCAGCATATTGTTGTAATTATTATCCTAAATAAAAAATAAATGTACTACTGTCTGAGCAGCGCTATAGAGGAGTTAGACCTTCACTACCATATATCACTATCCTGAAATAATGTTGTGTACTATTGTACCGGTATATCATGCAAAATGAAACTGTAATTAAAATACTGCCAGGTTAGTTTGTGTACTGAATTTTTATAATCCAATTGTATTAATTTATACAGCATTGAAAACCTAAATTTCCTGTCCCCACAAGTGCCACGACCTAGTGCACAGTGCCCTAAAAGAAAAGCCAGTGGAAAGACACTGCGTGCCTCCTTCATAGTCCAAATAGGTTATTGGAAACTGGGTTTAACTGACCTTTTTATTAAAATATGAAAATCTATTTGGAGACAACCTATCGCTTGAAGGTACAGTGCCTATAGTAAGTATTCACCCCCCTTGGACATTTTCACAGTTTGTTGTGTTACAACCTGAAATCTTGATGCATTTAAATGTTTTTTTTTTCCTTTGATTTACACAACCTACTCAACACTTTGAAGAGGCAAGAGAATTTTTATTGTGAAACAACAGTTAATGAATAAAAAACTGAAATGTCTTGGTTAGATAAGTATTCACCCCCCTGAGTCCATACTTGTCTATACAATTACAGCTATGAGTCTTTTGGGTTAAGTCTCTCCCAAGTTTGCACACCTGGATCGTGCAATATTCACCCATTCTTCTTGTATTTAGCTCCATCCATTTTGCCCTCTACTCTGACAAGCTTCCCAGTCCCTGCCGATGAAAAGCATCCCCATAGCATGGTGCTGCCACCACCATGCTTCACAATAGGGATGGTGTTACCTGGGTGATGTGCTGTGTTTGGTTTGCGCCAGACATAACGCTTTGCATTTAGGCCAAATAGTTCAATTTTTGTTTCATCGGACCACAGAATCTTTTGCCACATCTTTTCAGAGTCTCTCACATGCCTTTTTGCAAATTCTAAGCAGGATTTTACATGGGCTTTTTTCAGAAATGGCTTCCTTCTTGCCACTCTTCCATACAGGCCAGATTTGTGTACCTGAGCTATTGTTGACACATGGACAGTTTCTTCCATCTCGGCCATGGAACGCTGTAGGTCTTTCAGAGTCATCATTGGCCTCTTGCTGGCTTCTCTGACCAATGCCCTTCTAACCCGGCTGCTCAGTTTGGGAGGACGGCCTGCTCTAAGCAGATTCTGGGTGGTGCCGTATACCTTTCCACTTCTTAATGATCGACTTGACTGTGCTCCAAGAGATATTCAATGCCTTTTGAAATCTTTTTATACCCCTCCCCTGATCTGTGCCTTTCCACAACTTTATCCCAGAGTTGTTTTGAAAGCACCTTGGACTTTATGGTAGTATCTTTGCTTTGAATGCACTACCCAACTGTGGGACCTTACAGAGACAGGTGTATTTAATCTGAAATCATGTGAACCACTTTTATTGCACAGATGGACTCCATTTAACTTATTGTGTGAATTCTGAAGGCAATTGGTTGCACCTGAGCTTATTTAGGAGTGTCAGACAGGGTGAATACTAATCTAATGAAGACTTTTCAGGTTTTTATTTTTAATTGATTTGTTTTTTCACCCCCCCCCCCCCCCCATTTTTTCACACATTGAAAGTGTTGAGTAGGTTGTGTAAATCAAAGGAAAAAATCCAGTTTAAATGCATCAAGATTTCAGGCTGTAACACAACAAACTGTGAAAACATCCAAGGGGGGTGAATACTTGTTATAGGCACTGTGTACATGTCTGTAGCTTGCAAGACGGAAACTGTAAATTTTACAATATTCCAGCCAGATTGACAGGCCACGTGACTAATTAAAATAATAAAACATTCAGGTTTAGTCATTAATCCAAATTCGTAAATGTTGACACACCCAGTGAACAAGGAGTAGGTGTAGTTGCAAAATACAACTTCTCACATGATAAGCTGAATTAAATAAGAATTGTATTACATTGCATATTTTATTTTTCTTTATGCCAAGGCAGAACAAGTCCTCAAGAAAGAGGTTTCATAATAAAAGGTCTTTCAGTTTGAAGCTCTCGGTCTGTTATAGATTATCTTATGTTGACAAATCTTTTTTTTTTTCCCAGAACGTTGTTGTGCAAGCAAAGAAGAAAGCTGAAAATTTTCAAACAGACCAAAAACTTCCTGGGGCTAAAAGCACAGATTGCAACATTTCTATAGCAAGGTAAGGAAACGGAATATGAAAGTATTTTTTTGCATGGTGTGCCATTTCAGAAACAACTTTTAAATCGATATCTACAATTCTTTGTCTAAGCCCTTTAAGAATTTTATGATGCATATTTCCAACAGTATGAGAGTTATGTTTCTATGCATAAGATAATGCATTAAGAAGAATCTGTTGGGTACAGTTCATAAGTAGATAAATTAATTGTATTCTCTCATTAGGCTTGTATCACTTGCAGGGTTGCATTTAGTTAGTTGTATTTTCGGATAGTCGAATGTAACTGCTTGTGTTTTTAATATTTCTAATACAGAGTTGCAGTTTTTAAACCAAAATAGAGTATAGTTTAGCATTGTTATTGCAGATTTTGTGAATTCGCTTGACTGTTTTAATCCCAGCGATGCTGGTTCATTTGGTTTAGAAAAGCTGGGTGTCCGAAAAGGATTTTCTTCTGATATTATCTGAGAACTTTGTACTACAGCTCAGTTTGCCATATAGCTTGTGTGTCTAATACTGATGAATTACTGAGTAGGTGGATCATGGTTTTTATGACTGCATTCATTAGTAGATCTCCTAACAGTGGGTGCCAGTGGGAGTATAATACACCTACGCTTGTACTTTGGTTTTGCTTGTGCAGAACAATTGTGTCATTTATAACCGGGTAATCCACGTCAATCACATGGCTGAGAACCAGCTGTAAAAACAGTCTTTCATATAGAAAGTATTTGGTGGTGTTAGGCCAAAGAGTGTAGGTACAACTCGTAGAGGGAAGGCACTGTATCAATAATGCTCAGGTGGGTCTACCAGGGCAGCAGTATGGAGTAGTGGTTAGGGCTCTGGACTCTTGACCGGAGTGTCGTGGGATCAATCCCCGGTCGGGGACACTGCTGCTGTACCCTTGAGCAAGGTACTTTACCTAGATTGCTCCAGTAAAAAAAAAAAAAAAAACTGTATAAATGGGTAATTGTATGTAAAAATAATGAGCTATCTTGTAACAATTGTAAGTCGCCCTGGATAAGGGCGTCAGCTAAGAAATAAATAATAATAATAATAATAATAATAATCAACATTGATTATTTAAAGCTGTGGTAGTCTTTAGGTTATAACACCAAAATGAACTCTTTCATTATTTGGGCTCAGAAAATCCCTGGTAACTAAATATATTTAAAATCACTGGGATGTCATTAACCCAAAATTATTTTTCTTTAAAAAAATAAAATAAAATAAAAAATTAGGTACTAAAATCATTAAAAAAAAAAAAAAAAAAAAAAAAAAAAAAGGTTATTTTTAGAAAATGTTTTATGATTTTAAGTGTAAATATATAATGTAGGTATCAAAAGCGTAACCTTGATGCAGAAACATAGCATCACTTATTCAGTGTTTTAACTTTTATTTGTACTGTCCGTTGTTGCTCTGCACACAAGACTCATTATGAGGCTGGCATGGATACCATTAGAACTTGCCATTGATAAAATACAGTAAGTAGCTGTAGTATCCTTATTCTTATTAAACTTTCTTTTAATCAGCTTAACCATTTATATGGTGTCTTCATAGTTTCTGTCTTCTGATTTAAGTTCTTATGGGTATAGATGCATTACTTTTGAATTTATTGTCATAATGTTTGGTACACAGCTGTATTCTTTGATTCTTTCTGTCGAGTTCTGTTACCGGTGATGTCCACTGAAAATAGCTGCCACGTTGTTTTAACCACTGGCCATATCAATAGCCTTACATTTGTCCCCCGGTCATGCTTTGTTTTTGTTCACTTAAAAAAAAAAAAAAAAAAAAAAAAAAGGGTTTACTGTGAATACTGCAAATTGACACCTGCTAGAATATCAAATGTTTAATACAAGATGTTGTCTATTTTAAATTGGTTGATGCAATAACTGAATATTGGATTCAGTTCTAATAAACTGACACTGAAGAATGCCTTGTTACAAGCAGAAAAAGCCTTTTTTGTCCTCGTCTGCAGTTAAATTATGCATGTGGTTAACTGGTTTCCAAGGTCCTGAAACAAATGTGTGCTCTGAAGTTCTTGCACTCCCATTAACCCTAGAATTCAGCAGAGGGGAAAGGCGGGCAGGGCTTGATGTTGTGTGGGTTTTACAGCTGCTGTTCATTAAAGCTGGCACAATGTACCCCCTTAGAAATGCTGTTTTAAATCATTTTGGTTTCTGTCATATTCTGTACTATTATATACCTACTTAATACGTTTGTGGTGTGGCAACAAATTCTACTTTTGGTTGGAAGATAATGGCATTTTTTACATTTTTTTTTTAATATAATTTCTTTATAAAAATGTACATATAGCTGGCCAAAGGTTTTGCATCACCCTGTGAATTAACAGATTTTGCATCATATGAAACCTGCTGCATATTGCTACATTAACATATTGAATTACATACCGCAAAAAACTAAAGATAAATGGAAAAATGTGACATTTCGAAAGCTAACATGATATACTGTACTACTATTATAACTTCCGATATCTAAATTATGTTTATATAGTTTATTTTTTATTTTGTCATTCTAAAATTCTAGGTGATACAAAAGTTTGGGCCATAGCTGTAGGTTAAACTGTTCTTTGAAAACTACATTCTAACTATCTGTAAAACAGTTACAAAACTCCAAACCTCAAATAATCAAATTGTTACTTTTTTTTTTTTTTTTTTTTTCCCTTAACAAAACATTACTTCTAAGTAGTCCTTGGTGTCCATCGACTTTCTGGTTGCTAATATCTCAAAAAACCTTCACAGCCCTGGGCATGAGAATTGGCCTGACAGGGTGAGGATTAGCCTAGGACAGAACTCACCCAGGGTGAGAATTAGCCTGTAACACCGGCATAATAGAGACAACTTTAAAACAAACTTTGCATTAGTGGCAAGTACACCTCAATAACAATAACTGCGGCGACTATTCTTCTCAGGAACTAAATCGGAAAGAAAACAACATCCTGTTGGGTTTATGTCAGCGATAACTCTTTAATTATCCATTAATAATAATAATAATAATAATAATAATAATAATAATAATAATAATAACAACTGTGTGGCTTCCAATTCAGAATGCTTAATCTACAGTTACTGAGCAGATACAGTTTCTTACCAAAAAAGATCAAATTACTAGCCTTTATTTAAAAATAAATAAACAAATATTGTGAGCAGTGTACCCCAGAAAACAGACCGTAAACATTTATTTTTTATTTTAATGAAGTAGATTTACTAAGAAAAAGCAGACGCATTCCAAAATGTGCAAGGTGCAAAGTACAAAATGAAATCAGTATGAGAAACGCATTACTCCCAATGCTTTGCTTGGATGCCATGTTAATGTAAGACTGATATATTTACGTTTAAATATCGGATTTGGAGGACTGCACCTTTTAAAGTTTTGTTTTGGAATAAGTTATAATACTCCTTGCATATACTTTTGTTTTGTGTAAACTCGCTGTGTTATGATTGAGAAAATAAATAAAACCTCCATTAGTTGAACCCTTGCATCGCCCTGAATCAATACAAGAACAACATTACATTAACAACAACAACAGCGAAATATATATACACACACATACACAGAGTATATAAAAGTATTAAAGTCTTCAGTTATCTGTGCTCAAGTTTGATTTTATAGCCTTTTCTAGCACATTATTTACAGATACAAGAGAATGTATCATATTCCCTTGGGAGGATACAAAATAAATAAATAAATACAAACTCACAGCTGTTGAAGGCACTGACAGTTATGCCATGGAGAGCTGTTAGAAACATCAGTTATCTGATACATTTTGCAGGCTTCTGCTCTAGGCGTGCACAAAGACATTAGGGTGGAGCGCTGCGATTCTGTGTCTCAATGAAAGGAGAAGGCAGCACGGTGTGATGATAGCAATACATCCATATTTAATGAGGAACACTAGCAAACTGTGGTTAACATGCCTTTCCTGGGAGTGATACTGGCTCTCATAACATTCAGATTGTGCAGACAGGAGGACTTATTGCTGTCTTTTACTTCAGTCCTGTTTTATTGAAGTTCTACCAGGTATGTTGTTCCAGTCTTTTACTACAGATTTTTGTAACTAGAATGGGGAGGTTCAGAGATCTCGTTTGAACTAGAAGCAAATCTAGTTCCATGCAATGATGGGACAGCCCAAAGGATATCTGTTATGTCATACTTGCAATATGCAATAAGTTAAATGCTATTAGACCTTATGTACCTGACAATGCCACTAGAAACTCTTAAGTCTCCTGATTTCACTAGTTATATGACATTTTTTTCATACATTTTTTAGGTTATGTACTGTACTGTAGCTCTGAAGAATCGGTGAACATAAAAGTTGTCCTGTTGCCAGGTTTTTTTTTTTTTAAATAGTCTATTCATGTCTATAGCTTATCTGTTGCCTTTCCTAAAAATATATACATATAACACATTTCAAACCACCAGCTTTAGACTACTATAGTTGGTATTTTTCAAATTTTCAGATAAAATAATCTGTATGATTTATGTTTCTCAATATTTAACATTAAACACATTAATAAAAAGTTTAGCTCTAAGGCAGTATTGTTTCAGACTTGTATATGTAGTATATTGTAATAAATATGAAGTGTTACAGATTATTGTAAATTGTATTTACTACTATATTTATGAGACATTTGTGACTGGTGCACAAGAAAACAGCTCTTTGCAGCTCCAGTAAGTGTATTGCATTGAATGTTAACAGTAAGTTCTGTTGGTATAAATTCAGCTGCATTAAAGATGAACTGGCAGCTCAGAGGTAACATGTCTTATATCTGTCCCCCTGTCACCCCCAGTCCCACCGTCACCCCCATACTGGTCTTTTAATCCTGATCTAGAGAGATAACATGTGCAGATTTAGAGATTATTGTAACACGTTTAATTTACTTTTTTTTTTTTTTAACCTCAAATTATCAGGGGTAATATTGAATCCTACACCTGAATAAAAAAAAGAGGCCAGCTGGAAAAAACATAATCAAACAAAATATTTAACTAGTTATGACTCAAGATAAACTGTTCCCCAGCTTCTGTAGTGTCCTTACATAACATGTTTAATGTTTAATTAAGAACAGGCTTCACGTAGAGCCTGTAAATTTGAAACGTAGTGCAGCGACACAAGATGTTTATTTTAAAGGTGGATATGATAGTCAAGTTAGTTTCCCAGGTGGATTTGCTGTTTGCTACTGGTGCTGCTGTAATACATTTCCAGCAAAGGACACTTGGTTTAGGCTGTAGGAGTAAACACAAACCTGTATTTGAATAAGATATACCACTGTGTGACATGAAAGGACTGCTGTTGCAAAGTATCAATGCTTCAGTCTTTAATCTTTCTGTCACATAAATTGGCACATTGGGCTTTCTTTACTGAACTGAAGGAACAGTGCATATTTATATGTAGTTTGTTATGTAGTTTAAATTTCCAGTAAGCCTTTGTCTGTATGAATAGAAAAACGATGCATGTGATCTTGGAGTACTGTGCTTGTCACTCTATTTTAAATGAAATGTCTCTATTAATCAGTTGAACAGATGCTCTGTACACACATATGTTTTGTTTATGTGGGGAGTGTCAGCTGGGCATGTCTTGTACTGTAAATTAATCTGAACCCCTTTATGACCTTAATATTTGTGCGGCCTATTTCAATGTGATTTGGTGTGTTCTCTTCTTCTGCCACTTTTCATCTGAGAGTTGCAAATGATATACCAGAGAAAATTGTCATCTTCGACAACAGAATGGCAATGAACTCAACATTTCTCCCCGCAGTTAACACTGCTCTAGTAAACTGAAAGATCCATGTTCAGTGACCAAACCTCTTAGAAACTGAAGCAAATTTCCTCCCACTGGAAAATTCCAAACACAGTAAAACCGCTTTGGGGGAAAAAAACATCAGCAGTACAATTCACATTACAAAAAAAAAAAAACCTGGCATGATTTATAGGTTCCATCTGAACTGCTTTTGGCTGTAGTGGGTGTGGTAAGGTTCTGTATTGTTGATACCCTTTATTGATAATGTCATTTGACAGAAAGAGTGGATTTGTCATAATTAAATGTATATATTTTTTTTCATACTTTTTTGGCTCCATTAAGAAAGGGCAAAAAATGTAATAATATAACTTTGAGAAGCTTTTAACGTTGGTCATTTTAAACCATAAATGTTTTACACTTTTAGTGAGCAGTCACATCAGGTTAAACGTGTAATAAGCAGCCCTTTCCAAATAATGTGTAGAGCTGTTGAACAGTAAAATGTCTGGAAAACTACTGCGTTGAAGCTGCTTTGTTTAGGTTCCACACTGTAGGCTGTTTCTAGTTTACCCTGGACTGGTATACGTTAAGCGGTTGTGATCACTGTGGTACAGAGGAGCTACTTTAAGCATTTCAATTGTGATTTAGTAGTTGGAGAGGTCTTGTATACTGGAAACCGGTGATGAGCCTGAATGGAATGACCTTTTTGTCAATCCCAGCATGTTCTTCTGTGTAACATTAAAGGGATTTGCTGTGCCTGCTGAATTACACAGAGTGAGATGTTACTATGTGGTCCAAATATCAATAAAGGGTTAAATATGGGACTTCAGAAGGCTGGCATCTCCAGATCTTTACCTCTTGAAGGCCCCCTGTTTAGGATAGGGGCCAGTATAATTTTAAATGTGATGCAGGGAATTACTGTAAAGAATTCAAACTTAGATTTAATGATCTATCTTCTTTGCAGGTTTTTGTCATTGGGCACCTTTGGTGCTTGGAGTTTTCTTTCTCTCTTCTCTTTGAACAGTAAGATCTTCTTAGCATGCTGCATGAGAACTAATCCTGTCCTTTCTAAGACAATTGTTCTCCCTGAGTAATGGTCCCTTGACCCTCTATGATGTGTGTATTTACTACAGTATATTTTTTTTTAAATGTGTAACTGTGGCAAAGCGCCCCGCCCCTGTGTGCATTTGTGTTATGTGTTGTATGTTGCGTGTGTAAATGTTGGTGTATAGTCATTGGTACACGGGATATAAACGGGTCTGTGTTTCACGTGTATTTAAAGTGTAGATTTGTATTTAGGCACGAGGAGAGCACAAATCACTTCACGTGCTGGTTAAATGTAATATGTGAGCACGGGGTTGCACAGAATTAATTCACGTGCTGGGATTCAAGTGAATAATTAATTAGTAATTGAATCCCAGCACAATAGTATATACAGAGACACGTAGCATGCACTCGTGGTTAGGTGTTCGGGAGTGGAGAACGGGTGTGGAGAAGGAGAGTTAAAATAAGAGAAAAGATCGTAAATATAATAGTTGTTTGTACTCACCGTGTTTGTTTGTCTCCGCGCACCGTTTGTTAAGTGTTTAGTCCGTTTTGTTTATATGTTTCTTTTGGCTACCAGTGCCGTGTCCTGTTTTTGTGCTGTTTGAAACCTTTTATTTTGTTAATAAACGCTGAGTGCAGCCATTGCACTCAGCTCATCACAACCATTGTCTGTGTCTGTGAATTCCTGCTTCTGGTCTGACGCCACCCACTCCGGCCGTCTTTGTGACACGTGGTGTCCTGCGTGGGATCGACAGCGCCTCCAGGACTCAGGCCAGAAGCAGGACTTCACAGACACAGACAATGGTTGTGATGAGCTGAGTGCAATGGCTGCACTCAGCGTTTATTAACAAAATAAAAGGTTTCAAACAGCACAAAAACAGGACACGGCACTGGTAGCCAAAAGAAACATATAAACAAAACGGACTAAACACTTAACAAACGGTGCGCGGAGACAAACAAACACGGTGAGTACAAACAACTATTATATTTACGATCTTTTCTCTTATTTTAACTCTCCTTCTCCACACCCGTTCTCCACTCCCGAACACCTAACCCTGAGTGCAAGAAATGTGCGTCTATATATACTATTGTGCTGGGATTCAATTACTAATTAATTATTCACTTGAATCCCAGCACGTGAATTAATTCTGTGCAACCCCGTGCTCACATATTACATTTAACCAGCACGTGAAGTGATTTGTGCTCTCCTCGTGCCTAAATACAAATCTACACTTTAAATACACGTGAAACACAGACCCGTTTATATCCCGTGTACCAATCTATACACCAACATTTACACACGCAACATACAACACATAACACAAATGCACACAGGGGCGGGGCGCTTTGCCACAGTAACCTATATGTATAATTATTAAAGGTCTGATGACTAGTAAGAAGCAAATAGACAAAACCACTTTTACTTCCAAACCAGTAGACAAGGCTTGACTCAATGACACTGTCAAGCCTCTTGAAATAGTTTCTGACATGTACAGTATGTTTAAACAGAATATACCATAGAGGGTCAAGGACATTTTCCTGATGTTTTACCACTGGTTTTATTTTACTTGGTCAATATTTCTGAATAGCACCTATTTATGAAATGTGGAAATATGTCCTATGTATTGATGCTCACAAACTGTAAAATGCCCCAGCCTCTGGCACACACTATTGTTCAAGTGTGTTGACTCTTCTTTAAGTTCTGTTATTTATTTCTGCCCCTCCCCAATTCGAAGAAGATTGTTTCTGCCATGGTAAATGCAGTACAACTAGAAAAGGACAACCTGTATATCTTCACTGATTATTTGGCATGGTGGTGGAACAGAGCTTGTTTTTCTCAACAAAAGCTAAATTCAGAGACTGCAGAAGGATGATGCCAACTGTAAACCAGGTTGCTCAAATTATTCAGGGCATGATCTTAGACGAAGACCTTCCCACTACTCACTCCTTTTCCATTTTAATCATGCTTGATCCCCACATTACTGTGAACAGTAATTGTGCTTTACCTCTCTTGTACTGAATGACACACTGACATCCTACACTGTTAGCAAATACCTTCGTAATACTCACTTACTAGTGAGATGTGACTGGAGAAAGCAATAAAGGATGAAACTATATGAAACTCCTTTCAGTTTCTGTAATATGTTTTATTTTCATTATATGATTATGCCATACGTTATTTTAGTAACACTTTATTTTACTTTTCCATCATTGGTCCTGTGTCTTTATATTTTTCAAGAGAACTAACCAGCGGCTTGAGTTTGAACTGCAAAACATGAAGTCATTAAGAACCAGGACGCATATTGCAAATTAAACTATAAATTACAGGCAAAGAATCGAAAATGTCAACACAAAAAGGAGACCAGTGATCATATAGCTAGTGCTAATGTGAAGTAAGAAAATTCATTTTAAATTCTTGGTTACCACTCCTTTTAAGAATAATGTTTCAATGTATTGCTGGAACTGATAGTATTTTCTAATACCGACATAATAAAATTCTCAAGCCTGTGCTCTGCTGCAATACAATCTGCACCCACTTACACATGACACAATATAATTTTGAAAATCTGCTGTCAGTTATTCAAAAATAAATAAATACCTTATACAATAAACAAGTACACATCTCAACACATCTCAATAATATTTTTATCCATGTACAGTAAACATTCATTCTCATTGACTTCATAAATATTCATGCAAACAGTCAAGAAAACATGTTTTGCCTACTCTTACAGAAATGTATATTTTTGATAAATCATTCATATTGAAACCTAAACATAAGATGTCTCCATTATAGTTTTTTTTTTTAACTTTGCTGTTACATTTGCTTATTATGCCTTCCATAATAAAGCTGCTTCACCAAAGCAATAAAAAAGATTGTTTTTAGGAATTAAACCGGAATGAAAAGGCTTCACCAGTAGAAACAGTGTGGTTTGGGTTAATTGAAAAGGATACACTTTATTTGGTACGATGTCCTTGGTTCAGGCTTTGGCAGCACCTGGCCTGGGAAGTGCCTAATAAGCACCTACAATAAACATGTAGGACCAGAGGGTTTCAAAAACCCTGTAGGGGAACCTCAATTGGGAACACTAAGAATATACTGCAGTTCACTTACAAAACTGTACAATGATATCCCATGGTAAAGGCATTGCAAAGTGTAGTAAAGCTTAATAAAAGCAAAGTGAAAACATGGTAAAGCACATACTGTCCTCTTATGGTAAAGCATGGTAAAGGTCATGGGGAAATGTATAGTTGTACTGCATAAGCATGGGAAAAAACTGTTCAATTACCTTATGGTATACAGTACTTGTTTAAGAGATTTGCTGACTTTCCTTAGTTACCTTTCTGTTTTCTTTCAAGCCTCTCTCCTGGTTGTACTGTTTATCTTCAGCCTGCTTACAGCACAAAGCAAACTTGCTGGCTTTCTGTGCCTGACAGGTACTTTTTCACCACTTTCATCCTTTCTTTTCCTTCTCACTCACTGTCCTTCTTACTGGAATTTTTATTTCATCTGCTAAATAAACAAATAATAGTAATAATTTTATCTTACAGCTGATCAGTTTATTTCACGTGTCGACCGTCCAGCTAATTGTCATCAGTTGTGATATTTTCTTATGCCACGTTGTAGGCTCATCAGTGTTATTTTACAGACTTTAAAATAACATGTGCAAGCTTAATATCCTTTTCAATTGCACAACCAGTCATTTCATATGGGAATTATAAAAATGAAATGACAAATACCGTAATAAAACTAGTAACTACGTGATTGTTTATTTCAGATATAATAACAGTCCTTTTGAAAAGAAAAATGTGTTGTCTGCTTCTAGAAAATTTTGAAGGTTTTTTTTATAAACAGCAGTGTACTCTTGTGGATACATTTAGGCATGTGTAAGGTTTAGGTGTAACAGCATAAAATGTATAACTTCTTCAGATATTATGAATTTGTAGTAATGGGCTGGATTTCCCACAGTATTAAAATATAATGTTTTTGTAGAGTAAAGGACAATGTAACCCTAATTACAGAACGCGTGGTTCAAGCATCATTATATCATCTTACTATATGTAAGCCATGCCTTACCATTAAAGCACATGGAGAATAGGGCCCAATATTGCATAACGGATAACTAACATATTTTCGGTTCTGTTTTAGACTTTCTGATGGAGGACACAAGGAATGTAAATCGGACGAAAAGCTACCTGTGAATGACCAACGCACAGAGGACAAGCGCAGATCAACCAGCAGGCAGACTCAGCCAGAACAGCTGCTGCGCCCATCTGCAGAAAACCGAGAGAGAGCTGTTACGCTGCCCAGTGACTACGGCTACATAATTCAAGAAGGGGAAACTGAATTCAAGAACAGAGATTTTAACAAGGCTGTTCCCACTTACTTAGAGAGCCATACCCTGAATAATAATCACATCAGATCTCAAAGCACAGGACTGGAAAGTCAGTCTACCAATATAACTGCAGCGCCCTACAATAAGAAGAAGGGGCCTGTGCCTCAGAGGCCTCCTCTGCCTAAGCTGGATAAATACAAACGTCAAGACATCCCATCCTCCTTGATAGACTCTTCAGAATCGCTGCTCAGTTCACAAAGGGCTGTTGGGCTTTGCTCCCCCAGCATAGAGGGGCCTCTGAGCACCATACCTGCCCCAGCCTTGAACACCACTTCCACTGCAGCAGAGCCTGCCCCTGCTGCCAGTCAGTCAGGGGATAACCAGCACGGAAAGGTGCTGGCGAATGAGCACAGAACTGTAGAAAAACCTAACGTTGTGCAACACACCACCACCTCCTCCAAGTATCCCTGTCTTCTTAAGCCTTCTGTTGATGTTCCTAGATCACCTTCTCCACAGTTCGCCCCACAGAGACTTACTGATAAACCACCTGTCTCCATAAAAAATGAAGCTCCATCAAGGTATTATATTTGTATGATACATTCTTGATGTTCAGCATCTGATATATAGCTACAGGACACACAATTGCAGTATATGACAGCTGCCTGCATGATAAAACATCCTGGGTCAACATGACATACAACTGGCTTAGAAATAATAATATAATAGAAGTTCTGCTTCAATAGCGATGCCTGGTATACCAAAGATTATCTTATTTATAACCTTCTTTTTAAAATGTTTGAACAGACAGAAGTTATAAGTGTGAAAAGCTGTCAGGATGTTAACAATGAAAAGAAAAATTACAGGTACATTATTTAAACAGTTGTAGCAGCACGTGGGGACGTGTAACGCAATATTTTTTGGAACCCCGCTACTTACTCTTCTTAAAGTTGTATAAAACTTTTATTCTGTAAGTCTATACTTTTTATTTCCAAGTTAGCCTTTGCCTTATTTTAAGACAAATGACTCTTATAACACAGTACAGTAAGTAATTTATTAGTGACACTTTGCAGTGGGCATTTTCAGTCCAGCTTTTATATGTACAGTGCAGTAAGTATCAACTTTAGGACCTGAATGGATGTACAATTGATTTAGAACATTGTTAAAGACCCGGGGTGTAAGGCAGCTTTGTCCACACTTCGAGGATCAGGGGTGTCTTAAAGGAATTGAGGACTATAGGAAATGAGTACAGCACGCATATGAGAAATATGGTATAAAAACCTGCAGCCTTATTTTGATGGTTTGAATTGACATGTCTCTTAAATTTCATATTTTGTAACAGAATCGAAAAAGTGATGGAGAACAATACCACTGTCAAGATGGTGCCTATCAAGATTCTTCATTCTGAAAGCCATTCCGAGAAGGAGAGCCGACAGTACCTCCTCCACAATATCGAACCGATCAGTGTGCCCGACCAGCAGGAGAAAGACCAGATAAAGACTCTGGGCACTAAAGAGCAGTCCTACTCCCTTTTCTGTGCTTACACAAGACAGAAAGAGGAGCAGATGAAGGAGGAACAAGACAGGACATGCGACGTGGCACAAAATGAGCTTCTTTGGGCAGAGGTAAAGGATGGTGTTTCACTTTCTCCAGCTAACAATGCAGTGAAGGCTAATGACAGGGCAGTAGATGACTTGAAGACTGAGGAGCTGGCCAGAGAGATTGTGGGAAAGGACAGATCACTGGCCGACATCTTAGATCCCAATATTAAAATGAAGACCACCATGGACCTCATGGAAGGCATTTTCCCCAAAGACGAGCAGCTGTTGGAGGAAGCCCAGCAACGCAGGAAGATTCTTCCAAAACAGAATTCTCCGAAACCTGTAGAAGAAAAGTAAGTTTTTTTTTGTTTTTTTTGCAACCGTAATAATTCACCGAGAAAAGTGAGATAGACAAACCTTACATGACCAAGAAAACTGAATTACACAATTTTTGCATGCTTTTTAAATGTTACAAATGATGCAATTGAAGTTCAGCCATGAATTATAAAATGTGTTGCAACTATTAAAGCTAAGATGTTGTGCAGTCATGTTCAGTCCTGCACAGATGTCTGTTTATTACATTCTTTCATAGTTTTATCATTCTGTACTCTTATCAGAACACAGACGATGTTGACAGTCCAGTCTTGTTTATATTTACCACAGGTTGTTTTAGCAGTAGGGGCACTCATTTTTTGTTCCATTTAAAAATGCTCACTTATATATCGATATGTAAGCTGAAGGGCATGTTTGCAGCAGTAGGAGGTTATACTTTTATAATAGAGCAGAAAACAAACAAGCAGATTTTTTTTTTTGTATCTATTAAATTTGAGGTCATGAACAACACAGATAATGTGTGTAGGGTGTGCGTATAAGACAGATTGTATTTGCTTTTCATAGGAAAAACGAAGAGAGCGCAGCCTCCCTGGCAACCAGCTCCTCCTACTACAACACGTCAGCCCCGAAGGCAGAGCTGCTGATCAAGATGAAGGATATGCAAGAGCAGATTGTAGAGGAAGAGGAGGGCTCTGAAGACGAGCTGGACCACGACCTCTCAGAGAAGAAGGTAAGGAATGCGTCCTTTCGTTTGTGTTCACCCTTGCGTTGAAAACCATTGAAACATCAGCGCCTCTAGATCTGCACGTCATCACACACACAATACAAAATGGGAGCCAGCAGCACAGTCTTCATATATTCATATCAACTCCATATGAGTTGTTTATCAGCAATATTTCTCTATCAGTTTTACCATTTGTGGCTAAATTTTATTACAGCAAGTCTCCCAGCATCATTTGTGCACAGTATATTTGGAACTGTGCAACCTTTGAAAAACACATTTAAATCCGGGAACATCTTCAAAATTCTCTCTTTGACATGGGTCTCTGGTGGCTTACCTGTACAAGCACTGTCGCTTGGAGTGCAGAGTCATGCGAGCGTGCCAAGTTCTTGGCAAGTGGGTTGCAACTGTGAGGCCATATTCAATTTGGGCATTTCAAATTGGATAGAAAATTGGGTAAATTTTTTTTTTTTTTTTAAATAAGTAAATCAAATCCTGCAAACACACTCACACATCTTGAAGAGGTCTACCTTTGTACATACTGGAGTTTTTCAATTTACATTATGCCAAGTATTGAAATCTAGTGTTGAAAAACTTTACCTACCTCTCTTCCGTCTAAACTTCATTTGATGAATTTGTTTAAACTAATCACAGTAATGGACTGTTTGATTTGAAAAGAAAGTAATTCCCTTTGTTCAGCTGTTTTAAATGTAGGTTTATTTTCCATTCACTGGATTTTTATTATAAGCAGAATGCTCTCTGTTTTGTTTCCACTCGAGGGTGGCTGTAATTCGCAGAATAACTACAGTGATCCATGAAATTTAAGTATACTCTATAGATTTTTGCAAGTCACAAAAATTGATAACTTAGTGAGATGAATCTAAAGCTCTTAAGTTGTGACCTGATGAGGATTTAAAGTTTCCTTAGCTGAACTCATTTAGATTACATCTCAATCCACATGAAATAAAATAAGTATTATTTCCACACCTGGAATCATCTAATAACAGCTGTTACCAGACATGTAATTAGCAGTTGCAGCAAACATCTAAAAAAAAAGAAACAATGACCAATATTATACAGCAGAGGGCACTGTTTTACAGCAAACAAATCACACTGTCTGTTAAGTACATCTGCCACCAATGACTTAGAAGTTAGAACTAAATACTGTAAATACTAAATGTACGAATTAACACATTTTTCTGTTGTCCACAGCAAGAGCTGATTGACAGCATAAGCAGGAAGCTGCAGGTGCTGCGTGAAGCCCGGGAGAGCTTGCAGGAAGACATCCAGGCCAACATTGCCCTGGGAGAAGAGGTGGAGGAGATTGTGAAGCAAGTGTGCAAGCCCAATGAATTTGACAAGTTCAGGATGTTCATTGGAGACCTGGACAAGGTGGTCAGCCTGCTGCTGTCCCTGTCCGGGCGCCTGGCTCGAGTGGAGAACGCTTTAAACAACCTGGACGAGACTGCCTCCACAGAGGAAAAGGTGAGTCTCATAAACAGTTATCACTGTGGGAAATTCACTCACCCATTACTGTAAACCTTCGAGTGCTTGTCATCCACTCCTTCACAATTGCTAATAAAATCAAATGCAGGTCCCCAGGACCTTGAGTTCAATAGAACATGGCTCTCCCAGAAGATGCATGACAAAACAGTTTAAAGATAGCATTTGAATTGCTCAGACTATAATGATGCATATACAAATTAATAGAAACAGTATTATTATTATTATTATTATGATTATTATTATTTATTTCTTAGCAGACGCCCTTATCCAGGACGACTTACAATTGTTACAAGATATCACATTATTTTTACATACAATTACATTTATTTTTTACACATTATTTTTTACATACAATTACCCATTTATTCAGTTGGGTTTTTACTGGAGCAATCTAGGTAAAGTACCTTGCTCAAGGGTACAGCAGCAGTGTTCCCCACTGTGGATTGAACCCACAACCCTCCGGTCAAGAGTCCAGAGCCCTAACCACGACTCCACACTGCTGCCCTGTAGTTAAAGGAAAGGCTATAATGATGTTAGCTGAATAAGCAAACATAAGTGCTGGTAGCTCAGCTGTATGTTTATCCTTTCAGATTAAGGTGGTGTCAGAAAAAAGAAACATAATCTGCTGAAATAAATTGTACTCCATCATATTTAAGAGTAGAGCAGACAAGTGGCTGACCCATGACTTGCCTACATAATAAAACCATACCGAATTGGAGACCAGGCATACCCCCTGATTGTTTATGTGTTTTATGTTTTCTACTGTTGCATCACTGCATCATTTTCATAATCCTCTTATGATGTGGAAAATATTTGCATTCATTTGTAGTAAACTGTCACCTAGAGCCAATGCAAAATATATAATTATGAATGAGTGATCACCCTGAATCCAGGGGTGCTAAACCAAAGCCAACAAGAGATACATTCATTACTATCAATTATTTTCAGTCTGTTAATTCATTGATTTTTTTTGTTTGTTTTTTTGCTTTTGTTTTAAACAAAATTCATGAACTGTGAGACTGGGGAAGTTTTTTTTTTTAAATGTTGGCACTCACTTTTCTTTATAAAGCGCTCAAAAACAGCAGGTTCATACCCAACGGAGCACCATCTCCGTCAACCTGAGTATACTACCGTAGCTGCACTGGACTAGCCACCACTGAGCTCATTACATTAAAACTTGCACAGATAGGAGGAACTGTAAACTCCAATATCCAAATGATTACACTTGGCCAGCCGAAACACTAATGTTCCTCAGGTTGACGACACCCATTCATTGTTTCTGTGTGTATAATTACGTCTGTTCTCTTTTCTCCCTCAGCGCACACTGACAGACAAAAGGAAGCTACTCATCAGGCAGCACGAGGACGCGAAGGAGCTGAAAGAAAACTTGGACAGAAGGGAGCGAGTGGTCTTTGACATCCTGGCCAGCTACCTGAACGAGGAAAACCTGGCCGACTACGAGCACTTTGTCAAAATGAAGTCAGCCCTCATCATCGAGCAGCGCAAACTGGAGGATAAAATCAAACTGGGGGAAGAGCAGCTGAAGGGTCTGACGGACAGTCTTCCCCTGGAGAGCCGACAGCTGGAACACCGGATCACCTTTTGAGAATGAGATTGTCTTCCCCAACAGACTGTGGTGTGAAACGTTTTTAATCTACTAGGGGGACACAAGCAACAGAATTAAAAAAGAACAAAAGATAAACACAGCACACATCTTTAGTTTGCAGTGTATTGTTTAAGATTTCTTTATTATTGTATTGCTTGAAACCATGACTTTTTTTTTCCACAACACATGAACTTTTTGTTTTCTTTACTCTCGTAAAAATTGTCTGTTTTTAAAAGTTAGTGTGAATATAAGAACAAATGAGTACCTGATACATATGATAAACATTTGCTTTTTTTTTGGTTTGTATGTTGCAAACTCCTACTTTTAAAAAGAAAAAAAAAATGATCACCCACCCTTTTCTTTTTCACAATGCAGTTTTAAAGCAAGGAATTGTTTGTTCTCGTAACTTATTTTAGAATTTGAAGTGATTAGTGGAACTTGAGGAAAGAGCAGTACTACTCTTGAGTCAGAGTAATATAAATATCAGAAGACCCTGATGCATCTAACAGTAATTGAAATGTTACATATTGTGTAAAATTCATTATTCTGCTTAGGTGTGATATTTAAATGAGTATCTCTCCTGTAACATACATACACATCATATCACTATGACCACACGTTGCTGTTGGTGTAGAGAAAATCACAAGGCTCCTTAGTGTCACTATTTAGGAAAATAGCACATGTATTGTATCAATGTAACATCTAACACAAAACATGGTGCTGATTTGGACAGTGTCACTTGCATTCGTGTCCTTTTAGTCCTGTTTCGTCGTTGTTGGTTACTGCCAGGGAAAACGTCTGGCTTTCTAAGACTTAAAATGCTTTTACTATTTAAGCTTTTGCTAACAGTAGATATAGTATAAAGGGATTGTGTAGAGATCAGCTGGGCTTGTCTTACAGGTGTGGGTGGGGGTGGGTGGGGTGGGGGGGTTGTCTTTCAAGACTTCTTAATACTGAGGCTGCACTTTAGTGAGATCTCCCTTAAACAAAAAGGATTATGGAAAAGTGTGTGAGTTTCAATGCTTGATGTCCTGCATCGTTTTAAGATAATCCATTCAGTAGAATGGATGCAAAAGCATGAGTGGCAAGGTTTAAACCATCCCAAGTCTCCAGAATCTACATAGCTTTCATTACTTCAACAAGGTCCTTATTCTCAGTACTGAAGGGACAAATTATTTTCCACAACACAAGAAAACCCAGTCAGCTGTGCAATAGAAACAAGTGGGCTATCCAGTTGTGGGATCAGGCTTAAGGTGGAGTCTGGATATAAATTAAAACTCTACTTTGACGTTTTCTATACTCAACATTACAACCAATGGGAATGATGATTTTAATAATTAGGTTTATGACAAAGTACAGTGTACCTGTTAGGTAAACACCAGAGAGGTGGTTTATGCCGTCCAGGTGTTCACTAAAGGGGTATTCAGAACAATCTCAAGATAACCATCATCAGTGCTTTGGTACCTAATGATACCTGTATGGTACAACTTGTAACCCACGTTGAGATGATCATCCCATAGGGGCTGGTGTAATGTATCTGATATGTTTTTAGTTGTTGTGTTTTTTTAAATGGCGGATTTAATGAAGAGTTTATATGAAATGTGAATAATTATTTAACTTCTAAATAATGTGTATATAGCAAGATTTGTCCCATACTGTAGCTCTAGAGATCTGGTAGATCAGCATTGTTTGAGTACCCAGCCTGATGGAGTAATGTTTGTTTGTATGCCCAGTAAGGAAAAGACTCCACAAACAAGTTAAAGCTGGTTCCACAGGCTCCAATTAGCACGAATCTACCAGATGTCACCGTAGCTAACCAGGGTCTGTGTAACTATCTGAAACATTCCAAACATTGCTGCACCTTTTTCTGGTGCACTCTCAATTCTTTATATATATATATATATATATATATATATATATATATATATATATATATATATATAGTTTTAACTTGTTACTTTTAACACTTGTTTGCTCTCAACTGTACAGCTTTATTCTTATTTTAATAAAGTGTCTGGTTGAATATAAAAAATGTTTTTTTTATGTGTTCTGTTACTCTACAAAGTTTGTTTCAATTAAAGTTTTTACTGTAGCAAACTCACCTTGGGGGTCTATTTTAATGAACTAAACCAGGGGTGCCCAATCATGGCCATAGAGGGCTATTCTGTTCCAAGGTTAACAGGTAAAATGATGTCATTAACTATTTTAGGACCTGGAATGAGGTTTTATTGTGTGTATTAAACAATTTTGAACATGGCTGGAATAAAGAGCTGAAACAGCCAACTTTGCTCATGACCATGTCACAGATTCCCTTTCATGTCTGTGGCAAGTCTAAGAATAGCCTACTAATGCCCCTAAATGTCATTTTGTTTGTCAGCTGATATATACTGTACATTATATGCAATTGGAAAGGATGGGCTTGTGATTAAACTACAAATTCAACTCATGCTTTAAAATCCATTATCTGACCTCTTATTAGCTTTATTAACATTACTATTGGTAACAATTCTTGTGTTAAGAATCTTGAAGTATAAAATACAAAGAACCAAAAGATCAACAGAAGAAAAGGGGGGCCAGTAGTAATATTTTTAATACTAAGAGCTCAACACAGTACAACATTTACAAGCAAGGACACACTGGACTTACTGTGTGTGATAAATCGTTTGTAAGTGTTACTTTTTCTCAGCTGAGCCTTGCCCTATCACAGAGTTGTACCTTTATTGAAAGATTAACATTCAGAACACAGTTGGATTGGTGGGCAGGGAAATTACTACAGGACCAACCCCAGTCGATTAACCCAGGGCATTCTTTATAACCCCTTAAGGTGCACAAAGAATTGAGCAATTGTTCTAACGATTTCTTCTTCAAATACATTTGAGAGTGATTCAAGTATCACAAGGAAACTGACAATTTGGATAACCAGATTCAACCTGTCAGCAAATCTTAAACCCTGTTCCATGCACCTCACCAAATAAGAAAGTTAGCATACTGTTATTTGTTCCTTAAAGGGTTCAAATTAACCCCTTTACCTACTGCACAGCAGACTTTTGTTTTAATACATGTGTTATTCATGCTATATATTTTCCTGATACTGAAAATTGCTTGTAAAGGTGAGAACATAATGTAGGAGGAGGTCCACTACCCTTTAGTGGTATATGATATTCAGGAGAAGGGCTTAGCAGTATTTGGACGCTCCTACTATCCTGTATCCAAAAGCAGCCCCAAGTAGTCAAGTCTAGATCTAGTGCCATAGGAGGCTGTGTGGTCCAGTGGTTAAAGAAGAGGCCTTGTAACCAGGAGGTCCCTGGTTCAAATCCCACCTCAGCCACTGATTCATTGTGTGACCCTGAGCAAGTCACTTAACCTCCTTGTGCTCCGTCTTTCGGGTGAGATGTAATTGTAAGTGACTCTGCAGCTGATGCATAGTTCACACACCCTAGTCTCTGTAAGTCGCCTTTGATAAAGGTGTCTGCTAAATAAACAAATAATAATAATAATTGTTTAACTTCACGTCCAACATCATTATATTGGGCCTGGATATGTCAAAACCACCCTCCGCAGCAATCAGTAGCAGGAGCATGCAAATAAGATGACATGAATCTATTGTGTAGCCATTTGACCTCTGGATATTTTTAATACTGCATTGACTGTGAATTCCAAAGGTGTTTGTTTTAAGCAAATACTGATTAGTCAGTTTTAGTGTTTTTAACATGCTGTGTCCCACAATCATTTTCACTATAAGTTATCTGATGTATTCTGTGCTAGTAGTCATTCTTCTTTGATGATCCAGTTAGTTTACACGCCCAAATATTTTTCTAGACTTTGGGTATGCTGTTGCAACAACAGCTATGGCCAAAAGTTTTGCATCACCTGGAATTATATATATATATATATATATATATATATATATATATATATATATATATATATATATATATATATATGAACGTAATTTAGATATTTTATTTAACATCACGTAGTTAATGATACTACAAAATGATATTGCAAGTCTACCGGAAGCCATACTAGTAGTACAGTATTTCATGATAGATTTCGAAATGTCACATATTTCGTTAAGTATATGGAAAACTACAACGCGTTATGTAGTGCAATGTGTTAACATAACGTAATTCAGCAGGTTTCATTCAACTTTATGAAGCAAAATGAATTAATTGTCTGGGTGATGCAAAACTTGACTATAGCTGTACCTGCAGCAGTGGAGTTTTGGTTTATTTACATTTTTAAAAGGACAACCCTTTTTGTTGTGTTTTTGTTTTATTTATTTGGTTACTGGACTGGGGAGAGTTATTTTTTATGATATGGGTACTGGTGTTTAATGTTTACAATTATAAAGCAACCTAAGTTATCCACACCTTAATTCCTTCTGGATGAAGAGTGTTAAATACGCACATTGTATCCTGTTACCAATCTACACCCGGTCCGGCCAGCCCCCTTTTTTAGTTGTGTGTTAAATATTAACTATAGCATTTTCTTATCACTAAATCTATATTGACATTGCAAATTACCTACAATAGCAAGTAACGTAGTGTCTTTCGTTAGGTGAAGAAAATCAGGTGTCTGTACCATCTCTTAGAATTCCCGGCTCTTCATATTTTCACCGTTCTTAATTCTAAAACTGTTTACGTTTGAATACTGTTCATATCAGAACTGTGTTGCACAAGATAGAAACCTTTTTTTTGTTAGGCAATTCTTTTATATTTTTTTTCCTGATTGTCATAGTAAACAAATGGTAGGCCTACTAAATGCTGCTATCGTTTAGACTGTATCAAGATTAGCGACAATTGCCGAATAATCGATCATGATGATGGAGGCAAAGGATGGATTGAGGATTAATTTAATCTAAAAAACACACATAGGTAAGTATTTATAATTTAAATGTGTATTGTTCCATTTAAATGTCTACGTTTGATAGTAGTAATAAAAAAAGTTATGTTTAAAATATATTAAATGTTAATTTATGAAATCACAGTGTTTTATTTACAAAATACTGGAACTCGTGTTCAATATAAATATTAGTTTTAGAATTTGCAAATGTTTCATTCACTTGCGAAACCCGTAGAAATCAGAAAGGAAATAAAATATAACTGTCTAAAAACTTCGACATTTTGATAAAATAAGCATCTAAAGTGGCCAGTACTTTTTGAAAAGTTGAGAGGCAATTAAATTTCCATTCTATTAAATTTCAATCTGTCAGACACTTACCGACGGTAAATCAAAAACATCAACCATTATATAACAGTCAAACAGTTTTAAAATGAAATGGAATACAATCTTTTTTTTTTTTTAAATGAAATGAAGTACATTTTAATACAATATCTCAAAGTTTTTCAGGAATAAATAAAAAACAATATTTTTAGAGTGCACTTTTATTTTGAACAAACATCTCACAAAGTAAAACTGTAACATAAATACCCTGATTACAGAATGAAGTCATAGCACATGTTAGTATTAATAAAAAAGTATTAATAAAAAAGAATAAATACATACAATACGGTTGATGTTTTCCACAGATTAATAGCCATCAACCAAAATTAGTCTTTGCCCAATATCTTTATAAGAAACAAAGAAAATAGCAGTTAAATGTTTTAACCTAACAGTTCAATCTTGGAGTGTTGCTCTTGAAATAATTGACTCTGCTGTTCAGAGAGTTTGTACGTTTTCAGATCTTTCCAACTGGCAACACAAAAGTTACGTACAACATTTATAAGAGCTGTATACGACAGAATCAGTCAGAGGTTTGTGAATATGGTGGAAGAGGAGGTTGTTTAAACGCTGTTCAGGTATGGATAGGGCGTTATTTTTTTCACAGTAAAAATGGCTTATTTCACTAAAAAGTGGTATTAAGATAGTACACGACTAAACATACTATGTACTAAAGCAAAAAAAAAATGCTAGTCACATTCAAAACTGATAATTTCTCTTGACTTATTATGCAACAAATGTTCTTAAATATTTAAATGCTTACCTGAAAAAACAGTAAATTGTAGAATATTTAGTTTGGTATGTCCACCTTGTAAAGACATTCTAAAACATAGATACAGGTAAATGTAAAAATAACAACAGATGTGAGATTACCCCTTCTTGTACTGGACAGAGCGATCTTTAGCAGAAATATTTCCGATCTTTGATGCAGCTGGTGTCTTTTTCTTTAAAGCAAACTAGACCAGCTGCCAGGTTAATACATATACTGTAACTGGTAGTGGGGCAGAAAGGCAAACGTGCGCTGTATTTATTTTAAGAGATAAAAATATGTATATTTACACTATTATTTCAAAAGTTGGAATTCACAAGAAAACTGCATTACTCAGCAATGGGTACATTTCAGTGAAAACTGTGATAACTGAAACAAATACAGCCTTAGCCATGGATGATTGTAGGTATGTTTTCAGCTGCCAAAGGCACGAATAATGCGTTCAGCTGTAGCATAAGACATCAGGATAGTTAGGTAGGTTCTTATAATTAGAGCCTTGCTTTTATGTAGTCAAAAAGTGGCTTCAGCTCCCCTGCTATGAACAATTGGTGCAGATAGCAAACACTGACTCACACTAAACAAAAAAGCTAGATTTACAGGAACTCTTCTCACTTGGCTCTTATATTACACTGTCCCCACTGTTAGATTGTAGAAGGTGACATTTTACTCTGGAAAATCTGAGTTACTGTGTGCCAAACTAGGCACTTCTGGAAATAAGCACTGTCAATGATCAATGTAGATGGCTAACATTGTCACACAATATCATTCCAGGAATGTTTTTCACTTGACTCTTTTATTACTATATTTATAAACTATTTAAAATACAAAACAAAAGTCTGGTTTTGATCTCAGTGTAACAAAGTGTATAGCAATACAGGATTACAGGGTGAGTTGTATGCTTAATGTCATCTTGAAATCTGATGGGAATAAAAACAAAAATCTAATTTCTTCTCTGAACTTTTATCAGAAGATGTTTGTGTAAACCAGTGTGAAATCTGAAATAGTTTGAGATATTAGCAGTTGTCGTGGCGAATTTTCAAACTAATACAAGCTCCCCTCACAGGGAGCAACAGCTGTTGTTCTGTGATTTTAGTGTTTTTCATATATCTAGAAAACCGCTTGTCCAGTTGTGACTAAGCTTGTTAAGATTCATCATGATCTGGGGATGTATAGAGACTGCCTATCTGTCTGTCTGTTACCGTGACAGGACAGCGTCAGTGGCCAGGCTGTTAGGACCAGGAAGAGACACAGAAGTTTCAATGCGCTAATGCACTTTTTAATAAACAAATAAACAAAATAAAAACGGTACAAACACTTAACAAAATACGCTTGACAAAATAAAAGGCACAAGGGCCAAAACAAAACGTCTATTTAAAACACTCACTGACATAAACACAGAACAGGACAGCACAGCATGGAACGCGGAACACAGAACACAAAACACGCACCTCCATCTCTAACACCAACATCAATCCTAATCAACCTTTTACAATGCCCATGATCACCCTATTTATACACCTTAATTAATCATTTAGTAATTTATTCAATTCTTGGCTCCAGCCACATTCCCACATGTTTTTGCAGGGAGGATTTTATCTCCCTCCCTGCCGCCCACACATACCACCGTGCCTCAGCAGAGCTTTTGCCCTGCCACACTGCCACATGCACATTTCCATTTTTACTCATATTTAGATACGATCTTATTGGATTTTTATGAAACTTGAAAAGCACATGCTTTTACATCCGTTATGAAGAGTATCTGCATCTGGGGGTTTATATAGAAACCTGTTTGTCTGCCTGTGTGTCAAACGTACATTTGTACATGTCTGCAGAATGGATATAGATCATGACGAACTACCTTGTCATGTTATTGATAGCTCTAGTTTTGATTTTGCAGCACAGAGGGGGAATGAATGCCACTGACATACTGTACTTTTTACCGTGCTTACTTACTATTCCTCCAAAAACTAGACATCTTTTCTTAATTTTTTTGTTGTGAACAAAAGCCCCTACATCAACACCCCAAATTAACCCCGGTCCCCTATCGTTATGTAGTCCTGTTCTGTAGCTGTGTTGGTTTCATTTAAAAAATGGGCATTTGTAATTCCATCCTGTTTACCTATGCAGAGAAATAAAACAAATCTGGTTTGACAGCTTTCAGTAACCAACAACAAGTGGAAACCTATTGTTCCTGTCTTTAACACCTTCCTTTTGCCTTGTCATTAACGCTTTCTTTTTCTTTCAGTCATCAGTATCTTCTGAGAAGGAGACAGATCCTGCTTCCAAGCCCAGATCCACGTGCCTCAAACTTATGTTGATCTAAAAGGGGGCTTGTTTGCAGTGTCTCCATGTAACAACAGATGAGTCAAAATAGCAAGAAATAGCAAGCTGGTGGAGCTAATGGGACTTTACAACTGGTTTTTGCAACTAAAAACATTCTTCAATATTGTGTGTTTGGTGAAGACTTTCAACAACAGCCTGAAGCATATGCCTTTCTCCTCTGGTTTTTGTGTTGGGAACACACACAGCATGAACTCTTACAGCTAATCTTGCAACACTTCTATGTCATGCCCCACCCTGCGGACACTACTAATCTACAATTCGTCAGTTTTTGGTTAGGTACAGTGGGATGGATCTTGGTAGCAGTAGCAGCTGGACTCATGGAGTGGAGAATATGGAACGTGGCGGACCGAACCATCATAACCTCTGGGGTGGCCTGGGTTGGCATTTGGCGGTCTTGTTTCTTCAGTGACCGGCTTGTGTCTCCCGGGTTACGAGTGATGTACTGTCAGCATATCAGCATGTTCGACACCTTTGCCCCGGTGGAGATATATGTCTCTCAGGTTCTCATGGTGCTGGGCATACTCGCCGGAGCTGTCGGAAAAGCTGTTTCTGTTTACACTTTTAGAAACATCTTCTTCGGAATGAATGAGGCCAGATCCCTAAGGATTACTTTTTCATTTGGTGGGGCTCTGTATATTTTCTCTAGTGTGTGTGTTGTAATTTCTGTTGGCTGGAATATGAACTCTGTTTTGAGAAACCACACAATAGACTTCCCAGCCAACTTTTACATGCCCTCTTCTCCCTCGACCCAAGAGGTTGGCTCTGCTATTTATGTTGGAATCTCAGCTGCTATTCTGCTGCTGTTCAGTGGGATTGTGTTTCTCTGCTACACGTTTCCAGAAAGACATGGTCCCAAAATCCATCCAGGGGATAGCTTAGAGTCCATCAGTGTGAGTTCATTTAACACTTCCCACTCCAGATGTACTCCATCTGCAGTTAGCCGTGATGATCAAAGCTCTCATGAACATGCCATGGACAATCCAGCTTTTCAGTCCCATGAGAATATATCAATTTTTTAGGGCAGAATGAGGTCTAGGCACTGCATTTCACTAGTCATGCACTGCACTAGTCATGCAACTAGCATACTATAATGTACTTTTAAAATATACATCAATAATAAATGCTAAACAAAAAACATTCTGGTGGTGTTATAGTTCGGCCCTTGAGTTAATAATATAAGTCTAAATGCCAAAAATCGAGAGCCCTGATTTCATATTTTAAACACTTGTCAGTATACATTGTTTCCTAATCTGTGTTTTTCAGTTGCCATCTGTCCGTTCTCATTAGTTTTGTCAATAAGAAATGGTGTAAGAATTTCGGTCATTCCAGAAAATTAAGACAAGACACACAGAGAGTGTGAGACACTACAGAAATTCAAACACCACCCTGAGCAAATCAAAGCAGCTTATAGTAAAGTTAAGGAGATGTTTCAAGTTCAACTGTCTTCCAGATGTGTTTCTTTGTATTTGTCAAGAATGTATTCCAGTTTTGATGCATCCTTGTTACATATGTAATTGTATGTGTCACTGTATGTTTACAATTTTCAAGAACATTAATGTCTTACTTTATTTGTTAACTTTCATACACATTTCTAGATGTGTATTTCTATTTATAGAATTTTCATGTAATTAAAGGAGTTCAGGAGAGCAGAACATGTGGGCTTTGAAACCTCCTCTGTATGGTATAGCTTTGACATTAAAATTAACTTTTAAAAAATGAATTGCAGAGAAATATATCAAAATAATATGTATAACTTATTGTCACAAAGACGGCCAGAGTGGGTGGCGTCAGACCAGAAAAGGAATACACAGAGAGATGGGGTTTTGGTGAGGCTGAACGCGTGATCGCGTTCAGCATTTAATAAACAGACCAGAAAATAAAAGGTTGGAACAGACAAAAACACTGGACACGGCACTACACGCCAAAATAAATAGACAAACAAAACGGACTACACAGACAAACGGTGCACGGAGACAAACAAACACGGTGAGTGAAAACACTTAACTCTTCTTCTTCTTCTTCTTCTTCTTCTTCTTCTTCTTCTTCTTCTTCTTCTTCTTCTTACCTCCGTCTCCAATCCCGTTCTCCACTCACTGAACACCTAACCCTGAGTGCAAGAAATGTGCGTCTATATATACTATTGTGCTGGGATTCAATTACTAATTAATTATTCACTTGAATCCCAGCACGTGAATTAATTCTGTGCAACCCCGTGCTCACATATTACATTTAACCAGCACGTGAAGTGATTTGTGCTCTCCTCGTGCCTAAATACAAATCTACACTTTTTAAATACACGTGAAACACAGACCCGTTTATATCCCGTGTACCAATCTATACACCGACATTAACACACGCAACATACAACACAGAACACACAAATGCACACAGGGGCGGGGCACTTTGCCACACTTATTTTTGTGAAAGATCAGTAATCTATGCTGTCTTGGATTTGGAATCGCCTTCTGTCAGAACGACTATCTTGCAAATCTTGATTGAAACCAACTTCTGAAAGGCAGATTCTGCATTTACTGTATGTATCATAAAATACATCCCACCATTGCAAATGTTTAAATGACTCTTATAGGATGCAAACTATTAATCAGTGCGTTTTTTTTACCTTTTTTAACCAGACACCTTTAGGGTTATACAGCAATAGGCTTATTTGATTTGATCTGAAGGATTGGCAGTGCTTTGCCAAAAGTCTGCACATTGTTTTTCTGCTAGTCTGCTAGACAGAATTTTGTCCCGGGCCCGGAATGGACAATTTATTTTTTACAGCTGAGAGAAAAAATTAATGCCCTGGGAGGCTGACTTAAAAACTTGTCCCAGACTTGAAACATTTCTGAGGGCAGCACTGGCTATAAGTCCCTGTACTTTGCTTTGAGATTAGGGAACTCGAATCCCAAACTACACTTAATGAAGACCAGTATTTTACACCATTTTTAACAGCATAAAACTGCATAGAAATGAATCACCAAAACTGAAAAAAATTAATAAAATAGGAATTACGAAAGGAATACTCTTTAATCTTCCTTAATATAAGCACAAGCATTAGCCTATGAACAATGCACAGAGAAACATTCAGATTGCCAGGAGACACTTTCTCATTATCATTGATTGATACTGAAAAAAGTATCATTGATTGATACTGAAAAACTGCATAGAAAAGGCAGGAAATGTCATCATACAAATAACCTTTTCGCTTAAAACATGTTAAAAAGGAAATTTGGAAATAAAACTATTTGGAGAAATTTAAAGGGATCGACCCGACCCCCAGCTCCCCAGTAATTCGAGCCCTGACATTTACCTCTTTTGCTGAAGGAAAAGCATATGTTTTTATCAGTGTGTTGTTTTTCTTCTGTTAATTAATAGCTGTGATAAAGTAAAATACTTATAAAATTATATAGGTATCACACATATGCAACAAATAACATTAATCTTAAATATGAGTACTCCGTTGTCTCTATTTTTTCTTAAACTTTGCAGGATAAAATATACTTCTTCTGTAATACATTTAACACAGAAATAAAAATAAGAGGTCACCAAATTAAAAAGAGATTTACCTTGCCTCTAAGGCATTTTTAAACTATTTTTGTATCACATACAGTACTCAATTATCAACGTACATTTTTTAAAATAAATTAACTTGGCACCTGGGGACCTGAAACTATTGTATTTCATTACTGATAAAAACAACATAAAATGCATACTTGAAGAAATACAAAAAATTCTGAAACATGAAAAAAATGTGAAAATAACTAGCTCATAAATTATTTTTATACATTTCTTAGAGGGTTACCTGTGGTGAACTGAAAGTGAATATAGATTTATTTCAATAAAAAATATGTTTCCAAATACATTTGTTATATATTACAGCCCCACCTATTGTTTTGATGCACAAACCATGACAAACTTCAGTGCACTGCGTTGTAAACATGACAGCGTTGATTTCAGCAATTGTCGCCTATAGCTACATATGAAGCAGTCGTTTGCACGCAGATTTACAAATATCATGGATGAAGAGAATAATTCCAACACAATACAATGGAACCTGTATGAGCTGTTATTGTTAGACTGCAGTAGTCTAACCTCTTCGGGCAGCGAAAGCGATGATTCAGACGAGGATAGCCGCCAGTTAGTTTTAGCAGCATGGATAAACCCACCAGCAATTTTCTGTGATTGGTTGTAAATATGAACGTTGACTGTTCAGTAATTCTCCAGATTTGCACGGCACTGTTTTAATGCTACTGGTCGTTCAACCTTCCCTTCAGTCACATCAAATGTCATTATACTGTAATAAGTTAGATATGGTAGTAGCACAGCAGCCTGCATGAAAATACAATATTCTGTTACCGGCGCGACGATGCTCTGTGTTCCAAAAGTGGGACTGTCCCGTCCAAAACAGGACGTCTGGTCACCTTACATTATCGCCCCCTGCCCTTCCTTCGGTCACATGCCTGCCCGCAGTTGTGTTTGCCAGGAGAAGGGAGCTGATGATGTGCGCAGACTGGCCATGGCAGGCACATGATGGGGAGTGTTCCTTTGTTGAGTACTTAGCGTTGTTACAGAGTCAAAGGGTTAATTGTTGCCAAATGCAGTACAGTAGCGCAAATGGAGCAGCGCTTTACTTCCACTTAGATCAGCATTGTGCTTGTGGGTGATGTCTAGCAACAAAGGGCCTTGTTCAAAAGGGTAATCTCTTTTGTCTCTCGAGAATTCATTCAGAATATCAGATCTGACTCTATCCCTTATTCATGGAGGAAAAGGCTTGTGAGGTCCCCCAGCGTGATGACAGAATATTTGACTATGACAGCACGACAAACGGGGTCATGCCTAGATGGTATATGTTAGCAATAAAACACAACAGGGTGTGCAGTAGTTATGGAATTACTGCACACTCTGGGTGTGGGAGGCGAAGCCAAGCGCAGTAGTGCAAATATTCCTGCACTGTCATGTGATTGCTAAGAACCAATCACAGTGCTTAATTTGTCAATGACATTTTACAATTCAACATTAAGGTAAAGCTTCAAGAAGAAAGTACCCAATATATTCCACAATTTAGAATGTCAAACTGTGCCTGCTTAAATGACACTTTTACATCTGCCACTTGGGCCCAGATGAAAGCTGTTGAATTGTCAGTCTTAGCTCAGAGTAGGGCCGGATTAACGCATAGGCAAACTAAGCATGTGCCAAAGGCCTGAATTCAAGGGGGCCCAAAACGGTTATTTTATTTATTTATTTATTTATTTGTTTATTTATTTTTTACATAATACAGGATAAACTGGAAAAAACTTCACTCACTGACATATGAACCGAGACATGTATCTTAAAATCAAATTGTTCTGACAGGTGTTCGGCAGATTTCTGTTTGTTTGTTTTAAAACACATTTGCATTTTATTACATGTAAATACTGTTCAGAAGCATCAGGCGTTCGCGTCCAGCGTTCTTTGAAAAAATGCAGCTGTGTCGGCGAGGAATCATCAAGGGTAGAGAATTCTATAGGTTACAGAAATCTACCATATGTAACACGTGAACTTGGCGATCAAAAGAGCATTTTATTTGACTACACAACAATGTACAGTTATGTTTTGTTTTTACTATTTATTTATCGTGGCGCTACCGTTATTGAACAAATGTTTGAGCACCCTATAACCTTTTTTCAACTTCATATGGTGTTCCTTATTTGTTTGAACTTGCCTTCCCATATGGAAAAAATATATACAAACCACACAAACTTCTTCTGTGTTATGTATGTATAATATATTTAACATATATGTTGTGAATTTAACACACGTATAAACATTGTTACATACAAGGACAAATTCAATATTTCATTTCTAAAGAACTGATTGGCCCAAATTTGTACGTGCAGTAAAAATAGTACGTGTACAATACAGTGGGGCATTGTGTTATAAAATAAAACTGTTACTTAATACCCACGGACACAACCTTTTAACGATGTTGCTGGAATGTTGCAATTTAATTATGTTAATGCTATAAGGTTGTATGTTAGTGGCTTCTCCATGATTGCATTTGAAGTATTTGAAGATGTTAGTGATGTTACATAATAAACGCTGGGTCTCAATATTCGGCGGGGCTTCTGGCAAATATTGTAAAGAGACAACCCCAGCGCTAAACTAAATAAAAGTATTATTATTATTATTATTATTATTATTATTATTATTATTATTATTATTATTATTATTATTATTATAAACGATTGTGATGACCCTTATTATTTTTTACAGTAAAGCAGGAGACTAAGAGATAGCAATTAATAACAAATGTATTATACGTAATAATAAACACGGTCCCTGTCACAAATGTCAAACCTCAATGAGACGGCTGCACTCAGCAAATGTATGCTTGCAGCGCAGAAGAAAATCTCGCGCCGCCATATTTGCAACATTCCTGATTTCAAATTGATGTCTCCTTGTCTAAATGATACACCAAAGGTTATTGACTACTGTGCCAATTACGTTGTGCATAAGAAGCGATTACAAGCGAATACGTTGTCATGACAAGCGCGTAATTTAAAATGACTATCCACAACGTAGTAAATACGTAGCTCGTGTCATTTTTTTTAGAACACGTACCAATTAAAATTGGTACACGTAGTCATTTCTGTGCTCTGATTGGTCCAAATGAGTACGTGTAGAGAATATTTGAAACGTGTACTAGACAATGTGTTTTTGACCCAGATGGCCTTGTATACATTACTACATGTAGTAATGTATTTAAAAAGTGTACTAACAACACACGTTTCTGACCCAGATGGCCTTCCATATCGTAGGACAGCATGTGTTCGTCTTCGCCGCTCCCGAGTCAGCGCGGGGGTGGGAGCGGTGAGCTGAGCCTAAAAATAATTGGATATGCCAAATTGGGAGAAAATAATCAAATAATTGGCGATTACTAAAAAACAAAAATAAATAAAAATAAAGTTAATTAATGATCAACAAAATACGTTAAAAAATGATCTAAAGCTGGTACATTTGTATCTCAGAGAAACTGGAGAGGAACGGGAAATTAAAACAAGGTAAAGGCAATCATCCAAATAAAACTGAAGCACTAACTGATAACGACATAGAACGTCTGTACAGCACTGAAACACTACGTTTTAAAAAATAAAAAAAAAACCAGCTGTACTGCTGAACCTCGTCTTCTTTAATATTAGCATCACAAGCGTTTCCATGTATTATACAAAATAACAGATGGGCCTCTTCAGTGAGTTACAGGAAAAGAATTCCATCTCGAGTTTCTGTCACAGAAACCCTAGATGGAATTCTTTTCCTGTAACTCACTGAAGCATATATATATATATATATATATATATATATATATATATATATATATATATATATATATATATATGTACATGTAGTCATTTCTGTGCTCTGATTGGTCCAAATGAGTACGTGTAGCAAATATTTATATATACTGTATAAAGGTAAATAGCACTTGCATGAATTGCAGTAATTTCTTTTAAGAGACCTATGTTAGCGTGACTGATACTCCTACTAAACAAATAATTCAGAATGACTAAGCAAATTAAAACTGAGGTTTATTTATAGTATGCGTATGCATATTACAGAATTCTCATTCATATATATATATATATATATATATATATATATATATATATATATATATATATATATATACAGTGGTAACACATTTCAAAGGAATGATATCTGAATATGTGATATTTTCTAGGGATTTTCTATATGTAACTTCTAAATACATTTAATAGAAATAGAAGTTATTCATTAATTTGGACTTTGGACTTAGCAGGCATTATTTTAGTGTGTAAGTAGCTTTGATGGATTCATTCTATGAACCTTCTTTGAAGAGAAAGGGAGTGCAGGGCAGGTATATTGTTGATTAACAAATCCACAGTTTGTGCTCCGATTCCACGGAAACATGTTATTACGCAACAAATATTGTCAACAGTTAGCCTAGTTCATTGTAGTACCTTTCAAACGTAACGCTTAGAAAAGGGCTTGTGATTTCATATAGCTTTTGCATTTCTTTCATTTAACCGAAAACCAATCGCTGGCAATAATATTTAGGTCTTCATCTGTTTTAGGTTCAGCAAAACGATCAATAACTTTACTCTGTTCCTGGTTCACTTTCCTTTGTCTTTTGCATTTTTATTTTTTATAATGCCACATTCATGTTCTACATCTAAAACATCCTCGCTACTATCTTCACTTACAATAGACTTTTGTCTGTGTAAGTGGGATTTCAAACTCAAACACATGACAGCATTCTCACAATATGAGAGAACTAAGTGTAATAAAAGAGCAAAAACCAAATCCAATTACCAAATTAACAATCATTTTAATCATATTATCAAACAAGTATTAGTTAGGAAACTCAAAGTGTTGAATCGGTAAGAAAATAAGCCACGTGAATTATTTTTGCTGATTCAAAACATTGTTTATCCCTTACTGAAATTGTATTACCATTTTGTGCCCCCCTGTTACTGTTAAAAACTTGTGCAATGGAATTAAAGATTGTTAAGAGTGGCAGAATAGTAAAGCTTGTGAAAGATGGGAAATGTTGTTTCTTCAGCCTAACAATTATGCAGTAATGCCTAAAACAACATTTAGAAATGTATGCAGGCAATTTGATAGCAGCTATGGCAGCTAAGCTATCATTTCATTTAAAACTTATATTTAACTTACATTATGGATTGACTCACAGTATTGATCAGCAAATAGTATTGTAGGTGTTTGTTTTTAAAGATGGTTCCACCTACTTTGTTATAATTCTATAAACCAAAGTAAACCTCATAATGAATGAAGGAGGCTTACTGAACAAACACAGTTTAATGCTATGTCATTGCTATGTCAATGCAATGTTTCATTTTCCAATTATCCAGGATATGGAGTACTGTACACCACAAGCTGATAAGAAGATTTCCCCCTACGCTTGGCAAATATATCTAGTAAAGCACTTGAATTCAAAATGATATCCTGTATTATGTAATTTTAATATTAAAAATACATTTAAATATACTTATTTTTACATTAAAAAGTCTCACTTGGTTTTTATTTCACCCATATAACCCACCATTTTGACCTCTTTAATTAACATCATCTTTTCTTAGTATTCATGGCTACTTTCTTACTGGCTCTTTCATTCTTAGCAGTGAGGGACAATGGTTCTGGCTACAGTCAGGCATGGTGAATCCCCTCACAGTTCAGTGAATGCACCTCAATCCTCATCTTAACATTTCCTGGCAGACCTGAGCCTTTCTTAGACAGAGGCTGCCATTTGGCTCAAATTGTGGGATTGTTTTGTGAAGTGTACTAAACCAGTTTCACCATGGTGTGCTCACAGAGTATATAAATCAGAGTTACAACAAGAAAAAAACAAATCTTTGGGCTAGATTCTCAGAAGTATTTACACTAAATCTTAATTAAAAACACTAATTAAAATGAACAAGAAACAGCCACTTACAGTTAGCTATGTTGGGTACATTTTCCTTTGTAGAGGTGCATAGGACCATTTGGAGTAAATTGCTTTGAGAATCAAGCACCTTGACTGTAAAAGTGATACATTTGGACCAACATATAATTAAACGTCAGACTCAAATGGTATACTTTGAACAAACAAGATCTTCTTAAAAGATCCAGATTGGTTAAGTCTACATGTACATTTGCATACATTGCCTGAGTTGCTCACTCAAAAGCTAAACCTTGCTGTACTCAGCACAACCTGCAACTTCCTCATCTACCTCATGACTTGGTTGCTAGGAAACTTTAGAATAAGGCCTGTTTACAGTTCAGCTCATGAGAATTATTTGCCTTCCCAGGTCTTCCAACAATTACAGAGTCTACAGAAAAAGAAAATATTAAAATGTGTTATCTCTTTTAAAGTATTGATTATAGAAATCGTATATTTTTACATTTCAAAATAGTTTATTATATTAAGCCAATTGTTCATATTTTCAGAATAAAAAATGGTAGTTTAAAACACGATTCTGCCAGTACCGTTAGGGGCCATAAAGGGAAATGTAAGTCTTGGTACAGTAATTACAGTATGCTACAAAGAAGGTATTGTATGTCATAACATACAAAGTGGGGGACAGAGGGGGGGGGGTGATTCTGGGACATCAAAGTCACCGTCTAGCCCTCTTAAGGTGTCATGGGCTAGTCCACGAAACAACAAGGATGGAAGGTGCCCCCTTGAAGACCCCAGAGATGTACCCTACTCAGCTCAATCCAGACGGTTGTCATGCTGAGGCGCTGGGGAGACCGCACTGTGGTTGATCCCTGGAGCCAGCATCGCAGCTGTGTGTGTGCTGATACGCCAGGGAGGCAAAATAAGCTGATCCCTGTAGCCAGCATTACACTTTAGCCATCAACACCAGGCAGAAGGATATCTACATCATCAGATGGAAGGAAATGCAAATGGATGGAAATGCAGATGGGTCACATTAGTTTACTGTAAAGCTATGTCTTAGTTGGTGCTTATCTTGGCAAGAGCCGAGTCTAAAATCAGCATGAAGTTTTAACATCTACTCTCATGTAATGGAAATCAGGGATATTTTAAGAAACTGAATTGTGTACGTGCTTATACTCGACACACCTAACTGCTGGAGAGAGCAACCACTTCTTTATAACCTGATCTGAACTTGTATCTTGAGACCTCCATTTTCTAATGTTTTAGGCGTCTGATTTTCGAAGTTTAAAATCCTGGGAGAATGCTTCTTTGACTGAATTTATTTTACCCATTATTTGTGATAGCTGGCATTACCTTTGTTAATACGTCTCTAGCATCTTCTTATCATTTAACAGTTTATTCCATTCCCTTGGGAGGATCAGGTCTAAAGGTGATGCAGCTTTCAGACAACCATCGTGAGTGAGTTTTTGAAAAGGTCTCTTACACAGTACCAGAATTGTGGTGAAAAACTTGCAATATAGTTTGAGCAAGATCTTAAACCCATGTAAAACCAGGCACATTTCTGGGAGCTTTTCAAGGAACTTGTAGTGGAGATTTTCACGCAATTTTAACTAAATATTTCAAATCATGATTGTTTTGATATTGTGGCCTGGACTGTTTGCATGACGACAAATGCTGCCTACAACAACTTGCTTTGTAAGTTGTGTTATGTGCTTCAGAGTGAGAAGAGGATGATAAATATGAAGTCAAATATTATGTAAATCCCCATAGTATGTTTTGAAAACCAGGCTCTAGTCTTATGTCTAAACTATATATAATTCTTATAGTGATTGCCTTTCATTAAAAATAGGCAGAACATGGGTTATGTACAAGTTATCATTACAGACCAGCTAAAAAAACAAACAAAAAACAGCTTTCAAATTGAATGCAAAGAAGACATCACTTAAATGGTTACACTGGAGAATATGATACATAAATATGACGAACAGGGAACAAAAGTGGTATTTTGTATGAACTTTAATGCACTCTTCTCAACTTACATTGGTTTATAGTCCAAATTGGACCTTTGAACACATATGCTGTATATTGTATATTTCATCACATATATTGTATATTGTAATGTGAGTGATAATAGATTGTTCAGTTCAATTTAACTAATATGATTGAAAGATTAGCATATGATGAAATAATTCATTGTATGGGACAACAGAAGAATCTTTCAGAATACGACATGGGCATAGAATATGGCAAAGCGCAAGGCACAGTCTTTAAAAGATTTGAGGAAAAAGAAAAATGTTGATCAGAGCCTTCAGATCAACATGACCTTAACGGCCAGATCATTTTGCAAGCAGTTGAAATATTTTTCACTCCCTGATTCTTACGTAACTATAAGAGAGCACACGCAGCACCCTGTTCTCCTGAACATTCTTTTCAAGACATGTTATTCATTAAAACATTAATTAAACACAGCTTAGCTCAGCAACCATCAGGGATGTCAGTATGGATTTTTTCAAACTTTTTCCAACAGACTAGTTCTGCATCACCTTGAATTAAAAAAAAAAAGTACTTTTCCTAGCAAGCCACTATGTTAAGTATATAACAGAATGAGTCTTAACCACTACACATTTCTAAAAATGTACTGGAAAATTATACAGCTTGATTGTACCTACTGGGTAAATGTGCTGTTTAAATGAAAGCACCAAACACATCATGCCTTCACATTGTTTGCTTGACGTTTTTTTTTTTTTTTCCAAGCACGTCTTTTAACTATTCTTTATATATATATATATATATATATATATATAGTCAATGTCTTGATATGCTGGAAAATGTCCAGAATATTAACACATAACCTACTTATACCTAAAAATAGACTTAAATACTGATCAGTATTAGCAAATATTAATGGAAGTGCAGTGCAACACAGGGCTAATTTTATCAGATGAAAAGAGATGCGTTGTCAAGATGAATTAAATATGGTTAAAAGTGTTCATTAAATGCTATTTAACGTCACAAGGTTGGAATTCAATTTTAATTATGTGGCCGGTATCTTTTTAGTGACATTAAAATAATATCGGATGAATAACCAAACACTTTGGTAGAGATTATTGATGTTTTTTGACAATTTGTCACACAGTAATTGTAATTAACTTTATCACACTTTTGTTTGATAGTACTTTGAAGTCAACCCTAGGATAGTAGTGCTATAATTGAAATATAATCCCAGTAGGCATTTGCTTTAAACAATTCAGCTTTGCTAGACTATTTATGAAATGCATTGCTCTGTGTCTCATTTTGACATTTTCCATGTAAAACAGCACACAAATAAGGAATCCTGTTGTGATTATAAATAAACACATTATCCAGATTGAATGTACAAAATCGTAATGTTTCCAAGGTAAAAAAAAGAAGAAAATATAGCAAGCCTGCATGCAGATTCCAATTTTAAAACCCAAATAAAGCTGCTTATATCCCTTAATCAGTTTGGCATCAAATATAACTAAAAGTATTTATTGATAATAATACAGGTGTTGTCATAGTGATAACACTACAGGGCTTTATTAAGACAAGCAAGTGAACTCTTAGAAGAAAGAGCTGTGTTTTGTATTGAGGCATACTTGAACTCCTCTCAAGAACCAGTAAACCAGTTTTTGCCTGTTACACATACGCCATCCTGGTCTGGGATGTGTTGTTCAAGGCCTGCATTTCCAGACTTGTCGGAGCTTTACTGTCCGATTCTTCTTCATAGCAGAAGTGAGAGGAAGCAAGGACGATCCCTCCGACAACGTGGAGGAATCCAGCAGTCCATCCACAGAACAGGGCTTCCCCAAACTCCCACCTGGGAACAATATCAGGAACCGTGTCATCCCAGAACTTGAGCACCGTCAGGTGAGCCATGTAGGACACTGGCACCAGACAAATGATGCCAGCGAGAAAAGAGAATGCACCTCCCAACACTCTCAGGACCCTCTTTGTCCGCTCACCACCCCGGCCATTGCAGCAGTTCACGTAGGTGAGCCCAGGTATGGGGACCAGTAGACCCAGGAGCCCAGTAGCCACTGCCACACACATGAGGATCCGAGCCAGCCTGATATCCCCAGGCAGGCCAAGCATGCTATCATAAGGTCTGCATTCAATTCCACCCAAATCTTGAACAACACAGGTCTGCCATAGACCGAGCTGGTAGCTTTCTGTCTGCAGCAGCTCCGTGGAGAGTGTCAACCACTGGGGTAAAATAGTGGTGGTCAGCGTGCAAACCCAAGCCCCCACACAGAGAAACAGTCCCAGCAGCTCTGCAACACACAGCCCTGGCTCCATTTTGCTTGAGCTACTTCTTCTGTGAGGCTGGTTGTTAATTATGCTGTATCAGTACCCTGCAGCTGAGCAGCTTCTGTTTCGGTATAAATCTTAAAGTATACAGGTCAATTAGTACTAACAACTTCTGCTTGGTTGAGAGCACTTCTTTAAAATCGACTGCCTCTCGGGGGAAAAAAAAAAACTAAGAGTGAAAGAGACTTCAGCTCCTTGACATCTGCCCTCCCTTCTTCTGCTGCTTCTGACCAGGAGAAAACAAGTTGCAGAGACTCATGCCAGTGCCCAAACAGTCAGCCACACAGGATATTATTAAAAAGCTGATTTTTGCAATTTCCGAGCAGAGGGCTGTCTTATTATGTCCTGCCTTTTGATTTCTTTCACATTATGACGGGTTGTTCATGAGACAGAGCTTACTCAGTCCAGGGTATGGTAAACACAATGAGAAGGGATGGGAAAGTAACAAGTTCAAGGTCATCTTCACTATCATTATATAAACTGCTGGCAGGTAACTGCTTCTTACAGGTTGGGTTTGCCAGATATGCAATGTGCATCATTTCTTGAGAGTTCCAAACAGTACTTCCTAGAGGACAAATACATCAACTTCACTTTTGTTGCTGACTCTGTAAAAAAAAACACATGCAAAATAAATATAAAATAAAACTTACAATAATATGCAATGGCAATATATATCCCTGACCACATTCCAGCACCTCCTTAAGACTCACCTCTTCAAACAGCACCTGTAGAACTCCTCTGTTTGTATCCTGGGACACTATCACCCTTCATTTAAATGTGCTTTATTTTGCGCTTATCTGCCCCCTATTTTACTGCATTTAATCCTGTACTTCAGAATACTGTAATCTGAACAAAAGTTATTGTATTTCTTGCTCTTATTGTATTACTTGTATTGTAACACTTGAAATGTATTTGCTTACGATTGTAAGTCGCCCTGGATAAGGATGTCTGCTAAGAAATAAATTTTATATATATACCCTTTTATCTTATTTCTAGATAAGGTGGCGTAGTGGTTAGCGCTGCTGCCTCACAGCGCCAGGGTCCAAGGTTCGCATCCGGCCTAGGGTACTGTCTGTGTGGAGTTTGTATGTTCGCGTGGGTTTTCTCCGGGTACTCCGGTTTCCTCCCACAGTCCAAAGACATGCTGTCCAGGTTGATTGGCCACTCTAAACTGCCCTCTGTGTGAGTGTGTGAGTGAGTGTGTGTGTGTGGTGCCCTGCGATGGACTGGCGTCCCGTCCAGGGTGTAGTCTCGACTTGCGCCCTGTGTATGCCGGGTTAGGCTCCGGCTCACTGCGACCCTGTAAAGGAGTAAGCGGTTAATGATAATGGATGGATGGATGGACCTCCTGAATGAATAAACATATAGTCAGGTGTAAGAGAATGAAACCTAGGCTAATTGTTAATAATAACAGTTATCAGGTAATCCCTTTTTAAAAAAATAAAGCTTGCCCACTCGATGTCAGTAGAAAAAATTATTTAATAAGAATAAAACATTCAATTCAAACATAACTGCTTTTCGATGTATTTTTTCCAGTACTGAATAGAGCAAAATACAGCTAAGTAGGCAGCTGTCCTTTCCAGTAAAATCTGTAGAGCTAGTACTGTACAAAAAAATTATGTGGTTTTTTTAACAATAGTGTTTGACAGGGAGAATTTTATTGATTTCCACTACAAGTCCAATAGGTATGGTATGTACATTATATTATGTTTAAGTTCTAATTAAATAAAGAAATCCCTGAGTGCCACAGCTCCCTTTGTTTTAATGGATACAGTTCATTTCATTATTAGGATCCTCGGCGAGAGACAGAGCCCTTTATTGTTGCATTCTGATTAAGACTGCATTCATTGGAAGAGGGATTGTGGGTAAGGGGCATGTTGATATACATTTTCAAAGGCAAAAATGGTCCTTCAGATCGTTCGATCTCCTACACAAAACTGCTACTTGCTCAGCTGACCCACAAAAGGGCCATAGTCCCCTTTGTTTGTCCCTCTGGATGTCTGTCCCGCAGCAGTGGTCATGTGTCCAAGACCAAGTGAGCCCAAGGGAAAACGTTACAGAAGTATTTAGCAGGCATCTCTTAAGCAACAGGACCTCTACATCACTCTCAGTCATTGTGGGGCACATTCTGATGAAGAAGAGCTACTGACATGGTGGCACCATCTTAAAATTGGCACAGGGCCTCTTGGGAAACAAAAGCCCAAATGGCTGTACTGTATAAGAGGGCCGGAATGAAACACACAAAATAAAAGAAGTTCTTCAGCATCTCCCGTCTTTTACAGGAGACTGGTAAAGTATCATCCTTCAAAATTCTGTTTAATTAACACCTTAGTCATTTAAGTTGCAGTGTCCTGTGGTAATATACTATTATATTCTAAAATAAAATATGATTATTCTGTTATTGCATTCTTACATAGTTTAGTCTTAGCCTACCATAAGAAAGCATACAGTTTAATGGAACTTCTAACATTTCTTATTTACCCATCTTAGAGGATTTGATTTTTTTTTTTTTAATGAGATTTGGCCGTGTTATTGTTGCAGTTATATAAAGAATTGTTGTGCATGCCATACGATGCAATGTAAGGTGTGTTACACTGTTTATCAAACCAAAGCAGACTGGACCCCCCCACAACCCACCCCCTTTTGGTTGTACCACTTTTTAGCACACACTGAAGCTTATGACAAAAAAAAGATATACATTGGCACATAATTATATAAAAAAGACTTCACTGTGGTTTCATGATGGTATGTGGTAGACTTAAAATATAAATCTTTATTTAAAGATTATTATATAAAAAGTCTTAAGAGGAGATCCACGATGCCTGGACAAAATCCTCACGTGACTCACCCACTTGAGGCAAGTGCACAGTCCTCACCTGAACAACCCCTATTCATTTCTGGGACAATCTCAAGCAATAACAATTGTGCCAAATACTGCCAAATTGTGTGATGTTTTTTTCATCTTTGCATATGGTATGTTTAGTGTGTACTGTGTGAGATTGTGGGAGAGGGGATATCTATATATATATATATATGGGAGTCATTCTGTAATTGCAATGATCTTGCCACTATTCAGTTTTTTCTACACTTTATGCATTTATGACGATACAGAAGCTGATAATGCACTGTACAATAATCATTTTATAAAAGTACATTATTTAACAGCCTACACTTTAACATTACTAATTTCTGTATAATTACATGGTGTGCTTTTTCTTGCCACATTTGCGTGAGGTGAAAAATGTTATTTTAAATCAGCTTGCGATTGAAGAGTTGGCTGCCCTGAAGCTTCCCTATCTTCAGTTGATTATATAGTGGTTCAGAGCTGAGCAGTGCTGGTTCATCGAGGATTTGAACTCACATGCAAAGGCAACAAGTTTTTACACCTAACAGCACTTGTAATCCAGGAACCTCAAGATTTGTCCAGGCTTGTATGTTTTGAAGCTCTCAGTACTGTGGTTTCATATCTGTGCCGTGTGTTACTGTATTAGGGCTATTGAACTTTTTCAATTGTGATTAAACTTGATATTAACTTTATTTAACAAGTTATTGAAAGTAGCAGATTGTGGGATATATGGAGGTGTCTCTCTGTTTGTACATCTGTCCTTTTGTATGTCCCAAATACATTTTACATTTATCTTGAGAATCTAGATAAATGTAAAATTTTGATGAAACTTGGTGTACACATTCTTTAGCATAAGTTATTGACAGTAACACAATATGGGGACATATGAAGTTGCATGTACATCTGTGCATATGTCACACTATCTTGGGAATTACTGTTTAGAAAACTGTACATTGCCATTTCATATTAGATGCTACTTTATACATGATGTTGCTATATGTCACGGTCATTTTTTTCATTATACTCAATTTTCTCATTTCAAATTTACAGCTTTATGCTTGTTAGCACTAGTAATATTATCAGCGGCCCCCCTTTATTTTGTTGAAGGTCTTTTGGAGCTTGTTTGAAATGTTTTTGAAAGCATTAGTTAGAACTGGGCAGTGTACAGAAGCTCACTTTGCTTCTGCCTGTGCTGTTATTCTGTGGATACCCAGAATCCTTACCACAGTAGAGGAGGTAGCGACCCTGGTCTTCCGGTGCAGGTGCTTCCTGCTGTGCTAAAAGAACCAGGTTCCATAAGCAAAGCTAACAGGCACCTCTTTACAGCACTCAACTCCCTTCTACATTCTGTCTTTGTGAGCAAGCACACGCTTGTACACCTACTCAACCCAGGCCGGCTAAAGTGGCTGAAGTTAACAAAATAAGTTCATAAATCTACAGTAGGTCTTGAATCTGCTATTTTGAAATAAATACATGCTGTATCAGACATGTATTTTCAATTTAAATACATGTAACTCGTATTTTGACTCAGCAGTGTCTTCTGGGTTAAAGCATGTGACTCTGAAAGTATGTCAGTCAAGAAAGGAAGAAGCTGGTTTGTTAATGACTGCAAAGAAGGCATTGAAAGGGTGGGGAAATGATCAGGAGCCATTAATGACCTTGCAATTTACATACCATCCATTATGCTGTTTAGTTCAGGCAGAGGCCCTGGTAAACACTAGCTTGAAGGTATGGAAGGTATTGTTTGAATTCTGACAGAAGTTCATACAAGTCCAGTTCAGTTTGATACTGTGCCAACATTCTGTAAGAGAGTCCCAAATTAGTTAAATATGTTTTGCTCAGAGTATGTAATTAAGAAAATGGGTTTTCAAGGTGGTTTACACATGGAAGACAACAGCAGCACTATTAAACAGGAATAATAACGTATGCATTTGGTGCCACCTGATGGATGCTGTTGTGATAGCAGCATTTAAAGTCTTAGGAAAATACAAGTTGTTTTAAAGCACTCAATGTTTGAATGTGTATTGGTAAAAAAACATAATCCCTGCAGCGAGTCGTTGTATATGAAGGTTTTCACTTTTTTTTAGGGTACAGCAAACATTAAGAAAGTGGGGAAATACTGCTTTTTATTGTAAAAAGAAGTTTACACACCAAGTTTATTCAATACAGAATTGCTTTTGTCTTTCCAGTTGTTTCAAAACAGGCCCAAAGCAATCCGAAGGGTTTATTCAAGTTACTAGTTTTGTAACATTCAATGTTTCATTTTCCATTCTCAAAAAATATTAAGCAAATTACTTTTTGGTGTAAAGACCTTGATATATCTCGATTGGTCAATACAATTAATTATAAAACCTTTTAATGCTTGTATTTCATTAGGCTTCACGTATTTGTGGATCACCGCCAGCCTCATGAGCTTTACACGTCAAGCCTGCCTGCCTTCCTGGAATGCTGTGTGAATGACGACCACTGCTGAATTGAAAACGCTACAGAAAAGCACTCGTGGGCTAGATATTCACAGTGTGACTTTATTTAAAAACAAATAGGGTGGGACAGTAGAACTCTGATTAACTTTAATACAGTAAGAAAGCATTGGAATCTCTTCTGTTTAGAAGATGCGACTATAATGGACTTGATCCTAATTTGAAGACCTGTCTAATAATTGTATGTTTCTATTGAATCATAACTGTGTGTGAATTTTAGGTGTAAAAATGTACACATGTCAATTTTAAACCATTGAATACTATTAATCAATAATATATATATATATATATATATATATATATATATATATATATATATATATATATATATTATATTCTAGTTAATAAGATCATTACTGATTTAAACTAATTTGATTGAACCAAAAAAATCAATATTGATTTGAGACAATTATTATATATTACTTTGAATATTTCATAAACCAATGTTTTATTCATAGCAGACAATATTTGTTTTACGAAATCTAAAACAAAATCAACATGACATTGACACACAGTGCTGCACTTCACTTTGAACCTGCAAATGACATGCTGCCATCTTCTCCATGAATCTGAAATTGACATACAGTACGCACTTGAGAACAATGCTTTACAGCAAACAAGACTAGATGAATTTTTATGTAACCCTGTGTCAGGACAGGCGTGTGGCTGTCTTTAACAGGTTCAAGTTGTGATTGTTACTTTTCTGCAAACAAACACTATATCCCGGTCTTCTATCTAATTACTCTGACTATTGGAAAGCCTGCTCTGCCAAATTGTACTAGTAGCACTTTTAACTCAGGTCACAACTATGCTACTGTAGTGATGTGTATATTGTAAGGCAGTTTGTATCGCAGCTTCTTGATGACGCTCTGGATAGGTTGGTCTGAAAGTCCAAACAGCAAACTGGTACTGTACTACTCCTTCCAGCAAATTATGGAAACTCCCACCAGGCGGATATATCACAGGGAGCTGAATACAATAGGGCTATACAGGGTAAGTCATGGTCTAATTAAACCAATAACAGTATTTACTGTAAATGGCTAACATACCAGTCTAAATAATACACAATACAAATATAGATATTATTCAATATCTATACCTCCCGTCTGCAAAGGTTGCTGTGCACAGTGACGCTAATCTGGTTTGCTCAGTTCAGTTGGCCTGTAAAGTGGCATATATTCAGTATTATTCCTCTCAGTTTCCCTGCAAGTTTCTTTCCAGTCCCTGGAGATAAACTGGGGCCCATTTTCGAACAATAGGACTATACCCCAGAGACAAAACACTTCATCTTCCAGCTTCTTCATAATGGTTTTGGGGGTGGCTCTATGAAGTAGAAACAGCTGAAACTGCAACAAAAATTGGTTCTTGGTTCTCCATTTTGTTGTTCTTTGTCAGCAAGCTGGAAGTGAATGGGCTGGGAATCCTCACGATTGCGTATACGAACCAGGGTGAGCAAACAAAGCAACCACTCATGATCACTGTGTGTGTTAACCGGAATCCGAGTGCTCAGCATAGGGATTCGTTTAGGGGATTTTAATCTAACTCTAGTTTATTTAGTGTGTTAGGGAGATGGTTCCTGGAGCGGGACCTCCCTTTTAGTGGGAGCAGCACTGAACCACTGGATGGCAAACTTTTGTTTTTAGCTGTTTTACCCACTGTATTGTTTTTAATGTACACTTTTGTATATGTCCTCCTGCACTGGGACTATCATTGTTGGTAACCAAGTGACGGCCTCCAACCACTGCAACGTCCTGTTAATTATTAATAAAACCAGGACACCTGAGCGGCGTTTCAACGTCAACCTCTGTGTCAGTAGGCGGATACTTACACAGTAACAGAATACCTCTGTTACACAAGGGTTACACTGTTTTTTGTGGCTTCAACAAACCAACAGTCAGTTGGTTGTCTGCTCAGTGTTGTGGGACACAGCATTGTCTGCCTAGACATCAAGCAATTTGTTGCTCCAGTATCCAGCAATACTTGGACCTTGCAGTGGCCAATTTGCACATGAGCAAGGGAAGCTTCCATATCTTGCATGTCTTGACCATAGGGTGAGATCTAGACTCAGGAATGGATATTGTTTCTTCTCAAGGCTGTCTTTATTTTTTGCTGCTTGTGCCTCTTGAGATGCAGAATGTACAGTGCCCCTTAGGGCAAATAGAAATTAGAAAAAAGGCCTCCTTAAAGATTCTTCCACAAAAGCCTGTCTGCTGCGTCCCTCATCCACGTTGCTCCGGCGTGTTTCCTAATTTCATCTTGCCATCTTCCTGGAGGTGGTCTTCTTGGTCGTTTTTATATCTCTTGGGATCAAGTCTAGTATCTCCTTGGTCCAGTGATGGTCTCTTCTTCTTGCTACTTGTCAGGCCCACTGCCATTTCAGTTTTTTCTGAGTGCCCTCGGACTCTCAGACACCGTTATAGCCACACAAATGGAAGATTTTCCAGGAGTGGTGCTTGGCGAGAGACCATGACCCCACCTCCTGCCCCATGTCGGTTGTTTTGCGGTTTCTACAGGACCTCCTACAGGAGGATAAATCCCCCTCTACGTTCAAGCTGTACCTGGCTGCTATATCTGTGTGCCACGTCAAAATTGACTCTGTGTCTCCCGGAGCTCATTTTTTGGCAGTGCAGTTTTTAAAAGGGGCTAGGCGGCTCCACCCTCCCCTTAAACCGATGGTTCCTTTCTGGCGTCTGGACTTGGTTCTAGAGGTTCTTACGAAGGCTCCATTCGAGCCTCTGCATTCAGTGAACCCTAAATACTTGTCTTTTAAGACAGCCTTTCTCCTGGCCATCACGTCAGCCAAACGTGTCAGTGAGTTACAGGCCCTTTCCATAGAGGGTTCCAGTTTGCGCTTTACCAGAAGCGGTGATAATGTTACTTTACGCATTAACCCGGCTTTTCTGCCTATGGTTGTTTCGCAGTTTCACTTGAAACAGTCGGTGGAATTGGAGGCGTTCCACCCCCTCCCCCTTCTCTTCTGAAGCAGATCAGGGACTTAATACACTATGCCCTGTCAGGGTGCCAAGGTGTTACATTGATAGGTCTCAATCATGGCGACAGACAACCCAGTTATTGGTGTGTAATGGGTTACGTACTCAAGGTCTGGCACTTTCCAAGCGATTGTCGCACTGGATAGTGGATATGATTCGGCTAGCTTATGAGCTGGATAACCTATCCTCTCCAAGTCATGTTGCAGCTCACTCCACTAGTGGGACTGACGTCTTGGGCAGTGTTTCATGGGGCATCCCTACCTGACAAATGTAACGCTGCGGCATGGACCACACAGCACATGTTTATAAGGTTTTACCGACTGAATGTGGCTACTTCAGCAGCGCCTTCTGTGGGGTCCAGAGTCCTTGAGGCAGCTTGCCCTCTTGCGCAGCAGCCTTCCAGTTAGGCTCGCGCCAGAGCAAGGTTTGTGGCTGCTTTGACTCACTGCGACAGCTTGGGTATACATTTCCAAACTCGTAATGGTTGACATTTCGAGATTGAAAGGGAACGTTAGGTTACTTACCCTAACCCTGGTTCCGTGAAAAAGAAATGTCAGCCATTAAATTTGCAAGGTCGCTAGCTCACCTTCATTACCATACAGAATCAAATGGCGAAGGTTCCTCTGTGACGTAGCGTCTTGCTCCAGAATGCAACAGACACGTGGTCACATCGGGCCTATCAGGCATGTGACATGAGGGTCATTTCCCAACTCGTAATGGTTGACATTTCTTTTTCAGGGAACCAGGGTTACGGTAAGTAACATAACATATGTTGAGGCACCATGAGAACTGTTCAAATCAAATAACAACACAGATGGGATCCCAAAACACACTGTACCCCCTATGCAAACAAAATACAGTAAACTGCACCATGAACAGGGATAAATAAAATACAAAATAAACAGCAGTCTCAGTGGTTCTTTTGGTGGTAACAGCATAAACACCATTTATTATTTATTGCCTAACGTCAGAAACACTGATTCTAAAGCAATATCAACAGACTTTTAAGTGCCCTTTATTGACCATTATCATTCATATCATTGAAATGGTGTACAAATTGTTAAGATATTTCTTACTGTAGTAACGAATGAGACCAGGTCATACCTTTTTTTATAATGAGCAACATTTGTTTTCGTAATTTAGATGTTAATAAACTAACCAGCTTTTATATTTTGCTGGGGTGACAGTCGGATAACAAATATGGGTGCTACGTAAAACTAGTGTTTCTAACACCTGTGCCCAACCTCTGAAATTATACATTCACATCGTTTGTGTTACACCAATGAGGCCTCAGAGACAATATGTTTGATGAAAGCGACCACAAGAGGGAGCCATTGCCTTTTATCTGCGAATATATCTCCTTTTAGAAAATAGTGAAACTAATTAGGACCAGAATGTGAATGTTTTTATTTTTATTTATTTATTTTTTTGTAACATGTAACATATAACATTACAAGTGTGAATTACAGACTGGAGGAACTACTGAAAAATTCCCAAATATGTCATTATCACCAAAAGAAACCCCAGAAATAATAACATGACAATACCTTCTATACCTACAATACCTACAAATCTGGTACTTGAGGTTATATGAATTAAACTATCTGTTACTGAAAGCATGGTTTATAAATGTAACAATCTATTCATATTGCAAAACTGTTCTGACTATTGAGAACTATTTTATAACTGTTACATAGAAAAAAGCAGAGTGTCAGCAGGTGGTGCTGTCAGGCATGTTCTTGCTGGCTGTAGAGAATAGGTCAGGGACAGAACTGCAGGACTGAAACACAAATGAGGGTGGAGGATCATGGGTATTGTATTTTCTGAGGTTAATCTGTTATGGAATAGATTTTAATAAAATTGGAAAACCTTGTGGTTTCAGAGTTTTGGTAAGTTATTGCTACACTGTAATCTTCCGAGACAAGCCAGTGATAATTACTGAAGGTAAATAAAAATGACTGTTTTATTAATCTTTTGCAACAAGGGCACTAAGGGGCAGGTGCGTGGTCCAAAGGCTAATATCGCTGGAAATGTTCATAACTAATACTTTCATACAGATTCAAACTGACTTTTGGTAGATTAAAAAAATGTGTTAATGTATTTCTTCAATTTAAATCAAAAAAACAAAAAAGGGATATCTGACTAAATAATTCCATAAACGGATTAGCTATAAGAAGTGGTCTGTATAATAAGGTCATAAAAATAACCAGCCCTACAGTTTATAGAAATGATAATTCAGGTAATAATAAGGGGATAAGCCACAGCCCGATTTCATTTTTGTTGTAGTACTTTACAGCACCAGGATACACTCTTATGTTTAAAGCTCATCCCTGGAAAACCATTCGTAGGTTATTAATGCTATTCAGAGGAATTCCCCATAGTTATGAAATGCTCCATCTGTGGTTTATTCCGGCAGGATATTGGCCGGTTAGTTCAACCCCTCCATTAAATAAGACACAGTGGGTTCTATTCAGTTGATTTAAACACCGACAGATCTAAATACTTCCTCTGTTTAAATAATTAATAAAGGGCACAATGTTATAAAAATCAAGCATCCAACAGTTCATATTAGTTTCTTTAATTTATTTGTTAGTACAAAAAAAAAAAAAAACAACAACAACAACAACTTACTATTTTAAGGATTTCCATGATATACCCCAGGAGACTTTGTTCATATAACGGATAACCCTGTTGTGTGACTTGCCTAATATTGTAGATATTTATGCAATCCTTATATGGCTGATTCTTGTATTCTAACGTGGCAGTTTTTTTTTGTTTGTTTGTTTTTTTAAATTTGTACTGTGCCTTTTAAAAGTCCATGAACAAAAGGAGTAACCAAGACCTTAAAATTATTTACACAAATCATATAAAGTCGATTGTTGGATTTGATGATCACTTTACGTTGGGCTGGCACTGATGCCACTACTTGCTGAGCCAGGGAACCTGTGTGACTCTCGGCTGGTACATCTTTTTAGCTTTTCTTTGACCAGCTAAAAGACTTTGAGCACTGACAGGTCCTCCTTCTCTCATTGTCTCGACTCTGAGGAACCCAGGTCAGTTCCCCATCTAACTTTCGTCTCTAAATAGTCAATAATAATCTGGGACAGTTTGGTTATTTCATTATCCAGTTATCTCTTCTTTCACTTCACTCTTTTTACACTTGGAGTGCTTTTGTTCACATATAAATTTTTGCAGCATTGCCAACTGGACAACATTGGTATCTCAAAAATGTGGGATGGTCCTCTCTGGTTCTGAAAGGCTCAGTTGTTGTTTAAATGTAAAATTGTACAGTCTGTCATTATGGTGACTTTTTTTTAATGGGAAACCTGTTTCTGTTATTGCATGCAGGAGTTGGCATTTCTAATTGGGTGGAAAAACAGGAGTTCCCAAATTCAAAAGGTAGTTCACAGACATTTTAAGAGTGAATAAAATGTATTAGAAATGACAAGTTCAACAACACAATGATAGTGGAAAAGTGAAATGGCACTGAAGGGAATAAAGATTGGAGACACACTTTTCTTTTGTTAATTTCTGAATTTCCAAGAAGTACCATAGTTACTAACTACTAGTTAGTATCTTTAAAGGAACATAAATTTTACCCCTACCCTTTAAAAAAATGGAAAAGAAAACTATTTTACTATGCGTCCATCAGCCTAACAAAATACAGTAATACTATTCTGTTTCAGATTTGCTATTTCCCATTGGTCTATCCAAGCTTGTATTAATAATATATTCGTTTAGGGGCACCGTTTATGCAAATATCTTCTGCCCAAATATGGACACTGGAATGAAATATGGCAGGAGAGGCAAACATGGAGGACCAGAGTGCAGGGTTATGAGAGCCCAGTTAAGTTTAGGGGAAGTGGATGCTGGATAAACCGATCTAATTTTCGGCGCTATTTTTAGAGGATCTAAAGTATTGGAATGCATTCATTTAGGGGGTTGTAAGTCGGAGAGGAGGCAGGGAGTCCTGCCGCGGCGTGAACCCGCTCACTATGCCGCACAACAGCAAGAGAAGGGAGAGCTCGGAGCTGCCGCTGCCCGCTGGCTGGGAAGAAACTCGGGATTATGATGGCAGAGTGTTTTATATCGATCATAACACCCGACAAACCTCGTGGATCGACCCCAGAGACAGGTAATTGTGGGGACCACTTGTAACAAGAATGAACTGGATAGGTTTAGTGTGTTTAGGTTTAGGGGCTTAATTGCATCCAAGGGGAAGGAGCGAGGGCGGGAGCAAAGCGGGGATGCACTGCTGGTTTATATGCTGATGGAATTCAAGCTGGTACAGTACCTGCTGTCAGTGTGTGAGAGAGCGAGAGAGTGCGTTTAAAATGCACTTATAATTGACATGCACTTTTTAGTTAACTTTGACAGGAACATCAACAAAAGTGTTCTGTAAACAGTTCACGGTTTGATTTCTGTTCTTAGCCTACACATTTAAAAGCACGCACCCTTTTATTTTGCTACTTATAATTATTATACAGATACTGTTTATCTAACTCATCCTTGATGTTTTGTCAACGTAGGGAAACCTCAAAATACCCTCAGTACTCTATCGTACATTAGCATTTAGACCAATCAAATTGTATGCCGTTGACGTTAGTTTCAAATTCTGATATTTATTTATTTTCAGTCCATAACACGATTTGTACAATAATGTACTGTAGTTGTTTTAGGATAGGGTATTTAATTAATATGCTGAATCGCAAGTAGGACTATTCCCTTATGGAACAAACATAATATTTTTTATATATCTAAGATATATGGGATATATTTAAAATATATTTTACTTTGTCATCCATGTATTTATTTTATATGGATTACAGAGTAATGAAAATATATGGTGCACCATATATTTTCAACATATAAAATAATTATATGGATGACAGACTAAAATATATCCCATATATTTTAAATATATATAAAAGGGGCCAATTTCTATATACGAAAAATATAAGGATCATACTTTTCTACCATATATTAAAAAAATGTTTTTTTCATAAGGGTTTGTTTTTAAAATATATTTTAAATAAGTAGAGCAATGTACAGTGGAGTTAGTTTAAGATTGCAGGATCATTCAATTTTTCATTCAAGGCCAATGAAAAATAACATTGCACTTGGTTTTGTTTAGTTCAGAAGTGATATTTTACAATGTTATGCAGCATATTGAAGAATCCTGTACAAATACCTATAAAAACAAAGAAAAAAAACACATGGTACCTTATTCAGAAAGATTAACCTATTCACTTTTTTTTTTAAGAGAGACATTTGTTTAAATTGACTGTTAAAGAAACCAACAGCAATCTAGAAAGGTTTCAGGAATATCAAACTTGATTTAATTGACAGCAATCGACTTCATAATCATTGGGTTAAAGCTTTGTGAATAGGACCAAACATTGGTTACAGAGGTGCAGTAGGGTTTTCAAACTCCATTCTTCTCACTTCTCTGATGGCCCATTGAAAATGCTTAGATTGCTGTACTGTATGGTGCTAAACCATCAAGCCTGTTCAATATCACTTCGGTTAATCTCACCCTCCTTATATTGAATTGCCTCGTCCAGCATACAATGAGAGTTAGAGGGGACAAGCTCCTAATGCTATCACTGATTTTTATCACAATGTCGATCACATTTATCAGTCGTAAGCCAAAAAGTGCTGTCAGAAAGCTAGAGCTTAGAAGACTGAAATCAATGACAAGTAATTGATTAATTGATTGAGGCAAAACAAAAGATTACTGCCCCACAATGTTATTCTCATATCACACTGAATGGATTCTGTTTTCCACTGTGCTGTAATGATCAATTTAAAAACACTATAATCATTTTTTTTACTACACCGATTTCATATTTGTTCTCAAATTTATTTTCATGTTGTTCGTAATTGGATATTACTTAAACAAAGGGCCATTTTCAACTCAGCCTTATTCCCTAGGTGAAGAATGTAGCAGCTCCCCAACAACACCAATTCATTTTAAACGCAATAGTGTGTTGGAACAACAACCCATGTTAAACTTTTGTATTTAAACTGTTAAGTCTTCATTTTCTTCAGTTATTTGTGATGCGGCGCAGTGCCAGTGGGATTTGTATTTTTCTCTAGACAGCTGGAAGTGAAAGCCGGTGCAGATAACAGAAATACTGGAACTTCAGCTCCCATAATCCCTTGCGCAAAAGTATGCAAGGAATGTCAGACAGGCCACTGAAAAGGTTGAAAGGAAATGTATAGCTGGGGCTGCATTTTCAAGAAGGCGTTATGTGGTTTCCATACACATCTGCTCTGCACAGTACCTAATTTGTTTTAAACTAATTAGATCTGTGGCACATTATAAGGGTCAAATAAAGTGAAATTAAAGTTATGTGAATTAAAAAGCTCAGTAATTTAGGGATTCCGTACAGCTTTTGCAGGTATGAAATAAAACAAAACAGCGTAACTGGATCAGTTTCTTTAGACATTATCTAGTACAACAAAGAAACATGCTGTGGGCGGTTGTTTTCAGCAGGGGTTTCCTAGCACTACTGTATGTGAACCACATTGAAGATTCTCCTGAGAAACTGATTTCAGACAATTATATGGAGTGAATGTGCATCCTAGTTTAAAAATACCAAGAGCAACAAGAGACCTCAGCTAGTTTGTATTGTATCAATTCAGAGCAGTGTAAGTGAAATCTTTCTCGCTTTGTCTGAATCGACAGATACAGGTGTGTTAAAAAAACCCTGTTGTCCTGGGAGACGGTAGTTGTTGTAGGATTGATGTGTCACAAGGTGGACTGGCTTATTTAATGAGGGGAACAGAAGAAGGAAGTTTACAGATTTGTTAGGTAGTTTGGGTGTGTGGTGGTGACTATAAAACAGGAAATGCCAGAGATGAGACTGATTGTCTGGCTGGTTTTCTTTTCAGTAGTGCAGGCCTCCAAATAATATTCTTGGCAGAGACAAGTACCAAAAAAAAAAAAAAAAAAAGCTAGGAAACTCAGTTTCTCAGAAGTATTATGTGCAGTTTTCGTATGTGCTATATTTAGAGGACCTTTTTACTTCCCGCAATCTTTTGATAAGGACCAAGGTCTGCTTTTGTGCAATGCATCAACAGTTCTGTATCCTTTTTTATTACGAATATGTAAGAATAATCGACTGATTTAGAATGCTACACAGAAGCCTCTGTCGGCCCATGGAAGGGGTGTGGGCATCCACTGCGAGAGATGAGCGCCACAGGAGATTGCAGTTGTAACGCTACACAGGCACCCAAGGGTTATTTACAATGTTTACAATCAGTTTTCTCAACTCAACTTGCAGTTGCAGTCGGTCGCCACTAGGGTACCAACAATGGTATCCCTAGTGTGGGGTTGCTCCAGCGAAAACCACGTGGCTGTACCAACAATGGCATAGCACGTCTACACGTGTAAACAGAAATAATACCGAAAATGCAAAACAAAACGGTGGGAAACAAAGATAAAGAAAACAGAAGTTCACCAACCAGTCGAAGAGCGACCTTGGCATACACACGGTGGCCGCGTCTTTTGTGGTACTCACAATGCGCCTCCGTCCCAGGACCTTCGTGTGCTGCCTCAAGTGCCTTGAAGGTGTGTGAGTGTCATCCTTTATAGTGAGATGCTCTGCCAGGACACACCTACCTGCTGATTGGGAATTCGCAGACATCCAGCATAATTAAACACAGCAGGCAGCGCATCTCAAGTGGAGAATGGCTTTCTTTTAAACTCATAACAAAAAAATGAATTAATAATCATACTATATACACATGTGCATGGACTTAGCCCTGCCACAAGGCCCATTGCAGTCGTTGTAAATAAAGATTATTTAAAGGGCTGTCCAACTGTTGGATCATGAGCCATGAGTGTCAGTGTGGCTCTTTTGATCATATTTCCCATTTAAAGCTCAACAGAACTGTTTAAACATGCAGGGCGATGTTCAAGAACTAAAAACAAACTGCTGATGTTACAGAGCTAGGATGAAACAACTAAGGTGTATGTTGCAGCAGAAACATAATTACAAATAAGTGTTTGCTGTTTAGTGTGCTGGACACCAACTTGTGTTCCAGTGCTTCATTTTGTTTTGCTTATTCCTTGGTCTTTGTATAAAAGACTGGTGTTAATGTAGCACGGTGGGAAGTGCTTTGTGAATATGTTGATCTCGTCAATGAAGGCTCTATGTGTGGTTCTTTACCGCATCAGGAGTAATACTGTGCTCTTGGATACTGTAAAAATGCTTTCAGCTGGAATTCATATTATTCAAAAACCCTTATTTTAACATTAGACTCTTGGTTATCTTAGCCAGCTGCGGCCATATTTATAGGATGAGTGTATATATAGTTGAAGGCATGACAAGGGATTATGCATCCTTCCCTTACTTCTCAGGCACTGTCGCAAATGTACCGACACACATAAGAAAAATCAGTAGCAGGAGAACATATGATTAGGGCTGTATTTCTTTCACGGTAAAAAATTGATTATTTCACGGCATTCCGCAATCTAAAAATATTTGAAGATTCCATGATTAAACATGATATTTAGTAAATCAGAAACAAATTGTGTGGGTGATTGGATACAGTATACCAAAATTGTGGAATGTTTTATTTTTTATCTCCACCTTTTTAAAGACATTCTATTTTCACCATCAGTGAATTATCAAGCAAACAAAAAACATAAATATATGTACAAATAACAACAGACAAGCAAAATGTCCCCTTCTTGTACCGGACAGAGCGATCTTTAGCAGAAATATTTCTTAGATGCAGTTTTAAAGAAATCTTGCAGCTCTATGCAGTGTGTTCAATCAATTACCGGAAGCAAACTAAAACGACTGCCAGGTTCCTAAGTGTAGTGTAACAGGTAGTGCGTGAATAAGGCAAACCTTTGCTGTATTTATTTTTAATTGAGAACAAATATGTATATTTACACTATTCTTTCAGAGATGTGAATTTTTACGGGGAACTACATATTACACATCAATGAGAGACCTGGTAAACTATATGTCTGTGAATGTGTTCCTTTACTCAGTCTGGGGTTTAATGTGAGCCCTGTCAGTAAGCCTATTCGATATGTATCCAATCACCCACCCACAGCCATCCTATTAGTGTCACTTTGAGAACACAAGCAGACAGGACACAAAAATGACATTGGGTGCTGTAGAAATCAACCAAATCTTGTTTTTATTTTCTGTATCCTTTTTAAAGTTTGCTTTCAATTAACACAGCATTAACATAAATATAAGCATATTTTCATATATATATATATATATATATATATATATATACACACACACACACACACTGATGGATGAAGGCTAGATTTGCATCCTGAGCCATTCGAAGAAAAGGCATAATAGCGCAGTAGTGATGTCAAAATGGCATATTCCTAGGAGATTATACTTGACCTTTAACCAATATTTAACTCCTGTGCACCCCAAGATCACTTTCAAACACAAAATGTCTTGTTTTCAATGACTTGGACCAACACCTGTACAGCAAAGAGTTGAATTTGCATTCTCCAGCAGAAAGTGTGTGTGAAGTTGCTAAGGTTGCCAATGTGCCAGGTGACAGCTTGTAGTAAAACATGTAACAGTAGCGTGAAGGTAAATATACAAACACTTAGTAAACTGGTGTGACCTGTGTGTGAAGTATGTTAGTGATGGATGGACTGTGACTGTTGGCTGTTGAATCCCCCTCCCCCCTCTCCTGGCTGGCAGATAGTGAAAAGAGAGGGTGCAGTAGAACTGACCTGCTATTCAAGGGGAGTGGAGAAAGGCAATTGCCTTGAAAATAATATGAAATGACATACTGCGAGAATACAATAAAAAAAATAACAAACAAACATAATGGGCCCATTTTTTTTTTTCTAGGCATTCTAAAATTCAGAAATTTTGACGTGAAATTCATGAGAAGCAATATCTGTGAGACAGATGTGTCAGACTAGAACAGATTTAGTTTTTTTTAAAGAAGACATCTCTGGAGTACTAGGTGCTTGTACAACCTCCTTGTGTCTTTTAGTTGTGATTTTCTAATTTAAAAAATATTTAAAAAATGAAGCACTTCTGTCAAATACACTCAAAAATAGTTGGAGAATGACATGTATATTGAGAAAGTAGAAAAAGCTATTGGCTCTCTATAAGGTTGCATGTAGCAAATTAATTGTTTTGGACTAAAGCTAATAACATAGTATTTAGAGAAGGTATTAAAACAATGTTTTCAGTTTGGTCCTACTAAACGTATTGCAGGTCAATATTTTTGCTTTAGTTTGGGAGATCATGTTTTCAGATAATTGTTTTGGGGAAAACTGAAAACAACACTTTTTCTGTATTTCCATGACTTCAGATAGTAAATCCAGTACATTCAAATGTATAAATAAATGCACTTTGACTGAACCCAGTCAGGAGGCTGTTTACTGGGTTTCATCTGCAATAAAAATACAATCATGAATGCGTATTCAAGAGAGTAGAGTCCTATATGTTACATCTTGTTCTCTCTAATCATGGATATGTTTTAGTATTCTTTACTTAAACTAAACTAACTTTATCTGTCACTACTAGTGCTTGAAATGGGTTGGTACTCATCATTACATGTTATCTCCAGTTCAAATGTTTAATGATTTGTATATGAACACTTTTATGCTCAGAAATAAAGCCTTTTGAGACACGGTAACAATACAGTGCTACGTGAGCTACAGCAGTGCTTTTGGGAGTTGTATTTTTTTCAATATTCCATTCCATTTATGTCCCATAGTAGCACTGTGAAACTACCCTACAGCACCCAGAGTGCATTGCAAACACATGCACTGTGTGAATGACTGCCACTTCATTGAAAGTTTTTGATACCGACTCAGAAATGCCACACTGTATGCATTTATCTAACACCAGCTAGTGTTATATTCATGTAAACACTGAGGGTTAGATGTACTAAAGTGTTGCGCCTGTCGCAAACCAGTTGCAAACGAGTCTGAAGTCTAGGTTGGAATGTACTAAACAAGCGCAATGCTAGCGACTTTTTAGGGAATGCTTTGTGGCAGCAGTTTTTCTTTGTTCAACCTTGTGAATATGTAATTATGGACGTTCCTGCATAAATTCGCAAAAAATTATAATTAAATTTACTAAAGCTGCCGGCAATTGCGACACTTGTAATTGCATCAATTTGTTAACTTTTGAAAGCACATTTTAAACAGTCGCAATTGTTGCTGGCATTTCCCAGTCCACTTTTTCTCTTGCGTTGCCAGTTGTGCTCAATGCATTTTTGAGGCAAACACCCAAGTACCTAATTTTCACTAAAATCAGGGCGTGCTTACAAGACTTGAAAACAAATTTCTATGACATTTCTGGTTTCCCCAACATGGTGGGAGCAATAGACTGCACACATGTGCCGCTAACCCCTCCAGCTCATTCTGAACATCTGTATGGACCATGGTCTATTTTGTGTTAATTGTCTAGGCTACTAAGTAGGCTAAAATCATTTAGTTTCAATTTTAAATCTTTTATTCGCATTGTACACCAATATGTTCAATGCAGCAGCATGATTTATTTTGTGTTACCTATAGCCTACAGGATAAAATAAAAATAAAGCGCGCTAGGTATTCATTTGATTTTACTGCTGTACTGTATAGGCCTTCTGTACAGATTTATATTTTTTACATGATCTAATGTGTAGCCTATCCAAAACACATTAGTGTTATTTCAATGCAATGATTTACATTTAAAATGCATTGAGCACTATACGTGTATGTGTGTGTGATTTTATTTTATTGTATTGTATTGTATTGTATTCATAGACAAGCTGTGGTCATTTGGAAAGAATTAGCTATGATTATTTAGATAAATACTTTACAGAAGTATGGAAGAGATCCTTCTCCTATTTTAGGGATATGGATTTTGATTAAAATATTATACATGAGCTACCCAGATGTATTTTTGTTTCATATTGTTTTTTATTTATTTATTTGAACTAATTGACCCTTTCATATTAACTGGCTTTTTCATTTTGACTTGTCTTAATGAAAGCTCAGTTCACATCAGGACAGCAAATAGTAAACAAAGACACAATTGGTCTAAATGCATTTTATCATTCACCAATACCAGCCCGTCAATACTTTGGAACTACAAAAGCAACCTGTGCTGTACCCGCCACTGCCATATCAGCCAATCACAAGCAGCCTGTCAGCTTGGCTGGAGGTCAACATCTTTCAGCAACAACTATTTTTTAAAATGTATTTCAAACCATACACTCATAGCATTGCTCTCCACTCACCAAATTATCATTGTGTTTCATACTGTGGAAAGTTTCAGCATAACAGGAATGTGCATTAGCAACCTAGAAAATGTGGATTGATTGCAGAAGAGTGTTTGTTTTTTATTTTTTCTGTTTTTTTTTTTTTTTTTAATTTCAGCAAAGGTTTTATTTATTGATTTTTATACTTTTTAGTAGATAGCAGCTGAAAAAATGTATGTAACATATACACAAGCTTTCAAGACCATTGGCCTCAATGTTCTTTGCCTTCAGTTTCCACTTCTCATTGGAAGAAAAGCTGGTGAATTATATATACCGGTACATATTCAGTGGAGCCTTTAAAAAGATTGTGTATTTCACGGATATGGACCAGCATGTCTTCTCTGATTCTACAGAGGGTTTATGGATTGTACTTGGAGAACGTGGCTGTTCATTTTTCTTTTAATATCTTACTTGACGAGCCACTGCTGTTTCTATGGATGTGCAACAAAACATCTTTCAAACTGCTTGCATTACATATTAGTGTAATGCATAAAGTTTTTACCACCAGTATTTTTCCAAGGATATGTTGTAAATTTCAAAGTTCTAACTCTGTCTTAAGACAGTAGTTTAGTGTGCGTGTGCGTGTGCGTGCACACATAGTTAAGGTAGTACAAATAAATCAGTAGTCCAGAGAAGCATTTTCCTGTTAAACATTTTACAGTAGCTTAACACCTGTTAGACACCTGTCTAACACCTGTTAGACTACATAATGCCAATAGTCAAGGTACGTAATAATATATACAATTATTATTATTTATTTCTTAGCAGACGCCCTTATCCAGGGCGACTTACAGTTGTTACAAGATATCACATTATGTTTTATATACAATTACATTATTATTATTAATTTATTTTTATTTTTTTACATACAATTACCCATTTATACAGTTGGGTTTTTACTGGAGCAATCTAGGTAAAGTACCTTGCTCAAGGGTACAGCAGCAGTGTCCCCACCAGGGATTGAACCCACAACCCTCCGGTCAAGAGTCCAGAGCCCTAACCACTACTCCACACTGCTGCCCCTATATACAATACAAGTAGACTCCTCCTTAAATCTAAATCAGGGGCAGTTTTATAACTACAGGAGCTGTGCTGGGTACTGAGCTGGCAACGCTTACAGGAAAAGTCCAAGGTCTTTCTTGATGAGCTGCTGCTTTTTCCCGGCTGGAGTGATAAACCATAGCACAACCCCAGAGTCAGGCTGCCACTCCACATGTGTCAAAGTTGTTTCACATCTCTTGCTGCTGCATAACAGAGACACCCCATACAAATATAAATATTCACATATTTTTGTAGTCAGTATGTATTTACAGTGGTATTTATTTTTTTTAAATGCTCAGCTGCTTTGCAATTAAGATCAGTGCCACCCTTAAGACATCTACAAGAATTGTAATCCACTAAAAGTCGTTTAAAAGTGGTAGATTGTTTTTAGAATGGAATTTAGAGAGACAGTTGTGGCATTGCGTTCTTGGTTCAGCATTTTTAGAACTGATAAAATGGCACGATCACCATGCTATTAGATAGTTATTTGTGGCACATATGTAGCATTGTAGCTTTTTACTTTAAATGTTAAGCCCCAACTGTCAAGGGGGGCTATTTTAATGATCTAAACAGTGTCAGAAAAATAAGCAAATGGCATATCTGTCAGTGACAGACATCCCCGTCTCGGCTGGACATATAAAATTAGAGCTGCAGTCTCAGTAACATGAAAAATAGATCACTATCCACTGTCTACACATGGAAAAGTTTGACATAAAGACAGATGGACCTATGCACATCCATATGGTGGTTTGCTAAAAATATATAAAAATGTAAGTGTTACATACCAAAAGACAGACAGATAGCTTCCATGTTATCCAAATTCTGATACTCTCAGGCAGAAATAGAGGCAGCAATCTCATTGGCTCCAACCTGTGCAAATATTTCACTATTCCAGCACAGCCTGAAACTTTAAGAACCACTCTGCTATTGGCTTTGCCACGTGATGAACACCCCATGGCATGCAGCTACTGAGTCATATTTGAACACCCTGTTCTGTATTATTGCGTTCCTAAAGAATTTCCAGAGCAAGTTTCATCACAACTGGATAAGCAGGTCTCTGGATACAGTACATGTAAAAATGACAGACTGACAGATACTGGCCTACATAAACCACCACGTTTTCATACACTAAATACATGAGGCTAGAGAATGTCCATAGCAAGTTTCTTCAAACTGGGTAAGTGGTTCTCTAGACAATGTGCTCAGTACCTTGTTATAAGGGGGCCCTTTCTACTGGGGAACCGGTTATAAGGCAGTATGGTTATTGACCTCGTCTATATCAAACTCAAAATGAAGGCCATGGAAGTTGCATCTGGGAAAGTCTGTTACCACGGCAACAGCTCATATCAAAGGTGACTCTGTTTCCAATGGCAACATAACTAAAAAAAGGAAAACAGCACTACTCAAAGCCCAATTAAATTACATAGAGGTGGCATAACTTGGAAGGCACTGTGAATTAATAATTTCAGATTTATACTACTTTATGCACATCAAGTATAAAACTGAAGGTCTTGCTGGTAATGTGATCAACCAGGAAAACAAAGAACCATAGGGCATATTGACTCTTGGGTACTGTAATGAAGTTTAGCTGGGAATATTATTTTTAGAGGCACATTCCTAACAAGGAATGTAGAAACGGCTGGCTGTAGCTCACTTAATTGGCACCAGGAATGCCATGTAGTCTTTGTATTAAATTGAGCATGACAGTGATGGTGCTGCTGTGCTGTTTAATACTGCCCCAGTGGGTTGGATTCACATTTAAAAGCTACATTTCTGAAGTGAAGTGGTTTTATAAATTACCACTGGGGTGTGCAGCTGTTATTTCTGTCCCCTCTGAAACAGATTTTTATAGGGAGATTTTCTGTTTACTAAAATGTAGATGGTATACAGTATGTCTGTTATATTATATAGGTTTAATACAGTTCTCCAGTAGTCAAGACATACAGTATGTGACCTACACTACAGGTACCAGGCTGCAAACATTGTATTTGAAACATGTGCTTACTGAAAAGAAAACAGAAACAGATGCTTTTCATAACAATAAAAGCAGTGATACTGTTAAAGAGTAAATCGCTTCAAATGTCCTTTTAGTTGCTGTTTTTCACCCTTACTATGTTTAATGTTGCTGTCATTCTTAGTCGCTGTAGGTTTTGTTAATCCAACACTCAGCTATTCTCATTTTTCTGATTTGCATAAATGAGACCCCAGCACTTAGGGTTTTCTAGAGAAGCTCAAAGCCAGGTGAAGGCGAATTTAGAGAATACACAACGAAATGTGGGCGCAACAGAACCACTCACAATGAATGAAATATGACAAGGAGTGTGAAAAAAAAAGCAAAACAAAGTGAATAAATACATACCATGACATTTCAAGTTTTATTTATTCCGAAGTGTATCTTTGACATGGCTGCTGCTTTTTGAATATAATTGTAAATCTCTAGGTTATAAATAGGAACTGTGTTGAATAGCAGGCAGGAGGATGTGCATTATGGATTAAATGCACTGGTGCAGCCGGGCTTCTCTGTATATGGGTTTAAAAACTAAGGGCCGATTCAAACCAAATACCTAACATGCCAGGAAGGGCTGATGTCTCCACTGATTTATTTTTTTAATAATAACAGGACCGTTTACAGTGTCAAAGCTAACAATGTGAAGTCTGTTTGCTTTAAGATTCTTATCATCAGCTTTGGCTTTGGGACTGTATGTCTCAGTCAGTCTGTCCAGGTACTGTAACTGTACACATGCATCGTTTCTGTGAGTTTGCACAATGCAGTTTGAACTACTGGATTTTGCAAATTGGACCTTGGTCTAGGTGTTTTTTTTTTCAGAAAGAAACAGTGCACTTACTACATTTACCAAATCAGAAATAAATAACTCGGACATTTTAGGCTTGTACGTACCCTTATAAAAGTTTACCAGATTCAATTTGCATGATCTATTTGTAGTGCCCTTTCAATTTGAAGATGACCGCCAATGATACTTTTGGGATATGCCTGCTTGTCAGGTATTCGCTGAGATATTTTATATCAAAGCTGCCGATAGGCCCCTCCGCGGAGTGATGTCCTCGGTCCCGCCTCACCGAGGTAATAAATAGTCACTGAGCGGAGACGTCAGTCTCTTTTGCCTTTCACAGACAGACAGGTAGGTAAGGTAGGTGAGTATTACACTAACCTTTTTCCAGTTGTGATTGACTCTTTAGAGCTCCTCCTTCGAGTTTTTGTGAGTTCCCTTGCAATTAATTGCTGGAAGTAGGCTTGCCACTTCCCAGAAATCAGAAACTCGACAACTGAAGGCTGAGCTAACGCTACGCAACTGCGTTTCGTTTATATAAAAAAAAAAAAAAAAAAACTTTCTTCAACAGCTTACATCGCTCGGCGATTGTAGTCTGCTTTCTAACCTTCCTTTTTATAATTTACCTCGGTACGCCCACTCGGTGTGCGCGGCCTTGCGCCCCTACAGGTTGTCGATTTTACTATTGTTTTTTACTACTTAACAGTAAAAAAAAATGAAAACACTCCAGCTTGCTGTTGTGTCTCTGTACTGCTGCCTTGCAGTTTAAAAATAAAATAAATAAATGACAACCGCGCGCTTCCTCCATTAGGCCTTGGCCTTATTGTTGAGCAGACCGCGCATTACCACTCACCCATAAAGCGGTGTGTTCATGTGGGGGTGGGGGGACGGGACAAATGTGTTTTCTTTTTCTGTCTGTTCTTCTCCCTTCTCCAGGTCTGTGACTGTACTACTCCGCTGCAAGCTACATGCTGCACCGGTTGAGGGCTCCACGCGGTCTGGACGCCATCTTGGGTGCTGTACTCCACTGCAAGCTTCACGCTGCACTGGTTGTGTGACTGCACTGCAACTGTCTGCAGGCTACACTCTACACCATTGCAAGCTATGTGCTGCTCCGAGTTGTGTGACTGCAAGCAGCCCAGACACAGATTCGCAGCCCAGTACCTTGGTGTTTTGCCCTCGGTGCTCAGTGCTTTAGCGCCCCCGTGTCTAGACCTCAACGCCCGCGGTACCCTCGGTGCCTTAGAGCCTCAGTGCCTCGATGCTTCGACACCCTCTGTGTTCAAGCGTTTACTAACATCGGTGGCTTCGTGCCTCAGTGCTCCATAGCCTCGGTGCTTCGGCATCCTCGGTGCCTCGAGAGCTACACGCCTCGGCGTTTTGACACCTCAGAGCTTTTCAATCCCTGTGCAGCACACATTCAGTGCCGCGCTAGCCTAAGACCTCGGTGCTTTGAACCCTCGGTACCTCAAGGACACTTAGACGCCTCGAGGCTTTTTGAGCCTGTGCAGTGGCGCCTTCGGTGCCCACTGCCCCAGAGCCTCGGTACCTTGGCGGTAGCGAGATGTCCCACAGATGCTGTCCACTCATTCTCCTTCACAACGGCTCTGGTGTACTTTCCCAAAAGTATCATTGGCGGTCATCCTTCCCTTTCATCGATTTCCCATGCTTTTTCTAAGCTTGTACTATCCATTTGCTGTAATTTGACCATGGTTTGCCATGTTTATTTTACTATGCTTTGCAATGCTTACCTGGGTAAGGGTAATCTTGAGTGGTTTAATATTCATTTTAGAATTGTAATAGATTTTTTTGTTTCCAGAAAAATACTGTGCTACTAACAATTTGGAGTAAAAAGCCTGCTTATGTTTTAGGTATTGTATGTATTGTCATTGTAACTTTTTTTACCAATTGTAGAAACCCACACAACTATGGGTTTGCTTTCAGTTGAGTCACTATATTTTTTAACAGTATATTGCATTTTATATTTATAAATAGACTGGTCTGGTGACTGAAGCTGCCAGATTATATACAGACCACGGAAGGTATGCAGTCCCCACTCCTTGCATGTGACAGTTTGTTTATAATCTTTATTCTATCAGTGTCTTTACAGTATCTGTTAAGTAAGGCCCTATTTACAAAACCGTTTAATGAATGCTTGCAGTTTATTAAATATGTTTTAACTGTTTGAGTAAGGGATAGAAGTGTGTTCCATTTTTATAGCACTGTTTGGATATGAAAAAATGTTCGCAAAGTCTTTAAGAAGTCCTCTAAACAGCCCTGCACATTTTGTGAACTGTACCCATTATAACATAAAAAGGCATTAAAGACTTAATACAAATCATTATTTCTAGTTTTCTTCATATGCTTGAGTTTAAAGTCATGTATGAAGGGTACTGGATGACCCTGGACTGCATTCAAAGGTCACATTGCACAACATTGTATACAAGCTGATGCTTCTGAAATGTGCCCTGGAGGAATCTGTTTGTAGACTCCGTCTCCGTTGAGAACACAGCATGTGAATGAGGTGCTGTGTATCCTATTTGGACACCTCTTGTGATACAACTTGGCAAGCCTGGAGCTAGTATCACAAGATAGAAGCAACAAAACAAACATTCTCTGGGGATACCTCTCAATCTAAGACTTCCAGACTGGCTTGTTCAGGTTGAATTACACGCTGTTGCATTCTAATGGTGCCAAGACCCACAGGTGTTAGTTAACCATTTCCCATCCAAGGCAATGTCACCTAGTGGTAATTTAGGTAACTGAAGCAATGGAAAAGCCAACCTTTGTACTGATCTGGACATTATCAAACCGCTTGTCAAAGTGAATTTAACTGCCCTTTGTCTAAGGCATTTTGAAACTGATAATCCTTTGACCTTAGTGTGTCATTATTTTTTTTAAAGGAAATAAAAACTCCCATTGATACAAATCTAGTGAGAAAGAAATTTTATTTAAGGACAATGTATAGAAAATTGATCTCTAGGTTTCTTGCCTCAATTGGGTACAAACAAAAATCAGTTTAATTTCTGTAACATTGCTGTAACAGTGATGTAACAATAAAGAATTAAAAGACCACATTTCCCAAACTGCATTCATGACAACAGGTCTTTTTATGGCAGTGCGGGAAATCTAGAAAAGTACATTACCATAAACTTATGTGATGTTTTATTAACTTTTAGATGGAAAGCATCTTCACATAATCTTGACCTAGACATGGAAACTCTCAATTAAACCCTAATCATTACACACATTAGTATTTGTCCTCAAAGAAGTGTATTGATAATACACCAAGGCTTCAGGTCAGTCTCTGACAGTCTCAGAATGCTTTCTTCACCAGCACACTGTATGTTGATGAAGAGCGCCAGCCTGCCTCTTTTTCAAGAGTAATGGAATGTAAGCCCTTAGTGAAGCCGTCACTTCTGTACATGCTGATGTCAGAGGGGTTAACAAACATGTGAGTCAAGTTCCTACTATGTGAAATGATTTGTGTGTCTCAGGTTGCAATAATGAACTTTGAAATGCTGGCTGTTGTCAGTGGAGGTTTCAGATTCTGTACATGGGTGAGCAGATACATGTAATGTTTGGACAGTTAACATAATCATTACTTGTGGAGTTGCAGTGTTGTTTTTAATAGTTCTGACTCCTTATTTATTTACTGGGGCCTGTTCTCCTGTCTCTGAAGGGTAATTTTCAGACCTAATCTAATTAATATATTGTAAGATCTTCAAAAAGTGAATATGTTTTACCAAAAAAAGATGGGACAAGTTGACAAATAAAAATCATCCCCCAACCCTTGTCTATTTTTATTTTTATAAGTTAATATAAGTTTTATAAAAAGTGCTTTTTTTTTTAATCGGCACATCAAATCAGAATATTAGTTTCCCTTAAACTGCACTTCTGTGTTAAACTGTTTAAAACAATAATATTATTTCAATATGTTTTCTGAAATGTTTAACACATTTAAAATCAGAACACATTTTTCAAAAATGTTTTTTTTTGTTTTGTTTTCGTGCATTGAACTATTCTGTGACCTAGGTTTTATGCTGGTTAATGACAGCATGCGTTGGGCACTGTGGTTATCAATAGACCTCTGTGTGTATCAACAGAAACAGATAGGGCCACTTAAATTCAAGCACAGCAGAGGGATGCTTCAATTTCTGTAGACCATTATTTCAAAAGCACAACTTGATTATATGTACAGTTTAATGAGTGCTGAATTGAACCCTGCAATTCTGTGGCCTAATTATCGAGCCATTGGATCAACTAACTTGACCTTCTGCTGCGGGTTACAAACTAAATCAACTGGCGTGCTTATCGTCTGATCTGTCTGCTCATTAAAAAAAAAAAAAAAATCTCTTTATGGCAATTCTCCTTGTTTTTGAATCCCAAGCCTCCCTGTTTCTTTGTTCCTGCAAACTCCTCTCTCCATCTTGTAACCCACAGTGCATTCCTTGTCCTAGTCCATTTAACCCTGATTTATCCCAGTGTTCTTGTATAAAAAGCACATGCATGTGCCTGTTCTATGGCACTATTCAATCGAGCTACCAGGCATTGCAGGCCTCTCCCCAGACACTTCCCTGCGACACTATTTTGTAACATTCCTCTTAATTGAAAACACATGTATACTTTCTGGAAAATTTGATTGCATGTCGCCATAGAAGAGGAAATTGAGGAAAATAATGCAGTTTAAAAAATGTCTTTTAAAAACTGCTGAATTGGCAGGACTGGGCAATTAACTATGTCCATGCCACAGTAAATAGAATATTGAGCTTACTGTCTCAGTGACTTGTGGAGAACATTGAATACATGTACCCAAAATCCCTATCACTGTAACCTTAATGTAATGTATAGGGTTACCAATACAATCAAAATGAGACTTTACTGTACAAGCCTTAGTGCATTGTGAGATTCCAAAAGATTCTAAAAATGCTTCTAAAAAGACACTTCAACCATACTGAGGAAGCATAGTAGAACTGCTCTTTGTCCTGTAGCCCATTGTGCTGCTTCCCTGCCTCACTTCCCCATTGTCAGCCTTGAGGAGCCTTTTTAGAAGCAATGTTTGCTGGAATAGTTAGTAAGCATGGCAAAAAAAGTTCTAAGAGAGAGGTTTTCTATTAGTGAATGGGGGAGTGATTTTGCAGAGCATGCTTTGATGTACCAAAACGTTAACTAAAATTGACAAAAAGGGGAAGGAATTGTTCTGACCAGAGTAGCTTGATAAAATATTTGTGTAAATGAGACAGTAACAGGATTGGTGGCATTTACAAATTAAATCAAGCTGAGTTTACAGTAGTTGTGGGAGGGAAGGTTTGTGTATACATCACCTTTCTCACAGGCTACTGTCTGCTTGTTTTAGTTTCAACAGCGGGTGATGGAGTTCCCCGACTTCTGAGGGAGAATTTTAATTTGTAACCTTTCTTGGCTCCTGGGTCTCATCTTTAACTAGCAGACGTCTCTCACTCTGCTGTGTGTTTAGCTTGCTGATCAGAAATCGTGCCCAGAAAGTTAGTCATCCCAATAAATGTCACTGGAATAACCCTATTGCAGAACTCTTGTGTTGTGGGAAAAAAAAAAACTTTAGGAATGTAGTCATTTATAAAGCAGTGTATTGTAGTAATGGTGATTACGGATACAACTGTTATGCATTTCCCAAACTGAAACTGATATTTGCATAAAATTCCAAACTGAACGACACATAGAAAAGAAAAAACCGAACTGAAACCAGAAATAGTTTTTGGCATCTCAACTCGCACTTTTCTGCATATCCACAGTTCACATTAACTGACCTTAATTGTAATATGATAACATAAATTGACAGTTATGACAAGACTTGCATAATTGATTCTAACAGCCCTCAGTAGGGATAACCGCGGCTTCATACTTAGTCTGGGTGTTTAGATGTCTAGGGCTGTTTTCATATGCAAGCACTCTGCGTACCCTAACTAAAACCTTTTGTTAAAAGAATGCATCTTAAGAAGTAAAAAGCTTGAGCTGGTTTTTACTCAGATGTGATTTGCACCTAATTACAACCGACCTCGGCGACAATGGGAATGGGGTACCAGGAAAATAATGAATACAAGTTTAATGTCTATTAATACATTATTTAATTTTTTACCACATTGTGTCTAATTGTACAATGCATTGATGTGTACAATGCAGAGTGGTGCAATAAGACTGTATTAAGGTTACTTGTCGGAAGAGTTGATTAAAAAAAAAAAAAAAAAACACTGAACCAATCTTAAACGAACTGCAACCCTAATGGTGATTAATGAAAATGTGCCTTTTGATAGCCTAACAATAAGCATATTGTTAAGAGTGATAACCACGTATTGGCATTTTACAGACCTATCACTGGTCCACCTTTTCTTCTGTTGGGCTAGCTCGGTAAAATTTAAAGACATATGATCAATAACCGATGCATCTATTAATTGTTGCACTCATTATTATTATTATGATTGATTATTATTATTATTATTATTATTATTATTATTATTTATATTATATATATATATATATATATATATATATATATATATATATATATATATATATATATATATATATATATAAAAATATAAATTAGCTTTTGAGTTATTGCATTGTGGTATATAGATATAGACTTATAAACACAACACTAGATAAAAAAAAATAAAGTACAATTATCTGTTTCTTCATGGTACCTAATCACTTCCTGTGTGGTGTCACTAGACCATTGGGGTAAAACTGAACTACAGCACAGGAATTGATTTGGTAAATTGATATTTGAAATTTGAAGTCTAAAATATAAGCACAGAAACAAAGTTCAAAGAAGTTTGCTAATGTCTGTATGAGCTTGTTCATTAACTAGCACCCCATAGTTACTTTTAATGACAAATAACTCCACAATTGATCTTAAGATGGGTCCACAACTGAGCGATCAGTGGAATTGCCAGAAAAAAAATACACACACTTCTAAAAGCGGGAAACTTGTTGCGCAACTAGTTGCTGTGGTGTGGACAAAGCAGTTGCAGGTGATTAAGTTGCGCAATTTAGAGAGCAATTTGGTTGCGTAACTGATCGCTCAGGTGTTCACCAGGTATTTATAAAGATAATTTGGTGGTTTCTTTTTAGCCATGTGGTACATAGCAGGTAATGATAGTGTGGGGGGTAAACAAGCTGTCTTTGACCTTTGTGAAACCCTGCATTTTGAAGTGCTGTTGTACAGAGAAACTTAGCTTGAACTTTTCTTTTCATTTCAGAATTACCAAACCTTTAACATTTGCTGACTGTGTTGGCGATGAACTACCATTAGGCTGGGAAGTTGTTTACAATCAACAAATCGGCGTCTACTACATTGATCACATAAACAGTAAGTTATCTTGTTTAAATCTGTTCTTTGGAATGTGGAATTCACTGTAAAGGAATTCTTAACTATCTGTATCCCAAGCCTACTGTACTGTATATGTGAAATATCTGAATTATACATATCAACCTCCCCGTCCAATTACAGTCGGCATATTGCACCTACGGAATTAGATTGCTGCTTTACACAGAGAGAGATACAGTGTGATGTGGGTAACTTAAAAATAATGATGAGTGAATACTTTTTTTTCTACAAATTTAAAAAAGGAAAGAAATAGAACTAGTTGAAATAAAAACCTGGACCGGTACTACTGTACACCTGCTTGTTTATTTCTCACATGCTAAAACGAACAAAGGAATAAAGTAAATATGATTATATACCTTGTATCTTGCTCCTTATATTCTGGTACATTAAATAGATGATCGATGTATTAGCATAGATATACCCCTCTACGTCCCCCCCCCCCCCCACCCCCATCGTCAAGGTAACAGTCCTTCACCTGTAGCCTATAGTAAACATATAATAGGTCATCTTTACAAACAATTGAATGTATGCACTAAAATTAGAAATGGAACAATCTTTTTTTTTTAACTAGTTTAAAAGAAAAAATAACTGTAACATATTGATTTCTTGCTTTGCTGCATTAAGAGTCTGAGATTTCTTCCAGAAAAAGCTTTGTCAATACAGTTTGACCTGCCATTGTTGTTTGAGTGGATGGTACATGGTTCCTAGGCTCCTGCCATGTCATGTGAATATTTGATCATGCCTCAGAGTGGCCTGGAACAGGAGAACAATCTATTTCGCTCTTAAATAAGCTCTGAATATTTGACCATGCCTCCGAGTGACCATGACCAAGCTCTGAATATTTGACCATGCCTCCGAGTGGCCTGGAACAGGAGAACAATCTATTTCGCTCTTAAATAAGCTCACTGCACATTTGCTTTGCAGTTACATTGTTGGCCACAATGGAACAGCTTTTCAGTATCTCTGTTAAATCACTGTGCAAACATGCAGAGGCGGTTAAGTTAAGTGTACAAATATTGACTGATTGTAGAAGTTCACACACTAACATGTTTGATTGACCTGCAGAACAGAATCTACAACAACTCTCACAAGTGAGAGAGTTGTTGTAGAGCAAATAGACTGCGATATACAAAGTGTTTTACAGCTGATAAATTAATTTGAAAGGTATTTCAGGAGTAAGTAGTGTTATTTTATTTTTTGTATTTTCCCTTGTCTGTTGGCTGAGGGCCCAGAGGGAATGCTGCAAAGACTTTTGCACTCCCATTGGGTTAGGGAAGAAAATTAACTGGGGGTAGTTGCGCCTAATTCCTCTTCAGCAACTGTTAATATCTCTGACAAGGTTATTATAGAATAACTCCTATTTTATACTGACTCCATAACCAGGCTTCTTCTGGTGCTAAAGGGCCGTGGCACAGGGCCAAACAGATAAACCTGTCTTCAAACTAGAGAGTTTAAATGGTGCTTGCACAGTTCTGTACTTATAGCAATGCCTTTTTCCCTAGAAATCACCCAGATCGAAGACCCACGAACACTATGGCGCCAAGAACAGGAACGAATGCTGAAGGAGTATCTGGTGGTGGCCAAGGAGGCTCTCGATGCCAAGAAAGAGATCTACCTGATCAAGCAGCAGCGCTTGGAGCTGGCCCAGCAGGAGTACCTGCAGCTCCACCAGCTGGCAGAGGAGGACATTCGCTCCCATGTCAGCTGTAAGTGCTTCTCACTTTATTCACTGTGTTTACTGCAGGTCTGCTCAACTGGCACTGTGCACTGTTTTAAGCAACAAACAAGTAGTGAAGTAGTTCTGACCACCATTATGAATCATGTGGCAATATGGCAAATTAAATTTAATAGAGAAAAGTGTAAAGTATTGCATGCAGGCAATAAAAATGTGCATATCATATGGGAGATACTGAAATTGAAGAAGGGAACTATGAAAAAGACCTAGGAGTTTATGTTGACTCTAGACAATGTGGGAAGCTATAAAAAAGGCCAACAAGATGCTCGGATATATTGTGAGGAGTGTTGAATTTAAATCAAGGGAAGTAATGTTAAAACTTTACAATGCATTAGTAAGACCTCACCTAGAATATTGTGTTCAGTTCTGGTCACCTCATTACAAAAAGGATATTGCTGCTCTAGAAAGAGTGCAAAGAAGAGCAACCAGAATTGTCCCGGGTTTAAAAGGCATGTCGTATGCAGACAGGCTAAAAGAATTTAATCTATTCAGTCTTGAACAAAGAAGACTACGCGGCGATCTGATTCAAACATTCAAAATCCTAAAAGGTATAGACAATGTCGACCCAGGGGACTTCTTTGACATGAAAAAAGAAACAAGGACCAGGGGTCACAAATGGAGATTCGATAAAGGGGCATTCAGAACAGAAAATAGGAGGCACTTTTTTACACAGAGAATTGTGAGGGTCTGGAACCAACTCCCCAGTAATGTTGTTGAAGCTGACACCCTGGGATCCTTCAAGAAGCTGCTTGATGAGATTCTGGGATCAATAAGCTACTAACAACCAAATGAGCAAGATGGGCTGAATGGCCTCCTCTCGTTTGTAAACTTTCTTATGTTCTTATGTATGATAAATGATCCCTGTAAAGGATTATTTGGAATTCCAGCACAGTACATCTTGTTCTGTGTGTCGATGTCGTGCTGTGTATAGAACAGAATCATTTTGCACAGTTTGAGCTGCCAGAAGCACTTAATGAGCTATTAAAAGCTGAACCCATGTCAGGGGGTAGTAGGGCATAGAGGCATACAATAATATATAGAGCTATGAGCACAGAGTTACTCGGTGGTTAGTATATGAACCATTTCACAACTAGTTGTCCTGTTTTAATCAAGTTAGTGATTGTAATGAATGTTGTACTTGTGGCTGTTGAGGACCTCGTACAGTATGTGGTCTCATCTCAGTTTCTTGTGGATAAGTGCCCAGTTCACTGAAAGGATCACAATCAGCACTTTTCACTGCCTTGTGTTATGTGAGGTTAATAAGGATGCATTGACTCAGGCAGGGGCAACATTACAGGCATTGCTAACATTAGGTAGGTAGATTACATTTACAATTAGGCATGTTTAAAATTGAAAGGTAGAGCACAGCACACAGTCACGCTAAAGAATCAAGAGCATTTAACATATTTATTGACTGGTGAAATACAATTCAAAGTTGCTGCATTATAAGTACGCATCTTCTACGTAGGCAGATAGAAAGTCCTACGTAGGAGATGCTTATTTTTTTTTTAATTGGCACTAGGACACTTCCATACTATAGCATTAAAATGTTCAATCCAAAAAAAATGCCTGACTTTCAAGCTTTTGCAGTGTCTAAAAACAAAAAGTAAAAATCCAAAATATGGATTGTAGCGTAACAACAGGAAAGCGTAATCAATCAGACTGTATCAAGCAATTGTTTGAATCGTTCAATGCGCAAAGCAACTACTTCTAGGTACTTTTTCTGTTCACGTGAGCCGTGATATTTCCCCTTGGGCGTTATTTGCGCATGGTCATTAAAAACTGGAAATTACTGGTGAAAATTTTACTTTCAGCAGAATCCGGGAGTTAAGGATGTGTGTATTTTAGATCTACCACTGTTAGGGTTGTTACTGTATTACCCACAGATATATACCTTGTGTTTGGTTAAGTGCCTGACTCCTGTCTAGCAAGTTATGACCACTGCATCAAACATGTATTTACTATCATTATTTTGTTTTTTATGGTGCTGAGTTTGTCACTGGTTAGACAGTAGAGACTGTGCTGCAGTAGCTTTTTTCATAGTCTTCTTGTTAATGTAGTCACTTATTAACTTGTTCCTGGAGATTTACTATTTTAATTCTGAAAGAATTTAAAATATGTGAATGCAACACATAGCTGAGGCTTAAGGACTTTTTGTGGAGAATCTGTGGAATTACGCCTGTCTGAGTATCTGGGAATACAATATGAACAGTATGAGTGTTGAATACAATATGAACAGTATGAGTGTTGAATACAATATGAACAGTATGAAAGTAGAATACAATATGAACAGTATGAGTGTAGAATACAATATGAACAGTATGAGTGTTGAATACAATATGAACAGTATGAGTGTTGAATACAATATGAACAGTATGAGAGTAGAATACAATATGAACAGTATGAGAGTAGAATACAATATGAACAGTATGAGTGTTGAATACAATATGAACAGTATGAGTGTTGAATACAATATGAACAGTATGAGAGTAGAATACAATATGAACAGTATGAGTGTAGAATACAATATGAACAGTATGAGTGTAGAATACAATATGAACAGTATGAGTGTTGAATACAATATGAACAGTATGAGTGTAGAATACAATATGAACAGTATGAGAGTAGAATACAATATGAACAGTATGAGAGTAGAATACAATATGAACAGTATGAGAGTAGAATACAATATGAACAGTATGAGTGTTGAATACAATATGAACAGTATGAGAGTAGAATACAATATGAACAGTATGAGAGTAGAATACAATATGAACAGTATGAGAGTAGAATACAATATGAACAGTATGAGTGTTGAATACAATATGAACAGTATGAGTGTAGAATACAATATGAACAGTATGAGTGTTGAATACAATATGAACAGTATGAGAGTAGAATACAATATGAACAGTATGAGTGTTGAATACAATATGAACAGTATGAGTGTTGAATACAATATGAACAGTATGAGTGTTGAATACAATATGAACAGTATGAGAGTAGAATACAATATGAACAATATGAGTGTTGAATACAATATGAACAGTATGAGAGTAGAATACAATATGAACAGTATGAGAGTAGAATACAATATGAACAGTATGAGTGTAGAATACAATATGAACAGTATGAGAGTAGAATACAATATGAACAGTATGAGAGTAGAATACAATATGAACAGTATGAGTGTTGAATACAATATGAACAGTATGAGAGTAGAATACAATATGAACAGTATGAGTGTAGAATACAATATGAACAGTATGAGTGTAGAATACAATATGAACAGTATGAGTGTTGAATACAATATGAACAGTATGAGTGTTGAATACAATATGAACAGTATGAGTGTTGAATACAATATGAACAGTATGAGAGTAGAATACAATATGAACAGTATGAGTGTTGAATACAATATGAACAGTATGAGTGTTGAATACAATATGAACAGTATGAGTGTTGGGTTTCAATGCAACTTCCCTCTTTTTCCTCTTCCTCACAGCATTCTCTGGCTCTTCTTCAAACACAAAGTATGACCCTGACCAAATCAAAGCGGAAATAGCTCGTAGGCGGGAACGGGTAAGTCATTATCACCTTGGAACAATGCGCTGCAAACATTGTAAACACTGCAACAATGCTCGTCCATTGGGCTTGTAGGGTCAGTTCAGGTGTGGCTTTTTAAATTGGAGGAAGTTATTTGTCTTTTAGAGCAGGAAATTGATTCGTTCTGTGTGTTTTTTGAAAGTTGCTCAACTCTATAGTATGGCAAAAACATAATGGGCAAAGTTTACAACTCCTTTGCTCCATTGACTCCAAAGTTGACTCTGGGCTTTTTTTTTCTGACAGTGAACAGTTTTTAAAGATTAATAACTTAACATTGGTATATCTTTTGTGTGTTTTAATTTATAGATTAACTTTAAGATTTAGTAACTTCAAAATACATTATGCTATTTATTTTAAAATCATTGAGTCATTTACTGAAATACTGTGCTTTTTACTTTTTGATATAGCCTGTGCTAAGATGCTTTGACCTGAGTTCAGAAGCTGCTCTTAAGCTCTTGTTACCAGCCACAGACATCTGTAACCCAGGCAACCAGAACTGAAGAGCAGAACAGTAACAGCACATCTCTCTGGTCTTGTGGCTGAAGAAATAATAAATCAAATTAGAAAGCTGCGAGTCCTGTGACTTGTTGTGGTGGTAATGAATGCTGATTTTTGTTTCCAGCTCTCCAGACTGAAACAGGAGCTGGTCCAGATGAAGCAGGAGCTGCAGTACAAGGAACTGGGAGTGGAGACTCTGCAAGAGTGAGTGCTGCACTGTGTAACTGTTGTTGTTCTTTGACAATTCCTTCCCCTCCCTCGCTACATTCTCCAACTTCCTCTCATTTTCCTGATAGCTTGTTTATGTCAGCAGTCTAATTGAGGAGCAGAAGCTTGTTTGTAACACTTTAAGAAATTAAGTAAAGCAGACAAACGTTTCAGCTAGTGCCTTCTGGAATGCACCCTTATCCTTGTTTACAGTACAGTAGTTACCCCCCCCCCCCCCCCTCCCAAAAAAAAAAAAAATACCAGTACCTTTCAAAAACAGTACTTTTTTATAGTACAGTAATGCCTGTCTAATCCAGCTCCTCTATGTACTGGCATTCTGTATAGTTTGGCATGATTTTTAGTCCTGACCAAATCCCTATTGAAATGAATAGAGTGATATCCGGCATGATTTTCTGTTTAGTTTAGGTTAGTTTATTCACTTTGTGCCCGCAGGGCCAGCACAGTTACATCTCAGTGCTGCAGTCACTAACACAAAGAGAGACCTAAGTAGACCATACTCATGTCCTGTCTGTGCCTTTCTGAACTGCTCAGTTGTTAAACATCAAATACATGTGTAAACCTCTACACAACAAGCTATCTCTTGAAAGAAAATTTGCACTTATCAAAAAAAAAAAGTCTACCAAAACCAACACAAAAAGAGTTAAGTAAAGGCAAACCATTTCAAACATTATGAAAACAAAAAATGCCTGAATGCCAGCAGAAAGCACCTGAATCCTGCATGCAGGAACAGTATGAACAAGTGAACATCTTTCTGTGGGAATGGTTTAAACAGTATGTACAGTAATAAAATGTTCAGATTTGTCATTTTATCTTTACGGTACAGAATACAATTTTTTTACAGTAATTTTGTAATCCCGCACACTGTCTAATCCAGTAGAATTTTTTTGATCCCAAGTAACACCAGATTGTACAGGGTTTTCTGTAGACTACAATAGAGTACTGCTTCTGTTCTCTTATATTTCTGCTTTAAAAGCTGTATCCAGTGCTAAGGTAATGATACTGTACAGTGATACAATATTTGTGTCCTTGCTTAACCCCATAGAAACTCAGCCTGCCATCACCATTATGTCATAGAAATGTTAAAGTCCATCTTTCATGGTATACCGCAGAGCTTGGATTAGTTTAGACAGATGACTCAGTCAAGCATTCCCAGTGATAAATAAATAAACCACAAAAAAGGAGTTTCTATAGAAGCCTGCACAGCCATTACCAAGAAACAACTTGCCAAAACATAGTGTAGTATAAAGTAACCAGACCTGGTTGACATTTCTGCTGGTTTACATTTCCTAAAAGACGTTTCACCTGCCTGTACAGAAATGTCCTCCCTCCTTGGAGAGTGCTTAAAAGGCCAGGTAAAGACAGATGTAGAGAAAATGAGAACAACTCATTATTGGAGCATTAAAACCTTGACGCTGTACAGCTATGGCCACCCTGTAGAACGAACACATTTATTCGTAGTGTCGAATGAACCCTGCTGAATAATGTTACGTTAACATATTGAATTAAATACCACTTTATAGTTTTCCATATATTTAACGAAAAACAGACAAAAATTAAAAAATGTGACATTTCAAAATCTAACATGAAATACTGTACTACTATTATGGCTTCCGGTAGACTTTTGCAATATCCTTTTGTAGGTTATTTGATTACACGATGTTAGATGAAAGATATAAATTATGTTCATATATATAATATATATTAATTATTTTATTTAATTATATCTCAATCCTACAATTCTAGTTGATGCAAAACTTGGCCATAGCTGTAGTTTCCTCTCAGAACATTTTGATGATTACTACAAAAGTTTTTTCCAGTGGGATTTGTTTCGATGCAAAGGCCAGCACTACCCAGAATGCTGATGGGAAGTTACTGAGTTTAATTTGGAAGCTGGGCTACACCTCAGGAAGGGTATGCATCATTAATATGCGGGAGCCAAGGCTAGTCTTGAATAGGAAGTATGCTAAAAGGCAAAACAGTTGGAAAAACACGGCCTTAACTTGCTGCAAATTCCACAGCATATCCTGAGTTCCTAAAAGGGGCTTATCTCCGAGATAATATCAGATTAGAAGAACAGCAGCAATGGTGTTTCTCCAGCTTAAATACGGTGGACACACAGTGTTACAGATTACCACAAAGAGCTTTTTGACTGTCTCTTAATCAAACAGGACATGAATGTTATTGCTTGTTATAGATCTGGTAACACTTTAAAAGCATCAGTAATTAAGCATCCTGTATGTTTCGACCGGTCACCTAAGATGGCTGCCATATTAGAGTCATGTGACTTTTTGATATATTGGCTTCATACTTGATGTACAGGGTGATAAGAAAGTAAGTGTATATTCTGATTCTGTAGATTTCGACCATGAATGTCGTACAAGAAAAAGTAACCCTTGGGTGTCAGTAATTTTACAAAGCTGCTGTTGCAACAGTGTTAAAGAGTCAAACTGTATCTCAGACATATATCTCAGATATAAAATGTATATTTACATTCTTGACAAAACTCCCATTTCTAGTTGACATGTTATTATATATGAATAGGGCTTCTGATTTTTTGTTTTAACCGATAAAACCTGATAAAACACCACCGATACAAAAATGAAATTGTGGATAGCCAATAAACACCGGAAAACACCAGAAAAACTGTGGAAATGGTTAATCAATTCACGTTGACTTTACCCTTTTCCCATTAAAAAAAAAAAAAAAACTACTACAAAAATAATAATAAATACATTTCCCACTGCTGCTGGGCAATGTCCCGCCTTCCTGACTTGTATCTATCATTGATTAGTTCTGAATAATTTAAACCCACCCCAACTACTGAGTGACAGCATATTCCTACATTTGTATTGGAGACACTCCGCTTGCAAGATTTAAAACGATATTACAATCAGGATGGAGGCTTGTTAGCAGGATTTCAAGCTGTATTACAGTTAAGATATGGAGGATTTAAAACAGAATTGTGGCGAAATGTACAAAAATGCTTACACACAAAAAACCCAGAAGAATATGCCCATGACCATAGGGATTTCGTTGTGGAAGACAGCAAAGGAAAGAAGGTACAACTTAAGTGTGAAAGTAGTGTCGAGTTACTACTATACATATTTTGACAGAAAAAGAAAAATGGTCAAGCATTTTGGAAAGTAACCGAAAACACAAATTTCATACAGTATATCAAAAATGAAAGCTCTGAAAAAAAAAACGATTTACATAAAACTCGAAAATAGCTAAAAATAAGCATCGAAAAATACAATTAATAAAACCCTTGGTTAAAATCACAGTAATAAGTATTTATTTAGGCCCTTTTACACATTGCTTTGCCACAAAATAAAATGTATTTCATCCCTCGTTGTGTGCATGCATTAATTCCCAAGTCTGCTGATATCTATAGCCTTTGTGCTCTTCATAATCGTTACTGTTTGTTTACTTAAGTGCCTCTGTGATTTTTCATGCTTGGCTACAGCCCTGATAATAATGTAATACATTTTAACATGTTTAACCATGGATGTTACAGTACTTTATCATACTTACTTGTGCTTTACCATGCTTCCACACTCTTTGCTTTGCTACCACAGTATAAAGGGGATAAAATACAATATTCCCCATTTCCATGGCTTAACACACTATGAATAGACATCTTACATACTTTTTTATACTTTTTAAAATAGCTAGTATTGCAGCAACTGCAGTATATCTATCAATCAATCAGTCAATCAATCAATCAATCTTTATTTTATGTAGCGACTTTCATAGTGGACCACCATCACAAAGCGCTTCACAAGATAGTGTGGAACAATGCATAATACATTAAATACAGTGAAATACAGGGCATAGTACATTAAATACAAACTGTATAAAAACAATGCAAATACATTAAATACAGGTATATTACATTAAATACAAGGCTAGGATGTGAATTCTAAACATTGTGGATGCGTGTGTCATACAGATGGAGTGAAAAACCTGAAATAGAAATTTAGACAGCAGCTAATAACAGATATTAGGCTTAAAGAGCATTGAAAGCAAGAGAGAACAAGTGGGTCTTGAGAGTTGTTTTGAAGCGAGCGACTGTGGGAGCTACATGTACTAAAGTGGAGAACTGAACCCTAGCCTTTGATAATAGACAAAGGAAGCAGTGGAAATGAATGACCTTAAATGTATACATTCTCCTGCAGAGCATTTTCTTTCAGAAAACAAAACACTAAAACTGAGTTTAGACCGGTAGATAAAACCTGGGAGGATTTTGGTTGCCAATCTAAAATTGAAATTGGCAGCAGTGTGGAGTAGTGGTTAGGTCTCTGGACTCTTGACCGGAGGGTCGTGGGTTCAATCCCAGGTGGGGGACACTGCTGCTGTACCCTTGAGGTACTTTACCTAGATTTGCTCCAGTAAAAAAAAACTGTATAAATGGGTAATTGTATTTAAAAATAATGTGATATCTTGTAACAATTGTAAGTCTCCCTCGATAAGGGCGTCTGCTAAGAAATAAATAATAATAATAATAATAATAATAATAATAATAATAATAATAACAAATGTGGTTATCAGATGGAATAAGACCAGTATCTGATAATAATAATAAGTATAATTTGTCAAATTTGGAAAACAGACCTGGGTCTAAAATATAGCTTGCTTTCAAGTTACGTGTGTACAGTACTTTTTATGCCCATTGTCATAGAGAAAATAACCACATTCTCCAAAACTATAAAGTTAGAAAATGTTATTGTATTTATTTATTTATTTATTTTTTTACACTGGGACACTTTATCTGGAGTAATTCAGCATCCCCACTTTTGTCGACTAACTTCTGTGTTTGGGTTTTTGCATTTCACAGAGCACTTTTTTAATCCCTAGAAATCTGTCCTTTACATACTGTAGCTTCCAGAACAGAATGTTATTGTTAGCTGATATACTACCCTAGCAAGGCCTAGGATTCCGTACATGACACGAGGCACAAACCCACATGAAAATACTAGATAGGACCAGGTTTTGATAACAGAAAACATATACAGCCCCTTTGTGGAAACAAAGCCGGGATTGTTGCCTGGGATGGGGCAGGGTCCCTTGAAGAGCTGGCTGCTGCAACAGTACCTGCTGTTGATGGAAGGCCTGCAGGAAATAGGCTGTGGTCAGGCCAGGGACCGGTGCCAGCAGCGATGATGTCAAAGGCAGCAGCCACCACAGAACTTTCCATTCTTTCAGGATATAGGGCCTGGAGTTTAAGGGAGGGTCTTTTTGGGGGTTGGCAGTGAGGCAGAAGTAACGTTTCTACAGAATGTGGAAGATAAAAATAAAATAAAATAAAAAAATAGAAAATAAAAATATAAATAGAACTGTTTCACTGACTTGCTGTCACTGAAACATGAAGCATACTGATTTCTTTTGACAGGATTTATTGATTTAATTTTTTTGTGATTTTAATAATCAAGAAATAACAACAGATAGCTAATTTAATCTAACTATGATACAACATGTTTTAGCGTGTTACAAATTCATAAATCAGCTCCTGCAGCCAAAGCAGACGTCTGACCTGTTACTGTCACAGCAGTGTATAGCTAGTGGCCTTGATATATTTGGCTTGGTATTCTCCAAGAAAATGACATATCTGAATGGGAAAAGCCAAGGAAATGGGGGATCTGGAGCAAACCCAAATATTTTCATATTTAGTTAATTATTTGTCTTAAACAAAAAATATAATTGCAAGTGCAATGTTCACAAGCTTTAATCTATGCTAAAAAAAATTAGGAAAGGAACATGCATTTGCAGACAGCATGTAAAATAAGCAGCCGTAGGATTCCTCAAACGTAAGAGTAAGATTAATTAATACTGCAAGTGACCTGACATGCTCGTTCATGGACTGCTAGTTGGTAAACTCTGAGCATTATACACAAGGTCATAACTGTCCAGTGCTACTGGTCAGGCCAGGCTAGGTTGTGTCCTAAATCTGAAACAAAAACACATTGGAAATGTGAAAAAACGCCAAGTTATAAAAGTGCCCAGCCATTTATAGTTGAGATATCAAAAACACAAGCCAAGTTTCAAGAAACCATTGGAGCAACCTTGCCCAGCACCAAGCAAATAGGCACAACTGTAAAAGCGGTGGGGGTCGAGGAGAAGGACATTTTTACATTACTTTGGCGACTTATTTCTCTTACTGTATGACAGGTATTGACTTTTTTTTCTACATTTCACCTAATAGTGTTGGGATCTACAAATTAAAGTGAAATGGTGCTTTTGGCTGATTTTACTTTTGCTGCGCTAATACCCTGAAAACACTTAAACTATCCTTGCTATAATAGAGAGTCTCTGGCAGTTCTTGCTGATAACTTGGCGCGAGGAACTACCGTTCCTCTCAATATAGTAAGTAGTGAACCAACAAAAGCCTTATTGATTCAGGCAGTAATTAGGCCTGTGGGTGCAGTGGAATTTAGTGGGGTGGTGTTGTTTAGCTTTGGTCAACTCATTTTGATACAGAATTTAAGTGAATTGATACTGCAGTCTCAGCGTTTGCCACCAGGAGTCACTGTAAACTTGTACGGTGGCCAAGTGCAAAAGTGAATTCCAATGGGTAACAGAGGGAGAATAAATATTGCACTGCTGTAGTATGATAAATGTTTAAGGATATATGTTAAACAGCGGTTCTATTTGAAATTTGAAATTTTATTTGAAATTCACAGTCATATGCTTATTGCTCGATGTATTTGATGGGTTTTCACTGAACCCAGCTACATGTGCTTATGGTTCATTATTTAGCCAAACTGCTTTAACTGAACTTAAGGTTAAGCAGAACTAAGTAACAGGTCTACATGATGAATTGGAAAATGTGATATAAACGCAGTTCAAAGACGTACCAGAACTTAACATGCGAGACAAAACACAAAAGGTGTCAAATTCATGGAAAACGTTTCAGCTTGGCCATGTGGTTCCTGGTGTATGCAATGCCACAAAACAGGCTTTTTTTTTTTCCTGACTTCACAGTGGTCATAGCGCAAAATAATACACATTATAAAATACTAAGCCTATCAAAGTGTGGACATACATTCTTTTTAACAAGTTTTATGTTTCAAAACCGCTTATTTCTGAGTGGTGCAGTGATATACCCGTGCTTTAAGTGAACTGAGCTGTAACTGCACATAATGTTTTATTTCTTAAATCCATTAGGGGCAGGTTAATTGTTACACTCTGGTGTGCCGCATTTTATTAAGGCCACAGGGGCACTTTTAAAATTTAAAAAGCAATAAAAAGTCACCAGGATGTGATGACAAACATACACTGATGCAAAATGAATCTAGCAAATAAGGACTACCTTAGTTAACATAACTGATATTTCACACTCATAAACCAAACTGCTCTTTTAAGTGTCTGCTTAACCTCCCAGAATATAGAAGAGCACCAAGTTATGATACTTATTACTGGCTATATTTAGAACTGTATTATCTGTTGTGTCAATTTATGTAGCCCTGCCCTGGGGTCATATGACTGAAGTGATGTCATTCACCATTTATGAAACTCAAAAGCTGAAAACAAGGGGAGACTAACATATGGTTGCATGAATGAAAACCTTGTAACTAAATGAAGAATTGTGCACGTGTTGGCATTTTAACCACAGGAACACATTACTGAATGTTGACGGTTCTAACCTGATAATTGTGTTTACTTTGGAACCCAGCATCAGTATATGTATAAACTAACTTAAATTGTCTTGTCTTTGACCCCATAGGGCTTGGTGATGAGCAAACCACAGTCTAGGCTGCGTTACGATTGCTAAAAAGAAACGCCTTTTTTCAGTGATTCAAATTGGGTTAAATCTCTTAGGAGACAAATATATATTAGAGATTTTAATCAATTTAATGATTAATCAGTGAATCTTGTCTACCTGAATGTGGTATCAAAAAAGGTGCGAGAAAAACACATGTTGATAAATGGTGCTTTCCTTTCATGGCAGTACTATAAGTTTATCATATAATCTTAGTCGCAAGTAAATTGATTTTACTTTCAAACCGTATCAGAAAAACTTGTTTGTCTGAAAAACTCGCTGGTTTTGTCATTTAACTACAGTGTCTATAGCAGTGGCGGCTGGTGCCCCAAAAAAATGGGGAGGCAGAAAAAAGGCAGCAGTAGAATCTTATTGTATTTGGACTGATAACATTGTTCATATTTTTTATTATTATTATTATTATTATTATTATTATTATTATTATTATTATATTTAGTGTCTTTATCCAAGGTGACTTAGATGTATTACAAGTCAGTACAGGGTTATAATGCAAGATTAATATTTAAATACAGTATAGTTTACAGCAATTGCAAATAATACAATATGAGATCGGATGCAACAAGTCAGGATTACAAGTTATATCTACAATGACAAGGATCGTGCATTTAGTGAGGATCCTTCCACTTCGGGGATGGTTATGGTTGTAGTACAAGCGTTTAGTCAATGCGTTACTTTAATAGCTTCAAACTGGCAAGAATATTGGTTCATATTTCTGTTTACATATACATATATACAATCTCACGCCCAATATCTATAGAAACTCCAGTGACAATTTACCTGACTGCCTCATGGACAGCAGTTAATAGTGTACACAGAAATGATTCATCTTAACCCAGAATGTCTGTAGGGACCACCTTTTGGTGCATAGCTAGCTAGCTACCTTCCTTAAACAGGCTGTAATGAAGTTCAACATTCATAATATGCTGGGGTTTTTTCTGTTGCTCTTCCATTCAATCATTGGTATTATTATGTATCGTATCATTTTATGAAGCCTTTGTTGATAAATATTTTACTACTATAAAGTTATAAACAAAAACTTATTATTTTATTGAACTTCTGTTTTTGGTTTAGAATTGACAGGAAGATGTCGCGCAGCCAGACGAACTACAAACTAGATGAAGCCCAGGCTATTGTCAATGAACTGCGAACAATAAAGAGATCGATCAACACAGGCGAGAAGGAGAGACAGGACCTCATCCAGGTGAGAGCTTTAGGACAGCCGGGAGGTAACTCCTCACAGAGGCGCCACCTGCTGTGGATTTCCTACAGTGACACCACAAATACAGGGACACCTTGAGAATGTATATATCACAGGTGTTTCTAATTCTCTGTCATTCCTCTGCATAAGTAAGGGAGCGTTTGTCAGGGCTCTGCTAAGAGTCATTTAAAAAATATCTAAGTGAGGACTTCTTGGAAACAAACACCAATAGCAATGTGTGTGAGTCTCTTTAGTGTATTTTGATACTTTGAAAGCAAGTAAAATGCCATGGTAAATATTTTAGTATTTAATCACTGACAGTGTTTGGATGCACCACTGTTTAGTTAAATAGACCCCAAAAAGTATTCAGGACATATAGAGATAATAGTCACACTTGGTAGCGAAATGCTGAGACATGAATCATTGAGGTTTTTTTTTTATTTAGAAACCTAACTAGTCAGCATTGGAAAGATCACATGTTTACATTTCTGCACCATCATCAGTGGAAAACCTGTGCTGACCGCAAACTAAGCTAATTACCTCCCTTCCCAGAACCCTGTGGGAGAGCAAAGGGCCAGGCAGGTCATCAGGAATGGGGCGGAACAGAAGAGGGGTGGGTGATTCAGGTCTGGAGCAGCTGTGCCATGCACCCTCACAAAACACAGGCGCTGAGAAGCACACAGCTCTTTACAGCAAATGCCAAGGCAGTCTCTCCCTTGAAAAAAGGGATTTCCTGAGAGTTCAGCAAAAAAAGTAGTCTGGAAGCACAGTGGCACTTAAGTAATTGGAAGGGGCTCCCAGCTACATTAGACGCTGTTTACTTTTACTAGGCTGAGCTTGTGGGGTAAGTGTGGGGACTAGCGGGTAATGTTTAGTATGCCGGGTTAGGGTTGATGACAGGGATGACATTTTTAGCTTGCTGGAGAGTGGCTGACTACACCACCACCACGATCAAAATCAAATGGGTGAACCCCCTTCTACATTAACGCTTAAAAACACATTCCCCCTTATCTTAGAATATAACTTGTTGAAAGTGTGTTCATTTGATTTCTGCTGCACCCTTGAAGGGGTTATTAGAGCTAATAAATGAATTTAATTAATCTCAGCTGTCGTTCACTTCCATTCCCTTCCATAGGTCTTGTGTGTGCAGTTTTGAAAGAAACTCAATGTTTATAGCATTCATTTTCATGTAGAAATGTATATATGGTACTAAACTAGGTTAAAGAAAGCTCTGGATGCATGCCATACTTTCAGGTTATCATACACTTCCTTGGCCATTTCACCCAGAGAATGAAATTGTCCCCAGCCCGTTCAATGCCTTTGTTCATGTCATTTATCAACCTGCTTCTGGGGGCACGTGCTTGGGAAATGTAGTTACTGTTCATTTTAGATTCAGAGGGTAAGTTACTAGGTTACTTTGATCTAAAATGGAAAGCTATTTTATTTTGTTTTTCTTTTCAACCAAGGGGAAATGGGAGGTATTTAGTTGCAGCTGGAATATCTGCCCATGCTCCAGACACTACTACACCACTATAGCATCTGAGTGGCCACAAGACTTTCATATGGTGACAAAGTGTGATGCAGGAATCTAGAATGGAGCTCAGAGTGTTGTAGTACATCTTGAGGTTGAGTAGACAGCCAACAAACAAAGTGCTGCTGAGTTACTCAGGCTATGAGCAAGCACAGGTATGTGGAAGGGTGTGGGAAGGGAGATGTTCTGTAAACCACAAACATATGATGGGCTCCTATGACATTATTCCAAAGAGCAGTAACCAAGGCTTTAAAATCTCTTTTTTTTAAAAACTAGCAATAATTGTCACGCTTATTCTTGATGGTGTTTTGTTTATGTAATACATTACCGTATATTGTTAATACATTACCGTATATTGTTAATACATTACTGTATATTGCGGTAATAATACATAAACCACAGCATAACCGCGTGCCTTTAGTGTCTCGTCCTTGTTTTGTGCATTTGTTTATCTTCCCCAGAAATGGGTTGACAGAACGTATCACCTGATCCTTTGTTTTGCCCCGCAGAGCCTAGCAAAGCTAACGATTGGCTTCCGGAGTAGCTGCTGTATAAATGACTCCCTGCCGGACCTCCAGAACAGTGCTGGTGTGCTCAGTGACTCCTCCTGTTTACCTCAGCAGTACTGCGATGCCGGCTCTCAGACTGACGTCATCGGAGAGGTATACATTCAAGCACCAGGCCCCAGTTGTTATGTAATCTATTGGCTGCAAGCACATCAGAAGGCTATGAAGAGGAGCGCTTTTGTGTTTTTCACCTGCGTTACCATGTGTTTGTTTATTTTATATGATGTACTTGGCCTGGTTGAAAATATCTTGATTTTAAGGTGGCAATACTTCAGAATGAGTAGTACTGGCTCCCTTGAGGGGTCCTTGAAAGAACAACCAGTTACTTAGAACAGCATCCTCTCAGAGGGAAAATAATATTTTTAAATAATTTTGCAGAAAATAGGCTTTCTGCCTAGCACATTGTATGCTTGCACATGACTTTCCTCATAGATCTATTAATAGTCAGCGGGTAGGTTTTCAGGGGTTTTTGGTGTGAAAACACTTTATTATAAAAATCTGTAACTGAACCTATTGCGTTCCTCAACCATTATGAAAGCATACACTAACTTTCAGATCAATCCAAGAAGGTGGTCACAAGTTATACGCTTTATATAAGCATAGAACTTGTGACCATTTATAAGTGTGTTCATTCAAGGGCCCCTATGTATAGCTTTGTTAAATGTATTTTTCTTGCATAACAGTACAGTTTCTTTTTGCATTTTGAAAAAAAAAGAATGGTGCAATTGCTGCATTGGAGTAAATGGTCAGTAAATCTAGCTCCTTATCAGCAATATAATACTATCATACAGAGACCAGTGGTTGAAAGGACTACCGAGCTGTCATGCCCTTAATAATGCTATTTATTAGAGGTCCCCAAGTGGCTCATCTGGTAAAAGCACAGCTGTTTGGTGTACAGGGTCCGTCATGCTGACAGGGGGCGCAGGTTCATTTTCTGGCTGTGCGAAGTTGCCGGTTTTCACTGGGGATTCCAGAGGGAGTGTCGCATTGGCCCTGGCACTCCCGCGGTTTAGGGACGCTACAGAGCACCCTACTGGCACCCTGTGACAAGCCTTTGTCCCCCAGAGGCCAATATCTCGCCGACTTAAAGAGGCAATTGGCTTGGTCGTGGGATTAGAGAACAACCGCTTACTTTCAATTCTCCTGCGCTGTTGTGGAGATTTGCTTTGGTGAGGGAACGTAAATGGGCATTCTAAATTATTCTGAATTGGTGAGAAAATCTGGGATACAATAACAGCTGTATGTGCGCTGTAATTGAATCCATCTGAAATGTGTAACTTACAGTATTCTGATCAATTTTATTTTGAATTTAATTTTTTTTTGTTTTTTTGTTTTTTTTTACTTCTTCCTAAAGTTTGGTACTGGAAATACTTCAAGACTGGGGGACAGAGTGAGACTCAGCTGGCAGTATGAAGAAGCAAAGAAAAGGTAAGCCAGTTTGGAACAAAGGGCTAAACTGAATCAATGTATTGTGAATCAAACTCTGAATTCAAAATAATAATAATAATTATTATAATAATAATAATAATAATAATAATAATAATTCCACCATTCCACATTTAATTTGTAGTTCCCAACACTCATGTGAAATGTAAAAAAAAAAGTAAATACCTGTCATACAGTAAGAGAAATAAGTCGCCAAATGAAGGTAAAAATGTCCATCTCCTCCTACTTCTTCTTTTTCTCCCAACGTATTTGTTTGTTTTTTTGAAGACCCCAGGCACTTTTATCCACTCATATGTATATTACAGGACATCCGATTTTAATGATAATTAACTTGTTTTGTCTACATGGAAATATACTAGGGAACGCTCTCTATGTCATTTATATTAAGTGATGTATTTCTGTTTTAAAATGGAACATTTGCCTGCAAAAAAAAAAAAAATCTTTGAAAAGACTTGTCCTGTCTATCTATGTCACCCAATTGACAGTTAGCCGTGTTATAAGCTATATACCTTATAGATAGATAGATAGATAGATATAAGGCAGGATTTGAGCCTAACTCGTCATACTTTCACTCCAACTGCATAACCGCTATGCTACACAGATTCCCATCTTAACCATTTCAACAGACTAGGTTATTATTTACATTTATCCTATCCAAGCGGCAATACATTGACTCAATATTGGTTGAACAATTTTGCTATTCCCATAGTGTGTGTGTGTGTGTTATAAAGTAAAAAAGAAGTGATATCTGAAAGAAAAACACAGCAAGTTATCAAAAGTGCCCAGCCATTTAAAGTAGAGATATCAAAAACACAAGCCAAGTTAGTAGAAACAATTGTGGCAACCTTGATCCCACTGCTTTGACAGTTGTGCCTGTTTGCTTTGTGCTGGGCAAGGTTGCCCCAATGGTTTCTTGAAACTTGGCTTGTGTTTTTGATATCGCCACTTTAAATGGTTGGGCACTTTTGATAACTTGCCGTTTTTTCACATTTCCAAAGTGTTTTTGTTTCAGATAAAATATACACTTTATACAGTACAATCTATATTTTTTTTTCACCTACTACAGGTATCTCACATATGTAAGTGCCATCTGTAAATATTTGTTGATTGCTCTATAAGTGATCATTACATGCTGAGGTATCATAAGGGTACTGATGAAATAAGTGTCTGTGACTCAGGTTTTGCAGATAAACACATTTCCTTTCTCAATAGTGCAGGCACTGTCTGTGTTTGTGAGCGGAGTGGCACAGAATCTGTGGTCACATTCTTCATTTATCATGCATTCCTGCCTCTGGGCTTTGTGTGTGAACACGCTGTTACTGCACTCCTCTGTCTAGCTCTGCAGGGTAGTGTAGCTATGACTATCATTTGATTACATTCATCATTTGATTAATCACCCTGGTGCCCAGTGTAAATGTCCTACTATGCCTAATAAAAGCACATCAAAGTGTAATAAAGCATGGTAAAGCTTAGGTAATCATTGTAAAGCCTAGAGAGGTATGGTAAAGCATATTAAAGAACATGGCAAACCAGGGTAATCTAAGGTAAATGCATAGTATAACGATGGAACAAATTGAAAAAATACAGTGCAAAAATAAACCAAGCTTTAAAATGACACGTACTTGCATTAATAAGTTAATAGCACGGAACAGCATGACACACTGCCCAGGATAAATTACTTAATGAGATCTATTGCATTGGCACAAGGATACGGAAAAAGCTATTTCACCTCTGAAGATATAAAAAAAAAAAAAAAAAATTGTTTTGCTGATCCAGCAGTATTGGGCAAACTGAGTTGTGAATGGCGCCATTGCTTCAGGATTGGCATTGCCATGGAGACAAGGTAGGCACGATGCCAGCATGCGAGAGAGAGCGAGAGCTGTGGAAATTCTCATGCTCCGCTTGTGAGTCAGAATTTCAACCTCCAAAACACATAAAACAGTGAGTCACTGCAGCTCTTGGCCAACATACCTAGTCTAGGCATTCCAAAAGCAGTATTATATCTAAAGTAGACACAGCAAGCTAAATAAAACACTTGTTATTTTACATAGACTGGTATGGTTTTATTCATACAGTGCCTATAGTAAGTATTCACCCCCCTTGGATGTTTTTACAGTTTGTTGTGTTACAACCTGAAATCTTGATGCATTTAAATGGGATTTTTTTTTTCCTTTGATTTACATAACCTACTGTATACCTTTCACTTCTTAATGATCGACTTGACTGTGCTCCAAGGGGTATTCAATGCCTTTGAAATCTTTTTATACCCCTCCCCTGATCTGTGCCTTTCCACAACTTTATCCCGGAGTTGTTTTCAAAGCTTCTTGGTCTTCATCAACTGTGGGACCTTACAGAGACAGGTGTATTTAATCTGAAATCATGTGAACCACTTTTATTGCACACAGATGGACTCCATTTAACTTATTGTGTGAATACTGAAGGCAATTGGTTGCACCTGAGCTTATTTAGGAGTGTCATAGCAAAGGGGGTGAATACTAATCTAATGAAGACTTTTCAGGTTTTTATTTTTTTATTTTTAATTGATTTGTTCCCCCCCACCCATTTTTTCGCACATTGAAAGTGTTGAGTAGGTTGTGTAAATCAAAGGAAAAAAAATCCCATTTAAATGCATCAAGATTTCAGGTTGTAACACAACAAACTGTGAAAACATCCAAGGGGGGTGAATACTTACTATAGGCACTGTATTTGCAAATGTTCTTTGATTGGTATATTGTAATTCTGTTAATATCTGACTACTTAATATGTAAGATGTTGGAAAGAATGTAATCAAGGATGCATCATTCTCCCAATGCTCTCCTTGAATCCCGAGTCCCAATGGAAGGAGTGCCCAGTTCTGCCCAGTTTTGCTTCTCAAAGCATATATTACATAACTATGAATAACGTTATGCACAGGCATGTTTTCCATTATATTTTGCAAAAAAGAAAGTGTCCTTGCTTAGTGAATAATACAGTGTTGTTGATGCATCAATTGTTGCTCATTTCCTGTCTGGTAATATAGTAGGAAACGTGTTGCTGATTGCACCTCCAGTTTCTCTCTATTATGTTTCTCAGGGTTTCCAGTATCCAGGTCCAGCTTGCCCAGCTAGAGAACGACAACTGGCCAGGCCGAGCGGAGGCAGACCGAGACCGGGAGCGGTTGCAGTTGCTCAGGGAGAAGGAGGCTCTGCTGCAGGAGCTGACCCTGATCAGCCAGCACTGCTGCTCCCCCGACGACGCGTTGCACCTGGAGGCCGAGAGGAGGAGGCTGGAGGAGGAGATCCAGAGGGCTCACTCGAGCTCTGCACACGAAACCACCGAGAGGTCAGAGAGCTGCTGCTGCTCTTCCTTTCCAAGCTTTATTAGAATTAGAGAAGTGCAAAGTTTGTACTCTTTTAAATTCAAGTTACTACCTCTGATCTAAGTGGCATTTTTTTATTTGAATGATCCCATTTAGTGCTGAGAGACCTTGCCCCCTTTCCCCTACATCTGTGTTTTCATTTACTGGCAGATGTTCCATTAGTATACATAAAAACAAATAATATAATATAACGTTAGTTATTTTTTTTAACAGAAGATCTAATAACTAAAAACACTGTTGTGCATAATAGTTAAACAAAAAGGCACGACTTGCATTCAAACACTTCCGATTTTATATATTTAAAAAAAAAATACAAAGGATTTACGTTTAACAACTGAAGAATATGCGTGCGTCCGCATCAGATTAACATTGTACTACTAATAATAAAAAATACTATATTTTAACAGGAGTAATTTCTGAACTATGGTTGTTCAATACTGTTTACATTTTATGCCCAAAAGCAAAGCATTTTAATTAGTCTCACAAACCTTGACTAATGTAACTATCGTATTAAATTCAGCTTCTTTTTCTGTAATATTACCATATAATCCAAACACAACATGCTTTGAAACAAAAGGTAATTGGTAGATTTAGATAAAAAAAAAAAAAAAAAAAACGTGACTACTTGGCCTACTTTTGATTTGTCTTATCCAACGCGTAATGTAGGCAACAGGAGACTTAAAACTGGGTACTAAAATATATAAATATATAAAATATATAAAATATATATTTTTTTTTTCACAATCCAGGGAGAAATGTACAGTATGATTGTGTGTGTGTATGTGGGGTTATCAGCAGGCTGGTGGCACACAGACAAATGTGCAACAGGCAAGGGAGTCTTCACTGAGGAATAGTTCCTCAGCCATTGCTGTTGGTTTTATCTCTCACAGGCCACATAATGCTCAGAGTTTTGGTAGAAGTGGGACCTGGCATTCCAAAGGGATATTTAACTGTCAGATACGCTGCGCTGCATGCATAGAAAACAAACAAAGGTTGTTTTTATTTCAAGTCATTTTCTATACCTGTCACTTTGTTTACAACAACTTTTGGCACCCAGAATGAAATGTTATTTTTGTAGAATGTTTTATGTAATTATACTGTCTTCGTAACTCTTCTACATATTAGAAATATGCATTCCAAAAGTGGAACGCCTGGAGAAGGTAGGCCTGAGATAATAGCATCACTCCATGCTTCAAAATGTGTCAAATCAAGTCCTAAATTGAAGAATCATCATATTATTGAGACAGAAATGCACTTCCTTATCTATCTCCTGAAATTCCGTTGCAAGTCTGTTAAGAGATGCTTATCGCACAACTTAATAATGCAAGGGACAATGAAACTCGGTAAAAAAATGCTAACCAGGAAAGGGCCAGAGCCCACGATTGTCAAAAGTACATTTTTTGGAATTTCACAACAGACATCTGAATAATCTGAAAACCGGTTAATCTGTTTATGCTGTATATTTGTTATACATATTAATTACAAAAACAATATGTAATAGTTGAGAAATACACACCTTCAGACTATCGCTGATAAAACCACTGAAACCTCAGCAGCAAGCCACTCTGTGTGGCTAAATAAACAAAGCCTTATCTTATGGTCCTTAAGAGCACAGCATCGAATCCTGCTGTTGAAGTATTTTCATACAAAGGTACTTCTCATTCTCTAATTCTAGTGTTATAACCTCTCTTTGAAAATGTAATTGATTGGAGTTAAGAATTGTACATTTTACCAGACATATTTTTACAGAAAAGCTATTGAAACTGATGGGCGTATTGCTGAGTGAGGAAGGATAACCGCTTGAAACACATATTAATAGAACGTAGTTAAAAAAATGAACTTCAGTGGAATTGGTAGCGATAGCCTGTTTTGCACAGCACGATAACAGAAACATTTAACAAATAATTAAATTGAATTATCCTCGGGGATAATAATAATAATAAAAAAAGAGATGACAAGTGGAATACTCCAGTTACATCTGCTGCAAACCCAAATGGCGACGTTTTGGCAAGTAAATTGGAATGCTTCTGTAATATCATTCTAAAATCTTATAAAGTTGTTATAAGCACCCTTTTTAATGCAATGCATGTTTAAATAATGGCACAGTTCTTATGATGAGTGACTTCCAGAATATTAGCATAGCCCCTCCTTAGTTACCATACAATGACACCCACTGACGAGGCACTGTGAAGTTTTTTATTATGTCATAATAAAAAGGACCGGGTCAGGAGGATTATTTTCAGGAATAGTCGCGATACAATCATAGCGTGCTACCTCTGTTTTTGTTGTAAACAGAACCACTGTGGCACTTTGGAATAGTACAGTTGTTCATATTGGTGGGATTGCCGAATGTTGCCTATTTTTATTTTTATTTGCCTGAAAATGTATATACGTGTAAACTAATGCTTTGTGAATATTGCCCTTTTGTTTTCTTTTATCAAAAAAAAAATGTAGTCAATATACCCCACTGAACACCCAAAGAAAAATAATCTGGTCCAAAATAAAAATAAAGGAATGTATAATATTCTTTGCTGTTATTTTGCAAATTCTCATGAGATTTTTGTTATTTCATGATCTGCACCGGTAACTTCTCTGAATCGTAAATGCCAAGTATATGTCTGTTTTTCAACAGAATACTTCAACAGGAGAAAAGAAACGTGCTTCTGAAGCAGTTGGAAGAAGCCACACGTGTCGCCACATATTTGCACTCCCAGCTAAGAAGGTGAGTTGTCTCAGCATTGGTGACAGAGAATCTCAATAACAGCTGAAGGCCATTTCACATCGGCTCTGATCAGTAATTTATCATTGGTAATCCGTAATGTTGTGAACAAAAAGAATTGTAATGGTGTAAAACTAATTGGAAAAAGGATCAGTTAGTATTGGCACCTGTGGCCACGATTAGGTAATTCCAAGTAGAATGTTTTTGTAATATCATTCTAACATCTTCCAAATATTAGCATTGCCCCTCTTTCATTACCATAAAATGACACCAGCTTGCGTAACAGTGAATCCATGTTGGAAAGTGCTGGGGTTGCTACTGTAGGTGGTGCAGCGAGTTAATGCACTGGTTTCAATGCGTGTTTTTGCTTTTTCTCTGTAGCTTTTCTGCCAGCAACCTCATGGTGTCGTCCGGCAGCAGCAGAGGCTCCCTGGCGTCCAGCCGTGGCTCCCTTGCGTCCAGCCGTGGGTCACTCAGCTCTGTGAGCTTCACTGACATCTACGGGCCGTCTCAGTACGAGCGCACGGAGGGTGGTGGCCTCAGTGACCTTGAGCAGCACCTGCGCTTTGACCTGTACCCCTTCGACGCTGTCTTCAAGGACACCACTGTGTATGGGGCAGAGCCGCTCAGCCTGGGGAAGCCCAAGCGCTCCCTGGACACCCCACAGTCATTTGCTTCTCTGTCATCACGCTCCTCCCTGTCCTCTCTGTCCCCGCCCAGCTCTCCCCTGGACACACCCTACCACTCGGCCTCTCGGGACTCCCCACTGGCCCAGATGACAGAGGAGTATATGGAGCTGGCGGGACGGGGCTTTCTCGATGGGCTCCGGGGGTACTCCCAGCCCCCTGCCACTGCCAACATTGAGGCCGTCCCTGGGGCTGCCCCCAGCGGTCAGTTTTGTGGCTATGTGCTGGACAGCAAAGGGCCAAAGGAAAGCGTTCCGCAGATAGGGTCTGTAACGCATGGAACTGGAGGCAAGTGCTTTCCTTTTCTTTTGTTAACCATGGAAACCTTAGTGTGTAAGCCAATCGTAGAAGCTTTTTGCTGGTAGCGACATTCAATATCTGAGGTAAAATGGATTCCTATATTTGTAAAGAAAAAATTAAAATTAAGCCTTTTTTTATTTATAATCTGCATGACGTCTTCAAAAACACTAAAGAAATGTTTCTTTACCTAAACTTTTAGTATTTCGATGGTCCATAAAAATTGATTTATGTTTTCTGGTATCAAGTTAATTTGGCTACAAGAAAGTAGGCACATTTTCTCAATAACGATGGGGTATTATTGCAGTTTCTCACAAGAAACATGTTTTGAGAAGAAATATCATGGCATACTGAACTGAAAATGTCTGCTGCCCCCTAGAGGCAAGCTACAGTATTCTAAAATCATAATCCGGACAAAGCATAATAACACTTCTTGCCATTGTCAGGAGGATTAGGGTTACCAATACGTTTGCACAGTAATTTTGCAGTTTGTCATACTGCTGTGGGCTTTACTATGCTTGGTTATGCTTTACCGTGCTTTCACTATGCTTTAGTGCAGTGCTTTTACCAGTACTTTAGTGCTGTAAACCTTGAAATCTTTGAGTGCATTAGTGGTAGCACATACCTTAGACAGCAGAATAACAATTACGTAAATTGAATTAAAAAAAAAGAATGCAACTAATATTAAAACTGAAAGTTTAAAAGGCACTGGAAGGGAGTTGAGAAAAGCTTGAGCATCGACTGATCTCGCAGAATTAAAGAGATGAAGTAAACCAGTGAGCAGACGGCACATTTGTGACTGAAATGTCATGACCCTAAAGCACAGGAAGTATAGAGGCCTACAGTTTGGCATGCATTGCTTTTTCCATGCATAAATTCAGCACATCAAATTTTATTCGAATCAGGATGGTGACTTCCCTCTGGTGGGGTTTAATATGGAGTGACCCTATTGATTTCTCCACAGGGGTGACCCTGCGCTGCAACAGTGCCGGGAGGTCAGGCAGGAGGGCCAGAAGAGTCTCTGCAGGGGTATCGGAAGATGCTCTGGCCACAGATAGTGGAGTCTTTGAAGCGTGGAGCAGAAGGTTGGGTATCCATCTATTACCGTGATATTGCCAGCCATGCAAATTACATGACAGTAAAAAAACTAAAAACTTTCAAATACTACAAATTAGCTTCAAATGTAAATATATTATTTTTTGTTGCACTCATTCTGAGTGGTTCTAAGTTCTGTTGCTCTACATTGAATCATTTTTCTCTAAATCTGCCACTAGTTGGCTTTGAGCTTTTAGAGAATTGTAAATGCCTGGACTGAACATCCATCCTCAAATCACGTGACAATACGACCATTCAATTCTTAGAGACAGAGAGCATTTTGGGCTGGCAGAGTCGTAAGCCGCGTTGTCACAAGGTTTAAATGGAATGAGGAAAGCTGTTCATTTCTGATAGAATTCTTCAGAGAGGTTCAAAGCAACTCAAAGCCATGTAAAGGCAGATTTGGAGATAAATAAGTAAACAAAGTAAAAAAAGTAACTCAATGTTGGAGCCACTGATCACTTAGAACGGATTGCAAACACCACAGCGTATGTCTAGCCTGTGGGTGTGCATACAGTATGCATCATTGTTTGTCCACATACCCCAAGATATTTTCAGGGTTTTATTGAGCAGCACTAACAGATGACTCATTCCAACAACATTGGCTCTTTTGTTTCCAGTAGGCCTGAGGATTCTGAGGTTCACCATGTCAATGATGCTGCTAGCGCTGAAACACCTCAGATCCAGCTTGGACTCATGTAGGTAAAAAGAAGAGTGAAAATAAATAACAAAAAGGAAACCATTTATATAAATGAAGTTTGTTGGATGGGATACAACTGTAGAGACTTAACAAAGAGGACACTGACAGGTTCCCCTTATAAAAGTTTAACACAGTATTTTTGCAGTTTTAACATGTTCTTTCCCATTTTCCATAGTTTACCCTGGCTTGTCATGTTTATTAATGTGTTTCACCATACCTCTGCTTACAATGCTTACCTATACTTTACCATGCTTTCAATGTGCTCTATTACACTTTGCTATCCTTTTGCTATGGTAAACCTTTATAAGGGTCCATGCACACACATACAGTGACTCACCTTAAAAAACCACAGTAAGTTACCCTTGTCTCCTTTGTTAATGTGAACGATTTCTTAATCTACACAAAGCAGATGGGCCTGGGTGTTGTGTTTACTTTATGAACTGTAGGTATTAACACTAAACTAAACTACTGTACTCTGCTCCAAAACATGTAACAATGTACTGTGGGACTTCATTCCCCACTTCTTTACTTTAGGAGTAGTGGTAGTACAGATCCTTCAGAACTACTTTTCATTCATCCATGAGGTTTACCTACGGCACATTTTCATACTTGACCACATACTATGTATAATTCTAATAAAGAAATACTGCATGCCATAATTTAAAGCTGCAAATGTAAAAGATTTAGTTATTTAGTCATTTACTTAACATTTTTTTCTGTTTTAGGTATGATGCTGGCAATGAATGTCTTTTAGTCCATTTGCTTCAACTGAAAAACCTAAACGAGGTTCTCATGAAAGAAGTATTTAAAATGTAAGTTCTAATAAATCATCAGGTATTGTTTTAGCCAACGTCAGTTCAAGGTTTGTTTCGTTGAGATGTTGATGGTGATTTTAAAGCTGGCCTTTTTTTCTTTCTTTTTTTCTTTCCACAGATATGTTAAAATTCACATGCTTCCCCTTGACCCCAGCACAGCAAGCACTTACTGCTCCAAAGCTTTGGATCTTCAGACTCTGTTAACATTTAACGAAGGGTTCCGCATCCCCGTTCCTGCCAGTGCTTTAGGGCTCAGGTCCCTTCAGCTGTATGTGTGTTCTGTAGGTCACCAGGCACAGGAAGAGCTGCTGGTAGGTACAGTGTGAGGCCACTTTTATTAACAACTACTAGTAAATTGAGTAGGCAGAATATATTTTTATTTCAAAATGTTCCCTCACTGCCTAGCATGGTTGAGATGTCTCCTCTCGTTTATAAGGGGGTCCCAGGGTGGTGGAAGTTCAAAAAGTTAGACAATACAAAATACGTATGGCAAGTTAAAACACCATCATAATATAGCATCAGACACCCCTCTACACCATTACATTCACATTCCTTCCACAACACCTTTGTTTTAAATGAGTGTATATTCTGCCAGGTCTTCAGTTCTACTTGGCCTCTCTGTTTTATTCAGGGTGTGGTGCAGGTCAGCCTGGCCGATTGTGATGGATCCCCAGACATGTCGTTTCACTGGTACCGGGTCCAGACTGTGAGTGGACCCGACCCACACAGGAAAAGGAACAGCATCCAGTTTGCAGAGGGCAGCCTGGAGCACCCTGGAAACCGCATGCACGTGAAAACTACGGTAGGAGTCTTCACTTTTTTTTTTTTTAATCTATAGCTATGGCTATATTTATTAAACAGTTGAAAATAGGTTTCATGAACTAAAAACTTGACTGAATTAATCAAAATTGACATGAACACACCTAAAAAACATTCCTTTAAAACATTTTCTTTTCTTTTTGGTGAATCCTTGTTGTTGTTGTTGTTGTTAATATTATTAGTTTTATTCCTTATAGTCAGCATCTCTAGTGCTTTTTTAGGAGGCAGTGTGTTGTTGTGGCCAGTGTCACCTTGGGTCTCTCAGGTTATTGGTTACCAGTGTCTTCTCCTGGCAGGACTCAGTGTCGGCCCTACTGGCTCGAACTACAGCGCAGCTGGAGGCGGTGGAGCGGGAGTTGGCGGGAGAGCAGGTCAAGCTGGAGTACACCGACGAGGAGATCCAGGAGATTGAGAGGAAGGAAGAGCAGGCCGAGGCCGTGTCAGAAAGGTATGACAGAGATGCACTTGCTGGCCGGGGCTGCCAAATCCTCATACACTCAATCACGTCGGCCCCTGATAAGCAACGATTTCTACCCACATTTGCACCACCTTTTTTTCCCCTAGAAAGTTGGTATACTATGATGCAAGATTAGAAAATTGAAAATTCATGATAAAGAAACAAAACATGGTAGTCTCTGATAAAAACAGAGTAGGTATGAGAAATTGCAATATTATGCAACTTTACGATGGGTAGTATGAGTGTTAGTTCCACGTGAAAAACAAAAATGTTATAAAATAATTTTTGCTTTCTAACATTCCTGTGTATATTATTTTTTTTAAATGGCTGCCTGGAATATGCATCTTTGATAATTACTAACCATTGTGTGCTAGAACACATGCTGGTACTGGGATGGGGAAGCACAGGACTCGCCCCCAGATACTGACTCTGCTCCTGGCTTTGCTGTGTGTGTGTTAGCCTATTATTACCAGTATCTGGAGGATTTGTTTCCTATCACAATAGCTATTTGACTTAATAATAAAAACGATTTGTCTTCAAGTTGTATAACTTTTTTTTTTCTCATTTCCAAATAAAATGTGGTAATGGAACTTTTGAGTATTACAGGTTAGTAAACCCACATCCCCCCCCCCCCCCCCCCCCTTTAAAGGTTTATTTGTATTATAGTACAATTTATGTTTGTATTTCCCCACTGCAACTACTCCAATGAATGTGCTTGTTCATAACAGGAGTTGGCAGGCTGAGTCGGTGGATAGTGGCTGCAGTAACAGCACAGCATTTGGTCCTCATTGTCCGGAGGGCCTGTGTGGGGAAGTGGCATATGGGGAGCCAGAGGGCCGGTGTGCTGCAAGAAGAACCCAGCCTCCACCACTGAAGGTAACTCCAGCCAAGCTTGTCATATATGTACTAGACAATAGACATCCCACTGAGAGAGAACTAGCTTGAAATGACACTACAGTATATGGCTTTGAACATGTGTGACCAGGTGTAGCCAAGGCTGTAAGTCACAGCACAGGAAGTGGTCTGATTGCAGCCTCTGAGGTAAGAGATCCCTACACCACAGGAAGTGATTTGGTTCCAAGAAGAAGCATTTTAGTTCATTATGCTGTTGCACAGTTTGAGAAATTGCATGATGATGGTCTTTGGCCATGTTTAACGAAAGAAAAAGCTAAAACACTGATAATATAAAACATTCCAGAAAAGCATTCCAGAAAATATATTTTTGGGCTCACAGGTGGATAAGGGGACGAATACGGAGAGCCTGTTTCCTGAGAAGCTGTCTGTGCGACTGAAGGACAGGGGAAGCCGCAGGTCCCACGGCTCTCCCTTTGTACGAAGCAGCACCATTGTGCGCTCCCAGACGTTCTCCCCAGGGGCACAGAGTCAGTATGTGTGCAGAGTGAGTATATGGTCCATACAGAAACAAGGGACTGAAGCCCACCTAGAATGCAGGCCTGTGGTCCAGGCTGTCTAAACACATGATTTAGTATTAAGGTCACGCACTAGAAAAACAAATACAGAAGGCTATGTTTAAAGGATACTTGTCACAACCTCGCATAAGAAGAAGCCTTCGACGGTGTATTTTTCAGTGTCTTGTGTTTGAGTAAATAAAATGTACATTAATGACTACATTTCTTTCGTGTGCCAGCTGTACCGTAGTGACAGTGACAGTTCAACATTACCAAAAAGATCCCCCTTCATCAGAAACACGTTGGAAAGACGAACTCTGCGATATAAACAGGTATGTTATATGCAGTTTATGTGCATATTGCAATAACAGTTTAGGCAACAGTTTATCTGAACTACACAATTTTTTTCAGCAGGGGAAAAACACTTTTTCTGAAAAAAAAGTATTAATAATTTGGAGGCTGCTGTACTCCCTCTTTCCCCCATGCAGCAGTCGTACAGGTCCTCGCTGGCGGAGCAGTCGACACGGACCTCCCTGGATCTGGAGCTGGATCTCCAGGCCTCCAGGACTCGGCAGAGACAGCTGAACGAGGAGCTGAGCAGCCTGCGGGAGCTAAGACTGAGACTCGAGGAGGCGCAGGGCCGGGGGATCACCGAGCTGCCCCACTGGGTCATCCGAGACGAGCGCTTCCGCTGTCTCCTCCGAGAGGCAGAGAGACAGGTACTGCACAGGCAGAGGACATCGTCACAGGGAGAGTGCTAGTAACTCCGCCCTCCACCGCTCATGATTAGAAAGCACTGTAAGGTATTTCAATTGGGCTGTAACTCTTGAAAAGTAGGTAGTCCTTCTGTCTAGTACGTTGTCTGTGCTTCCCCCGCCTGCAGGCCAAGCAGACCAAACAGGAGCAGCGGCAGGAGGAGGCGGCAGAGAGAATGCTGAGGAAAGCCTCCAAAGAGGTGTTACAGATGAGGGGGCAGAACCAGAAGGAGTCGCTCCCGGTGCAGACATTCAGGTCAGCGTAGCACTTACTGCAAGGCGTGCATGGACAACTACTGAATCTACCACCTTGTGTGTGGCCCCTTGTTAAAGAGGGTAAACATTACCCAACGTGCATTTTGTACATGTGTGCTTGCTATAAGTGGTATTCTTTATATAGAATGGGAAAATTGTGTCATGTCTTATTTAGTAATATTTTCATTATTATGACAGGTGTAGGTATTTGTGTAAAACTGTTTTTTTTTTGTTTTCTTTTTCTTGAAGTTTCCATAGCAGCCCAAATGTTGTAATAATTGTCAGTGCACTGTATATGGTCTGTTGTCAAGAGGTCAGTCACTGATCTGTGTTATTTCTTTTGCCAACAGAGAGAAGATAGCATTTTTTACCAGACCAAGACTCAACATACCTCCTCTGCCAGCAGATGACGTATGAGTGCCTTCCTACATTATATGTCATTAAATATGAAGTATTCATCTGTCTTGTTTTTATTTTGATGAAGTAATTGAACATAATTAGCATTTTCTTCAAAAAAAAAAAAAACTTGTGCAAAAGCTATTAATATACAAGTTTAAAAAAAAAAAAAGTATTTATATATATATATATATATATATATATATATATATATATATATATATATATATATATATATATGCATATATTTTATATTACTAGTGACAACAACAAGGCTTGGTTTTCCTTGTTGTAAAAGTAACATCTTTGAAAAACGTATTTTATAAAAGAAGAAACTATCCTCTTACACTTATTTTTCTGATGTTTGTGCGCTTACAAAAGGCTGGACAACAGGAACAAAGTCAGTTTAGACAAATTCACTGTAATGTAATTTATTTTATAGTACTTTTCCTTGAAAGAAAAAAACAAATTATATATATTATATATATATATAATGTATGTAATATATTATTATTATTATTTGTTTATTTAGCAGACGCCTTTATCCAAGGCGACTTAAAGACTAGGGTGTGTTAACTATGCACCAGCTGCAACAACGTCTCACCCAAAAGACGGAGCACAAGGAAGTTAAGCAACTTGCTCAGGGTCACACAATGAGTCAGTGAGTGAGCTGGGATTTGAAACGGTGACTTTCTGGTTACAATCCCTTTTCTTTAACCACCAGACCACACAGCCCCCTCTATAAACTAACCTCATACAGTAGAATGGAACTTTTGGCTGATTTTGTTACTGTTACCTGATTTGAAAAAAGAAAAAGAAAAAAACGTCTTCTGTGTCATACTTTGTGACTTTTAAATCCACTTTTCTTATTATCTGTACTTTACAATATATATATATATGAAACATTGTATTATATAAATCTGTTATAACATCTGCAGTGTTTCAACTGAAGATTTGTCATTAAACAATTGAAGTGCAATGGTGTTTTGTGCTACTTTCATGTGAACTCCATTTCTTCTGTCTTCCATGTTCTAATATACCAGCAATAAACTGGTGCAGATTTCACATCCTAAAAATGTGACGGATATGTTTTTTTACAATAATTGATTATCAGTATAATCATAAGTATGTATTGATTAATTGTACTGATTATCGCTAATTGTATTATAGACAAGTAAAAACCAGTCAACAAGCAGAAAAAAGAGTGAGAAAAAAACACTAACTAGGAATGCATTTTTAAAGGTCACAGTGCTGTTTGATTTTGCCCAAGGAGATTTCATAACACTGAAAATATGAAGTTTCCAGCTGAAATCGTTTGAGATATTAGCAACAGTATATGCGGTGGTTGCAGGTTTGCAAACTCATGCAATCTCCCCTCCTGGGAATGCTTCGTGAGGATTAAGAACTGGTCTAATGGGATAATAAACAGAGGGAACTATTATGAAAATTCAGAGGGAATAAAGTATTCCTTTAAACTCAAAGAAAATGATCGAAGTGGGGGTGTATGTTCCAGAACCTCCAATTAGTTATAGTGACATCCAGTTTGCAGTAACATGGTTGACTTTTGTGCTAATTTTAGGTCACAGCCCAGTAGGCTGATCTCAGGCATCAATAATGCTCCTAATGTACCTGGATCAGCTTTTAGCAATATGGTTTTGTGTGGAAGACATGCTCATTACGATTATACTGTACTGTATCACCAGCTAAGTCTACACTGATCTGCAGTTCCACAGAAAGGAATATCTTTTAAGATAGTCAATAACAAAAAAAACTGTTCATTGTCCTAATTCACAAATGCATTCAAATTGCTAGTATAGCATTGTTAGTAATAAGGTCCTTAAGTTTAAAATGGGGAACAGTTTTTGCACAGTTTTTTAGCATTTTCCTATACTTTTCCCATGTTTATACTACGCACTTACTGTGCTAACATGCCTGGCTATGGTTTATCAATTGTTTAATACATTTTCACTGTTGATTATATTTATTAGCACTTTGCAATGCTATAGTGATATATACCCCAGTTGTATAAGGGTAGGAAAAGCATGTAGTGTTTTCTTGTACACTATTTCGGTCCTAATAAAATGATGAGATTATAAATACATGCAACATAGCATTCTTTGTTAAAGTAATTGCAGCTAACAAAGTAGTTCCCCCATGCACATGCATTAATTTTATATGTCTCAAATGTGCAGTTTAGCAAACATGTATTTTCATTTTAAAACATGATTTCTGGTACTACACTAGATTAAATAAATATATGTTTGCAGATCATGCTTTTAGACCGTCTTGCACTTCCTGGGTCATTTTACCTGGGGGGTGAACTTATCTCCACCCCTTCCCTGGCTTCTTACCTGTCAAAAACCAAGCAGCTGCTTCCCCTATTAACTAACCGATGTAGTTCATGGAAGTGCAAAATGAGAATGATTTTGTTAGCTATAATTACTTTAACTGAATCCACATAAATACCCCACTGTATACTGCATAACAAAAGTGAACTGTTCTGACCTAGTGCCATAAAGCCTTAGAAGTTGCATGTTACATTTCAAAGTAAATGGCAGAAAGTAGAAGACACACAGGTTTTGTTTGGAGCTTTTCCAACAATTAAATGGTCATTAAATAATCCAAAAGAGCATTGCCAGGCGTGGGCAGGTAATGTCTGACACACATGTAACAGAAAAAAAAGGAAACATCTTTGTAAAGCATGCAGAGCTAAAGGGCTGCCGTCAAGCAGTTTGTTCAGAGCAAAATGGGAAGCAGGCAAACCATGACAACAGCAGCTGTGCGCGCAGTGCATTGTGGGATTGTTTCACTCCTGCTCCATCTATATTTAGCTTGTGGAAGCTTTGACAAGTAGGCCAGAACTAGGATCAATGAGCTGATACAGGGTGCTCAATGAAATTACTTCTGTGATCAAACAGTGTGGGAAATTAAGGCTTGTTTTCTTTTCGAAAGATGGCATCAGAAGGTAAGCCTGAAGGGTTTCATTTGTTTCTTACATGCTTTGGTTTACCTGACAGTGCAGCTTTTCAGTACAGGGATGTACTCGTAAACCACCCTGTTTTTTTTTTTTTTTTTCCTTTTGTGAACTGTTTCAATGCGTTTATGCGGTGTTGAACATAATAAATAATGTAAAAGAACTGATGCAGTTAAAAAATAAATACCCTGCTGTATTCTGGTAACTGCAGTCACATATTGTATGTTGTATTACTGTGCAGTGCTGCTCATGCTTACAAATAACCAATGTGAAATATGGGAGAGTTTCAGTATCAACCTCAATGCCTCAGAATTGCAACGACAAAGAACTTCACTGTGCATTTTCATTTCTCTTGTCAGTTTCTTACCTGGTATAACATGGGCTAAATTATTATTTCATAAGACATTTGGTATAAGACTTTCTCTAGTAAAATGTTAGCTGTTTAGTGTTTGTCTCATGACACATAAACTCTATGACACCAGGAACCACACTAAGGATGTGACTGTTTTATCTGTAGTAGTTCTCATGCCAAAAAACGTGGTGGCCACTGAGTGCGACCACCAACGCCCACCGGTAACCACACTCTACTGTGGAAGCAGTAAAAGGAACCAGAATGCAAATCCAAACCATAACAATTGCAATGGGATGGGCTTAAAGACTTGATTACAGATGATTAAATATCTACTGTGAGGTTTGCTGTGGCTACACAAAAATCACCCTTGTGGCCGCATTGAGGAAAAACTGATATTTAATTTGAATTTCATTTAATCTTTATTTTATCAGATAAAAAGATTGAAAACTAATTTTCTCATTTACAACAACGATCTGGTCAAGAGGCAAACATCACAGCAGCACAAAGCAAATAAATACAACATAGAATAAATAACACATTAACAAGTACATACACATGCATTAGACAATAATAAATTCAGATTCAGATTAAAAACATCCTCCGAAACAAAACTCTGTAGTTTTAATTTGATTTGAAATGTATTCCAGTCAATAGCAGCTGCAAACTGAAATGAATTACACCCAAAAACAGTGGACACTCTGGGAAGAACCAATCTAATAAATGAATCTGATCTTAAATTGTAAACTGAAGCCGAGAACTGTAATAGGTTGCACAGATATAGTGGGGTTTTCCCAGTCAGGGTTAACTAACCTAAGCCAATGATCCAGTGTGCAGTGAAGGTCATTCAACCATAATATAAAATCACAGTGATGAGTAGGATAAGAAGCACCAGTTATAAATCTTATAGAATGGTATAAAGCACCACGAGTTTTGAGGCCATTTTGTAGACAACATCACCATAATCTAGTATTTGAAGAACAGACATCTGGACTAGAGTATACCTTCTTCTGGAAAGGGTAAAACAAAGTGCTCTTACAAAGAATTCCCGAGTGAAAGTGAGACATGTATCCGTGTGGTGACGGTGATGTCGCAGCCTTACTGGCTTGGGCCAAATGTTAGAAACCACTTTCTGTGGTCATTTATAAATCTGGAGGCCAGTTACCAAACCATAAACCAGAACGTTGCGCCAAAAAGTGGATGAAGGTGAAAAAGTATTAATCAGTATTCTTAAAATTAGGGGAAAGTCCATAACTGTGAAATTCCAATAGTAAAAAATTATAATTAATAACAAAGTGAGACATTCGGCAGTCCAACAGACTGTAGTCCAGCGCTTATCCACTACGTAATGTATGGAAGACAGACAACGATGTTACGTAATCAGAGTTCCACGTCTACTATATTTTGTTTATTTTTACATACATGCCCCAGGCCACCAGGGAGAACGGTGACGTTACGTATGTGTTTTGGCCGTGGGTCAGTTTCAATACCACCAGAAGCACGGGGAGGATAAATAATTAATTAGATGGGTCACGTGCTCAGCATTGCTTCCTGCCAATGACATTTCTCTCTTCTGCTCTCCTGCATCACAGAAAGGATGCTGTATGTAGCCAAACCAATGTGAGCAAAATAGAGTACCTGCTGCAACTCTGCAGGTAGGAGCTGTTTCAGCAAATTGGGATAGTGATTCCAGTAGTGCAGTTACTTCAAGGTTATTGTTGATGTAGTAGGTATGGTAACTTCAAAGGGAAACACGTTTTTGTGTCTGTTTCTCAAATCCAGCAGGTGCAACAATACGAATAATTACAGAATCCTATGATAAATCATCAGATATTGTAGGCCAAAATACATTTCCGAAACTCGGGCCATCAGTTCTGTTATTTTATGTTGGAAGTTGAAAAATATCACTTATTAGTAAAAGAACAAGGCTCAAGAATAAATCATTTCTTTGTAGCTTTTCGTTAACGCGGCCTTTTGTTTTCAGAATCAATACGCGAAGGTAAACTGTACGAATGTAAACTGTAATATTCGATGCCAACCCACAACAGTTTATTAATGGTGAGCTCTCGCAAAACATGAAGGACGTAAAGAAGTGTGTTTCTCTGTTGATATTACTGTCCGGCTACTTTGGTTTTGTTCCGGGCTGTCTACTGTACATTGAAGCAGCGTCTGCAGTCCGCTGTGTCTAGTCTCTGGGGGTAGCTTAGCGTAGTCTGTGCAACATCAGCAATAAAAGAAAATGCTAAATTCGTTACGAATAAGCTGTCACTGAATACAATTAAGCTAATCTTGTTAGTTTAAGGACTGTTTATTATAATTTCATGAGCAAAGGGTTGGGATGTTGAAATAAATGTGGTTAAAACATATGTGATGTTTTAAATGTTACATATTTTCTGAATATTTGGATGATGCTATGAATGTGTACAGTAGATGAGAACAATGCTGAAAAAAACCCTATTGTTTTCTATGCAAATCTTGGCAGTAGACGACTGTACATTTGTGTAATGGCTCCTCTGAGAACAACTTAATCAGCAACTTTCTCAATTGCAGTAGGCTGAAGTATTCCCGATTTTACATTTATATTCACAGAAGTATGCTTTATATTCCACTCCTAGCACAGTACTTGAGCTTACAGGGAGAACTTGTTTTTTCAAATATCATTGGGACACAAACTCTATTTTTAAAAAGCTTTGTAGAAGCATAGGGCACTTGAACTTTTCTGTCAATGACTTGCGTGAGTTATTCTTCTTCTTTGCAAAGCCCTTGATATAGTTTTATTAACACTATTTGCCTAGGTCATCCTAAACATGGAGAAACATTTTTGTGCAGCAAAACCCAGTTGCCAACAACATATGTATTGTAAACCATAAGTAATTTTTAAAAGCAACGACTGACTCTAAAATACCTTTTTTTTCTCTGCAGGCTCTGACATGGGTTCCACGGGAGAAATCAATGGCTCGGGTAATCTCATGGACTTCCTGGATGAGCCCATACCAGACGTAGGGACCTATGAGGACTTCCACACCATCGACTGGCTGAGAGAGAAATCCCGGGACACAGACCGGCACAGGAAGGTAATGGAACTAATGCACAACACAGCTTTTTTAGAATGTATTGAGCCAAACTTGTCCAGATGTGATACAACAATTCCAGTAGTTTCTTGCCTCGGCACATATTATACAATAAATCAGTTGATGAGTTTTTGGCTGCTAATCATTTGCTCATAGACCAAGCAAAGATCACTGAGAAGTAATATATACATTTTTAAAACTGTAATAAATAAAAATATAATAATCAGTCCTCATAAGTAACTGCCCACTTTCCTGGGAGCCGTGCCCTGATAACAGTAGTGCTTCAGACTTTAAGATTATACCAGTAGAATGCAGCTGCTTCTCAATTGAATTTTATTTTTTTTCAAGTATCACCTAAGGTTTGTAATTGGGGGGGGAAAACACATATTAAATCACTGGATTTGAAACAGGTCTCTCTCAAATATATTAATATGTAGTTGCTGAAAATTAATCAAAATATTCTGAGTAACATAACCATGTATGCACAAATATATGTGTGTGTTTTTTCCTGATCATGTCCAAGCACATATTATGACTACCCCAGAACACTTGGAGTGATGAAAGTGCGATGCTCTCAAAATGTTGGTTCAAAAAGTTTTTGCAGTTGCAGCCTGGGTCACTAATACTCAAACTTGTCAAACACTCCGCATCCCTTTCAGACACTAGAAATAATATATAATACATATGGGCTAAATTTGTAGTTTTTATTTTGGTTCAGGAGAGTGTTTAAAAATATGCATTTTTATTGTGATCTACTTAAGTTTCTGTCAAACATGGTCAGACATACAGTAGGTATTACTCTGCAGTTTCTGCATGCCATTTGAAACTTTCCCTTCATGGTTTCTTTCACCAAATAATTTTCTTTTTACATTAAAGCTAACTGTATTTACTTTACACCCTGTTTCCTATCCATGTATCTCCTTTTTATTTCTAGATTGCCAATAAAAGTAAAGAATCGATATGGGAGTTCATAAAAGGTCTGCTGGATGCCTGGTCAGGATGGGTGGTGATGCTTCTAATTGGGCTTCTGGCAGGTACGACCTTTAACCTTTAAAACGTTACTGATGACCTGCAACGTTGGTAGGTACTGTATCAGTCTATAATGGTTCTTTACCATTTTATCTGTAGAGCATTATTTTAATGGTTTTCCAGGTATCCACGATTGAAACACAAGATTAGAAATAAACATAAATTAACACACACGCCATGTGTTTTTTTTGTTTGTCTGAGGACACGTGGGTAAGAGTAACCTGTAATGGTTTAAACTGTTGTATGATAGGAATTGTATGTTACATCCTGGACTAGTTGCATACCTTTTAGTCATTGTGTGGTGACCCCTTTTTTTTTTTTTTAACCTGATTGTGTTCAGGTACACTAGCAGGTGTGATCGATCTAGCGGTGGACTGGATGACAGATTTGAAAGAGGGCGTGTGTCTCTCTGCTTTCTGGTACAGCCATGAGCAGTGCTGCTGGACCTCCAACGAGACCACCTTTGATGACCGGGATAAGTGCCCTCAGTGGCAGAAATGGTCCGAGCTTATGGTCGGACGATCGGAGGTGAGCAGTTAGATCATGACGGGAGTACAAAACTGTTTCTTTTTGTGTTTAGGAGGTTTGTTTAGCACTATGTGTTTTTATTTATTTATTTTTTTTAAAATGAAATGCTTTTATATAATAATTATTACCCTTTATGATCTTTTACAGGGTGCCAGCGCTTATGTGTTGAACTACTTCCTGTACGTGATGTGGGCTCTCACCTTTGCTTTCCTGGCAGTGTCTTTAGTCCGAGTTTTCGCCCCATATGCCTGCGGGTCTGGGATTCCAGAAGTGAGGAACTGTGAAGGAAACTCTACTGTGCTAAAATGTATTTTGTGTTTACTGTGATGAGAGAGGCAGATGTATACAGTATTTTTATGGATATAGAGTTTATAAGGAATGCTCCAGAGCATTTTATTTTTAATCAACCTATAAATGGAAGACCAATCTGCACCAAGTTCCATAAAGAAGCTGCATGGATAGCATAGCTCTATTTCACGGTGATAGTTTAAATTGACCAGGTGGCAATTATTTGTAATTGTTCTAAATAGTTACCAAGTTTTGTTTTAATATTACATTTAATTATCACAACCTTTCCCTAACCATACTTTATAGTACAACTGAGTAAATTATAGGAAATTACCACAATAATTACACAGCCTTATTATCCTGTTAGTGTAAAGCATGACCTGTTTCTGTCAAGCTGCCATATTGACGCAGTTCACTTCACCCTACTTGATGCAGAGATAATGGGAAACTCATGCTTGACTATATTTACAGGCTATTTTATACTTTTTTTTCCTTTCATTTTACTGGCTGTTAAGATGAAGTACTTAAATCCAAACAGTAAATCATATTTTAGCATGTGGGTTTTCAGTACTGAGATATAAAACACATTTTGTCTCCTTTAAAGTTGATTGGATCCAAACTCACTAAGTCTTTTGATTTGTGTTTTTACTGGAAATTCATAAACTATTTACAGGAGACCAAAGGGAAATGTTCATAATACAAGAATAGTGTAAACTGCTAGGAATGACTCTACATACTACCCTGTTTATGTACTGCTGATGTATTGTTGGTACTGTAATGTTTATGAAAAAAAAGTTGTGTTAGGTGACATTTATGTCTTTTCTTTAAGTTCTTAAAGTTGTTCAAGTTTATTTTCAGTAATAATAAAATAAACTGTTTTCTAGATCAAGACCATCCTGAGTGGTTTCATCATCAGAGGCTACTTGGGAAAGTGGACCCTTCTGATTAAGACGGTGACCCTGGTGCTGGCCGTGTCCTCAGGGCTCAGCTTGGGGAAGGAGGGGCCTCTTGTTCATGTGGCCTGTTGCTGTGGCAACCTCTTCAGCGGCCTCTTTTCCAAGTACAGCAAGAATGAGGCAAAGCGGAGAGAGGTACATCTACCCATTTAATACTGTCCAGTGTTTACGAAGTTGCCTAGTGCCAAGTATAAAAAAAAAAGTGTGGTGGTTTTGTGTGGACAGCAAAGACCATGAAGCACATTTTCCTTGTGACCGAAGCTGAATTTCAGTCCCTTCCCAGGTGACATGCTAGTGCATTAATCCACTGTGTGCCACCTAAAATCCAATACCTGTTATTGAGAAACATGAAGCTTAGAAAAAGGTTGTTGGACCGGCAGTGTTGATACAACAAAGTATGTTTAATTTTTGTGCTGTCTAATTTAAAGAGAATGCTTAGTGTGCTCTGTGTATAATGTCATCCTTTGTATAACACACACCTGTGTGTGACGTGCATAACTGCAGCCTTGGATTTCATCCCTTGTATAACGCTCTTCTTTATACAAGCATATCAAAACAGAAAACCTGTGCATATATAACATGCAACTTGTATATAGTGCACAGACATTCTCCCAATATTTTGTAAAAGAATATGTTATATTCTGAAATTTACTTTGTCCTTACAAAGAAAATGAAACAAAAATATAGTAAAACAAACAATAGCATTGTGTGTAGTGTGCAGTATATGTGCTCTATGTTTCTGATGCACAGTTTTGTATGTTTCAGGTTTTGTCAGCTGCTGCTGCTGCTGGAGTGTCGGTTGCCTTTGGCGCTCCGATCGGAGGAGTACTTTTCAGCCTTGAGGAGGTACGAGATGTTCTTACAAATATATTGTTTCCACGTTTTATGATGCAGTTCAGGCCCTCTGCCAGTCCCCAAAATAATATGCAAAACGATTGTTTAATAGTCTGGTTTATTATTAGGCAGTGGAAATCTTATCCAACAATGTCTTATAGAATCGCTTTACATTTATATGATGTTTCCAATCATTTTGACTGGTTTTGATCCCTGATGCTACAGTTGGCGCCACTTTATGGGAACACCTCGAGAGAAGGAAAAATATCCAGAATAAACAGCTGTCCCAGTTAAACGAGAGGCAGTTGAGACGACCTTAGTCACACTTGATTCTTAATGAAAAGAAAAATAATTAAATCACATCACATTATGATTAAATGTTAAATACATAATTTAAAATACGTGTCAATGTTTTTTTTTTTTTTTTTTTTACTCCTAAACAAATTTAATTGCACCTTTGATGTTGACACGCCAATGTTCTTTGCAACAGCAGCCTGATCAAACACACTTATGCAAGTAGAATGCGGCAAGGCATAGAGCAGTTCAGTGCAAGTACTGGAACAATTCGGTGCCATATAGTCCAGTATAGTCGAGAGTTGTGAGGGTTACAGACGCTGTCTGAACAGGTGTGTCTTGAGGTGCCGGAAGGTGGTCAGGGACTGAGCAGTTCTGATATTCGTGGGTAGGTCATTCCACCACTGAGGGGCAAAGATGGAGAAGGGGCAGGCTCTGGAAGCGGGGGAGCGGAGGTGGGGTACAGCTAATCTGCCAGTGGTGGAGGAGCGGAGGGGGCGAGAGGGGGTGTAGGGAGAAATGATAGTCTGGAGGTAGGAGGGAGCAGAAAGGCCGAGACAGCGGTAGGCGATTATCAGTATCCCAATTAGGAGGTGCCGACTGTATACATTGTTATATATTTGTCTCTTACTGGGTATGGATAGTACAGAATCAGATGTTTCTCATTGTTATCTGGAATTAAGAAGCAGACACGTGCCAGACAACATTCAAACAAGTTAGGGAGAAAAAATATAAAATCTCAGTATTGGAAATAAGAATACATATATAGAATTATTGCAAACAAAAATTGTTTGAAATGTATTTGTAAAAGATCATGATTAAAAAGTTTAGACATGTGCTGTACATCCCTAACTTACCATTCCTACTGTAGGTGAGCTACTATTTCCCACTGAAGACCTTGTGGAGGTCCTTCTTTGCAGCTCTGGTAGCAGCCTTTACCCTGCGCTCCATCAACCCCTTTGGAAACAGCCGGCTGGTGCTGTTCTATGTGGAGTACCACACCCCCTGGTACATGGCAGAGCTCTTCCCCTTCATCCTGCTGGGTGTCTTTGGGGGGCTGTGGGGGACCCTCTTTGTCCGCGGCAACATTGCCTGGTGCCATCGCCGCAAGACCACGCTGCTGGGCAAGTACCCTGTGCTGGAGGTGATTGCAGTGACAGCCATCACTGCCATCGTGGCCTTCCCCAACCCGTACACACGGCGCAGCACCAGCGAGCTCATCTCGGAGCTCTTCAATGACTGTGGAGCGCTTGAGTCCTCCCAGCTCTGCGACTACATCAATGACTCAAACATGACCCGACCTATAGATGATATCCCTGACCGCCCTGCTGGCCCCGGTGTCTATGCAGCTCTGTGGCAGCTCGCGCTGGCGCTCATCTTCAAAATTGTCATCACCATCTTCACCTTTGGCATGAAGGTAAGCTAATGACTTGATGTCTGCCATTTGTGTATATGTGTGAGATTTGTGACATAAAACAGTTCATAGAGGGCATATCATCTTCAAAAAGCAAAAGCAGATTTCTGAGCTAAAACATTTGTCTACTTCACTTAGTTTAACTGTCATAGAGGCTGCTGTAACTGACGAAGTAGAGGGAAATAATTTACAAACATCTAAAACTTGAAGAGTTTGACACAGCGAGTGACAATAGTTAGATACTGTGCAGTACATTGCAACTTGAACCAAGTGATAAGAGTCTTAAGAAGTTCAATAAGAGGTGTAATGTGACATATCCTGAGGAATTTAGATAGGCAAATGATTAATGGACACAGCTTTTACAATATTTTCTATGTTGTATTCTACTCATTCTTCTGGTCTGGTCCCCCATGTCTATAGATTCCTTCAGGACTGTTTATCCCCAGTATGGCTGTGGGTGCCATTGCTGGCAGGATAGTTGGAATAGGTGTAGAGCAGATGGCCTACCACCATCATGACTGGATTATCTTCAAGAACTGGTGCCGACCAGGTGCTGACTGTGTTACTCCAGGACTGTACGCCATGGTGGGGGCTGCAGCTTGCTTAGGTACTGTTACGAAGTTACATGCATCACAGTCATTACATTGACATTGACATCATCACAGCTCTTGTTGTATATAACTAGGGCTTCTGATTTTTTGTGTTTTCCTCCGACTTTTCTACTCTCCTTTAAAAATTCAATTGATACCTGTTAAGCCATTCATTTTTCTCCATCACAACTGAGAACCGTGTTAATAGTAAAATTGATTTCATTTACGGGCTTTTAAGTCTTACTTTTTCATTTAAAAGCAGACGCGATTCATCTTTATGTAAATACAGTTACTTATAACTATTGTAATAAAGTGTGTCCAGCATAAAAGTTTAAATAGTTTAGTTTAAATAAAGATTAGTTGCTTATTAACATGTTACAATCTCATTTGTACGTCCTGCTTGTAAATTAAAAATGAAAGCTTGGCCGATTTAAAAGCCTATTTAGTTTACAATCTGTTTTACTATTAACAAATTTCTCAGCTGTGATTGAGATGCACGAATGGCGTAACACATATCATTTGAATTGTTAAAGGAGAGTATAAAAGTTGGAAAACACCGAAAATCAGATATAATATACAATATACAATACATTACATAATATACAATATAATATACATTACAACAGATTTTAAACTGAGCCCCACAGGGATCTCTGCTGCTGGAACATGGTTAATTGCCAGTTTTTTATATAATTAACAATATCAATCCTTATTGAATCATGACTGTGTACATGAACAGATAAGGTCATTTGTTTGCCATTTCATAGGCGGAGTTACCAGAATGACAGTTTCTCTGGTTGTGATCATGTTCGAGTTGACGGGGGGCCTAGAGTACATCGTACCCCTCATGGCTGCCGCTGTCACCAGCAAGTGGGTGGCAGATGCCTTTGGGAAGGAGGGCATCTACGAATCGCACATCCATCTGAACGGCTACCCTTTCTTGGACGTGAAGGACGAGTTCACGCACCGCACGCTGGCCACTGACGTGATGCGGCCGCGGCGCAGTGAGCCCCCCCTGGCTGTCCTCACCCAGGACAGCACCACTGTGGAGGACGTGGAGACCCTCATCAAAGACACCGACTACAATGGCTTTCCTGTGGTGGTGTCCAAAGAGTCAGAACGACTAATCGGCTTCGTTCAGAGGAGAGACCTCCTCCTGGCCATCAGTAAGCAACCTCGTATTAGGAAACCCGTTACAAAAACAGGGCTGGCTAAAGCACTGAGATACATGTGTCCTGTCACACACTGATGGATCTAAGTTGGATATAAAGATTATAATAAATTACTAAAACTGATTAAATTGTGTAATGATTACAGGAAAGGTGGATCACAATCTTGCTTTTGAAACGGTATACATCTTACTACCTAATAATTGCTTGAAATTTGCTTATGCTTCTTCTTGTGTTCTTGCGCTAACCTTTGTCAGAAAGTGCCAGACAGAAGCAGGATGGTGTTGTGAGTAGCTCTGTGGTGTACTTCATTGAGGACACCCCACAGTCACCTGCCAGCAGCCCCCAGTCCCTCAAGCTGCGACGCATCCTCAACCTGTGCCCATTCACAGTGACCGACCACACCCCCATGGAGACAGTAGTGGACATTTTCCGCAAACTGGGGCTCCGCCAGTGCCTTGTCACCCGCAGTGGGTAAGTCATGTATACCTACCGATGGAGATGATATCCCCTCTGGGGGTTACAGTGGAGGTGAACATATGTACAATGCCTGTCATATATAGAAAGTATCAGAATGTGGGGGCATATGGAGGCATGTGTCTTCTGTCAGTTTGCCAAACGTACCTTTTTACTTGTGCAGTCTGTGTCTGTAATAAAGGCCTGGTGGTGGATGAATATCACTGATGTTTCTTTGTTTTTCCTCTTCAGTAATATTCTGTGAAAGTGCTGCCATTAAGATTTTTGTTGTCTTTTGGTCAGTATTTATTGATTTCTTAGTTTTATGTGTTTACATTCTGATCTACCAGTTGGTGGTACATAACTATTTACTCTTATTATGACTCTTATTATGACTCTTATTGTATCTGGGAGCGTTTTTTCCAAGTTAGTTTTGCCCTCAGCGAAGTAATTTCCATAAACTGATGTCAACTTTTTTTTTTCTTCTCTCCAGGCGCCTCTTAGGCATTATAACTAAAAAGGACGTTCTCCGACACATGGCCCAAATGGCAAACCAAGACCCTGAATCTATCATGTTCAATTAATCAGTGTCATAGGTGGATGAAGTCCATGCTTGCTGATACCTTCAAGGAGTTTCTAAGCTTATACTGTAATGCCAACGAAAGCACCCAGGGCCTTGCTGGGAGGACTTGCTGAAATGGGAAAGGAATCAGAAGAGACAGCCTCTGGGGTTTGCAGGGTCTTTGTTGATGCCACAGCAAATGTCATGCTAAGCTTTTATCTTTTAAAAGTTGTCCTACCCTGGAACAAATTTAACAAAGCATTAATATTTTCGCAGTAATACTGTAGTGTGAAATCATTATCAACAACATAAATAATTTATAAACAGAGTAGGTGGGGCTGGCAGAGTTAAAGGGACACATTGACACATGATTTGACTTGAATAAAACGAAGAAGGTTATTTAGTCCTGGCACTTGAGATTCAACAGGCACCTCAAAGCAAGCTGAAAAGCCAAGTAAATAAAGATTTGCTACTAAGTCAATATCAAGCAACAAAACCTGAAGCCACAAAAAATGATTAAATAGTTAAAAACAATTGTTTTGTAGTCATCACATCCTGATGACTTTTTTTTTATATATAAACTCAGAAGCACCTGCATGACCTTAAAAGGGCTCTCAAACAAGTTTGGGTGAAACACTAGATTGTAATCATTAACCTGACCCCCTGCAACACTTATACCCCATTGGATCTGATCAAAAAATCTGCTTTGTACACAAACACCTTTTCATGATCCTGCTAAAAATGAGCCGGTATCCAATCCTGTTTTTTGATCCTATTAGTACAACCGGCCCCAGGTCACTGATGTGAAGTGCATTTACTTTACTACTAAGTACTATGGACTATTTGGAAACTGGACAACTCATGTAAAAGCTACATGTAAATCGTATATAAATTACTTTGTTGTAATGATATTGCACAAAATCATCATTAGTAAGTCACAATTACAAAGCTCTGAATCTCATATTCAAATGTGACATTTTCCAAACAATTTGCAACGACTTCACGTACTTCTCTCGCTGCCTTCTCCAGCCAGTGACGTCACAGGAGCGATTTCCAGCAATGGCGGATTACAGTTTGATAAAATGCAGAATTTAAACAGCTCGTTTGACATAAACCAATCAAAAACAATCAAAACAAACCTGAGATTACATTGCTTTCCCATCTATTTTATCATTTACAAACAAACCAAAAAGTGTTTCTTATCCCCTTTTAAGATAACTGCTATTTCACAGCTGCGCAGAGTTGCTCTTTAAGCTAACTATAAAGAGCTCAGGCCTTTTAAATGCAGAATGGCTGATTAAAATTGGCATTGCAAAGGTTGATCATTTGAGTATACTTTAAACTCATTATTTAAACCTGTCATTGACATGCATAATAGTGGTAACTAGTATGTAATATGCTTGATCTACAAAGCTGCAGTGGAACATATTGCACAGTGTCTCAATAGTAAAAGAAAGCTGTTTAGTTACTGAAGCTACAGTGAAATGTTTTATATGTATGGCTGTATTTATTTGTATTTACCTTTGACCTAGTTGGCACTGAACCAACAACCTTTATTAGCAGTCATTGTTTCCTTGATGGATTACATCAATATTGAGAGATTCACAACATATCTTGCTTAATATGCAAATGTTTAACAGTTTCATCATGACAACTGTATCTTTTGGATATATCTTATACTCAGTACTGACATTGTTTTGCCAGTATCACTACTACACTACTGTATGTTAACAAATTGTTATTTTTTTAGAGGTAAATAGTACAGCTGGAACACAAAAAATGAACTTTTTAAAAAGCGAATCAATTTAAAATATGAAGTGTATGCATCTTTTTTTAATGCATTTGTTTTACTTTTTTTTATTGGAGAGTGTATTGAATTAATTCCTGTATTTATTTATTTATTTATTTTGGCTTCTGTAACAGTCCAAATCAGTGAAAGGATGTTGACACCCCTCAGCTCCTTCCTTGAGCTTCTTGCAAGGTAGCTATGGCAGCCCTGTCTTGTTTGACTAATAAGATTGTTCTTTTATGTTTATCACCCAACACTAAACTGTCAAAATTCTGTACCTGTGCACAACATGATTTTAAAAAGGGGCAAAAAGGGATAATTCTCCACATGCATGTATATACCAACACAGGATAATGACAAAACATTGATTGCAAAGTACTGTACATTTCTATTTGCCCTTTTTTAATAGTTTCAGATTAATCTTTAAAAAGCTGCAACTTGAATATTATTGATCGTATATTTTGCTCAGCAGAATGTATATTTAGCTTTTTTTAGTCTGGGCATGTATGAAAGAATGGGGCCAGTGGATAAAGCACTATAGTAAAATTATATAACTAATACTATTCAACTTCTTTGGTAAATGGTAAAGTGCTAGTACATTTTTATACATAGTGCCTATGTTCCATATTGAAAGCACCTGCCCCCTAATAAATAAATGGATAATTTATATAAATTGGTTTTTATTATCCACTGTGTATTTATTTAGAAATGTTTGAAGCAGCTTTACATAAGGTAATTGCATTGGATTTCTTTGTGTTGTACAACTTTTTTTTATTTCTTATCATGATGTGTTGTTTTGTGCAATAAAATATAATAAGCATTTGAACGTTTTTTTTATATCTAAAGAACTACGCAGTTCTATTAAAGTGTCAATTATAAAGACATTTTTACAGTCCTTTTTCAAAGTGTGAACCCTTATGCACTAATTGTCTGTCTGTCACACTACTCCGTAAATTCAATCTCCAAACTTGTATTAGTGTCATTATTAGACGTTATAAACATTTTCAATTGAATTAGGGTATAATCTTAAACTTGATTTATATACAATGTGTACTATTCTAAATTATTTTAAAAAGCATTTTTTTTAAATGTAATATCAACTATGACAAAAATTGTTCCCTTTACATTTAAGAAACTGCATAATGTTTTCTGTAACTTTATTTGTGAAAGAGAAATAGATAAGTATGCATAGGTATCCTTTGTTTAGACTTGCTGCAATTGCATTCTTCAGCTGGGCCGTTGGAAGATTTATGGGTATCTATGTACAGTACCAATTAGTCAAGAATGAAGAATGTTCTGTTAAGAAAAGAACCAACTGAATGGGTGTACTATACAGGGCAGTAGACAGCTATGAATAATCACTGAGACACTTGCCCATGCACTGCAGCTAACAACGTGTAACAGAGCGTAAATAATAATTATTTGTATGATTTTAACTGAGGCCTTGCTATGTCTGATTTTTTTTAGCTGCCTACAGAGAGGCCATAAGGGGGTCTGAGATTCTTATATAAAGTGCCAATAAGCTTAGCCTGTTCTAGGTTTTTGTTGGCTTCTTCAACATCAGTGTTGGGAATTCTTAAAAATTGTGTTGGGCCATTAATACAAAATAAAAATCCAAGATCCAATCTAGTTATTTATTTGAAGTTTTAGGTTAAGTGAAACGTTTTAATTGCATACATTTACCATATACTTACAAATTGTCTATTTTTCCACCAGTTGAGCCTGACATAGGGCTGGCATAATGTAGCTTGGGGTATATCCACACAAGCCGTAGCTTTAGCTGAATTTTGGTACTGGCACAGAACAAGGAATGGTGAACACAATAAAAAAAATCCCCGACCTACTTTGGTCACATTTTTTAAAATGTGCCATTATGTTGTCCATGGTTTGTTCTGTGACAGTTTGTTAGGGATTTATAATAGAACATGTCTTATGATTTCAGTGTTTCATTGGGGAAAGTTTTATATGATTCCAAAATGATTAAACCACAGATAAGCAGCAGTGTGGAGTAGTGGTTAGGGCTTTGGACCCTTGACTGGAAGGTCGTGGGTTTAATCCCTGGTAGGGGACACTGCTGTTGTACCCTTGAGCAAGGTACTTTACCTAGCTTGCTCCATTAAAAAAAAAAAAAAAAAAAAACAACTGTATAAATGGGTAATTATATGTAAAAATAATGTGATATCTTGTAACAATTGTAAGTTGCCCTGGATAAGGGCGTCTGCTAAGAAATAAATAAGATAAAATGGGATAATAAACAGATACAAATAATAATAAGTCTACAAATTCAGAGGATGTAAAGTATTTATTTAAGCCTACGTGAGAGTATTAATATCCTAACTGATTTTTACATACATTTATCCCGTTTGAAAAGTTCATTGACAGTTCATTAGGAGCACAGGTGTGGTATGTATATTATATATAATTAAAGTGTAAAGCCTGATTTTCCAAACTAATATCTTCTAGTCCAAAGTGTACTTTTATTTATTTATTTATTTATTTATTTACTTTTATGGTACAAGGCCTGCAAGAAACAAAAGTTGTGATCTTTTTGAAAACAAGGCAAACTGGTTTACAAAGAATCTCATTAAAACAACTTCTAAATAACTATGTCTTGTTATGTCCACTAGATGGTGCACAAACGCAAAACACTCTCCATTGGAATGTTAGCAAACTAGGTCAAGGCATGAACATGTGCGTTCAAGTGTTTTATATTTCTTGTAAAGGATGCACATGTCTTTACACAGGGAAAACATGTTTTCACGAGTCGTAACAGTATGAGATAAAATGAAAATGGGTACTTGATATAATAAAAGCCTTGGACTCAGGAGGGCATGTGCCAGGTCTGATATTTCATATTGGACATGTACTGTAAGTGCAAAGAAAAAAAGAAAAAAATAACAAATTTGCTATACAACAGAGAAATGTGTGACCTTCGTGCACAGTTATTTAGTTATTTATATATGTCTGTGGCACTTTTGATAAACGGCTGCAGCAATAAAATGATCCTATTATAAGTTTCCTTAAAATAAGGTTTAAAAAAATTAATTTCTTACCTTACAAACAACATTGTACATGCCCCTATTCTTGTGTTAAAGGTGTTTTGATTATTTGTTTTTCTTAACTTTTTTTTTTATTTGGGGTATGGCGATTTTTTAAATACAATGCTATAGTTAAAAATGTGTTGCGTTATTCCTTTAAGTGTTGTAGTTTACAGAAACCCCAACAATGCAATTAGATCATGTGACCTACAGCAACGGTATCAGGGGTCTGTTTGGAATATTTGCATATTGTGAATTAACACAAAGAACCAAAAGATTTTCAGCACAAGAGGCTGCAATAATGTTAATAATGCTAATAAGGGGCTTTCACATTTTTTGACCATACACATCCGGTAGTATCTGCAAACATGTAACCAGGGTCCGTTGTCCATAGTCACAATTCATTTTCTGATGTAGAGCTATTGTCTTCCTAGATTATCAATAAATCCATGAACCATAAAACTGTTTCTGGCAATAAATCATGAAGCTTCTCAAAACGAAACCAACATCAACAAAAGACAAACTACTGCGTGGTGTTAGACCAGGGAATTCATACTAATTAAATGTTAAATGAAGCATACAGAGGTCAATGAAAGTCACCTACAGTGGCTGGGGGAATAGACCTGAATTTAAATCAAAGCAGATAAAGAGGCTGTGTGGTCCAGTGGTTAAAGCAAAGGGCTTGTAACCAGGAGGTCCCCGGTTCAAATCCCACCTCAGCCACTGACTCATTGTGTGACCCTGAGCAAGCCACTTAACCTCCTTGTGCTCCGTCTTTCGGGTGAGACATAATTGTAAGTGACTCTGCAGCTGATGTATAGTTCACACACCCTAGTCTCTGTAAGTCGCCTTGGATAAAGGCGTCTGCTAAATAAACAAATAATAATAAAATAATAACAATATGGCACAATTCACTGCTTGTGGAGGGCTTAGGACTGAATGGCAAAGTGAGTTCAGTCAGTTTGAACTATTTCATGAAAATGTAATTCAGTCCAATTACTAATTACATTTTTTTGTTTATGAGGATTGTTTTGCGAAGTATGTATTTTGGGATCACCGTATTTCTAATAGGTATATATCACATGGCAGACCTGCCGCCAGTCATACACAAACACACAGCCTGGGTACCCTAAACCTTCCTTAAAAAACACATTATAGAAAGTATAATGTTAACCTGGAAGTTATTGATTAAAAAATGTTTTAAACAAACCTTCACGCATATTACTGTGCGTAGAACTACAGTAATTTGAATGCGAGCTGTGCAAAAGATATATTACACTTCCCAAACCAGAATAAGACGTGAACTGGGCAAAGCTGCAAAACACAGGGCCTAAGTGAAAGCAATTCAACAGGCATGGGAACCCTCAACTGAAGGTTTATTATGTGCTGCTTGTCTCTCAAACTGACATCACTGACTGTCTGGAGTAATACACAAAAGAAATACAACCCACCTGGATTCAAAATGACATTGTACCGCCTGCATCCTTAGTGCAAATATCTGTATTTGTTACAAGCGACGAAAAAACTAAACAAAACCAAATACGATTTAACCTCTTTTACTCTACATTTCAGAGACCAGTAATAAACCTTTGCAAGGGTATAAAAAATAAAATTTTGGAATTCTACTGATCTTAACAGTGTCTACTTGTACTGTCGGTTTGTTTCATAGGATGACCTTTTTATTTGAATACATTTTAAAATCCAGCAGTGGTTACATCCAGCTAAAGTGGCAGTTTGCCAGCTTGCCCTAGGCCTGAATTAATGCAGCAGCTGAGGCTGAGGAGTCTTTGGAGTGCAAGGACTGAAATAGTTTCTTTCCTAAAGAATGATGGCACAGTACCCTTAAAAAGTACATTATTCGCTGACTGTAGAAGGGTATTCATTATGTGTCAATGCTCTTTCTGTCAGTTTTCATAACAGGCTTTCCTCTGCAAGCCACCAAGTCTTTGTAAAACACCACAAACCAGATGAGGGACAAAGAAGTGGCTTGGCACCCCTTTTCAAGGGATTGCCTTCAGTTTTATGCTGTCAGCCGAGTTCTGAAGGAGTTATTTAGCTGAAAGGTAGGTACACGTCTTATGCTGATGTCAGCATTATTAGCTCATCAGCCGCCAGGGGGAAATCAAGTAAATTATTGCACTTGCTTTTTGGTGTTGTATGGCTTCTAGTGCTCCTCACAAAATTTTGGTCTAACTGTATGTCAGGTTGACTATAGTTTTGGATAGTGCCTTCATCAGTACCTTCAAAATGCCTACTTTCAGTTCCTTATAGTTTACCTTTATGATTGAGCACAATGGTGAAACGGGACACAAATAATTTTCCCTAACGTTTAATATGTACAATTAAAAATTCTTTACTAATTGGTTAAAGTACCTTTAAGAAATGTGATAGTTCTTTAGTTTACTAGGTTGTACTCTGCTGAATATCTCTCAGAAACCACATGGGTTAAGAGCCCTAAATAGTATAAATACCTGACTCTGTGAGAGGAACGTTATTATATAGAATGGAACTGTAGAACTTTACTATGTAAGGTCTGAAGCATTTATACTGAAATAAATGTTCTCTGTGCCTGTACCAGAAATCAGTGTCTGGACTCTCTACACTGTCTTCTGTCCTGGATTAACATCAAACCAGCCTGCCAGTCATTACAATGTAACGGTTACAGTGTCTGTCTAAAGCAACTTGACTTGAAACTCTGGTGTAACTGAGTTGGCTAAAGGAATGAAGTACTTATTTTTTTATTCATATTTAGACTTCAACCAAATTGCATTATAGAAATACAGGCTCTTTACTGAATATTACCATAGCGGACAGTCGTGCAGTGAGGAGAGAGTGTCATTTCTGTGATAGCCCATTGAAATTCATTAGAGATAATGCTCTTGTAGTTTCACAGCTAGCTTTTTGAAATTTCAAATTAGTTTAAATGCCACTTGTACCAGCATTGTCATTGTAATGTTGCAGGAAACAGTGAGCTCATGCTTAACTAGGCCTCATTAAACCTGACATACAGTATTATCGTATACGACTACTTGGAGCCTTTTTGTGAATAAGCTCTTCTAAATTCTGACTCCAGGACAACCTGAAACATATCAAACTGTTTGCAAGCGTCTATATTCCATTTTCCACTGGGATGACTCTACTTACTGTTGACTCTAATGAGGGTTTTGACAGTAGCTAATGAGTGATGAAATGTGTGTTCTGCGATAATAGATAACTTTTTAAAATTGACAGCACACATGTGCAACTTTGTGACATTAATCTTAATTGTTTAAGATGATAACGTGACTTGCTCTTACTGTGCACCGCGAAGCATTTGCACAATGAAGTATTTAAAGGCTGTTTTCTCAAAGGGTGCAGAAGTAGTTGTTGGGAAAATGGGAACATTTTATGTTGAACTGTAAATTACCTTTACTGTAATATACCACTGTGTTCCACAGTACTTACTCAAAAAAGTAATTTTCTAACTGCAATTGATAAATGCTTTATTATAGAAACCATCAAACCCCCTAAAGAACATAAAAACTCCAAATGATTATGGTGCCCATGACTACCAACAATTTAGCAGTGTAGAAGAGATCAGAGTAAGAGGGAAAATTATAAATTGGATCCTATTTAATTAAACTCAGGTGCAATTGCTTTAAATGTCATTTAAAAAAAAAAAAACAGTTTACATTTTTTAAGCTGTTTCAATCACTCTGAATAGGTCTTTTCTCAGAAATTAGTTTTATTTATAAAAAGGTACAGTGTGGTGCCTCTAGTTGTTATGAAATTGACAAGTTGTCAGACGTTGCCATGACTTTTTAAGAAAAGATTTGAAGAGAAAGAAACAAATTAAAATCGATGGTCATTTACCAATGTTATGATTATGATTTTGCATGGTAGTACAATGGTTGTACTACTGAAAAAAGAAACAAGGACCAGGGGTCACAAATGGAGATTAGATAAAGGGGCATTCAGAACAGAAAATAGGAGGCACTTTTTTACACAGAGAATTGTGAGGGTCTGGGACCAACTCCCCAGTAATGTTGTTGAAGCTGACACCCTGGGATCCTTCAAGAAGCTGCTTGATGAGATTCTGGGATCAATAAGCTACTAACAACCAAACGAGCAAAATGGGCTGAATGGCCTCCTCTTGTTTGTAAACTTTCTTATGTTCTTATGTTCTTACAAAATATAAAGAAAACCTGCCTTGCATTTGCTCAAATCTTCAATGCATGGGCTGATATATTGAATCAAAGTAATAATATCATTTCTAAAAGAAAACAGCAAGCAACCAAATAAAAGCCCATGCACCCGTTTGTGAGATTATATGGTACTACTTTGGCCGCGTTTACTGGTAGCCATAGATACAGTCTCGTACCCTAGTCATCAGAATAGGGAATATGGACACTTCTGACAACATGAAACGGAGATTTAGTTGGTCTATATGCAAATATCAATAAAAAGTATTTGAGAAACAGCACTGAGATCTACATACATCATAAGAGGACAGTAAAAAACACCTTTCAAATGTCATCTAAAGGGTTCTCTGAGTAGCTCACCTGGTAAAGGCACAGGCACGTGGTGTGCAGGGTGATGGCTCCGACTCTTTGGAAGTCTCTCCCAGCTTTGATGCGTGATGCTCCCACCGTCGCTTGCTTTAATCAACTCCAAAGACCCACTTGTTCTCTCTTGCTTTCCATGCTCTTTAAGCCTGATATCTGCTATTAGCTGCTGTGTTGCTGCTACTATTTCATGTATTATGCATTGTTTTTTTTTTTTTGTTTTTTTTACTGTATTTCATGTATTATGCATTGTTTTTTAATGTATATCATGTATTATGCATTTCTCAGCATTTAAAGTATTATGGATTTTCTTGTTGTTATTGCATCTTGTAAAGCGCTTTGTGATGGTGGTCCACTATGAAAGGCACTGTATAAAATAAAGATTGATTGATTGATTGATTGATTGATTGATACAACAAAGTATATGTATTTTTTTCCACCATGAAATCATGGACAGAACAATAGAGTTGATATTTAAAGCTGTGTGCACTTTCCAAAGGAAACAGGATAGACAGGTTAAAGTGTGTTTCAAACAAGGGTTGTTCTCAACATTAACTTCTGGCAAATAAATTAAATAGATTTCTGCTATTATGTATTCATGCCTCAAGTGCATACTGTACCTTGACTTCATCACTTAGTCTTCTTAACTATTTTAGACTAAAGACATGACGTACATACTGTAGTGGTTTTAAGTGCACAAAAACAGCTATGCTTTTGCCAAAGACCCTTGAGCATAACAACCACATAGACACGTACACAGGGCAATTGACCCTGAAATTGACTGCAATCGTTGTTTCCGTCAATTGATAAGATTTGACATAAATACATTTGTTCCATGATACTGTGAATGTGAGCACTATATTCAAACACATCAATATAGCCAGACAACTAGTGAACTGTACTGTACAGACCTGGGGGTTTAAGAAGATACATTGCTAGCTGAACACTTTTTTCACATTAGGATTTTTTGACATTTTAACAGGTTTTTGGAATAAAAGATATCATACTTTTTAGTGGTGGCAAAAGCCACTATATAAATAGCGGCAACATAATTATGATTTACTGTCAAGGAGACAAATGTTTTACTATGCTGTGCCTTCAACACTAATACTGTCCACTTATGAAGGCACTAGCTGAAAGGTATGTCTATTTGACCTTAATATGTTCTGTATGGGCATACCACACACAGAAATTCAGAGCACAGAACAATTCCAATAGACTGATGCACAAAGCAAATTCAGGATTTGTATTTAGTGATTACCTCTATTTAAATACAGTAAGAATGTAAGCATGGACATAACGAACAGAACTACAAATGTAATGCCATGCTCCAAATTTAAAAGCAATAAAAATATGTTGAAATATAAAGCAAAGGCTTCTTTTGTTTTCAGTGTTTTATGTAGTGCAGGCTCATCACATTGTGTGGAATACAGATGCAGTTCCTGCAGGTAGAGTGTTCAGATGAACATGAATCTAATATTGTTTTTCTGTTTCATTATTGATAACTTTGCATCACAAAACTTGGTAACGGTACCATTAGCAATTCAGTGCAAGCTGGAGTTTCAAACATTTATCCCTTAAGAGTTTGTGTGCCCTCTGTGAACTGTTTGTGTCACTCAACAGAAAACTCAAAATAATGACCCAACTTGGTATACAGTCCATGTTTCTGTGACTGCAGGCTACCTCCATGTGATTTCTGGTACTTAAGTCAGACAGGGGTTATGTATCATATGGCTGCCTTGCTTGTGTTTGCTATTGATCACCGATTGTATCCACAGGGGACCTCAAAAATGTATTTCTGACAGGAGCCCATTTATTTTGTCCAAGGCCAATATTGTTTTGAAGAGGTTGCGGTGATGGTGCAGAGTTTAGGATGGATAGGTAGCCTTCAAATTGAGGGAACTAATTGAATCACACCACAGGAAAGCTAGCAGCCCTCATTTAAAACAATAACAATAAATAAAAACACAATTATGGCCAACAGAGCTGAATTCCCAGTGTATATTCCACAGATGATCAGCGATAAATCACTGTACCTGTGACTATGGAATAGGGTTTAGTGTCGACCAAACTTAATAAGGTCCATAATAAAACTTGGGGCAGTTTAAATTTGACTACAGTAGCTATCCATTTGTGCTATGAACCTGGGCTGATAAAGTAGATGACATCTTGTTCCATTAAGCTGGTTTCCTCTGCAGTCAACAATCCAAGCAGACCTTAATCAAACATCAACAATGAAATGTACTTTACTTGTGTTGCTGATTTTTTCTGGAGACAGATTTCTATAAAGCCCCAAGTCCCAGTTGAAGTTAGCTGAGGCATTGTTTGTTACCCTTTCTGAAGAGGTTGATACACTATTGAAGTCACTATAAAATGGTTTCACCTATACAATTTAAATAGCCTCTAACCAAAACTTGATAGTCCATTTTATTTCTACATATAGTCTAACTTATGACTTTATGTTGAGGAAGACATTTTCATCTTCCTCAAAGAAGAACGTTTGGCAGCATGTGTTTGAGATGCTTTTTTTGGTCTTTCACTTCAGGTGTGCAATATTTCCCATACCAGTACTAAATTAGACTGGAACAATTAATGGCACTGGACAGATGTCCTTCACACGATTAAAGGACTAAAAACAAATCATGATAGCTCTTAAATGACACATCTGGAGATTTAATCCAAAGTACTCATCAATGTTTTTTTTTTTTTGTTCCTTTGCTGTTGTGTACCAGCCCCCCTCCCACTAAACTCATGAATGTTGTTTTCTAACAGACTGCTGTAACGAAAAAAAAGAAAACATACATGAAACTCGCTATCTCCACCACAGCAGAAAAAATTAAACTGAAAATAAAAAGCAGTGTTATTGTACTTTGCATTATTGTGGTAAACTCTGTCATGCAATGGCTGCAATACTGTGAGCATCAAACATATTCACACAGAGAAATATAAATAATAAAAGCAAAACGTTTTTTCTGAACTTTATGATGATTAGGCAGCTAACATCCCTAATAAAGAGCTGTCTCAGTAGTGATGCCAACAGATATAATGAGGTGGGTTTTAAAGGTTGCCTGCCCCCTACTGTAAATAAAAGACAAAATAGTTTACTGAATTTGCTTCCCAATTAGTAACCCCCCCCCCTTTTGAAGACACCACTGATGGCTAAAACTATTATTTTCTTCATTAATTACATCAATATTCTTTAAAGGTGTGTCATTTCAACTGGAAAATAGTATGTTTTGGGCATTAAAGTGTTTTAAGAATACGCTATTTTAATGATTATGAAAACAGATGTTTGATTTTGGAGGCATCTAATAAAGGCTCTTGCTATATACCAAGATAATTAGTTCTAGTCAACACATATGGCAATAAATGAAACCTAACTCAGAAATGTCAGGTTGCAAACTGATTTTTACAGTTCTCCATTCCCCAGGTCACCATTGTAAATGAGAACCTGCACACAGCTGATCTTACCTGGTTAAATATAGGGTAAGACCACTTTTAATCCAGGAGAGCCAAGATCAGAAAACTGTCTGTGCATTCTCCTCCTCTACTGGGATTTAACCTTATGGTGCCTTAAGTATTGAAGTCAAAGCACTTAGCAGATGGATTGAAGCAGGTTTTATTATTTTATATAATGCAATATAAATACATATGGCTTGTTTCTGTGTAGCTGTCCAAAAACATTTGTGTTCAACATGAACTAGTTCAAAATAGTACAAGACATGGCTCTCCAAACAAAATATATGTGTTTAAAAAAGCACTGCTTTGAAAACATAGAGCTTTGGAGACGAGGAAAGATAACATGAGTTTTTTTTTTTTTTATCAAAATGCTTAAAGCAAGGTATAAACCAGGTGGATTTAGATTTTGAGATAATAATAAGTAAATATTGGAGCAACATAACACTGAATTATTGCAAACACCATAAAATAGTAAATGAAATGTAAAAAATGACATTTTAATCTACTACAAATATTGTGTTTAATAATTGTATTAGAAACACATTAGGAATGTATAATTCAAATTATCCAAGGCAAATGAGTGGTTGTAATTAGAGAATTGAGACTGCTTTGAACTGAATTGAAGATTGAGGAATTGCTGTGGCATGGTGGTAGAAGTCTGGGAGGAGGAGAATGTACTGAAGAAACAACAAGCTCATAATACAGCAGACTCTCACTTATTCAAACCAGCTGGGACCGGACACAGTTCAGATCAGTGATTGGTTTGGAGTACTGAATGTCTTGGAATGTGTCAGCTTCACGTTTTGAAGTCTTCGTTTTGAGGAGTGTTCTGCTAAAACTTGATAACCCACTTTTCATTTATTATTATTATTATTATTTTTTAGATAACCATCATTTTAACAACCAAATACAAATACTTAAACGTGTGTGGGTTATCCAGTTTTCCACCACATGTTTTTTAAATTGTACAACATATAAAATACATTGATGGTAATTTTAAACAAAATTACTTTTGAGGGATATCATTTTTTTTTCCAGGACACCCCTCATTTAAATCTGCAAATGGTTTACAATTGCTAAAGTCTGGACTAACAATATTTGTTTTGTAACAGGTTCAGTTATTTTTTCAAGTTATGAGAAAATTAATAGATTCTGGCTTTATCAGTAACATAAGTGAAAAAGTATATATCTTTTTTTATATATAGAGAGTATCCTGCAATAGTGTTGTGACAGTCGTTACAATTTTCTTAAGAATGATCATTTTCATTATCGTTTTCTCTGAACCTTAACTGTGTGCCAGTAAGTTTTCACTTACTGTTCTTTCCCGGGACTGCCATAGTTCTCAGATATAGAACAGGTTCAGGTTGCTGGATCAGTGGGTGATGAGATCACTATCAGGCCTTTTCTATATCCCTGCTTCATATCATATCAGCAACTGTGAAACTGCACCTTTTTGATACCTGACACCAGTGATAACAGCCATATCCACTGTATAGCACACATAACGCAGGCATGGAACCACCTGACTTGGCTTTACTTAAAAATAAAATGAACTGAGGACGTGGAGCTCATGCCGCTTTTATTAAAAATAGAAGGGAATGGACTGTAGCATACATGGCAACTATCAAAAGAGGGTAGGCGGTCCTTTTTCAAGCATTAATCCCAGGCCTGTTCTGTCAGAAACTGTAGCTGAGTTCAATAACAAAAGACCCAGAAAATGGAAGGCTTGTAAACACCGGCTGAGCTGAGCTGCTAAACCCTCCTGGAGCAGAGTCATGCTGGAGGAGTCTCAGGAGTGCCATTTATTCAAAGACATATCTAAGTGCTTGGCCCTTTATGGAGACATATTGGCTGTACAGTAGTAATACAGAAAAATGAGGGCAAGTTAAACCTCACCCTTGCCCTGATCAGTGTTATACATCACCTTTACTTATCAAGCACTCCAAGGTTACGAGAAGCAGCTAAAACGGTCCGTGCTTGTCTGCCAGATCTGTGGGCTGGGCAGCTCTTTTATAATGTCCCTGGATTATTGTTTGTGACCTGTGGCCTTGCGTTTTATATATGACCTGTGTCTGAAGAGTTTAAGCTTCCTCTGAAGAGCTTTTACCACAGCTTGCAATGCTATAGTAAATGCATTTCTCTCTGGTGTACATATTTTAAGCAAATGAAAAGGCACTTACCCTGAAAGCGTAAACTCCAGGGTCACTTGTGTAATCAGATTATAGCAGTTATTCTGTACCTTTATGTTTGGTACGTAGTCAATAGAAGTCCACTCATGCAGAATCACAATATGTTGCATGTATATACATTTAAATTCATATGCATATTGTATGCCTCATTTGTGGAAGTATATATATATATTTTCTACATTTGATCTATGTGTCATTGTGACAGAGATCGAATGAGTCTTAGTGTTAGATCTCCCTCTCGACCTGTGAGAGCACGGTATACGAGGAACAGAGTACCCTTAATGAAATGGCACGACAATTTATTCCGTAGGGTAGATGGAAGTCGGTCAGTTCGGAAGGGGGCGGAGCCATGGCACCCGAGCTCAGTGACCCAGACGGTAAGCGGCGTGGCATCCGAGGACTGGAGGAGCGGATGCGCTCGTTAACCTCGGGGTCATGGGCGAGGGTATAAATAGGGGGCATGGCTTGAGTGATCTGTTCCTTTGCATATGGTTAAATTATATGACCAAGAAGGAGCCCGTTTGTGAAATCGACCGTGAGTGTTTTGTGTCTGTGTCCTAACACTGTGTGTCTTGTGTGTTGTTTCACTAAAGATTACTGAGCACGATCCGGAGCTGCAGCCGCAGGCCAGCGACAAACCCGGACTTCACCACTCACCTTTTCACTACTGGAACTGTCTGTTGTTTGCACCTTTTAGCACTTGAATCACGCACTGTCTTTGTGTTTGTGTTTAGTGTGGGTGTCGGAACGGGACTTTGGGGTTGCGGGTCAAACCCGTAGGATTATAACGAGAAGTGATATACGCCGCTATATCACTTCCAGCACCATTATTATTTACAGGTTTTGCCTTGAGGCTCTGGACATTTATTAATTTAAATAAACACCCTTGCACCTGTATCAACGTTGGTCTGTGTGATTATTCTGCACTGCACTCACCTGCACGTCATTACCACTTTGCCACACGTGGTTGTCAGAAGTAAGGATGGACTACGCAACACTGTCGGTGCTGCTGGAGCAGCTGGACAGCAGACGGGAGGGGGAGGAAAGACGGAGAGAGGAGAGGTACACTGCGCTGATCGAGAGGGTCGGGCTGGCAATACCTCCCACAGCATCAGCGGAACGCGGCTTCATAGCGCCCAAAGCCAGGACGCATAAAATGACGGCGGATGATGATCCAGAAGCATACCTGGTGGCATTTGAGCGGCTGGCTACCACCGCGTCATGGCCCCGACAGTTCTGGGCAAGCCAGCTGGGACCCTGCCTGATTGGGGAAGCGCAGGCAGCCTACCAGGCGATGGGGGATGACGACGCCGCTCAATATGACCTGGTAAAGCTGGCTATTCTCCGCCGTCTTAACATTACGGAGGAAACGCACCGAGTGAGGTTCAGGGAGTACAGGAGGTCCCCGAACGTACGCCCCAGGGTGGTCGCGCAGAAGCTCTGTGACCACATGATACACTGGCTCACCCCGGCGCTAAAAACAACTGCCCAGATGGGGGAGGCCATCGTCATTGAGCAGTTTTGTCATGTGGTCGGCGCCGAGACCCAAGGATGGATACGGCGCCACAACCCCGACACCCTGGAACAGGCAGTCAAGCTCGCTGAGGACTTCGAGGACTCCCTGGTATCCGCCCAGACCGGGCTACTCACCCCGCTAACTCAACGGAGCAGCCGAGCCCCACCTCCTCTCTCTGCTCCATCAGCCCCACCACCAGGACCGGTTCAACGACCTCCGAGAGCACCAACCCCAATGGGCGACCTTGCCTCCTCTTCATGGAGACCAAGGTCGGCCCCCAGCGGGGGTAGAGGTGCTGCCCCTGCCCCGTTGCCATACCAGCAGCGGGACAGACCATTTAACACTGTGCCCTCCTTTCCCCCTACCTGTTTTAGGTGCCGCCAGCCGGGACATCAGGCTAGGTCATGCCCATCTGCGATGGAGTGTGACGTGGCCGTCTGTAATCTGGCATCTGAAGCGGGTGAGCGAGGGAAAAATGGTCGGGAGGGGCCTTGTATTGTTAAGGTGATTTTTGAAAATGTGAAAACCCATGCATTAGTGGACACAGGGTGTGGTCAGACCTTAATTAGAGCATCTCTCTTAGGCGGTATGGTGTGGCAGCCACAAGGTCAGGTGGCGATCTCCTGTATCCATGGAGACACGGCAACATACCCCACAGTAAAAGCATATTTATCGGTCGGTCCGATGAAACGTTCCCTGGTAGTTGGGGTAGCGGAAAGGTTACCACATCCCATTATTCTGGGTCGGGACTGGCCCAACTATAAAGATTTATTGAAATTAAGGGCAGTCCCGGCCATACACGCAAATGTGGCAGAAAAAGTAGAAGGGGAAATGATTGGTAATGTTTTTCCCTTTCAAGCGGAAATGTTCTCTTCCCTGTTCCGGCCGAAAAAAACAAACAAAGAGAGAAGGCTGCGGAAATGGGAGGGAGCGTTAATGAGACAAGGCTGGGGGCTGGTGGGAGCCTGTTATAACGGTGAAAAACGTCAGTCAAAGGGGGTCGGAACGCAGTGTGACCGAGAGGGCGAGGTTACTGGGCCATCAAGGGCAGATGTTACTCCCGCCCCGCTCAATATACCGGACATGTGGCACTCGAATGTGAACCTAGTGTGGGAGCAGGACAATGACCCATCACTGGTGCACATTCGGGGACAGGTCCGGTCCATTGAAGGTAAGGATGTTGAAGGCGCTGGGGCACTAGTATTTCCACACTTCATTATCAAGGGGCAATTACTATATAGGGTAAACCTGGCCGCGGGCACAGGACATCCTGTAACACAATTATTGGTTCCCCCGTCTTGTCGGCTGGAGGTCATGAGGCTGGCGCATGATATCCCTTTTGCGGGGCACCTCGGAGTTGACAAGACAAGGGAACGGATATTGGCTCGATTCTTTTGGCCAGGTGTTTATAAAGAAGTGTCGAAATATGTAGCCACATGCCCAGACTGCCAGAGAGTAGCGCCGGGTCGAGTGCGCCCCGCCCCTTTGGTCCCACTGCCGATTATTTCCACCCCCTTTGAACGCATCGCAGTGGACATAGTCGGCCCTTTGCTACCTTCTGACTCCGGGTATACGCATATATTAGTGGTGGTAGATTACGCAACGCGATACCCAGAGGCAGTTCCATTGAGGTCCACTAGTGCTGCTGCGATAGCCAAAGAACTAGTGCAGATTATGGCAAGAGTAGGGATCCCCAACGAGATATTGACTGATCATGGAACTAATTTCTTGTCAAATACGCTACAGCAGGTATATAAATTACTAAAAATACGTCCCATCAGAACGTCGGTTTACCATCCACAGACGGACGGTTTGGTGGAACGTTTTAATCAGACTCTAAAGGCGATGCTGAGACGATTTGTGAATCAGGAGCAAAAACATTGGGCATCGCTCCTTCCCTACCTCCTTTTTGCAGTGAGAGAGGTGCCGCAGAGTTCGACAGGGTTCTCCCCCTTCGAGCTCTTGTACGGCCGACAGCCTCGCGGCATCCTCGATCTGTTGAGAGAGGGGTGGGAGGAGCACAAAGGCTCGTCCAAAAATGTAGTGCAGCATGTGCTCCTACTGAGAGATCGCCTAGATTTGGTCGGTCGTTTGGCCCAAGACAATCTCAGATCGGCTCAGCATCGACAACAGCAGCATTACAATCAAAATGCATTAATCCGAACTTTTCGACCGGGAGACAAGGTAATGCTGCTACTTCCCTCAGCGGAATCCAAACTATGTGCTAAATGGCAAGGGCCATATGAGGTGATTCGGGCTATAGGAAAGGTGAATTACGAAATTAAACAGCCCGATCGCCGTAACAAAAAAGAAATTTATCACATAAATTTATTAAAGCCCTGGCAGGCAAGAGAGGTGTTATTTATAGCCCCAGGCAATATAGAGGATGATTTAGGGCCCGAGCTAGAACCCTCTAGCACAAAGAACATTTCGATGGGGGAACAGTTACTTCCTGATCAGCAACGTGAACTACGCAGGTTAATTGAGGAATTTAGCGATGTTTTTTCTAACACGCCCGGTAGAACTAACCTCGCTGAATATGACATTATCTCTCCCCCAGGTGTCACAGTGCGAGAGAGACCTTACCGGGTCCCGGAAAGTCGACGGAGTGGCGTTCGCAAAGAGGTATGGGACATGCTCGAACTTGGGGTGATTGAGCCTTCCAGGAGCGAGTGGTGCAGTCCAATTGTGATAGTGGCCAAAAAGGACGGCACCAACCGCTTCTGCGTTGATTTCCGCAAGGTAAACGCTATTGCCAAGTTTGATGCGTATCCCATGCCTCGGGTCGACGAACTCCTAGATAGACTGGGGACGGCGAGGTTCATCTCCACTCTGGATCTGACGAAAGGATATTGGCAGATCCCGTTAACTCGTAGGTCTAGAGAGAAAACCGCATTTTCAACACCAGAGGGGCTGTTTCATTTTACAACCATGCCGTTTGGGTTACATGGTGCGCCTGCTGCCTTCCAGAGACTGATGGACCAGGTTTTACACCCACATTGTGAATATGCGGCAGCGTATATTGATGATGTGGTCATTTACAGCTCCACCTGGCGAGAGCATTTGGCTAGGATCACAGCCGTCCTTCAGTCTCTAAGGGCAGCCCGGCTGACAGCTAACTTGCGAAAATGTGCGTTTGCCAAAAGAGAAACACAATATTTGGGATTTGTAATGGGGAATGGCAGGGTGAAACCCGTTGTCTCCAAGGTCCAGGCCTTGGTAGACGCGGCAATCCCCAAAACCAAGGCTCAAGTGCGGTCGCTACTGGGGTTAGCCGGTTATTACCGCCGCTTTATCCCTGAGTATGCCACAGTGGTTAATCCCTTAGTTGACCTCACCAAAAAGAGCGCACCAAATTTAATTAAATGGTCAGAAGAATGTCAGGGGGCGTTTAATACTGTTAAGCAGAGACTTTGCCAGGCCCCTGCTCTCATCACTCCAGACTTCACTAAGAGATTCATCCTCCACACCGATGCTTCGGATGTCGGTTTGGGTGCAGTCCTGTCTCAAATGGTAGGCGGAGTAGAACACCCTGTTTTGTACATAAGTAAAAAAATGCTCCCTCGGGAGCGCAACTACTCCGTCGTCGAAAAAGAGTGTTTGGCCATGAAATGGGCTACTCACTCTTTAAGATACTACCTGCTGGGACACTCATTTGATCTTGTCACTGACCACGCCCCACTCAAGTGGTTAAGCACAATGAAGGACAGCAATGCCCGGATAACTCGGTGGTATCTGGCATTGCAGCCCTTCATGTACCATATGGTACACCGTGCAGGGAAAGACCACCAAAATGCGGATTATTTTTCCCGGGAGGGGGGAGTAATGGGAAAGGTAGGTTTAGCCGAGTGTTCCTTCGGCTCCACTCTGAGCGGTGGGATATGTGACAGAGATCGAATGAGTCTTAGTGTTAGATCTCCCTCTCGACCTGTGAGAGCACGGTATACGAGGAACAGAGTACCCTTAATGAAATGGCACGACAATTTATTCCGTAGGGTAGATGGAAGTCGGTCAGTTCGGAAGGGGGCGGAGCCATGGCACCCGAGCTCAGTGACCCAGACGGTAAGCGGCGTGGCATCCGAGGACTGGAGGAGCGGATGCGCTCGTTAACCTCGGGGTCATGGGCGAGGGTATAAATGGGGGCATGGCTTGAGTGATCTGTTCCTTTGCATATGGTTAAATTATATGACCAAGAAGGAGCCCGTTTGTGAAATCGACCGTGAGTGTTTTGTGTCTGTGTCCTAACACTGTGTGTCTTGTGTGTTGTTTCACTAAAGATTACTGAGCACGATCCGGAGCTGCAGCCGCAGGCCAGCGACAAACCCGGACTTCACCACTCACCTTTTCACTACTGGAACTGTCTGTTGTTTGCACCTTTTAGCACTTGAATCACGCACTGTCTTTGTGTTTGTGTTTAGTGTGGGTGTCGGAACGGGACTTTGGGGTTGCGGGTCAAACCCGTAGGATTATAACGAGAAGTGATATACGCCGCTATATCACTTCCAGCACCATTATTATTTACAGGTTTTGCCTTGAGGCTCTGGACATTTATTAATTTAAATAAACACCCTTGCACCTGTATCAACGTTGGTCTGTGTGATTATTCTGCACTGCACTCACCTGCACGTCATTACCACTTTGCCACAGTCATATATATATATATATATATATATATATATATATCAGAAAATCAAACTGAACATTTTAAGATTTTGTATGCCATATGTTGGTAGCTAAATGCTGGAAACTATGCTTGAGGGAATTATTACAGTAGATTGAATAGCTGAATGGCAAAAGTCAATTTTCCGGAGCCCTGGTAGGGGTGACCCTGTCTGTACCATGTCAACATACCCAGCACAAGAAAGGACTTTGCATTTCAATATTGACTGCTTCCCAAAATGTATACCCATATTGTTAATGTAAAATAGCTGTTAGCAAACTTTGTGTAAAAAAGTAGATTGACTTTGAGCATGATGGTAAAAAGGAATTTGGTATGGGGATGAAATACAGTATTATCTAATAACTAGTGTATTCACGTTGTTGTTTAGATTCAGTATGTGTCATTTTATGTGTTACTGTCATAACATCATGATGATTTTTTAAACAGAGAAGTTTAAAGCCCCTAAGAATGAAGTATAAACTTGAAGTACTTTAAGTACAGGGTGTAATCATTACTTGTCCACTTGCAACTCTCTGCCCCTAGTCGACGTAAGAAACTATTAACGGAATATTAGAGAATATATGCTATTAATTGCATATTATTTTTCTGGATACACGCGATCTCCACCTCACACACTCTAACCTCACCCAGCACACAGTAAGACTTTGACAGACTGGATCACGTTCTCAGCTGCACACTTAGGCCTCACACTGGTCAAGTAAAAAAAAAAAAAAAGAGAAGCACAGTATTGTAGTGATGGTAGTATTTTACCACACAGTTATTAATTAGGTGGCCTTGGGATTCATAGATTGGCAATAGGGCATTTAACAAAGAAACTGCTGTTTGGGAGTGGTGCACAGTGTCTGCCATATGCTTGTCAGGAAAGGTAAAATACAAGGATTCTGATTCCATTCTGTTTGTCCCAGTCTCAATGCATGTACCCAGGAGATAGGAATATGACCAAAAACTGCAGTGGTCTGGAAACTTTCAGTCTGTCTCCATTCTAATTTCAGTCTATCAGCTAAGAGTGAACTATTGACTTTATAATGGATGGTGTAGGGGTAGTAGAAATACACAAGTGTATTGGGCCATACAGTGTATAAAATACACTGTTTTGCATCGCCCTATAGAAATAACTAATTTTACTTTACTTTTCCATATACTTCACGAAGAACTGACAAAAAATGAAAAATGTGACATTTCGAAATCTTACATGAAATACTGTACTACTAGACTTCTGTGATATCATTTGGTAGTTTCTTTGATTACATGATGTAAAATAGAATATCTTAATTATGTTAATATAGCTTTTTTTTAAATTATGTCTCAATCCTAAAATTCCAGCTGATGCAAAACATTTGGCCATAGCTGTATATTGATCATAAAACTCATTGTAGTACTTAAATTCAAGAATAAGCAATTAAATATAGATAATAATACTAATACTAATACTAATACGACTACTACTACTACTACTAATAATAATAATAATAATAATATTAATAATAATAAGCAAAGACAAATTACATTGTAATTCACAGGAACATTAAAAGTTTCTCTGCATATTGTAAATACATAAAATACAATCCACTTTCTATTAATTTCTTTAGTTTTACACAAAAGCAAGTTGTTTTGCCACTGAGCACCCAACTGTAGTCTTGATTGATACAGTCTACTGTTTGTGTTTTAAGGCACTGGAGTATTGTAATTCATAGCACTGATCCTGACCTTTAGAATTAAAACAGTGTGAACAAACCTAGAGCAGCTGTTTTAATCTGCAGACATAAGCTTTTTTTGTTTGTTTTATTTCCATTGAAAAATAAAAAACATCCTGCCATTTCCCTTATGTGGAAAATCAGAAGGCTTATCAGAGGTTCTTTCCCTGTAATGACAAGCTGTTTGGGTTATTGCTAGAACACATGCAATAACAAAACCCTGATTGGTAAAAGTTTGTGGAATTTCAGTGGAGGCACATGCGGGTCTGTGACAGAGAGAGAATGAATTCTAGTCAACAATCTCCCTCCCGACCTGTGAGGGCGCTGTGTAACAGGAACAGTGTGCCCCGGACTGGATGGTTTGTCAGTTCATTCTAGGGTCAGTCGGAAGCCAGCCATCCAAGAAGGGGGTGGAGTCACAATACCACTCTGATACCAATACACAATACAATACACAGAGGACTGTAAAATTAAATATATAATATGTTTGTGTAAAAGTTACAGACTGAAAATCAAATTAACTGAAGTGGTGGTGTGGAGTAGTGGTTAGGGCTCTGGACTCTTGACCGGAGGGTTGTGGGTTCAATCCCCAGTGGGGGACACTGCTGTTGTACCCTTGAGCAAGGTACTTTACCTAGTTTGCTCCAGTAAAAACCCAACTGTATAAATGGGTAATTGTATGTAAAAATAATGTGATATCTGTATAATGTGATATGTTGTAACAATTGTAAGTCGCCCTGGATAAGGGCGTCTGCTAAGAAATAAATAATAATAAGTACGATCTCGTAAATGCGTGATTTTATTACAAACTTAACACAAGAGCAAATGGAATTGAGATGTAAAATTTGTGTTTTGCAAAACTTGTTTTCCTTCTTTGTCCACAAATACAACAAATGATTCCCACACTGCAGACTTTTCTGTGAGCTTTTGTTCATGGAATTAGTTTTTCTTAAGTTTTTCCATTGCTCCGACTTTTAAGAATGATCTAAAAGAAACACCTTCGATAATGCATCACGTGTCTGCTGCTGCGCTCCGCAAGCCATGTCATGTGCTACTGGGGGAAACCAATCCACGCAACTGGAATTATAAGCAATGATGTTTAGTACCAAAGAGAGTGTTATTGTTAAACAAAGACCTACGAGGAAAAACCTTGTGTACTAACAGTGAGTGTTTTGTTTGTTTTGTCCTGTCTAGTAATTGTTGTATTTGTCATTGCTAGACGGCTAAACAATCTGGGAGCTGTTGCTAAGGGGCCAGTTTCCAAACCCAGACTTTACATCCCTCCCGTGCACATTATTTGTATTTCACCACCTGCACTAAGACCACTCACTGTGGACTTGTGACCGTGTTGTGTTTGTGTGTGTGATTTATATCGTGTCGTATTAGTCCGTGCTTATTATTTAAGTGTTGCCGGCACGCAACCTAGCCAAATAAAGAGCTGCTTTACCGCATCACCACACAGACTTGCCAGCTCTCGCAAATTTATGGCGAGAGACACGATTTCTAAGTAAAATTAAGCCTCACTCGCAATTTCGAGGTGACGTGATGGCGCAAAACTTCACACTACGGTACAGTCAGGTTGAATAAGGAAAACACAAAGAAGTGACGCCACTACAGATGCATATACAACGCAGACTGGAGCAGTTCTTTCGCAGGAAAAAAAAGTAGACTCAGATAAACTTGCTTTCTGTCTGGTGTGTTCTGAAGACATTGGGAATTCTGGAGTAAGCTGCCTCAAAAAGAACCTGGAAACTTCCAAGCACTTAAGTCGGGCCGCAGCCTCTCGTATGCAGCAATATAACAGTTTTTTTTAAATCCAGCTCAGCAGACTTTGGGCCAGAAGGTTACAAATGCTGAAGTACTTTTTTGCCAAGCCATTTCAGAACATGGATTACCGATTACTTTTGTAGATCATTTCACAAAACTCGTAAAGTTGATGTTTCCAGATTCAAGCATTGCAAAGGAATTTTCCTGTGGCTGAACCAAAGTTACCGCAGTATTAAAGGCTCTTGCCAATCACCATTCAGAATCAGTTTTAATGCATGCCAAAATGGGCCCGGTAACTTTAATGGTGGACGAGAGTAATGATGTTTACAATGACAAGGAGGTTTGCATTATGATTAGATACTTTCATCAGACTCTTAAAGTTGTGAAAACAGACCTCTTGGCAATGGAAATTTGCAATATAGCAAATGCAAAAAACCTGTTCAGTGTCATAAATTCTGTTTTTGTGAACCACCACATTCCATGGGAAAATGTAATTGGCTTCTCTTCTGACTCTGCCAATGTCATGGTAGGGAAAATAACTCTGTTTTAAGTCGGGTAAAACAGCAGTCAAATTCTGTGTCCATCCTTCCTTGTGTTTCACACATTGCGCATCTTGCAGCAAAGGATCCTGTTAAAGTCATCTCAAAATCAGTAAAGGATCTGCTAGTGGACATTTTTTATTACTTCAATGGTAGTGCAAAACGAAAAGAGGAGTACCACCAATACCAGCACTGGTGTGATGCAGACGAGCTTCAACTAATAAAACACAGAGGAACAAGGTGGCTCAGTCTGTGCCAAGCAGTAACAAGGTACAGTAACCAGTGGGAGCTCCTTAAAGCATAGTTTGGAAACAATTCTTGAACAGAACATCCTGGCCGAGTTCAGCAGATTAACTCCTACATACATGATGAGGAAATGCAACTTTACTTTCTGCTTTTGGAACACGGGCTGGATGATTTATTAGCCTACAATATGTTTTTTCAAGTTAAGGTTTGAAGAGTTGACTACCTCTGGGAAGAAAGTGTGAAACTGCTCAAAACACAAACTGCTCAAAACACAGCTTAATCGATTTGTAAAGTCGGATGTGATAAGCAGTGCCAGTGATGTAACCATGCTGGATTTCAAAGATTTGGTTTATCAGAAAGAAAATAAGAAGTTATCAGTGGGTGTTAAAATTAAAGTTTTTTATCGCCGCTAATACAGATTTAGACAGTGCTACTCTTGACAGGTTCTGTGCTGGAGTCAGAAAGTTTTACTCTGCAGCAGTCCAGAAACTGCTTAAAATAATTACCACTAGCAGAAAAAAACTCTTCAAGTCTTAAGATTGCTACATTCACCTAAAAAACTGGATTATGATGAAGATACCATTCTTAATCTACTGACACAGTTTACATATATGACAAAGTTTGAGGATGAAAAACAAACAATCGTGAATGAGTGGAACCAGTACCAAGTGGACTCTGAACTGCCCGATTTCCAGCCAGGAGTAACCAAACTGGATGAGTGGTGGGTACGGTATCGCTCTTTCAAAACTCATTGCCACACTTTTGATCCTCCCTTATGATCAGGCTAGCGTGGAGTGTGTTTTCTTCCTAATGCGGAGAAACAAAACTTCTTTCCGTTCCAGAATGTGCAGCAACGTTTTAACAGCTGTATTCATAACGAGAACAAATGGTCCGACCTGCTATGAACTGAAACCTTCCAAACAACTACTTGAAATGGCTATGCACGCAACACTCCAGCAGCTGTCAAAGTAACCTTAACCAGGAAGCTGAGCAGGGTGGTGATAACACAGATAGGACAATTCTAGATAGTTGTTTGTAACGCTTATTAGTTATTTGGATTGTTGATTTTTGTAAAGCATTTCTGAGATGCAGTAATACAGTTTTGTAAATAGCTTTGAGCTGTTAGTTAAGCAATATAAGCTGCTAGTAATGAGGTTTTGAAGCCAACTATCAATATAAGATAAATTTTAGCATTGAAATATTGGTTTATGTTGGAAAAATAGCAACATATGTAATGTTTGATTAACCCGCTTTTAAAAAATAAAACTATGCTAAATAAATGATATCCTACTGTGATCAATAAAGCATGGCTTTGGCACATCAGTGTCAAACTCCCACAGTTAATTTGGGGAACTCCTCAGTCTCCTTACCCACAATCGTTTGCTGTGAGGGCAGTATTGTTCAAATAAGTCATGGCTTTGTTATAGCTGTGATGAACTCATTTTATCCGTATCTGTCAATTATAACAAATGTCGTTAAAATAATAATAACAAATGTATGCTATAGGACAATGCTATAGGACAATGGTGGCTATTTATGCTGTGTCAAATGTACATAATAGGCTATTAAGACTTTTTAGTACTATCACCACAGCATGTCATTACATACAGTAGCGCAGTGTGGAGGGGCTGTACTAAAGGCTATTTGGAGGCCCATTTATTTCCATACCTGTTTCTCCTTACTTCAGGTTAGGAACCTGAAAGCAATGTACACATTTCTAGAGCACACATGTAAACAGTACATTTTCTTCACTATTAAATCCACAGGGCTAGAGTGATGGAAAGCTAACATATACTCAGACACGAAACTTGCCAGGCCACCCCATACTGTGTGTACGTATGTTCTAATTGTACCAGAGGGTGGCAAGCTGTGCACCCAAGGAGTACAAGCAGTGAATGGAGCCCTGGTCTCCTTGGGCTAAATCCAGAACCATTTTGATCAAAAGAAACAATTTTATTTAGTCAGATAAATGCAAGAAGTTGTATCTTCCATTGCAGGCTTTAAGACCACCTACATATAAAGCAAAGCAGCATGTATAGATACATGTAAGTAACTGTAGATATAGGCTATACAGGATAAGTACCATTTTTCCTGCAGGGATTCAATTTCATGATTTCTAGGAAACAATAATAATAATAAAAAACCTCAGGTAAATATGAAATAAAGAGCAGTAAATAAAGCTGGGGGCTCTTGTTCTCTTGTGAAGGTCCACAGACTCCCCACTTGGCTCTGGGTAAACACAACACACTCATTCCCAGGTCACTGGAGCCAGCCCTATTCCAACACAACCCATCTGGGTCTTACACATCAATGTTTCTCGGATGGGTGCCTGTTCACTGCTCACTTTCCAGCCCAGTCTCGACAAGTTGCCATCATTTTTTTTTATCCTTTTGCTAGGTTAATTTTGCCGTCAACTTTTATTTTCGCTCCAAGTTAATCTCTCTTACTCTGCTGGGGCCCAGAAACATTGCACGCAGAGTTTCTATGGGCTTGCTCGGCTGCCTGGTTCCTCCCCAGCGGGAGTGTCTTTGTAACCTCCAAATAAATATTAGTAACAAATAATATAGCATTTATAGTGTTGCACTTATTAAGAGACAAATACATTTATGTTAACATAAGCATTTATTGATCATATTTTGATATGTTGTAAGCAAAACATTACCCTTTAAAATCATCACTACGCATTTTACTGCAGTATGGACTGGGGCAGCTGTTCAGTCAGTCCCTTCCACTTTTGACAGGTGGTTTACAGTGAGAAGTGGTGTTTATAGAAGCACATATTGTACAACCAAGTCAGCGATTTGTTATTTTAACAAAACAGTGCAACACACGGTCACATTTTTATTTTAATATAATCAATATAATCATTTAATATAACAATTGGGTGATGGTGACAGGGGGGATGGGAGTAGGCAGTAGGCCCCCATAACAGTTCAGAGCAAGAGGTAGTTACAGGGGAGATGATAGGCATACATAAACAAGTTACTTGCTTATTTGTGTTTTAAACTTAAGGGTGCAGTCCAAATTCACTTGGCACAAATTTCCTTTTTCGGTTTTGTGTTTGACATCAAGTAAAACCTGAATACTCCTTAATATAACTTCAAGAAATTAACACACAGAAAAGGTCACAGAAGGTTCAGCAATGTCTGTCATTTACACCGAGAAGAGACGGTCCAGTGAGTCCTGCAGCAGGACTAGTTAAAGAAAAATGTCAGAAGGAATCAGATCAGCATTGAAGACCTGTAAAGTGACAAGGCCTGATTTAAAGCTGTCTCTGCTGAGAATTGCCTGCAGGCCTGATCTGAAGATACCCACAGAGAATCACATTATCCAGAAACACAAGCTACATGTTGTCAGTCCAGGTCTCTGTCAGTCAGAGAACCTGTCCCTCCACCACTTTCGACATCTGTCACCCCTCCTGGTTTCCATACAATTGTAGGTTAAGCGAACCAGCTGACATTTGTGCCCAGTCATTGAAATAAAATCCCTCTGTTGAGGTGATTTACAAAGATCCTGAAAGTAAAACAGAAGCCACAGGACACCCACTTCTTCCTTGAAGGACAGATCCTGAAGTTGTAATGAGTGTGCTTTACAATCCACATCTAAAAAACAACTTGAATGTAGATAACATACTAGAAAGAGTTTAAATTAGAAATCTGCTGTGATGTACTTAAAAATATATATTCTATAGATAGCTTTGGATGATTCCTATGGTATAGTATTCTGTACATCGCCCATTATTTCAATGACTTTTCTACCTAGCAAGTCTATATTTGAAAGAAATGATACAGACATAACAGTAAGTCCACCCTGGACAAAGATTAGCTTTAGTGCTGAAATTACACATCATATAAAGCTGCCTTTTCTGTTCATTTATTGACAGCAGCAGGTGCTTTGGCTTACTATAGTATTAGATTGATCTTCATAGCACTGCACAAATCTTCTGTGATCTCCAAATTATATCCTGAAATTCTAGATGCATTTATATTTAGAGTTTTAAACAGTTACATACATTAAAAGAGAACATTTCAACAATCCCTATTGGATATTAGATGCTGCTAGTTGCCATTCAGAACAGCAGCACAGTCTCCTGGGATGGATGTCAACACTAATGAAAGAGCCAATCTATCATTCCGGTGATGGAAAGGTACTTCCATTTCAACCACATTGTGTCCTAATGTAGTTAACTAAAGATCAAAGTATGCATTGTGCACTGACTAAATAACATCAGGTAAATTCAAATGAAACATGGCTCCTAACTGTTTCATAAATCATAACAACGCATCACAGAGATAGTGCCCAGAATACATGTTCACTTGTGTTTCACTTGTGTTTCACTTGGAGTTTCTTTTGAAATAACATCAAAAGAAAAACACTTAAAATGAAGTGTTAGCGGGATTTAAAGCTGTATTACAGTTAATATACGGAGGATTTAAAACAGAATTGTGGCGAAATGTACAAAAATGCCTACATACAAAAACCCCAGAAGAATGTACACGTGACCATAGGGATTTCGTTGTGGAAGACAGCAAAGGAAAGAAGGTACAACTTAAGTGTGCAAGCACTGTCGAGTTACTACTATACAAATTTCGACAGGAAAAAAAATGCTCAAGCATTTTGGAAAGTAACCGAAAACACTAATTTCATACAGTATATCAAAAACGTTAAGCTCTGAAAAGAAAAAAAAAAACGATTTACATAAACCTCGAAAATAGCTAAAAACAAGCACAGAAAAATACAATTGATAAAACCCGAAAAACAGAAGCCCTATTTATAATGAATAAAGCTATGTTGTATTACATTTAAAAATATAGGGCTCCTTCACCAATCTATACTATGAAAGTAACCAATTGTTACAAGGATGGGTAGGCTGTTCTCTGTGTATACTGTTTTTTTTTCTGAGCTGTATTTATTGATCCATAGTATTGATCAACAGAATGATTTAAACATTGTATACAAATTGGTCTTTTTGTATAAACACACATAATCCTCACTCACCAGGGTCCCTTTTGTTGTGGTCATGGATTTATGCAGACCTAGTTTATAGTATATAACAACCTCCATGACTGTTTTTAATAAACTGGGACCCATACTATGGTTCCTAATTTTAATCCAGTCAACCCCTTTTCGTGAGCATCACTGTGCAATGAAAAATGTTCACTATAAAAGTATGTGTAAAACAACTAAGATATTTAAAATTACCCCTTTCAATGCTACTACATTATGTACAGTACTGTTTCTACAATAAACTTGAATCCAGATCCCTCTGACTCATTTACTTTGTATGTTTAATTACTGAGGAGATTGCAATGGTGTCGAATGATAGTGCATCTAAACACCCCCTTTAGTTTAAACAATTCAAATAGAAAAATGCAATTAAGATTTAGTGAGTGTTTGGTATCAGTACACTATATTATTATCAGTTAATGTTTATCAACAAATAAACTCCAGTAAAATCAAAAGCTTTTTTTGTATTAGAAATGATTAGGAATCAATAAAGAAGTATTGCAATAAGAGTACATTGATAAACATATGTGACGGTACCCACAATCAGCTGCCAGGGGAATAGGTCTTGTGAGGACTGACTGTTCCCACAGTAAACTAAAAGAGGATAGGCAGATACCAGCTTGAGAGGAAATCAGCCTGTTTGCTCAGGGAAGTAGTCTATATACTTTAATGGCTCCAGGTCTAATCTTAGGAACAATTATATAGGTGCTATGTGGGAAACCATAAACAGGATGAAGGAAAGCTAAAGGATGCTGCCGAAAGAAGTCGTCAGAACCCAATTTAGCTTCTTTTCAAGACTGAGCAGTTTATTGATAAGACTTCCGTCAATTCAAAAGCAACAAAAGTGTTCAGTGGGAATGGGGAAGATGCGTTTGGTGCACACTGAAGTAGACGTGGCCTCCTAAATATGTTTCATTCCCTATGTCATTGTAAGGGCATGTAATGTCAAGCTAATAATTTTAAGGGGGTTTTAAGTAACCTGATTAGGCCTTTATGTAAGAAAAGACAACAGTACTGTCAGCATTCTAGATAAGCTGCATACTGGGTTGAATGCATTGAAAAAATATAAATTATGCATGATATTTAATGTGTAAAGGTACACATAGCAATTATGATGCACAACTTGAGTTTGCATGTTATCAAGCTTCTTGTACTTCGTTGGGTCTCATTTGTCAATTGCGAATATACTGAATGCGGTAGCTAGTGAATGAATCATGAAAATGCCAGGACAGCTACAGGTGACTGTGGTCTGCATGGGAATTGGTAGAAACATGTGACCAATAAGTTGTTTAAAAAAATAAAAAGTATGGTTGAATCCACTCACTTGCAATGCATGTTTCTAGCTAGTGAATAAGCGACTGTATTCTTGATCCTCGGCACCGTCTTAGTCCCCCTCAACCTAACATATCAATTTGCTTATCTGTCAGCTGAATTTTTGGAAGGTAAATCTATATAATAAACACAGTATTGTGTTTGGAGAGAGTGGGGATGTTCTATATTGCTATAGCAAGGCGATCAGTACAGAATACAATAATATCGTTTCTTTATAAATATATACTATGTGCATGCAGGTCTTCGGTTCCACCTGCAGTACATTCTATATTGTTGTTTTTATTGTAAGACCAAGTCACCCACGGATCCCTCCTTAGTGGACGCTTTCTTTTAATGATCTTACCTTTCCTACTGTTGACCCCCAATCTGAGACCTGCTTAGAAAAGCCCCTAGAACTGGATGAGATAGCTGATGCGATTAGCCATGCAGAGTGGTAAGGTGCCTGATCCAGACGTATTCCTAATAGAATATCTCAAAATATACATCCCTCATCTGTCTCGTGCTGAGATTCATGCTCTCTGAGTCCTTTACATCCTCAACTTTACCCCCAACTCTCTGCCAAGCATCCATTTCTCTGATATTAAAGAAAAACAAAGATCCCCTGCATCGTGGCTCGTACCGCCCTCTCTGGTCAATGCAGACATCAAGATACTTGCTAATGTCCTAGCCTGGTGGCTATTTAATGTTATTTCTAACACCTCAACACCATCACATCCTAAGATTCTGGTTTCACTCGATGCAGAAAAAGTCTTCGACTGGGTTGAGTGAGAATATCTCTTCCTGGCTTTCCAGAAATTTGATTTGGACCTAAATTCATTGCCTGGATTAAATTGTTGTATATCACTGCCTCAGTGGCATACAACAATTTAATTTTTTTTTGTCTCCCACCGCCTCAGTTCGCACTAATAACACACATTCCAAATATTTCTCACTGCAGTGCGGAGCAAGGCAGGGGTGTCACCTCTCCCCGCTGCTGTTTTCTATTGCCATTGAGCCCCTTGCTATGGCATTGCAGAGTTGCCAAGATGTTTGTGGCATAATTCAGGTGGACAGGAGGTCTCCCTATAAGCAGATGATCTACTTCTGTACCTCTCTGATCCAGCCACCTCTCCCCCATGCCCTTAGATTAGTTTGATAAATTTTCTGGGTACAAGCTTAATTTAGATAAAAGTGAACTATTTGTTATTAATAAATGTGCTTCACACCATCTACCCCCATCCTTACCTTTTAAGATAGGTTAATAAATTCACCTACATTGGAGTTTCAGTTGCGAGGTCATTTACCGATTTCTTTAAATGCAACTTTAAATGCAAAGCTCCGTTATTGGAGTGTACCAAGCAAGACTTTTGCTACCTTCAGATTCATGACTTTGGGCGCAATAAGATAGCTCAGTTCCCTACTCTGCCTGATGGGACACCGATTGACCCCATCCTTAAACTCAACCCAAGCCGTAGGAGGTTGCTATCCGAAATCTATTCCATAATATTGTCATTTTGTAAAATATTTGGACTAAACTTCAATCCCTCCCCTCTGCCTGCACTCTTTGGAATTACATCCAAGGATATTAGCTTGTCAAAATTACAGTCGGACAGTTTGGCCTTTACAGCCTTACTGGCTAGACGCCTAATTCTGCTGAACTGGAAGCATGCTGCCCCACCCTTTCATACCCACTGGATTAGAAATATTCTGCAATCACTGGAAAAAATAAACTGGAAAAAATCTAATTCACCCTTCGTGGTTCTACCGAAAGGTTCCATGCTGCATGGCAACCCTTTCCCACCTACTTTGAGCTGAGACTCCATACCTCACCTGAGCCCAATACCTAAAAGTCTCTCCTCTCTCTGTTCTCTAAAAGTAGTCCCCTCTGCTCTACACTTTATCCCTCACTATTTCCCCCCTTTTTCCATAAAAAAAAAAGTCTTCCCCTCCTGTAGTGCATACTTTTTGAAGGGGTGGGAGGTTGGGGGATGGGTGGTTGGGAGGTTGGCGGGGTGGGTGGTGGGTGTTGGGAGGCCAATAAGGGAAGGTGGGAAGTTGGTGGGTGGATAGTACTGGGGAAGGCAAACATGTTCACATCACTTGTAATTGTAATTGTTCTTAAATAAAGGATGTTATGTCTACTGTGTTTGAAGAATCAATAAACAGAATTGAGAAAAAAAAGTATTACAGTATTTATTGAAAGTATTCATGACTTCAAGGTAATGTTGCATTTGACTCACCCAAAATACATTTTACTCACATATTTTCTAAATATCGAGTACATTACTCAATGACCATAATCCACATTATTACCTATAAATACTGTAAAAAAAAAAAAAAAAAAAAAAAAGATACCAAAAATGATTAAAGTCAAAGGCCTTGGTCCAATCAGTAAGGCTATATCAGTAGTGAAATTCTATGAAGTGATCAAGCTAGTTTATTTTACAGTAATCCATAACGTATCCGCACGTCACATATCTGCCCTAGCCGTCTGTCCGCCATGATCAATCTCTTCAGCAACGTCAGTTTATTATTGAACAGAGAATATTAGTTCAGATATTGTAGATCCTACCAAAGTTTTCGTACACTGTGTTGTATGTGCTCCGTGCACTGCCATTGCTGGTAGTGTCACATGAGCTGTTCATTGTGTTGATATGTAAATAAATTCTGTTCGCCTGCGGGCGTATCAACTCCAACCTCTGTCTCGATCTCTTGCCTGTCACTCAGCAGCGAATGCACGCACCCACACGGCAGACGGCTACTCTGTCACAAGCATTAATACCCTGTATCTTTCTAAACAAGGGATTTAGGGGAGCTCCCTAATAAAAGCTGAATCTCAAAACAATAATTGTGAATATAATAATTGTTACAGCTGTGTATAATGGTATTTAAAACAGGATTCATTGATCCGCCTTTTTACATATCCGCCTTTACTCTGGTCGGATATGCGACGGATTACTGTATTTTTATTTAGAGCGCCTTAGTTTATAATGTCTGGCTACTGGCCCCTCGAAGACAACAGTCAGCCCTGCTTATGTCTGCTTCAGCTCACAGGGCATCTGCCCAGTAGCTGTAGCATGGTAGGGTGACGCAGTGAGTGCCTGCTGATTTTGCCTCCCTAACCCACAGTATTGTCAGAGCCAGTGTGACACTGCCTGTGAAATCCCAATGTACTTTCTAAAATGAGATAGCCATTGGAGTGAAGAAGATAGTTCTATCAATGTGCAGAGTTCAAGGGTATTGAGGGGGAAAAGTATGCAGCATAAAGCAATTAAACTTAGCAAGTATAATAGAAAAAGAGGGGAAGAGGAAAATATTGTTGGAAAATTGCATCTTTGTGCTGAAATATATGGGACCCTTTGTATTTGAGTACGAATTTAGGCTGTGAGCAAGCACAGAATGACAAAGTGCTTCTTCTACCCTCTATGTGAAAGTACTGTAAGAGATGATCTTTGAAAGCGGATGCACTCTGGAATGTGGGAGGGAGTCAGCAACTGATATTTCAAACTGAAACCTGCTATGTCCAGCACACTGGGTTAGAGAAGGAAAGCTGTTGCAGCTGTGTCTCCAGATGATTTTATTTCTCAACTAACCACATATGTACTGTATCTTCATGTCTGACCTGCTGTCCCCCCAGACCCTGTGACAGGCCCTTAACTGCTGCATGGACCAAGGGGGGATTCATTACAAATGCATATGTTTAGCTGTCACCCATATCTTTACAGCTGGAGAGTATGCCTTACAGCACAATGCAAAGCCAGTTTTAATATCAGTCTAAACTAGTACCTCGGTTTGCAATTAATTTTCTGTCTGGCTTAATCTGCTTCAGCATTATAGTGTAGACTAGACAGAAATCATTGTATTTATAGGTACGCCATAATTTTTTTTTTTTTTTGTAGTTTTCTCCCCAGTTTAATAGTGTCCAATTATTTTTGTTAAGCTCAGCTCACCGCTACCACCCCCGCGCTGACTCTGGAGCAGCGAAGACGAGCACACGCTGTCCTCCGAAATGTGTGCCGTCAGTCTACCGCTTTTTTTTCACGCTGCAGACTCACCTTGCAGCCACCCAAGAGCTACAGCATCGGAGGACAATGCAGCTCTGGGCAGCTTACAGGCAAGCCTGCAGGCTCCCGGCCAGACTACAGGGATCGCTGGTGCACGGTGAGCTGAGAACACCCTGGTTGACCTAACCCTCCCTCCCCCTGGGCGGCACTTGGCCAATTGTGCGCCGCACCCTGGGAGCTCGCCATAAAACATTTTGATGCTTCAATTTTCAACACATCACAGGTGCTTTAGGTATACTGATATTAATTCAAGGTATTCCTAATACAGTAATATCCTTCCATTTGTGGACTATATTGTATAATTAGACTAGGTATTATTTTCAATTACTATGCTAACAACCTGCCAAATAATGAAGATGCCAGAGCAGTAAAGAGAAGGCAGCTGTGCACAGGTGTGCTAAACACCTCTGAGGCACAATACTCTTCTCTAAATACATATCTTTGTTCAGCAGATTGGTAAAATGTTTTTGGGACCCTGTGTTTCAACAATCCATTCTCATATTTTAATTTGAATCTAGTGAAGACAACATATTTAGAACAAAGTAATTACTCTGTCCTCCCTAACTGTTCCAATACTCGTTTGTAACCATCTGACATTCTTTCTTCATGATACCTTTACTCCCCCTTTTTTGTTGTGAGCAAATTAGGTTTTACCAAACAACAATGGTTTCATATTGGCTAGCCATCGACTTATTTGACATTTCCCCATTAGTGGTGTAATAAAAAAACAGAGGAGCTATTTAAATAGAAGCAATAGGAGTGTCTACGTTAAAATAGCCTTAGTTAAGATTATTAAAATGGAAATAACACTGAAGAAGGCATTACTATGTTTTGTAATAGAAGAAATGTGAGCAAGCATGTTTAAAGATGTATGCAGGAGTTACAATTTTGTGAGTATATTGTGATAGAAAAAGACTGTACATTATTGCTGTATTATTTTCAAAAAATATCAGTCATTCTATCAGTCACCTTATTGTTGGTAAACAGTAGTATTGTGTTGTAAGAGAAACATAACACTTAATCTAGCAAACATTACGTTTATTCACAACTGCCAAAATATCTATGATAGAGTAAAGTTTACTTGAGTAAACTACTTTCTTTCTAGTTGGTATGAAAAGTGGATTCATATGAATTTGAAAGATTTATGACCAGCATTCCACGCTGAATAGAACATGTGACACAGAACAATTGGAATTATTGACATATTTAAGCTGTAAGGTTAAAAAGTTTAAAATTGTAACTTTGTACATTTAAAAAAAGTAACAGGGAGCCTTTTTTTTGTTGTTGCAAAACACAGCTCATTGATTTGACGTTACAAATGCACATTAAAACTAGCTGTAACTACGGTATAGAACCCATTTTAATAAATATGTACACCTACTATTTACATAAATAGTAAATAACACAAGAATACAGCACAGTAATGCAATACTCATCTTGCTGTGGTTCTAAAGTCTTTAAATCGGTACTATAAATGATAAAAGGCTAAGGGTCAGGGGCAGGCTCTGTCACAGGCTTCTCAGCGCATGTGTGCCACTGCAGAAAGCGCTCGGACGCTCGACTGGAGAAGCGCTGTCAGTCAGCTACCTGAACAGCTCGGACATTCGACTGAGACGCGCTGTCAGTCAGCTAACTGCACAGGGAGGCTCGGCCAGGGTTTGGTTGACTGGAATCCCTGATTGGCTGGGTGGGGCCCTGGGGAGCGTGCAACAACGAACCAGTAAGCGTCTGTTACCCTGTCAATCTGTGCAAACTAAGAGTAACTGTGTGTGTAATCAGAACTGTGTTTGTGGATTAGGTTAGTTTAGAGGATCAGGAAACAATCCCTATCCAGTAGCAGAACTCTTCTTTTAGTGGAAGCAGGGCTCGACCAGTGTTTGGTCAACTGTTGTACTTACTGTCTTCATTATACTGTGTTTGTGCATTATCTATTAACTAATACATTTTTCATGAATTATACTTTACTAACAAAAACACAAAAATGCAGTGATTACATATTATGAATACAGATGTATGTTCTATCTGTGTGATTCTGAATGATTATTCACGGAATTATAAATTGTTATGCAGCATTTATGAAGGTGTTATGAATGCCACATACAGCAGTGTCCAGTTCAAAAAAAGTGTTACCAAAATAATACATGTCCTGCACAAGGACTAATTCTTGATGGGAGGAGTACAAACGGTCTGATGAAGTGGTTTGTGACCGCTTACACATATGCCAGAAGTAGTAGATGGGGTTTTATAATTCCTGTTTATTAATTCCAGTTTATTTTATCAAGGTAGTACCAAAAAGTAGAAACACAATGTCCCCTGTGCCCTTGAGATTTTTCATGTTGGTCACATCTGGTGAATTTTTCCCTAGTTTAGTCTATTTCCTCAAGCAATAACCTTTCCTGACTTGTATTTAACTCAAGGAGGTTGCCATGGAAATGCAGTCCAAAGGTTCACCTTGACTAGTTGACTATAACTGTTGACATTCTATATTTCAAATAGTTATTAACAATCTCAGCCATCCCCAATTTTCATAGGTATTTAAGAGATGCTCCCTGAGAAATTGTTCAATGCCTGGCTTTTCTCACTTTTTATCAATGCTGGTGCACCTTCTTAAAAACAGCCTGAAATGAACATCTCAACGATTAAATTTTTCTTCTTAATTAACAGATACAAATAAAATGTTTGTTTTTATTTCGGTAATATTTTCCTTGCAATGCACAATCAAAATGTTTCTGGGGGGACTAACGCAACACCTTTTCGAGGGAACTGGTATGCACCAAGCTAATACATTTAATTTCAGCCATCCTCAATGCCGCTAATTATGATATAGCTATTTCTTAGTGTGGTAGACAAACACATTTAAACAGTGAAAGTGAAAAGAACAAGCATCCCTAGTTATTAGAAGCACTGTCATTCTCCCCCCCCCCCCCCCCCTCTCTTAACAGCATATATGGCTGTGCAATAAACAAGGGCTATTGATTGGGAGAAGTTGTTAGGAGAGAAAAATGTGAAGTGTAGGGGACTGCTGTTTTGTCATCTGTCAACTTAATATTCTGGCTTTACTTCAGTGAAAGTCATTTCTGCATGCCACAAAATAAAAAAAAAACCTCACTTAGCAAGTGGGAGTGGGGGTAATGCTATGCTTGTTTTTGTGAAAGGATTGTAGCTATTAGTGAGGAGGGCAAATGGCATGCCTTTGATCAGTTAACAGGAGATTTGCACATTGGTAGCTCACAGGCACTGGATCTATTCCATTAATCTAATCAAGGACAGATCTATATAACACTGGCATTTAAATCATTAATATTAGAACCTTCCTGTTTCTTTTTTACAAACAGAACTTAAGAGATGCAGAAAGCAACCTGACAATTGCTATTCAAACTTTTTTTTAATCCAAGAAACAGACACTGAATATGGTACAGCAAAACAAAAGAAATTCTTGCTAAAAAAAAAAAAAAATACAAATACAAATAACACCTAAAACAAACAAACCGGCAAGCAGCAGTTTATCTGCAGTATGACCAGAAATGAGCACTGAAACCTCAAGAATGTACTCCAATGCTGCAGTGCTGATTGAAAATGACAGAAGATGATGCAAGTCTTTTGTAGCAGACAGGCAATCTGTAATCAACACTCGGGTTTATTTACTGAAAAGTGATTAACAATTCATAGTAGAGAAGGGGGAGACTTGGCTCCCATGAATAAAATGCAGATTACGCAGGAAAAGCATTCTTTCCGTTTTCTCCTTGAAGTGAAAGATACACTGGTGAAAGTCATCTCAGTTCAGACAGTCAAATAATAATATGAATCCATTGTGTATCTGGGTGACTTTTAACAGCATTTTCCACCAAGGTAATGTCCTGTTACTTGACAGCTTTCCTACTGCATGTGTATTCCAGTCCATGACATTGTTCTCAGTCTTCGGTGCAGAATGAAAGGTAGTGCAGCAATGAACACCCTGCCTGGTAATCCATTATTAAGCTATTTTATTGATTCACTAAAAATGCTTAAAAATAATAGTGGTAAAAAAATTGTATGGTAGTATTTTCATCTTGTTTGCATTTATTAAAAAAAAAAAAAGTATGATAAAATCTCCTGCCAGTTAAAAAGATAGGAATATATTTTCCCTTTGTGAAAGGATAAACAGGACTGAAGACATTACAACAGTTATCAACATGAATGCACACATTTGACTAAGTCATCCATATATACTGTTAAAACTAATTGTTTGCTAGGCTACATTCCTCAAGGCTTATTATATTGGCATGCTGGTTACAAAGGCAGAACAGAAACACCTAAAATTATAGACAACACTTCAGTTCTGTTTATCCATGTTTGAAGATCCAAATAAAAGCACCCCCTGGATTAAAAAAAAAAAAAAGTTGTTTAAAATGATTTTGCTATTTTAGTCCCTCTTTTTAAAATCTCCCAAAATTAACCAACTAAGCATAAATATAATAGTAAACAATAATGTGCAAAGCAAATCAATTCTACTTTTTTTTTTAGTTGAATTATTCATTTTTTTCATAAATAGTATAATTTGTTTTCACTATTAAAGAATAAGTACAAAGTACAGAACAACTTAAAGCCATGGCTTATATATTTATACAGTTTAGTGCCGGGAAAGTCCGCACTTGCAGTTCTGACTGGACTGTTCAGAGAAAGCTAATGTAAAGTAAAGCAGTTCCAGCCAAAGACGTTCTCCGAGACATTCGCTCCTGGGATACACCGAGAGTCCTTGTTATCCTTGTTGCCACGGCGATCACGGCTGCAGCTCAGTGCACTCCAAATGGTCTGGTATGGGAAGCCCTGTTAAAACTGTTAAACACTTGTTCCACACGTTAAATACAGGGCACACGGGCTGTGCAAATGAAATGTCAAACGTGTAAAGGTGCTGAGAGCTTACAGCATCGTAGAAGGCCAGAAAGCCATTGTCGTAGTCCAGCAAAACTCCAATACGCCGCAGGTGAGGGGAGGGCTCGATGGGTAACTCCTTGCTGTTGTGTCTCACCACCCAGGAGTTGTTACAGCGACACAAGACCCAAGAGGCTGAATTCTTACCAATCCACTCATGCTTGGGAGCCGACTTGTAGGAGATTCCAACTGCATACCTGAGAAAAACAAGAATACAGAATTAATTGACATCTTTTCATTATACCATCGTATGCATACATACACATACAGTACCCTGTATTATACATCAAGTGATGAGAGATCACGTTTTCATATTCGATGCTGCTGCGTATTTCTTCTTTTTTTTTTTTTTTACTGTTTCGTATTCATTCAAATCCACAGACAGAATGATCAATGGAATAGCACCGTTTCAAATTTGACTCTATTCTTAGAATTCAGCTGTTAAATTTAGGTAGAAACATATTTCCTTTTCCAAACATTGCACTTGTTATGTACACAGTATTCTGGGGATAGGCATAGACAACCCATTATTCGTCCATCCTCAGTACTGCAGTATTCATGAACGTTCAAGGTGTATCCTCTAACATCACTTGTTCTAATAAAGTACTGACTTTAATGAAACCCGGGATTCAATTCAGATTAGAGTATTTTGCTTGGTAACGTTTTAAATTGATAATTTGTTGGTATTGTTGTATACTGTAGCTCCCAGACAGTGTGTGTGCCTGCAGCCAGTCTCAGCATGCTAATCAAAAAGGGGTAACAAGAACCAAACCTCCTCCTTTGTATGTAATAAAATCTAATTGCTGTTGGTTGTTTGATCTATTAAATTTAATTCAGTTCAATTATTTGTAATCAAAGCAATCCCGGACTGAAGTAAACAGATGGAGCTGTAAGCACTCATATTTACTCTCTTAAAACAGAATTTTAAATTCCCAATTTACTGAAGCAGTTAATGGTTTCTAATCCCTTGCTGGATGGTAAATCTGTTTCTGGTCTGGGGATTCCATCTATGCCAACATGCTTTTAGCATCAGTGCCAACAACACTTTCTTTCTAACCTCTCCCTATTCAAATGTGCCCTGCGTATCCCGGAGCAGTATTAGAACTCCTAGACATAGAGAGACTTCTGTTTACATAGGGACTGAATTGTGAATCCTGCTTTGGTGCCTCATGATCAGCTCATTATTAGGGTTTGTGTGTAAAAAGTGAGAGAGGGTAAGTGGGCTTTCCCAAACTTTCTCTTCTTACCTTGGGCTTCTGTCCTTTCTATAGAGTGTTTATGATGAAGACACCCATTTCTGTGACTTTCTTTCCTTAGAAAGGTTTACTATGTTAAAATTGGTGGTTTACAAACTTTAACAATGTGTAGTGTATTAGTGTTTTTGTATTACAAGTATCATACTGGGTTGGACAAATAATATAGAAACAATATGTAACTGTAATAATTGGGTACCTACCAAGGGTTACTGCTCTTACATGGTAATTTCTGGTGGAATAAATCTCTGTGTCTCTACATGCCCTGTAATCTAAAATGCTACCAGACTGCTGCAGATTTCTAGTATAATCATGGATGAATGGCCACGTGTCCCCCCAGAATAGTTTTAACACCTTGCAGACTCATTCAGTGCTGTCCTCACTGTGCTTGGTACCTAAACCCATTTTACAGTAATATGACGTGTGTTTCTCATTTATTCTCAAAGTATTATGTTTTTACTTTGCAGTTATGCATCCATACACTGATGTATTTTTTTAAAAAAGTTTTCTGTAACATTCCCTTCAAAACATTGTTTTTATTTTTTATTATTAACACAGATTTCTTCTCAAAAAAAAAAAAAAAAAAGTATAGCTAGGTCGGTCAGTAAAAAGTGTATCTCACATACCATGTGCTTCCTCCAATAAGGGACTCCCAATAGTGGCGCCCGCTGTCAATGTACACATTGCCTGTCACGCCATAGCTCCCCTGACTGGTGAAACGCTCTTGCGTGTGACTCTTTTTTGAAGAAGTCTCGTCACGTTCAACAGTTAGATTGTCATGGGACACCTTTAACTTCCGATGGGCAGATTTCGGGTCCAACTTGAAAGGCTGACCTAAAAAAAAAAAAAGGTAACTGTAAAATGTTTTATTTTCATCCTTCACATGGGTTAGTGTTTGCTAAAATTTTATCTATAGGTTAGAAATCAGGAGATTCTTATGTTCAACCAACTATGAAACATTTGCAAAGCCCTCGCATTTCTAAAATATTGGCCTTAAGCAAGCATTCTGACAAGAGGGCAAAATATGCAGTACAACCGAGAAGCTGAAAACTATATTTTCTGTGACCCTAGAACTAATGCAAGTGTGTATAACTGTCTTATGCAGCGAAGAATCTCACCCACACAAATGTAATACCTAAGGGAATTAAATTATTTAATGCTAGAGTTGTTAGTTATAGACTGAGCATTTTACGGTTTAAATATTTATTTTTGCATTTTGAGAGTACTTTTTCAGGTTTGTGGATTTAGATTATGAAACTTTAAAGAGGAGTGGGCTCATTGTTTAAAGCACCAGCAAGACATCATAGATTTTAACCACTTACCCTTTTCATAACCTTTTTTCGCCTCACTTTTATATACCATTTGAAACATGGAACTACATATTCAACACCTCTTGAACGGACAATATATTAATACCTTCTGCAGTGGACGTTAACTGTTATATCAGGGTTGGTCAACTCTGGCCTGGGGTTGTTGGATAACTGACCTTGTCTTTTTATCCCCATGGTTAAAAAACTAGCAGGTAATGTGGTTGAACATTACATCTGTTTACAAGGTATTTGTAACTGTTGAGTGTGTTCTCAAAAATAATATCTGATACCTGACAGTATTTAAAATTTCCCAAATGAACAGCTAGTTTTGCTAACAATTAATGTGGATAACATGTTGTAAAACAGTCTGAGCATGCTAAATTATGCACGCAGACCTCAAAAACGTTATATTTAGATTATTTGTTCTTTGTTTTATAAAGAACTTCTTTGTAAACCGGCAGTTCAAATTTATAATAAAACCCTATGGCCAAAACAAAAAAAGATCAAATACCTTAAATACAAAGGCCTACAGTGTACGGCATTCATCTTTTTCAATGTAGCAGAGAAAAGAGTGCATCGACTACATTCAGACACATTTTATACAAGGAAGCTTTGTGGCGTCAAAAAATATTACACTTTTTAAAATGTAGATTTGTGTGCAAGTATGATGGTAATACAAGAAACCACAGGATTTAATCGATTCAAACAGACTTAAAAAAATAAATAAATACTCAACACAAGCTAAAGCCATTTGGATTGGAACTCTTCATTATGAAAAGGCACTGTTTTCTAAAGTGCGACTAATAAATGTATGGCAACTGGAGACGTAGTGTAGGATAACGATCTGGACTGCAGTCAACTGCTGTGACCTAGCACTTCAGTCCACTTTTCAAGTGCCTCTTCAAAAACATACTTCGAAGCTCCTGCTTAAGCAGCGTCACTTACTGTTTGTCTTGAGCTTGCCAGGCTCACTGCTCCGGCTGCCAGCCTGATTTATCGCCTTGACGATGAAGATGTACTTGGTGCCGCTCTGCAGTCCGTGCACAGTGTAGTGGTTCTGTTTAATATTGGGAACAATCATCCAGCTGTCAGCGGAGTTACATAAACCTGTGCGAAAAAACACAAATGCCATCAGATATGCCAGCCAGAGAGACGTGGCTCAGCTTAACAGGGCTCAACATTGTCAACAATAAATCAGCATGATTTATTTAAATATTGCACACCTTGTGCTAATCCTGTACATATGGAAAATCAGAAGCAGTCATTTAGACGGTCAAACACTTTGGGCCAGATTTTCAAAGCTTTTTACTCTGTCATTAGCACTTCTTTTTTTTTTTTGGTCGTACGAGACTCCTGATTAAACGTCTGAGTTATTTATGTCTAGACAGGTAAATTTATAGTTTGTGTTTTTTCCTGTCTAAAAAATACTGTGTTAATGAGGATTTGGATTACAGAGCCGAATGCTTACAGTCAACACAGCACACCACAATATAATTTATTGCTGTCCCTTATTTATGGCACCCAGGTGCAATGTGTATATGGCAATGCCTGGCATTGGGATTCCTTTTTTTTTGTCTGTTTGTTCCGTATTTACAGTATCTTGCCAATATTAATGATTGAAGTATTTAATGAATGCGTAAAAAATTATCTATCAATGCTTCTGCGCCATATGGCCTACAAGTTGGCTAATGAGTTAATGTATATCCTACAAACAAACTGAAAACAATTTTAATTGTATATTTTTAATACTGTGCTTTACTATTTAACAAAGGCATGTGGATCTCTTTTGGGGTTTAAGAAAATATTAGCCAATGCAACGTTATTGGGGTATAATTTGTTATTCTGGTTACAGAGTTAGAAAAGGAAGCTGTGTAATGAACTGTATTTAATAGCCTTAGGATGACAGAGGGAGAAGATACACTGTTTATGTTATTACATCGCACATTTCTCCTGCAGATCGTGGATCTTGTTTTACAAATCACAGAGCAGTTGTTTGACCCATAAGACAAAAATACAGACTGGATTTATCAGATTAGAAACCTCAGGGAAAGTACGGTGGTGCTTGTCTATTTAAGGTATTATTCATCCTTGTTTCGTTAAGGATAACGTGTGTAAATTGGAGAAGGCAGTTTCTATAATGGTAGGAAAAGGTATTAGTATATGAAAGAACTCTCTTATTCACATTCTACTAAATGCATAAGAAAATATTACATGCATGAATATAGTAAATGCTTTCCTTCAGAAGGTACCTTGGACTAAGCCAAAAATATTAACTCCATTTACATAAATTTTAGAGTTGGGGATTTTAAGTAATTTACCCTAATCCCAATCAAACCTGGTGTCTCTTTTTTGGGACAATCATTTAATAAAATAAATAAATAACCCCCCTAAACCTAGTATATATGGTGGACACTCTTATAGGATTAATTTATGCTAATTATTCCATCTTTGCCAAATTTTCAGACGCAGTAATTTAATATCTTTATATTTTTCCCCTCTCAAGAATTCATATGCAGCTAAAACCTGATGCTATTTCCACTGTAAATACTGTTCGCATTACCTAATTCTGCAGGGAAAACCATTTGGTCTAGCACTGAATGGATAATATAAACTGCGGTGCTCATTTCTGTAATTTGATTCATATGTGCACCACGTACAGTAATTAGGATTTTTAAGCAAAAATGTTCAGGTGTAATTATGGTTGGATCCATTCTATAAAAAATGTACAGAATATGTAGCCAAAGAAATAAACAACTGTCTGCTTCAATTTTTAGAGTCTGTTTTCAGAGCTTTATAGACAGTTGATGAATATGCTGAAAACTGTATACAGTTTTGCAGACCTCACAGTATTACTTCCCAGGTTTAACAGAACTGCCACCAGTAAATCACTTACTTACTCTTGGGTCTGATACATTTCATGGGTTTCTTATTTCAGAAGGAAATGGGTTTATAACGATTTGGAGTAAAATGCCTGGAGAATAGTACCAATGTACAGAAGTTTATATAAATTTGATGTGCTAAATATGATGCAATAATGGCTTGCACGAGTCGGCAAGTATACTGCATTTTATTGTCTGTAGGCCATGTTTGTGTACCACCGATGGGCTCTGCGCAGTGTACTAATACAGAGATAGGTGGGTGTGCTGTCAAAGAGTAACTTGGTAACGTGTGATGTATAACTAAATAGTCATACAGATGATGAGACATGGCTGTTGTTAGAGAAGTATGCAAATGGTTCACCAGAATGGTACCATTCAGATACAGAAACCTACTGACCTCATGCTCTAATCTAAGCTACCGTGGAACTATTCAACTTCCAGGGACCAACGAACTTCCATACTACCCACTTTGTGTGTTCCAACACAACCCTGAAGAAGTCATTGCTAACATGCATATAGCATGGACGTTTCTCATTTTTAAAATAAAACAGAGAATGTTCATTACAGTGTAGTTCCTTCATAATACTTGAAGAGCTGCTTCTCATTCTGAAGAAACGGTACATTATGAGCATGCACTGTATACATCGCGACTCAACAGACCAAATTGAGGTTGAAAAAGAAATACTGCTTGTGCAAACCACCATCTTGTATGAGGATAATGATACTGTCCCAGTCAAGGGGGGGGGGGGGGGGGCTTACAATATGCTCTCTAGCTGTTTTTATGGCTATCCATTAATAAACATGTTAATGAGCTTTAAGTAAGAATATTGTTTCATTTTCCTGCCAGTTTAAATGTAATCTTCACTCTATTCAAGTCAGACTTTGCTAGACAAATACAACAGAGATCACAGTAAACCATTCAGACCCACTGCATTTAACTGTGAAGTTGCAAATCAATGTAAAGTTAATACCACAGCAAAATGAAAAACGAGCCCTGCTATTTTGCGATGGATTGCAAAATAATTTGTTTCATTGTTTCATATGCATGGCTTGTGGATTTATGACTACACTTTTACAATTATATTACTTATGTTGTTCTCAGCTATTTTGGACTGTGCTAATGGTCCTGTACTTTACTTGTAACATGGTACTAATCACAGTTAATTAAATGACCATATTTTCTCAGATTATACAAATTTGAATATTACTTTAAATTTTGAAAGAATATTCAAATAAGAAAAAACACATTCGTCCCAGCACTGACGTGCACTGAACGTGTATTGTAACTCTCCTTTTAGTGAGCACCTTTTTAAATGTTGAACTGCTATATTTGAACTATAAAAATGTCTGTACTTTAATCTTTCCAAGTCCTGTAATCCACTTTAATCCAGTATGTATATCTGGTTCATTTCACTCTTAGCTGAATATTTGGTAGAACTGTTTTGTGAAAGTGTGCTCAGTACAGTAGATTTATTATTGTTCCCCATTATTGGAAAGTACAACCTCAATGCTATTCACTTTTTATTTAAATTCCAAATCCTGTTATCCTGCAATAAAATGACAGTGTATAGTTTGGATGACTGAATGACTCAGAATGGAAGCAGCACTGACTTTTTGTAAATTAAAAACTAACAAGGCACTTGCTGGATCAATTGAGGACTGTTGTAATTAAGCAGGTTTGAAGATTCTAATTATAAACTACATAGTTTAATGTTGAGCTACACAGGGGTACTTACTGTAAGGTAGTTCAACTTGTAAAAAACACACATTCCTGTCCAAAATATAAAAAGGGGTAAAACAAAGAAATAAAGAAAAGCACTGATCAACTTTACAGAATAAAAATGTTTATACTTACTAACTACATTGGCCTGTCCTGTGAAGATGGCATACTGAAGTTCATAGGAGACAATGCTGAATTCATCATCAGATGTCCAGTGGACAGTGATAGTATCATGCGACGCTGTACACAGCTCTTCACGAATTCCCGGGGGATTTGGAGCTAAAATACCAAGTGGTAATCATTTAGCCCTTTTAAATAACAGCACATTAGGTTCTTGTCAGGGGTACATCAGCATGGCAAATGTCACTTGAGAGAGAACAGTTTCTTCAACTACAATGATGAGGGTGAAAAGCACAGTAATTGTGCAATTTATTGCCCATTAAGATGTTTTCAGTTGTAGAAAATGGTAGGATTGGCATACATTGCAGGCTTTTTGTGATGACATTTCCTTTGCTATTGTCTATCTGACAGTTCATTTATTTTATTCTGTCTTGGGGTCATTTTAAGTGAATTGATTGCCTACATTAACATTATGGTTGATACGTGAAAGGGAGATAAAATAATATAACACAAGCTATGTATTAAGTACAAGTGTTACAGAACATCCCGGCAAGCATTGTTTTACAACAAAAGTATGTTGATATTTTATTTACGCATCATAAATTAAAGTCATAAATCAACTTGTACTCAGAAGCATTGACCAAAAACAAATTCATTTATGCTACAAACATTATAGTGCATCAATATCATGCTCCCTCCTGCAACAATGCTGGTGCTCTGATTGAAATTAGTGGAGTATTGTGAGAACAGAAAACAAGCATTGTTGCAGGAGGGATCAGGATTTGGATCCACTGCAATGTTTAGAAGAGAAATGACCTTTCTCCTGGCGAACACGCCTGAGCAAAAGTTGAGAAATGCATTCCCCAGCTGATTTATAACTCACGATGTGTGAATAGAAAATATAAAAACAATGGGGATTGTGTAAAAATAAATGCTGCTGCGATATTGATGACACAGGATACAGTACAGATAAAGCAACGTCATTGTAAACACTGCAGATGTTCTGTAAAACTTTAATACTTTAACACAGTACGGCAGATGCTTGCTGTTTGTCTGTAATCATGTACTTAAGCATGAACTGAGGTAGGCAGCGAGGGCATATGAAAATATAAAACAATAAAGAAAAGCTAAACATGTAATTCCATTATAATAACTGGGTAATAACCAACGGTTCCTGCTTTTACATGGTAACTACATATTCATTACATGCAAATGACTTTTTGTATGAAAAACAGCTTATTACCTGATGTAATTACATAGTAACACTATGGTACAGGCCCTCTATATATTATACAGATATTCCACCAGCAGTTACCATGTAAGAGTATTAACTATTGGTATATGTATGTCCATTAATCTAACATGCTACCAAATTCACATATTTAAGTACAACTAAAGACTAGTACTGTATCTCTTAATTAGAGTATGTCCTAAAAGCCATGTATTCATCACCTTGTATAACTGATTCAGGGTTGAATTTGAGGTGAGAGTACATATTCTCAGTTCAAAATGAAAATTTGAAAAAATATATTAAAAACACTCCTGAAGGATTTCACCAATATCATATGAACCAAAAATGCCAATACAGAATAATAATAAGTAACCTTTAAAATTATATTGAAAGCTTACATAACCACATGTGAATATGAATATTGGATCTTGCTCATATGCCAATGCTAAGACCCTTAATTCCAGCAACTCTCGGAGGTAATGTTGCTGAAGCTTACCGGTGAGATAGTCAAGGCTTTCTAGCATTTTCTTTTCCCTTGAAAAGTCTAATGCAAATGTGTCAAATGTGTCATTTAAGTTGATTTGTGGTATCAGGACCTGGGAAGATGCTGTCGCCATGGAAACTCTGCAAAATAATCAGTTCAAATGTTTTAAAAATGGATTCTGTGTATCGCAATCAATTATGCTTGCAATTCATACAATACAAAACAGGCATCAATAAATATACGGAGACTAAAAAGGAAACAATTCTCTTAATGGTTGGAAAGCTGCCAGTCCAAATTTGACAGTTGGTTTAGCTAACATATTTTTTAAATTGATGTTACGGAACTGTACACAGACTTGATCTTATGTGTAACATTGTCAGAACTACGAAGCATGTCATTTGGGACAGACTTTCTTGGAATAGACATCTGCCATTACCTCTGTTATTAATATTATTTAATTGTTTTAAATGTAATTTCCAAAATTATATAAAAGGGGGACTGAGCATCTGATTTACAGACCCCAATTTGCACTAATCTTGGACTATCCAATGTTACTTCAGGTAAGGTAGTCTGATATTAGTGCTAGTCAGGATCTGTGAAACCAGCTGTTTGAGTGTTTTTATAGTTTTATAAAACTGTATGTAGGCCTTTGCATTTTTATAAGCACAAGAAACATTTGCAAATGTGATTCTCAAAGATATTTATTCCAAAGCGTCATTAGCGCAATTGTTTTCTGAAAAGAAAAAAAAATAAAACACCAATTACACTTTCAAAATGAATTTTTTAAAAATGAACTATTTACAACTCCTTAAAATAAATGTCTGAGTTGCAAACAGCCCAAGTCTCCCATAACTTCCAGGAGTGTCCTTGATCTACATAACCCTCCCTCCCCCGAAAATGATTGAAAACCTCCCGCAAGTACTGCTAAATACACTGTCCCTTTTTCTGTAAAGGCTTTGCTGTGTTTATGTCAAACAGATCAGACGCGAAAGCCAAACTGCTAGCTTTGCTAAACAAGGTTAAATGTTGGTTGGTTGGTTGGTTGGTGGGTAGGTACAAGGCAGTTCAAGTTGGTTGGTCAGTAACCTGTCCATCAAACATAATAGGTAATCACGCCGATGGCAAATATTTTGAAGGTGGGACATTAATCGCAGTTGTACACAATGGCATTAAAGGACACACACAGCTGAAGCTGAAATTGAAACTGAAGGGGAACCACATTTTTTAAAAAAATACTGAAAAAAGAAAAAAAGAAAATATTTAACACTGTTCTCATCGGATTATGCCAGGTGCACACAGTGTGCAATTCAAATTTCTTGATCGCTCACGGCGGGATAAACGATTGCATGTACAATGTAAGTCTTGTATTAAGTGTCCCATGTTTGTTTTCAACTGCACAGTTATTGGTTGGTTTCTACGAGTTTAACTCAAATATCGTACTAACACATACAAATTGTCAGTGTTTTACTTCAGTAGAAGTTACAATTGTGATGTATAGCTACATCAGAAGGGTTGCTCTGTGATTGCTTTGTTTTTTTCTAACACATCACACCTTCACGTGTTTAAAAAATAAACAACTTTAGTACTCAAAACACCTCAAGATTTGTCATTTATTCATTTACTGTATGAATACATTAACGTTTGCAAACCTGTCTTACATCAAACTAATTCAAAACTAAAAACACAGCTGTGTATATTTTGACCATAAAGCAAAGCACCAACACGTGCTTAATTCGCAAAACATTTAGCTCCTGAATGTTTTCAGCACCATCATCCCAGTCTCTAGATTTCAACTCTTCACTGTTTATCTGTAATGTCTTACTTTTTGTTAAACAGCAGGATTAGCGTATTTCAAATGTTCTATACATTTGATAGTAATGGATAAAAAAAATATATTTAATGGAAATTCCTGACTACATCTGTAATTTACAAGTACATTTATTTTAAATTACTGTAAGTAGGAATTACATTATGCTAACAGTTTGAAATTCACTTTACACAATTATACTGTGAAGAGTTCATTTCAATACATTACTTTTTTATTTTGTAAACCAAGTGTAAAATGTACTTGTATTTTTTGCACTGCAGGGGTTACAGCATGTGAGGCAGGCAAAGGAGAGGGATAAGTGTTCAGGATAAGGTTATCAATGCTGGGGTGTTGTTTACAGGATTTTTAGTTGAGCACAACCTGACATTTTCAGTGGCTAACATGCAGGTAGTTTGTTTCGCAAGATGTTTCCAGACAGCGAGACAGCAAAGCATCGTGTCTGTTCTTACACAAAAACATCTGCCATTGTAAATAATGCACTTGAACCAGAGTGTTCTCAAAACCTGTTCAGCATATTCTGTCAGATAAAAGGCTATATAATCTAATGATATATGAGAGTAATGACACTATGTGTGAAAAAGAGTGTGCTATCCTTGCAAGGTACTTTGATGAAGAGAGAGGTCAAGTCAGTGTAGGCTTTGTACATATGCTTATCTGTAATTCAGCAAATGCGGAGAACATATTCAAATGTATTTCATCATCACTGGAAGGAAAAGGGATCGTGGGCTTGGTATTGTTGGGTCCCTGAGACTGTCTCCCTGAAATCAATCTCATAAACTTGGGCTTGTCTGGAGTTGTTTATTTCTGGTATGGTATCACACTTGTGGTTTTTTCCTTTTTGAATGTGCTAAGTTTCATCTCAATTCGATTAGTGGTTATCTTGTTTTGTATAAAACTATAAAGTGTGAAACTTATTTACATTGGGAGAGATAATGAAGAAATACAAACAGGTTATAAATGACAAAACAGACTATTGTTGTGTTTTCGTTTTTTAGTTGTGTATTTAAAGTACTTATGAAATCCTCCTTCCTGAAATCCTGGCATAAGCATTTTTTTTGACAAATGCCTTTTATGATGACTAATTTGAAAACAAAATAAATTGGGGTATATAAAATAAGACAATAATAATAATAATAATAATAATAATAATAATAATAATAATAATAATAATAATAATAGGTTTAATTTCACTGTTATAATTCTGTGGTGGCTTTACCTTTCAGTGATATTTTTTGCCGTCTGCAGGAAGCGGGCATGGTCATTTTCCTTGAGGGTTTGTTCAGCCTGGGTGATGAGGGACGAGGATTTATCAATGCATTGCTTGCAGTTACCAATCTGCTGGGCCAGTTTACGCAATCTCACCACCTTTTAAAAAAATAAAAAATAAATAAAATAAAAAAGGGTTTAGACAGCTGTTTTAACAGACTGGAATTCAATCACCACCTATCTGAATAGACAGAAGGTAACACACGTGGGGGACAAAAATATTTGTCAATGCCCAGGAGCCTATATCGATTCCAGAAGCCTGAAATTCACGAAATTGAAATATTGCATGGTACAGTGGAACATACCTCTACTGAGTGACACCTCTGTTTAAAGATTACACATCTTCAAATAAAAGTAGCATTGGTTTTCTACTGTGCTGAAGCTCATTAAGATTTGCGAAATTAAGAAAAAATGAAAATTGCTCTTCCCTTGGAAACCACATCTATTTTATATATTTCTACTCAGTTTTAATCCACACAGTTGTCTTCCAGCAGTGGGCTAACCCAAAGGCACGTAGTTAATTATTAATACAGTACATTCCCAAAGGACACTTAGGCACAGTTTTGCAGATGGTAACAATACACAGATTATTTCTTAGGTTGATAAATAGCGCCCTCGACTTCCAGGCCACATTACCCAAACGGTCCATAATGTCTTGTATTGCCCTCTGTGTCACATCTTATTGCCTAAATATATATGTATATATATATATATATAACTTATAATTAGGGTGTGATGGAAATATAATGAGTTCTGGTCGTAAATCTCCCTCTCGACCTGTGAGGATACAAAGTAGCGAAAGGGAAAGGCTTTGGACAGGTTGTCCTGACAGTTCATTCCCTGGGTCGGGAAGTCAATCAGCCTGGAAAAAGACGAGACTCCAGTGCGAGAATGTATTGACCTGGAAGGTAAACGAGGTAGCAGCTGCAGGCAATAGAGTCAGCTGTAATCGTTTACCAAGGGGTCATGCATAATCGCATAAAAGAGGCTGGAGAATTGTAAATCTTTTCCTTCGCTTGGGTTTTGACGTGGAAACTGGAAGGACCGGGAGATTGCCCAAAATAATTAATGAAAGGAGTTTGTGAGTGTTTTGTTTGTTTGTCTGTTTAGTAATTGTCTGTGTTTGTTATCACCAGACGGCTAAACTCAAATCCGGAGCTGTCGCCAAGGGCCAGCACGAAACCGGATCACCACTGCACTACCGTCACGAATAAACATTGTTATCAACACCTGTTTCACTAAAAGCACGTATTATATAGTACTTCACCACAAGCACTGAGAGCACTCATTTTGGACCTGTGATCGTGTGTGTCTAATTGTGTGTGTTTTGTACCGTGTTTTTCATTTGCGGGACTGCAACCCTTTGTTTCATCACTGCGCAATACACATTGTTGTGTATTGCCAGCTCTTTATTATTTACTGGCAGGTCATCAGACCATTGGTTTATAAACCATTAAAACATTTTCACCCGTACTTTGTTGTCTGTGTGATTCTTGGAATTACGGTATCTGCACTGCACCTGCTATACACCTGCTACCACTTACCACTTTGCCACATAGGGCTTCTGATTTTCGGTTTTAACCGATAAAAACTGACAAAACAACCCAGATACAAGACAAATGAAATCGGTGGATAGCCAAAAAAACTACTACTAATATTTATATAAAAAAAACCTTTTCCAGTATAGCTGGGCAATGTCCCTCCTTCCCAACTTGTATATCATTGATTCATTCTGAATACTTTAAAACCTACCCACTACTGAGTTTAAAACAAGATTACAATTAGGATTAGCTTTGTCCGGGATTTAAAACTGTATTACAGTTAAGATACAGAGGATTTAAAACAGAATTGCAAATTGTGGCGGAATGTAAAAAAAAATGCCTACACACAAAACCCCCAGAAGAATGTACCCGTGACCATAATAAAGATTTTGTTGTGAAAGAAGGTACAAGTGTGCAAGTTGAGTTACTACTATACATATTTTGACAGAAAAAAAGGCCCAAGCATAATTGATAATTGATTTGTTCTGGTCATAAAAATTTTGAAGAGGAAGTCTGTATCACATTTATATAGAAGGCTGTCCAAACCTTTCTTTTTGTGGAGCAGTGTTAGAAATGACAAATTCGCTGAGGCTCAAAGGGCGATGCAATCATCGTACCATTTGAAACTACACTTAAAAAAAAAACAACTATGCTGTAAAACACTATTCACACTGTTAATGTGCAGGCCTAAGTTAAATGCCCTGAAAACTAAAGCAGCTACATTATTAGATGAGGCAAGCAGTGTCATGTCACATTTGTTGTTTCAGATGTGACAGGGCAGCACAATGAGCTTCCTTTAATAAAATAAAATAGTAATTTGCAATGTACTGTGCACAGCATTCAATATGTATTTCCCAACAAGCTTGCTCTGTATGTCATCTCTATTCCTGCAGGTGGTACCATCAATGCACATCCTCCTCTTCTTTCTAACAGTATCGCTTAGTTCAAACACGAGGAAAGGAAGGAAGTCTCATCTGTGGAAAACCTCAAGGGGAACAGAGAGTCTCAGGTAGGTGTGTGAGATCAGGAAACAGCACTGAGATTGGCCTCTGACTGACAGGATAATTGGTATCTCATGCCAAAGATAACTCTCTGATCCCCTCCACTACCTCCCAACACAAATGGAAACAAGTAGCATAATTCAGTCACTGATGGGACTGCACCTACGCCAGTGAGAACACGTCTGATTTGTGAAGAATTTTATTGCACTGAGCCACATCCTAATTCCTCTTGATCATGAGTAACCTGCGGGCTGTTAGGGTGTATAATTTAATCACAACTGCAGTAAATGAACCGTTCTTAGGAGACAAGGAAAGGGTTATTCGGCTGGATGACTGACAGGAAGAATACAGTGCAGTGAAGTTCGTTTTTTTATGATCTCCTTGCTATACATTGTGTATATGTGTTATGTTTTATTTATCGTTTAGATGCATTTAGCTAGTTTTATCAAGTTCTGTACACCAAAATGCAATTTATTTGTGAATTACAAATCAAACTGTTAATTTTACAAAACTGTATCATTAGAGATTTGAAAAAAAATATCAGAAAACACCTGATAATGTGTTTTGGTTAACTAAACTGGAATTAAAACACAATATAAAATGAATGAATAGAAGTTATTATATCGAAGTAAATGAGTGGCTCTGTTTTATTTGCCAAAATTGCTTTTCATGTGTCACTGTATAAATATATCCACAATACTGTCTGCTTTAATTACATATGCAGTCTGTGTAATTATGAAACCGCACATGCAATTACAGTGTAGTGAGAGACACTTAATGTACTGAATTTATTTTAAGATTACTAAATTAGGCATTAAACCAAGCAGAATAACTACATGGTCCACTTACTGCTCAATCTACTTCTAGATTTAGAGAATCAGAGAATTACCCAGGTTGCTAGTCACACTCAGACCTGTAGTCTTTATTATTATTATCTGTATTACAGGTGAATTCTCACTTGTGGTAGAATTCTAATATACTGTACAATTAAGTTATTCTATAAACAGGCAAAATGATAATATTTAAGCCTCCAATGTCATTAGACACACAAATTTACATTGTTCCATGGTAAGTAAAATAAATGATGAAAGACATTTCTATACCATGTCATGATATGTATTCATACTGGGTTCCAATGCAACGCTTTAGAAAGAGACATTGCGCTGTCACGGACATCCTGCGTGGTGACGTCAGAACAGGAAGAGATTTCACACAGACAGTCAGGACTGCGAGGTATGAATGCGCTGCTTAAGCGTTTTATTAATAAATAAAAAGATTTGAACAAAACACTTTCCAAAACAAAAAGGCACGATGTCGAAAACAAACAGACAATACAGCACACAAACACTGAAGAAACAAGTATCGTGCTGGTTTAAATCCAGCACTAGTAGCAATTGTTATGTTTTTAGTTTCTGTTTCACTCACGTCTCTCCCATTCTCCACTGAACACACTCTTCCCCCGTGCAGCCAAAGCTGCAGGTTTTATATTGCGACAGAGGGATTAACTGGCTGTTAATTACCTAGTTTATCCCTCTGTCACATTCGGCACAGGGTTTCTCATCTGCATGGTCAACAGCCAGTTTGTCAATAAGCACTTGCTGTTGCCACGCATTCTCATGATTTTATCAGGATTAGGCATTTTAAGCCCATCCAGGCTGTGAACAATAACAAAACATTGTGTTTTACCAATTAAACAATGTTTTAAATAATAATACAAACACAAAATAATATGCACAGGGACGGTGTGTACCCCATTACACATGCCAACAGAGATTTCAGGTCAGATGCTACGAGTTAAGTTGACCTGAAAATCTTAAGTAAATGCAATTCTTACAAACATTTGTGGTTTTATGCTCTTGGTTGTTCAAAATATGTATTTTTTTTTATAGAAGGTAGATCTGTGTACATTATAAATTTGTATATAAACAGAATTTTTTTTTTTTTTTTTTTACATTGATGGCAAATGGTACCATCATATGAGGTAAGCAACACTCCTGGGTATCGGTTGTGCCAGGAACTGTTTAACAGTGAATTGTGACAGATTTGTGATCTTTTAGCAATGATGCAGCAAACAATACAATTTAGTAGGTAATGAAAGAAAATGATTTATAACAAATTGTTTTCAAAATATATACATTTTGCTTTTCATTGTTTGCCATTCATATCATAATTTCAAATAGTTACAGTTTTTCACATATGGTAGGTACATTTGTATCCGCATTTCCTAAGAGCTACTAATGTCAAAATGAACTGGAGCATTTTGCAGTGAATACACTAACACCTGATACTGTACACAGTTGTCCTTACCTTCCCTTCCTTGATTTTGGTTCCAATAATTTGTCTCCTTTGCTGAATTATGTCAATCAACTGGTCACATTCTTCAATTAGTTTGGACTCTTGTCTTGATGCATTTACCTGATAATAAAAAGGTAGCTATCAGCAAGGGAACGTAACTATACAGATCTCTGACAAGACAAATACACGCAAGGCACAACAAAGCAAGGAAAAATAACATGGTCATATTCTGAAGCAAACCCAATCAAGCAGACACAGGTTCAGTTAATGCCTTCATCAATGCATTGATTTACACTGTCTACATTCTTACACTGATGAAGACACCTGTCGAAACATTGAGTCTTACTTTACATTTCTATGATTGGGTGTTTTTGAAGTTATGAATGCATAGCAGAAGCTAGCATGAAGCTACTCGTAGCAATACATTGTTTTAGATGGCTGTGCACATCTAAATAGGGCCTGTACAGTATATTCATGCCAACTTTAAAAATCAGCTGGAAGCACACTTACCAGTTGTCACTTGTATTTTTAGTAACCACAAAGCCACTCGAGTCTAGACATGTTTTACAGTTAACAATAACAGCGGCACAGAGCATTTAGCTGATTACTACACTTGTTCAGTGTACATGTCATGCATTCTGTTTTGCTGGATCCAAACAATTAAAAATCATTCAAGTTTGATGACTACACAAGTCTTTTCAGGCCGTCTTGTCTGTGATTCTTGTTGACAACGACAAATCATCAAAACAATAACATAAATCTACATTGGCATTGATACAGCACCAGTAGCAGCCTTGGCTTGAGACAGACCTCAGATGATATAAGCATGGCAAGCACCATTGACATGGCATCACCACTGGGGAAATCTCTTTGAATAGGAATGGCAGTCTAGTACTGAGACTGTCTGCTTGTGTTACTACTGTACCAAGGTCCTGTCTACGAAACGGGATTCTGTATTCAGTATCTCCCCTTATCCACCAAACTACATTCCATAAATCCTGCTTTCTCCATTAATTTTAACAGCATTTGACTTTTGTGCTGGTATAATTTAATACCCAATTAAGCATCAAAACATGGCAAGAACAGCTGTGGAAACTTCCCAAAGGCTAATGCATTTCATTGATTTTGATTTGGTGAAGACCACTGGGATACTATTATAAATCAACCCATTAAAAATCATGATTTGAGTAACAGAACTCAAAATAATGTAAACATCACATCAAGATGAGCTGTGGTGAATACATAAATAAAATTACAAGGGTTAAAAATTCACAATTAAAGATTTCCAAATTCCATTTCAGTCCTCCAAACGTTCAGCTGAACATGAGGATAAATTCTGCAGGAATCTCTTCTGGACCCTGTTGTCTTTTCGTCTGACTTCAACAGTAGAGTTTATTGTGACAGTAGTAGAGTGAGCTTCCTCAGATCAGGAACTCAGCTAGCTATCAAAGAGATTCAGTCTTACATTCCATTCCAGGAGCCAAAAAAAAGCGAGGACCGGCTCACAAGGGAGGTGAATATGTTCAGTAAGGTCATGCTGGGCCAAAGGAATGGAAGCAAAACAACTAAAGGGGCAGGAAATTTGGGGTTTGGAGGTGACTTGGGCTGGATGCGTGGCAATGGAAGAACAGCAAACACAGGTCGCTGTATCATAAGTTTTTTTTTCAGATACTTAAAGAACTGTACTATATATCTACAGTGAAACCATCAAAATGTCAGTATGAATTATGATACACTCATGTTCAGGATCTACTGTATGCAAAGAATTATTGGGGAGCAGGGCAAATATGCCTACTGTGCCTCTGCTTAACATTCTGATTACATTTTGAACACAAGCAGAATAATACATCTCATTTGGACTACATTTGAACTGGATATTCCGACTCTTCTTACACGTAGCCTATATCCTGGTGTAGTTATTTTAAATTCTATTTGTTCTCAAGGCTGCATGTACTGTAATGGTATTATATTCAAATCTTCGAAACAGTACAACATCAAAGTCAGTCAAAAGACCCTGACGTGTGCCCCCTCCTCCCCTTAAAATCCTCAGCCATGTTTGCTTATTTATTTATTTTACTCGATATACTGAAGGCTAAGATGACACATAAAGCAAATACAAAATACAAATCTAGCACCTGGAAGGGATCACCATCATACTGTGGTCTGTTGCGCTTTATACATTTATTTTTAATTATACACACAGTCAATTCTCATTAATACAAATTTCAAGGGAATGGCAAAGAAATGTGTCTTGTCAGTAATTCTTATTATCAAGAGTCTAAGCCAAATGCATACTCAGTTTTTGTTGAAGTTACAGTAACACTGAAATCAAATTTTAATTACCATACAACGAAAAGTATTATACATTTGAAATTACTGTGCATTTTATTGAAAATACGGTTGTAAGTGAAGCGACCTTTTAAAAAGTATATATTGCAACTTAAAATCTGCATGTCCCAGTCTGATCACGGGCATTTTTAAACCACGAAAGCAGGGCGGCCTCAACAACAGGGTATTGAACAAATCGGAAATGCTGACAACTTGCATCCACAGTTTTGCTGTTCATAGGCTTGTATTATTGTATCCCAGTATTTCAGAATGGAGTCCAAGACCCTCTAACCCCAGAGTGGAAGTAATGTTTAATGACTGCTCCATGATTGCAGCTGCTACCTGGGCCCTGCACTGGGATTGCTCCAGGCAGTACTATTGGAGCATATAATATTAGACAGTATTTTTAGAGGGTAATCTTTTGATCATACTGCACTGTGCAACGCCAATATCTGCACTCAAACACAGTATACTGGAGGTGGTTGGCAGATGGACTGGTTTTCACTTTCATTTTTTTTTTTTTTAATTTAGTAGTCACCAATTTGTTTTTTTGTAGTTTTCTCCCCAATTTAATAGTGTCCAATTATTTTTGTATAGCTCAGCTCACCGATACCACCCCCACGCTGACTCGGGAGCGGCGAAGACGAGCACACGCTGTCCTCTGAAGCATGTGCCGTCAGCCGACCGCTTTTTTCACACTGCAGACTCACCGTGCAGCCACCAGAGCTACAGTGACTATAATGCATTTTAAGTTTTGTATTCTGCCAGGGGGAAGCAGTTCCTTAAACTGAGGTTATTCCTTTCTCCCTGTATTCTTGTGGTGTTGAGTTTCTAGCCAATCACCTTGTAAGTTGCCCAGTCAATAAAATATTATTGAACCAGCACACATCAGTTGATGACTTATACAACTAGCCTAAACCCAGTACAGAAATAGCATACTACTGTTGTATCATTAAAAATGAGCACAAGAAAAAAACTGTATATTAATGATTTTATTTTCTCTAAAACTTCTCTATTAAATTGAACGCCATTACATTTTCTACCCCTCAACATAACCAAACTGGGCTTTCCACTCCAATGTAGATCATTTGCCGGAGCCAAGAGTAAGAGAAAAAAAACTAATCCCTCATGCAAACTTGCATTCAGGAGATGAAATAATGAAGTGTGGCAGCAATGGAATCATTCAGAATATTAGATCTTTTGAACGCTGTCCAGAAAAAGTGAAAAGTGGCTTGAGGGGTATGTAATTTCAATTCAGATCTACCTCTTACCAAAAAACACTTGAATGGGGACTTTCGCAATATCAGTATACTCTCTGCTTAACTTAGTGTGCAATTAAAAAAAAAAACATGTGATATTCATGATTTTAACCTTTGCATTTGCAAAGAGCAGTACAAATCTAGGGTGACTATTTTTGTTGTTCGCATATGTAGGCATCTTCTAATGCGAAGCAGTATTTTTTCTACATATATATTTACACAATACATCATTAAACATGTATGTAACAAAGGGAGACATACCATGATATACAGTGGCTTGCAAAAGTATTCAGACCCCTGACCAATTCTCTCATATTATTCTCTCTCATCTCTCACATTACAAATGGTACATTGAAATTTCGTTCTGTTTGATATTTTATTTTAAAACACTGAAACTCAAAATCAATTATTGTAAGGTGACATTGGTTTTATGTTGGGAAATATTTTTAAGAAAAATAAAAAACTGAAATATCTTGCTTGCATAAGTATTCAACCCCCACACATTAATATTTGGTAGAGCCACCTTTTGCTGCAATAGCAGCTTTAAGTCTTTTGGGGTAAGTATGTACCAGCTTTGCACACAGTGTCAGAGTGATTTTGGCCCATTCTTCTTGGCAGATTTGCTCCAGGTTGTTCAGGTTGGTTGGACGACGCTTGTGGACCGCAATTTTCAAATAGTGCCACAGATTCTCAATGGGATTGAGATCAGGACTTTGACTGGGCCACTGTAGGACATTCACCTTTTTGTTCTTGAGCCACTCCAATGTTGCTTTGGCCTTGTGCTTGGGATCATTGTCCTGCTGAAAGGTGAATTACCTCCCAAGCTTCAGTTTTTTAGTGGATTGAAGCAGGTTCTCTTGCAGTATTTCCCTGTATTTTGCTTCATCCATTCTTCCTTCAATTTTAACAAGATGCCCAGTCTCTGCTGATGAGAAGCATCCCCACAGCATGATGCTGCCACCACCATACTTCACTGTAGGGATGGTGTGTCTTGAGTCATGGGAAGTGTTCGGTTTGCACCACACATAGCGCTTTGAGTTTTGGCCAAAAAGCTCTATCTTGGTCTCATTTGACCACAAAACCTTTTCCCACATCGCAGCTGGGTCACTCTCATGCTTTCTGGCAAACTCCAGACGTGCTTTCAGATGGTACTTTTTGAGTAACGGCTTCTTTCTTGCCACCCTCCCATACAGGCCAGTGTTATGCAGAGCTCTTGATATGGTTGACTGGTGCACCATTATTCCACTCCCAGCCATTGAACTCTGTAGTTCCTTCAAAGTGATTGTTGGCCTCTCTGTGGCTTCTCTCACAAGTCTCCTTCTTGTTTGAGCACTGTTTGGAGGGACAGGCTTTTCTTGGCAGTGCCTGGGTGGTGTGATGCAGCTTCCACTTCCTGATTATTGATCCAACTGTGCTCACTAGGATATCCAAACACTTGGATATTATTTTGTACCCTTTCCCTAATCTATGCATTTGTATTACTTTATCTCTAACTTCTGTAGAATGCTCTTTGGTCTTCATTTTCCGTCAGATTCACAGCCTGACCAATGATCCTTCAACAGTGGGGTTTTTATCCAGAAAATGTGACTGCAACTTTAATGGTTCACAGGTGGAGGCCAATGGTAAGGTAATTGTGTCCTCGTTAGGGCAATTTCTTTCATCGGTGTAAACTGGGAGCTTCCACAGCACAGGGGTTGAATACTTATGCAAGCAAGATATTTCAGTTTTTTTATTTTTCTTAAAAATATTTCCCAACATAAAACCAATGTCACCTTACAATAATTGATTTTGAGTTTCAGTGTTTTAAAATAAAATATCAAACAGAATGAAATTTCAATGTACCATTTGTAATTCAGTAATATGAGAGAATTGGTCAGGGGTCTGACTACTTTTGCAAGGCATTGTATTTTCATACTATGAGAATTGAACATCCAGGGCTCTATTATGTAATGTCATTAAACAGGCAGAAAACTAGATTAGAAGTACTTCAAAAACTAGAATTCATACTCCTTGAAAACTGGAATTCAGATCAAAGTGAAATACCAAGGAGAAAGACAAAACAATCATTTTCAGTCAGCTCCATTTTACGGGAACACTTTGTTATAAGAATCTTTATTTTTGTGTATTCCATTACTGTACACACAATTGGAAATACCTGCAAATCAATGGATTTCATTCCTGAATTTATTTAAAATTCCCAAGGGGAAAACTCAAAAGCAACATGTGAAGTCACTTTTCTTCCTTTCTCTCATTAAGAAAGTGTATCAGGAAACAAATTCACTAAACTCTTCCTTTAGGGCCAGGAAGGCAAAATATTATTGTCAGTAATTAATTATATCATCAGTAATAATTCATGGTTTCCTCCTAACTCCATTTCAAAAACATTATATGTGTCAGTAACAGCTACTGTTCAAAACAACAGCTCTCAGAAAAAACAAGTAGTGGACATATTTAAAACCCTGTTTCTGTTCCATCAAATAATGTACTAAAGATTGTATATGTTAAGTTTTACCAACTGTACCACACTGGATTTAAACATAAAGCTGAAAGCATGAAACAATCACGTAGAATTTCCAAATAAATACTGATGTCCTTATCGAGATAACAGCAGAGGAGCCTCCCTCGGGTGAGGTGAGACAGTGGTTAGAGGTCAACCAAGTATAAAGTCAGATCGATCCACCAGAAGGGCTCTGCCAGGAAACGTAAGGGTGGAGAAGGAGAAACAACTCCAAGACATTTTGAGAAAGGCAATCCCTGTTTACATACAATCGGGTCAAACTAATTATCAAGATAAGTCACAAAGAATTATTGGAAGCTTCTAAATAAATGTCTAATTATAATACAAGCCTCATACTATAGTATAAACATCATTGCATTTCTAACTCTAACTAAGAATTGTGCATATCACGTAGAAGTCATTTTGAATAATTCTGAGAGTACATCTGCAATTTACAGTTATTTTCAAACCACAGCAATTAGGAGCAGACCTGTTTTTAAACCATACAGTAAATCCACTTGGGAACAATAAGAAGTCAAGTGCTGTTAACAGAAAGACACTTACCTCTACATGCTGGCATGTCTGAATGAGTTTACCCATTAGAGTTTCCAGTTCATTGTTCCTCTTGATTAGGTTGCTCAGGTTTGTGTCTAAACCTTGCTGTTGAGGGAAGAAAGAAAAAGATTCAGTACATGGCTTCAGCACGCAAGATTTAAGAGTACAGGGCAGTAGTGGTGAGCTACCTCTTTGTTCTCGTCTTCAATTTGAGATCTGATCATCATTGTTTTCTGGTTTAGAAATTAAGAGATGCTGTGACTGCAATTCCCCAGTCAGATATAATCAGAAAAATAAATAGTCCACATATCATCCATCATCCATATAAGCATCTACCCCTCCATCAGCTTGTGCAGCTATACATTAGTCACAATAGCTTCTGTTCTGCCTGCGACGCCACTGAATACTTAAGTCTTGGCTGTTGAGCAAGCATTTTATGGTGTATTTTAATCTAATAGCGATTAACCTTTAACTTGATGCTTATTTTTCCAACAAAATCATTAAGAGAGAGACAGCTTGCAGATGGTGTTTCATGTATTTACTGAATTAATCCTATGGCAGGATACAAAAAAGTATATAGTCTGTTGCACTGTAGGTGCCCTTTTAAAAACAAACTTTTCCACTGTCCAAGGGTTAATGAGACTTAAACAAAAGCAAGGTAGCTTGCCCTGCCCTTTATTCTAAGAAGAAGAAGAATACCTAGTCACTGTCAGAGAGGGGACCTGAATAAAATGTATTTCAAATCAAACACAGGGCTGGTTTGTTCCATTTTGCAGCGTTCCAGGAAACTAGATTACAGAGCAGGCCCTTATCAGACATATAATCCCTTATAAGGCAGGACCGAAAAAAAAAAAAAAAATGGACTGACATGCTTACATTGACGCCCTTTAAAAACAGTGAGAAAATGACCACTAAAGACAATTTGGAGATCAATTTACTGTTGTGCTTCTGCACGTACAGAAATGTCATCAATGAGGAAAAGGCACTGTTTGGCTTTGAGGTGTCCTCGCTCGCACAGCTGTGAATTGGTAGCTCTCATGATGTCAATCCAAAAAACTGACATCAAAGCGTAAGAATCTGATCGACATCTACTGTACAATATGTTAGGTATGACTATAAAAGATTGTCACACGGCTGGCTGAGTGGTGACGTCAGAACCAGGAAATGAATACACAGAGACAGGACAGATGAGGTGAAATGATGAAAGCACTGTTGCGCGGTTTATTATAAATAAAAGGTTTAAACAAACAGAAGACAGGAAACGGCACTTTACGCCAAAATAAATAGACAAACAAAATGGACTAACACTTAAACAAACGGTGGATGCACAGACAAACGAACACGGTGAGTTTTAAACAAGTATCAACTAGCAGTGTGGAGTAGTGGTTAGGGCTCTGCACTCTTGACCAGAGGGTTGTGGGTTCAATCCCTGGTGGGGTGACACTGCTGCTGTACCCTTGAGCAAGGTACTTTACCTAGATTTCTCCAGTAAAAACCCAACTGTATAAATGAGTAATTGTATGTAAAAATAATGTTCTCCACTCACCGAACACACAACCCCGAGTGAGTAAAACGTGCATCTATATATACTGTTGTGCCGGGATTCAATTATTAATTTATTATTCACTTGAATCCCAGCACGTGAATTAATTATGTGCAACCTCGTGCTCACATATTATATACTTTAAATGCATGTGAAGTGATGTGCAATCCCGTGCCTAAATACAATTATACATTTTAAATAACTTGTGCTGCACACACCCATTTATATCCCATGCAGCCATCTCTATACACCAACATTAACACACCACACGCAACATACAACACAGGAATGCACACAGGGGCGGAGCACATTGCCACAAGGATACACCAAATAGTAAATGCATTACATATTAAAAACAACTGAACTGCCTTTTATTAAAAATCATTCCAATGCTCACTAAAAAGCCATGTTAAGCAAATCCCTGGCTCTAAAGAGTATTTAAAGCTTAAGGAAACAAATTATTCACACATACAATAATTCAAGAAACCAAACTTGTGTGGTTTACAATGCAGCACCAAAGGATTTGCTTTTATTTTGAGGTTATATCTCTTCAGTAATTCAGTATTTAACGCTAGTTGAACTATACCATTTTTTAAATAAATAAATTAGGAATTATTATTCAGTATACAAAGTGATGGAATGGTGGTTCTGTAAAACTTATGAAAAATGAATGTGTTTTATTGACAGAAAATGTAAACATAACATCATCCATGCTCCAGGCAAATCCTTCCTGGGGAAAACAACTTCAGAGTGTGCAGATGTTTTGCGATATGCCAGAGTTGCTTGTCAAACTGTGTTGATAAAATTTCTAGTGATAAAACACAATTCCTACTCGTAGTTCTCAGCTGTCCAAAATATTTTGACAAACTATTCTGTATGGTTGAAATATTTCTGCATGTGAGCACAGGTTAGAAAGTTTTGCTCACTTAAATATTTGATAAAATTATTCAGTTCATAAACATGTTTACAAGAGAAAAAAAACATGTGTTCTGGAACAATGTTGCACTGTAGCTGTTTAGTTCCATTTTTCATGCATTTTTACCTCAACAAATCACTTAAGCATAACACAACGACAAGTTAAAGTTTTAGTTTGTTGAATGTAATGTGGTAAGCCTATTGTACTGATTATACAATTGTTTATTATGCTTCAGATATAGGGAAAGGATACTAGGCTATTTACTATTGTTCCCCTTTTTGCAAAGAAATATACACGCTGCAGTATATATGTACTGTATATTACTGGCCAGCAATAGTGTTGTTTTTTAAATGGGCTTTCATGACAGCTGACAAAAGAGTTAGAAGCACAACAAAGTTGGGACTTTTATAAAAGAACATTTGAATAGCATTTTACTTTCATTCACCGTCTGAAATCTAACTGAATTAAGCTCCACAAAAGGGTAGCTTTCCCAGATCAGTAACGTGGTGCATAGTGACAGTTCCATCCCAAAACCCCTCCCCACCAGTAGGCTAAACAGAATAAGACGCAAATGGTGCAGGGAGCTAATCAGTGTTGTTATCACACCAGGTGAGAATAAATCAAAATATTGTTCATTCTTTTTTATAGTTGAAGACTCTTGCTCATTTTCCTTCCTCTTTTTCAAGGACGTGAATACGAAATATTGTCCATTCAAGATGGACTCTATGAGTATTTTAATTTATATACAAGGGAGACAGCTTACAGATGGTGTTAAATGTCTTTACTTAATTAATCCTGTACAGAGAGGAGACATGCTTTAATTGAATTTCTTAGCTGCCTTCACACACGGGGTTGGTTTGTTCCATTGTGTTGTGTTCGAGGAAACTAGATTACAGAGCAGTCCCTTATCGAACATTTATAAAACAGGAACCTCACACTTCAGCTCCGACTATGTCCATTCAACAGTCATTTCAAGTTGTATTTTAAAACTGTGATACTTGTTTGTCCAGGCAGTTTTTATTGAGTAAACAAACACAATTTTCTGGGTGCATAAATAAACATAAGTAGATGCATATTTTCATAATCAATGATGAACATTAAGCCATACATGCAGACAGTGCATGCAGGCAAACTACACACAATCCCAGTAAACATACAGCTGAACGTTGTTGAACTATACTACACATATTCTGGGTGGTTGGACATTGCTTGATTACATACAATGTCAGCTCTTTTAAATCACTTATTTTTTCTTTCCTTGGGAGTCTATGATTACAGTGGTAAAACACTGAGCCATAATGAAAAGCACTTAATGTTACACTTAATGGAGTAGCCATCTTTCTTTTCATAAATTAAATTTCTTCATGGAAAATGATACCCTCTAGTCTTACATTCTTTCATCTGTCATGTGCCAATTGGCACTGCATTCATATCAGACGATAATAACACTATTTCCTCTATGGAATTATTTACTTCTAGCGCTACATTTTAAATAGGCACACCAATGGAACCCTACCAGTTTTGTTCAGAGGTCTTTGGGTCTAAAGGTATACAAAGGTGTATCCTTTATCTACTTAACATCACTAACCACTCACCTTATACATATGCTTTTTGCTCAGATGAATGTTTTTTTGCAAATATGATTTAAGAGGCCTTGTAGTCCTCTAAAGTCTCATGGTAGCTTGTCTTGGTCACCTCTGCAGGCCTAATTTACCAATATCTCATCATATTGTGTCGAGGTACTGTGCTAGTGAAAGACCCTATATCTGTTAGAAATGACATATCACAGTGCAAACTATATTATTATTATTATTATTATTATTATTATTATTATTATTATAATAATAATAATAATAATAATAATAATAATAATAATAATAATAATAATAATAATAATAATAATAATAATAATAATAATTCAAGTTTAAACTTGCATGTCTTCCCAAAGGCACTATCTAACAAGTAGCGGAAGACACAAATATTCCTCTTCTTCCCCTTCAGTTCAGAGTCTGTCATGCTAGAATCAACTACATTGTATTTTTTTTACACAGTTGAGCTTATTAAAATATCATGTTGGAGCCTTAGAGAAAGCTGATGGGGTAGAAAATGAGCAACATTCTTAAACCTCTGGCTCCTACAAACCCCTGGCTCCTATTTCTATCCCTTATGAGCGAATCTATTTCTGAAAGCTACCCATGCGATTCCTCAGATTACAGGCAATGTTTTGGCTACTCCCGCAGAGTAAACATTACTTTCTGCTCCATTGTGTGAGCCTTAAATTCTTGAATCTTATACAAGGACTGAAAAGTCCTCTTGTTGAATTAATTTTTGCTGGGGAGGTAAATTATTACATCTTATCTGTATGATTCTGCTTGACACATGCATCCACAATGTTTAGAAATCACATCCTAGCCTTTTATTTAATGTGTTATGCCTATATTTAATGTGTATGCATTGTTTTTTGTTGTAATGTTGTAAAGCGCCCTGTATTTCACTGTATTATGCATTGTTCCTCACTATGTTGTAAAGCTCTTTGTGATAGTGGTCCACTGTGAAAGGCACTATATAAAATAAATATTGATTGATTGATATATTACAATCTACTTTTCTTGAATGTTATATTCTAGCAGTGCCTTCAGCAGTATCAAATTAGCATGTTTTACAGACTTTATTCTCCAGTAAAACCCTGCCCTTGCTTTCCCATTAATTTGGCACAGCTCTCTGTCTATTGTTGTAGGCCTGCCACCTGAAGACCAAAAATACAATTCCAATGGCTAAAACAAAGCAGGTCACACTATGCATCCAGAAAAGAACAATGTATGCAGGTCGAGTGTCACGAAGAGCAGTAGGGTTATATGCACAACACATATATTTCAGTGAATTATCATGTTAGGTATTTTATTTACAACTTCCTTGAGACAGGGGATTCCATGTTCATGCTGTGCTGATAGCATCACAAACTATACTAGAGCTGTCTAAACAAGGCAGAAACTACACAGTCTGAGGCAGTAATAGGCTTGAACAAAGAGTTTCAATTCTTACCTGGAAGGACCCTACTCTACTAGATTACTAGGTTTGTGTAGCCTCTGTGGTTAACAGTATTGTAGTCTCTAAAGTGACAACTGCAGGTTATACCAAAGAGAATTGTTTATATGTATTAGAAACCTCAGAACTTCCAGCCAAGCTTCCAGTCAGGAAACTTCATATTAAGGCACTTATTGGTATGATGGCTATGGACCATTTAGGCAGTCTGAAAACGAATATAAATTAATCTATAATTTAAAGATGTAAATGTTTAAATCATTAACAAAGACACTGTTTACTGCTTTCTAATTACAATACAGGATAATGATAATCTGGCATTAGTATTTTACGTTAGTTCTCTTACCTTCCTGATGTAGTCAACTACAAGACAGTAATGCCCTCTATTGCTTAACTAGACAGTATACTATCTACTAAAACCAAACATGGTTCTTCCTCCAGAAAGCATCCACTTCAACCACACTGATGAAGGCCTTCGCTGTTACGTTTGTCTATTTGACTTCATATGATATTATGTGAACGTTCGTGATCCCAAGTTTTCAGGGCCTAGAATTTTGATGGCACCATACTATCATTGTACTATAGTTTTCTAGATTTTGGAAATGCGTGTTCCAGCCATGGAACGCCTAGAGGGGTGAAGCCAGTGCCACTTTGGTACGATTAGCATTGTTCCAGTAGTCAAAATGCATCAAATTCAAGAGATAAATTGAAGAATCATCATCTTACTGAGACAGAAATAGACTTCTTTATCTCCCGTGATCTTGTTGCAATCTCGTTAAGAAATGCATATAGCCCTACATCAAAACGTAAAGGTAATTAGTATTAGCAGTAGCATGTTATTACAACTTTAGCATAGCACATTAAGGAATCCTTTTCGTGCTATGAGGGAATTGTAATACAAACATTTAACAAATAATTACATTTAAGCACCCTTGGAGATATAAAAAACAGAACAACACCTGAGTTACATGTGTTGTAAACCCAGTTGGCCACTATTAGGTAAGTAAAATTGGAACGTTTCTGTAATATAATTTTAAAATCTTACAAAGTCATTGTAAATACCCTTTCAAATGTAATGCGCGTTTAATTATTGGTACATTCTTATGCTGTGTGCTATATGAAATATTAGTACAGCCCTGCCTTAATTACCATCAAACCATCTGGCAAGGCCATTAGAAGTTTGTTTTATACCCATGTCAAACTAGAAAAGGACAAGGTCAAGGGATTTTTCTTTCAGGAATATCAGTGTGACAATCATAGTGTGCTACCTCTATTTTCATTGTAAATGTAGCCATTGAAGACGTGGCTATGCAGTCAACTCTATATTCTTGTTTTGAAAATAATTAAGTTTTAGTTACACACATTTCAGAACACTTTCCTGACGTGTTCTGAGATTCTGCTTTATATGTGAAATATTGTTTGGTTATGTTTGGAAATGAATATCATGCAATTTCCTGACAGTTTTGATGATACATAACCCACCAGCCTGCTCCAAGACATAATTGTATATTTTCTTTCACATGTTCTTCTGGATAAGTAAGAATATGAATATCTTGCTTTATATTTTTCACCCAAAATCAAATAATGTGTTATAGCTGTAGTACAGCATCTTCTGTCTTCCTTTTAATGTATTCAGGGCTTAAAATAATGAAGTGAATGTCTTTTGCCACACTTGAGAGATCACATAGCTGCTGTAACATCTTGAGAGCAGACCCAAGGAATATTAAATCTGTCTTATGAATATCAGACAGACAAAATACAGGCATAGAAGGTATGTCAACAATGAGTTTTATAAAGATGGCAGCGGGTAGTTATTATGGAACTTTGGGGATTTGTTTAACCCTGACGCGACAAAGTGCTCTAATTTCAGAGTCTAGGCACCGATGATGCGATCTCTCTTCTGGGATGTCGCAACACAATAATAAGCCGTGGGGCAATCAAATCTTTCTGAGCCTTGTCATTGAATAAGGCCAGGCACTAGGAACACAAAAATGTTATTCCAATATTTGACAATTTTCAGAAAAACGTCATATACAGGAAATGCGTCTACCAGCGCGTATTTTGAAGTACAACAGGACAAGATCGAGAGGAGACTTTACTATAGGTACACCACACTACACAACTTCTTGCCTTGAATGGTTTGACACCAAATTACATCCCTGATATGTTAATTGAATATACTCCTGTGCGAAACCTGCAATCTGCTGATGCTGGGCTCTTAAGAGTCCCAAAAACCAGGCTCGTAAACTAAACAAGTATATTTGTATCTTAATATAGCAATTGTTTCTCTCTTACCGCCTCTAACACTCTCCTTTGAGCACAGAAAGCTGCATTTTTTTATACAGGTGACCATCTCCCAATTAGCAACAATTAATTAATGAATTAACTTGGGAGATGGTCACCTTCTGCACAAGTTTTTTAAATAATAAAACAAAACACACAGCTTTTCACCGTCACCTCAAATAATAAATAATCATGGCTTTCGTCCGTCAGCACATAAAACATAATATATTTATATAATAATAATAATAATAATAATAATAATAATAATAATAATAATAATAATAATAATAATAATAATAAATGAATACATACATAAATAAAATACACACAAGGGGTGGGCACCACGTCACAGTTACATAAAACAAATTATTTGAGGTTACAAGCTATGAACTGCTTAGCCCCGGCAGACCTCTCCTATGTCACTCGAAGAGCAGTGCAATGCACTCTAGACAATAAAAAAAGCACAGATGATCTTCTGTTGGGAGTAGTCTGATACCGTTCGTATGGCACATGAACTGGGCATGGGATTGCTTGGCCTTGCATTCTATTTACCTAGCATGCCAAAACATCGCCCAAAACAACATTCACACGCCAAACATTTTACACAAGTAGAAAGGAAATAGCTTCCTTTTGTAACCTTGCTGTCAGATAAAGTTGTAATATTTTAAGAAATAAAGTGGTCTTTCTGTTAAATCGGAAAAATACAGGACTGTCATGCTTGTGTTTGCAAGAAAAATAGTACTGGAGACAGATGATTAGCCTTATCTGACTGCATAATGATTTAATTTATTCTATGAATTAATTTCTGACTTTGTTTCTTTTTTCACCTTTTCAGCACTAAAACACGCCTGTGCAAATATAAGATACGAGAGGCTTGCAGGGGTTCCAATTTTATTATTATGTCTGCTTTGACAAAATAAATACAAAATTGTAATGGCTGTAATTAAATTTGTTAAATGGGTTATCACTGAAACACTGACTTCCAAACCTACTGTTTCAGTTCCAGCCAAGGTCAATCGAAAGATCGAAAGTCCTTTGACTCTAATTTTTGTAGATGTTGGGTAAAATGAGTTCTGGTGTTCTGGTTGTTCAAGGACACAAAGTTTACATCAGAACCACTCTCCCACTACTGGCATTAGCTGTTCCCTTTAGGCATTAACCTAATTGAGTCCAATGATTGTATTTTATAGAAACTGAACTATGTTCTCACTCACTTAGAGAGATGTGCTGTGGATTTTTTTTTACACAGAAAAACCCATTCAATTTCTAGATACTAAAAAAGTAAGATGAAACACAACTCCTAATTACTGTAGCAGTAGAGTGGTTCAGGCGTGGTCTCGCTTTATTTGAAGAGGCCATTTTCTACAGCTAGAGCAGGTATGGCATTAGGTAACTGAATGTGCTGCTTCGTCTTCTCTTTGCTGAAAGATGTGGGGAACAGGCAATGAAAACGATACTGGAACTAGAAGGAAGCTAATCTTAAAACCTGAGGGGATTCACACTGTTTAGGGCCTTTATTGCTACATAATATATTGCAATATATAATATATTTTCACTGCCAGTTATTCATATTAGAGGAAACTTCAGAGGGCTATTGTTGTTTTATAAGGTCAGCCAGTTTAAATCCGGCCAGTACGTGCAGACATCAGTGCCAAGAATGTCATAATTTTCTTTACTTGACTTTCTGGCCATAGTGCAAACCTGCTTGGTAAAAGGTGGAATGTGAGTGTCCCCGGATTGAAATTCAATGGAAAAAAGAAAATAGAATAACTTAAAAAACATTTTTACAGCAGCTCAAAACAGCTACATTATACAGCTAAAGTACATTGGGCTGCCACTAAAATAAACAGTAGAAGTGTACACCAAAGTTTAAGGATACCAAAATACATGCATCCTATACACAGCATGTACAAAGAAATGCATACTATCCATCTGACTGTGATGAAAGAGGTGATATGATACCAGTACAAACAAACATTTTAGAAATAGCTTTCATAAAAAGTAAACAACTTCAGCATGCAATAAGCTTTGTCGTGATTCCACTGAAGTTAAACACGTAGTATTCTGGATGCGAGATTGGAATATTAATGTTTGAATATTCCTTTTGTTGCGTGTGGAAAATTACATAAAAATGCAGTTTTATGTTTCAGAACTTAACATTAGTGAACCATAAATTATTATCACCACACGTACCCAACATGAGGATGGAGCCTTCAGCAGATTTTAACATAAGTCATAGCCACAGTCTCATCTACTGCTGCAAAGGGTTCTCTGTAGCATTAACCTACATTACAATACTGTCACTAATGTTGAGATACAACACATTCATTACAGCCAGCCAGGCAAAATAGGTTCCACATGTGCAAGAAATGTCCTAAATTTAGATCCAAATATAGATTTTTTTTTTAAATTAATTACAGAGTGTGGTGAAGGATGTGGTAGAAATACTCAGTGGTCTGGTATCTAGCGTTTAGTAAGCAAAATAATCATTTTATTTTGGTAAAGCAAATCTATTTATATTTCTTTGGTCTTCTCTTTCAAACAGTGGAGGGACACCACTGAGGTGAAAAAGTGATGACATTGAAACTGATTTTTTCTTTCTTTGTTCAGGCAGTTGCAATATGTTCTGAATTCTAAAATTATATATAATATAAACATTGTGGTATGGACACCCAGTAAGATAAAATTGCAGTTAGAAGAATACTAATCATTTTAGAATACTGTTCTATCTTTTTAATTTGATCATAGGTTACAGCAATGTCACCCTCTGATTGGCTGAAAATCTGCTTGTGTCTACCCTCACAAGACTGATAAAACAGTTCAAAAAGAAACAACAATATCAGCTTAAACTTTCCTCACCAAAGGCATAACAAATAAACAGTCACTTTGCTAATGAATATTATATGATTGCATATATAGGATTTGTGAAAAATATGAAACCCCACCAAGCGTGATTTATAGTACAGTAGTCAGTGCTGTTACATACCAGAAGCTGGTTACTCTTGTTTTAAAGTCAGAAACTGCAACACCCTTTTCTTTCTTTAAAACAGTATTGTACTGTATGTCTTCCAATTCACACTACAACATACATATTTACAGTTCTAAAAGAGTTTTCAAAATAAGACTAAACTTAAAAGCATGCATACCATTTTCAGTAAACAGGCTGACAAATCTAAAATTGCATGCATCTTTCTATAAGCTTAGTAAGGCAGTCTGTGCTGGGAAAACACCCTGATGTGTATCAAATGTGTAGAACTTGAAAACAAAGCTCCAAAACATTTCACTGAGGCACCACTGTGAATACTGATTATGATTTGCGTCCATTTTTTGAAAATCTCTGCATAACAGCTGCCCTAACAAGGTCATTCTTCATTAAAAAATAAATTGATACAATATGAAAACATGATTCAATGTGTATTTAACATGTACATTTTCTCATCCGAGTTGTAAATTAATAACAGATTTAACAAAAATGTTGGTAGCGTGAATATCCGTAATTATCCTGTCCATTATATTTTGTACCCATTTACTGATGCACAACAGCAACAGCACGGTTCGCAGTGCATTCAGTTATCTAGTCACGTTTTTGCTATATTCATTTTTTCAAAATGCAGATAAAGAATTTCCAATTGAAAACTCAAGCCACCCCTGGTTCCCCAGCCCAGAAAACTGCATTTCCCATTCTGTTATAGAGTTTTTACTCTAATGTACAGTTTTTTTTTTCTATGCAGTAAAAATTAAAAATAAATAAAATTTAAAAAATCATACTTTGGTTTTACAAAGACCTCTGTTATCCAAACAGCACCTGGTAGCCTGTCTTGAAATGCTTTCCTCCCCTGTTGTCACACTAACCAGTCTTCTATTTCAGGTAGATGTAGAGCTATGACCAAATGTTTTGCATCGCCCTATATAATGAACAAATTTTGCTTCATAGAGTTGATTGAAACCTGCTAGATAATGTTACGTTAACATATTTAATTACATACCGCTTTGTAGTTTTCCATATACAGTAGTCTCAGCGTATAGGAACACCTCCTAAGAGAACACTTCACCTAAGGGAACACCCTTGTTGTGAAACAGATTTTTCCCATTGTAAATGCCCTGGCTAAAGGAACAGGAACTTTGCTTAAAAGAACACCTTCTTGGCACCGACAGCGATTAGTTCACAATGGATACAGTACTGTTTTGTGAAAAAGCGACTTGTCATCGCAAGAGTGTCTTGAGGGACACTGATTAGTTTATTAAATCTTCCCAGGACCGCTGTTATATAATTGAATTATTTTGTATTTTGATTTCCACCTCATCACTACAAAATGGCATTTGGCAAAATGCACTGCTGTTTCTCTTGCTATGCATAGATGGAAATTATTCTAGCTCTTGAAGAAAATCTCAATCAGACACGTTGCTGAGCAATTTGTTGTTTCCCGTTCTGGTGAGTTGCTTCACAATTCTGTTAAATAATGCCCATGTCTTGTATATTGCACATTGTACATTTTGTAATGTATGTAGGGGTGCTATGTTAATTTAGTTTGACAGTTCATTACTGTTAAGTTAAACCTAAGTAACACCCATTATTTTTTCCTCTGCCACTGTGATAGCCCGAAACACACCCGCCAGCTAATTTCATAGTACATAGCGAGTTAAGCTATTTGACTATGCTGTTTTGCTTTAGTTTTATTAACGTTAGTTTGTCTGTTACTTTATTATTATAGTTTATTAACATACTTGGCATTGAAAGGTCATTTGGTAATTTCCTCCATCAGAAAGTGTTTACAGTACAATCCTAACCCAGTTTCACATGGAAATTGTTGCATTACTTTATTTAGGTGAATATGAGCCTCATCACTTGCAATGAAGAAGTAGGCATGGCAGGGGAAGGTAATGGACTCTTGCAAACATTTGGTGACCCTCTGAAGCTTTTGATTATAAGCCCCTTCTCTGGCATTCAGGTTGGTGTAAAACTGTGGTTTGGTGTCGGAATGAGAATAATGTAAAATGTCTTGCTAATAAACCTTGCAGCTGCGGAGGCTTATATGAGTAGCACTAAGGGAGCTGAGTGGCTTGATTTATGGATTTCAACTGCAGGTCTTCATCAGCACCGCCTACTCCTCCCAAGGCTTGAGAGAATTATGGAAAGATCCCTTCTATATAAGTTGGTACTTGTTTTGGATCTATTTCAGGCAGTCAACATTATACGCAAAGAAAAACAAAATTAGACAGTCTAACACCCTTAATATGAAAAATACATTTATATGCATGTAGTCTCCAATAAACACAGAATGAAATATTTCCAGGTGTCTAACTATTATTAGACTTATTATTCCAGTGAGGTCCTTTCGAATGTGATATAGTCTTCCTTATTGCATGATGGAGCCCACTCTGTCAATTGGTATGCTGAATGAATGACTAGTTTGTTTAACTTAAAATAGCACTATTCATTGTAAAAATTAATTGGCAGTGTTTTTAAATAACTCATTAACTAAGTCTCAGCTATGGTTTAAATAAGTCTTTCTAAAAATTAGGCACGTTCCAATTGTAGCAAATGGGAACATTTTTTATGTGAACAGATTAAGTGAAACTGAACATGAAATTTTACACTCTCAATCACATCAAATGCAATGTTGCCCTACCTTACTTTAGCCTTTTAATTTGCTTTCACTACATTCCCATTTTATGCATTCTGGTTGTCAGAATGAAAAGAGTGAAACCGGCTGTAGACTCCACTGACATACCCTGTTAATATTGCTTCACAAAAACTCAACCATGCCCTAGGAAGACAAAAGATGTCTGAGAAGAGAAGCCAGCTGAGCCACCCCAAATCTTGATCGTCAGGGGGCATACGTCGCTTAGTTTAGTATAGCAACAATCGATGATTGATTGCTGTGGCTTTTGCCTTATGGCCTATTTGGATCCTGACACTTCCTGTCAGGATCCACACTGCTAGGGCAGCAGTGTGGAGTAGTGGTTAGGGCTCTGGACTCATGACCGGAGGGCTGTGGGTTCAATCCCCGGTGGGGACACTGCTGCTGTACCCTTGAGCAAGGTACTTTGCCTACATTGCTCCAGTAAAAACCCAACTGTAAAAATGGGTAATTGTATGTAAAAATAATGTGATATCTGCTAACAATTGTAAGTCGCCCTGGATAAGGACGTCTGCTAAGAAATAAATAATAATAATAAATAATAATAACACATGCTTTACTTGGTGTTGCTAGAATAAAACTCTTTCATTTTGTTTTTGTTTTGTGGTGAGAAATGGCAGGATCAAATGGAAGAAATGACATATATAATAATATGCACCTGCATTTTTTTCTACTGTATTTAAAGGCTTTTGTGAAAAGTCTATGAATTTTTCTTGCTCTCGCTTTAGACTAATAAAGTGTTCTCAATGGATTGATTATTGTTGATTATTACCTGTCCTTAATTCAAACAGGACATAGGTAGCTGATTGCACCTCTAATAATACGATTTGAAAAAATACTAACAAGGTACATGCTATTTGTGGGGTGACGTTTTACCAAAATAAACACAGATTAAAGTCACAACTTAAACTGGGAACTTGGAAAGATGTTGGCTAGCCCCAGGAGTTGAAGTGTCTTCCTCAGCTCAGAAGTTCTTTACTGCACTGAAATTCTTAACCAGGATAGACTGGTTTCCAGCCCTCAGTGAAAACCTAAAGGCCACACCGCCTCCAACATTCTCAAGCATCATTGGTAATTTGACCCTGCTGTTCTCTAAGAGATAAACACTGTGATTATGTTTACTCTTCAAGCCAAGCATCCCTGACAGATATCAAAATAAAAACTAGTTTCCATTCCTGTCAAAACAAGCCCTGAATAGGATGAATTAGGTTTGGCTGCTGGTACGAAGTTCGAAATCAGATGGTTAACCATAAAAATTTCAATGTTAACTGGAGGCAAGGAGTTTGTGAAACTGCTTCCAAGTCAAACACGTTAATTGAAAGAAATGAAAATGAAAACAGCCCTATATCAGCCTCAACTATTGCTACAGGATCAGGCAGTGTAGGTTAGTAATGACACAAAAAACCCTCAATTATCTTTTTATCTTTTTCTCAAAATGTTATTGCATAAGCCCAGATACAATAATCCCAACAGTCCGCTTTCCCAAGCCAAAAAAATGTCCCCGCCTGACAGTCTCCCTTCGGCACTCCAATCAAATATGAAAGTGTCTTGCTTTTCCTCAGCTCGGATATTTTCATGACCTGTTGGGCGCACTCAGGAAGGAAATATGTCCATCCAAGAAAAATGCATGACAGCTGACTTACAGTTTACTGTAAGTGCATCAATGGGAACGCTTCATGTATCACATTTAAAATTAAAATGTATAGTTTTTTTTTTTTTGTTTTTTTTTAACCTGTCAGATAATTTAAAAAAAGAAATAACAATAATAATAATAATAATAATAAAATCAAAACTTGAAATAAACAGCTCCTTGTGTAAGTGGTTATTTGAAATGCAGTTTCTGTCTAGTTTTGTAACATTAACAGTTTTATCTTTGCAGAAAAGGGTATAATTGGGGATGTGAAGGTGTAATCTGTTCCTTTGATGTGGTTATGATAATGACCGAGAAAGGAAACGGACTGTGAAAAGCGTATTGTGAGTGTTAAGTGTCTTTGTTTGTGGAAACTAACTGTCTGTGTTTGTCAATGTTAGACAGCTAACACGAACCGGGAGCTATCACAACAGGCCAGCATCAAGCCAGGACCTCACTGCACGACTGTCACTGTAATTACCTTGCACCGCACCTGCACTCAGAGCACTCACTGTCAGGAGAAGTTATCGTGTCTGCGTTGTGTGTTGTTCTTTATGTTATTATTTCGGGACTGAACCCCATGATTTATAAGCTGGCAATACACATTGTTGTGTAGAGCCAGCCTTGTTATTTAACCAGTTGCAAACCAGGAAACAGAGAAATAAAGAACTGTTTTGAACCGTGAACTCTGTGTCTGTCGTTGTTGGAGCACCTGCATCACTTGTACACCTGAGCACTGCAAACCACTCGATCACAGTGCCCAATTCAATTAACTTTTTAGCTGAAGGGAAAGGCAAAGTGGAATCATACATTGATTCAGTTAATGTGGATCACACTCAGGCCACAGTGAGTTCAAAATAAACAAATCCCCTGGGCCAGATGAGATCCTCCCAATAGTACTCAAAGAAATGAAAGAAGTTATTTACAAGCTGCTAACCAAGATCATGCAACAGTCTCTTGACACAGGGGTTGTACCGACAGACTGGAGAATTGGAAAACGTAATACCGATCCACAAAAAGGGAGAGAAAACCGAACCAGGTAACTAAAAAACAATAAGCCTGACTTCTATTATACGTAAACTTATGGAAACTATAACAAGATCCAAAACGGAAAATTACCTATATGGTAACAGTATCCTGGAAGACAGTCAGCATGATTTTAGGAAAGGGAGATCGAGTCTAACTAACCTGCTTGATTTTTTTGAGGATGCAACATTGACAATTGATAATTGCAAAGCATATGACATGTTTTATTTAGTCCCGCATAAAAGATTAATCCTCAAACTGAACACAGTAGGGATTCAAGGAAATGCATGCACATGGATTAGGGAGTGGTTAACATGTAGAAAACAGAAAGTACTGATTAGAGGAGAAACATCAAAATGGAGCGAGGTAACCAGTGGTGTACCACAGGGATCAGTATTAGGTCCTCTGCTATTCCTAATCTACATTAATGATTTAGATTCTGGTATAGTAAGCAAAGTTGTTAAATTTGCAGATGACACAAAAATAGGAGGAGTGGCAAACACTGTTGCAGCAGCAAAGGTCATTCAAAATGATCTAGGCAGCATTCAGAACTGGGCAGACACATGGCAAATAACATTTAATAGAGAAAAGTGTAAGGTACTGCACGCAGGCAATACAAATGTGCATTATTAATATAATATGGGAGATACTGAAATTGAAGAAGGGATCTATAAGGAGTTTATGTTGACTCGGAAATGTCTTCATCTAGACAATGTGGGGAAGCTATAAAAAAGGCTAACAAGATGCTCGAATATATTGAGAAAAGTGTTGAATTCAAATCAAGGGAAGTAATGTTAAAACTTTACAATGCATTAGTAAGACCTCATCTAGAATATTGTGTTCAATTCTGGTCACCTTGTTACAAAAAGGATATTGCTGCTCTAGAAAGAATGCAAAGACTATGCGGTGATCTGATTCAACCACTCAAAATTCTAAAAGGTATTGACAATGTCGACCCAGGGGACTTTTTCGACCTGAAAAAAGAAACAAGGACCAGGGGTCACAAATGGAGATTAGATAAAGGGCCATTCAAAAAAGAAAATAGGAGGCACTTTTTTACACAGAGAATTGTGAGGGTATGGAACCAACTCCCCAGTAATGTTGTTGAAGCTGACACCCTGGGATCCTTCAAGAAGGTGCTTGACGAGATTCTGGGATCAATAAGCTACTAACAACAAAACGAGCAAGATGGGCCGAATGGCCTCCTCTCGTTTGTAAACGTTCTTATGTTCTTATGCTCTTATGAGGCCTGCCCTTGTAAATAATGTATATTTAGTGGTTTGTAAAAATATATAGCGTGTTCTAGATGTGACAGGGCTGGGAGGTTAGACTTCCCTCCCTGCCTAATTAAAATGGAATGTGCAGCAGGTGGCCAGGTGTCAACTGAACAATTAATAGCCAATTAACCCTGATCACCTGCCTTTAAAAAGAGGCTGCAAAGCCAAGTCCTTTGTTCTTCTTTGTTTGTTATTGTGTGTGGTGTTTGTGCTGTCTTCTGTGGAGGGTGCAGGGTGCAGGGTGCAGGGTGGAGGGTGGAGGGTGGAGGGTGGACTGCATGTGTAACCAGGGTGAGCTATGGGGTTATCACAGAGTGTACATCGGGATAGCTACCTTTAAAACAGGGATTAGTTTAGGGGAATTGTAAACCCACAAAAGTTTTTTTACCTTATGCAGGGAGAAGTTTCCTCTAGTGCTCTGCCAGAGCTAGGGCACCTTTTATTTTCTAGTTATTTTTGTACAGTGTTTATTTTGCATTTTTGTAATTATGTACACTGTGTTTGGGTATGTTCTCACACACTAGGGATACCATTGCTGGTATCCTAGTGGCGACCACCAACCACTGCAACTGCCTGCAATCCATGTGTCTGTAAATAAAACCTGGACGCCTGAGCGGCATTTCAACTGCAAACCCTCTGTGTCTCTCTAATCTCTCAGAGGATACCCACATACCGTGACAGGACCCACTGTTACACTCGCCATCAAAGATACATCAGTAGAATCTAAATAATCTTGTATTTCTCCAGCAACAAGGTAATTGAATTGAGCTCTCGTCTAGGCCAAGCAAAATAAGAGCCCAATTTTTTTTTTTTTTTTAAGCATGTCACAGACACACACACACACATCGCTCAGTCCCATTCTGAGAAAATCTGAGTTATAACTTTGTGCTGACAGAGAAACATCATCCCCAGGACGAACACACAGTTAAAACAACAACTTTTAATTAATAGATAAATATCCTATAATTATCACGTGGCTTATTTCCTGAGCAAACTTTGGCCCTGTCCACACTACATAACCAATCTCGAGAACCTTACTCAAAATCATTTGATTACAATAAGGTCCATAGTGTGGAAAAGGTCTTTGTTTAGCAGTTCATTATTTCTAAGATCGACTAACAATGGACTTAATTGAATCCTTTTTTTTTTTTTTTTACGTTGACAATCCCTGTTTAGTTCATTAGTAATTTTTCCAAAACATGTTTCTTTATTTAATAAAAAACAAAACAGCAAAAGTACTGAATTTCTACAATAAACAGCAGCCACTATTAGAAGCTTATCCAAATTATATTAATTCAGCTATTTAATTCTATTCTCTGTTAAAAGTTTATTTTTAGTTCACACTCTTTGTTTGCGGTGACTATAGCTACATATGTGGACAATCACACAACAAACAGAAAAAAAAAAAAAAAAATCACTGACTCCATGTGATCAGAATCCATGTGGTCAAAGAAAAAAAAATTCTAACAATTCTTCTTGAAGCTGATTTAACAAAAGATAAGTAGTTTATGTTACAGACCTAATTTACCCTAAACACAGGAGAATACAGTATGCTATTGTTTAAAGTTTTGTGCAGGGGAAGCATATGAAGTACTAGAAAAATGATGCAACTTGTAACCTTACAGACCAAATATATATTTTTTAATTATTATTATTGTTTATCGGCAGTCTAACATGGGTTGGTAATATTTTGTTGATAAGGGCTAAAATACGTTATACTTAAAGGGACACAAGATTTGATAAATGTGCAAAAAGCTACTTTGAGCTTTGTCTATTTTGATACACTTAACTAAAAGCTGTACAGTATCTTAGACAGAAAGAGAAGGGTATGTCCTTCTAAAAGCAGAAAACAAGCTGGGCATCCATTTGCATAAATAATAGACAAGGCACTGGCCTTTTATAGAGAAGGCCACCTCTAGACAATAAGAATTGAAAACCAAGAAAATCAAGGAAGCTGAAGTCAGCACACTATTGCATGACAATTCAGAAAAACAGGCAAAAGACCTATCTTAAATGAACGCAGCACAGTTGTACACTCAGTCATATATTCCCTGTTTGACAGCCCAGAATGCAAACTCACATGGAGTAATTGGTCACTACTGTACAAAAACAACAATTCTCTATGTGGAGGTGACTGATGATTGAACCAACATCCTTTTACTCCAGAAGCCAAGATCGCACTGTTGATTTCTGGGGTATTCCCCAGGGAAAGCTTAAAGGCTTGTCTTATACAGAGGCCCTTTCACATTATGTTTGCCAGCAGTCCACTTCACAATTTCTAAAACACAGTGCTCTATGGGGTTTAAGAAACGTAGATCACTTTAGTTTAGAAAAACTTTAATACATTATTTATTTAATGTATGTATTTAAACGGGGAGGATCCCAAGCAAGAATACTACTTGCTGGCATAGTTTATAAAGCCTGATAACCTGTGACTAATGTTATTTCCTTGTTTCATCCAATCAGACCTACAGACATAGGAGGAAACACTACTGCGTTAGCTGAAGTGTCAACAAATAACATTCTGCACGCGACACAAAAAAAAAAAAGTTTGGTTCACGGTCGCCATAGAAGAGCGAAATAACACAGCTGCTTTTTGTTTGTTTAAATATCTAAAGGTACTGGGGTCCCCCAATGCTCTCCGTGCTGGACAGAAAGTCTCTTTGAGGGGAATATTTAACTTGTACCAAGTAGCACACTAGCACATTTTGTTTTAAGGGACCAACATGAACTATTTCATAGAGAAGAAACTGTATTAGCAATAAAAATGTAAAAATGTATGATACAAGGAACTATATTGAAAAAAAAGGTAAGAGAAAACAATTTTAAGTAAAGGAACTGCACATTAAACTAATTTAAGAGAACACGCTTTCAGAGACATTCAGTATTCCTAACATCTATAGCTCATTCAGTATAGTGCTTTGAATTCCTGGAAAAGTGTTCAAGCAGATGATAGGCAAGATTGATTTTACATAATCTGTATTTTAAATATTGCAGTGTGCCCTACATCTCTGGTGTCAGAAAGCTGCCATCATTTTTAAGAATATCATTATTAATTAAAGACTTACAGTTACTAAGTAATTTCTTAGGTTCTTGTCAAAACTCCAGAAAAAGTAACTCAGTAAGCAGAGCATTCTCTCAGATATGTGGAGTTTTGATTTTTCTGATCTTAATTTCTGAAATCCACTTTGCGCAGCTGATGGAAAATATTTCTTCTTTTCCCTTTTTTCATTCTCTGCAGTATAAGTTAACACTGCCGGTATGTTTAAAAAAAAAAAAAAAAAAAAAATCATTTATAATAAATGAATATTTATAAGTTTAAGGGTGTTTAAACCGGCAATCATTTATCAGATAGTTGACAACTCAGAACCAAGAAACAACAATAAAAAAATATTAGCCTGTTATGTCTAAAATTGCACAACATTTAGTGGTTTTTATCTTTGTCCTTTGTAATGGGAAACACAGTGTACCCCAGTGCTATATATTTTATATATTAGTGTAAAGCTTAACTTTTTAAAAACTTGGACTGGTTCCAGTTCTTTTGACAGGGATATTTTTTAAAAATGCCTGTATGTTCTATCCATTTCATAAAAAAACAAAACAAAACAAACAGAAAAACAGAATCAAAACCTTAAGTACATGTGACATTGGATGTAGACTTTAAGTAGTGGCCAGTTTTATGTAATTACATATGTTTATTTGAAAAGAAAAAAATATTTGTCAGTTTACGTGGTGTTCTACCAGCAGAACAATGCCTTCATTAAGTTAATTATAAAAAAGGCTTTGAAGGAAGGCTATTTGCAACTATCAATGGAGTCGTTTGTGCAGAATATTTAAACTCACTAATGATTCACAGTTTTAATAGATGTCCTGCAATGTAACTGGGCCAGTGCTGACAGACATCAGGAAAATCATGAGGTCACCCTCTGCCCTCAACTGCATTAGTTGTAGGCTGAAAATATGTGTTTTTAATTCAGCTGACACGTTGTAATGAAATAATTGACTTTCCAGTCGGATTTCAGCAATGTTTAAACACAAATCCTTCTGTTTTTTTATTTTTATTTAGTTATTGTGTAAAATACTATTGCCCTACTCGATAGGTGTTAGTTCAGTTAAAGTTACAGAAAATAGGTCATGTAAGCATCAAAGGGGAAGCACTATAGCATCACACAGATGTGACCTGGTCATTCTCAAACCAGGCAACCTTTGACTTCCCTAATTTACAACAACAGGTACGCATTGACAGCTGGGCTAACTGAGAGAGGGTATCTGCTGAATGTCAAAGTTGGAATTTGAACCTGTGATCTTCTGCAATGCAGCTCACTTTTCTAAGCACTGTTTTGCATCCCCAGACAGTCCATGATAATATATAAATGCATACAAACAAATACAATGTGCTTTTGTGACTGCAAACACAATTTAGCTGTTGCATTAAAAAGAAACACAACAACAATAACTATAACATTTCAAATATATATGCCTAATTTATGAAGCTTTTATGACCAGGATATTCCATACTAGTTCAGCTCATTATTCCTTTTTATAAAAGGAGAAATTATCTGAACTAGTTGCCCTGGGGCAAAAGCTTAGTAAATGCATCCCATGTAGGTTACTGGATGTAGTTAGGTGCCATGATAAGCATACTGTAATTACAAGTTGTTTCTATTCTCCTAACATAATATCACATGATGTATTGTAATGCAATGTCCCTCAGAGAGGAAGTAAGATACAAAACTTGTTTTTCTTTTGGATGTAGCTCATATTGAAATATTAAGCCAATAGCAATGTAAAACCAATTATGTTCCGAAACGTCGAGGTTTCTTTACTTTTTAAATGGTTTAAAAAAAAATACTAAATGTCCATGCAGACTAACCCTGAACCGCCATAAATTTGTATTGTGTTGTATTTGTCGGTTAGGAAACCAAACAGCTATTAAAAATGTTGTCTGAAAACCATGCTTTGTAGAGTTGCAGCTGATTTCAATGGCCAGTTTGCAGAAATAGACACCCTTACACATATATACTGCATTATTCTTGCAATATTACAACATTATATATATATATATATATATATATATATATATATATATATATATATATATATATATATATATGAACCTTAAACATTAGCATACACATTTATTCCTTCTGACAAAAACTATGCACTGTGCACAAAAGCTGTCCCACTGTCACAGTAAAATATTTTTTTGAAAGGCTCAGAAATAGCCAGCCAGTAGGGGGTTAAACACAACACATGTGTTATTGCTTGCTTGCCACATATTTTCAGTATGATTGATTTTGTGGAGTGGAGTGTTTGTAATAAGTTTCACCTGGTCTGAGGCTTCCTGCTCATTCCTCTGACTGAAAAACTTCCCAGGGGGTCTCTGCACGATGTCAGCATGATTAAATAAAAAAGACACTGATTTAGTTCATAGCCCCAGCGTGCATCGTGATCTTTTTTATATTGATTCTGGGACAGATGTAGTAAGATTTTGCTTCACTGCAGAGTTTGCCTAAACAAAACATGTAAGAACAGTAGTAAGAAATGACTTACTGTACAAATAGGGCCAATTCACAAAACTTGTAGGGCTTTTATAAGGACTTATTTAAAGCCCAATTTGGATGAATCCAATCATACTTGCTGTTCATTACATTTTTTTAACTGTTTTAGTCGATTATTCTCTCTTTCAAAGCACCATTGAATCTAAGAATATTATATGCATTCTTTAAAACAGTCCTTAACATGTTTGTAAATAGGGCCCATATGCTCTCTTACATTAAATTAATTTATGTTGAGTGCTTTATTTTAAAATGGTGCATACTTTGCACTAATGCAAAAGCTTAGTGAATCTGGCCTTTACCCTTGTATTCAATTTCAGTTATAGGGGCCTCTATCCTCATAACAACTTTTAAAATGTACCAAATAACAAAACAGTCAAATAACACAATTAAATAAATAAATAAACAAATACACAAAATAAAATCTCAAATAAAATAGTTTAAGGAATTAGTATGCAGTGTTAGACTATAACAGTCATCATAGCTTTGTTATTTGGAACGATTTAAAAGCTGTCATTGGATATCGGCGTCATAACTAAAATGTACTCCTGGGGTTCGTAGGGTTAATATAGTCCTACAGTTAAAACAAGATTGTCATCATCTTCTTAAAATCACAATTGAGGTTACTAATATAAACTACAATATGCATGTATGTATCTATTTTAATATATATCATCAAAAAAAGAAAAGGTGCTTGCTTAGGGATTGAATAGGAAAATACTATGCATCATTATTTACACATCTGTCCATCCCTCTGGCTGGATGATATGAGTTCAGAAGCATGTGTTTGATTTTTTCTATTATTCTAAAAAAACCAACAGGGTTGGCTAATAAAGTACATATGTACAATCTAAAGAAGTGACACCACTGGCAGATCAGATTTCTCTGACACTGCATCAGAGTACATACACCACTTACCTTACATGACAAAAGACTAATTGTTGCTTCGTCACTAAAAGTATATATTTAACAACATAACCGAACACATCTACCACATTGAAATCAAACAAACAAACAAAAACCCAATACAAACATAATCTGTGAGAACTGAGGTGTAAGGGCCTACATGATTTTTTAAATTATTAAATATATATATATATATATATATATATATATATATATATATATATATATATATATATATAGGGCTGACAATTAACGCATTCATTTTTTGGGAGATTAATTTTTTTAACGCACATTAATATCAGTCCTGTCTTGAGCCACTTGGCATACGGTAATTCATTTCCTGCAGCACCATTTGCTGGCATGACATGATTGAATGCGTGTAGTCATCGTTTGAATATAAAATTTGTCACGGCACCACATTATGTAGCAAGGCACTCAAACTGAAGGACTTGTGAATGCGATGTGTATTTTTTTTTTTTAACTTTTTGATGGTTCATTGGATAGAAAGAGGGTTACTTGTATCTACTGTCAAAGTGAGGTCCAGACAACAACAACACAACAACACATGAAACCCGTCAGTTTCGATAGAGTACTCTTTTAGAAATTCAAGATCCCTGCAAACCTATGAATCACTGATGGGACTTTAAAGTTCCATTTACCAAAATATATGCAAACATTTTTTTTTGTTCTGTTCTCATGTATACTCAATAAACAAGGTCCTTTTTGAATTATACGATTTGATTTCTCATTCTTCAGTTGGACAAGAACCAACCAGATGAGCGTTACACAGTCTATGTAAATTGTAAATTTATACAAAACACATTTCTTTCTTTTTTTTTAATTATGTACATTACCAGGTTTTCTAAATGATGACCTTTGTGGTGATGCTGCTCACTAATATACATAGGGTTATTTTATTAACGTTTTACTGATAAAGAACTATTGTCTGTTTTCCAGGGTCTTTGTCATGAGAAACAAAAGCAAGCTGTACACTGCTCAACCTCAAAGACAAGTGGCATCATTTCCAACAGAAAAGCTGTGGGACCACCACTGAGCCACACCAATATAGTGCATGTTGGCAAAACTGTACCAAGTGCAGACAGAATTTCTTTGCTTTGATAAGTCTGTCAAAACATAGAGAAGGGTGGGTGATGATGTAGCGACCTTTTTTTGTCTGTAAGCTGACAGTGAGTGATATTGTGCTTAATTAATTATAATAAACAGGAACAGTGCTAGTAATTGGCACTGCTTGAGCTGGAATCTTGAAAAACAATGAATTTATTTTATTAAAGAAGGTATAGGCAGGTCGCTTTTAGCAGTACATAATGTGCACGTACATTACAGTATGTCATTGTTTACCAAAGCTCCTTATTTACTCATGGTCGCTCAATGCTTCCATCCATAAAGAATTTAGACTAAAAGCTTTGGTCCCAATATATACAAATGAAAAGTGAATAGATATATTTGTTCTTTAGATTTGATAAACACATAATGTTTGAGTTAATTTAGTTAATTTGAAAAACTTTCAAGGATTTGAAGTAACTCTGTCAGATGTTGGTAAGCCAACATTTATTGTTTCAGTTTTGTTCAATTTATTATAAAGGTGCTTTGTGACCTCAATGGAAAAAAAAACCCCAAACTGTTCAATTAAATCTCTTAACAATTAAATCACTTAAACTAACTGCGTATAGGACTCTCTTTAATACTCTCTTCCTATTATATATATATTGTGAAGGGTTTTAGTCCTTCGGGTTCTTTCCCAGCACTTTAAATGACCCAGCCACACACGAAACTTGATTTTTAAAAGCGCAGTTGCGCTATTTTTTTAATAGTCACACAAAAACAAAATAAACAAAACAAACACTTAGCTCTTTTACGAGCACTACCTAACACACAGGTACACCCTGACTACCACGGGACAGCTAAGCTGTTTCCCCGTACTTACACAAAACACAGGTTTAACACCGCACTTACTTTTTACCTTACGACTGCTGGGAAGCAGAGTACCTCTTCCTGCCTCCTTCTACTCAGCAGCCTAGAGCAGACTGACTGCTCTCCCTATAAACCCTGCACCTGGCTCTAATTTACAATCAAAGCCAGGTGCAGGTGATAATTAACAATAAAACAATTAACCAAAATGTGCATACGCACATGTTTTCTGCAGGGAGGATATTAACCCCCTCCCTGCTGTGTTACACATCCTCCCCCTCAAGTGTGCAACACTGATCGGCCATTCCAAGGCCACCCCCTCCCCTAAAACACAACCACCCACCCTCGAGTCCACAAATGTCAATTTTCGCCCTCTTCCACGGGCGGACTTGAGGGTGGATCGGTCCCCGTCCTGGCCCAGCCAGGTAAGGACCGCGCACCGGCGACGAGGGACCCCAACAGGCTGACAGGGGCGACCGGAGCGTAGGCCGGGGCACTGGAGGATGCAGCAGTGGACAGAGGTCTTCCCCTGGGAACCGGTGCAGTGATGTCCGATCACCCAGGGGAAGCGAAGCAGCTAACAGGGGGAGCAACAGCGACGTCTGGCAGCAGCCCAGCGACGTCTGGGTGCTCAGGGAGAGCGGAGCAGGGAACCAGGGGCAGAGCTGTGGCCAGTGTTGCAGACTCCTGGGCTCTAGGTCCAGCACAGGGAGGTCCAGGAAGGCCGGCAGGGTGTCCAGGAGCAAGGGGCGAGGGACCGGACGCAGCGACGCCGGACTGGACCGTAGGGCTGGTGGTCGGGGCTGTGGTGGAGGTATGCTTTTCGCCTCCCCTGTGGGCTCCGGAAGCGGCGGCTCCTCCCCTCTGGGCTCCGGAAGCGGCGGCTCCTCCCCTCTGGGCTCCGGAAGCGGCGGCTCCTCCCCTCTGGGCTCCGGAAGCGGCGGCTCCTCCCGTCTGGGCTCCGGAAGCGGCGGCTCCTCCCCTCTGGGCTCCGGAAGCGGCGGCTCCTCCCCTCTGGGCTCTGGAAGCGGCGGCTCCTCCCCTCTGGGCTCCGGAAGCGGCGGCTCCTCCCCTTTGGGCTCCGGAAGCGGCGGCTCCTCCCCTCTGGGCTCTGTTGCAGACGGTTCTGGTTGTGCCGCAGGCCACTCCCATTTCAGCGCAGCCCAGTCCGTCTTCTGGATCAGCAGTTCCAACTCTGTCTGTTCCGTTGGTTTTTGTGGGGGAAACCCTCGCTCTAGCCTTCGCCTCTCATTTTCTTCTCGTTGCCTGCGGTTGGCCTCTTCTTGTTCCGCAACCATCTGTCTAAGTATTTTCATCACCTCCAAACAGTCTCCAGTCTCCATTTTTACTTTCCTCGGGTCAGTAGTGCTGTTTACCGCTGCCACCATATGTGAAGGGTTTTAGTCCTTCGGGTTCTTTCCCAGCACTTTAAATGACCCAGCCACACACGAAACTTGATTTTTAAAAGCGCAGTTGCGCTATTTTTTTAATAGTCACACAAAAACAAAATAAACAAAACAAACACTTAGCTCTTTTACGAGCACTACCTAACACACAGGTACACCCTGACTACCACGGGACAGCTAAGCTGTTTCCCCGTACTTACACAAAACACAGGTTTAACACCGCACTTACTTTTTACCTTACGACTGCTGGGAAGCAGAGTACCTCTTCCTGCCTCCTTCTACTCAGCAGCCTAGAGCAGACTGACTGCTCTCCCTATAAACCCTGCACCTGGCTCTAATTTACAATCAAAGCCAGGTGCAGGTGATAATTAACAATAAAACAATTAACCAAAATGTGCATACGCACATGTTTTCTGCAGGGAGGATATTAACCCCCTCCCTGCTGTGTTACAATATATATATATATATATATATATATATATATATATATATATATATATATATATATATATATATATTATGTGGTGTTTTGAAAGATACTTAATACACAATTTCACCATATCTCAGGGTGATGGAAAAGTCTAGAAAACTAATGAGAAATGTATTAAAAAATGCTATAGGGATCAAATTAAAAAGTGTACACCACAGATAAGTAACTACAGTGCTTTACGCTGTTGTAGTCCATATAGTGCCTACATAGACAAATGTAGGCATTTTTTAAATGCTTTTGAGTGTGAATTATAATGTTTAAAATAATGATAACTTTGCTAACACCTGGCAATATTAATGTTTTCCAAAACTTCAAATGCTGTTTCATTAACCCTTCAGTAACAGAGTGCATGACGTGAATAACTGTGTGGGGGGTGTTTTGCCCCTAAAGTTAGGGGTTACACCACAGTATCTCAGTTTTACTGAGATGTGCAAATTCATTCGTAACTTAAGGAAGTATGGAGTAGCTGAGCTTGCAGTCGGTGATACCTGTCTATCACTCTAGTTTTAATAGGGCAATGTGTTTATTAAACTGATATCAGTCTGCAACTTGTTTAAATACTCACCTGGAACATTAATTTCATCAAGGGTTTAATATTACTGTTTCATAAATGTACAATGTTACTGTAGAACAGGATGCTAGGGCTGTTTCATGAGCCTATAATATGAGTGCCCACAGACATTATAGAATCTAAAGGGTTAGTAACTACACCACTCACTCGATATATTGTGGGTGTCGGGGTCCAATATAAATCCTCTATATATCGAGGGCAGCGATATAGCAAGAGACCCACAGAAAAACAAATAGACTAACAAATACTGCACAATCACTCCCTTGTTTTATTGGAGGTGTCAGGGTCCAGTATAAATCCTCAATGCAACCTGCTTTTTCTCATTATTTGGCTTGTTGCTAGGGAGCTGACGTCACTACCCTGTGACTTTTGCTAGTGCATTGCTGCCATAAGTGAACGCTAAAATAAAAACCTTAATTTGCTTTGTGTTATTGTGCAATGTGTGTGTGTATGATAACAGTACGATAGTAATGCTTTGTTTTTAATTGTTTTGTATATTTTTGTTTGTGATGTGCAGTACGAAATAAAACCAACAGTACTTCTAAGTGAATTTGCCTTTGTATATTGCAGCTAAGGCATGGGCAGTTAGATTGTAAAAATGGGGTGCCAACTCCAGGACCACGATATATCCAAACCCGCAGTATAGCGAGGGGCCATACAATGAGCGGTTGGTGCATTCTGTTTTTGGTTTTTCAAAAAAGGAGTATAATTTTATTAAAATTGCATATTATTTCACCTTAGTTTTTTTTTTTTTTTATGTCAGCATATAAAACACTGGAACAAATCCATTAACTATTAAAATATACACACAAATAAATAATCACATTTTATAATTATACATTTTTTCCCAGTTAATACTACATTTTAAATATATGTAATTTAAAAAACATAGGAATAGTAATATTTTTATATGTATACAAAACATATTTTGCTTTCAATTTATGACAACATACTGTATGATATAAAAGACACTGGCGCTTAATAACAAAAAGTATTTGGAGCACCATGGCAGGCTAGTTAGGGATGAGGGCTCAGACCTAATAAATATTGAAGGTAGTCTGCTAGTCATTACTTGCCGAGTGTATGTTATTGACCGCAGGTATTGGATATACAGTAGTTATAGAAAACTATTTTGAATTGGGATTTATCTTCAGTGAGATCACAATAAGTTGCCATAAAAAAATACAAGACAATACACAGGATGCTTAAAAAAAGAAAAAAAACAAAAACATTTGTACAAACACTGCAAAATCCACATGACAGGACAAACAAAAAATAAGTACTTTGTAAAATGAAGTGCTCCAAATTAATCATGTCAACCATGAGAGGACACATGAGAAAGAAAAGTCTTAAAGAGACTCCTTATATAAAAAAGCCCAAACAAACAAACTTCAATAAAATTATAAGCAGATAAAGACAGAATTACTTTTGTCTTATCTCTAATTACTTGCCGTTCTTAATGTGTTGTGTTTGGTCGCACTTAATAATTCCCTATAGACATGTTTCTGTTTTCACAGGAAAACTAAAAATGGCATACAACTGCTGCTGCTGCTGCTGCTGCTGCTGCTCTAAAGTCCACATTGCTGCATACCCGGAGCTTGTATTTACAGTTAACATGAAAATGATTATCACTTTTCAATGCATTTCAGTGTGACAATGCAATCTGAGCCTATAACTACAGTTCAGTATTTAGATTCTGCTTTCAAAACATTTTACACTGTATTGTAAACAACATATTTGTCTCCTGCATTCCTGCATATATGCAGTATATATAACATTAAGATAGCAGCTTTTCATTCCTTACCTTTAGTTTTTCATATCGGTCGCTCAGGGCTGCCACTTGATGATCCCTGTGCCGCCCCACAAGCTTGCACAAAGAACAGATTAACTGTTCGTCCGTCACACAGTACATGTTCACTTTCTCGTCCTCATGCTCCAAGCACATAAGCCCGCGCAGGTGTGAGTCTGGGATTGGCTCGATGAGGCGGTGGCCCGTGAAGGGCTTCTTGTTGGGGTGGGTGGCCTTCAGGCAGTCCTCACAGTAGGATACCTCACAGGTGACACAGGTCTTGACAGCGTCCTGTGGCGGGTCTTGGTCGCAGAACTGGCACTGCACTTTCTCACTGGATGTGGTCATGGTGTTGCCGTCAAAGGCCCGCTCTCGGCGGGTCTCACTTGGGGAGTTGGGCCTGCTCACTGAAGCTTTCTGGAAGCGGTCGATAATGTTCTGCAGGGTGACGTTGCGCTTGAGTCCCTCTAGGCCCCTCTGGTTGAGGGTGATGACATAACGACAAGTAGGACACTGGAATGCGCTGATAGATTCCACAGGCTCGTTGGATGTGCAGTGGGAGACCAGGATGCGATGTGCGCAGCTGAAACAGAGGCTGTGAGCACAAGGCAGCAGCAACGGATCTTCGAAGAGCTCCAGACAGATAGGGCAGGTCAGCTCCGACTCCAGTGTTTCCATCTTCAGGCGAAACAAAGTGGTGTCGTCAGCGAAATCCAGGGAAGCTGATCAGCTATCTGGAAAGATGACACAAAATTCGATTAGACGAGAAGGATCAAAAGAGGGGCAGCTATGGGGGGTTGTCAACTTTCCCAGAGCAGCTTTAGCAAGTGAACTTGTCACGTCTTTAATGGTGAGATTGAACTTTGTTATATCAAATTGTAACAGTGCAATTCTAATGATTTAGAGTTTAATTATTTTGAGGCATAGCAGTGGAAGAGACAGCTGAGAATTTACATTCTACCGCAAATGGATGGAAAAACACAAAGGAATCCATGAACCTTAATCTGATAGAGGTACAACAGAATATATGATATATGATTGTTTTACACATTTTTTCTATTTTTTTTTATTATGCATTATTATTGTGAGATCTCTTACATTTATTAGCTGTGGTTCATGGCTATAATTCTTATTTTTTATGGACCGTAAGTGTTTCTCAGTTTAATTGTGGTTTGAGACTTTTTTAGGATATTACTAACTAGAAGAAAAAACTCCTTCACGCTCAACTAACCGTTTGTGAAACAAATATGTATAATTAAAAGACAGTGTCTAACTACTTTGTTAAAAAAAAGTTTAAAAAATCAATCAAATGACAAAAATGTCTTAACGAGGAAACTTCAGAGTCTGTAGTCTCATTTTTGTTTGTTTTTCATAAACTTTGTACACAGTAATACAATTTATGCAACATGACTTCAAACGTTTATAAAGACAAACAAGTGACCTATTTTTCAATTACATTCTCAGCGAGGCTCAAATCAAATCAATTGTACTGTATTGCACTCTGTGTAAGCTGTTTAAGATCAATTTATTTGTATTCCTTTATAAAACGCTTGCTGACCTGGCAGTATTAAAAAAAAATATATCGTCCTGCGTGGTTCTCCCTGTTGGCTCTCATGTTAAGGAACTACTTCTGCCTGAGACAGACAAGTCACTGAAGCAGAAGCATGAGCCATGCCTTACACACTGCTGTACCTCTTAACAGTGCTGTATACAGAGCCTTTGTTACTCATAGCTGTAGACAGTCCAGCTGTACCTTCTCCACACTGTAAGAGCCTTGTTTAACTGTGTGAACTCTCACCTCTCCTGAAAATGCACATAACTCAGCTCATTAAGGGTGAAAAAGGAATAAACTAATTAACCAGCTTGAGGAGCACGGGGCTCCGTTGAAGCCCTAATGTCCAGCAATTATTATGTGCCATGCGCTTTAGCTACAGTAGCATGACTAGGATTTGTTCTTCCAGTCTTTTCAAAACCATGGAAGCATTCTGAAGCAGTGAGGTAATAACATAAAACTCAAGAACAGTTGCTACACTTTACTTTATTAATATGTCAATATCTTTATAATGCAATAATGCATTTATACAGTATGATAATGTACAATACACTGTATATCAGATTGCAGTTGTTTTTTCTGAATTATTATTATTATTATTATTATTATTATTATTATTATTATTATTATTATGCAACACTATGTAAAAGACACCAAGATACATAAATGTCTTCATTAATTTTATCTTGTATTACAAATGTTAAAGTACCTTTTAATAATAAATACTTTAAATGTAATGATCCATTATTTTCTTTTGCAGTTTATTGACATTTTATAGAAACATCTATCTATTAAAAGAATCGGCATCAAATATTATTTATGTCCCATCACCAATAATAACATTAATCTAAACACAAATCTTGCAGATCTTTTATTCAAATTGTTTCCAATGTGGTTGTGTGCACCGTATGATTCTTTAAATGCCAAGGGGCATGTTGCCCTTTTCCAGAGACACTAGCAGATGAGGATATATATTGGTATGACATGCTCACTGAATAAAAAAGAAAATAATACAAATAATAATAATAATAATAATAATAATAATAATAATAATAATAATAATAATAATAATAATCAATTCAATATACAGAAGTGACATTATCAATTATTATGGCAAAATGTTGAAAACAGATATAAAAAGGGAGAAAAATGGGCTATAAAACGTGACTTGTTTCAGATACGTATTTGATTTGTATCAATATTCATTTCACAACCAGTTCCACTGTCACATTTTATTAGTCAAGCTTGAAAGTTATCTTTTTTTCTGGTTAAGCTTAGGAAAGTTTGGGTTAAATACATTCATGCACATGTTTAGTTTGTTCATAATACTACCCAATACAAACACTGGTATTGTTCTTTTCACCGCTCTTTAAATGTTTTAGTTTAACACTAACCTTTTACCACACAGCCTATTGAAACACAAACTCTTCCCCTTCAACAACAATATAAATCAACCAATCAATCAACCAATTTATATAGCGGTTTTCATAGTGGACCACCATCACAAAGCGCTTTACAAGATGCAGTAACAAGGAGAGAATGCATAATACTTTAAATACAGAGAAATGCATGATATACAGTAAAAACAATATATCATTTAAATACAGTAAAAAATGCATACTACATGATGATAGCATAATACATGAAATAGTAGCAACAACACAGCAGCTAATAGCAGAAACAGAAAGGAAATTCTAACCCTATCCCTTTCTCAGATTATCACTTTTTTTTGTTTAATATTCTACATAATCTGGTCAATTTGTGTGAGGGAGGGGAATTATTTTAATTACCTCTCTAGAGAAAGAATCACTTATTTTTATTAATACTGCTTTACACACTGTGGTTTTTGAAAAAGCAATTAGCCTTTGTGAAGATAAGCCCATCTTTACAAGCTTTCTAAAGCAATGAATGAAGGTCACCAGGAACATGAAAGGTGACAGGCATGTAAACCGTCAAATCACATCCCTGACACTAATGGTAGACGGGGTACATGTAGCTCTTTAAATAGCTGAGGGCCCAGGGGCTCGCCCCCTCCCATCCACTCCATTGTGTACACGCGCAATAAATACATATTAACACTTAAGCCACTGAACAACAAAAAAGCTAACAAATAAACAACTCCAAAGTGAACCCTTACTTTAGTTTATAGGGAGATTTTTTTTAATTAACAAAAGCAAGACAGTGTTTTTCAGAATGAATTCACATGGTGTTACAGCTGTATAAGGAGAATTAAAAGCTAAATTGTAATTTGTATAAAAGCTACATTTGTATAAAAGCTCAATTGACATATGTGTATATATACATTATAATTATCCTTCTTATTTTACTATTTGATTAAGTGCTGGAAGACACTGCAGAAACTAAATGATGGTATTTTACAGCAGTGCATAGATGCTCTCTCCTAATGACCGACTTCCATACAAACCCTTGTCTGACAAACCTGGCTTAGTTCTGGGTCTCTAGTGCTGAAATAAAAATGCTACTACAATAATTAAATTTGTATAAAATACATATTCAGCAGATAAGTGTTAAGATTGTTCTCAAGACAACCAGGTTAAATAACTACCATATGACTAGAATGAAGAACCACAGTTGAATATTATACTACTTTCATAAGTCTACGGCTAAGGCAATTTACTAACAGAGCATGTTCAGCATATGTATTCTGTCTAAGAAAAAAAGCTGTTATCTTAATAGGATGATCTCTTTCTGTCACATTCATATCCTATTTGATCTTCTTTTCAGTTTAATAATTTAATAAAAACGCAATTCAGACATTTGTTAAAAACAAATAACTTTGTGGAAGTGACGTACAATACCACACAGCTATAATACATAACTTACATAAATCCAGTACACACATTTCTAATGTGGCTAACAGGTAACAGTTTGTAATACCACTTGGATTTGGCATTGTAAATCATCCAACTAAGAAACACAGTACCTTCCCTAGACTCACCACCAAAGGCTGAATAAAAACAACCTATCCCATGACCGAATGCTCATAATCTAATCTAAGTGAGCAGAGACTTTCATTATTACTTTACATTACTGACCGATGGATTTCGCCCTGGTTTGCCTCGCTTGGACATTGCTGAAGAAAGATCACCACCGACCCACAATAAATAAAAAGCCACTGTCGAGACTCAAAGGCCAGATGGCAGAGTCCTTGAGCTCACAAATCCAGAAGCTAGGCTGTCATTTCATTTGAGACAGTCTGCTGTGGAGCACAACAGGAAAAACTGCCCTACAATTCCAGGAAAGCCAGCTCCACCTAGTTTACCTCCGCCAGGGCTATGAGCAGAAAAGAACTAAACAGAAAAATACTAAACTTCCAACAATCGAACAAGCTTTTCCATTGGCCCGAGGAGCAAAGCTTCAGTATCCACTTTCCTGTTCCCATTCAGCTGCAATTGAGTAAAAAAAGTAGTAGGGGATCGGTTTCTCTTCAAGCGTCCCTCCAACCTGTCCATGCCGCACAATGCTGTCTTGTAATGGGAACTTTGCTGGGCTCTGTCATTGAGAGAGAAAAAAAAAAACTAGAGCGAGCAGCAGCCCAACTCGCAGTGTAATTAATCCCGAGCAGAATATAAGCGATCTCTACTTCCCAAGCTCCTGAACAAGAGACTGACCTGTAACTGACAGATTACATCACACACTAGTTGTGTGTGTGTGTGTGTGTCTGTGTACTGTATACAATATGCAATCTAAACCTCTTTAAATTCCAAAGAAAGTATTTATTGCTTACATTTCACATATCGCTTACTGCAAGAGGGACGTAAACCAGACTCCGACAGCTGGGAATTGCTTTTGTCCTGAGGTGATATTACAATTCTATAGTGTTTTATCACCTTGTGATATGAAGACCTGTTATCTGAGTCTAAGTGGTACTTAATAAGTCTAAAGGCCCAATTCACCTACCCTTTTAGCTGTGACAAAATGAGTTTCAGGAAATTATAGCTCCATGCTACAAACAGAGTACTTATGGAGCAGCAAATTCTGAATAAAATGGAAACGCGGAACACTAACTATATCACATAAGCAGGTATTGAATCAAGCAAAAAAATAACAGCATTTTCCACATCCTTAGGCTTCTTTAGGTTTTGGTTTTGTCATGTGTTTAAACGTTTGAATAACCATATACAGTTAATCCCATGGAACACACTTTAAAAGGGAAAAGTAAGTGCTGGTTGAATTAATGGTGATATTTGAATGTATATGATTTGAATAGACAGGTGCTTACTGCATAGGAATTCAATGGAAAACACGTTTTAAAACACATTTGACACTCATAAAAAAGGTTTTACATGACTGTATCAGTATCAATACCATAGTATACTGTATATAATTTTTCAAGTATTATTTGGGGGATGAATTCCTATTAAAACCAAAGATTACAATACATCTGATGGTTCCTTTTGTAGCAAATATAAAAAATAAAAAAACACCCCTTTTTAAAATACGAAGCCATTTAATTTTCTTTCCCGACTTACCATTAAAAATTGGAAGAGGAAAGGTGGCAGTCTCACAGAGAGGTTCAGTTTAGTTGTAAGTGAGACAAGCCAGTCCTTATTGATCTGCTTATTTCAGACCATGCAAATCAATGAGTCATTGAGGTTAGCACAGCCTCCAAAAATCGAATGCTCTAATATAATATTGAACTGTGTGCACTTTTGTTTGGGGGATACAGATCATGCCACACGGGGGAGATAATCAAGTTAGAAGCTGAATCTTTTTTTGTTTTGTTTTGTTTGCTGGTGAAACATTTGCTTGTGTACCTAAAAGATTAAAACAATATATTTTCAACTTTATAGACTTGAGACAGTGGTTTAGTTTTAGGCTATAGGATAACATAAATGGAAATCCTATAGGTTTCTCTTGAATACCCTATAGAATTCATGCCCAGTTTACTATAGGACATCCTATAGGATTTGTTAAATAGTACTTCTATAGGATATTTTGATAGTACTCCTATAGGACATTTCCATAAGAGTCCTGTCTAAAGAAGTGTTGCAGTGGACGGCTATGCTTAAATGGTGAAACAGGTGGATATGCCACTTGTGAAAAGATAACTTTTGTGAACACTGCTTGACACAGGTATTTTAAGGATTGGCCTGACATGTGGTAATTGATCACACCAGCCAGTGGGGGGGAAACATCAAAATCTGCCAGTAAGGGCCGTAAGCAAATCTTACTCGATGTGTATTACCCAGTTTCATGACACATTACAATGCTACCATTTAATTACCACCAACTCCTGTCTGTTACAGGAAATAAAAAGTTTGCAAGCAGGGTTCTCTAGCAAGATCCTTAAGCCCTTAGATGTGCCTTGAAGCAGGTACCAAGTTGGTGAGCCACAAGAGATCTCTGTGACTGGCTTTTTTGTTTGGATTAAGCATAACAACATGAGTCACCCCTCCTCAGGTTTTAAATCATGTACATTAATGTTGTGTTTTTATTGCAGGCTTATTTTGCCTAAATTGGAATACCAGCCACACTTTGTACATTCAAAAAATATGAAACAGAAATTCAACTTACATCATGTAATTTTTCAAATTTGCTTAATAATACAGTCTACAACACTTCAGCAATATAATAAAGCCCAAATGAGACAAGAGGGTTAGTAGTCATTTAATTTATTGTGATTTAAAGGGAACACATTAGTAAAAAGCAATGTGTCTAGACTGATGTATATACAGCATGACTTTAGCCCTATACCAAGTGGCAACCTAACCTTCCACATAATCTACATTGTCCACTGTGCCTATCATCAGCTCAAGATTGTTTTCAGCCACGATCATTAGAAAATGAAATCAGGACATAGCAACAGGAGACCCAGGGAAATGCATTCTAATTTGTAGAAAAATACTGTACATATTTACAGCACCAAGCAAGTCATTGACATGCTTATAAACCTGGTTCTGCATTGTAAGAAGAAACAATTCAAATGCAAGTAAGAAAATGCAGCACATTTTCACAGAGGTTAATTAAGCAGACTCTTTCACCTTTCAGATGTTCCCCTCAGGACTATAGCCTTGTGTATCTAAGCTGCTATAACAGGTTTTCATTATCAAGTGATGTTGACTCATCTTTGTTTTAAAGGGCAGCTGCTTTCTGCTGGGAAATTGCACTTTCCAAAGTAAAGTTCTTGAGGTTCTTAAGGTTTGAATGTCACACATATACAGTACAGTACGGTATAGTACTACATATTACTTTGAGTCATTTTAAGTATGAATGTAGCAGTACTACAAATTGATAGACTGAAGAGACTAGAGACATAGACTGTGAGATACACATTGAAAAAAAAACCCCTGAAACAAGCATTGAAAAACATTGCTACACTACAAGCTCAAGTCATCCTTCTTAGGCAGACACCATTTAGAAAATTTCGGTTCAAGATTTCCATTTAACAGTCGTAGCTTATTTTATAATGTGTACCCTGTGGAGGCGGCTTAAACAAAGGAGGGCAGAGAGGTTTATTAAGTTAACACTAACTCGGTTTATTTAACCCCTTCATTTTAACCAATTAAAAACATACAAAAAAACACTGAAACCACTTGTTTTAATATACATTCAAATACATGTGTCATGAGATTCTGTGGGATTCTGTCTCTGCTTATCTTATGCTCTTGACAGTAAGGCTACAATAGGTATTGTCAAAACAGTACTCACTGACGTCCACTAAAAAAAAGATCTTGTAATTTTTCGGTAAAATTCTGAATAAACCCAAAACGAGGAACAGTAAGTATACACTTTAATAAAGATTATAAAATAATCTTACATTTTCTAAACTTGGGTCTGTAAAGTTTGCTTGTGAATGAAACCTGCTTTCTGGGCAGTGCAAGCTTTAGATGTGCCTCAGGATTTCAATTAACTAAAACCTGCAGATCAGGGATTTACATCTAAGCGGTTCTTATTAAGCACTATGAAAAGTGCTTGTGCCTACAAAAGGCCTCAAGGTTTAGAGTTTGAGAGTCAAGCACCCAAATGTGGATTCAAGGTGAGAAAACTACCAACAGAATTTCTTTCTTTAAAATTCAATTTCTTGATTACACTTCTAAATGCACCCCATTCCCCTTTAAGCATGAAATTAAACTGGTGAAGGACTATAAAAACCTCTTCTTTTCTCACTCCGGACTTGGTCCCCTCTTCAAAGCAATACATAATACACTCACTACTTAAAGTTTTGTATCCTCTTAATCAGCCACAATGTCCAGCCCAGGGATTACTTAAGAAATGAAGTGCCATCTGGCCTTGCTCTATCTATGCAGCTTATACAACCGTATCTACTGCTATTTTAAGATTTGGTGCTCAGATTATTCAAACCACTTTTTTGCCATTTCCTCTGTTTGATTTGTTTTTCAGCACCATAAAAACATTTACTCTTGACTAGTGAATCTATATTGAATGCATTAAAGTTTTACCTCTCCAAACACTAGCATTAGAAAAGGTAGTTCTAATAAAGGACATGTCCTCTGCTCTCTCATTCTCAGTCTGTCTCTCTCATTCACTCTGACTGTTTTAGAACTGTTGAAATGCATTAGGTCCCAGGCTCAACTGAAAAAGTGGCATGGTGTTTCTCTGTAGGTTTTACAATTCTCCAAGAACCCCAATAAAAGGCACGACAGCTTTTCTCAAAACCTGTCTGAGATGTAATGCTTAACGTGTTTGTTAGTGATAAATGAATGCTAATTACGATACATCTGACACTCAAATGATCTGCCACACCAATTACAAGGACAATAATAAGCACTGACTTTATATAACATACATTAACAATTAATCCACCGCCAAACATAACTTTTAAATGACGTGCCTAAAAAGTAATTAACTGCCTCTGCGGAGCAAATCAATTGAACACAACACTGTTAAGCTACGGAAAATAAATAGCTTAGATCTCTGATGGACTAAATCATGGATTTAAAAAAAAATCCAATGGCTGGCTCTGTTCTGCCATTGAGCCAGTGCCCTTAGGCAGGTCAGAGTGTGGCTGTTTATGCTCTCTGAAGCTGGTTTACAAACATACCCTCCTTATCAATTCTCTTTTGCTTAAAAGCTGATGTTAATGCCTCATTTCCAATCTATATTCAAAACCACCCATTAGCTCTCACAGAAAGAAACCTGGTGGCCTTTTTTTTTTTTTTTTGGAAGTGGATAATAAGGTTTGGAATGATCGATTATAAACTCCACACTGCTGAAATCATTCCAGTAAACTGATTTTACAGTGTGCATTTCAAAAGAAAAAAAAAATGTTCGAACTGTAGCATTTGAAGAGGAGACAACCATGAAGACTAACAGCACTGTGCAAAGGCACTGCCAAAAATAATAGATCAAGCATTAGCAGGATGCAAATAATAAAGCAGAAAACACCCTGTAGCAACATCACAGTAAATATATTGAAAATGCAAAACAATACAAGAATAATATCTTGATGAAGAGTGTTCTTTCTTTTTTCCCCCCAGCAGTTTTCTAAAAACATTTATTTTATTTGACAGTTTCACTTGTGATTACTTCCTATTAAATTAATGTCACAACTTTGGAACTCTGGAATACAAGCACATTTTCATTCACTATTGGGAAAACTGCAACACAAAGCACATAGATCAGATATTATTATAAACATTATTTACAAAATCTGTACAAAATGATTATTTAACGATTATACTGCCAATCTTAAAGAGTAAGCAGCTTCTTTGTAATTGCCTTTTTACATTTGCCTTACTACGGTATTTATGGTATTGCTCTCATAACCATTTCTCCCTAAAACTTTCTTTTCTCGGCTTAGAACTTGCAAAAAACAACACCAGTGGAAGTGTGGCAGTATTTCCATCTTTCATTTATACATCTCACTGTGAGATTACGGTTTATATATTAATCCAATTTTACGCATTATATAAAATCCAGCAGGGATGATTCATTTTTATGAAGCGTGATCTCTCCATTAATACATGATGAAGTGTGCCTAATAAAAGACACAGTGCCCATGGCCCATTAGCTATAGCAGCCATCAATTAGAAATTAAACCAAATATGCTCTTAACAAATTTCCTGCGTTGTGTTTCTTTCATTTCTACACATTAGCCTAAGAACTCCAACACCCCCGCAGCCAAAGTAAACATTAGGCCTGGATATACTTTAATAGCTTATATTTCTCCAGCGATGGAGCTCTTTGCATTGAAGCAGCATGCCAGCTCTTAATAGTTGATCATTTTAACAGTTAAAAAAAGGTTCTGTGAAATTGCTTTCCCTATGCATGGTTAAAAAGAAGACTCAGGAAACTGGAAACTAGGATTCAGAGCATGCATACAGTTGCCACCAAGTTCTGCTTTATGTAATAACACTTCTGTGTTTACATTATTGTTTTTAAATGTGTACAATAACTCCAGCAAACTAAACTGTATTGGGCTAAATTCACAAAGAGTAAAGTGAAAAAGTAAAACATTCTAGTCCAAGGTTTTTCCTTGTTCAATTTCCCCTAAATTGTTCAGGGAATTTGGAGATCTGCAGCACAGTCAGTTCTCCAGACTGGCCTGGAGAGTCATGTTTTTCTTGTGAAACATCAGCAATTTGTGCAACCTTGGATACAGAAGTGCCATTAACAAAGTTAGAACCCACTACCATTACACTTATTCAGTCATGTGAGTTAAAAATGATTCAAGGTGCTATTTCAAGATATTTAATCTCTGCTAAACTAATTAATGGAAACAGGCATACTGTGCTTTTGCTTCAAATGCAGTGTATTATATAACTACTGTAGTAATCGTCAGAGAGCACAAGAGAAAACCTTGTAAAATAGAGGGTACATTTGCCTAACCGTTGCCTTGACATAACAAATGCAGACACAGTTTGTAGCACAGCTCTGAAAGTAGGTCAAAAGCATTGACCTATCTAACATAATCAGTGCATGCGCATATGGATTTGTGATCTTTAAATGTAGCACATTTGTGCTGAATTTAATACCGTGCTACTATTTTATTATTATTATTTATTTGGAGGTTCCAGAGGTTGGGCAGGTTTAATTGTTAATGGTTTAAAATCCTATAATTATAATAGGTGTTATGATAATAATATATGTGATAATGAGGCTCGATCAAACGCTTGTCAAATGAAAGTCTTGATTGTTGAAAAGTAAACGAGCCAATTATAGAATGTCTTTAACTGGCACATTTGTATATTTCTATGTCGAGATTAGCCAATAGCTTTTGGCTTTACGAAGAACTGGGGAGGACGGAAGCCAATAGGGAGTGAGAAGAGAACAGGACGCAAGCATGAAAAGAGAAAAAAAAAGGGGAGATCTGAAAAGTTTCACTGCACTGCACACATACAGTTTAGTTTAGTGAAAACTAAATGTTTCTAGCCCTAAGACTGCTTGAGTAGGATAGCTGGCACAGAAATAGTACATATACTTATATTTACAATTTAATTTCTTTATGTGTGTGGACCCCTCTCTCGCGTCGGGGCCCCGAGCGGTTGCCCGGGTGCTGACGTCGGCCCTGGACAAAACTATAAGCAAGACTGTTTCATATTCGTCAACATGATTTTTAAATTATGAGTGTCTTCTCTGTTGGTATTTCAACATATATGGCAATACATTACACATACCAGGCTTATCCAGTTCCTTCGAAATTGACTCCCATGTATTGTCTTTCAAATCTGTATCTTCATTTTGCGATAATCTTTGTCATAAAGCTCTGGGTATTTTTTCAACGGCAAATTTTTTTTTTTTTTCCTCCGTCATTCTGGATACTGCTTCACCCTGCTGGAGCACGTGCATTGAAACTGTTCTCTGACTGGTTAATTCCCTAGCTGTCGCAGGACAAATCACAAAAAATAGGATTCAATCTTATTTATCTCGCATTGCTGCCGTGTCGCCTGTCGTGGGTAGCAGCCTTTACCCATTACACTAACCGGCAGGTGTGCTGTAACTTTTAGATGTGGGGGTGTGGACAGCAATCCTGTTCTCCACAGTGGTCCAAAGTATAGTCATCACAGACATTAACTAAAGACTGTTCCTTGTGAAACATCACTAATTTGCACCTAGTACATTGTGACAAAAACCTCACTTTCAGGTTCTATATGTTATAGAACACATGTCATGGATACAGATGTTTCTAATAGTTTGTCTTATCTGTAATGAAATTTAATACTACAGCACTGACTGATCAAAAGCTTCACTTTGTCAGTGCATTAAGAACGAATATAATATAGCAAAAAACCCTGCACAGTCTATTATGATTTGTAGAGCATGTGAAACTCAAATGGTTGATGCACAAATATGCATTCATTGCAATTAAAGGATGGGTCCTATCCACTTCTAATCTCTTTAATCTGCGAAGTACATCTGACAATAGTTTAGACCAAGATGCTGACCTACATTTTCACATAAATACACAGTAAGCCTATGTTTGTACATATTGTAGTCAAATAAATAGAATAAAAAATGGAAAATAAGCATGCACGCACAGACCTACAATACATTTACATTACTTACTGCATTTATTTTCACACTATTATACTCCACCTACAGTACTATATATATATATATATATATATATATATATATATATATATATATATATATATATATATATATATACACACTGTATACTGGACTACTTACATAGTTTTATATACAGCCTATACATACACTGTATTGTCTAAGTTAATCTTTTTTAACAATATACCAATGAAGTAAAACAGGAATGTCACTTAAATCTGTATCCAAAACCAACAAGATTTTTTTATGTGAAAAGATAATGTTGCATAGTTTTCAGGTGAGTGTATCATTTTGTGGAATGTGAATCTGCCAGTCAGGTCAGGTTAGGTTCTTGTGATCTTTTGGGATTTCACATTGTAGGTTTGGGTCAAGTAAAACATTTCTGCACTGTAAACACTGCAGCAAATGCTTTTCATTTTTGCCATAGCTGGTTTTTTTTTTTTTAAATACAAATAAAGTATTCATATTTTATGCATTGGGATATTAAGTTGTGTTTTTCTTTTAATTTTTTTTTTTTTCTGGAACAGACTAATGTCATCTTACCATGCAAACAGATAATCTATATGCAGTTTTAAAACTAAACCTTTCTTCTGCAGTGCCAGTGAGTTACCTGTGCCGTCAAACTAATTACATTTAATATTTCCTGACGCTGCTTTGGGATGTGTCAGCAGATTAAATCTTTCTACTTGTAACATATAGTTCCATCATTCAAATTACAAGCATGTTTTTAGCAGACAGATTCCGTAGCCTAATAATCCTTCTGATAGGATCTAAATTACTCACAATGTACAGCAGAGTAGATTTTCAACTATAACCTCATCTTTTAATATAGCATCTGGATGGACTGCTTTGTTTTCTTTAACAAAAGTGCTTCCAGCAAATAAAAAGAGCCGGGTGGTTTTCCACTGGCTATTTGTTGAGCAGAGCGAGAACCAACACGTGAAACTCTGTTCTCACAACACATAAGAATCTGTTTGAGAGCCGAGCAAGGCCAGGGCTGAGGTTACTGAGTTTCTTTATTCGAAATAAACTACCAATTTGCAACGTCTTTGCCACAGCTCGAGGCGACTGCACCGCAATGCTACACAGACGGGCACTTTGTTTACATTGAGGAGGACAGTGTCCGCTTCGCAGGATAACGACTACAGTGCCTGTGAAGGCTCTGCCCAGCCAGGACTGTCATGAAGACTGAGTCACTGAGAGGCCAGGTCTTCAGGAGCAACTGCAGTAGGTTAGTTTAGAGGATAGCGCTCGCCTTGTGTGGCAAACTTTTATTTTTAGCTTTGTTTTGTTTTCCTTATTAAATCTGACACTAGGATTACCATTGCTGGTACCCTAGTGGCAACACTTGCGTTAATTAAATCTGCGTGCGTGTGTGGCGTGCCAACACCCAAATGCTCTGTGTCTGACTCATTATTATTCAGTGACAACACACGCATGTAACACATCCCCCTGTTACACAGTAAAATTCCAGTAAAACTCTAAGGATAAGGTCAGGAAAAATAATGTGTACCCAAGTAAAAAAGCTTGCTAAAGCTAAATCTGTGTAAGATGTTTGATTGTGCGCTAAAATCTATGCAGGCTATTCTTTCACAGACCCTCTCAAAAACAGTTTCAAGCCTGACCTCTACAGGCAGACATTTGGCATGAACCTAACTACTGGTTCAAGGGGCTGCTGCAGAAAAGCAATTACTACTCTACACATGTGGCTTGGATTAAAAACCCCAATCAAACAATGTACCCCATTCTCTCATAAATATTACAGCAGTCTGGAATAAAATACAAAAAACTAACAGCAACACATCTATATAGATATATAATGTAGCTAGGGTTAGTTCTGTGTGAGAGAAATAGTCAGTTTATTTTACTTTGTGTCTCATGAACCATGTCTGGTGTAAAAGAAAAGAACACGAATGTGTCTGTTTTTCCTCACATCTCCCCAATATCAATACAAATCTCAGAAATAAGACCAACTATCTTAACAAATCACCCTTTGTACTGAGATCATGCCTGTTCCCACAAATCTACAGTACAAGTTGCCATGGTGACACCACACATGAATGTCTATTGGGTAATGGCCAAATACTAATTAACTGATACACTGACTGTGCACATTTGTTTGTTGCCATTTCACAAAACAGAAAAACAAAGCTTCCCAAAGATAAGGTACTAATACCCCCTCCCTCCTTATTTTATAAACAACAGACTGAGAATAACACCCCAGGGTGTTTTCTAACTGGGCTTTGGGGTAAGAGAGCTACAAAAGTTAAAAAAGCAAGTAAGCCGTTTGTTGTGATGATTATTACTGACACTCTGGCTGTAGCGGTCCACACTGATTTATTCAGTGGCAATCGGTTTAAAAGATAAAGCTGGACTAACATGATCACTCTGCAAGGCTAGTGGTGGGTTAGATAAGGCTTTAATCTGTTTAAACAAAAAAACAATTCACAGCAATGTGCTGTATAAAGACAACATGAGCCAACAACTGGAAATGGAGTGTTAATTAAATGCACAGGCATTATAATAGGGTGTGCATCAACTTTCAAAGTAAGCATACATCATAAAAAGAATTACATGTAAATCTAGGTTATGTGCCAGTAACTGTCTTGCTTCCTCAGTGAATATGTCATTGTTTTTTTTTTTTAAATACATGACTTCTGGAAAAAAGTACATTATGGAAGAAGTGAAGACACTGAACAACTTCACAGCTTTATGCGACTTTCATGCACAACTGCTGTATGCTGTGAATGCTGCCTTAAAACACTTGAATACCATGTAATTGTCTCAGCACTGTTAAATACTTGTATTTATTAAAAATTTGTCTCATAATAAGTTTAGAACACAGTGTACAGTGGTTAAGATAAGCCTATTAGTTTGACTAAACAGAGTTAATAGCAGCATGCCCATATGTTTCTACACCTGAATCAGGATGGGCAGTATGGTAATCAAAGAAAGCACTCTGGATTAATTTACAAATAAACCATTTCAAGTTCACACTGTGTCAGAAAAAGTCACATTTCTACTTTCTACATTTCACCAAGGTTATTTAAAGAAACAATCATGCTATTTTATCCTTGTAAAGTAATAATACCATATTAACTTTACTGCCAGCTAACAATTAATAAAATAACAAATTTAAAGTATTGACAACTTCCTCACCTGCCACATGGTTAAAATTCCATTATCCATACAGCAGAAAAGAAGTTAACAAGCTTGACTTGTGGTTATAAATCCATGAACAGCAGTTCACCTTCCAGAAAGCAAGTCAGTTCACTTTGTCTCTCTTATTTGCACATCTCTGACTGCACTTTGCAACGAAATGCCAGGCACCCTAACCTTTCATCCCTGCCTATTGTAAGTGAGCCAAAGGGAGGTAACTGTCCGCCTATCTCTTGTTTCAAATGGAAGCTCAGCGAAGTCATAGTAGACTGAATTAGTGCACAATAGCAGCTTCACCAATCAGGCGAAAGGGGGTGGGGGTTAGTTTACATGATGGGTTTTCTGTTTGAGGGTTAGGGAAGGTCTTTCTTCTCTCCTGTAGAATAATCTATCTCTCTCTCTCTCTCTCTCTCTCTCTCTCTCTCTCTCTCTCTCTCTCTCTCTCTGAAAAACTGCCATAAAGCATTCTGCTTTTTACAGTCATTGCCAAAGATAAAACACTTTTACAGGTTTTTGGCTCACTGAATTCCCATTGCCACATTTAAATAAGGAAGGATGATAAACATCTTCATTATTCTAAAATGTGCGTTTCCTTATCCTAATAATGTGTGTTGTCAGTCATGTATGTTTAAATGTTGTGTCATACTGTGACAGATCACCATAAAGACACATTTACTTCTTGATCAAGTGATTATCAGTGCTACTGGAATGTTTTGTAGAAGCCACCCGGAGTAAACCGTTGGAGAGTTTTGTTCATTTTTTTTTTTTTACTTCTCTTGTTGAACTCACAATGATGCCTTTTATCATTCATTAAGAGCTCTTTGTCATTTCAAGGTTTGTTTAGAACCCAAACAGTTTATTTTGCAGCAAGAATGATTCATTTAGCAAAACAAGTGGAGAATAAGTGAATGTATTCTTTTAGATTAAGAATACATTCAATAAGCATTTATACAAGTTAATTTAGATATTTTAAGTGATAATAGAATGTTTTATATTTTTTATGTATTATCTTTTTGTGGACCATGCAGTTCAGTTCAATTCATAACCTAATTTTATATTTGTTTTTTTCTGAAAACTCCCACCAATACATTTTTTTTTGTACAAAACAGTGGTGATTTGGACTCTTCTGAATGTTTCCCATCTCAAACAAGCTATCATGTAATCTGTCTATCTATCTATCTATCTATCTCTCTATCTATACTCCTAGTAACAGTGCCCCTAGTTCTCAGCTCCTTCTATCTGCACATTCCTGCCTGGTCCTTGACCTTTTAAGTGATTTCACATGGTGCTAACAGAACTGCAATGACTCATTTGTGTTAGATATATTACTTATATTTACCAGCTACCAAAAAACCTGTGCTGTTTCATATATCATACTCCAATATTTCTTCAATATTTCAACACCGAAACATTACTTTAAATCTTCTGTTCTCTTAAGGTTTTCACTGCTTACCATAATGTTTTGAAAATGTAACCTTACTTACAGTAATCAGTCGCATATCCGACTGCGGTGGACCACAGTAAGGGCAGATATGTAAAAAGTCAGATGACTGAATCCTGTTTTAAATACCATTATACACAGCTGTAACAATTACTGTATTCACACAATTATTGCTTTGACATTCAGCTTTTATTAGGGAGCTCCTCTAAATCCCTTGTTTAGAAAGATACACGGTATTAATGCTTGTGACAGATTAGTCGTCTGCCGTTTGGGTGCGTGTATTCACTGCTGAGTGACAGGCAGGAGATCGAAATGGAGGTTGAAGTTGATATGCCCCACAGGCAAACAGGATTTATTTACATATCAACACACTGAACAGCTCGCGTGACAATACCAGCAATGGCAGTGCACGGAGCACATATAAAGTCATATTTACTATTCAACCTTGCCTCTCATTATTTTAACTGACATATATTAAATATGTACTTCAGACTCAGCTAATAGTGGAAAATTAAATGCCCCTCAGGAAGACTATTGTTACCTCCAGGGTGCAATGCCCTCAGCATGTACTGTAGGTAACAATAGTCTTCCCTCGGGTCAATAATTTTCCTCTATAGCCCTCCTCTCCAGTCCATTACTATATATATTAGGGATGTAAATATCGTTTAATAAGAAATCTAATGGTTAACCGTTTAACCGTAGTTACACTGTCACACTAAATACCCTTTAAATAAATACCCTTTAAATAAATACCCTTTCCACATATATTTAGTCTTTGTCATGCATTGACATTTGTTTACCAAAGATAAAAAGAGGCCGCTTAGAGCACAAATCCTCTTTAATTGCATCACGATTGTATCACATTGACGATATATGTACCGGTACACCTTTCTAAGTTTCTAGTATCTCCTTAATAGTTAATCTCGATCCACTACAGGGGACACTGGTTTCACATAAAATAAAACACCATTTAAAAAAAAATAATACACGTTACCATCCCATAACTTAGCGTAGCAATCAACAATTCATTTTTCAGGATTCTTATGAATTAATGTTATGAATCCATTTTAAAAGCATGTACAGTGCCGAGAAAAAGTTTGTGAACCCCTTAGGATTTTCAAATATTTGACATATTTCAAACCTAAAATGTTATTAGATCTTAATCTAAGTCCTAATAATAGATTAGGTTCTTCTGTTCGAGTTTGGTTTTCACCAAACATAACGTTTCTCATTGAGGCCAAAAAGTTCTACCTTTGGCTTGTCTGTCCAGAGAACATTGTTCCAGAAGTCTTGTGGATCATCTATGTGCTCTTTGGCGAACTTCAGACGGCAACAATGTTCTTTTTAGAGAGCAGTGGTTTCCTCCTGGCTATCCTTCCATGAACACCATTCTTGTTCAGTCTTTTTCTGATAGTTGAGTCATGAACACTCACATTAGCCAAGGCGAGAGTGGCTCCCTCAGCTGCCTCCTTTCCCTAACTAAGCGCTCAATCTCTTGCTGCCATCTAGACATTACAGGAATAGTTTGTACTTTCTACTTTTTTTTCAACTCCAAACCTCTCACTTCCATATGCGTAGATGGTATCCCCAGATTTATCCAGCTTCATTTCGACTGTTCCACCTAACCTTTCCAACACAAAACAGAGATCTGTGTTTACTGTGTCCCACTTTGATTTCTCAGAAGCTCTTGGCCATTTAACTCTTAGCTTGTGCCCGCTGAGGTTCTTTTCTCTCTTACGCTGGTTCATCTGACCGGGTTCACAAGGATCATTAGGTTCATCACTAGTTGTTCCTATGCAAGTCCTCCTCTCATCTATGAAATATATATATATATATATATATATATATATATATATATATATATATATATATATATATATATATATATCATGACCTTAAAGTATTTTACAGTCATTAATTCTAATTCTAATGTGTGTTGTGTATGTCTATACATACTTTTGGCAAATTTCTTCAAGCCACAATTTGCATTTCTACTGTCTGTTTTCCCAGTTTTGCCTTTAAGCTATTTAGTTTTCTACAAACACAATAGCACTAGTCTAAAAAAAAGTTAATTAATGTTTCTTTTTTTGGAATTGCTGCAAGGAAAAAAACTCCATTACAAAAATTGAAATTGACTGTTGATGAAGCAAAGAGAATTAAGAAGATATATTGGTTTGGCGAGCTGCAAGAGAAAAATAAAAAGAGACTGCCTACTGTTGGTTACAGACCAAAAAATGACATAAAATACATAGTTTAAAAAGTTTTAGGTTTAAAAGTGTTTTAGGTAGCTGGTTTGGTTCAACAATTTGTTTCTTTAGCTGTTTTGGAAAATAAAGAAAAATGTTCATTATGTGATTAAAAAGGGACTTCTGGCAACAACAATCGCAGTCTTTCACTAGTTTGAGTGTGGTGTTGCTGTAACATTTCATTTGTTCATTTTTAAATGTTCATCTCCACTGAACTGAAATAGAAATCTACACAGCCATTTTATTGTATAGTTTGAGGATTCAGGTTCAGCTATGTGACCTCCTTTTAGGCAAAAATATGATGTCACAGTACATTACTGTACTTTGGATCAGTATGACTCAAGACCACAAGCTATCATGCAAGGCTAGCGGGACACATTAGAAGGAGTTTAGACAGTTCTTAGATGGTCATCTTGCATGAAACAATACTAGCTCTGACAAGTGCTGACTGCCATCTCAACGCTTTATTCTTTTTTTTAAAATCTAAAATCAAAGCTCTCAGCATTCCTAAAAGACTCCCTCACCCGTAATACTACTGGTTTTGATCCAGACTTGGAGGGAAGCCCCTTTTTAGGGAATGAGGGTGAATCAAACCAATTCATCTAATTCTTCAGCCTTAAAGGCTCAAAGGCAGCCTTTGAAAATGCCCATTGCTGTGCTAAAATGTGCAATGGCTTTGAAAAATTAATTAGATAAGAAAGGAGAAAAAAACTACTCATCTCAACCACTTCCTTAAATAAGCCACAACACTTGTTGTGCTAATGTTTTCTGAAGGCACTTGAAATGAGCGCATAAAAAAGAAAGTGACAGATTTGCCTAGCATGGACTTTCCCCATTTTTCTTTTACAGATATGTCTTGCTGTAAATCTCTGTGAAAGAATTTGAAGTAATATACAGCAGACATGGTAATTCAGCTACAGTACCAGCAGGAAAATAGCTATGTTTAATTTGTTCCAGAATCCTGGTAAGGCTAGTGTTCCAGAACATGATTCAACAACAGAAAAGTGTCTGTTAATATATACGATAAAATGTAGTATATATTATGGTTAGTTAAAAAAAAAATCCTAAAAAATACTTATAAATGGGGTTAACTGCAACAGTCATTCTGTCATGCCAGTCATTTAATGAAACAACTTAAAATATATCAGGGTTTTGGCAATATATTTCTTCAAATTGTATGTAGACATCTGGCCAACTTCCTACAAGTTGTAGCCATTTCTTTATATTTTTCCCAATAGAATATTTCAGGGTGTCTGGCCATTTATTTACAGAATAAAAGTTGTACACCTGAGCTGTGTAATCAAGGAGTTCCTCCACCTGAGCCCTGTTAATACTGAAGAATGCATATGATATATTCATTAATATACTAAGTGCAGGATTTTCTGCAAGTAAAAGCATACTGTACTGAAAGAATAATACAAAGGTGGGTCAGGATTATTATTCAGCTGTAAGTTTAATGTAACAAGACTGATATGCAAAACACCTTTTATTATCACCATTCTGTTTAAAAGAAGTAAAAACCGCACTGAGTGGCAACATTGACTTCCTACAAACATTGTGCCAATTCACTTTAAGTAACCAATTATGTTGGTTGAGTGAAGAGCAAATAGTGGAGCCACTGAGCTAATACCACCAGTCTCTTAGGCTTTAGCCTAATAAAAGTTTACCATTTTTTGTCATGTTTTTTTAATATGCTTTAACATACTCCTCTGGGCTCCACAAAGCTTACCTTTGCTTTACCATGCTTTCACTATGCTTTATTATACTATTTTGCTGTGCTTTTACTATAGAAAACTTTTCTCAGGTATGAAACCAAATAAATTATATTTTTTGTATGGCTGTTAACTCAAGTGGCTGAACTATTCATTTTTGTGAATTGTATTTATTTATTTGTTTATACTTATTTAATTGAGATTGCAAATTATTTACAAGGTAATCCCAGCATATTTTTGTGTTATTATAAATAAACAAAACTTCACAGAAGTAAAATGTATGTTAAAGAGTAAGTAGAGAGGTTCTGAAAAATATAGCGTTATACGTGCCCACGTGTTGCTTCAACTGTTTAAATAACGTACCTGTCGTTTTTCTTTTCATTGTTAACATTCTGACAGCTTTGTACACATAGGCGGCGTTTACATGCACACGTCATGACAGTTTTCCTCATGACCTGTTTGCCCTACTTTTCAAGAAACGCGTTGCTATGCCCTTCGGATTTAGGAGAAAGAAAAAAAAACGTCTGTACCAATGCAGATTACTCAATTCGTAGTCATTTAGGGGAGGGGATATTTACATGCACGTGTCTGCTTATCCAGTAGGAAAAGAACGACTCTGAAGAGAGCTTCCTGCGTTGCCATGAAGATAAAAACATTTAACAAGAGAAATGAATTCACGTGTTGTCGTGCATATTCTGAATTACACCGCGCATTAGCTACTTGTTTGTCTGGTTACCTTTCCAACACACACACATACACATACACAAACACACAATTATATAAAATATACTTTCCCTATACCTTTTTTAATACTAGCAACAAAAATGACCACAATTCATAAAAAGTAAATAGCAGATGCTGCTGTTAATGAAAATGTACTTTATTTGTATCACTGAGAAGGATCGCTCTTTCAAGGGTCCCTAATTCTAAATGTGATCAGTTTTACAATAACATACAATCAGAACTAAAAGCAAATACTGCTGAAAAGAAGCAGCCACTTCCAGCACACTGAATCTGTTTTACAGCATGGATTACTACACAATTGCAATTACAACAATCAAGAAGAGTCAAAGGAAGTTAAAATCACATTAAGCTGTTACAATATAATCCTGCATCTAAGACAACACGCATGCATTTACTAAGCGATCGATGCTAAGGGCATGTCAGCTCAAGTTAAAGTAACTTACTTCAATGGTAGGCTAGGCATTTACTTTTTCTAAAATGCCGCAGTAAAAAAATTATACAAATTGGCACTTATGCTCACTTCTAAAACTATTTTTAAAGTGGCAAAAGATGAGTGGCAGCCCCTTAGAAGTAACACATTGCTTGTGCTTTTAGATAATTTTCACAAAGAAACCAAGGTACAAAATTCCTAGTTTTGCAGCAGTCTCAGCGCTCCCAGCTGTTGTTTAGCTTGTCAATCCAAAGAGTTTGCAAAAGAAAATCGGAAAACAGAACTTAACAAAGTCTTTGTGTCTGTGCCATTTATAAGGTCATATGATTTAATTTGTATGCACATTAATAATGTATTGGCTGGGTGCTAATGTGCCTTGTTTTATTATTTATTGCTTAGTGATCCCCCAAGGTCCTCAGATTTATAAGAAATGAAAAACATTTAGGCTTTCTTTCTATTGGTTTGTGACTAATTTATGGCATTGGCAAGGAGTCAGGTTCAAAGGCTCCAGCATCAAATATATCACCACTGGAGCCCCCAGCACGTGAGAAGGTATACCATAGAGAGCAAATTAGTGAAATAAGAGATTGGTCATAGCTTGCAGTGCAGAACTCTTAGCGTGCTTGACTTTTTTGACTGAGCCAAGACCTTGCCATTATATTTCAGGCAAAGAAAAAAAAAAGCTGTCAGCTCCTTCTCTCCTTTATAGACAGCCCAAGAAGAATGGTCCCATTATCTAATAATAACTAGTGGTTAATGGACATTTATATTTGGCTCTTATTTCATTAGTCCCTCAGTAATATTCTCCAGCAAGGAATACAACTGGAAACTTAGCTTGGATTAGACACCAGTTATAATACTGAACGATGTAATACTCAGAATGTGAATCCTTAATGATACTATTTATTGTTTGAATAATTCAGTAATAATAGAAAATACATTGTATGGATCTTTCATTGTTATGCATCAATATTATATGAAATGTGTGGCCCATCTTTTGCCAAGGTGGACTTTTGCCAGCTTACTGTATACTACAAAACAAGAGAACTCAAACCACTGGAAAATACAAAACAGCACAAAGAAGATATCCACTTCGTTTACCCATTTCTTCAGTTTAATCAATGTACAATGCAGTGCCACAAAATGCTAAATATTTCAATAGAAGCTAGAACAGGCACATTCTTTTTTCACATTTGCATTTGAAAATATTCCTCTGAACAGACTTGATTTGTCTTATAAATCACATTTAATTTGATATATTACAGTTCTTTAATGATACTGTCCCTCTCATTATAAATAATTCAGACAATATTATAACCACGGGGTAAAAGCTACTCCAGATATTATAATATATACAATGAAACCATATTTGTTATTATCTAAACATGTTATTTAAAGCGCTGTGTTATTTTGAGTAGCCAGCTCTTCAATCCTATTCAGACAATTGCAAAGCCATCTGTGTAACAGGACGCTTCTGTGCATATTCTCGAGGGGCTTCACTGTTGGTACATGCTGGGAGGGGAGCTAATTAAACCATCAAGCTCACCAATGCTAATCAGGTTTCACCAGACAGTGTTGTTTTTTCCAATTCTGAACCAACCATACCAGCTGAGGTCTCATTAGAGCCCAGACACTTGCCCCAGTAGGACTAAACTCCAAGTAATAGCTCTTAACAAAGGCTGATAAAAAGTTATGTATTTTTTTGTTTGTTGGTATAATATAAATATATTATTCCCAAAAAAATTGTAACAGAACATATGAAACAGAACCTCTGCAAAAAAAATACATAATGCAACACATGAGAGATCAGTATTGATGAACATAAGTTAGAATATTTCACAGCAGTAGTCCTAATATGGTGAACATTAGGTGGGCTTGAACAATGAAGATGTGCAATTGAACTCCCCCTTGGAAGCCATTTAATTGCCATCAAAGCACATAAGTGGTTATAAAAATCAATGAAGTGTAAGTGTCTTTGACATCTTACCTTGAGCCAATTCTTGTGGTTCACTGCACAGAGATACAGAACGGACAGTGTCTCTGCTTTTATTGTCATATAGGTTCTGTTTTTATAATGTAGTACATCCGATTGTTACACTTCCGAGTCCTATTGTGTAAACACACAAGCCTCACCCTGTGTATGGGGAAAAGTTTGGCTTGCTGTCAATGGAAACATATTAAAAAAAAACAAGAACAAAAAAACAGCACCCAAAGGTACACCTACTGTTATGTGCAGAAATACTGCATAAGTAAGGCCCTGTGAAAATTCACGGCAGTGTCACGGGTAAAGTATCATATTTTGCAGAATGTGCATTCAACTATTTTATAAATTATGTGTACAGATTATTATTATTATTTTAAACATCAAATATAGAGATAAATGCACTGAAATCATCAAAATCAACATCAAAGTTATTCAAGCACGGTGTTGTAATTAACTGCTTGTAGGTAGAGTGTATCTGCAAGGACAGCTTTCAGTTATGTCAGATGCATGTTCACCATTTAGGTCTTAGTCTGAAGAATTTACGTAACTTTTTTGTCCAATTTTTAAAGATGGATATTTGCGCAAACAAACGCCTCTGTCAGGTCAAAATTTAATGTGTTTCGTGCTTCACGGTTTTCAGTGGACTTTTGGAACATGGAAGTAACCGTTTTTTGTTTCTTTGCGAGTAAAGCAGTCACAGTACTGCTCTGGATTTCCACCTTTCTCTTTCAGTGAATACTGTACTTGAATCTAGTGTTAACAGCTGACTCTCGGCAGTGATCTACAGTAAAGTTGCAGGACGTACAGAGCAGCTTACCTCCATCGCTGTGTAAAACTCCTGCTGGATACTGCTTTACGTGATCTGCTGCAGACACATGTTTAGCCTTTTTTTTAGAGACATCCATTTTCTTGTTTACAGTGTGTTGTATTCAATTTCCCACTTAGACTGCATATAGTCACATGACAATCACAAATAGTACTCGCAGGCACACAACAGAGCTGTACAGTTTTGTTAATGTGATTTTTTTTGTATGAAATACAAATAATGATTATGAAATCATTTATTTTATTTCTTAAGAATATTGTAAAAATCGCGGTAATGGGCTAATTTCATAATTTCTGCGCAGCCTGTGAAATAGCAATTTATACAGGGCTTCTTGGACACAGGACTCTGTGGTGCTTTTCCTACTATTTCAGACCAAAGACCAAATCATTTATATACATAAAGACAAAGCTTTTATACCATTAACGTAACATTATGTTTGAATAGGTTAACGTTTGAAAATCGTCCACCATAACAAAATGGTTACTTCATATTTACCGACAGAGTGATGAGACAGATACTGTACGGGGAGCTCTGGCTGTAGTCCATGCTCAGAATCTCACTGTTGGCTCACATAACACTTTATAGCTTGGATTTGAACTGGACTGTTTAGAGCCAAATTTATTATTTATTTATTACGTTTCTATTGTCTTCTATTCTACTTCAGAGTTGCAACTTGCCTTCTGCCAGAAAGTAAAACCTCAACAAGTTCACACACATAGGGAGGGTCCTTATAATCTTATCCATTATCTATGAGTTAAATATCTGTATGAAATCAACAGTTCACCGTATATACTGTATCATATCAAAAATAAATGCTATGCAGTGTGTGACAGATGGACATACAGACATACACAATCAGTTCAAAAGGTTCCATTGTTTGATAAAGACCCTAAAAACTACCCATACTTGAGTTTATATGTTTAAATTTTTGTATATTAAATAACAAATAATTTCAGTAATTATTACCTAACATGCATTACTCGGGTAGAACAAGTACAGAAAAGATATTACTAAGAGCATAGGAGCTGTTTATCTCAGTACATGTTCAGTATATTTAATTTTTAATTATGGAACATACAATAGCTTTTGGTTAAATTGTATTATTTTTCACTGGATAAGCAGTTTAAGGTTGTGTGGCAGTACAGTAGTGGCTAGAGGTGGCTGCGGAAAAAGAACAGCTACGAATACAGCTTCATAATCTCTGATCCTAGGACTTGGTCTGACATGAAATTGATGTTCTTGTCTACATATTTAATTCTTTGAAATGCAAGTTAAAAATCAGCACTTTTGCCCATTGGCACTGATGACATCCAAATGGATAGCAAGATCATTAAAAGTTTTATTAAAAATGGTACTCAGTAGCCCACTTTTCCAAAGTGTGGTGATAATTTAAAATAATTCATTTCTCAAAAAAGAGGCAAAAATATGTTTCTAAAATCTTCTAAAATCTATATTAAAATGTTATTGCTGTAAAAAAAAAATATATATATTACAAACCCATTTATTACAAGTACTATATTGCTTCTAAGTTTGTGCTGGATTGTGCACGCCCTTCTTGTTGTAATTGTGATGGGAGTTAGTGCTGACCAATGAAGAAAAAGTAGGAGTCAGAAGCTGCTAGCAAATAAGGAGCAATTGACATTCGATTTAAGAAAACCAGAGCTATTCTTTAATGCCTGTGGCGGAGTGTCCCACCCCTATATATATATATATGTGCGCTGTTTTATTATTATTTGTTAATTAGTTAATTAATTAGTTAATTAGTTAATTAATCAATTGATTGATTGTATTTGTTAATTTAGCAGACGCCTTTATCCAAGGCGACTTACAGAGACTAGGGTGTGTGAACTATGCATCAGCTGCAGAGTCACTTACAACTACGTCTCACCCGTAAGACGGAGCACAAGGAGGTTAAGTGACTTGCTTAGGGTCACACAATGAGTCAGTGGCGGAGGTGGGTTTTGAACCGGGGACCTCCTAGTTACAAGCCCTTTTCTTTAACCACTGGACCACACAGCCTTGTATTATTGTACTATTGTTTGCGGCGCGGATGTAAAGCCGCCGTCGCCGCCATTATTTGTTATTCTTTTGTATTTTTTATTTTAAAACCTCATGAGGATGCGTGACTGATCAGCTACTGATTATTTAACTAGCTCACAGTCACGCATCCTTATTAAAATCAGCCAGAATATAAAAGCCTGCAGCTTTCTTTGTTCGGTGAAGGGTGTTCGAAAGTAGAGAATGAGTGAGGAGTTAGGAGGTAAAAATTAGTATAGAGTAAACAATTTCTATACGTGCTGGCTAAAAACCAGCACGATATTTGTTTGTTTCTGTTTGTTTGGCTAATGTGCCCCTTTTGTTTTGTGTTTGTTTTAATCTTTTGTTTGTTTTATTATTTAATACACAGACGGAACGCCGTAGCATTTCAGTTTTGGCCCACTACTTCCTGGAGTTGAGTCTGTGTTTCTGGTCTGACGTCACCCCTGCAGCCATCCTGTTCACAATGCCATAGCACTATTTGTTAATTAAATATCTAGACATATTTACATTCATTGAACAATGCTGGAATATCTGACTACAGTGTTTTGTTATAGTCATATACATTCCTTATTTTTATACTTCACATGGTGAAGCAAGACCCCTGATGTAGTGTTTAAAGACATGGAGTAATATATAAAATGTGTATAGAGAGGGGCTCCGCCTCTTCAAGGCCCAACATATAGAAGGGGGGTTCCGTCGTGAGGAGACCCGACAAATAGGAGGGGGGTTACCGTCGCTGAGGTAACCCAGCATACGAAGAATGGCACCATTACTGACATAACCCGACACATGAAGAGGCTTGTGAACCAGAAAGAAAACACGGAGTTAGTAGTTATTAGAACATATAGAGCGGGGTGTTCCGCCTCTTCAAAAGCCCGGCATAGAGAAAGGAGGGTTCAGCACTAACGAGACCCGACAAACAGAAGAGGGGTCACCGTCTCTGAGGAGACCCGACAAATGAAGAGGGGTCCCATCGCTTAGGGGCCCTCACATAAATAGAGGCATCAGAACCTGAAAGAGAAGAAGAAGAGGTCATGCATGCTAAAGGAGGGGTTTGGCCGGGGTCCCCTCTGACTCGCTGAGAACACTCCTCTAAGAGGTAAATGAAGCGACGCTTAACAAAGGGTTGGAGAAAGTGGAATCACTAACCCCCCCAAAGAATGAACCCCGGGGGCTCCCGAGTGGCGCATCCAGTAAAAGCGCTCCTCGCAGGATGTGCCCTATAGCCTGGAGATCGCTGGTTCGAATCCAGGCTATGTCACAGCTGACCGTGACCGAGAGTTCCTAGGGGGCGGCGCACAATTGGCTGAGCGCTGCCCGGGTAGGGAGGGCTTAGGTCGGCAGGGGAATCCACGGCTCACCGCGCATCAGCGACCCCTGTGGCCGATAGGGTGCCTGTGACTCTGCAGCGGAGCCGCCAGATCTGTGTTGTCCTCCGGCACTATAGGTCTGGTAGCATTGCTGTGGATCTGCAGTGCGAAAAATGACGGCTGGAAGGAGCACGTTTCGGAGGACGCGTGTTTCAGCCTCCGTTTCCTGAGTCGGCGGGGGGGTTGCGAGCGGTGAGCCGGGGATACAGATAATAATTGGGCATGCTAAATTGGGGTGAAAACCGGGGTAAAAATAATTGGCGACGACTAAATTAAAAAAAAAAAAAAAAAAAAATAATAATAATAATAATAAAAAAAAAATGAACCCCTGGCTCCCCGCTGAAGACACCTATAAGAAGAAAAAGAGGAACCGCCAATGTATATAGAAAAGAACAAAAGAGTCAAAACATTTAACACAAAAGAAAACACTTAACGTGACAAAGGGGTTAGTAAACTGTACCCTAGTGACTATGTGAAAACCCTCCGCACATTTCTGGAAATAGAAGGAACTGTATATTCGGAGCATCTCAAAAACCTAAAAAAATGCTGTTAGGCATATGGTTTTCATAGTTAAATCGTCAAATGGAGAAAATCAGCCTTGGTGGAGAATAGTAACACTTGAAATATTTAATTTTTTTTAAACCTATACTAACTAATGAGACATAGTTAAAGCAGTTACTGGAAGTATAATAGTAATATATTTGATGTAGTTTTGCTCATAAGAATTCCAAAAGTTCTACCAAAATGAACTGTTGACTTTAGGTAATGAATAGTTTGAGAAGCAGGCTGCGCTGTCATCCAAATTGCTCAAAGCTAACAAGCAAATGAGGCCACACCCTGAAAGTTATGCCGACCACTGGCACTAACGCAGACAGTAAAGGACAGGGCAAAGGGTGTCATAAAAATCGCATTACAGGGCAAAGGCAGTTTGCTCCCATTTCCGCCGAGTTTAATGTGTTTTGCCCTAACGGTAAAGGTTTGCCCCGTCATTAAAATCAGACCCATTGTCTTTCCAATGAGTGAAGACACACTGGGACAAAACAAAACAAACTCATAAATGATAAAACTCTTCAGAATTATCCTCTTTTACTTTTACGTTTTTCAGACTTTTGTTTTAAAATGTATTAACAATACTTACAAGAACATGTAAAATGCAGACCAGACTTAATGGATTCTAAATTGGATTCTTTGGTGTATTCCCTTGGTTTCTTTGTAACAAACCCCATGGGACAGTATATTATTTAAGAGTAATCTTTTGTATTCTTAGTGTTACTTTAAGTGACCTGTGACCCCACAGGTTTATGGAAACTCCATATAGTTTGCGGGAAATGGTAATGCACAAGGGAGTTTAGAACTAGCAGCTTGAATACAAATGGATTCATTAGAGTAGGCACTTCATGTGCGAGTGTGTTGAACGAGCTAGCTGGAGAAGTGGAAGGCGACTTTAATACACATTTTATAAAGGAGCTTCACTGTAGATAGGCATTACTTTTAATGAATAACACACACACACACACACACAAAGGTGCATTCAACCGATAAGCAAACTTCATTAACTTGTATTGTTAGGTCAATGCACATCAGCACATTAAAATCTTTGGGAATGACCAAAAACATCTGCTTCTATTTTTTTTTTTTAAGACACTGCACTATTATTTTAAGAAAATAACCCCTTCTTCATCAGTGTAGTTTAATTCTTTTTTAATGTTAATCTTTAGAAATACACGGGGGGGAGAGGGGGGGTCAGGGGTGTACGGCTGTATTTATGGTTCCTTTGCAGTGCTGGAGAAAGATTAATTAATAAAGAATGGCTCTTTGTCAATCTGAGAAAACAGCGTCCTGAGAAGAAAATAAGAAACAATAGCATCCTAATTACCTAGTTTATGTTCTGGCATCTTTATCACCTACTAGAATTTAGTAATAATCTGATTTAATGTGATTCATTTTGAGTCTATCATGGGTTATAATCTATTAGATTAATATAATCATGTGTGTGGCTGGGCGAGGAGCCTTATTCAATGAAGAGGATAATAGACACAATGTCCCATAAATATAATAAACAGAAAGCCAGTGCATCAGCCAACCCCATTATAAAACTATACTCCAGTGGTTTCAATCATCCCTGCGCATTTACTATACAAAACTACATCTGTAGATTTCTAAAATGATACATTGCATGGAAAAAAAATAAGGGAAGAGGAAATTACTTTTCCATTTTAAATTAAAGGCCTGTACGGTACTACTATCTTCTTTTTGTGTGGTCTGTGTAATTGAATTGAGAATGTAGATGTGCCTATGATAAAATTGGGATAGGTTACTGACAGCACAATAAATGTTGGCTTTCATTTACCAAACCTTTTAGTTTTTCCTATAAGTTGGTTGACCAGTTGCATGGCACTAGACAGCTACAGTCTATTATAAACAGCAAATAATGTATCTATAAATGTGTTTTAAGCAATATAAGACAGCCTTTTGCACATTTACAGTCTAAGAAAACTTATAATTACTGTATTACATTACATGAAGCTTTGCACTAGTAATGTGCAATTGAAGTTGTGTTGTAATACTTTATAATTAGGACTTTTTTTCCAAATCTTTACCTCTCTTTAAATGTTAATTAATGTGAACTTTAGTGAAAGTTCGGGGTGTGTGGTCCAGGGCTTTGCTCGTTATTATTTCCCCTTTCTATCATCATTAATTCTCTATTTAAACCCAGTCACAACTCAACTCTTTCTCTAGCGTTTTGCTTTTTCCTCCTCCTCCTCACTTTTTTCATATGCCGCATGCCTCTGTGTCGGTCCCCTCTGGGCAGTCTCACTTCCCCGACCTAGAGTTCCAGGCAGGCTCTTCGTGTGGTCAGAGGGGACCACCGGCCACACTGTTCTTTCACAGCTAATTTGCTACATCTTGCCTCATGAAAGACGGCTGTCTTACTTCCTCCTTTATCCTCCCGGGATGTGGCCTTCATACTCTCAGTGCTCGAGTCCCATAACTAACAGATTATTTCTGTTCTTCCAGATTCTCTTTTCTTCCTTACGTCAAGGCTTTGAATGAGCCGCTCCATCCTCTGAGGGTCGAACCCGGTCGCTAACTGGGACCCGGTCGCTAAATGGGACCCAGTCGCGATGCCAAGTCTATAACGACTCTCCTAGAAGTCAGAGGACTCTATGTTTCAGGGGCCTGGAGGCCGATAGGGCCAACCTCGACTCCATAGGGAAGGCTATCTCGGTTGGAGTCCGGCCTGTCCTTTTCTCTCTCCCCTGTCCTATAGGCCGAGCCTCTGATCCTAAGTTGCAAAAAACACTCCCTTCCTCTCGCAGCCCTGGCTCCCACCTCGTGGAGTAGTTGTTAAGCTGTCTCTGCATCCTAATAAAGAGAAAAGTACTAATTAAAGACTGGGTTTAAGATTATTTTTGTCTTTGTTACAAATCAAGGCTATTTTAAATAATGGACATGCTATCAGTGTAAACTCTGTCGTGGGTATTTTGTGCTGAAAAGAAAATCTGTCAGGACAACTCTGTCAAGAGAGTGAAAATAATGAAAGCACACTGATAAACTAAGTGAATGCAAGAATGAAATACAATTAGGATCAAAATAAGTTTAAATTTAAGCCCAAAGTATAATACAGTTATTCCTCATTAATAAAAAATAACCTTTTGCAAAAGTGTGATACAAAAAACACATTTCTGTGCTTACAGTTTGATTAGTGTAGGGCACAGACTATACATCATTGAGTAGTGTAGGGCACAGACTATACATCATTGAGTAGTGTAGGGCACAGACTATATACATCAGCATTGAAAAAAGGTTTTTCAGCCAGCAGGAACTTCAATACTGCATCAGCAAGCTGATTTGCATTTAGCTGATCATGATTTAAGAAATAAAAATACAAACTCTTGATGGTGGCCTCTATTCACAAAACTGTTTTGATTTAAATGAATTCAGTTTGATATTGCTGAAGAAACCAGCAGCAGTATATATGAATCAATGAATATCAAACTGTATGTACTCATGAAAACAGTCTTAAAATAACTTGAGTTAAAGCCTTTATTAAAGGTTTGATTAAATCAGTATTTTTAACTGTCTCTATAGCTTTAACCACCAGTGTCCGTTAAACACTTAAAATAAACTTAATAACCACCTGCCACCTAAGACATTATATTATAGCACAGCAAGGCTATGTTAAAAGTATAGCACACTAAATGATTTTTTTTTGTGCACCAAATTAATTTAGATTCAGGCTAGTTAGAACCAACTAAATTCTTAACCCTGATTGATCTATAATACCTTCAGAGATTAGATACATTTTCACTACAAGGTAGTTAAACATGCATTAATGTCACAAATTCTAAATAAGTACAGATATCACATGTTCCTCTAAAAACATGACACAGACATACAAAGCATTATCATCACAGCCACTGAAGATAAAGTATTTGTCATAGTCAAGTTTGTGGCTTTTACATAGATAGCGCGAGACAACACCTTCATGCATTACATATGCATTAAGTCGAAACTTATATGTCATTTAAAACAAGGCCACCCTTTGTATAGTAGTCTTCACCTAAATCCCCACCAGCAAATGGATAAAGACACAACATATAATAGGTTTTTCTTGTTTGAATTTACACACTGGTGGTAAACAATATTATACTGCTTGTGTGAATCAAGAATTCACTTCTTTCTATGCATGCCCGGGTACTCCATGGACTCCATGGTAACTGTAACCCATAGCGATGTACTTCTAGAACATATGTCAGCTAAGCTCTGAACTAACTGCAGGCACAGTGTTCAACACTACCACACCCCTGACATATGACATACCACCAGGTATGCAGTAAGCTGTCTGCTGAACCAAAACTATCACTGAATGATACAAAAAGCCAAGCATGTCTTCAGATACAGAACAGTATTAAAGCTTTTTTACTATTCTTTTCCAATTTCCATCTGATTTAAAGTCCTCTCCACCTTACTCATTAATGTTTAATTTTAAATTATTTAACATTCAACAGGAGGAACATTCATTTTTTAAAATGAGTTCTCATGATGACTGCCATTGAAGACAATGCATCAATCGATTAAATATTAAGTGATGTAGGATTTAATTATGTGTTCATGTTTTATTAATATAACTGCATTACAATATTAATTTAGTTGGAAATAAAGTGCTTGTCCAAACACATTTATTTAGATGACAACTTTACCCTTTAATTTTCCATGTACAGTTTTCATATTATCAAAATGGAACAATTGAAACCAATATTGCAGACCAATTTTCCAATAAATCTTCAAACACTATGCAGTTCACCTGGCTTTAACTGTAATCCATCACACAGTTAAGGACACCAGGAGGTTTCCATTACTTGCTTAAAAATATATATCCTTTTAGCTGATAAAATCACTGCCCATTTTTACTCTTTTGCACAAGTGAAATGATAAAGCAAATCCTATCTCAAACCACTGTAATTAACAACAGCTTCACTGAACAAGAAAAGAGAGAGGTGAAAAAAAGCGATCTACTAAAAGCTATACAGCAATAGCATGTACCTACCACAGTTGTAAAAACATATACAAAGCATGATTTTTAGTCAAGCAAATCCTCATCTTATTGCATCTTTAGATTCCGCACTTGCAGCAATTACCGAGAATAGTCTTCCCCCTCAATTCCAATGACTGATTGTCCTCATGTGTTGATTTAGTCAACCGTTATGTTTGTGTCAGCTGTTATTATATATCTTTAATGAGCTTTGAGCCTCCTATGTTTCCATGTCACAAAGCACGAAAGTGTATGTTAATTCAATGATAATTAACTACTTTGTTACATCTTTCTCCAAGGCAACTGACTTAAAGAAACAGCTGCAATATAACAACCACACACATAGACTGTATAATATTATGACACACTGGTTTTCTACTAACTTACTGTCAGCAAAGTGGAAAGCACTGTACAAGAAACAAGCAACAGAATTACAGCTCAGTACAGTAAACACACTTTCCTTTTGAGAGACAGCTGTATAAATGAGACACAGTGCCTCTGAGCTCGCAACAACAAAACCAGCTGACTTCCCCTCACACAACTAAACCAGTTGGATAATGAAGCATACATTACCAAGGCACAGCATACGTAAACAGAGCTTACCAGTTTCTCATGTAGAAGGAAAAATGAGCGCTGCTCTGCATGGGAAGTCAAAAGAAAAGTGCACTGAATAAAGAGACAGAGAGAGAGAGAGAGAGAGAGAGAGAGAGAGAGAGAAAGAGAGAGAGAGAGAGAGAGAGAAAATCCTTCAAGAGCTTGGTCTTTGAGCCTTGTGTTTAGTTTTCTCTGTTTGGCTCCTTTTCTTAAATTCACTACACACAGGCATCCTTCTTAATCTCCCTCACAGGAGAAAGAGCACAGTCCTATTGATTAGAACAGACAGGATTCTCTTGGGTTTTATTGTTGCCACTGGACCACTAGTGCACATGAGACCGTGGAAAGTCTGAGCAACCAATATCCCTCCACCGTTCAGGAGGCTGTCAGCAAAGTGGACAAATGCTGCTCACTGTTAGCAGGGAGAGACCACACTGATTTCCAATTGAGATAGAGAACAATATACTTAATTAGAATCAAGATTAAAAATGCAACTGCTAGTGAAACTCCTGTGTGAGAGCCACAGAAACATTTACTAAATCTGAATGCATGTGCACATTTTGCATCTGTCTATTTATACTGTATATTTGCATGTGTAGAGTATGCTGTGTGTGAATTTGGATCTAAATATAAGCTTAAATGCACAATCAGAAAAATCTAAACAAAGAAAAAGATATGATATAATGAGAATTGCAAGTGTATACAATATATAAAACTCAACAAATTGCTTTTAGTGTTAATTTCTTATCAATGAACACTGATGTAATACTCAAAAAGATGGAATTGTCAACTATATAAAAGCAAAATGAAAAACTAATCATGTAAAGTAAACGCAGGCATACAAAGTTATTCCAATACTTAGTTAAAATGCTGCACGGCTTCAATTTTAATTTCTTAACATGGTAAAGGAGACTAGGAATGAAGACAGGAGCTGAATTTCCCAAACGCATATATTTGCAGCATGTTAAACTTTGAATTTCTACAGTTAACCATTTTAAAATGCATGAACTAAATGTACACAATTTGGCAGCATGAAGTCTATATAAAAGAGTGCAATATCAAATGATAATCCAAGTTTTGGTTCTAAGGCTTACCTTGCACTGTTGTTGCTGCTGCTACTGTTACTATGGTTGACTACAACAGCTCCTTGCCTGTGTTTGACACTTACTAACAAGCACTTTTAGTCTATGCATTGCAAGTTTTCCAGATTTCAAATAAAAGCTTGCTTGTCTCTTGTTTTGGCTCCCTCGTTGATGACTATTCCTTCCATTCCTTCTATATCAGGAGGGATCCGCGAGGTTTGAAGGGAAACCAATTTGTTTAGAAAAGCTTTCCTACAGAAGACAATTCTACCTGAGAAGTGCCACTTCTGTTGCCGGGTCATTAGGAACTTAAAGTGATGACTTGAGGGATGTGGCCCCTATGGACCATCCGGTAGGTGGAGAAATTTGTATCTCTGTCTCTATTCCCTAGACAGGCTTGCTACATAAATAAAATGAAGGCAAAAAAAAAAACAACCTTCATTTATTGCAGCATTTGGAATTCAAACAATAATAATTCAGTCTTTAATGGAAAAAAATACCCTGACTAACACTGCCAGCTAAGCAACCAATAATGATGAATTTACAACCTACAATATGTATGCCACAAGATAGGCATTCTGAGAGACTTGTCATTGCTGGTGTTGTTTTTAATTGGCAGTATCTTTTTTTCTAAGGGAGAAACAATTAAATTGCATATGCATGTTATCTGTGAACTACAACACGCTTGTTTACCCAGAGGTTAGGTTAGGTTAGGCCAATTCAGAGCTAGTTAAGGTTGAGATAAGCAAAATATATATATTTTTTTCTACTCTTTTTCTACTCTTAATAAAAAGTACTCTGCTGTATTACAATGCTGTATGGATTTAAATCATTGACAATAATAGCCTTTGCCCTTTTGGTATTAATGATTGACTAAAATTGTCAACAATGAAAGAACAGGATTCTTTACATTTTAATTAGGAATCTGAGTGACCACATTTACATTTTGTTACATACTAGCTTATCATTATCAAACATGTCAATTTTTCTTGTAGATATTTAGAATTTCAGGAAAAACAATTAGAAACCAAACTGTATCGAAAGGTTGCATAAATAATAAAAAAAAACAACATTTAAAAAATCTATAGGTAAAAATATAGGTAAGACAATAGTTTAGAGTTTACAAATCAGACTTATAATCAAACTAATAATGCACAATTACAGTAGGTATTAGTTCACACTAAAAACATATGAAGTACATATGCATACGCAGTGGAATCGCTTTGTGAAGACCATCAAAGGGGCTGAATACAACAGAATTGTTCCCTAATAATGGGAGATCTGCGGAGTAGTACAATTCAGATAGTTCACGGTTACAGCATCTTGACAGTAAATTGTACAGGGCCATAATTTACTGTGTGAAGGAATCCTTTGCTAATTCCTGCTCTCAATATTTTTCAGATAGTGAATTGATGAGGGAGCACTGTGCTGCTATTTATCAGTTTAAATTACAGTAATATTGCATTAAGCATACCATGGAAATAGCCAGAGGTAATCTTTAACTGTTTCCAAACATTATCCAGCACTTTTAATCACCTCCATGTCAGATCTGACACCACAATACACATGCAGGTACTATCACAGTCCTTCTTCTCTCCCTCCCTCCCTCACACCCTCACTCACTCATTCATGATTTTGCAGTAACCATACCTGGGAATAGTATGAAATCCCCAAAGTAGATGAGTACTAGTGCATTTGGTAAAAGAGTTTGATTTTAGATCCTTCCAGTAATTCTCGGACGTAGGAAAAGGATTCCAAATGAACATCACTGTCTGTGATTCAAACCAAAGACTCAAGGTCAAGCCCAATTCAAAGAGTGACTCAAGGTCAAGCCCAATTCAAAGAGTGACTCAAGGTCAAGCCCAATTCAAAGAGTGACTCAAGGTCAAGCCCAATTCAAAGTGTTAGAAGGCTGATACATTTTTGTTCTTTTTCTTTTTCTTATTCTGTTATTGGAATATGATCTGAAGCATAGCAGCATTTCCAAGGTGTGGTTGAGAAACTGTCTCCACTTCACCCACATGAAACACAAGCCTGTTCACAATCACAGCTGACTCCCCAGACTATTCAAAAGATCTATGGAAACTCTGCTTTACTAATCATAATGAAGTACATTCATACTTATGTATGTATTCTGGACTTGGCAAACTTTTTTCTGGCTAAAAAGTATTATGTTAAAATCGAAGGACTATCTTCATTTCTATTGCAAGGTTTACTATATATATATATATATATATATATATATATATATATATATATATCACAATTCTGCAAAATACCTAGAAATGATATTGGGATCACTAAAAAAACTAAAAAAAAAAACTATATGTACAGTATATCATGAATGATATTAAACTTAAAATGTATGCACTGTGTTGAGTATGCAGTATACAGTATGTAAAGATGAATCCCCCTTTGTCCAAATCATTATCCTAGAAGTGCCCCACAACATTTTCCGTCAGTATCACTGTTATATGAACTTTGCTCATGACGGTGGAGCAATTTGGGCATAAGAGATCCTACTGTATATTACTTTTTTTTTTTTTTTTACCTTGATAACCCGTATAACCCATGTAAAAAAATACCAAATAAACAATTCTAAAACAGTTTTAAAAGGATTATGGCTAAATATACCACACTGTTTGTTAAGCTGATAATAATACAATATGAAGTAATATACAGTAATTAAAAAGTATTTAAAAAATATATAAAAAAAAAATATAAAATAAAAGGCATGCAGACTTGTATTCAATTCAAAGTAACTAAAAAAGGTGAAACATTTTTGTTATAAACTATTGTTACAGTTATAAAGAAGAAAGAAAGCTGCTGTACCTCCATGAAGTCAATGCTTGGTAGATGAATCTCACATAAACCTCAGCTTGGACCTAAACAAACCACCACCATCGAGCATCTCTGACACCATCCCCTGGCCCCTCCCTTTTGGTATTCCTGCTGTATGTTCAGAGTTGCATGAATCACACTGAGGAGCCTTTGGTTCAACTGTATTATTTCGTAGCTGCTGCTGCTCCCATTACTGTCAATCTATTTTGTGGAAAATGCCCAACTCCCAGTTCCCCAATGCATCACAAAAAAACAAAGAGATAAAACAGATAAACATAGTGAAAGTAAACCTTGGGGATCTGGTGATGGATCACGTCATATAACTAAGCCTTATACACAGCTGGGGCACATTTAAAAAGCTTCAGTGCACCATTGCCTCCTATTTAAAACCCCATTTCTCAAAAATGATTAAAAACAAAAAAACAACCACCTGATTTGTTTCTGTGCTAATAAAAGTCTGCTTAAAGTGACAGCCAATAAAAAAAAAAGAAGATGAAAATATGTGCAGGTTTATTAAAATTATACATATATCCTTTTATGTTTTCTTTAATTTACTGGAAGCATTGAGAGTACAATTGTAACAGCAGAGATGCATTGTTCTGAAAGCATAGCACAGCTCTTTACAATACAATTTTTTTTTTTTAAATTCACACTAGTTTTGATCAACTTCAATATTAGTATTAAATAGCATTTAAAAAAAAAGAACACCAGCCCCTCTATACCCCACACATTATGTGATAACTATCTTGGATAATTTAAACATCTATTAGGCATATCATGTCTTTTCCAAGCCTATGTATGAAAGCACCATATGGCTGAGAGATTGTCAGTTGACAATCACTGTGGAAAACATAGACTAATTATATAAATAAATACCCCAGGCATGTGGCCAAACCCTTCAGTGTGCCAATGCACAAGGAGTGTCTTAAGGATTTAAAAATAATCCCTTCTTCTAATGTAAAGAAAATATTCTTAGTGATGTATTATTGGACATGCTAACTGGTTTTCATCTTAAGTCTTTGGCCATTCTCTTTTTGTTCATACTTGTCTTATAAATTATGTACTTAAAAAAGGAAACTTCAGCTCAAACTACAGCTGGTAAATACAAGATTTCAATGATTTTTAATAGGAATGTTTATACAGTTAATGCTACTACTACATTACTATTACTACTACTAATAATAACAATAACAATTAATATAATTAGTACAAAATGTGCATCAAAACTGCAGGACAGTCCAGCTAGAGAAAACAAAAGCCCCACTCCAATTGAAAGGTACAATAAACAAATTAAAAAAGCAATCAATCTCATCCTGTGTCACAGAAACATCTTTTCCCTTTGTCACCAGTAAAACGAAACTGACAATGTGCTAGTGGTAGTACTGATGATGACCAGGGCCAACTGTTGAGAGGCACTTGCTATAAGCACCCTGAACAACTTCTGTATATCAAAGTGGAAAACATTTGTGCTTTCAAAAACTGTTGATTTAGTTAGCATCAGCTTTTATTTATCCACGTCTAAAGAAATCCACACATTGGTTTTGTATATAATCCCATCTTCTGTATGTTCCAAGACCTAATGTATCTACTAACACACTGGTTTTCTTATTTTATGCGTCTTTGAACTGGGCCAGTCCTGTGTGTGTATCTCGATCCAACAAGGTTTGGCTGTACTGAACCAGCCCTATGACAAAATGGTTTACTCCCCGAAATCCATCACAAAGCTAGATTTCCTTAATTTAGGAAAATATAATATATCTTAAATCTCTGGCTGTTATGGAGCCAGGTGGTCCAGGAAGGCTAATTCCATTTGGATTTCTCCACTGAGTCTATTCAATAGGTTTCAGGCTCTTCCTACAAAGTGCCAACAGGAGTGTGGAATTATTCTTGACCATCCTGTATGAATCTTCGGTATTTTTGGGCCTGCTCCAAAACATGAAAGCACATATATATATATATATATATATATATATATATATATATATATATATATATATATATATACATCCCATCACAAACATCATAATCTATCTTAAAAGTGTCTCAGTAGTTAATACTAAATATTTAATAAGCAAATATTCACATCAACAACATCAAGTGGAGCACACTGTATTCATATTCATATTCCACTATGTTTCCTTGTTGAAAGTGTATCACTATCACTGTAGCCTATATATATATATATGCCAGCATATACTATCTTTATTTATTATACTAATTCTCTAAGCATCCTTGACCCCGCTATCTATAGTGAAGCTCACCATCACATCCTTTGTTATCGTTCTCTCTCTCATGCATCACAGAACCTTTTGTTCTTTTGACCTTTCCTTAGTGCAACTCTATTCATGTATATCTCCTAACAGGAGATGGCCTTGATTCTCAATGCTTTAAAGCTGATAGTCTTGTTTTTGCCTTATGCAGCATTTCATTCAAAAATCATGTTTTGGATTATCATAGACTGTATACAAACCTATCTGTGATAACGAAATGTATCACTTAAAGAGCTGATAAAGACACAGAGGCTGTGCAGTGGCCACAGAGCATCACACATTAGACAAACCATATAATAGTTATCATAAATAACAAATATGAAGTTAAATTTGACATTTAAATGTGTAGGAAACTTTGTGGTATAAAAAGATTACGTACTAAATCTTCATTGTGTGCTATGAATAACCCCACACAACCCTCTCGACACTACATGTCTCTAGAGGTTATTGGCCATCCGGCTCATTCATGGGATGATTCTTGATAAACAATGAAGACTCCTATGGTAGAAGCCAGCTGAAATTTAGAATCTTTTCAAGCACTGTCACTGAAAAAAAACAAAACAACAAACACTGTACCACAACTTCTGTGGTCATGCCTCCCTCGGGCGTTCTGCCACACGCAAAATCGATCCCAATAACCCTTTAATAAATAACTGGAGAATTAAAGAGGCAACACAGCTGGAAACTGAACTGTGTTTTAAATTGACTATCCAGGGGATCCTTTTAAGAGAATTTTGAATTAAGAGAAGATTCACTGCAATCACAACGTCTGGGAAAGTCTGCTACTGGAGCCTGGATTGCTAGTTGCATCTTTTCAAGTGGACTTTCCAAACACTGACTGGTAGCTTCACAGGGGCGTAGGGGCATGTCAATCACTTTCACTCAAATGCTGTTTCATTCAGTATAATGTGGCTTTGATTTATTTGACCCCATCCCCACCCCCATCCCTTGCTGGGATAATGTGCCTTTACTGCAGGTCAGTCACAAAAAGTGATTCATAATGGTAAGTGACCTGGAAAAGATTTCATTGTACTGAACACTTGCGTTTGCCTTTGCAAGCAGTTCTGTGGCAGCAGACCTGAGCAGCTCTATCGTCAGATTTATTTACTGGATGTCAGAAATTAGAGCCTGCGATAGTGGACTGTATGAGCTCTGTTAAAGTAATCAGAGAGATGACATTTGAAATGTAATGTTACAGACAGGAGGAGTAAAATCCACATAGAACGTGGTTGTCAATCTCCCCCTTCTTTTTTCTTAACCCTTATTTTATACTAAATAATAAAAAATGTAATATGTCTGCAATCTCATAAGACCTGTATCTAAATCAAGTATTGTAATTATACAGGGGTACTTGCCATTTTTTTCATTCAAAGATCCTATTCTTTAAAATTTTTCCTTTTTTCCTTTTTAATAGGATATACCATTTTTATTTAGACAGAATTTTAGCTCAAAAACACCAACTCTTTCTAACTTTTAGGATTTGTGGCTTGATCTCTATGTATATAATCTTTTATAGCCATGTTGAATAGCAAAATAACCGAGGCAACCCAGTTTGGTATCATAAAACTAAGAGGATAGTGTGCATTTTTCATAATGATATACAGCAGCACTATCACCTGCAATAAATGAAAAAATGAAGTTAAAATAGGTTAAAAGAAGAGGTGTTATTGTATAAAGAAATTAGATACTTGGGGTTAACTGCACATAATGAGTTGATTTTCCTTTTCTATGTGGCAGTGATGACTTCAGCTAATTCATTTCCTTTCCTTAGATCATGTGGTTATTCCTGCAGGGTTTCTAGTCATGTCTGCAGGTTCAAATGTTTTAATGCACAAAACAGATATATTTGTTCATTCATTGAAAACAGTATTTCTGAGGCATGCACTAGGTGGTTTAAAATACAATCCGACCCCTAAAGAGAAATAGTCTTTCCACCAAAGTTAACGAAATATAACAATGTTAGAAAATAAAATCTGATTCTAAAATTCCATTGGAAATTCTGACATGCACTCTTGTCTTATTTTTCTGACAAACCCATCAGTGAATTAAGCACAGAAACTACAGAAACTAAAAGCAGTGTATTATATCTAGAGTATGAATAGAAATGTATACTATATATTTTTAGTGGATACAATTATGTTTTGTGTGACTCATTTATTGTACTGTCCAATATGGTTTTTTAAAAAAGGAAAGATATAATTCTTCCAACTTCATTCCTTACTTCATTGAATCACATTGGCCTCTCATATTTCATGTTCAAGTTCAAGGAGTTTAAGGTCTAAATTAAAAGCTAAGTGCTGTAATTGGAGACGAGGGCTAAAAGGATGCATTTCAGGAATGTCAATGGAAGAAACATATGATACACATCCGAGAGACACTGTTGATGGAACTACTTCCAGGTCACAAATTTAATAGAGGTTATTCTCACATGCAAAAGTAAATTACTGCTAACTCCACTCATCACATTTAAAGGAAAAAAAAATGCTTCAAAATATATCACATTATAATAAATACAGAAATCTTCTCACTGTATCCATTTCAGAAAAATGCCTTCTTATATTTATATGTACTAAGTAATTTGACCTAATACTAGAATCTCTACTACAGTTCATTGATTGATTTACTATTTAACAAGGCATTTACATAGAATCAAAAGTTTAAAAAGTAGACAGTATGTATTTTAAATAAATAACAAATGACAAGAAGTACATAACACTGTAATTGGGATCTGATGGGTATTCAGACTGCAGCTTCACTCTTTTTTTAGTTCTCCATCATTTCCTTAATATAATGAAATGAAATGTCATTATTCAGAAGCAGAATGCACTGTGTAGACAGTGGTGTACACTTGGACACTGACAGGTGATGTCTTTTGCTTGCTCTCACGACAGTCTTTTTTTAATGCATGGTACTGGCAGGCTCCATAGCGCCCTACACAGCACTGCAAGCAAATCTCAGCACTGACCTGACCATTTTAATTCTGTTCTGGGTCTCTGTTTAACAGAGACTGCCATTGCATTGAATAGTGAAGTAGTTTTGAGCTGTAGGCTAACGTCCACTGGGAGCCGATCACACACAATCACACACATTCACAAATATATTACATGCGATGCATTTGTAGCTTGTTTTTTGTCCCATGAGTATTCCAACCAATTGTGATGTAAACAGACAAACTTGGTTTAACATGGGAACATGTTATGCTCCATTTACATGTGAGATAACTTACTGTGGCACCACTTGAAAAAGTAAACCCCATAGACCTCATTCCTGGTGAAAAAAAATAGTTTTAAACTGAAGCAATCTGAAAATGAGATGGTGGCTGTCTTATTTACATCATTGTTAAAAAAAAGCCTTCTGTTGTCAATTGTGGGCTGCATAAGTAGGGTTACCATGTGGCTCCAGATTAACCGGACGCTGTGAGACAGAACGGGATTTCAGACTTGCCCCTAAATTGAAATAAATGAAGGTGTAAATGAACCATCCTTAGCTACAATTAAGAATGGTGCTTAAATACCCGCATGTGCGTCAAATAATTGTATTATACTAAGAATGAATTGCAGCCAGTCGCTATTTTTTTCTGTTTGTTAAAATTCAATCGCCCATATTATTCTGCAAATACAATCGCATCATCATCTCGTTGCTCTATCGATAAATTAGCTATTCGTTCATTAAGATCTGATCAGAAGCAGCTGATCAGTGTGAATTGTTTGCTGCGCCCAAGCAATTCCACCACAGCAGGATTAATCTCAGCAAAGGTGGAGCTCATTTATACGTGAATTACTTTCAATTTAGGGGGAATTTTGAAATCCCGGTCTGTCTCAAAGCGTCCGGTTAATCTGGAGCCATATGGTAACCCTAGCATAAGCCTTGGGGTATCTGCTTGTTGAAGTATTTTGTTTCATTGGTAAGAATATCTTCAAGTTTAAGATGCTGCCAAGTGCCAGAAAACAAATGGATTGAGGTCTGTTTTTCCAGCATAGATAAGAACTAAGACATGTATTTTCACAAACAACAGCAACCTTATCTAATAATCACAAGGTTTTTACATTTTCAGTATGTCATTACAGAAACATATAGTTGTGTATCTTGGGCAATTGTGTCGTAACTTTAAATATTGCAAACATTATTCACTGATTGATTGTTTCTTGTTTTTTATCTGTATCATCAATATTTAATACAGATCCAACTGGGATACTACTTGGTCTGGTAGGATGATTTATACCAGACTCACACAAATTATTTTAGAGCTCGATGGCTCAATGAATGAGAGATATGAAACCTTGTAGCTCCAAATTGCTTATTGATTTGCAATCCAGGTCAATACTTCATGTCATGGCTGTTGGTGCCCCATGGGAAATGAGCTTCGGGGTCCAGTCCACATCTTACCAAAACAATTGGCATACAGGTGCACTCCACTTATAATGGATCCTGTTAGAACAGTTCCCTTTACAACGTATTGATGAGACATGCGTGATAAGGGGGGATCACTAGCTATGCCCCCATGTACGTATTAAACACAAAAGACTTTCCAGTAGAACAGCAAGACTATGCATTAAACGGTATATACTGTATGTTATAAACTAGTCAGTTTTAACCATAGTAATTCCCCATTAAAGCCCATGTTATAGTTGGGAGCCGTGATAATTAGAAGTCTGTGCTATTAGTGTTGTAGTATAAGTATTACTGTAATGGCGTTATGGGGCAAATGGGAGCCAGGGCAATGCCACTTTATAACAGATTCCGTGGTGTGAAGGTAGCACACCGTAATCCTGTATCGATGAATTGTGATGCTTGTTTATGTGATAACGTAATAGAAATATCATTTATATCTTTATAGAAGACCAAAAGCACAGCATAGCTCATTGAAGTTTACCAAGTGGATGTTGAATGAAGAATAAGTATTTTATAGTTAATAAAGTTTGTATCAACTGCAAGTCGCTTGTAACAAATATATGTCACCCTGGATAAGGGCATCTGCTAATAAATAATAATAATAATAATAATAATAATACATACATACATACATACATACATACATACATACAGTACCATTTAATATGTACAGTTTTCTTGTTCCACAGATAGATATTTTGCACAAATCAGGTACATCCAGCACAGTAAATGACAGTCATGGTGGCATTTGTGATGTCAGGCGTCAGTCAGTCACTTTTATTCTTCTATGTTTTTGTAGGCACAAATGTGTAACGTATACAATCTGAATTACATTTAGCAAAAATATAAATTTGTAAAATGGAACTACTTATTACATTGTATGGGCCACAGGTGTATGTTTTGTACAAATAATAAACTCCTGTTCTGTGGCAGTTAAACTTTCTTGTATTGTTTTTATATTTAAAGTATTTATGTTTGCAGATACATACAGCATTTTGAATTTTGTTTACTACATACTTTGTTTATAAAGTTCTGATTTCCATTGTCCCTTGGAGTCCATGATAAGTGGAGTGCACCTGTATTTGGTAGAAATGAGCTGTGGTGGAGGCAAATGTTTGATTAGCTTACATTTCTGCTATGGCAGCCAGATCTCCACAATGTTCAGTAGTTGCTTCCTATACAATAGGTTGACATATACTTGTGCACAAAAATTTGACCCTGACCAATTCACCCCTGCGACAATTCATCCACGTGACAATTTGTCCCCAAGACAGTTTGTTCCCCTGAGATTTAGTCCCCACAACATGTATCATAATACAAGAAGAGTTTGTCTATACTTTTGAGATGGTGGACTGTGCAACAATATAGACATTGTTGCTCTTTCATTTCAGCTGGCTAGTGTTGTTAATGACACTGTTTTTAGGGTTCACCTGGAGCCGGGATTATTTATGAATGTAACACCAGCACTTGACAACAGACTGCGAGAGAAACTTGTTAAGTCATGTGTTTTGTTAAAATAAGGGGTTTATTGGCGGCTCCCGAGTAGCGCATCCAGTAAAGGCACTCCACGTGGAGTGCAGGATGCGCCCTATAGCTTGGATGCCGCCAGTTCAAATCCAGGCTATGTCACTGCCGACTGTGGCCGGGAGTTCCCAGTGGGCGGCGCACAATTGGCCAAGCACTGCCCAGGTGGGGAGGGTTTAGGTTGGCTGGGGAATCCTTGGCTCATCGCGCATTAGCGACCCCTGTGACTGGCTGGGCGCCTGCAGGCCTGCCTGTGTGCAACTCAGAACTGCATGGTCCTCCGACACTGTAGTTCTTTAATGGCTTCACGGCAGGCTTGCAGTGTGGAAAAAAAGTGGATGGCTGACGGGACACGTTTCGGAGGATGCAAGTGCGAGTCTCTCCTAACTTAGTGCGGGGGTTGCAGTGGTGAGCAGGGTAGAATATTTGGGCATTCTAAATTGGAAGAAAAATCGGGGGGAAAAATAATTGTAGTTTCCAAATTTTAAAAAAATCATGCCGCCAGCATTCCTTTTGCAGTGCAAATGCCGAGGCCGTTACACTATTATTAGTAGAAGATCTCTAGTGCAGCGCCATTGGGCACCGCCCTAAGGGAAAAAGATTCAGTTGATTGCAAAGGGCCTTGTTTGCTCTGTAATCATAACTGTACTATATTTAAATATAGCAGGCGTGTCCAAGTCATGGTCCTGGAGGGTCATTCTACTCCAGGTTATGTAAAAATAAATACCGAACTACTTTTGGGCCATGATGGAGGTTTAAGTGGTTCAATTAAACGATTTTAAATTATGTTTGACGGAGGAGCTGGAATGGAACCAAGCTGGACCAAAAATATAGCATGCTATTGCATAGTTTGACTACTATATTTTCTATCATATTTTTTACCGAATCCTACATTACATCATTTTCTGAGTGAATGTGCCAGAAGAGATTATGGTCAGTATAAAATGTTCTTGTTTAGCTCAAATAATAACAGGCATTTTTGAGGAAGGAACTTATTTAAAACATCTGCAAGCGCAAAACAGATTGCCAAAATGCATTTGCTGGTTCATTTTTTAATTTGATTACTGTTGGATCAAAACAAGGTGCACCTTGCCTCTCTTTCCGTCAGCTTTGCAAACAATGAACTGTAAGCAGATATTTTCTCATGTCTTTACATCCATCATTTAGCATTTAGCAGTCTGTCAGTGGGTTAGGATAACGTGTTCAAAAGGCTACTATGTTTCAAAGTCTTTTCCATTATGAGGGATTAGTCCATTACTAATCTCATGCTTTTAGTCAGAGCAAACCCTGAAGTAACCTGTAATCTTTGCCTGTGAGTCCTTTTTGCATGTAATGTTAATCCAAATAGCCTTAGGAGATATATTTTTTTTTATTTGTGTTTCATGCATTTTCATCTATTCTGTCCAAGGTTGGAAAAATTTGAAGTCACTACAATTCAGAAGATAATTGTGATAATTGTGAAGTGTTTTAATTGAAGACACTGATGGAAGTAAACTGTGCTGAAGTGTAAAACATTTGGGAATTGTATTTATGTATTTATTTATTTGAATCCAAAAATTATATTAAAAAAAAAATGCAAAGTTGAATTCACTTTGAGAACAATGTTACACAGTAATGATGAGTTTATGAATATCAGTAGGTTCTTATTTAAACAGTGGTGGGTCTAAACAGTTATGTTAGGTATCTCTATACTATATTAAACTAGCTTGTGATTTATAGAACCGCTTTTAAACATTACTACTTACATGCAGTACGACCCTGGTATTAGTACAGCTGTTTTCATGTTTAAGGTAAAGAACTTCTAAAACGTAATAATCTAAAAAGGTGTTTATTGCACACATTAATAAATATCCAAGACAAGCAGCCAATGTATGATTTTCTTGGTTTTTGTTTTACCGTAGTTTCTTTCAGATTTAGTGTTCACTTTATGGATATATATGGCAGCTACTCTTACAGATTTCCCACAGCTATGCAATAAAGTGAACTGATGCATTAAGTAGTTACATCCTGTGGATTTGTAAGCTCGTTCCCAGACCTAGAGGATCTGGTGAATAACTCGGTAGCTCTCCCATATGTGTGGTTTGCTGCCACAGAAATTAAATATAAGTTCAAAAGGGATGCTTTGTACAACATTCATTTTCTGTGGTCTAACTAAGAGCTGACCTAAATCAAATAAATGATCATGTTAATATTCCTGAGCTCTAAAAATAGTGTACTGTATATCAAAATACATTCAAGACTTCTTTTATTCCTTTTAACAACATCTTTTTTGTACACCTTATTCTCTCGATTAACGCACATTAGAAGTTATTAATTGGTATTTCAAAGCAGTTGATTGCTAAATAAAAATTGATAAATTAAATTGTCAATGGTAACTTGTCAAATAGCCTGTGTAATGTATTATCAGTTTTACTACAATGCTGCTGATAGTTCTACAGTGGTTATTACACAAACTAGAACCTCCACTTTGGTGGTCCTTCAGGTCCCCTGAGGTAAAGTCTAAAAGGTCAGATACCAAATAATCAGCTTAAACTACTGAAGCAAGTGTCAGAGAAAAAGGCCCTTATACTAAACAACAGGGACGATAAACTCAGCTGACAAACAAAACAAGGTCAGTGGTGTATTTATCTCTCTTGGGCTGTGATTTCTATTTTAAGCTAAATATCCTCCTGACTTTACTCCACCTAATCAATTACTGTAACAAACTGCTTCCCAGCAATACATATCTAGAGCTTTAATATTGTGTTTATCCACAGAACAATTTAAATTTCAGTCCTATTGGGTAAATATTTATCCTCTTGTCTAGCAGAATCTTTCTCAAAAGACACTACCAATGATAATCTTTTGGCTTGGACTTTCATCTTGTTAGATCAAAGAGATGTAGCAGGGTTGAACCTGCTACGCTTTTCAGATTGGAGACCTCCAATGAACATGAGGTGCTGTAGGAAGTGGTGTATTGGGGGCTCAATCAACGCTCCAGCAATGACACTCTCTTAAGGATGGGAAAATAAACTGTTGGTGTCATATTGTGAAGTCAGATTATACCACGCCTATTGTAACACAGTTAACAGTTTCAGCATCCATGTCTCCAGAAAACATACAAGTCAGGAAGCATTATAAAGTAGTAAATGTGTTCATCATAAAGGTCATAAAATTCTGACCTGGCTTCAAATGTAACGTTATTAGCATTCCCAACTGTAATGATGAAGTAATTAAATGGTACTATTTTATGGCCAGGGAGTAAGCATTATCTTGCTTATAAATGAAAATATCACTCGAGCAGTCTAATAGAAATCCCCAAATTCACAGAAAAAATTATTGGTGCTCTTACTTAGGTATTTAGCCTTAATACACTGAACTCAGACCGTGCCACTACTGACTGTTCTTGTAAATTATATGACAAAGAAATAGGGAGCCACTCATGTGTATCAGTCTCCCCGTGGTTATTGCATGCGTTAAGACAGTAAAATAAGGCCGACGTCAATGTGAAAGTGGTACAATCACACAGCAGGGTTCACAGCATACCCCCCCCAGATGCTACCCTAAATAGATTATAAGGACTAGGAATTAAAAAGGAGTGGTATTTACAGTAATCAATCATCACTCTATTGGATATAACCAAGCCTAAACCAAGACACTGCACTATGAAATAAACCACAACCTTTGCAACATGACAAGATTTAGTAAAAGATTAAGACGAACATACTGTGTGATCCTAGACATCTAAGCATCTCACATAAACAACAAAAATACACACGTCAGCAACTTTTAAGGAGACTTTGATCACTATAGGGCTCAGTCATATTTCAAGACCATCTTAAGTGGTTTTTGGTGGCCTGTATAATCAGCAATCAATCTTTTAGAATCACTAAGCTTTTGATCTAGTGATGTTTTTTATGTTGTTCTCAAATGAAAAACCAATGTGTTGTACCATGTTATGTTCAGAGGGTATATTATACTGGCCAAAGCAGTGGAATAAATAATTGTTTTAGGCCAATACAAGTTTAAAGCTTTCAGTCTTGCAGTGTAGTTTTTTTAATTGACATTTTGAAAGCCTTTAGTGATATAAACCGTACTTAAGCTAAGAACAAAATCTAATTTTAACTTCTGACCAGGTGGAAGAGGGGATTAGAGCACAATGCTGCTTAGACATCTTAAGTGGGGGGGGGGGGGGGGGTTAAAATCCTAACTGCCAGAATACATGTGGGAATGTGGCTGGGGCCTTAGTTGAATAACTGAATGATCAATTAGGCTCCAGCCACATGGCATATACAGGGAGAAAATCCTTTATTTGGGAGAGAGTGTTTGGAGATGAGTTAGGTACTGTGTGCTGTGTGCTGTGTGCTTTTGTTTTGGTCTGTGAAAGCGAATACCAAGCGGGACATTAGTATTGTTTTGTTTATTTTGTTAATAAACGTGCACCAACAGCGCTTTAACTGCAGTTTCTAGCCTCTGAGTCTCATTCTTGATGCTACCCTGCTACATAATTATTCACTGATTATAGCGGGTATTTGCTGCCGTGGGAATAACTTACAGAGTATGCATTTTGTAAAAGTACAAATAAAATCTAACTTATCAGACGATACTTTTTCTGTCTGCTAGCAGTTACTTTATAATTAAACTGTATATAATCAACGTCCTTGTGACCTCACATTTTGGTTTATAATGTGAGACTGTGGCAGTGGCTGTAGTGCGCACGGTTATTTTACTTTCGTCCTTCAACGTTTCTCTTAACCACAAACAAAGGAACAGATCACCTAGTCACGTCCCCTTTTGTACCCTAGTCACGCCCCCTTGGTTAGCGAGTGCAACCGTTTCTCCTCCAATCCGCAGTTGCCACATCGCTTTTCCTCTGGAGCGATAACCCTGGGAATGAATTGTCAGGCCATCCAGTTCAGGGCACTCTGTTCCCTTTACACTTGTCCTTACAGTTCTGGAGGAAGATTTATCAACAAGAATCATTCTGTCTCTATCACAGAGACATCGGGTAAAATCATTATTCCTGAGCATAAAATCAAAGACAAACATTAGAATATCTTATCACACTGTTGCCACATTATGTCAAAGCTGTGAACTTTTTTCACAACCTGCTTCAATACTGAACCTTTATTCTCCTTAGCTATTAATGAAATACATTATTGGAAGACTAAGGGGGACATTTACTAAGATTTTCTCACACGACAGGGTGATTTTAGTAAGAATATTATTAGTGAAACCATCATTGAGTTTTTATTTCTTCCATAGCTTGACACAATGTCAAAAATCATTCCTAAAGAAGCTCTTTCAATTGTTCCGTAACGACCTGACATGAAAAACTGAACTGGTGTTATTTTCAATTTTGGACGCTTTTACTGCCTGCGTTCAGCATTTGCAGTTGTTCTATCATTAGTATTTAGGGCATTTGTAGTTCTTTAAAGACATGTGGCACAGTGGTTCTTGATTTTTTCGGTTGCAATCTCTATCTGGTATTCTGTAAAATTGGATTATCCAAACACCCTCTGGTGTTAGTTAGCTTGGATAATAGGGGTTTTACTGAACTGAAACACAAAATACACATACATGCACACTAAAACAAGACAGCATTATAAATATATGATGAATAAGGGATACAAGATAAAAGGTATTTCCATAAATCTGTTGGGAGAGCAAACACCACAAGCCATTTCAAGTGTTTCTGCATTCATTTTTAATGAACTTCTTGTGCACTCCACACAAGATATTTTCTGAGCACTAAGAATCATGTTTTTATAAAATAGAAAACTACTTTGTTTAGATGGCAGTCCGTGGGAGTCATTTACAGCATGTTGTTTTATCAGTAAACTGTGCTCTAATACAAGAGAGGGTTTTATTAGAAGTTTTTAAAAGTTTTGGTACAATAAATAGTAGATGTATCACTGTTTAGATTAATCGGATAAGCCCATTATTTAAGAAAAAAAAGTATCAGATACATTTTAATACAAATTTGCTACACAACAACTGTCATGCTCTGCTTGAGGGATCCAACAGTCAATGAATGACCAACAGTGAAACCATGTAGGAATTGAGGTGATCTGGCAGAGCTGTAAGGAGAAGCTCTACGCCTCACTGTCCCTCATCTTTCATAAGGATTAAACTTTGACATTTTAAGAAAATTATGTTGGCTGTACATTTTGTTTTGAACCACTATGAAGCCAGGTGTGTAAACCCCCGGAGCACTCCTCCAAGCAGATCTACATACATGTGGATGACGTGAACGAAGTAGGGTAGTGGCCGTATACGTATTAGTCATATCGACTGTGTAAAGGGCAGTGTTGTGTGATGTACTGCTGTTACGGATTCTGTCCCCTGTCAGTGAGATAAGATGAGGTTAAAAGCTTTATAACCACAAATGCAGAGGAGTCGTCGGTTTGCCCCCTGCCTCCGCCCTGTTACATCTGCTCATAAAGCTAGGCTGTGTATAAATAAAAAAAATCTGATATTTCAACCATCTAATTTTGCTACAGGTTATTTTGTTTATTTGTTTATTTTTGAGTAATATATACAGCAGACTAATGTGTAAAAAAAAGCATTAATTTTTAACATGTATTTTTTCCAGATTTAACTTAAATCTTGTATTTATTCCCCAGATTAATACATTCAGATATAATTTATAAATCTAGTTACAAGATTTAACATTTAGCTAAATATTTAACTAAATATGAATTCTCTTAACAAGATTTAACATTTAGCTAAATATTTTACTGGCCAGCTAAATCTGGAGTTTGTATGCAAATGAGCTTTGCCCGCTTTGTGCTTTCACGCGATTTGATTGGCTCTTGTAATGCTAATCGGGACATATGCAAATGTAAGCATTACAAGAGCCAATCAAATTGCGTGAAAGCACAAAGTGGACTGAGCTCATTTGCATACAAACTCCAGATTTAGCTGGCCAGTTAAATATTTAGCTAAATGTTAAATCTTGCCTGGACTTTCCACTCCCCCTTTATTAAGTAGTGTTGGAAATGCCCCTTCATATACATGGAATATTCCAATGTAAGGGAATTGCACTATGAAAATAAACGTTAAAGGGAAAATATGGAATAACTCAATTTACAAAAAGTGAGATTATTGCGCATATTAAATTAGTCAATGCCTAATTTTAGCACAGTGGAAAAATTGGGCCATTGTTTTCACCATCACTGTTTTTAAGTTGGTGAGAATTCAATAACATTAAAGCTGTTTCTGTTCTATGATTTATATGATTTTATTTTTAATTTGGACATTGATAAATGAGATCGGTCTACACATTATTCTAGCAATGACTATATTTCTTACTTCAAAGCAGTACTTATCTCCAGTACTGAAGGGAATAAATGGCTTGAAGACCTTGCTGACACCAGTTATTGGGGAGTGTGTGTTGTATAAGATCCCACTCAAGTCCTTAAATCCCTAAAGGAATGTACAGTCTGTGCATCGTCATATATATAATCAGCCTGTTTTTTTTTATGAACTACAAGGGCTAACACTAAGACTCTTTTTTGTAATTCACTTGTACATGTATATATAACTGGTTTTGGCATAGGAGGTCATTGCGATAAAAACATGCTTATGAGCAAGGGGATTAATAAGTGTAAACATGCTTTACTTCCTAATAAAAAGTCAAATTACCCCATAATGTTTAATGTTATTTGGCCTTGATTAAGTGCTCACTTTCAGCAATAATATGAGTTTATCATTTTAAATATAATAAGAGGCAAGTGCCAAAAGTTAGGGACTACATTTATTATGCCTACTCCTATGTGAAATTTCTACTCCTATGTGAAACATGATAGTATATCCACAAGGCTTTAAAGTATATTATATATCATTGTCCTACTAGTGTGACCAAAGACTGCTCTTGAGAGACCCTCCTTAGGGGGTGAGGGAACTTTTTTTTTAAAACAGGATGGAAAAAGATGTTGTTTTTGTGATATGGACTATATTGGGGCTTTATTAAAATTCATTTCCATTGTAACCAAACTAGATTTGAACCCAGGCTAGAAGACATAGGCTAGTGTGTTAAGCCAAAACTGGTATTCCAGACTGATTTCTTTTTTGCACAACCAAGAACACTATTCATTGTTGTTTTAGTGATATCTTTGTGAATGCTTTATCAACGCCACTGCAGTATGCCCTAATATCCTAAAGAGGCTTAGATTCCGGTGCCCTTAAAAATCAAAGCCAATAGCTTTTTGTTTTAATAAAGCACATTAAATGTTAAGATTTCACTAAAATAAAACAAAATAAATAAATAAATAAACAAAATCACTTATAATGGAACAAAATCACTGATAATAACCTCATAACAACCTTTGAAATATCAGTTCCTGTATTGAATTTGCTGAATAACTGTCGAGTAACAAGTTTAGCAGGCATTCGTCTTAGATCTTCAGCAAGGCATTGCTATACCTTAGGTCATCAGAAAACAATGCTGTAGACTTTGACCATCATTGGACACATGACTACCATAATCCTCAAAAGGAGTGGGTTTCTATGCACTAAACAAGCAATTAAAATCCTCTTTGGACAAGTTACAAATCCACAGGAATGTAACCTCCAAAGGAGATTTACTTTTTCTTAGCTGTGATGAGCTGCACGTGGGAGGCAACTAATGAATCTAGATTCTAGTATTGAAACTGCCAGGATTCATTCTTCAACTGAAGCTGAAGCCACTAACATATAATCTTCAACACTAAAATCTTTGAAAGATTTCATTTTGGGTCACTATTTTTGTTTCACATGATATTATTGTCACATGTTGGCAGTGCAATAACACACTTGGAGGCATTAGCTGCTGAACACAAAAGGAGCCCTCCACAATTTGCTTAGCACACAGGCATTCCTGGGACATTCCTCCACCAGAATAAAACTGCTAACAGCTCATGGTTGTAAAACAAAAAACAATCCAATTTCACAGGATGGCCACCCCCACACAGGGTGGCAGACCCCTTCCATTTACAAAAGATTTCACACACAAATAATAATATAAATCATGGAAAAGTGCAGGGCAATACTAATTTAAACATAGTAAGATAATTAATTAGTTCCTAACTGCCTTTGGGCAATAAATATACTTACCCTTTGACCTCTTTTCATTTGTGGATTCAGAAAGCATTACCTGCAAAGCTTTTGATTGTAAAAGACCCAGAGCATTTTTAATAACCAATTAAGAAACAGTTTTACTTAAAAAATACTTTATATATATATATACAGGGGCAACAGTGTGGAGTAGTGGTTAGGGCTCTGGACTCTTGACCGGAGGGTCGTGGGTTCAATCCCAGGTGGGGGACACTGCTGCTGTACCCTTGAGCAAGGTACTTTACCTAGATTGCTCCAGTAAAAACCCAACTGTATAAATGGGTAATTGTATGTAAAAAATACTGTGATATCTTATAACAATTGTAAGTCGCCCTGGATAAGGGCGACTTACAATTGTATATATATATATATATACACACACACAATTAAGTAAAATATTGTAGATCTAATATTGTGTGACAAATCTTGTATGCTTTGACTGTGTATATTTGTGGGAATGGCTGTTGTCTTGGGTACAGAAGGTCTTTTTGTGTTTCTATGCCAACAAGCACACAAATAGCAACGAACCTTTTTGTTGAAGCCGTGTGAATAGAGCCTTGGTTAATAATTGATTCTCAGCATAATAAAGTAATTTAAGGTAGAACAACAATTAAGAGTTTAAACTTGCTTATTGTGAGGTCTAGTTGGGATGATAACTGATATTACGCAGTCAGTAAGTCATAAAATACTTGAATGGAAAGAAAACATCAATTGATTTACATTCTCTTTTTGTCTGGCACTATAGCAGCTGCTAGCTAGTTAACATTCATGGCAATTGGACGTGGTGTCACAATGGCAGCTTTAAATCTTGTATGCATGTTAGAAAGAGAACCAATAGTAACTTGGGCATGTATGCTGGGGGATAACCATTGCTGTCTTACTGTCAGATCTGTGCGAACAACCAGCACAAGAAGAATTCCAATGTAGGTGCAACATGTGGCCATATGGAGTGTACCAACAAGTTACATGGTCAGGAAGGAGTGGCCCTCTCCATGCTGACTATAGCAGAGTGTTTCTAAAATGGAATGCCTTATGAAAATAATAGGAAAGCTAAAAACGCATTGCAGGCAAATCAAATTCACCCCAACCTTGTCAAAGTACTACACACAGTGTAAAACTAAAATAAACCAATTCAACATAGATGAAGGCAGAAGCTTTATATCATTTCTTATTGTCTTACCAAGATTATATGATTATATGATTCTTGGAAAGCATACCGTGGAAGAGCTGTTTTACTTTCCAAACAATTCACAAGTACTTTCGGAAACTTATGTGGCTACAAGCTTGAGTGCATCTCAAACTGAATGCAGACAAGTTGAGGATTCAGGAAAAATGGTAGTCAAGTATTGTATCTAGTAAAGATACAGTACAATGAAATTATGATTACTATCCATAGATGTACCAGTGATAAAGAATATTTATTTTATTTTTTTTGTATTGTGTTTTAAACTGTGGCTCCTTGAGAATTTTAGTGGTGTAAGGTTAAATTATAGTCCACACTATATTCAGTATTTTTTGGGTTCCGGGATCCTGCACACCATTTGCAGAGCCAGTGAAGGGGGTAAAACTATAACAGAACTGGTTAAACAAAAGCAGGGTGAATAAAGAAGGTTCCTGACCCCAAACTCCCTATTAGGATTTTTGTTAAATTACAAAAGGCATCTGCGACTTATGACCGGAATTGAAATATACACTGCCAGTACTGGGACATTGAATGTTTTACCATTTCAGGCAGTCACCATTTCAATTCGTCATTAGTACACAGTATATAATATTTAGGCTACCACTGCACTGGCGGACCAGATTTCCCATTAAAATATGTTGCATGCCTTTGAAAATGGCCTCGTTATTTATTCAGGGATGCCAAGTCTGAGTGGGGAAAAACGGGCAACATACAGTACAGCTTTAGCCAAAGGTTTGCATCACCTACAATTTTACAATTAAGTCATAATAATAATAAAAAATACATATATGAAGATCATTTAGATCTTTTATTTAACATCATGCAATCAAAGAAACTACAAAATGATATCGCAAAAGTCTACCTGAAACCATAATAGTAGTACAGTATTTCATGTTAGATTTCAAAATGTCAGATCTTTCAATTTTTGTCAGTTTTTCGTTAAGTATATGTTAACGTTAACGTGACATTATTCAGCAGGTGTCATTTGACTTTATGAAGCAGAATTAGTTCATTCTATAGGGTGATGCAAAACTTTTGGCCATAGCTGTACAGCTACCCTACGTTGTGTATTTGTTCAGTGCTTGCTGGAGAAAATATGAAAGTGCCAGCATTGTTGGTAAAGATCATTGTGGTAAAGTAGGATATAATGTACGTGTACAACAATTTCTCAAAAAATGACTCTATTATCCAGAAATGATGGAGCCCCTCGTACATTTAAAAAAAAATAAAAGGAAGCAGGTGCTGAATAGCTAGTGACTGTGAAGGATTGCCAGTGCACTTTCTACATTTCTCACTGACGGCATCAGCTAGTAACAAAGGTATGTGAATATACAGAATGTCTTGGCATGGGGAATACATGTCAGTGTCAGTGTTTAACAAATCACCGAAGTGTATTGACTTAACTTTATCAGATTTCATGGAAATGGCTAAATTAAATAGTTCCATTTCTCCCAAAAGAAAGACTGTATGAACCACAATGGTCACTCCCCTGGGTATTTTATTCCAGGTGTAGAATAACACATGTGTGGTGGTTATTCTCTTTCCCTGGTGCATTGGCCTGTCACCTCTCCTGTTTCTTGATACATTCTCAACCATTTATGTTCTTATTCTTATGAAACCTGGATCTCTTTTCAAACCACAAATGAAGAATGTCCTTTTAAAAATGGGTTTAACCCACTTGCCAACTTTACTTTTTTTTTTTTACTGTATACAGTTGTAGGGGGAAAAATTATTTTGTAATTCTTTTTTTGTTTTAAATGGTTACTTTCTAGTCATAACATGTCATGTGACCTCTTTTAACATGTTGCTATAGCTCACAATTAACCCAGCATGTTCAGCAATTTAGAACAGGTTTTTTTGGTTAGCCTGTAAACTAAAAAGTGCATTTGCTTTAATGTTACTGAGAAGGCAGAGGTTGAGGTTAAGAGGTTGCATGATGGTAAATTCCTGACCACATGATCCCCTGTCCTGCTTATTTATTTTTTCTGTGACCCTGCCCTTTACTTGATCTTAAAGGATGATCTTTGACTGGTGAACTGAAGCACTCAGATACAAGAGTTTTGAGTATGCCAACATTCTAAATGTTGTGTGGGTAATTCAAATGAACAGGAGAACATTTTATGGCATAACATGGGATTCTCGTTACATTGTGTAATCTTACCCGAGACAAGTAGCTGTGGTGATGAGTAACGCTGTAGTAAATCAATGCAATTTCTGAAGCGACGATCCTGTCTATGTGCTTTTTTTATTATTATTATTATTTTTATTTTTTATGAGCCTGAAAATCCTGTTTGTGATGATCAGAATTATTTCACAGCCATCATGTCATGGCTACTGCTAAGTATGCAATGTTTATACATACACGCACGCATAAATGTGGTTTAATTATCATTATCGTAAGTAACCCATATTTTACTGTAAAGGTTTAATCACACACAGATCAGTGTAATGTAAAGCATTATTCAAATGCTAGGGGGCACAGTAGAATGTACAGATCAGTGCTAAACAGTACATTTCTAATAAGATAGTGGAAATCCTTAATGATGTACCATATAACTGGACATTTTGGCTGGTATTACATTTGCAGATTTGCTACCTTGGTAGATTTTAACAGTTTTTGAATGAGCATTTATCATTTAGCAGATTCACAAAGAAAAGTCAGTTTTGTATTTCTACTTTTAATTTAAAAAAACATTCAAATACAAGGCCAAAACTCTTGATTACTTAAAAAAAAAAAAAAAAAAAAAAAAAATAGAAATTCCAATAACACAATGTAAAAGCATAACTGTAGACTCACAGTGTTAAAGTTTATTTAAAACACCCATTCATCCCTGTTATCTACAACTGATGAACCCCCCCCCCCCCCCCCCCATTCCTTGAACACTCTTGTTTATTCTCCTTGTTTATTCTCAGTAAATACCACCAGAATCCACCTAGCTGATATAAAATGCAGGGTGAAGTGTCTTTACGGTTTGATTATTTTCAACAAATCTAGGGAGACTCTTGTACATGCTGTATATGGCACATTTGTTTAAAAAAGGGAGTTTTTTTTTTTTTTAAATTAGGGTCCCTATTTTGTGTGGGTATTAGTCCTGCCGAGGTTCTCAATTCTATTCCTTCATTTAATAAATTCAATTTTTATACCTTTTTGTGTAGTTATTTATTTGTTGTTATTTAGTGAACGTATTTATTTCAAATGGTTACATTTGTTTTCACACAGTACTCCTGCTAAAGGAAGTTCTCCACAGAGCCAACAGTGTAAGCCCATGAAAACACCAAATTTCATAGTACTGAGCCTTCACATATCCAAACTACCTGGTTCAACCAAGAGTGAAAGTCAGATCCCAGGTTTAAGACAACAGACTACTCACAATCTCGCTGAGCTCCCCACCAGCAGAAAACGAAAAATGAAACCTCAGCAGCATTTAATGTGCCCACCTTAACCTTAAATCCCACGCACACACACTTTTTATTTATACCAGATGAAAACCACTGTTTAAATAGGAACTGATAAAATCAACGTGTGGAGGATGCTGGAAAGCAAAAGCACATCTTACATAAGCCACCATTGTCAGCTGTTTTAATACCTTTGATTAAACAACTGTTACCACTTGAATTTCAGTTCTGTTTTACTTTTAAATATTGCATGAAACAGCAGTGAGCCGGTCCAGTTCGTCTTGGCATTAACAACAAAAATATAAACAATGAAATTAGTCTTTTTTTGTTGGGATTGAAGTTCCAAACTTAATTCAATGTAATAATCACATCCAAAACTACTGGTATTCATAGTCTTGTCAGATGTGTGTATGTGTGTGTAACAGGGCGAGGAGCCCTGTACAGTGTTGATTTGTTTATTTTATTTTAGAACGGGATTTCCCCCCTCCGGTTCCGTGTTATTTTGTATTTTATTATTATCGTTATGATTTATTTATTGCGTTATAGGACGGCGAGGCGCCGTGTGTTATTATTTCTGTATTGTTTTATTTGTATTTATGTATTGTCGGCGTAGCCGTGTTTTTGTTTTATATTTTGTTTAGCGTGGATGGGTAGTTCCATCCACAGTTTAAAAAAAACTTGTGCAGAAGGTGAACCATCTCCCGAATTAATTACGGGATTCATGCTAATTGGGAGATGGTTCACCTTAATAAAAGCCTGCAGCTCTCGGCACTCGGGGTGGGTGTTTAGGAGTGAGAGCGGCGAGAGGAAACGAAAGCAAAACGAAATTAAAAGATTGTATTATTTTTGTGTTCTAGATTTTGTTTTGTTTATCTGTTTTATTTTGTGCTCTGTGAGCAAAGTGTCTTTTTTTTGGTTAAATATTTTATTTATTTTTGTTTAATAAAAACGGTGCTGAAAGCGCGTTTTGAACTGCAAGTACCTGTGTGTTTTTAGTTCCTGCACTCTGGCCTGACGTCACCACTCGTCATCCCTGTCACAGTGTGCATGTAAGAATTGCTGTTTAAATGCTGGTTATAGTAGACTTCGTATTACTCTTAAAACTATGCCATAGTGTTAAACACGTAGTGTAAAAAAGAAATGTCTTTATATTTACAGGATCCACCGCCAAAAAAAAAAAAAGCAGTGTCAGCAATTCTGTAAACTGTTTGACAAGTTTGTATCAATCATAATGGGACCAAAAGCATGCCATTGAAGTGATCTCAGGCCCAAGCTGTGTTACCATCTGTACTTTTATTCAAAATTAAAACCAGCACCTATTTTGAAATGCAAGTAGAATGAATCAAGCAGAACATCAGACATTTTAACTCAGTATCGTATTGGTTTAAGTTTTGAAATGTGCCACTGTAGGATTGGCTTGGCTTGCCCAGCTTGTTAAATACCATCTCCTGTTACAATTTGTCTGTGAGACATATTAATACATGCAGAAGTTGATGTCTTCCATCAATTCAAATACCTTCTCTGCTGCCAAGCTAGTTATGATTAATGGGGTATCTACTTTTGAAAACACTCTCTTTCATTAACTTTTTGAGAAAGAGCCAAGTTTTTAAAGTCTCGATTAGCCAGATCAACTGTTTGTTTATTGGATTCCTTTAATATATATATATATATATATATATATATATATATATATATATATATATATATATATATATATATATATATATAATGTATGTGTTGTGCATTGTTGAACACATGTATCCATTAGCGCTTCATAAAGATTATTAAAACAGGAAGAATATTAACAGTTTATCACTCTGAATGCCAATGAGCGACAGCAATGTGTTTTGAATACAGAGACACATTGTATACTGCAACAATGTATTTTTAGGGAACAGAATCCTGTGCAATTTTGTTGGTTTCCACCACTACGATAGAATTAACTGAAAGAGCATTTCTTCCTTCACTGGTTTGTGGTACCGCAACATTTTTCTATTTGCCCAAGGAATTCTTTAATTGATCCCAGATACAAAGACATTTAGTTTAAATCTGTCAAAGCCTATCTATGCTACATCATTTGTCTGATGTCAGGTTAGCATACATTCTTGGGTTCAGGTGTTGGTTCCATATGCTGTGGGGGAGGAATCTATAATTTGTATTTACACTGACTGCACCTTGACTCCATTAAAGGTTGAAATCACATGTCCTAATATACAGGAGTCATTATGCTTGGCTTTCCCTTAATCACTGTTAATTATATTTCAAACATTGAAAGGTTTACTTACAAAGGTCTAAGAAAAGAGGTTAAGGAAATAACAAACAGTGGGCTTCTATTTACAGAAATTGAACTCAAATTTGAAATATCTTGGGACTTTAAACTTCACAGCTATCAACTGTTACTAACCAGCAATAGTGACACCCGAATATGTTATGGAGGTTGCACTGTCTAGACTTTTTAAGTAATATTTTATAATATATTAAACATTCATATTTAAAAAAAAATAAAACAACTTGTTAAACACATGTAATATCTAAAAAACATAAGGGCTGGACTCCTTGAAGTCAATTATTGCTATGAAATTTGATTATTATGCTACCACAACACATACTGTAGACTGGTAGACTAATTGAGTTCCAGGCTGTAAAAAACAGTGTTCTGGAAATATTGAAAACGACATCCTGCTAAATCCAGGATACTAACCCTAATTCCCTCTTCAGTGACCATACAGATTAGACTTTCCGCTGTGTCTAGGGTACAGCCTTCATATATGTTTTATGCAGGTCAGCAGGTGTTCACAGAATGCCACTAATAGAACTGACACAGAAGAGTATCAAAGAGAAAACACACAAGAGCAGTAAATGCCATTCAGACAGCTGCACCCCTGTAATGGGGGGAGGATATCCAGCAACGCACTCTGGCATAATGTCTTAGTTACGGTAACAGATTGTTCTTGCTTTTTTTTCTCTGAGAGACCAATATAATCCCTTTATTCAGTCTATTTTCTATACACTTTGTATAGCACAACAGAGCAGAGCATACTTGCAAGTGTGCTCAGTATTAACACGTAAAAGAAGAGTATTTGTGGTGAAAGTGTTTACAGAAAATATGTAATGACATACAGTATTGGTTTAATGCACAATACTTTAATACAATTTTATGGTGAACTTGGGGTGAAAATATACAATTACAATTATGATAACAACAGTACATTATTTTTTAGATTTAAAAAAAGAAAAAAAAACATATGATTTAAACTAAACAGAGTGATGGTTCTTAAAGGCATACTTTATACCCTCTAAATTAACATATCAGTTTATTATCTCACGATGTGTTATAATATTGTATTACTTTTTTCTGCAATATTAATTTAGAAAATACTGGCATCATTATACAAATGATACCTTGATCAGGGTTGGCAAAGGTAAATAATGCTGGTGACTTTATTAATAATGTGTATACAAAGAGTAATACTTTATGATTAAAAATTGATATCATGGGATTCTTTTTTTATTTCAAATTCAGAGGGTATGGTATTACAGATTATTTTTTTCTGTCAAGGACTACATCCAAGAGAAAAGGAATGTAACAATTGCACTGGTCTGGAGAAAATGTTATACTCATTTCAAGTCTGTGTTCCAACCTGCCAACACCCTGTTTATCAGCATAATTTCTGATCTTTTAGATAACATATTGTGGAATTGTATTTATCTAGATTTGCCATCTGTGTTTTTTGGACTTTAAAACGTAAAGTGTTTCATACTGAACACATACAGCTTACATTTTACATGATGCAATTTAAAACGTTCTGTTTTGTGTGTACCAGTTGGCCACATGATGGTAACAAAATACAGTGTCAGTCCAACCTTGATGTATGTGTTATTTTAGTGTTGAATTGTGGACAACCATCAAATGTTTTCCAGTCCATTCACCAGTTTAGAAATACTGTATAACCTATTATTGAGACAGCCAGAACAGAATAAAATGTTTTTCTTATTTTCATACATGTACATAATGCAATATCAAGAAGGGATAAACGCTTCAACTTAAAAGTCAATCTCAAGCACCATTTTGACAAGTCTAAATCTTCCATGGTGTTGCCAATCCCTGTTACCAATACAATGCTTTGCAAGTTTTCTTGATCTTTTATAAACGGGTGTGTTTATAAAAGAGATACATAAGCCAAAAAATGGATGTAGACAAACATTTTTTAATACACATCACTTGAAACCCTGTAATGTTATCTAGTCAATATAGGAACTTGTTTGTTGGGTGCCTCTGGATGCTGTGATGCCTATAATTAAATTGGTTGTACCCATATTTTGTTTGTGATTACTTCTAAATGACAGCAGCTTACATGGCAGTGTAACTACTAGTGGAATAAGAGCATGATTATGTGGTAATGATCTTTACCATGGTGTTACTATGTAATGGTACAAGGCAATTTTCATGTAATTACATACTAGTTAGGGTAATAGGTTTAGATTTGGAATTGTTGGTAATAGGCCAGTTAATACAAGGTAATTACATGTCATATTCATACCCTAGCAGGCCACCAGAAAACAACTTGCTGGCTATTTTATAGATGCTTCTTCATCTATCACTATCAAAGTGTATACATTAAACATCAAAGCATGACAGGGGGTTTGTTAACATGATCCAACGGCACACCTAAGGGTGTTATGAAGCAAAAGCCTAATTGAGCACCTTTGACCCTATAGGCGTCATTATCTCCTTTTAATGAAGGCCCCGATGAACCGATGCCTGGGAAACATCACAACAAGAAACTGCAATTACCAATAGAATGTGCACACATACTGACACCATTCATATCAGTCACAAATGGAACTGCATTATAGATGTATTAAAATTACAGCAATGCAGCAACTGGCTTTAAATTAGGTCCATTCATTTGCTATCTATATAGATGAGACCAAAGCAAAATAGCTGCTGGTCAAGGTAACCCTACTGTGCGAACTCATGCCACACACAAGCAGTCAAAGCACAAGGAAAATGATGTGTCAATGTCAAAGTAAAAAACAGCTAAGGTTCAGAACCATAATAATGTCTTTTCGCTTGGATCATTAGCTGTGATTCTATAACAGGCAGTGGTAAGTTTAGAATGTGTTTTTCAAGGTTACAGATGTAACCAGATAATTGAGATATTTAAATTGCAGAAAGCGCAATACACAATAAATGACGTTTTTCACTTGTAACCAACCGCTGGAAAGGTCTTTCTTCTTATGATACGTTACGCAATTGTTTGGAAATGTTTCTAAATAATTTAAATACAAAAGTTTAAAACTAGTTTCATATGTCTAATTGGAGCTACAACTTTTGACCTTAAAAAGGATGTGTGGTTTACAAATTCTCCAAAGCTCAAATACAGAAAGTAATTTATAAAAACAAAAAAAACCTGAGACTATAATAATAATTTTGAGTGCTGCTTTCCAGTACAGAAAGAATATAATAACTTTAAATCATATGGTTTAATGGGATAGCTGATCAACTTCTGGCCCCAGGCTCTGACCCTGATACCTAGGTATATTCAAAATGCAGCAATCCCCTGACTTGCTTTGCAAGTTCAGATCTGAACTGAGCCGCAATAATGGGATACAGACTTATGATCTTGGATCAAAGCAACGTCGACTCAGAAGCAACAGAATTTTAATTATTTTCTGTAGGAGATTAAAGTACCTATAAATAATGATTTGCAGGGAGGACAAATCCAGAGTCCACATGCCTTGTTCACTCCCTCATAAAACAGCAAGTCAAGTTTCTTAAAAAAAATAGATAGAGCTTCTAGTAAAAGAAAGTACACTACATGGATTCCTGAACAGTAAAGGACTGTCAATTCCAGTTCCCCTGATTTTCAAAGAAAACAAAGCAAAATAACTTATTTAGATACATTGAAACATCACACACTACATGTGTACCTTGTTATAATACAGTGTGATTCACAAATCCTATCAACCGCCCCCTCCCCCACCCCCAAAAAAATGACATTATTACAAAACATGTTCGAATTGAGTTCCATCATTGGCCTGATATGCGGTTCTTGATACCTGTCAGTTATGACATTCATCAAAGGCTTTAACTGCACTCCCAGCACTTTGCCCTCAACCATCCACAACTGTCCCTGTCCAACATGTCTGTCTACTTTAAACCTGAAATTAAATGTTCCATCATTTTCTTTTTCTGAAGGTGTATTGATTTTGAATCACATTGCATATACTTTTCACTATCAAGATACAGAAAGCCACAACTACAGGTGGTGGGCAAAAAAAAGGAAACACCTTAAACAAATAACATCCCAGCATGCTTTGGAAACCTAAGTGACTTTGAAAGAGGGGTGATTGTTGGGGCGTGTTTGGCAGGAGCTTCAGTGACCAAGACAGCTCAACTTGCTGATGTTTCATGAGCAACGGTGTCTAAGGTGATGTCGGCATGGAACTCTGAGGGAAAGACATCATCAGCAAAGGGCAACAATGGGCATTAATTCGAAGTGCAAGTCAAAACAGGTGAGCAACTGCAGATCAATTGACTGCAAATTTCAACCTGGGGCGTGAGCAGCCAGTTTCATCAAAAACGGTCCACAGAGAACTCCACAGAGCGGGATACAATAGTGGCCCAATGCCCTATTAAGTGACTTTACATTGGTGTTTCCAGTTTTTTGTCCACTACCTGTACACCCCAAGTTCAAAATGTTGGTTCCGAATGATAGAGGGTTGGCATGCTAAAGAATAGATCGCCTTACAGCTTTGAGTCAATATGTGAGCCAAGATCTAGCATGCATTTGCACACAATGGATTTATTGTTACAGCCTCTTACGGTATGTATCAGTGACCTTTCCAAGGAAACATCACAACTCTGTCTGGACAATATCACACCTAAAGCAGACAAAGTCTTAGTCAGCCACTGCATTGCTGAAGCTGACATTCCTGGGTTAGGTTTGGCTACCCTGGGGACAATATCCAAGGATCATTACTCCCATCCAGCTATGCAGAGATTTTAAATATAAATACTGCGGCATCATTATTTCAAGCAGGATCGAACACAGCTACTTTAGCAATTTTAATCCTGCTGCATTGAACACCAAATGCCAAATCTATCCAGCCACCTGCTCTCTCTACGGGACTATTCTTGCTTTTTCTTGGCAGCAGCTGGGCTTCCGCTGATAGCTCTTTTCAATGATTACCGTCACATCCTGCAATTTTTACAAAACGTGTGCAAATTGGCTCAAAGATACAGGTCCTATTGGTTGCATACTTTACACACAAGATAATGAGACAGAAGCACTAAGCTTTTGCCTTAGTGCTAAGTTTGAATCACTTTTTTCAAAAGGCAAAATAATACTGATCTGCCCGTCTTACCCAATGCTAATGTCCTACAATGTATTAAGCAAAATACAATCATTAACAGTCTCAGAGAAAACTGAAATTAGAAGAAATGTGAGGGACTATTATATATAACAATGTCATATTTTGGCCATCACATACATTTGTCTATATTTATCCTCCATGTTTATTTCCACTTAGTCACTAGAATTAAGATAAGGTTTTGACCACACAGCAGGCCTAATAGATTTGTGGAACTCCCCAACATTTACTGCAGCTGTAATATTTATTAGAATACGTTCTTCCCATCTCGTGGTGATAGCATTATAATTACCAGCATCACTAGAGTGAGCTTTAACAAGCTTTAGTCAGCACTTCTCATATACCTCAATGTGAAACAGCATTTCTCATCAGACGTACAGTGTACTAAGCGATACAAATGTCTTAAGTAATTTATTTATTATATCACTTTGAATGCTTAAAATCTCATAAGATTATTGTATTTAGCGGATTTATGTTATAATCTAAACCAGTGGTCCTGAAAGTAATTTTAACATGGGCATAAACATGGGCATAAATGTACCCTCCCTGGCTGTTTGAGGGCATGCTGATGTATATTGCCAAACACGTGTTTTAAAACAATAATTTATATAATTGTGTAATCACCTGGATACACTATGTTAGGTGTACAAAACACCTGGTCCAGTGTAAAGATTTGATCACTGTTAACTAATGACTTTTCTGTTGCCTTTTTATGAAGCACTATTTATTATTTAATTACAAAGAGAAGGTGTTATACACTTTAAACTGGACCAGCAATAAAAATAAGCTTATTTTCTATATATATATAGAAAATAAAAAATGAAATCCCTTATTTTTGTGAATAAATTCTTGGTTTGTTTATAATGCTTGTAATGTGGTTGAAAGGATGTGGTAGCGATCCTGAGCAGTGCTCCAATCTGTCACATCCCAGGTGATTGCACAGCTTGTTTTTAACAAAATGAATCACGGAAGACGTAGCTTCACACAAGTACGTGTTTGAGAACATACAAGCATTTTTAGGCTTGAAGATGCCAAACACAGGTATTGATCTCCTGGTACCTGCAGTCAAAAGTCAGCACTCTTGTTGCTGGATTTGTAGCACTGTTGCAAAGAAAGATAATTTTGAACTAAGCTCTAGCAACTCTACAGCTGCCTTAGCTGAATAAAACGATTTAATACTGGAAACAAATTCCCACATATTTTGTTGGAAAGGTGCATACAAAAATGTGAAAGCTGACTCAAACTGGAAAATGTCTGTGAAGCGACTGTCAGATGTATGTTCCAGCTCTGTGATCTGGTTTGTGTACACAATTATAGGGAACTGCTCAGTTAAGTGCGGATGTTCACGTGTTACACACAACAGCTAGGGAAAATGCCTAAAGTCTTTAAAAAATCACAATTTTGCTTTGTTGAAAATCTGCTATTTTTTTTTCTTTCTGGCACTGCTGTCCAACGGGTACACATCTTTGTATTCTGGATGCTTTGTACTGTGATGCTCGTTTTAAGTTGTAACTTTTATTAGGGAGGACTTTCAGGCAGATTATACACATACAGCTTTTTCCACCTTCACTCACAATTGCAAAATAGTCATGTCCCCACTATGGTAAAAATGTGTGCTTGCCTGCCTGGGTAAATTCAACTATTTTTTTTTCAATGGTGCTGAGCACTCTTGTGTGGGCTCCATGCTTGATCCTGCAGCTGTCCATGCACTTGAGTCCGATTCCAATGTTGCTCTCGTAGAAGACACCTCATGGCCACGTTTATTTCGTTCTCTGAACCTGTGTGCGTTTTATCTTTTAATGTCATCAGTCCTGTTTAATTTTGGTGTTTTAATCAGCCAATTTCTTTCAATAATACGTTGTACCTTATGCTGTAATGCAATTTCAACTTGACTACAAATCTCACAATCTTATGAGGTCTCATCCAAATCACAAGGGGGTACTGGCTCTTTAAAAGATCTCTTGTGAAACTAATTAAAGTTTCCAGTACAAGGACAGCTGCAGCGGACATGATGGTGTGGCTTAGTGGGCACGAATTTGCCTGCGGGCACGGCTTTGAGGAACACTGATCTAAATGAACCCTTGTATCTTTCAATATGGACTTTCAATCACAAATAAGAGTTACTCACATTTCCAAGCCAATCTAGACATTTCAGCCTGCTCCATGTGGGATGCTCTGCTGGGAGAGATTGCGAGTTGAAAACCCATTTGTACACCTTGACCTCTCTGTTGTAATGAGTAGGTTTGTGTGTGTTTGTAAGGCACTCTGAGATGCTTGTTCATGACAGTTGTATAAGTGTGAAGTTTGAGTGATTGATCAAGTGATTTGTTGTGTTGCTGTCTCATGTTCTTACCTTGCTAGGGCTAACAAAAGGGGCACTGGATATCAGTTTGCATAACAAGAGGGCCTGCACTTAAATTCCAGTACGGCAAAAATAATACAGCTACAAAACATATCATTCTTTCCATGACATGGCTGCCATCTGTTTTTTGTACTGCACATATGGATGTTGCCAGTAAAAGTATTTGAATGGATCTTTTTGACCAGGGATGTTAAACCAGCATGGGATGTGAAAGAATTTTCTAATGTTGAATTCAGATAAAACAGAGGTTTATGCTAGTGGGATCACAGAACCAACTAAAAGGAAATGTGGGATTACATGAGCTCGACCCTTGCAGTCTCTCATCAAAACTTAAATTAGAAATTAAGAGTTTGGGGGGGGTCATCTTTGATCCTGATCTATCATTTGAGACTCATATCTGGGAAGTTACTAAAGTATCTTTTTACCATTTGAGAAATATAGCCATACTTAGACCAATTATTTCCGTATCTGATGCAGAGAGACTAATGCATGCCTTTGTTCCATCTAGAATTGATTATTGTAATGAACCTTTTTCTGGTTTCCCAAAACGTGTGGTATCCCGCTTGCAGCTTGTTCAGAATACTGCCACTAGAATTCCGACTAAAACCAGGAAAAGTGAACATATTACCCCTGTTTTGGCCTCTTTACATTGGCTCCCTGACTTGGTAGTTGTATGTGCTATATACTGTACAGTGCTTTGCGATGCTTTTGTATAAAAAGCGCAATATAAATGTAATAAATATAAATTTATAATATATAAACATAAGGCCTATGGTCGAATTAGGCAAAAAAGACTGGTGTTTAACCTTTTTTTTTTTGCTATACATATTTCAAATACAGGTCAAATGCAACTTAATTACCTGTGTTATAGTAAGGATTAAATACAGGAATTTTAATTCTCAAGTGAGACATTTATTTCATTAATGCTGCAAATGCCAAATTGTTGTTTATATCAATAGTGGTGGTATAAATATGGAAATGGTACCATTCTATACACCTTCCTATCTCTGATTTCTGGTGTACATCCTTTGATTACCAACAGCTGCTCATTAAACAGCTAAGCATCCTAAAATGTTATTACCTCTTGAAAGATCATGTTGACATCAATTATGTTACTCACGTGTACCAGGTGTGTTATAATTATTATTTTCTATGTGTTGACCAAAACGTTTTATAAGCATTGTATACCATGCAATCAAAAATTTTAAAAAAAGATTTTTAAAGTGTTCTTTACAAAAAAAACTAAGTAGCTGTGTCTCACTATCATGTACTTTTTTTTTTTTTTTTTTACTAAAATATAGTGTCATTCCTGGATGACTTGTCTTGTTTCCCCTTGCTTTCTGTGCAATCTACTTAATCAGAAAACAAATTACTGTACTTTCCCTTCCTGTCCTTTCCTACAAACTAAACTACCTGCAGCACCAGGAAGTTAGAAATGTCACCTTCAAACCCCATACTATATAAAAATAAAAATGCCCTTTTTGATGTATACAATGCTATAGGAATTAACTACATAGCTGATATTTACAGCATGACTTACAATCTTTGTCAATCTGTAAAAACAGACAAACAAATAATATTCTGTGAATCACAATACCTTTAAATCGCTTTTCAAATCATAAGCAAGTATGTAAATCAGTGCCCTGCCATCTTAAAATGAGCACCCCTAAAAAAAAATGGTATTATCCAAAATACACACAAAACCTCAACACGTCTGGTATAAATATCAGCTGTCTGCATTGTGGAGCTCAGAAGGAGTATACAATATATACAATACAGTAGGTGTTTGTGATATTTCACCTCTTACACACAGATTGTGCATTCTGGCTGTGTGTGAAGTGAGAGGCAGATTGCTAGAGATCTGTGCATAACGTTATTGTGATGTATCTTCAGGAGAGTCTGACTGCTGCACTTTGGCCTGCATAGGCTGGGCAACAACGGACGAGTGGCCCGACGGAAACACCTGCTTCCCTGTGCAAATGTACAGCGCAGAAAGCACTGGGCCCGGCAGATGTTAGACAGACCTCTACAGTTTTGGAGGACCGTTCTCACATGATTCCCACTTCCAACAATTCAATTCGAATAGGCGCATTTGGGTATGGAGGACGGCTGGAGATCATTTGCGGAATGATTGCATAAAGGCAACGGTAAAACATGGTGGCTGCAGTACCATGGTCTGGGGTGTGATTTGGTTCAGTGGAAAGCGAGTTGGTGTTCATCGAGGGATGTCTCAGTTCTACATGTTACATTGCTATCCTTCAGGACCATCTCATAGCATTACGTGCAGAATCACCACTACCTGGAAGAGACAGGTGGGCTGCAGCTTCTTCCCTGGACTCCTCAGTCCCAACATGAACCCTGTCGAACATGTCTGGGAACACCATGATAAACCTCGACCACTATCTGCCAATGTGAATGAACTGTGGTCAAAACTCATCTAAATATGGCCAAATCTGGATGTAATACAGAATCTCATTGATTCCATGCCCACACGAGTTCAGACCCTCCATGATGCAAAAGGCCAAGCTACCTGATACTGATGTGTTTGTTTCTGCTCAGTTTTGTGCTTGTGTCCTAGTTTGGTACAAAAAATGTCACCTCTGTTTCAAGACTGGTCATTTTAATATGGCAGGGCACTGGTACAGTATATCACCATGAACTTCAGCCATTGTACAGTGTAAGTGTGACATACAGTATACACAGACAGGTTACATATTCGTATACTCTCACTTGTGGTAAATAATGTTGTATCCAAATTGTATCTCAATTCGATAAGCATTTCTTTAGATGTAAGTGTGTTAGTGTGACAGCAGATAAAGAAATACCGACAGGCATTGCCTTACTTATTCTCAGATTCTGATACTCTCAATATCGTTCATACCTTTCATGTGGATAATATAAGCGGTTCTCTAGATACAGTAAACTCTACAGTGTGATATTCTACAGAGGGCACAGATTAAAAGGTTGTAAATGACCATTTAATGATGAACATAAACATAAATGTTTGACAGTGTCTCCAAGTTTAGTTTAACGTCAGCTTTTGATGAATTCCATACATGTTTATCATACATAACGTAAACAACTGCATGATGACATTCTAACTAACCAGATCTGAATATATAAAGGATCATGTATTATTGTATATTGAAAAATACTTCTTACACAATTTTATGAAAGCAGAATAAATTAAGCATCAGTTTCAGATACAGGAGCCTCGCGTATTTCTGTAATTGTATTGACTGTGACGTTTTATTTTAAATAACATTTCTGATGTCACCTTTTTAATTTTCAACACTTAGCGCTGAATCGGTGTTATGGTGTGAGGTGTTTATAATTGCCCTAGACATAAAATATAGTCACTGCATTTACCCCCAACTCACAATGAAATTAAAAATAATTTATTGAGATATTGTACAGTACATGTCTATTCTTGTGTGTGTGGGGGTGTTGGAAGAATGGAGCAATGACCTTTTTGGTCTGTAGGGCAAAAAATACATCAAATGTACTTATACTGAACAGAAAATCATAAGCTGCTATGTGTGTAATACCACTAGAATGAGCCTTGGCAGGCACAATTTCGGTACAGGACTCAAGGATATGGAACAGCCCACAGGTCCTTAACTATGTATTTGGCATAGTATTAAGGTTAAGGTGAGGGTGCATAACATACAAGTTCATAATTCTAATGACTGAAAAACAAACCATAGATTCACCCACCTATTCTCTTATGCATTGTAATACGCACGTAACTTCCAGAATATATTTTCCATAAAATATATAGAGAAATGTATATCTCTTTATAAAACAAATAAACAAAACATTGCATCAGGATTCTCCGGTATTTTGCAATTACAACATATCCGGTCCCTGTAGTAATAAAGCAGCTAGAACTGAAATGAAAGGAGACACTGAAATTCAGTCATGTGTTAAAAAAAAAATTAAAACAAAATGTGTCAGATAGCAGCGGTGCAGCTTCCTCTCAGCAGCTCAGCAGACTGTTTGGAGGTGTTTGGAAGGCCCTGTGAGTAAACAGGAGGCATGTTCAGGCGAGATACCTTCTCTCTGAATCAGCACAGATCATTACTACTTTACACACTTTTCTGTCTTACATTTTGCTATTGATTCATGTAATGCCTCCTCCACACTTCCTGACCTGGAATAAATCCAGATAATGGTATCAACATACCAATTATAGAGTACATATGGCATGTAATTTTGTCAGTTAAAAAAATAATATTCTGGAAGCCTCTTTTCAGGACTTTAAACATAAAACACCACAAGGAAATGAATAGTAAGTTTGGCATTCTTTTTTTTCATTTTCTTTTTTCCCTGTTTTTGCAAAGATGTCTAACTGTCACAAAATGAGAGCTTAGCATAACATGTTGTGCTTTTTAATTACTTTTTAGTTTTCATTATTTATAGACCTAATGGTAAAGAGAGGCCTGGTCATTAAATGTTCAGAACCTTCCTCCTACCCCCACCCATTAGAAATAACAAGAGCTAATTACATGAAAAAAAGGTAAAGAGCCACCATGTTTATTAAAACATGGTATATTTACTTATCCTTTAATCATTAAAGTAGATAACTGCTTCAATGTTATCATGCAGGCTACTGACACATGAGGTCTGGAATAAGACTTCCAATGATGTGCAGTAAGAAGGATTGACTCAAATATACCATTAGAGCTAAACCTTTAGAGCTAGGTCTTTAACTGCCTAACAAGTCTGTCTGTGATCCTGTGTAACACTGTATTTTCATTGTCTTCTGTTAGGCATTTGATTGATGGGACTGAGTGCTGCATGCTCCAGGTCATTACTTGAAATGAGGCTTCAGCCACTGTACATATATCTATATCTATCTATCTATCTATCTATATATATACTGTATATATATATATATATATATATATATATATATATATATATATATATATATACTGTATATATATATATATATATATATATATATATATATATATATATATATATACACACACACTGATGACTTATTACTATATACACTTTCACAATTCTTTCAGAATTAGGGTAATGCTTTAAGTTCACGAGAAAAGGATAAGCATCATGTTTATTAACGCTAACCCTTATTAACTGGTATTACTGAAAAGAAAGTGCAGGTTATCTACTGTCTGTATGTTGCCACTTATTAATTAATGTTTATTACTGTCCTTTTAATGCAAGGTGTCAAAGTTTAGACAAAGACATTTTTAAAGTTTGCTCTCCAGTCAAATACACCACACCTTTCAAATGTTGTTTCAAATTTCAAAATGTTCAGTATTTGATCCAAAATAAAGATTAATATACAATTAACTTAAGCACGTTGCTGACTTACATTAACCGTTCATACATTACAAAACAATCGATAGGGAGACAGAAGGTTTGAAAAAGATACTGCAGTGACCATTGATGCACAAATAGAAGTAAATTATACATAACCTCAAAACACTCAATCAGAATTCTAATGTAGAACTATGTCAAGTAAACGAACACGAAGAACGCACTGGCCAAACATGTTTTTACTGTCGTTTTTTGTTCTTTAGTGGTAACACATATGGATTCCAATGAAGATGTAGGTCCTGAAGATAACAAGCCATGTAAAACAGTATTCACATGGAACCATCAAAACTGTAGAAAACAACCATTACTACTCAAGCTGTATTGCATAAAGTTTCCTTGAGTTGAAAAAAAAAGTTGAAAAAAAAGTTCCTTCAACATTCTACACTTTAAGTACAACATTCCATTCTCAACAAATTCCAAGACACTTTTAATTATTTTCTTCCATCTACAGTATGCCTTAAAGATTTCCTAAAAAAAAAAAAGGCAATGCTATGTAACAGGGATATGTTACAGATTACATTTTTTATTCTTTTCTTCCCTAGCACACCCCTAATTGGAACGGCTCAGACTTTTTAATTAATTTTAACTTTACATCTGGATTTCATCAGAGATAAGAAAGCAGCGTTCATTGAACTGTCTGCCAAACACAAATACTTACAACAAAGCCTACTGCGCCATATTAATTGATAGTCCAAAAAAACTTTAAAGGAAATAACTTTCTAAACCACAGTTGGCATCAACAGCAAAGCAGCTTGGTGCAGGTAGTGTCTGTCTTACCTGCTTCCCCATTGTGCCTGACATGGTTTCAGTCTCCTTTTGTTGGGCCTGTGATTAAGAAGAAAGTTTCACTCAGCAGTGTGGGCTCTTGGTAAAGCCTGATGTGTCTCCTACTAGTAGTGTGGTATCTGTTAAACTGTAACAGTGACTCAGGAAGCTATGTTCTGTCCAGCCTCCAGCTCACTCCCACTCGCCAGGGTGTGTGCATATGCATGTGTCTCCCAGCCAAACAGAGGAGGCTCTCTCCTCAGTCTAACAGGTTCCTTATATAGGTAAACATGCCTTAAATCCCCTGTCTTGGAGACTTGCTGGAATGAAAGCTTAACTCCTGGAGTGTGAATGACAAAAGGGAAGTGTATTGTACTGTAAGAATGTACTGTATAGAACCTGGAAAAACATATACATCTTTTTTTGCAGAGTTTCAGTATTCATGATTCTCATTTTTCTTGAATGCTTTTTCTCCAATGGGTAAAGAAACACTATAATTCAGTCACACTTTAAAGTAAGGTTCTGGGTACATTCTGAGTGTAATGCATTAATAATAGCTGTTAGCTGTACATTCTTGTGTGGAGTCGTGTCTTAGTTCATACCAAAACTCATGCAAAAAAATAGTATCCATTTTTTTACCCTTCAGTTTAGAAAGTACAATTATGTTTCCTCTCTGCAGCAACTCCCCACAAAATGCATACTCTTACAGAGTGTGGTAGAGCAGTGGTTGTTTTTGATACAATGCCTTCAGATATCTCATAGTGTGTGCAAGACAAAGACATAATCTAGCACAGACAAAACTGTAAACTAAGAAGTTGAAGAAGCTACCTTCTGTATATTTAACAGCAGCTTTTACAACATGTTTTATTAAGAGTGGAGGCTTTACAATGTCATAGTGTGCTATTTTTAACTGTATAACAGAGATTTGTGGTATCTTCTGAAACACATTCCTCCAGTGAAGATTTGAAAGAAAGCCTATTTAATGACCTATACAGTGGCAGATCCTAATACTCGTGATCTTTAACCCTATATTATTCCAGCTGGGGTTTTGACCCCAGTGGTGGTTTGCAGATCCACTTATTAAAATGTTTACATGCAATACAAATACAGTGAAGTGAGGATCATGACAAATCAGGGTTGTACATTTTAGTTCATAAAAATAGACCAAGTGTCTAGTGTCTGCAACAACATACAAGTTAAGAGATTGGTGACTTGTGGCACATTGTTTCTCTCATGCACAGATCCAACATTTATAAATACTAGAATCCCTATTTTTTGCAGCCCTTTGAGCACCATTGTCATCATACAATACAAAAAACATGGCTTAAAACAACGGTTGAATTACAGTACTTACAGTACAGTACGATTGGGCATACACATTGATGAGTTCTTATGATGGGGGCTGGGTGTTGGTACTGCATGGTGCAAGGACAAGTCTCTAAAGGTTGTGGTGAAGTGAGAAACGAAGCATGATTCAAATGCAATATACTCACAGAAAGGCGGTGTTTTGTGAGTGAATAAGTTTGGTGGTCTAAAACCACAAATTTGGAGCAATTGCAACTTATGTTTTTTCAAACTCTGCTGCGTTGCTTTATCTATCATTTTTCTTCACTAATAGCATAGACTAAAAATGGCATTCAAAAATCTTCCCATAATATCTGCATCTTCCATTTAGGAAAATTTGAGATCTAAGAAACAATGGGAATACATAGTCAGTAAGATTTATGAGACTTTTTTGTTAGCTGTGTGTACTTTAAATGTTGACAGAGCAAATCATGGAAATCCTAAAGCAGAACCCTGCTACAAAGAAAACATCACAGGCTCCAAAGCTATTAGGGAATTAGGTGTTGTCATCAAAGCTCACAGTGACAACCCACTAAGTGGCAACATGAAAACTAACATAAAAAGGGCCAATTATTGAAAAAAAGCAGGCAGTAAGAATGTGGTATAGTGACATGACAACAATACAAAACAATATAGAAACTTTTACCTTCACCTATTTTCTTATTACAAATCAAAGGCGGAGATTGCTTCCTGCCGCACCTCCTAATAAAACTTGCCCCAGAAAGTCCTGAAATGACCTGCTTGCCAGCCTCAAACCTTGATTTAATTTGCTCCAGCCTGTCTGTGCATGCTGTCAACACCTGGAGGAGACATTCAGGTGTTTATGTGCGCTGTGAGGAGGCTGAGAAAGTACTGTACAATGCCATCAGATGACATTTTGGCACAGTGTGTCTTAAAGATGCAGTGGTCCATTTAGGAAGATTGATAACTTTAGGTTCATCTGTTGGGAAATAATCAGGGAACATCCACAGTCCTGTCAGCACTATTCTGGTTCTAAAATCTGTTGTAAAGAGAATGATTCAATTGTCACGTTCAGGGACTGAAGCTTTATTATCCGATAGTTATTTTAAAGTTAAGATTAAGTTAAAGGTTTGGTATAAAATTGTGATTGCAGGTTAGGATTTTTTTATGTGTAGATGCAATGTAAGCATGGATGTTCCTGCAGCATCTACCTCTGGGCTAAGCAACAACTCTTTTGGGATGGTCTTGGAATATTTTACCTTTAACCAAATAATTGTAACAAATGTAGAGGATACTTACTTTAAATAATCGTATTAATTGTTAATTACTACCGGTTTCCCATTCTCTGAACATTAGTGAAACCTGAGTCAGAAAAACTTAAATTATAATTTTTTTTGTTAAAAAATATAATATTCTCAACCCAGACGAGAACCCTGTTTTACCTACCTCCCGCACCTTTCAAAGGGTTCCAGAAACAACGAAACCTCAACCTAAAGCATAAAGGTCTCAGCCCATCCATTATTTTAATTTCATTTCATTTTATTTTCAACTTTCATAGACAGTTTCTGTGTCACATAATTTTAAGAGACAACACATTTTCAACACAACAGATATGGTAGAGATACAGTGAGATCATAATCAAGTGTGACAGGTTAACCTACCTGTGCGGTATGCAGCTTCTGAGAAAAAAAAAAAAAGATAAAAGGATGCGATTTCTTTTAAAATGTAGGCTACATCTAATATCAAACTGAGAAAGAGATGTAATTATAAGGCAACAGAAGAAAGAGACAATGAAATTGCTTGAACTTGCGATAACATTTTTTTCTAATTTATGTCTTGACTATTTTTTTTCCTCATTGACCTGGAATTGTTCTTGGTTTGGATTTTGTACCAAGCAGACTGGAATGTTAAAGACTTGGAATCGGCGAAAATATGGACATTGTGTTCCAACAGATTTCTTGTCAATGGACTTTACATTCCCCAATCTTCCTAACACTGTTCTGTGTGATTTTGGACCAAACAGCCTTTTATGTTTAGTACAATTTGTGTTTGCATAGTGGAGCTACTGTACTAAAGTAAACAGATAGGCCAGGTATCTCTTTTTAACAATTTGAATACGTTACTTTGTTTAGTGCTACCATACAAGAGGAGAGTATTGTCTGGCACTGGATTCCAGTACTCGAGTGTTCGGTAATTGTAATGCTCAAGTACTCAAGCAATATTTTTCTCAAAGATCCCACCCCTACTATACAATATATTTTATTAGACAATAAATTGATTGTAGCAGGATTCCAAACCATGCCATCTTCTGTAGAAGTCAATACCTTGCATAGTTACATGATCGATGTGTCATGCTCACAGTCTCTCTCCTTATTGGCCAAATGTTTTATGAAAATGTTTCTCAAAGCAGAACCCCAGGGCTATTCCAAGAAACATGTTTCCTTGTTTCTGTAAACATGAAAACACCCAGCATACAGCAGGAAACATTTTGTCTGGAAACATGTTTCTTTGTGCACGCTGGGCTTTATACGTAGATAGTCCTGATTTTCATGGATTTTGAAACACGATTGTGGAATACTGCAGCTTTATTTCATGAATGCTCGGGCACTACAGAGCTGAAAACAAACTACTAAATCCCTTTTATAGAATTTTAGAACAAATCATATATTAATTCATGATTGATTTGTGCTCTACATTATTTATACAGCTAAATAAAAAGTGTATTTCCCCAATGAGACAAGTAAACCAGAATTAGTAACAAATACAAACAAATAAAAAATAAACAAATGCAGTTGTTACAATTATAAATGCCCATATTCTGTTTTCTGTTCTTCTTTCTGACTATTAACTTAAAGTGAATGGTGAACGCAATAGTAATCATTCTAATGTAAAACGTATTAGAAACAAAGTAGTGTTAATAAATATTCCAATAATAATCACAGGTGAAGGAACTACAACAAAATGTATGTCGACTTGTCTTGGTTTCTTGACAAACGTTATTAAAAAAAAAACAAAAAAAAAAACATTAATATATATATTTACGTCCGGTTTCAGACACCCCAATTCTGTGAACTTACCTGAGGTATTAGGTAGTCCAAGATTAGTGCTAGTGGTGTGTGAAACCAGCTGGAAAAATGTTATGAATATGACTAATGTTAGGATTGTCAGGGACTATTATTTAAAACACAACCTGGCAGTTAAAATTGCATGTCCTGAAGCATTTTACTTTGCTAATGTATATCTGGTAGATTTCCATTTTCACAGCCCTCTCTACTACCACTCCCAGCAAGGCAAACCTACTTTTAAATAGCAGTTCACTACATGCTGTTTGCTGTTCATCCCACGTAACATTATGTTGACCTCTAGAAACCTGTAATACACAGCATGGCTCATTTACAAGAGATACTTAATGGATTATCTCTTTCAAAGAAAATGACTGACTGCAATAAACAATGTTATGCAACGCATGATACATACATATATAAATCAAAGTTAATGTCAAGAAAACATTTAAAACATGTTAAAAAAAAGTGGAGCTCCAATCTTAACTTGTACACTGAACTCTGGCTGTGTCAGGATATGAGTGGTGTGGTAAGGATGCAATGTCCACAAAGAAGGTGCATTTAGAAGTGGTCCTCTTTAACTCACAAATTATCCCCACTACCAACAATGGTATTACAGGTCCGAAACAATAAACAACAATCACAGTCCAAGGTGCAAGCACGTGTTGTGGGGGTGTGCAAGTGCAGGTGCTCTGAGTGCTTGTACAGGTGGACGTGATGTGGCAGTGCAGGTGCTCCGAGTGCTGGTACAGGTTGACGTGATGTGGCAGTGCAGGTGCTCCGAGTGCTGGTACAGGTTGACGTGATGTGGCAGTGCAGGTGCTCCGAGTGCTGGTACAGGTTGACGTGATGTGGCAGTGCAGGTGCTCCGAGTGCTGGTACAGGTTGACGTGATGTGGCAGTGCAGGTGCTCCGAGTGCTGGTACAGGTTGACGTGATGTGGCAGTGCAGGTGCTCCGAGTGCTGGTACAGGTTGACGTGATGTGGCAGTGCAGGTGCTCCGAGTGCTGGTACAGGTTGACGTGATGTGGCAGTGCAGGTGCTCCGAGTGCTGGTACAGGTTGACGTGATGTGGCAGTGCAGGTGCTCCGAGTGCTGGTACAGGTTGACGTGATGTGGCAGTGCAGGTGCTCCGAGTGCTGGTACAGGTTGACGTGATGTGGCAGTGCAGGTGCTCCGAGTGCTGGTACAGGTTGACGTGATGTGGCAGTGCAGGTGCTCCGAGTGCTGGTACAGGTTGACGTGATGTGGCAGTGCAGGTGCTCCGAGTGCTGGTACAGGTTGACGTGATGTGGCAGTGCAGGTGCTCCGAGTGCTGGTACAGGTTGACGTGATGTGGCAGTGCAGGTGCTCCGAGTGCTGGTACAGGTTGACGTGATGTGGCAGTGCAGGTGCTCCGAGTGCTGGTACAGGTGGACGTGATGTGGCAGTGCAGGTGCTCCGAGTGCTGGTACAGGTGGACGTGATGTGACAGTGCAGGTGCTCCGAGTGCTGGAACAGGTGGACGTGATGTGACAGTGCAGGTGCTCCGAGTGCTGGTACAGGTTGACGTGATGTGGCAGTGCAGGTACTCCGAGTGCTGGTACAGGTTGACGTGATGTGGCAGTGCAGGTGCTCCGAGTGCTGGTACAGGTTGACGTGATGTGGCAGTGCAGGTGCTCCGAGTGCTGGTACAGGTTGACGTGATGTGGCAGTGCAGGTGCTCCGAGTGCTGGTACAGGTGGACGTGATGTGGCAGTGCAGGTGCTCCGAGTGCTGGTACAGGTGGACGTGATGTGACAGTGCAGGTGCTCCGAGTGCTGGTACAGGTGGACGTGATGTGACAGTGCAGGTGCTCCGAGTGCTGGTACAGGTGGACGTGATGTAGCAGTGCATTTGCCCCGGGTTGTTGTGCTGGCTCAGAGGCTTCAGCTTCTGAATCCATCGCCCTGCTAACACACACAACAACAACAAACAGCAGTGCTCCAGCTTGGTAACGTCAGTGTAAGGGGGCCGTACTCACGTAGCTGCGTCTCCTTTGTACTACTAAACTCCTCCCTGTGATCAGTACAGTGCCATGCTCTATCCAATCACCACACGTAACACAGCTAATCACAATAGCTGTTCAGCAGTCTTAAAGCTACACCCTTTCACCAAGATGGCTGACTTCTGGTTCTGTCCTACCATCGGCCCATCCCTGTGAAGGCGTACCACGAACCTTCCTTAGCGCCCTTCCAGGTCGGGAGGTAGATTTACAGTTCAGATTCATTCTCTCCCGATCACAGGCTGATTGATGGTTTTGTGGAGGTGGAGAAAGCTAAGCTTCACCACACATAGAGGACACCTAGGGGTCTATTTATAAAGGGTTAACGCCTGTCAAAATGAGAAAAACGGGGTACATGATCGGATTTTGTCCATAGCCGCCTATTTAACGGCAGTTGCTATTCATAAGAGATCATTCAGATGCGTCGTTAAGCCCCAGCGATTTTAGTCTATGAAGGCATGTTTTTAATGAATTGAAAGAAAGGTTAACGATTACCTCATTAGCAGAAAGTTTTGTCAGATCTTGTGATTTTTCTCTTTTCTGACGTGACGGCACAAAATGTAACACTACAGTACAGTTATGTCGTATAAGGAAAACCCAAAGAAGTGACACCATTACAGATGCAAATACAATGCAGACTGGAGCAGTTCTTTTCCAGTAAAAAAAATAGACTTTCAGATGAACATGCTTTCTGTCTGGCTTGTTCTGAAGACATTGGAAATTCTGGAGTAAGCTGCCTCAAAAATCACCTGGAAACTTCCAAGCACATAAATCGGGCCACAGCCGCTAAAATGCAGAAATCTATAACAGTTTTTTTTTTTAAATCCAGCTGACTTTGGGCCAGAAGGTTAGAAATGCTGAAGTACTTTTTTGCCAAGCCATTTCAGAACATGGATTACCGATTACTTTTGTAGATCATTTCACAAAACTCGTAAAGTTGATGTTTCCAGATTCAAGCATTGCAAAGGAATTTTCCTGTGGCTGAACCAAAGTTACCGCAGTATTAAAGGCTCTTGCCGATCACCATTCGGAATCAGTTTTAATGTATGCCAAAATGGGCCCGGTAACTTTAATGGTGGACGAGAGTAATGATGTTTACAATGACAAGGAGGTTTGCATTATGATTAGATACTTTCATCAGACTCTTAAAGTTGTGAAAACAGACCTCTTGGCAATGGAAATTTGCAATATAGCAAATGCAAAAAACCTGTTCAGTGTCATAAATTCTGTTTTTGTGAACCACCACATTCCATGGGAAAATGTAATTGGCTTCTCTTCTGACTCTGCCAATGTCAAAACCAGTAGAGGGATCTGTTAGTGGACATTTTTTTTATTATTTTAATGGTAGTTCAAAACGAAAAGAGGAGTACCACCAATACCAGCACTGGTGTGATGCAGACGAGCTTCAACTAATAAAACACAGAGGAACAAGATGGCTCAGTCTGTGCCAAGCAGTAACAAGGTGCAGTAACCAGTGGCAGCCCCTTAAAGCATAGTTTGGAAACAATTCTGAAACAGAACATCCTGGCCGAGTTCAGCAGATTAACTCCTACATACATGATGAGGAAATGCAACTTTACTTTCTGCTTTTGGAACACGGGCTGGATGATTTATTAGCCTACAATATGTTTTTTCAAGTTAAGGTTTGAAGAGTTGACTACCTCTGGGAAGAAAGTGTGAAACTGCTTAAAACACAAACTGCTCAAAACACAGCTTAATCGATTTGTAAAGTCAGATGTGATAAGCAGTGCCAGTGATGTAACCATGCTGGATTTCAAAGATTTGGTTTATCAGAAAGAAAATAAGTTTTTTATCGCCGCTAATACAGATTTAGACAGTGCTACTCTTGACAGGTTCTGTGCTGGAGTCAGAAAGTTTTACTCTGCAGCAGTCCAGAAACTGCTAAAAATAATTACCACTAGCAGACAAAACTCTTCAAGTCTTAAAATTGCTACATCCACCTAAAAACTGGATTATGATGAAGATACCATTCTTAATCTACTGACACAGTTTACATATGTGACAAAGTTTGAGGATGAAAAACAAACAATCGTGAATGAGTGGAACCAGTACCAAGTGGACTCTGAACTGCCCGATTTCCAGCCAGGAGTAACCAAACTGGATGAGTGGTGGGTACGGTACCCAGCTCTTTCAAAACTCATTGTACACTTTTGATCCTCCCTTACGATCAGGCTAGCATGGAGTGTGTTTTCTTCCTAATGCGGAGAAACTAAACTTCTTTCCGTTCCAGAATTTGCAACAACGTTTTAATGGCTGTACTCATAACGAGAACAAATGGTCCGACCTGCTATGAACTGAAACCTTCCAAACAACTACTTGAAATGGCTATGCACGCAACACTCCAGCAGCTGTCAAAGTAACCTTAACCAAGAAGCTGAGCAGGGTGGTGATAACACAGATAGGACAATTCTAGATAGTTGTTTGTAACGCTTATTAGTTATTTGGATTGTTGATTTTTGTAAAGCATTTTGAGATGCAGTAATACAGTTTTGTAAATAGCTTTGAGCTGTTCAGCAATATAAGCTGCTAGTAATGAGGTTTTGAAGCCAACTATCAATATAAGCTCCATCTTAGCATTGAAATATTGGTTTATGAAAAATAGCAACTTGCGATTTATATGCCAAACCTCCTGATTTTTAGGAGTTTGTCTCATGATCTCTGTTAGGGTGGAGTTGGCAAAACTGGTATTTGTCTGCAACTTGTGATTTGTTCTGCACCATTTAATGCTTGTTATTAGGGTATAAAGGCTTTGCCTTTCTAACTGCATGTGTATTAGGTTGTGTCCTTCTAAAGAAAATATCTATCTTGGTGGTGTGTTTTATTGTCTTGTAATGTTAGCTTGCATGGTTCAGGGGGCGTGGAGCAGGGGTTCATAATCTTCTAATCTTCTAATTTTCTAATTCCCTGTCAATTAGTATCTATTTTCTATTTAAGCCCTGATCACCTGCACCCTTTCTGTCTAGTGTTTCGTTTTCCTCCTCCTCCCCTCCTCCACCTTCATACATGCCTTCGCATCGGTTGTCTCTGGGGGGCAAGTGAGTCTCACTTCCCCGACCTCATGGTTAGGCATCCGCCTCCCTTACCTTCAGGGGGGTTCTCACCATGTGAGTCAGAGCGGACCCCTGGCCATACCCTGTCCTGTCGTAGCTCCTGCGCTTATCTTGCCTCACTCAAGGCTCTGTTCAATTCTGCCTTTCTTTCGGGACGTGGCCCTCGTGCTCGTCCCATACTAACCTCTATGCTTTGTCCTTATTTCGGGTCCCAGGCAGCGTGACGTCTCGGCCAATCAGGGGTTTAACGAGCGCCCCTTACAGAAGTCTCAGACGCTGGGTACCCCTCTCTCTCATCTCCTTTCGTGTCCTGGTCATCCGGGACCGACTTCCTCTCGAGGGGCGGCTCTCCGAGTCATAACCCTTGTATGTGTTTTCGGTATGCTGGGTCCTCTGCCCCTGGGATGCGTCGGCATCGTCGCCCTCAGTCAGCGATCACTTTTCTATCCTGTCTCCGGTATGCTGTGCCCTCAGCCCCTGGGATGTGCCGGCATCGTCGCCCTCAGTCAGCGACCATCTTTCTATCCTACTAACTGCTCCTTCTGCTGCTTCTGCCTTTTCCTTCACCCCAGCTCACGCCCCGTGAACTTTATATTGATATAAATGCCTACCGTAGAGTGAGTGGTATTTCAGGTGCTGCATTTTAATTTTAACTGTTACGGCAGAGTGTGTTCTTAAATATATGATATAGTATTGGTGTAGTTAACTATAAACAAGCATACTTAATGGTTGTTGGGGTGTTATGTACAGTGGCTAGTACACTGCATAAGCCTGGCGGCCTGACAAACTTTTTTTTTTTTTTTTTAATACTTTGTACACAAGCCAATTAGTGTGTGCTAGTACATCATGTGTAAGCAGTATAACACATTTTTATGTTATACGTGTATGTGGGACAGGTGAAATACAGGGGGTTATGGTTGGGGGATAAAAATAAGTTGGTTCTCCGACACCCCACCCCTCTAAAAGTTCACCTGCCACCACTGGTTTATTATTAGCAGTAGTACTAGTAATTATGGTGGTGAAATACAATTTATTCGTGCACAGTTGTGAAGTGTTGTCCAGGTTTGGTGCTTGCCTTAAACGACAGCTTCAGATCGTGTTAGCCGTCTAACAAGAACAAACAAGTACAATTAGAATCGACAAAACAAACACTAAACAGTCACAGTACTTTTTACTCTCCTTCAGTGGTTCTCTCACAACCATAACAAAGGAGCAGTTTGCACGGCCACTTTCCCTTTAGTACCTTCAGCCACGCCCCCTTGGTTAGCGAGTGCAATCCTTTTTCCTCCAATCCGTTATTGGTAATTCGTTTCCCATCTGGGGCGATGACTTAGTGTACTGTCTCCACACCCTTCCTGGATGACCGACTTCCGACTGACCCTGGAATGAACTGTCAAACCATCCAGTCTAGGGCACACTGTTCCCTTTACACAGCGCCCTCACAGGTCGGGAGGGAGATTTATAACCAAGATTCATTCGTTCTCTGTCACAGACCCCTTTAGGTTTTTAGCCTCAGGTTAATTCCGGAATCCTGAGCTTTGACCTATTAATTCCCAACAGAAGATTCTTTCAGGTTAGTAATATTGGCATTGTAGTTTTAAACTTTGCATGACATCTGATATAGGATGATTAATCTGAGTTGAGAAACAGGCACCTAAACCAATTTCACATCTAGGGCAATACTCCTGCAGTGTTTTTGTCATTCTCTTCTTACTTTGCAATCCAAAAAGTTCACCTGCCAAGGTCAACAAGCAAAGAAAGCAAAAAGAAACAAAAGCAAACATTTATGATTGACGATGTTTATGCTGAGACAGCACAATCATTACAAACAAAGCAAACCAACAAGTAAACTTAGATACAAAAATATCCATTAAGTTATCCAAAAGCTTCAATTAACAAATGTTGGCAAATCAATTTGCAATTTGAACAGTTTGTTTGGAATGTACCATGGAATCTTTAATGTCCACAGTGGAGAAGATTGTGGTTTGACATCTAACCTAAAGGATAGCACCCTCTACAATAAAATCATGCTGGTGCATTGGATCAGTACCAATATCAGTTTTATTATTATTATTATTATTATTATTATTATTATTATTATTATTATTATTATGTTTATTTAGCAGACGCCTTTATCCAAGGTGACTTACAGAGACTAGGGTGTGTGAACTATGCGTCAGCTGCAGAGTCACTTGCAACAACATCTCACCTGAAAGGTGGGACACAAGGAGGTTAAGTGACTTGCTCAAGGTCACACAGAGTCAGTGATTGAGCTGGGGTTTGAACCAGAGACCTCCTTTGCTCTGTCGTTAGTATAGTTACAGCTTTGCCTCTGTTGCCTATGTTCCGATATAACATAGGACAGGTCTAGACAAATAGCCTTGATATACATTTTACAGCTGGAGATGGGAGGGTGAGGGAACTTTATCTCAAATTGTACTCATACAGTACAGAGGCAAGGTGTGTCAGAGATAAAAGACCTTTGACAACAGTATCCATTGCCTTTTCTATAAACTGAAAGAACATTTGACCGAAATTCAAGATGCAAACCAATATATTTAGACTATCTGCTGATCTGCTATCTGAGACTGCAGAAGAAAGGCTTGAACCACATACAGTACAGAGAAAAAGAGTAAAACTTTTGTTTCTTTCTGAGTTGATGTGCATCTTCTGATGCAGTGAGATAACAATCTACATTTCTTGGTTGTTGTAAAATGCATGTCAACACCTTCATGTCTTACCCGTTTCTCTCTACCAAACTGTATCTCTCCAGACGCACACATTCAACCTGCAGACAACATATTCGTGCTACATTTTACAAGGTATTAAGTGAATGACTCTCCAACACCTCTGCCAATGCTGCTCATTTAAATAACACAATATGTTGGCAAGGTCGTAATTAACTTGGACTTAGAGATCCAGTGTCAGGAGGTTAAAGCTACAGAAGAGGTAAAAGTAAAATTGTATTAAGTGAAAGATACCACTGCCAAGAAAAATAAATTAAGGAAGTATGCATGAACACAGCACACTTGTATGGTGATTACTCCACCCAACTCCCTTCAGAAAAGCTTTTAATGTCCATGGCTTGGGCTTGAAGGGCTGTAGAATTTACAAATTTAGATGCCAATTGGATTTAGATTCTATCGGGTAGTCAGGTGTTTTTAAGGCTCATGATGGATGTAGACATTTTTTTAATGAGGATTGAGGAAAGGAATCCTTTAATTAGATTTTCTTTTTAGAGAAACTATCCTTTTAAAACCCTTTGTTTCACAGAAGTTTCTGTGATTACGGCATAAAAGGGAAGATCCGCACAAAAGGAGTGAATAGAAATTAACTGGATCAGAGCAGGAATATGTGCCTAATTAACGTTTTTAAAGGGTAAGTAATGCACTTTGTTTAACCTTTAGCTGTGCCATTCTTAGCATTTTACAATTGGGTAACTGCCAGAGAGTTGGTAAAGGGGCTTATTGTACCAAGCAGAGAAAGGCTAAACCTTCATCTCTTTGACTACAGAGAAGCAAGAGTTTGCAGGGCTGCATTCCTTATTATGCCACCGGAAAACTCTTTAGTAGCTCTAATGGCAAAGATGCCAGTATTCTACTAATTAACTGCAGGCCATTACATATAACTAAGTGACGTATGGGACCCTCATCTCTCCCTAAGCCCCCACTCGACCTCTCCGCTCCTCCTGCACTAGAAGACTGGCTCTACCTCCTCTATGCTGCCCTGCCTCCAGAGCCCGCTCCTTCTCCACCCTCGCCCCGCAGTGGTGGAATGACCTTCCTACAGATGTCAGGACTGCCCAGTCCCTGACCACCTTCCGGCGCCTCCTCAAGACTCACCTCTTCAGACAGCACCTGTAGAACTCCTCTTTTTTTTCCCTCTGGACACTTATCACTCTTCCTTAAATGCGCTTTACTTGCTCTTATCTGCCCCCTATTTTACTGCATCTAATCCTGTACTTTAGAGTACTGTAATCTGTCAAGTGTTATTTAATCTGTAGCATTTTGTATTTAATTATATCCTGATGTAACTATCACTGACACTGTTATCTGCTCCGTTATTGAATCGTATTTTGTCATACTTGTACTTGCTAGAACCAAAGTCATTGTATTTATCTTGCTCTTAATTGTACTGTACTTGTACTGTGATTCTTGAAATGTATTTTTGTTTACAACTGTAAGTCGCCCTGGATAAGGGCATCTGCTAATAAATAAATAAATAAATAATAATAATGATCAACTGCTCTGAAATCAATTTTACAAGTAAAATAAATGTTTGAATGTTTTCAGAGCTATGAGACGTTATGGCCTTGCTGCCAAAAGTCTATTATGTATTTTTATTTTCATACATGCTTTTGAGACCCGGCATGCAACTGAATTCTCAAAGTTGCTGAAGAAGTGATGTTTACAGAATAGGATTAAAGTCTCACCTAAACAAATGGCAAATGTTGGTCTTGAAACTAGACTTTTAGACTTAGGGTCACCAGAGGATTTTTCACTGACAAATATTTCCCATTAATTTGCGCTCACAGTTTCCCAGCTGTATTGGCTTTGGGCTCTGTCGACAATTCTTGTAAACTGATCAGCCGGCTTCTACACTACCTTCGCTTTATGAATGTTCTTAAATTCCTAATATTGTTTGTGTTATAATGGCACCATCTGAAAACTGTGGTGTACAGATTGAAAATACACTGTTGAGGTTTTGCGCTTGCCTTCCTTTATTTCCTCTCCTCAACACACTCCTGTAAAAAATATGATTAAATCTCATTCCGTTTGTAAAAATAAACCAATAATGTTAATGCTATAACACGAGTCAGAAATACTTTTGGTGCAGGTAGGAGCATGGGAATGTACTGTAAATCAGCCTCAAATAATGTTTTAATTGGGAAATAAATGAATATACAGATATTAAAGATTATGATAGGAGGTGTGAGTTTTCCTCTGACAGACAGTGAGACACACGGAGGAGGTGACATTGACAACGCTGCTTAGTCACGCAGTACCAGCGTCATAACCAGAGCTGACATTCTACTGAGGTTAAACTTAGGTTTCAAGCTATAGCTGGCAGTATTTATATGGCTGCTTGGTATTTACTATTCAAACTCCAAATCTGTGTTACATGGCAAACCAACTGAGAAAATTGTACTTCACCAGAATTTTTACATGAGCATCAGCATTGATGATGTAAAAAAACAACCAAGGACACAACCTCGGTGTCCTCATAGCTAGTGACGGCCATGCGCAGTACTTACAGTATTTGCACACATACAAACAGAAATGATCACATGATGCTACCAGCAATGGTTAAAAAAGGCTAAATAAAACACCAAACTACAAAAAACAGGTGCTGTGAAGACAGCAAGCGAGCACTACTCCACTAAACAACGGAGATCCCGCTTACAAACCTCGCTCATATACTTTTATATAGGGTCTTAAATCGCTTACCTAATCCTTATTGATTATACAATTAAACCAAGCCCAACCCCGGTTATACACATGTGATCGGGGAATTTTGGCTTTTACAAATCTTTTTTCCGGGTAGCGTGAATGATCTTAATCCTTTTGCTTGTTATGGCCTTGCAGCAGCCCCAAGGTTTATTAGCTGACCCTTTTTATCGCAATATACTCCACCAGGACTAGCCCGTCTGCTGGTTAGGGATCCACAACTGGCCAATCACTAGCTACTTTTCCCGGTAACCAAACACAGCAGGTAGGATGTCCCAGACGGAGTTTCCGGCTCTCATAATTTACAACAAAACTATTTACACAATGCGATTTACAACACACACACCCCCAAATGAAAAATAGACAAAACAAAAACCTGCTTTTCATGCACAGGACCTCAGTTCTGCCACACAGGTACATACTGTAGTCTACATACTATAGTACCATAGCTGTCCCATATAATCCAGAAGCCAGTACAGTTTCTCTCACATAAAAGTATGTTTTCTAATATTTTGTAAAACCCACCTTGGAAGTTGATGTTTCATAAAATGGTATCATTTCTGACAAATATGCTATAGAGATGTTTGATAATGCATTCTTTTGTTTGGATATCTATAGAAACCACTCAAGGTTAGTCGGTGAAACTGTGTCCTCTGCTTTCAGACCCTGATCTGCCTTTGACCTGCAACCTTGCACAGACTTGTTCTGAGCTGTCTGCTAGCATGACCTGTTTTGTCTGCTTATCTGAAATGATTTTGTATTTAAAGAAACACTTACCCTCCAACAAGTATTAGGACAGATAAACAAAGGCAGAACAACCTAATCCATTTACTACCAATGCGGACTGGTTGGGACACTTTGTTTGGCTGGGGTTTCACTGATTAACTTCAGGACTGAGTACATATTTATACAGATACTATTCCTTCTACATTTGTTACAATTATTTTGGTTCTTGGGAGATATTCCAGGAGAATCATGGGGAGAGAACTGTTGTGTAGAAGTTCCCAGAGCATTTCTAACCAGACAAACCTACAATCTGCATACCATTCACACCTCCAATTGAGAAATCATGGAGAATGAGGCATTGAAAGAAAGCATAGTAATATATCAAGGTTATATATCCTCAACTTAACTCAACTTTAAAGTGTTAACATTGTATTTTATCTCCAACCCCCCCCCCCACCTTAAATGGAAAAGTGTATTTGTTTCCAGCAAGCTGCATTCTGCTGTTTCTCTTAGGAGTGAAAGTTTCACTTTTTCCCTGGAATATTAAATTATATGAGGTTACATCAGTATATGTCACTGTGCTTCTGTAAAATCTACACTTACACTGGAAGCAATCCTAAAGCTTTGTTTTTAGAAAGCCCAGAAGTTAAGTAAAATCTTGCCGAAAAAAAAAGATCCCACAGAAATGATCTCCCTGGGTTAAACTTTGTAGAGCAACTACTTTGAAAAAAACTCAGTCCAGATGGAGCATGCAGACATGCATTCCTTATGCTTTCAACATTCCAGGACTAGAGAGAGGCAGAGTGGTGATGATGGATACAAACAGACTGACTAACATAATCTTAAGGGGAATATGCCGATTACCAGTTCCACTTCTGAAAATATATTATGCTAATAAAACATTTTTGAAGGTAACTACTCTGTATAAGATGTGCTGCAGGCTTCAAACAAATACGTCTCTTTATCTATTTATATAATTTATCAATTACCTATAATAAATGTCTTTTATAAAATACTTGTTGCCATGACTGAGTGCAATATGTAATTAAATTAAAATACAATTTATAGTGATCATAATAAGATGTGTTTGATTTTTTTCTATACAATGACTGTATTCTGTATACTGTACCAGTACTAAGTTTTTTCTGTTTTAATACATTCATAATTTAATTTTTTTCTGTAAAATATTTTCTTCTTTTTAAAAAAAAATCTTTTGTTGTTATTGTAACCTTGGCGTGTGGCTCAGGGCCCCCCTGTTCTGCTCCCTATTTAAACCCCAAGTCACACCCTTATTCTCTGTCTCACTTCTCAGTTTCCTCCATCCTCCGTTCCTCATCTACTATGCTGCACCACCTCTGCAACTGACTGCCATTGGGGCCAAGTGAAGCTCACTTCCCAGCCTTATAGGCCCGTCCGCACCAGCAGGGCTGGCGGCAGGTAGGAAAAATATTTTTCTATCAAAAAGGTTTTCATAATCAGTAGTTCGTCGCTAAACCGGACATGTATGGAGACATGAGTTGTCCGATTAAAAAAAAAAAAAAAATATATATATATATATATATATATATATATATATATATATATATATATATATATATATATATATTTAAATAAATCTGTACAGTAGCCTATACAGTAGTAAAATAATAGAAGTTATGATAATGAGGCTCGACAAAATGCTTGTCAAATGAATGTCTTGATTGTTGGAAAGTAAGCAGGAACTGTGCCAATTATAGAATTTAATTGGCACATTTGTATAATTGTATGCTGAGATTAGACAATAGCTTTTGGCTTTACGAAGAACTGGGGAGGACAGAAGCCAATAGGGAGTCTTTCCAGTCTCGCCCTCGAGGGAAGTGAAGCTCACTACTTAGCTTGGAAGTCCGACCTTCCTCAGTAAAGGCAATCGTCAGCAAGCTGGGGGAGACCTCTGGACTTCTCTTCATCTTTTTGATTCTTCTGCTGTCCTATTTTCTGTTTCCACTTGGGGGATGCAAAGCTCGTTCCTCCACAAGGGCAGCTCTCCAAAGGGAGTCAAAGGGAGACCCTGTCCTCTTTTCCAAGTTGCAAGCATTTTCCTCCCCTCCTAATCCTGGAGGTTCTTCCTCCACACAGCAGTCTTTAATAAGTTAAATTACACTGATGGCTTAATTTAATATGTTATTAGATATTACATCATTTACTGCTTTTAGATCTATCATATTATACTCAAACACTTAAGTAAAAATCCTGTTTGCATTTGGTAAATATAAACCATATTTGTAGTAAAGGTTACAATGTATTAACTCATATGTGTAAATGCAGCTGGATTACTTTAATCATGCTGTTTTCCATGTGCTTCTATATTGAATCATGTGCTTGATGTTGTTTGCGAGGCAGTTCTCTTTAGTTTTTTCTGCTAGAATATGCCAGATTGTTCCTTTGTTTGATGGTGATAAAACAACTAAAACCATACCTCCACCAACTAGAACAATCCATAATCAAAGGACAGACTATTTTTGGGGTTAAAAAAGACCCATTTAAACTACTGGGACCATGAAGCCTGCTAGTATAAACTTGCACACTTTATCTGATAACATCTTTACAGTCAACTGAGCTAAAAATATTTGGCATTCTCTGACAGGCCTGGTTAACGTGATTGTCTTTTTCTCAACCAGTCACCTAAATATTACTGATACTGTGGGACACAGTGAAGTTATCAGAAATATGAGATGCCAGGAGGATGTATCCTTCTTGCCAGTTGGATAAATCATGAAGGAAGGAATTTCATATTCTACTTATGATCTCTAAAAGTTATAAGTCAAATATACCTAGCTCTTATGATTTGAAACATTCTTCTGCTTCTTTATCTAATTCGTGTTCTAAGGTCAAAGGTGTTCTGTACTTTACAGTAACCAGGATATGATGACTGAAACAGATAATTATACAAAGTGAATCTAGGTAACAAGAGGAATACAACAAGATCATTCTGATATTTCATTCCCAAGTTGCTCTCTAAAAGACTTTAATTTGTTACTAACTATTTTTGAATATGGCTTGTGCCAATTATATTATTAAATGGTTTAGCCTTTTGGGCACTCAACAGCATCAGAAATTAGACTGTCCGTTTTTTTTAACTTTCTATAAAGGAGACGAGCTGCACACGCACACGCACACACACACACACACACACACACACACACACTGTGTGTATATGTGATCAAACCAGACAAAGGCCTGCAAATATCTGTAGCAGTAGAAGATTTCTTAATGCCCACAACAGACTCTGTTATACATCAAGAAACATAACAGAAATGAGATGTTTACATAAAATAAAAACTGTACACCTGAAAGAAAAAGAACATATGTTCACTACGGAACTGAACAGGAGAGATGATAGTAAAGATAATTAAAATGTTAACAAAATAAACAATGTGTGCGTTTTTTGTATGTTAGGATGATATAGAAATGAAGTCTGATGTGTGACACTGTATCAAGACATGGCTGAAGACAGAATAAAGAACCGAGCAGATTTTCAGTGGTGAGCTTCGTTATTATTATTATTATTATTATTATTATTATTATTATTATGATTTGACACAAGAATTGAGCAAAGATGGTCAAATTCATGAGTGAACAATTTAACGATACCTTAACAAGATGAATGTCGATGGGTGAAAACCATGATGCAAACCTTTGTCAAAAACAATACACAAAAGAAAGCGATCAGAGTTTCCAATTGAATACTTGAAGCCTGATTTCTTCAACTAAATTTTATGGTCAGACGAATCCAAAATATATATTTTTTTCACCAAGAAAGCAACAATATGTTTGGAGGAAGAGAGGAGAAGAATTTAAAGAAAAGTTAATGTCAGTGACTATAAATTAGTTGGGGCTGCGCACATTACGATTGTTTTTGCTTTTGTGTTTATTAGATTAGTATTTTGGTTTTGTTACTTTTGTTATGTTTCACATTATATTTTGTTTATTAGCCAAAGGGATGCATGTTTGTTGCTTATTTTGTATTGCTGTGTGTGTTATTTTTACTACAGCACAGGTGATTAGAGGGAGAGAATAGTCCCATTCCCCAATTCCAAATGCAGCCACAGGTGTTTTCCATTTACACCAATTAACTATCATTGATCATCCCCTATAAAAAGGGAACTGAAAGTACAGGAAGGGGGAGCATGGTTCTAGGGGGGAATTGAACAGAGGACACAAGAAGTCGGCCATCTTGACAGACAGACCTGGACGGCAACAACAGGGATTAATGGAACTCGAGAAGGAATACAGAAGGACAAAGACACGGCAGCCCGATAGAAGGAAGGTCACAAACTGATAGCAACGTATTCATCCTTGAATTACACTGTTGAAATGCTCTTTGATTTAAAGAAAGACTATTAGTATTATGCCGAGGACTGTGTGGTGTTTGACATTTGACTCTGAAGTAAAGACGCTTGGAAGAAAGATTTATAGCTACCGATAACAATAGTGGTTTTTATGATAAGGAGTTGTACTGCTTCCCTTCAAGGTACCCCCCTCCACAATGACTCCCCAGAGGAGCGAACAGGCACCAACCGAGGGACGGTCTGCCATCTCCCTGTACACACCTGAGATGCAAGGTCCTACCCTAATTAAGCTAAATACCAGTGGCCGGGTCGGAAGACTGACTAAAAGTAGGGACGGCCGAGATTGGGGTGTACATAGTGAATGACCAGGGACACGGAGGGAGTGTGGATATTTAGTGCTGTTTGTTCTTCCATTGTGTCGTGGTACTGGAGAGGGGGGATTGAGTCTGAAGGGAGACAAATAAAAGCCTTACACCGGGACAAACAAACGTATTAGGAGGTTCTTGGGTCAGTCACCTTCAACTTTACCTTTCCTTCTTGGCGTTTCTATTGGGACAGTGTTTGACGACTTGGATTAAGTACAGGACCCACTAACTGATTTCTAGGCCTTCTTTGGCCCCACAAAAATATACTGGAACTATTGTCTTGCTCAGGACTGTGGTGTTGTAAACTCTTGTGTTGAGTTGAAGAACTGTATTAATATTATCCCCCTGAAGTTACAAGTAGCCTGTCTGCTAACAATGCTTTATAGAACGTTTTAGTGGTTTTACTTGGTGCGCATTTTTAGGTGTTTTTAGAGAAGGCGTTTGTACTGAGAAAGGGGTGGCATATAGGTTCACACTGCAAGGTAGTCGTAGGGGGGATTTTGTGAAATATTCTTATAAAGAAAAACTGTATTGAATTGTATAATTTCCCTGTAATAAAAAGAGAATTATTTTTACTTGTTTGTGTAGTTTCTGTACACTCACTGGGAAGGTCCAGTGGTCAGTTTGAAATCCAAACAACCGGTGGACAAAGGATTAGAAAGATAATGAAAACTTACACTTAACTGGAATTAACAGTATTGGACCCTGACATTCATCATGCCATCATATTTCTCAGTAGAACAATTAGAACTGCCCAAATACTTTTGTCTGCGACTGTATACTACTATAAAAAATATTAGTCTTATCTCTTGTGATCAGCAGCACAGAACAAGGCTGGGGTGTGATATGAGGTCAGTAACTCACCCAGGAACTACAGGAAGCAGGAAGGGGTCTTTGTGGTTATTGACGAGTTGGCAGTGTACAAATGCAGCTTTCTGTGAAAGTGTTTTCTTTTTTGTTTACGTTGTAAGAGGTTAGCTTTAAGACTTGAAGTTTCATCCCTGTATCCCTCTCTACCACGTAGGAATGGGCATAAAAATATTTTACTAGTTACAAAATACTTATTTTAAAATATAAATAGTATTTTTTTTTTTTGTATGGAAAACAATTGTGAAAATTATTTTCTATTTAAAATAACTTTTATACTAATTTGACTGGACAGGAAATGGGAACTATCCTGATGAACTCCCTCCTAGTCTCGGATAAACCTTTCTACTTAAAAAAATATATCTATATATGTATATTGCTGTGTCAAGTATAGCAATACTTCTTTAAAGATGGATGTAGATAGCAGGCGGGAAATAGGAGGCTGGTGGCCAAAACAAATGGGGAGGCAGGAAAAAAGCAGAGGGCTAGGAGGCTCCTTAAGCCCCCAGCAGTACTAAACCTTATTATTGTATTCTAATTGACAAAATTTCATATCTTAATGTTTTACCCCAATTCGACTGTTAAACACATTTTCTCCACTAGCCAGCAGAGAAAAGAAAACAGTAGCCCATCATCGTTTATTCTATTAAACTTAACTGTTACACATTGCTAGCGTATGTTTGAAAATGCACTGTATACAACATTAATATAGCATTTAGATTTCGAGAACACGTCACTAACATACTTTGCATACAATATTTTCTATACAAAGTTATTAAGGCAGGAGAAAGGCAGACATAAATCAAGCACATCCTATCAATTTAATTTGCTAAACTTAAATAAATGACCAACAAAATAATGAAATACTGTTTTGTACACATGAAACGTATTTAATAAAAAAAGCAATGCAGCCACACTTTAATTTGCGGACAATATAGATTACAATTCGAAGAAACAAACAGAAACAGTACTCTATCATTTTAAAATAAATGTATTAAAATTGAAATGAATGAATCTATATTGGCATCCGCTACGTCCTTCTAAACCGTGCTTCGTTCCTTTCACTCTCGTCAGTATTAGCATCTGAGGTCATCGATGTGGGAGGGCACATGTCCGGTGATTGGCTAAAACAGGCAAAAGGGGAGGGGAGGCATGCCACCCTTGGCTATTTTTTAAATGACTTTACTCAACGTTCCATGCAAGACAGCTGAAGAAATGGAAGAATATGATTGGCCAATGGACGTGCTAATCATAACTACAGAGGAGACAAGAGGCCACCTGTCTCCTCCGAATGTACAACAGTGACTGACTGGAGAATGTGGATTGGACGTCTGCCTCTGTGTTAAAGCTATGTATTTAGTTTTATATTACATATAAATAAATACATTAAAAATCTTATTTATTTCAGAATTTAAGTAGGCAGTGCCTCCTCGGTCTCCTCTGACAAACCACCACTAGTAAAAGGTTTATTCCACATAGGTTTTCTCAGATGCTGACAAAGAGTAACATTAATGCTTAAAATAATGGATGCAAAATCAATTCAATATTTTTTCTGTAGGCGTCTAATTAATTAGTTTTTGTATAGCTAAGGAATTCATGATGCAGAGAACTTTATAAAGTGCCTAATTCTATCAAGATTATTATCCGAGAAACATACTGATTCTTGAATGCCCCTTTAGTGCACACTCTGGGTGTTTAATGGAGAAACAGCAACGGCCTGCTAGTTACTTTGCTCTTTTGCATCCTACATTAAAAGCAGAGATGATCGCAACTGGACTTTATCATTTGGAAATAATGATCTGCTATTAAAAGTGAGTAGAGATCAGACATGTTAGATTACATCACTTCATTTTCAAAACGATTGAGTGGCATTTCCTTGCACTACCGGTAACACAAAAATGCAACTTAATAACTATTTACTTTCCACGATATGCTATAAATTCAACATTCCTTACTTTCCTTTATGGTGTTTCTCGTGCTTGAAGACTCACCACCAGTATAGTCTTAATAGTTCCCTAGTAAAAGAAAAATACCTTGATAGGAGTAAGTAATTGTTGCTCTTTTTTAAACATTATATTAATGTACAGGTATTATATATTAATGTTTGAGTCAGCTTGTTGAGAGAATTATCATATTATAAAAGCGGATTTTCTAACACCTTGCTCCTTGTCAAGTTACACTTTAGTCAGCTCTAATTTAATCATAGAATTTGCTTATAAACCACATTTCAATGCGCATATATATATATATATATATACAGTGCCTTGCGAAAGTATTCGGCCCCCTGAACTTTGCGACCTTTTGCCACATTTCAGGCTTCAAACATAAAGATATGAAACTGTAATTTTTTGTGAAGAATCAACAACAAGTGGGACACAATCATGAAGTGGAACGAAATTTATTGGATATTTCAAACTTTTTTAACAAATAAAAAACTTAAAAATTGGGCGTGCAAAATTATTCAGCCCCTTTACTTTCAGTGCAGCAAACTCTCTCCAGAAGTTCAGTGAGGATCTCTGAATGATCCAATGTTGACCTAAATGACTAATGATGATAAATAGAATCCACCTGTGTGTAATCAAGTCTCCGTATAAATGCACCTGCACTGTGATATTCTCAGAGGTCCGTTTAAAGCGCAGAGAGCATCATGAAGAACAAGGAACACACCAGGCAGGTCCGAGATACTGTTGTGGAGAAGTTTAAAGCCGGATTTGGATACAAAAAGATTTCCCAAGCTTTAAACATCCCAAGGAGCACTGTGCAAGCAATAATATTGAAATGGAAGGAGTATCAGACCACTGCAAATCTACCAAGACCTGGCCGTCCCTCTAAACTTTCAGCTCATACAAGGAGAAGACTGATCAGAGATGCAGCCAAGAGGCCCATGATCACTCTGGATGAACTGCAGAGATCTACAGCTGAGGTGGGAGACTCTGTCCATAGGACAACAATCAGTTGTATACTGCACAAATCTGGCCTTTATGGAAGAGACAAGAAGAAAGCCATTTCTTAAAGATATCCATAAAAAGTGTCGTTTACAGTTTGCCACAAGCCACCTGGGAGACACACCAAACATGTGGAAGAAGGTGCTCTGGTCAGATGAAACCAAAATCGAACTTTTTGGCAACAATGCAAAACGTTATGTTTGGCGTAAAAGCAACACAGCTCATCACCCTGAACACACCATCCCCACTGTCAAACATGGTGGTGGCAGCATCATGGTTTGGGCCTGCTTTTCTTCAGCAGGGACAGGGAAGATGGTTAAAATTGATGGGAAGATGGATGGAGCCAAATACAGGACCATTCTGGAAGAAAACCTGATGGAGTCTGCAAAAGACCTGAGACTGGGACAGAGATTTGTCTTCCAACAAGACAATGATCCAAAACATAAAGCAAAATCTACAATGGAATGGTTCACAAATAAACATATCCAGGTGTTAGAATGGCCAAGTCAAAGTCCAGACCTGAATCCAATCGAGAATCTGTGGAAAGAACTGAAAACTGCTGTTCACAAATGCTCTCCATCCAACCTCACTGAGCTCGAGCTGTTTTGCAAGGAGGAATGGGCAAAAATTTCAGTCTCTCGATGTGCAAAACTGATAGAGACATACCCCAAGCGACTTACAGCTGTAATCGCAGCAAAAGGTGGCGCTACAAAGTATTAACTTAAGGGGGCTGAATAATTTTGCACGCCCAATTTTTCAGTTTTTTATTTGTTAAAAAAGTTTGAAATATCCAATAAATTTCGTTCCACTTCATGATTGTGTCCCACTTGTTGTTGATTCTTCACAAAAAATTACAGTTTCATATCTTTATGTTTGAAGCCTGAAATGTGGCAAAAGGTCGCAAAGTTCAAGGGGGCCGAATACTTTCGCAAGGCACTGTATATATATATATATATATATATATATATATATATATATATATATATATATATATATATATATATATTATACATGACAAGCTAAAAGAATTGCCCTGCACACATCATGTTTGCACAGTTGTTTTACCAAAAAGTGTCATCAGGGCATTGAGACATATTCAGCTCCCCCTAATGTGGGCAATAATCGGTTGTAAACTGCGTCACAATTATGGTTAGAGTGTTGTGGTACTGGTGCATCCATTATATGAGATAGTACAGCTCCTGTGATGTCATGTGACAAATCACATCATTGCACAGCAGCTTATGAGATTGTACATCCCACACTGTTAATCATAAAAAGGGTTTCTGTCAATCTTTTTTTGACAGGCTCTCCAGCAAGCAAAATACTTTGACTGAATATTGATTCAACATCAGATATTGACGTTGAAAATTGGTTGCTTTTGCAAATGGAATTGACATTGAATTGTCAACGTTTATGCAACATCGGATATCAATGTTTTTACAAGGTGTTAATTTAAATTCTGCGAATAAAAAGCACACAGGTTAGTATAACGGTCACTGTTTTCTGAATAATTTGTCATTTTGCCTCAAAATGGTGAAAAGGGTACCTTATACAACGAAGGTCACGGCCTAAGAGAAATATATTTTAAAACTACCACACCAGACAGTGCACGCTATACTACATAAGTACCAAAACCAGAAAAGAATTGCCACAAAGTGACAAGATTGTGCCATTGTTGCCAAGGTCAGGAGAAACAGGAAAGTACATGCTTCAGATATTGTGCAGGAGCTAATTGAAGAATGTGGTGTTAAGGTGACAGCTGAAACAGAATTCACTCTGAAACACTCTTTTTTTGAGTTTCTGTTTCTCTTGGCAACATATCTTCCTGATTAATTGTTTGAGACTGCTTGAATAATTGCTCGAGCACATCTGGCATAATATCTACTTGAGGTGGAAAGAGTGCTCAGCTGGCTGAACAAAGCCCAAAAAAGACACAATTAGGAGGTTTTCATTGTACATTTCTATTTTTTTCCAGAATAAGACTTTCTAAATACAGTTTATTTTTCTTAGTAATTGAACGATGTCTGATTGAAACCATAATTTTCTTAGTAGTCAAAGTAGTAAAGGTTTATTAAAAACACAAACAAGTACTATGAAATCCTGGGAATGAATAACAAGTGAAGTGGATTTAGTCTAGACGTGGCTATTGACCCAATGGGAGCTAACCTTTGCACCTGCCTGCCTTACCTGGTTATTCAGCTTTGAATAATGGATTATTAAAAAAAAATCCAGATTTTGCACGCTGTTTGAAAGGGGAGCCTTAGAAACAGATTAGCCATGAGTCTTACCCCTTATCCCTATATTTTTGCTGCTGTATTTGGATTGTTTATTTTATTTTATTTTTGTTTTGTTTTATTTTAATAATAAAAAAGAGATAAACCACTGTATATACCTGCTCCTGCATAGCTTCAAAGAAATACTGTGTTTACCATCTCTTTCCTCAAATCTTTGTCTGAAGGACGTCCATGCTCGGTCATTCAAGATGCCCACAGAGTAACATAGTTCAAAGTTATAAAACCAGCAAATATTCAGAGAGTTAAACCAAGATAGAGAATCCGTTAGGCTACAATACAAAGAAGGTATGATCAGATGGAAGTTTATATACCTAATGTAAGTAAATTATGGTCTTCCAATTACTTTTAGGAACCACAAATATTAATTGCAAAGCTAATGGGGGCAAAAGTATGGCTTTTGTTGACTGAGCCTCATTTATATATCACTGTAACCAAAATGAAGCACTTAATTCCCACGAAACGAGTCATTTAGCTACAAAGAAAAAAAGCATAATAAACAACAGCCTGTTAACTCTCTGGTGACAAACATTTAAAAATGTTGGCGTTAGCAGAGGAGATGCATTTATAATATGGGATTGTGACAGAGCCAGAACGATTCTTGGTGATAAATTTCCCTCCCGACCTGTGAGGACGCAGTGTAAAGGGGAACAGAGTTCCCTGGACTGGATGGCCTCACAATTAATTCCCAGGGTTAGGTGGAAGTCGGCCATCTAGAAAGGGGGCACAGCTACATTAAGTCATCGCTCCAGAGGGAAAGCGATGTGGCAACTAAGGATTGGAGGAGAAACGGCTACACTCGCTAATCAAGGCAGCAGTGTGGAGTAGTGATTAGGGCTCTGGACTCTTGACCGGAGGGTCATGGGTTCAATCCCAGGTAGGGGACACTGCTGCTGTACCCTTGAGCAAGGTACTTTACCTAGATTGCTCCAGTAAAAACCCAACTGTATAAATGAGTAATTGTATGAAAAAATAACATGTAAAAAATAATGTCATTGTATGTAAAAATAATGTGATATCTTGTAACAATTGTAAGTCGCCCTGGATAAGGGCGTCTGCTAAGAAATAAATAATAATAGATGGCTAACACGATCCTGAGCCAGCATAAACCCGGACAACACTGCAGTATTGTTCACAGATAAATTGTATTTGCACCACTAGCACTAATAGCACTCACCCTGGACTTGGACTTGTGTTTGTGGACTGAACCCCATGTTCATTTCGTTGTGTACTGCCAATCCTCCATTTATTGTTTACTATTGGATTACAAATTAAAACTACCATTTCACCAGTACTTTGTTGTCTGTCGTTATCTTGAACACTGCATCACCTCTACACCTGCACACTGCAACATCCCTTGGAGCTGGGAGACGCTTGGAGCTCGGTGCTTTTATTAAACAAAACAAAAATAAAAGACTTATACAAAAAAACACTCAAAACAAAAGGCACGTTGGCCAAAAGAACAGACAAATAATAACTAAAACAAAAAACAAGTATCACGCTGGTGCAAACCAGAGTGAATAGCAATTGTTTACTTTTCTCTTGACTACTGTTCTCCACTCTGAACACACTCTTCATTCAGCAAAACTGCAGATCTTTTATAGTCTGGTCAAGGGCTTAACTAGCTATTAATTATCTTATTACCCCTCGGCCGTAGTCTGCACGGGTTTATTAAGTCTGCGTGACTGTCAGCTAGTTAAATAATCAGTAGCTGACAGTCACGCATTCTCACGAGGTATTTTAAAATAAACAATAACATGGCGGATGGCACCTTGCTTGTCCTGCCACACAATAATAAAATACAAATAATACATTGGCTTGTCGCCGTCATATATACATAAATTACAACAACAATAATAACAATAATAATAATAATAATAATAATAATAATAATAATAATAATAATAATAAACAAATATATACAAAGGGGGCGAGACACTCCGCCATACATACCCCGCCTTGTGTGCAGCACACATGGCCTCAAAGGCCACCTCCCCCCTTAAAAACCCAGCAGTCCAGGTCCAGGTCTTGGGCCAGGAAAAGAGGTTTCAATGGGCCCATAAGCGGCAATGTCAGCAGTGCCACTAACGGCACCCAGGCTGGTTCCTCAAACCCCAGAAAATCCCCGGAGATCAGCAGCAAACGACCTCTGGGGTTGGCATCCCCGGGCAATAGTGCACGGGCAACCCCAGGCGATGCAGAGCTGGTGACCCAAGGTGAAACAGCATAGCGCTACCTCCACTAGAAGGAGGGTCTCTCTAAAACACTTCTCTCCTATACTTTGTGGGTCTTTAAATCCCTAAAGTAATTCCTGTTCTTACTCTACAGATTAATCCCGACCCTGATCCTGGATATACACACAGTCGTCTGTGGTTATGGCTTCCTCTTCATAGGAAAAACAAAACTCTGACCCCAATAGTGTAGACAGTCTCCATTCCTTTGGCCCATGGCCCTGCAGCAGCAGCAGTCTGGCTCCAGAGGATTTCCAGCAGCAGCACTCTGAATTCCCATGGCTTTGCAAAAGCCACGATCACTAGCATGTGCTCCCCAAGGCATGCCCTCCTAGCCAAACCTCTGATCGAGCCTCCCTGTCAATCAGTTGCCTGGCAACACATCTCCCATCTCCCGCTGCGCATCTCAGCTGCTCCCACAGCTGCACACATACGTGGAGGAACCAGGGACAGCACGCCCTATCACAGATTGGCACAGTGATGTCTGGGCTAATAACTCTGTGTATAGCAGGATTTTGTTTGGAGTAGTTTTTTGTTAGTTTTATATTTGCCTTTGCCCTTGACCTGTGTCATATGATGGTGTTTCTATGTTTATCTTATCTATGATTATGAAAAGGATGCTTCAGCACATATAAGGTGATACATTTTAAATGGATTTTCTACACTGTTAATACTGTTAAAATGCAACTTTAAAGATCTAATTTTGAGGAACGGTCTGTGGTCAACAGCAACACAACAAAGTATACAGAAACAAGACAAAGATATTCAAACAATAGTAATACGAATGTGTTGCAACTTTAATTGGCTCCGTAAAAGCATTGAGATGAGATGTAGTAAATGATGCAGTATCGACCCTAGGTTGATAATTACTGTCACTTTGGGTTAGAAACCTAGCCAATCAGGCTGCAGAAAGCCCTCTGTTCTAAACATCGATTGCAAAGCTCCATTCTTAAGTTCAGGGCTAATCTGGTGTTATTCACACAGTATAAAACAGGAATTATCAGATGCACAGCCCAAAGCAAAGAAAATATTGTGTATCTTGTCTGATCAGTAATATCACTGTGATCAAAACCCCATAGTAATAACAATCCCACACGTTTTTCTTTGCTATGTGACTGTGGACTGGGCTGGCTGTATGCACTTCAGAAAGTAGTGTGTTTCACTTAGATAGCAAGGAAGGGAAGCGCTTAATGTCCAATGCAGTGGCACTATAATGGTAATGCATGGGTTATGTTCTAAGGCTCTCGTATCACAGCTACAATTGTATGAACCAACAGTGGAAACTTGCCACAATGATAACATTTGCATATTTAGCAAAGCAAAGCAACTTTATCACAGTGGGTTATACAACTACACTTTCAGGACCATGGCACCATGTCAGCAGTGTGTGGTCTGCTTGGATAATATTTTCAGAATTCTTCAGGACAGTACACTGTCATTATAATGGTATCCCAATTGTATTTCAAACTTTGTTAGGGATAAACAGCTGGTTACCAGCATGAAAAAAGTGCCACAGGCAGTATTACATCAATGTATCATCTAATTTCCATCAAATGAGAGTGACCACTTCCTTTGGTTTTCATATGGAAGATATTAGTGGTTTAGGTTTTCAAAAATATGAACTAAATGTTGTTGAAATAGCTGTCATCACAATTAGTAATAAAGAGTAAAAAATGAAACAAAATAGCTTCCAAATGAGAAACATAATCTTCCCCTACTTTCAATCTTTTACAAATGCTTGCAACCTGATATGCTGAAAACAGCTTTTTATTTCAATTTGTTTATGTGTTAAAGATCTTAAACAGGGTTAAAAACAACATAATCTTGGTGTTGAAATCACATAGGATAAATCCTAAATATAAGTTATCTTAGTTATTTACACACACACACACACACACACACACACACACACACACACACACACCACTAAAATCGGAGATATATCTTCAGATTCTGATACTCTCAATAACTTGTGGTAAAGCTTTTTAACCAATTGTATCACAATTTGGGTAAGTGGTTCTCTGCATACATGTACTGTAAAACTCTCAAGCACAACATACTGGAATGTGCCAGGAGTGTTCTGTTACTGTGTGGCTATCCGCTGATTGACAAGAGAGACACAGAGGTTAATGTTGAAACCCTGCTCAGGCATTTTATTTACAATTTACAGGCAAGTGTAGCAGTAGGTGGTCACCACTAGGGTACCAACAATGGTAGGCCTAGTGTGGAAGGACATATACAAAAATGTACATGAAAATAAATACAAAAAGTGCAAAACACAGTGAGCAAAACAGCTTCCAAAACAAAAGCTGGCCAAACACCAGTCAAGCGCTGCTCCCACTGTAAGGGAAATCCCGCTCCAGGAACCTTCTCCATGACACAACTACAATATACCGGTGTGGGATTAAAATCCCACAAATGAATCCCTTTGTGTTCTAGATCCAGGTTACACACACGGAGGTCCTTGGTTTTGGTTCTCTAACTGTGGATTTACACGCCATAATGAGGCTTTCAGCTGGTAATGAAAGCACAGAACAAAGCACTGACTTTTCAGCTTGTTTTTACAGGCATGTGGCCAGGGTTAATTGATAATCAATGTCAATTAACACCTGGCCATCTGCTGCACATGGATTTCAATTAGGCAGGGTGGGAATTCTAACCTCCCAGCCCTGCCATATATAACATAAACTTTATATGCTAAATGAAACACATTTTATTTACAAACAAAAAAAAACACATTACGTATTTACACATGCAGGGCCTCAGCCCAACCACATAGCCTCAGCCCAGCCACATGACCTCAGCTCTGCCACATGGCCTCAGCCCAGCCACATGGCCTGAGCTCAGCCACATGGCCTGAGCCCAGCCACATGGCCTCAGCTCTGCCACATGGCCTCAGCCCAGCCACATGGCCTGAGCCCAGACACATGGCCTCAGCTCTGCCACATGGCCTTAGCCCAGCCACATGGCCTCAGCTCTGCCACATGGCTTCAGCTCTGCCACATGGCCTGAGCCCAGCCACATGGCTTCAGCTCTGCCACATGGCCTCAGCCCAGCCACATGGCCTCAGCTCTGCCACATGGCCTCAGCCCAGCCACATGGCCTCAGCTCTGCCACATGTCCTCAGCCCAGCCACATGGCCTCAGCTCTGACACATGGCCTCAGCTCTGCCACATGGCCTCAGCCCAGCCACATGGCCTCAGCTCTGACACATGGCCTCAGCCCAACCACATGGCCTCAGTCCAGCCACATGGCCTGAGCTCAGCCACATGGCCTCAGCCCAGCCACAACGCCTGAGCTCAGCCACATGGCCTGAGCCCAGCCACATGGCCTGAGCCCAGCCACATGGCCTCAGCTCTGCCACATGGCCTGAGCCCAGCCACATGGCCTGAGCCCAGCCACATGGCCTGAGCCCAGCCACATGGCCTCAGTTCTGCCACATGGCCTCAGCTCTGCCACATGTCCTCAGCTCTGCCACATGGCCTCAGCCCAGCCACATGGCCTCAGCCCAGCCACATGGCCTCAGCTCTGACACATGGCCTCAGCCCAGCCACATGGCCTGAGCCCAGCCACATGGCCTCAGCTTTGACACATGGCCTCAGCCCAACCACATGGCCTCAGTCCAGCCACATGGCCTGAGCTCAGCCACATGGCCTCAGCCCAGCCACAACGCCTGAGCTCAGCCACATGGCCTGAGCCCAGCCACATGGCCTCAGTTCTGCCACATGGCCTCAGCTCTGCCACATGTCCTCAGCTCTGCCACATGGCCTCAGCCCAGCCACATGGCCTCAGCTCTGACACATGGCCTCAGCTCTGCCACATGGCCTCAGCCCAGCCACATGGCCTCAGCCCAGCCACATATCCTCAGCTCTGCCACATGGCCTCAGCCCAGCCACATGGCCTCAGCCCAGCGACATGGCCTCAGCTCTGCCACATGGCCTCAGCCCAGCCACATGGCCTCAGCTGTACAGTATACTAATGATGCATGATAGTATGTATGTATGTATGATACAGTAGATGTAAACAAATCTCACAGCGGTAATCCTTAAATCTTTGAATATGCCAAGCCTTCAACCACACCTATATTGGACACTTAATGTAAATGAAAAGCCATTTATTTAAAGCAGCCCTCCTTATATAAAAAGAGTGTACTCTACTGTAGTAAAAGCTTAGCAAAGTATGATAAAGCATAGGTAAACATTCTAAACCACAGAGAGGCATGGACAATTATAGGTGAGCATTGTAAAGCCCAGAACATAGCCAAACTGGCAAACTGGTAAAAGAATAGTACTATATAACCACTAGAAAAGCATGGGGTGTACTTTTCTCTCATTACCCTCGCTGCCCACAATGTTTTTTTTTTTTTTTTTTTGGAGTGTACTGACTGATGCAACGTAATGACGAAAAGCCTGTTTCAGAGCCAGAGCAAAATATAAAATACTGTACCCTAAAACATTAGGACAGAGGTGTTTTATGAAGTATCTGGGTTTTGTGCAAAAAATGGGTTAAAACACACTAAAAACTATTTGCTGAGAGAATATACCAGAGTTAAGGAACAGTGGAAATTTCAAGTGTGGATATTGAACTGAGAACACTACATCTATTAACTAACCACATACTGGAAGTCAGATTTAAGATTGTATTACATGTGCTATGGAAATGTTATTGTTACTGTGCATTATCCATGTGGTCTACATTACATGGGGGAGGCAAGTACATGGTGGGTTTCAAATCACAGAGGTGCAATGAATCATAATAAATATCTCATTGCAGTTATTTTTAGACAGGTGAATCATCCTGGATCATCATGTAGATTTATAGGTTTACAGAAAGTGTAAATCAAAATTGCATTTAGAAACAAAATTGATTCATCATTTACAGTGCCTGAGCCCTGAAGGACTGAATGGTAGAAATATATGAAAACCCATTTTGATCCCATTGTACAGAAATGTTTGATAATAATGATAAAAAAAAAGATGTCTGAGAAATGTAATATGTTGTTTCATTTTTGTTTTTATGAGAAAATAATGTAATGGTGAATTAATCATTTTTAACACTAATTGTAATGAAATAAATACAAAAAAGTCAGAGTAAATACAGTACATAATGTGATCACCATAGAGAGAATTGACATGGATTTATTTGAGTTTGTCATTGTAAATAGACTGAATAGACAGCTGACAATAATAATAAAGGGAGAACTAAACTTTATACTATGATTACAGTATATATATATATATATATATATATATATATATATAATTGTAACCGGCCGGCATTCACGGTCGTTCGTTTGCCCCTTTAAAAGCAGACCCAGGACACAGGAAATAGAGCTTTAAGTGCTTACGCGCAATTTTTAATAAACAATCAAACACAAAACAAAACCTAACTCGTTTTGGAGTACTAACTAAACAGGTTATTCCCCTGACTGACTTGCAGGACGGCTAAGCCGTTTACCTGTCACCACAAACACGACACTAACACAGCACTTACTTCATCTATGAGTGCTCAGAAGCAGCGCACTTCTCTTCTGCTTCCTTCTACTCAGCAGCCACGTACAGACAAGCTGCACGTCTTAAATACCCTGCACCTGACATTAATTTACAATATATATCAGGTGCGGGTGATAATTAAACAATAAAACAACTAACAAATTCAATTAAACAATAAAGTAAAACAATTAAACTCAACAAACGTGCAAACGCACATGTTTTCTGCAGGGAGGATATTAACCCCCTCCCTGCTGTGTTACAATATATATACAGACGTGCTCAAATTTGTTGGTACCCCTCCACAAAAAACGAAGAATGCACAATTTTCTCTGAAATAAATTGAAACTGACAAAAGTAATTGGCATCCACCATTGTTTATTCCATATTTAATAGAAATCAGACTTTGCTTTTGATTTTTTATTCAACATAATATTGTAAATAAGAAAACAAATGAAAATGGCATGGACAAAAATGATGGGACCGCTAACCTAATATTTTGTTGCACAACCTTTAGAGGCAATCACTGCAATCAAACGTTTTCTGTAGCTCTCAATGAGACTTCTGCACCTGTTAAAAGGTAGTTTGGCCCACTCTTCCTGAGCAAACTGCTCCAGCTGTCTCAGGTTTGATGGGTGCCTTCTCCAGGCTGCAAGTTTCAGCTCTTTCCATAGATGTTCGATAGGATTCAGATCAGGACTCATAGAAGGCCACTTCAGAATAGTCCAATGTTTTGTTCTCATCCATTCTTGGGTGCTTTTAGCTGTGTGTTTTGGGTCATTATCCTGTTGGAAGACCCATGCGACTGAGACAGAGCTTTCAGACACTGGGCAGTACGTTTTGCTCCAGAATGCCTTGATAGTCTTGAGATTTCATTGTGCCCTGCACAGATTCAAGGCACCCTGTGCCAGGCGCAGCAAAGCAGCCCCAAAACATAACCGACCTCCTCCATGTTTCACTGTAGGTATGGTGTTCTTTTCTTTGAAAGCTTCATTTTTTCGTCTGTGAACATAGAGCTGATGTGACTTGCCATAAAGCTCCAGTTTTGACTCATCTGTCCAAAGGACATTCTCCCAGAAGGATTGTGGCTTGTCAATATGCATTTTAGCAAATTCCAGTCTGGCTTTTTTATGTTTTTCTTTCAAAAGTGGAGTCCTCCTGGGTCTTCTTCCATGGAGCCCACTTTCGCTCAAAAAGCGACGGATGGTGCGATCAGAAACTGACGTACCTTCACCTTGGAGTTCAGCTTGTATCTCTTTTGCAGTTATCCTTGGTTCTTTTACTACCATTCGCACTATCCTTCTGTTCACTCTGGGGTCGATTTTCCTCTTGCGGCTGCGCCCAGGGAGGTTGGCTGCAGTTCCATGGACCTTAAACTTCTTAATAATATTTGCAACTGTTGTCACAGGAACATCAAGCTGCTTGGAGATGGTCTTGTAGCCTTTACCTTTACCATGCTTGTCTATTATTTTCTTTCTGATCTCATCAGACAACTCTCTCCTTTGCTTTCTCTGGTCCATGTTCAGTGTGGTGCATACAATGATAGCAAACAGCACAGTGACTACTTTTCTCTATTTAAATAGGCTGAATGACTGATTACAAGATTGGAGACATGTGTGATACTAATTAAATAAACTAATTAGTTTGAAATATCTCTATAATCCAATTATTTATTATCTTTTCTAAGGGGTATCAACAAATGTGTCCAGGCCATTTTAGAATATCTTTGTAGAATAAGCAATAATTCATCTCTTTTCACAGCTTCTTTGCTTTATTCTATGACATACCAAAGGCATGCAAGTATACATGATAAAATAGCTTTTAATTTCATCACTTTTCAGGAGGAATGAAGCATCCTCATGCAACTCTGGAAAAAGAAAACTGAAGGAAATACATTTTGTTTGAGCATATAGAATAGTTAATTAACTTAATGTATTTTTTTTATTATTATTATCATCTCATATTACATAATTAAATTCTATTAAACTTACCAGTACATGTAAAATAGGATAAGCTGTTCTGGTCCATATATGAAGTACAACAACATTTCTTGTTGTTGTGTATTCCTTTTAAAATGGTCAGCTGAATATGCGCAATCTATAAAAATAATAATAATAATAATAATAGACTGTTTTTTGTTAATTAATTAATTAATTAATTAATTTATTTATTTATTTATTTATTTATTTATTTATTTATTTATTTATTTATTTATTTATTTATGTATTTATTTTTTCAGGCTGAACAGACCTTAATAGAAACTTTCTTTGATTAAGTGCCTGCACCTTTGTGGTCTCGAAACTATATTTTATATACATACAGTGTTGAGGTCCTATTAAAAGGCATTGCTGTACAAAGTACTAACATTTGAGATTAGGTTGACTAATGTTACTGTTTCTTTTATGATGACCAGTTCCCAGACATGCTTTATTACATAAATAAGTTAATCTGATCTTCATTTGTTAATTACATTTTCCTTAGTCTCATAGTTGGCATTTGTTTTGTTGAAAACCAAAAACCAGTTATTGGCCTGAAACAACATATAAAAACTAGAGACAAAGGGAAAATACAGAGAAATGCAATGATATACCACAGCCCGTCTGTGTCTAGCCTCTGGGCCAGCTTCCACGTCGTTGGTTCTGTTGTTCTTGTCTATGATCTGTTGGTAGAAGACACAGTAAATGATAAAGTGGTTCTTACATTAAAAGGGAATTTGCATTGAGCAAAATTAAAGAAAACAATTTAAGAAATACCTAAAAAAGAATGAGAACCATAAAAATCAAACCAAATAATCTGTAGTGTTGTTGATAGTTGCCTCTTTTTTTATTGGTACAGTAATCCATCTCGACTGCGGTGGGACCAGAGTAAGGGTGGATATGTAAAAAGTTGAATAAATTAATACTGTTTTAAATACCATTATACACAGCTGTAACAATTACTATATTCACACAACTATTGTTTTGAGATTCAGCTTTTATTAGGATCTCCCCTAAATCCCATGCTATTAATGCTTGTAACAGGGTAGTCATCTGCCATGTGGATGCATGCATTCGCTGGTGAGTGACAGATAGGAGATCGAGACTGAGTTTGAAGTTGATATGCCCCACAAGCGAACAGGATTTATTTACATATCAACACACTGAACAGCTCACGTGACACTACCAGCAGTGGTAGTGTATGAAAACTTTGGTAGGATCTACAATCTCTGAACTAATCTTCTTTGTTCAATAATAAACTAACGTTGCTGAAGTCGTTTTAGATCCAGTGCAAGGTTGATGTATATGTGAAGAGTTGCAGAAAAGTTGTGGTGCTGCATCATCATTCAAGCTGCAATAGGAACAAAGTTAGTTTCATTGGATAAGTAAGCTTCAAGAGTATCCTAGAAAGAGGAATGACTATGGTTAGCTCGTGATCACTCCTATTTCTAGGATTTTGTTGTATATCTCATAAGAAGCTACCTACACTAAAAACATACGTACCAGGGCAAGCCAAAATACCTGCCAACTTTTAAAAGTCAAAGCAACATGACTGGAAATGGGCCGAATGGCTTGGAAGAAGAACAGACAAAGGACGGATGGTGGTAATTATGAGAAGCACCCTGGAGACACACCGAGAAATAGAGAAAGGCAGAATACAAGATGCAGAGAGGGGATAGAGAAATTGGCAGGAATACAATAGACAGTACTTACGGCTTGTTGAAAGACTTGGCAGGGAGTTTGAGGTGCTTTCGTCCAGCAGCAGTGGACTGGAACTAGATGCTGCTGTTTATGCTGTTTTATACACTGAGAGCCTTTAGAGCCTGCAAGCTCATTTTTTAAAAATTTCCTGTCCACAGATTGAGCTTGGGGCGAAAAGAAATGTGTTTTGGGACAACAGGTTCTGGTGCATCTTCAACTACTGCTATATAGTTTTAGTGGCACTTTTTTTTCAAAAGCTTTGCTTTGCTTTCTTATGTTTTATTCTACTAAATTTAGTGTATGCTCAAATAATAATAAAGTCTGAAGTACTGACATGTTGACCTGAGATGAGATAAGGTATACTCTGGGCTGTCTTTGAACAGCTTTAAGAAATCTTTATAAATCAATATCCGACCTGCCAGATTTAGTTTAAAATAAAGCTATTGCAGGTTAGGTGATGTACAGAAAGGAGATATGTACAGTAGGTGTGTAACAGCTCTTGTATGACAGCTTGGCTTCTTTGTACAGTGGTTATGATTTGGAGCTGGAGAGCACATGGTAATGAGTCCATGACCAATCTCTGCCTGTGCCTTGGGTTGCTTCGTCTCTTCTGTCAATCTCTCTGCGTTGAAACTGTTCGACAGAAACCCTAAAACACGCGTCAACATACTTCAGAAACATATCCAAACATATTTGGCTTAGTAAAGATTGTGTTAATTGCTACTGCATATTCCCTAAATTATAAGTATTTGTTATTTTTATAATGTTTTTTTAAAAAATTGATTTTACTCCATTGCCCTGTTGCATTGATTAATGCCTAATTCTAATGTCACATCGACAGGGCAACCAAATGACTTCCTTTCACCTGTTGAATGTAAGCAACAGATGTAACCAAGCTAATGAACCCTGACAGTGAAAGGCCATCCTTGGAAGTCTCCACCTGGACTCTGCTAGATTACCTATTAGATTACATGGTTGGTTCTCAAAAGAATTGTGCAGCTCTGGAGAGAAAAACAAAATAGCATTCCATTATCATGCGAACAAGTTTTAGAACAAGCATGTGCTTGGCAATTAATGTAATAATAAAATATAACAAGACAGCCTATGTTCATTGCTTATAAAGCCACTAGCTGCACCAAATTAACAAGTATTACTACCCCAAAATGTAATATGACATAGAGAATTGGCAACAGACTAGTTTGCTTTTATTGTTAGGCTTAAAAATGTTACAAATATGTGCTTTTTCTTTTCTCAAAATGATATCATATTATATGGATTTTGTTTCTCATTACACATGTCATTAATTTGATACAGCATCATTATTAATACAATACAGTACAAAAATATATATTAATGATATTTAAAATATCCTGGTTTACTGCATACTGCATAGCAGACCACTAATTTAAAAGCACATTCAAGCTCGGACCATCCCATGGTAAGACCTTCCATAGTCTTGGGACATGAACCTTTCACCTTTATTACAAAAGCAGAATACAAGTTACTGCTATTGTTACTATTACAAGTTATTTCTTGCTAAATGTAACACTTGTGTTTTCAGATAGGGCCTAATGGGTTCATTATAAAGGCTTAGAGAAAACAACAATGGGATTGATATTAAACCAGCAGTATTTAGATTCAATGCTTTTTAGATCACTAAAATAGATTCTGCTGTGTGTGAAGCCTTACACTTTCCATCTCGCTAACCCTTCATTATCATTACATTGTGACCCAGGCATTAGGTGACAACTTAAGCAGTTTGAACTTCTTGTGCTGCTTTTCATGCCTTTTGAGATTTTTGGCCAGGTTCCACTACACAATCCACACATGATAAAAATCTGAATATTTAGACTCTGTACTTATAAAGGCAACTTTGCACAAGACGACCGACCAGTGTTCTTTCAGTGCGCTCACAGTACAGAATGTTTTCTGCAGCCATAACAGTAGATTTTTTTTTTTTTATTATTATTTTTCCCAGCATCTATAATAATTCTTGTTTACTGAACAGTTTTTTTTTTTTTATTGGTTGCTGCTGTTAAGTGTTTTATGCAGTGGCTGAACAATTCTGAAAAAAAGCAAACAAATCCCACGTCACATTAGGCACTACCAGTAATATTCAAAAACCATAAACCTTGCATTCCAGATTGTTTTCAAGAAACACAAAAGTTACAAAAATGTTGCCGCTAACACTGTAGCATTAGTGTACATTATATTAGAATCGGATTAGGGGTTGTTACAAACAGGGGTAAGAGGTTCTTGAATCATAAAGATTATTTTTAGTAGTTGTGGGTAAGTTAATAACTCCATGAGTAAAGAGGTTGTCATGAATCAGGTCCCAGGTTAAAATGCCTTGATAAATCAATTGTAAGCAATGAAAAATTACCAGCAGGATACCCATTAATATTTTGATTAATTTGTATTATTTGTTCAGTAATGGAAAATGGAAAAAAAAAAAAAACATCTAAAATACTCTATTCTGGTTATTTTTGTATCCCTTGTAATCATTTCAACTTATTTCATAGTAATCGGTAGCGTTGCCTGGCAATTGCTCAAGATTAGCAGTGATGTGTCAGTTTAAGAAGTCAAAATATAGGCTACAAGTATATTTTTGTTGGTTTTGTTCACACTGTTCACACTCCTAATATGTATACAGATTGATATCCTGTATTGTGGTGACTTGTACTTGTTTTCATAATTTATATTTTTTGTATTGTTACTCAAAGGTCTTTTCTCTTCTTCTTTTCACATCGCAAAAAAAGCTACACTAAATAAAATAAATAAAATAAAACAATAAGTAATAATATTTATTAACTCACCATGATTCACTATTGTTTCCTATGATAATGACAGAGAACATGGCAAAGTAGCTAGTAACCTTTATTAAAATGGAAACAATCATATCTGAAATGAGAGTGAACTAGGACAAACAGTGTATCCATGGACCCATGGGTGGCTGGATCTGAACCAGCTAGTGATCAGTTTAAGACACCCAAACTTGACCTATACTGGATAACACCTATATGAAAGGTTCTGAATAGGTTTAGTATGGAAGTGTCTGTTCAGGTTGCTGGCACCTGATCATTTAGTAACACCCAACCAAAGCTATAACAAATCAAGTGGGAGCATGGCAAGTGGATTCCACAGCCCCTGAGTGAAACAACAGAGTAATCCTTTAATATTACTCATGTCACATTCATTTGTGTCTGAAAGCCATTAATGAACTTTATGGACAATGACTAAGTTATTTTAAAATTAGCACTCCTGGAGCTGTTGGCTATCAGACCTAGAATAACATAAACCAGTATTTAAAAAAAGGAAAATGGCTCCCCCTAGTGCTAGAATTATATATTATGCATACTGGATGTCCAGACAAGAATTATTAGAATCAGATTTAAAGTTCACCATGTTATGGGGAAAATTATTGGGTTTGAGAAAGATTCAACAGATTCAGCTAAGAAATAATTAAAGGAATGCCCTTATCAAAGCATAATTCAATCTCGCATGTCAAGTGAAATAAAAGACCGTGAACTCATTGACATTATATCATAGCTCACATGTACTTGTAGCTGATTAGATAAACAGCAACTCTCACAAGGACTGATATTTCTGTTTTAGTTTAAATTAATATGTGAAGACTGAATTATTAAAACTGTGAGGAAGTATGAGTTGCTTTTGTTTAAAAATGACTAGTGTGTAAGACAAAGTAATTTAAACACAAGTTTGGCTATGCATACTGTATCATGCATTTCTTGAATGTTTCCACCTGTGGGTTGATTTTCTCAAGCATTTGTTCTCCTTGTACTGGAGATTAAAAAGTAGCTTCAAATGACATTTTTAATCCAACGCATCTGTCATTATTGCGACAGTTGGAGTCTGGGGCCAAAGGAAAGAGCTTAAGGAAAGAAAATGTATTTTTTTAATGTGTTTAGATTACATTTTGGGTGAGTTTTACAATTCTAATGTCCTGTTAGCTTTCAGAGGACAGTTTAATGATAATGTCCACTATTTTAGTTTCTGCCTTGGTGTGGGCACATGCCACAGAGATGTGTTTACCAGTCTACAGTAGTCACATTTACTGGAAAAGAAGATTCTTGGTGATAAATCTCTCTCCCAACCTGTGAGGGCGCTGTGTAAAGGGAACAGAGTGCCCTGGACTGGATGGCCAGATAATTCATTCCCAGGGTTAGAAGGGAGTCGGTCATCTAGAAAAGGGGCAGAGCTACGATACACTAAATCATCAACCCGGAAGGAAAATGACGTGGCAGCCGCGGATTGGAGGAGGGGTTGCACTAGTTAACCAAGGGGTCATGATTGACGTTACAAAAGGGGGTGTAGCAAAGTGATCTGTTCCTTGTTATGGGTAAGCTGAACCTGAAGGAAAGATGTGTGTTATTATTGTGAGTGTTTTGTTTGTTTTGTCATTATTAAATACACTTTTTGTTGTTATTTAGATGGTTAACATGATCCAGAGCTGTCACCAGAGGCCAGCACAAACCCAGACTACACTGCACTTTGTTTCACGATTAACTGTATTTACACCACAAGCACTTTAGCACTCCGTGTGGGCTTGTGTTTGTGTTTTGTGTTACATGTGGGTGTATAAGATCGGGACTATTATTCCGGGACCAACCCGTGGATTAAAACAGTGCAATACACACCACTGTATTGCCTGTTTCTCATTGTTATTGTTTATTGCTGTTTTGTTATCAAACTTTGGATTATAACAATATATAATATTGCACCTGGATTACAGTTGTCTGTCTGTTCACTGATCACTGCTGCATTCCTGCACCTGCACACTGTTAACCACTTTGCCACAGTCCAAAAACTCTGACATGATGGAAAAGGATATCTTCTAAATCAGACCTTATATACCACTTTCTTGTGTGGCCTTTGAATTTGAGAAAGACCAATAGGAATTGTTCAATTGGTCAACAGTGTATATGTTCAAAAAGCGTATTCTAAGAACAGGGTAGGGTGACAAACCCACACCACATCTTACAAATACATTTCTTACCTACAGACATTTCTTACCTTCGCTCATCTTCTTTGGTCTCTAGGCTTGATATTTTGCAGTAAGAATGCTGTCTGTATTGTGACAATTGTAGTTCATCAGTGGATTTCAAATGTTATACTCTGTAATTTGATCAGAAGGCAGTCGGCAGTGGAGAGCACAGGAGTAGACAGCACAACTGAGAGGTTGATCTGCTATATAGGCAGCAGTGTGGAGTAGTGGTTAGGGCTCTGGACTCTTGACCGGAGGGTTGTGGGTTCAATCCCCAGTAAGGGACATTGCTGTTGTACACTTGAGCAAGGTACTTTACCTAGATTGCTCCAGTAAAAACCCAACTGTATAAATGGGTAATTGTATGTAAAATAATGTGATATCTGTATTATGTGAAATAATGTATAATGTGATATCTTGTAACAATTGTAAGTCGCCCTGAATAAGGGCGTCTGCTAAGAAATAAATAATAATAATAATAATAATAGGTCTGGAAAAAAGATACCTAAATAGTGAGGCACTCCATGGAATTCTTCGAAACATGCTCAGGGAGGATTGCATGGCACCGTTGGGGCTGCACCCAGAACCTTAGGGTGATTTACTGGACATGATCGGGGAAAAGGTGACAAGAGCTACAGTAGACCGGCTGTAAGGCACTACTTACAAAATTATTAAACAAAATACATATTTAAGGAAGATAAATGGTGCTGCTATTCCTGAAAAATGAAGGGAGGATGAAGATTTTTTTAATACTAAAAAGACAGATATATAAAATTTTTATTTTTATTCTATCATGGTATAAGTAAGACATAACATGACATAAAAATAACAAACTTCAGATGGACTTTGGACAATACAGATGACAGGTAGTCTTTTCAGAATACATATACCGGTATATTTCCCCCTAATACAGAAATATATGTACTGAAGCCTGAACATCCTAATGTAACAAAAGCAACTTAATTAGAATATTATATGGACCAGACATTTATCTAGATGCAAGACTTTGGCACTTATTTTTTTAACGCAACACAAATATGACACAGTAGCCGATATACTACATATTTAAAATATGGTTGTATATGAATGGGGTTTTATTAGGCTGAATAAAGCATTGATTTCTCTTGATTAAAGAAAAACAAATATTAAGAACTAATGTTTTGCATGTCATGTACATTCCAGTTCGTTATTTTTGCAAAAAGAAACCAATGAGTGGCTACATTTTAAAATGTAGATTTTTAACTCATCTCTTTTTGGTAGACGGACCAGTAATCTCCCATTTAACTCAGCAGCATAGAATATAACTATTGCTGAGTAAATGTTTGTCACTTCTGTACATCTACATTAGATCTTTTCATAGGCGTTGGACCGTTTAAATACTTAAGCTTGCTTGCAGGGTACAAAATGTATTCAAATGAATTATCCACAAAATCCTGCAGTAAAAGTACAAAAAAAGGAATACATGCAATAAAGGAATACATGTAGTAAAACATGTTTTGATCGGCACACTTTGTTGTCTGAATTTCTGAAACCGTTCAATTGTCTAACGTGTTGGTAGATTTAAACAGCTTTTCTGTTTAAACATCCCAATTGATTAAATTTTCAAAAAAAGTGGCTTTATTTAATAAAAACAGATTTTTTAAAAGCACAGAAACCAGCTTGTGCACAGGTTCTGGTTTGTTACCAAGGCAACAAAAATAAGTGCAATATTATTGAAGCAGTCAAAACTGTTCCTTTTTTTCTGACGGTGAAAACTTAATGCAGCATCAAACAAAACCTATTACAGAATACTGTATACAATAAACCAAAAAAAAATGCATACATATAAATACAGTCAACATTACTCCTTGCGTGGCTATTTATACATTTTCCATAGCGTATGTGTACAAGAATTTTTAAATGCAACTAATTGCCTTACATTTTCCCATTGTTATATGTATGACAAAAATAAATTGTCCAATAGCAGCTAAAAAATATCTGTATATCTCTAAATAACCTGAAACCACTTTAAAATAATATAGAAATGGTTCCAGATATTTGAAAATATGTAACAATACCTTTTAAACTTGTACAAATAAATGTAATTTAATTTCAGTTTTTTTTTTATTACATCAGTTAAAGTACTCTATAGATATCTGCTCTCCATGCGTCTATAAACCCATTTTGGGTGTCCCTAAATGGGATTATGATCTGTAACTGTGTTTTACTTCTACTCTGTGTAATCTGAAACCAAATTAGAGAGATATCAAATACAATATTTGATATGCCAGATATGGACAGTTACTCTAAATGAGCACTTCATGAAACTAAAGATGACAGATAAAACCAATGATAACCTAATTTAATTTAAAAATTATGTAAAAGAAACAACATAAGCATGCCATTCCCCATCCAGAAGTGTGAACGGACTCATCAAATTCAAGCACTTTAGCTACAGTGGCATACATTCACATGTGTGTCTTCTGTTTTTTCTTCAATTATCTTTTTAAAAAACAGCAAACTAGAAAGTTTGAAGGTACCCGCAAATATATATTAATATTTTACACATATATCGTATTAGATATTAGCAGTTTATAGTTAGAATAGTTATATATATATATATATATATATATATATATATATATATATATATAGGACAAACATACATTTACAACATTCTGTATTTCTGAAAATATATTATTGTAAAATGTTTAAAATAACTGGTAAATGTTATTAACAGCTCATAGGTCAATTTATAAAATAATCACTGATGGGTCAGTATATAAAATGACCAAGTTCATTTATAGAATAGCCAGGTGTATAAAGGCACTGGCAAATGTATAAAGAACATAAAAAGTCAGGTAGGTTAAGTTACATTAATATGTCAAATTATGTTTCTGCTCATAAATCTGGCAGTCTGTGTAGGGTAGGAATAAAACGTTGCAATACAAATAATTGTCAAATGTTTTATGTTTATATTTGGCGACATTTTTAACAATACTAAAACAAAAAAGGATGAATGTCAGATTCGTTTCAAATTTGACTCCAAGCTGAAACACCATTTGACACAATCATTTGACATGTAATCGTACCGAGAACACCCTCGCACGAATCACTAGTGTGCAGGTAAACTGCAGGGTTGAAATAAATGGCGTTGGTAAAAAGAAGGGTTATATCAAAGCTTGCATGTAAATTCACTTTCTGATGTGAGTGGGCAGAAGCAATTCATAAATATCAGTGTTAAAAAACAAAAACAAAACCACAGGGAAGGGTTTCGAAACGTTTGTTGTTATTTCAACATCTGTTAATGATGCAAAATTTATAAAAGTTTAATATTGTTTTCTGCTACCATATTTGGTAATTTTAATAAGGCATGGTCGCTGATAATATGTTAATATACCACTGTTAATTTACTGGTTTGAGTATAAAACGCTGCCTTTCAACACTGCCACATTCAACATTAATAAATATTACATCTAATGCCAATGAAAACAAAACAAAAACAAAAAAAACCTTATATAAAAATATATATGAATCCATTTGCTTCCCATTCATCATTATGCAATATGGATGATTTAAATTGCAATTGGACAGATAAATTAATGATGATAAGGAATTTGCCTGGAGACCTTGTCTGTGGGTGCTCAGCTATCCATAATGTTGGCCGACTAGCGAAAACATGATGACATCATGTAGTCTAGTGCCGCGGATAGGAAGTGGCTCGTAGGGCCACCTCCCCCCAAAAGACAAAGCCGCCAAACCACTACTGGAAAAAGAAAATGATGAATGGTTAATGCTACAACGGCAGTGGTGTTACCCCCAAAAATAGGAAAAGGGTGAATGAAAAGTTAGCAGGTGAAACACGGGCCTACCCCCCGCTTATGAAACGCACCGAGGGAGAACCCGGTTGCTCCGGCCTGACACGCACCCTGCAGAAACTAAATACGAACCGCACTCAGCTAAGGAAAAAAACCCTAATCACTGGTAGGAGAGAATCCATGGCTGAGGGTAGCCCTTCCTCCAGGCTCTAAAAACGTCTGTCTCCCTGTTTGGTCTTGCATGACTGGAGGCCAAACAAAAAGAAGCGACATGAATGCAAACCACACAGAGTTTATGGCGCTTGGATATGATGTGATGATTAGTGGGCCAATTCTCCTTCCAGAAATTTGATACATGACTGTGGACAGTTGGCATATCCTGCAATGTGTATACTGTACATTGGGAAAATAAAATAAGGTGACATTAAAGGGAAGAGTAGGCTATTATCCAAAGATCTACATTCAATTTGCGACGTGATTCAGCAAAAGCCAAAATAAAATAACATTTAATGCAACTTGTGTTATAAAAAAAATCCTGACTTCCTGCCTGCAATTTGCAGCTGCCACCTTGTTAAGGGTTTTTTTTTGTTTTCACTAATAATGTGCAGCTGATTCAAAGCTGGTCAGATAAAACAGGACTGCAACCTTGCAACATTTTTAGAATGCTGCAATGCTGGCCCTGGCTACCCCTGTACCATAACGTGTCCATTTTTTTATCCAGGAAATGGGAGACATATGAAGTGACAGTGAGTAACATGTAAGTTTTACTGGAATTATTTTGTTAGCTCTATGCACTTTACACATGTACCTTCAAGCAGTCCCCATCAAATTACGCAGATATTATATATAGTACAGTTTACAATACATTTTGTCTGATCTACGGAGGGACATTTATTGCAAATAAAATACAAACTAATTAAAAGAAAAGGGTGAAGTTCCAGCCCATTTCTAGTGACCTGGATGTTGGGAATCACCTGTACTCAAAGACTTTAGTAGTTATAGAAATCAATAACTGAATCTGATGTAAAAAAAAAAAAAAAAGTATCATGTTAAAATGCTACAGTATACCTGTGCATATTTCTTGAAAATCTGTGAAGAAATCAGAAATGTGTCTCTAAACAACAATTTGCCATACACTGGAAAAGGAAAGAGTTGCAAAGTCATTTTTTCGTCAACAAAAAACAAAAAGTTTTAAAAAGACAGTGGCAATGTTTTAAATTTGTAAAAGGGAAAATGGTTATATATAGACATTTTCATAGACTGAATTTCCCTAATGTGTCTTCTTTTAAATAAAGTGACAGAATAATACTGTGCAGCTTGAGCAGAGTTCATACAAGAGTTTCTGGCAGTGAATCTGCATTGTCAGCAGACAAGAGCTCCCAGATCTGCCACCGCTCTCTCTGCCACTCCTGCCAGTCCTGTTCCCCAATGTTCCTGTTGTTCTGGCTGTCTGTCTGACTACAGTAGGCTTTGTTTACCTCGTTCTTGGAAATGGGTGGCATCTGTTCCACATTAAGCCTAGGCTGCTCTGTGGATGCAACCTTTAGGCCTGAGGCCTTGATAAGCGTAGGGCTTTTCTCATACTTGGGAAGTCTTTTCACAGCCTGCAGTGCTGGAGAAACGGGCTGTTGCTGCTGTTGCGTACCTGCTGAGCTTTGCCTCGAGGGGCCTGGGTAAGGTGGTGGAGGTCTGTTTTCATTCCTGCTGCTGTCCCAGTGCTTGGTATAACCTGGCTTGGGTTTGCTCTGCAACAAACAGGCTGGGTTGAGGTTCCTCTGGGGAATGTCCTCGGCACTGCTTGAAGCTGAATGTCCCTCGGGCCTCGAGTATAAATTGTCTGAACTCAGTTGGAAATGCATTCTGCTTCTCTCCACCTGGGGGCTGCTGCAGGCCCTGGTAACTGGAGGATGAGATCGGCATTCCTGGACTCCTGCTGTGGTTTGAGTGCGCCTGACTGGCTGCTTCCCATTGTCCACGAGGAGTGAAGTTGAGTCATGGCCTTCTAGCCACTCAGAAGTCAGACTACCATGAGAATGGTAGGAAACGTCTTGTGACGAACTGCATTCATATATGTTCCCAGGGGAGCCTAAGACAATAAAAAAGACATATAAGTTGTGTTTTTTCTCTTAATTACAATTGCTACAATATAGATGAATGAAAACCATGTTGTCAGATATGCATGTATAAAAGGTACACATATTTGTTATAACTTTATGCAGTATTATACACTGTTCCAATAGGTTTTATAGTGTTGATACAAGAGCACTCACTTTTACAGTGTTGACACAAGAACACTCACTTTTACAGTGTTGACACAAGAGCATTGCCCAGTGTACAGCACAATTAGCTTTGCATAGATGCTTTGTATGGAGGATACAATAAAACAATAATGTAATATAAAAACTAAATAAACTATAGCAGTTGAACAGCTGTTTCAACAATAGTTGAAACAATTACGGCACTTTCATTTTAGACTTGGGTGTTTTAAATACAAACATTCCTCTACAATATTGTAGTGTCATTACAAAGCTTAATGAACAGTGTACTTTACAAATGTATTTATTCCTTTTTTTAACAAACACATTTGCAATGCTGTCAACAAAATGTAACCGCAAACACCTGTACCTGTCATGCCTTGATCTCTCGAACCTGGTTTCAGTGTTGAATGCCAGGCGCCCCAAATATCAGTGTGGTCATCTGAAATATCTGAAGAAAATACAACCGCATTTGGTGTTTGGAATTTTAGGCTTCTCGGGTCTGGCAAAAGAAACTGTCTAAACAGAAATGTTTAGAAAGAGTCATTTTAAACCATTTTGATCAGATTTTCTTTTACATTTCAGTTAATTTTCATTAGTAAATCCTTCTGCTTCTTTTACCAAATTGTTATTTTCCAATTGTTTCTTAAAAGTGTTTTCAGTTAAGGCTATTTATCTCCCCAAGTGAGAATTTTGTTAACAGCATTGTATGGACAGTTTGCTTATCAGGGCTGGAAACATGTTACTTGTTTGAATACACCCTCTTACTCATTGTGAAAATAGCACCAGTAATGTACAGTATTTGACAGGTAATAAGGGCAAGAAAATCCTCCACATACTTTCATTTTAAAGTCAATGGGACTGATCAAGATTACCATATTCTTCAAAATATAACACAACATTTTACACATTTTGGGAGAATATCTGTGTGTTTTAAACAGACTGTTCATTAAATGGTAGGTGCTCAGTGAAGTCAGATAGTAATATTCTATATAGTATATTATGGTGGTTTTTATCGGGTAGTATACATGGAGTGCATATCATGTGTGGTATGCAGGGAAGCATGTTAGACAGGATGAATGTTATATTGAGAAGATTACGGTGATTTACACATCGGAATGGGGCTAACACAAACCACATGACATGTATACATCTCCCCATATACACAAAGCTTAAAATACCTCATAAGTTATTTGAAGAATGTAATTTTCAAAGTCATGAAAGCAGACCTCAAAGCTTTGTTATTTGGGCCTTAAATCGCATGAAAAATTAAAAAAAAAACTTCTAGCACATTTGTACAGCAGATGTTAATCGTGTTACAAGGTGCAATAAATAGATGTAACAAAACAATCAGCAATTGTGTTTAAAAAGCAGAGAAAGGGTTAGATTGTAGAAGAGTTTTATAGAACTAGTTCAAAGCCTGGTATGGAACATTACTGGGTAATGGTAACTGTTCAGCAACTCCAGAGTTTAACTACAGCCTATTTGTAAACATATTGGAAATATAAATATAAATGACCACACCTTGAATTGGAGTTCATAACCACTGTTACACTGTTACAAAGTGTCAAAGAACCAACCAGAAAAGTGATGTTCTTGGCCAAGTAATGAGCTACATTTCAACATGATCCAGAATTAGGGCTGTATTCTGATCACAGTGCAAATGCCAGTGCAAGTGAGAACGGCGCTTGCCCCCTGATTCTGTGGCACATAAATGAAGCGACGACGTAAAAAAAACCAAACACACACTTTGCTGAAATGGTATTCTGAAGACATGTCTTGCGCCATTATAGAGCGTCTGCTCCATTGCCATGGGTTGGCATGAATTTTGGGGCATCGCTGAAGCTATTCTCATGACAGCGCAATGAGGTCCCAAATAGACAATTGAGCACTGCGTTAAGACCAGCTGAAATCAGGTTTAGTGGCACAAAGAGGAAATCAAAGAAAGAAAAGTAAAAGAAAAGAAAAAAAAGAACCTAAGATGAAAAAACAACAAAACGTAAGAAACTAAACAATATTATTGGTAAATTAATAATAAACAAATATATATTTTGCAGATACAATGGAGTACTACAGAGTGCTCATGAATGAAAGACGTAGGAGTGGCAGAACAATGAGGAACACAGTCCCTCGAAACAGAATCAATTGCTTAACCCTCTCTGAGTGACAGTGTCATCAGCAGCTGAGATTAAATAAGCCAACAGTAACTGACATCTGTCACTTACTGCAGGCAGATCTGGAAAACGAAAGTGAGAGATAGAACAGTCTACCTGTAGCTGTAAAAGTGTCGGCAGCTTTAACTTTAACTGTAGGTATCAGTCAGTGTATGATAAGTCGTGCTGTACAAGGTGTGACTGCATCTTTAGTGAAGCACTCAGGGGAATTCATTATATTTCTACTGTCTGACGAGCTGCAAGAGCAAACAAAGCAAAGTTTTTTTAGTTAAGCGTGGTTTCCCCAAAGTCCTTGATGTCATTGATTGCACACATGTGCAGCTACGAGCAACTATGCAGAATAGTCACCTTTACATAACCCGTAAAGGTGTCCACTCTGTGAACGTGCAAGTAGTCTGCGATGCAAACAACATCATCACACATGTGTATGCAAACTATCCCGATTCAGCTCATGACTCGTTCATCCTTGCAAACTCACAGCTGACAGCTTTGTTTGAGCAGTCTGAACGGCTGGTTGATAGGTGACAATGGATGCCCACTTAAACGGTGGCTCATGACGCCAGTTTCACATCCCATTACTCCTGCTGAACACAGGTATAACAGAGCCATCACGTCTGCTCAAAGTGCCATTGAGCACACATTTGGAATAGTGAAAATGCGTTTCAGATGTGTGGGACACTACAGTACAGTCCTTTGAAGGTGTGTATGTTCAAAGGACTGTATACGTAATGGATGTTATATTGATACTCCAGAGCAGTGGTTTTCAAACTTTTTAGGCCCTGTACCCCTTTCCAAATAATCTAGTCTACCGCGTACCCTCATCTAAGATAAGGTCATAATATACCTATGAAAACAGGAAAAAATATGGTCTTTTCTAATTACTAGATTACATACTGTAAATGGAAAACTGCTGTTAAAAACGAACAAAATAAAATACAATTAGTTAACCACGGTGCGACAACACCAACTAAAAAATCTATGTAAAATTATTTCAAAATCGAGACTCCAATAAGTATGCTGAAACGAGTCCAGATTAAGAGTACAAAAACAGGTTATGCAATAAGCTTTTTGTAAAAAATTAATTTTTATTGAACTCGAATTCTATCGTTGAACACTTGAGCTGAGACAATGTAAAATGCTATGTGTGTCTTGTGCGGTACCTAATCCAGCTAGAATAAGCACTTTTTTTTTTAAATTTAGTCGTTGCCAATTAGTTTTTATTATTTTCTCCCCAATTTGAAATGCCCAATTATTTTTAAGCTAAGCTCACCGCTACCACCCCTGCGCTGACTCGGGAGGGGCGAAGATGAACACACGCTGTCCTCCGAAGCATGTGCCGTCAGCCGCCCGCTTCTTTATACTCTGCAGACTCACCGTGCAGCCGCCTCAGAGCTACAGCGTCGGAGAACAACGCAGCTCTGGGCAGCTTACAGGCGAGCCCGCAGGCGCCCGGCCAGACTACAGGGGTCGCTGGTGCGCGGTGAGCCGAGGACACCCTGGCCGACCTAACCCTCCCTCCCCCCGGGCGACGCTCGGCCAATTGAGCGCCGCCCCCTGGGAGCTCCTGTCCATGGTCGGCTGTGGAATAGCCTGGACTCGAACTCGCGACGTCCAGGCTATAGAGTGCATCCTGCACTCTAGCGAGTGCTTTTACTGGATGCGCCACTCGGGAGCCCAATAAGCACATTTTTTGAGTGAATATTTCCAAAAAGCTAATTTGTTGAAAGTAGAACGGGGATATTTATATCAGAAGTCAAAAATGACTTTTAGCAAAATGCTTACATGTCAAAGTGTTTAGTGCAGTAGTCTGTTCATGTTAAATCAGCTCTAAAACAATTAAAGCTTGTTGATGGGCACTCGTATGATATGAACACACGCAATAGGTCTGGAGTAGGGAATCCAATTCCAGACACTTTTCCCAATCCCAGGATTTAGGGATTGATTTTATTTTTTTTATCCCATGATTCCATGTTTTAAATAATAATAATAATAATATTGTGCTTTTTCTTTTATTAATAATTACCGATGTGGAGGCGTAGGGTAATGAACTCAAACGACAAAGGAGTTCTTCAACAAATTAATTAATAATGAAAAAACACAAACATTGCAAGTAAAGATAACAGTCGTGACGCTCCAAGTCCAGCGCAGAACAGGTGAGTGATTTCACTGTCTAAAGAAGGGCGGCCCAGCTGCCTGCTCAACTCAATAATACTGTTATTTAAAAACGTAAACATAGATAAAACACTGAAAGTCGCCTTGGATAAAGGCGTCTGCTAAATAAACAAATAATAATAATAGCTGAACTGATTAAACTATTAACACTGAGCATTTCAACTCCAGAAAGTAAACTTACCTAGTAAATACTACACATTTTTAAAAGAAGCAACATCATACAATGATAATCTTTGAGTGTTTTTCTTTTTAGCCCACAGACTGCAGAACCACCGCCCTGCTATTTAAATAAGTAAATTAGCCAGCTGGGTGTTTATAGAGTTAATCTCGCCCAACAGAAACTAAACGTACACCAGTATTACCATTGAAAGGAGATTCAACATTGTTGATTTGATAGCTAAGTCCTTGTCTGCCACTACAGGACTTTTCTCGCATACCCCCTGACGAGAGCTTGCATATCCCCAGTGGTACGCGTACCCCAGTTTGAAAACCGCTGCTCCAGAGGATTACAAGCTCGGAGAAGAACATGATGCGGCACTTCATGTCCCACTAGAAAATTAATTCATGCTTTCTCTCTTTCTAGGTGGACGATTTCCTGTGCCATAAATTATTGCCCAACATGCCTCTACCTCTTAATATAGCAATCTCCTGTGTTGTGAAGCGTGGTTTACGTATTCTCTCGGAGAGTGACTGTTCTGACTTGCGCTGGTTGCTCTCGCTCTGTGCTACTGCCGCTCGACATGATCGCCACTTCTACATTCAAAATGGAGCCTTGCGGTGATGCAAGCGCATGCTGTCTCTTAAAGGGTTTGTTGCCTGGCCCTGATTGGATAGCAGATTCTCCAACCTACTCAGCATTGATTGGCTGGGCACTGTCAGTGCACCACTAAACGCGCTTGTGCTTGGTTTTGAATTTCATCAGAATGACACTTTTGGAGAAGCCACTCCCTGCGAGGCAGACGCCATTGACTTTAACCACTGCATTTGCAATTGCACTCATTTCATCAGAACAGGGCCCTTAACCTTTCTAGCAATACATAATCCTCTGTTTTCAACACTACCAGCTGAGAGGCCTATAGTGGGATTTTAATCAACCACACTACAGTATGTACTCTTTTTCTGGTTGTTAACGTTAGCATAGACATGTTTACCTACCTGAAAAAGATATTCTATTTAAAATGCTTCGAACTGACATTTTCTTGGTATGTTTTGTAATATGCTGAAATGAAAAATGGCAAAGTCTTGTAAACATTGGCACATATCTACAGAAGTACCCTAACGATTTGTAAAACTTACCTATTTTAATCTAAAAGTCAAAATGACTTAAATGTAATAGGCACTTGCCTGTATATCACCAAATCTAGTGTTTGAAGTGTACAAATATATCCTTACCTTTCCCAGCCTGCAGCCCAGGAGACAGGTCCTTCGATTTGGACTTTAAATGTCCAACCAGCGTGTACTGCTCAGGGACCTTGAAGAGTTTATCTGAGCTGGGACTGATGTCCTCCTGTTTCTGGAACAGTAGTCTTTCTGATAGTATCGGCGAGTTATTGTCATAGGGAGACACTTCTCCACTCGATGCTTTCGAGTCTGTGGAAGAGTGTCTCTCTCCGAGGGTGAAAGGCCCGTCTGACCTCATCAGATCAGGGAATCTATGGAGAAAAATGACAATCAAACAAAGCCAACATACCCGAGTAAAACATTGGTACATCCAATAATAATGAATGGTGAATTGATATGTAGCAACCTATTTATGAACTAACAGAAAAGCCAGCTAAAACTGTTCAGCAAATCAGATTCAGGGTTATCAACTCACAGTTGCTCATACTGTATTACTGGAATGGGGTTTAATGGAGTTTAAACATGTTTAAATATGTTTGTGTAGCAATGTTTAGCAAATGAGATTATGTTTTATTTTATTATTTCCTTTTTTTTAGTTTATACATAGATTAATATATTCCCTAACTATTATCATGAACAACATGTGTTTACGTCTTAGTAAGCAAACTGTTAACAGTTAATAAACTAAAGAAGTTCCTTAAAATAAAGTGTGACCTTTTTTTGGGGAAACCAACAGCAATAGCTTTATTTGGGGGGTTCTGATTTTTGCTTTAGTTTTTCATGCAGGGAAAATGTTCAGTAACACTGAAGTTGGAGAGCTTGTTATGTGCAACATGGCGAGAGCGGGTACCTTAGGTTTGCTGTGTAAAAAAGAAAACTACATTTACAACTTCCATAGCTTTCTGTTCTTGGGAGTTAATGGAACTAAAAGCAGTTCAAAACTTAAATGAACACTAGTAAAACATTTACATTACAAGTATGATACTTTGGTAAGGTGACAAAACATTTTTACTTTAGTTGTCATTGGTTATTTGGATGAAAGTGGTTTGTGCAGTTATGCCAGCAGATGGCAGCAAAATACAACAGAATGACGTTGACATTCATTGGAACTGCACTCTCCTAAAGCAATACATACTAAACATTGTTTAGAAAATAGTTTGTTGATTATTGTACATAACAACATTAGACTAGTAGACATTGGAAAGAAATACATGAAAACATTAAGTCCAACAGTAAGCTTAAGGTAACTGGAACAGTGACGTGACAGAACTAATCTATCCCTGTCTCATTTTCTCTTGGTTTGGAACTGTTGTTTGTCTGAAAACCTCTTGTGTGAATGAGCTTTCTGGAGTGTAGTTTTCTTTCTACATAAATGATTAAGTGAGACCAACTTTCAAACACTACCCACTCAAGCTTTTGGCACATAACGTTAACATTGCTTGAACTGGGAGCCCCCAGGGAATTAACATTATGCCTGCAGCAGTGTCAGATTTTGCAGCTGTATAAAGGTGGTCACCCAAGCCAGAACGCTTGAAAGAGCTATCATTCACAATGTCAAACAATAAAGTAGCCAACTTTGAGAAACATTTAGTATGCTCTTCTACTCTGAGACTGTCGTACCACCAAAAGAAGTGGTTGCTTTAGTGACTATTGAATCCATCATATCAATTAGCATATGGCTATAGAATGCCTAACCTCAAGGTTTAAAGGTTTTGAAAGGCAAGTATTAGTTGCATCCATGGTAAATATTTTAGCAGTAGGTGATGTAACAATGTGAGGTGCAAGTGTTTTGTCTTTTAGAGGCTAGAACTACAATCATGAAAAGGCATCACCTTCCAGATATTAAACATAGGGGTCCTGTTCACAAAGCTCATGAGTTATTTAAATAAAAAACTGTTCATCCATATTAGGCCCAATTATCAAAACTGTTATAATACTCATTTTTTCATGTTTCAAGTTCATTATTTCAATCTTTCAGCACTAAGCAACTTTACAGAAAGACTACCCTGAGATAATTCAATAGTGTATGTGTGTACTGAAAAAAGCATACAAAAAGCATACAAAAGCATAGAAAAAAGCATATATATTGCATATATATATTGGTATAATGGAATAATGTATTGGTCTGCTGTTTTGAGTTTTGAGTGTGGTTAAACCTGTATATGGGTCTGCAGTGTGGAAAGAGTTAAATAACTCACAAGCTAAGTGTTACTCACAAGCTAAATAGGGCCCAGCATTTCAAACCAAGTAAGAATGTTTTACTCACGATGATTGTGAAGCTTTTCTACGCAGCAGATAGTCAACTATATCTGGGTCGGTCTCCAATAAGCTCATTAGCACCTCATTTTGAAGATCGGGTGGGACCTGATAGGAATGTAAAGAGGCACATTTGATAAGAAATACAGCAATCATGCATAACCCAACAGCAGCAATGCTTTATTATTATTATTATTATTATTATTATTATTATTATTATTATTATTATTATTATTATTATTATTATTATTATTATTATTTATTTCTTAGCAGACGCCCTTATCCAGGGCGACTTACAATTGTTAGTTGCCTTGGCTTTAAGCCACCTGTCATAAATCTGCAAAGCCTCTTGCATCTACAGCACCGGGGCTAAAGCAGGACACTGGCCCTATTTCAAAGCAGACAGAAATGTAAAACAGGCAGGACTTGAAAGAACTCTCCACTGTTAATACTGCTTGTCACATCTACAGAACTCATTGTCATTGTTACTGGTAAGGATCAGATAACCCCCTGGCAACTTGTCTTGTTGTGTGCCATGATCTTCTGTGATAGAAAATGCACTAACAGCCCTCTCGTTTGGTGTTTACAGTACAGTACAGCTTTTTTTATATATATTTAAAGATAACGTTTTGGTTTTTTTTTGTGGGGGGGGTGGGGGGGGTTCTAGCGCCCTGTCTTCTTTGGCAGTAACATTTTGATTATACAAACACCTCCTGCTCCCTAACTAAAGTCTGACTAATCAGTTGTATGTCATGCAGAGGTTCTCAAATTAAATACATGTTTTATTTTTTGTTTGTGTTTTTTTGTACCAATGTGTTTATTACTTTTATTTTTCATGCAATAAACACTTCATTTGGCACTTGCAATGAACAGTGTCACTTCTCCCTCCCACCACCAACCAAACTGGCATTCCTGTCAGCACTGCAAGTTACTTCAGAATGTACTGTATGCTCAACCCTGCTCATCTGGCCCTGCACAACAGCTTCTCAAAAACACCCTAAACATTTGTAGCACTTCAGAACCACTACATTAGTTTTTGGTTAATACATGTTCACACACCTCTCTCAGTTTTAGCACAATACAGTATATGACCTGCAAACAAACAATCTCTTTCACCCTTTTCCTTCCAACTGTTTTTTATTTTTTTATTAATTTAGGCCACATTTAAATAACACACATTTCAAAGCAAATTAAACAAAACAAAAAAAAAAAACACAAATATATTCATAAATATATGAATCCAGTTGTTTCCCATTCATTATTACACGGCGACGGACAGATTGTAATGTTTTAATGTATTAAACTTTCGCTGTGCTAAAAAAAAAAACAAAAAAAAAAAAAACTGATTTTGTGTCTACGTTTTGTAGCTGCACTCTTGTTTAGGGTTTTGTCTCCCAAACGCATTTAATGCAAGAACCCGCTGTTATGTTAATGTTAGTTTTTTATTTTGCCCTGCCACAAATAATGAAGCACTGCCAATTCAAAGTTTTTCAGAAAATTCACCATTGCTGCCATGTGACAGGGGGAATACTGTAATCTGCACCGCAGGGGTAGAAACATGCAGATCCCACTGTATAAGTTATTGGACGGGGGAATCTGGTATGAGTGAATGTGCCCCAGCTGTTTCAGATTAATGCCACTTTGCCCAATGTTTCTTTTTAATTGGATGGTATCTTCTTTAGTTCCTTGATGCAGCAAACTCAAAACAGTGATAAATCCCATAAAAGGACTTAAAAAGGATTTAAACTTAGTGGAACCATAATGATTACAGCTGTGACCAAATCTGATGTGCTAGACTAAGTAGGGGGTTGACCTACACATTGACAAGTGTTGACAATGTGTTGAGTAGGAAAAGCAAGGTCTGGTTACACAGGCGCTCCAATTAAACAGGTAATTTCCAAGAAATCTACATTTATTAAGTTCCTAGAAAGTTGTCAATACATTTTAAGGAAAACAAATTTGGAGCTAGGTTAGCTCTGAAAAGATCTGGCTCCAGTTCAAGCTCTTATCTTTATTGCTGGCTCCAGCTAAGCTTTGTTTTAAGCCCCATCAGTTTCATTATCATGGAATTCACAGACTAAAATCCTTTATCCAATAGAGGGAAACATGATTAAAAAATATACAAGTATTATTAGAGATACAACAGCAGTGTGTAATGGTTCCCATGTAGAATTTACTTGAATTGGAGTGGGAGGCTTTCAGGAAGCTTTCAATAGCATTCCTGTACCTGCAACATAAAACTCCAAAATCACACTCTGACATTCCCCTAATTCAATAAGCTGGCAGGGTCACACCCTCAAAAAAATTCACAAACAACATCACTGCCCCTGACACCACCACCACCCTCCCTCAGCAAAATGACATCACTGCCCCTGACACCACCACCCTCCCTCAGCAAAATGACATCACTGCCCCCGACACCACCACCCTCCCTCAGCAAAATGACATCACTGCCCCCGACACCACCACCCTCCCTCAGCAAAATGACATCACTGCCCCTGACACCACCACCCTCCCTCAGCAAAATGACATCACTGCCCCTGACACCACCACCCACCCTCACAAGTCTTAAGGGATGCCACTGAATCGCTCTGTGTAATCGTGTAGGAGATGGACTGTTAAGCCAGTTAAGAAGGACTGAACTTTGCTCAGTCTGCTGCAGAATCCTCACTAAGCCATCAAAACAAGAGCTGTCTTCTTCGCCCACTGACCTTCAGTTCTCCTGAGATATTGTGGGAAACTGCTGCAGTGAGGCAACATATTTGTACATTCTAAATTGGGGAGAAAATAAAAAGCCGTCACCCACCATGAAAAGCGCCTCGTAGGTCTGTATCATCCTCTGAACGACTCCAATGATGGCCGTGCTCTCCTCGGCCCGAGCCGAGCTCTGCACTGAGAACTCTTTGTCTGTGCTTTTCTGCTTATGCAGGAGGTTAGGGCCGAATATTGTGGCCAAATTCAGCGATGTCATTTTGTTCCCAGTGATCTAAATCAAACCGTAGTAAAAAAAAATAACATTATGTAGTGACATGTGTAGTTACACACTCAGCCTGTGTAATTACAGTGTGATTATTGGAACTTATTGGAAATGTCTTTGTTCAAAACTGTAAACAGCTGAGTGGTGCCTCTGTTTGCATATTCAGCTGAATTAAGGTTAAAGAGATTGTATGATTGTTAAATATCAACAATTTGTGTAAATTCTTGAAAAAAAAAATTCAAACATGAGAGGCTTTGTATTAAAGCAAAGGAAAAGGCCAAAGCACATTTTTTGTGAGGAATAAAATCATTTTTTAAAATTTAAAAATTGCAAGAAAATAGTGTTATTGCTATTAGAAATAAGACAAACACTATCAACAGTAATTGAATTCATTTCTTCAACATCTCAGTTAGTAAAAACAAAAGAAAATAGGCAATACTGTTCTACATATAGTTTGTTAGAAATAGTTTTCTGGTAAAAGTAGCCATTATATTGGGCAAGATTTTTTCATTTTCATTTAACTTTTATTTTACTAGAAAAGAAGATTGAGAAAAAAATTCTCATTTACAATGACAATCTGGTCAAACATCACAGCAGCATAAAGCAAACAAATACAACATAAAAAATAAATAAATGACACATTAACAAGTACATACACATGCATCAGACAATAATGAAAAGATTCTCCAAGCTTTTTACTCCAAATCACCATTAGTGAGAAATGATCCCTACAATCTGGCCAAACCGGAAATAAAAAATCTATTGACAAATGATTCAGAGGCTTGTAAGTGGTATTAAGTTGTTAATTATACATTACGATTATATATATATATATATATATATATATATATATATATATATGGACCCAGTATCTTATCAACACACAAAAAGGTTGTGTTTTCTGGCAATAAATAAGGATAACCCATTACTGATAGTCCACACCCTCTGTGCATTTAAAACTTTTAATGCTGTAGATAAATACCATATATTAATATTTAACATCTCTGATTTCACAGAGCTAAACTAAAATAAATAAGGAGCCAATTGCCGTAAAAATGTACACCAAAAAGACTGTAAGTACTTTACATTACAAGGTATACATAGCCTTGCAATTACATTGTGATAATTACCAGAGATACCTACTCTTACATGTTAACCACTATATAACAACATCAATATTTTGTTACCTGATGTTATTACACATTGACACTGTAGCACAGGCCATTTGCAGTGTACACCGTTTTTCCATGTAAATACCAGATATTATGGTAGTTACTCAGTTATTACTGTATAATTATGTATGCCCCATAATCTAAAGTACTACTAAAAGACCTTATGGACAGTCCTTTAAACCCGTTTTATAAACTATAGTGCCAAGAAGCTGGAACAGAACAGACAATATCAAATGTTTTTGCACACACAAGTGTACCTCTTGGCCATCCTTGTCGTAGGAGTCTTCAGCGTGACTGGCCACTGTGGACAGGAACTTCAGGAGTCTGTGCAGAGTGTCACAGTTACAGGGAGGTAGAAGGTAGATGAGTAGCTGCAAGGCATTTTGCTGCTCATCTAATTCCATCACTGTGGAGAAAAAAAAAAGACATTTGGCATTCTGAGTTTTTAATAAAACACAGGGTTACAAGTAACGAATTCCAACAGTTAGGTTAATGGATATGGAAACTGGATAGTATCTCCATATCCATGCCACCAGGTACTCACAGACAGTGTTGATGAAGGCAGTGTAGAGCTCTCTGGTGAGGAGAGGGTCAGGAATGTCTCTCAGGAATTCCTTCAGCAGGGCGGCGATGTCATGAACACTCTGCTCCTCATCAAGCAGCACATCCACACCGCTGTCAAACTCCGCTCTGAGCTAGAAACCAAACAACACTGTGTCCTAAAGCTGCACAAACACCTACTGTCCTCAGATTATTGTCCAAAGTGCCTGGTATGATGTGGCTTTAAGCTGTTTTCCTATGCATTTGTGGAACACAGTTCTGAGATAAAGCTATGAGAAAGAGAAGTTGACAAGTTTCAGAAACTTGGACACCTGTTGTGATTGAAAGGGTGTAGACTGCAGTCCAGTTTATCTTATAAAAAAAGAAACCAGAGTTAACAAGGCCCCTTGCAAGTTGATTGTTGTGTGGTAAAAGCATACTGAATTAGAGCAGCAGAATGTGAAATCATGGTAAAGCACAGTAGAAGCCACAGTTGTGATAAAGGTATAGCAACGCCTGTATTAATGAATATGAGCCCTGTTATAATTATCCTCCGTAAATCTATATACTGTGTGGCTTAGTGTTTTTTTACAGAGTACTCATTAAAAGTAGTGGATTACTGGGGACCTGCAAATTGAGTGTTTGTGTTCCAATTTGTTCCCTAACTAAATATAAAGAGTGCAGTAAAATATAATGGTGTAAGGCAGTGACAAGGTACAGTATAGAGACACTGGCTTTTTCTCTGCCCTTTAAGCACGCAATTCATTTTTTGTCATTTCTTTCATTTTTGTGCTTTCTGGTGGGGAAACACCAGTAAGAGCTTAATGAGGTGATGACAGCAAACAGCCATTTCTGAGGGACAGCAAACAGCTCAGAGGGAAGTCCTGGAGGGGTTGTAAAAGGTTGAAAAACACTTTGCCTGTTCTGTTAACCCTTGGTATATATTTTCTTTTTATGTAAATGCAGATTCCAGTGAGCTGAGAATGCTTGTACATGACTAATGCTATCCCAAAAACTCAAACAAGCCCAGTGCATTAGGTAAGTGTATAAAAGTAATTACCTTTTAATAGGTTGTTATCTAGATATTATTTTATTTTAATAGCCTCAAAAAACCCATTGATAATATACACTGCTACACTGTTATGGATTTTTCTCATTGTCCAAAACCTTGTCTAGAGATTTGGACTAATGTTTTCACAGTACTGGCTATGTGTATGAAAATAGTCAAAATACCTGGTCAATGGTTTACCCAGATTCTATACTTTTTTCATGTTTATGGACCTCGTAATGCATCCAGACTTGAGCCAGTGCACTTTTTACCAAGTTAAAGGTACTGTACTTCAAATGGCTTACCCTTTCAAGGGGATGCTAAACACACAAGGGTTGCATTAGCTTCAGATTGAATTTGCTTTATTCCAAAGCTTGTTAGGAATTCTTTGGTACCGTTCTACCTATGATGGCGTCCATACTTAATTTAATATTATACTTTCCTGTGTTGGATGCATAGAAGAAAGCTTTTTTTTACAGCGTTTCAAGGCAATACAACACATCATTACACATTTAAATGAATTGTTTTGTATACAAAGTCTTACAATTGAGTTGTGAAGAGGTCACACCATGTTAATGATTTATAGATTATTCTTTCTGTTTCTTTACTCATATTTTTTCCTGCCATTTGAAAATCTATGGACTACCATTAGCTTTTACAAATGGAAAACATGGATACACATTCTGTTCACGAAGAAATTTAGTTTCAGTGTAAGTACATCTTTATAAAATACTGAAATATGAACCACACCATAACAAATTGTGACATTTTGCTGACACATAATGTTATGTTGAATAAAAAGCATCTCCCATCACGTTCCTTATTGCATACTGTTACCTGTCTCACTCTCTTTTTTGAACTTCCTACTCTGAATATTCCTACCGTCTGAAGACCTGAAACAAAACAAAACAAACAAAAAAAGATTTTAGAATTCAGATTCAGGTTCCAGTAAGTAAGTAAGTAAGTAAGTAAGTAAGTAAGTAAGTAAGTGGTATAATATTACACACCGTATTTCTCCAGATACTGACAGCAGCTGTCCACTAGCCTGGGAACCTGTCTGTAAATGGGGTTGAGGCTGAGCTTCTTGTCCCGCTGCTTCTCCTTCTTGCTCTGAGCCTCTGCTGGCAGGGAGAGCTGCAGGGCTTCCAGCAGTCGAGACTGATCGTCATCCAGGTCTGTGATAGAATCCACAGACATTCCACCCTGGAGGACATAGCAGGAACATAAGGGAGAGAGGCAGTGCACGCGTTGACAACAAAACAATATGAACAAGAGCAGTTCATTTATCCTATGACCAACCTATAACTGCACTATACTTGATAGAGAATTATACCCAGCATAGCAGATGTGGGAGTGTGGATAGTTAGGCAGTTATTTGGCTGTCAGTAGTAATGGATGGAATGTGCAAATACAAGCTTGATAGCTTTAAAATGTGCCTGTATCCAACACAGTTTACTGAGATGGGCTGTACCAGCAGGCTCCAGATATGGCAGGTGCATCTGAAGTCAGTCAAGAAAAAGTCCTGTGTTATTACTACCAGCACTACACCTTGCATTATATTTAATGGTTTCCAGGGCTTATGTGTATTCCGTATTCCAAATAAAAATAAGTGTAGCAGCAAGGATCTTGTCTGAGCTCTCTGATAGACAGACCAGTCTTGGGCATATGTTTTCACATTTCAGATTATCTAAGGTTATCCAAGTCAATGCAAAACTGTAACTAAACCTGCTAGTAATCAAGTGTTAAGCACACCTGCCAAGCAGATATTTTTTGTGATTTATTACTTCACATTGCTCCATGCACTGAGATTAAGGAAACATATGGTTTTGAGACCACTGGTTTTAGAAATCAAAATACATGTTTCTCGCAATTTACAGTTGTTTGTGTGGTAAGTAGGGCTTCTGATTTTTGGTTTTAACCGACAAAACACCCCTGATACAAAAAAATTAAATTGGTAGATAAATAAATACCAGAAAAACTGTTGAAATGGTTAATCAATTGACGTTGACATTACCCTTTTCCCATTAAAAAATAAAACCTACTACAAAAATAATAATAAATACATAATAAATAATAAATAGAATCTATCATTGATTCCTTCTGAATACTTTAAACCTGCCCCAACTACAGAGTGACAGCACATTCCTACATTTCTATTGGAGACTCCGTTTGCGAGATATAAATTAAGATTACAATAAGGATGGAGGCTGGTTAGCGGGATTTAAAGCTGTATCACAGTTAAGATACAGATGATTCGAAATAGAATTGTGGCAAAATGTACAAAAATGCCTACACACAAAAACCCCAGAAGAATGTACACGTGACCACAGGGATTTTGTTATGGAAGACAGCAAAGGAAAGAAGGTGCAACTTAAGTGTGCAAGTACTGGCGAGTTACTATACATATTTCAACAGAAAAAAAAAATGCTCAAGCATTTTGAAAAATGACCGAAAACACTAATTTCATACAGTATATAAAAAACAATTTACATAAAACTCAAAATAGCTACAAATAAGCACAGAAAAATACAATTAATAAAACCAGAAAAACAAAAGCTCTAATTATAAGTACTTTATGAATATATGTATGCAGTGTCACTTGTTGCTGGGTGTAAAACTTGAACAGATGGTGAATGGGCAAGGTAAAAGACAAATATTAGTGATAGTGGGAAGTGGGGTTCCTGTTTCTGAAGATTTATCAGGTGAATTGTGGGATACGTTTACATAAAAACTTTCTTTTTACATTACAATATTCTGTGAAAGTTAATAAAACAAATCAAGACAACAATGGTGAGTTCAGCTTGCTGGCCTAATCATACAGCATCGTTCCTCATTTCTTGATACTGCAACAGACAAATCAATCAGAACCTTCTCTGGCTTTTTACTGGAGGAGGATCTTGCAGTAACAAAAGGAAGGAAGTATCCCAGGAAGTGTGCAGTACAGCAAGTTTATGTAACATGTAGGGTTTGACTGTTGAAGTGATTTCTGATTTCCATGGTACGCATTGTCCTTCTTTTTATGTGTAACTAAAAGTGACTTCAAAGTGTGTTATTTTTTTACATAAACTATAATGCGTTACCACATTTAGTTACCGTTCTGAAAAAGGAAGCACTGCATTTACAAGTTACTGAAAAATTGAATCTAAATACAGAAATACTTTACATCTATTCAGGTATATGTTTAAATAACTCAAAAGAAAACAAGCTGTTCAGTCAAAATCCTTTTTTGAATATATCTTGTACAGAAAACTGTTTTAAGAGACATATAGTCTCATTTCATTCACAAGTACCAAGGTATATAAACTAGGACTTCTTCTGTATAAATCATCTATGTTCCTGAAGCACAGCCTCAACGTGCTAAGCTGTAACCAGTGTGGAGCATTGAATCCAATTTTTAATTTGAGGTGAACAGTAACTGATTCTGCATTGTAAGACCTCTTCTAAGCCAGAATCCTTTCCTCTGAGATCTGTTTGCTCAGAGGCAATGATTCCAGATCTATTATTAGTTCAGAAGAGGTCAAATCAACACCTTATGGTAAGAGTGCAAAGTCAATATTGTCTGTAAGTATCACAAGGCATGTCTCTCCACTCAACAGATAAAGACCACTTTTCATACAATAAATATACCGTATGCATTGTTTTACAAAAAAAGACCCCTTGGACAACCTTCCACAGTGCACAGATGCAACATAATGTAGGTGGAGCAGTCAAATAACAATATGTAATACAACTACTGTGTGACTAACCACCTACCCGTCTGCGTGTCCGAGGGGCTGCCTCAGGTGTATTAGGCGAGGTGGACTCGTTAGGCGTTTCCGATGTGGAGCTGAGAGATGAGTTACTGCTTGAGAGTTCTTTGTTTTGCCTTTTCAATCCAAACTGTAAGATGGAGGTCACCAGATCAGGGGATTCTTTCTGTTCTTCTTTCTGGGAGTCCTGTTTTTGTTTGTGGGTCCTGTCATTGGTTATCACCTGGGACAGCGGCATGCCAAAAGCTTGAGGCACAAATTCTGTTAAAACACAAGAGCAAGGGGTAAACTGTAACAAAGAATGTTATGCAAAACAAAGCTAGGGTAGCTGGCACAGTAGGCAAATCTGAGTGATCACAGTCAATTTGACCCACATAGAAATTTGTAATCCAATTGCTTTTATAGTAAATAGGGTGTTGGGCTATGGTTCCATTACTGTATAAGGCAACTGTACCAGTACATGTACTTGGAGGAACACCAGGTAAAGCAATATGTGTGGTCCAGTGGTTAAAGAAAAGGGCTTGTAACCAGGAGGTCCCCGATTCAAATCCCACCTCAGCCACTGACTCATTGTGTGACCCTAAGCAAGTCACTTAACCTCCTTGTGCTCTGTCTTTCGGGTGAGACGTAATTGTAAGTGACTCTGCAGCTGATGCATAGTTCACACACCCTAGTCTCTGTAAGTTGCCTGGGAGGTGCGGGGGCGGCAGTGGGACATATCAATCCTTCCCATGACGGGGCCCATGACGGCTCTCGGCAGCCCTGTGTGGAATACGTGATTGTAAACTTGTATTACTAGTACAGTATTGTTTCAAATAAATTTGTTATGATTTTGAATGTGTTAATAATTGGGGACATTATTTCGATGCAGTGTGACTCCAAATTTAACGTAGCTCAACATATCAACGTAAACACTAGGGTGTCAATAGAGGTGTTTTTGTTTAATAGAAAACGCCCAGCTGGGTGAAAATCAAACACTTGTTATGTTACTTCATTCCAGGTTTTACAAATGACCATATGCCCAATAACCCTTAACCCTTTTTAGACTTATGTACACAATGTGTATGTTAATGATAGTTTCAAATGACTGCTACACATTCATGTGAATTTTATACGCCTGAAATACATTCTTAGCTTTTAAATAGTTTTCACTAGTACAAATATTTAATGTAAAATGTAAAATTAAAGCATGCCAGTGCATTTACTTTAAACATCAGGGTCAAATGTGCTGCTTAAACTGAGCCGAATTGTATCCAAAAAAGGATTAATATAAACCTTCTTCTTGCATTACAATTCAAGTGCTGATTAAAGTCCTTTTGTTTTACAGCAACAGCAATTTTTTTTGTTAAGTCTAAGGTAAAATTCTTAACGCTTCAATCATTAATGTTAAATCTATTTAAACTGTTTATCAATCTAATGCCCACAGTTTTGGTAAGATTTCAATCCTATCTTGATTGTACTGCTGTGCTAGAATGCCAGGCATAAGTTAACAATATGGTTGGTTGTTAACAACCAGCATTCTAAAAATAGCTGCCTAGTATTCCAGCTATTTTTACTGCAAATTATTAACTATAGAAAAATACATAAAAACGCCAGTGCCATGTAAACCTGTAGACTGTGTTATTTCTTTTAAACATGCTGAGTCCAGATGTTTTATATTGCGATGCTTCCATATTCAGGCATAATTCAAACTATAAACCTGCACTTTTCATTACCAGTTGTTGCTGTTTTGTCACATAATAATCAACATACAGTAATTCAGTTAATGAGTACTAAATGTTGTACTTTGAAAGCATGCACACAGACACAACAATACACTAGGCTAGGTAGCTTCTGGATTGCTCTTACTTTCTTGTCACAAAATGCCATTATTAATTATTATTATTATTATTATAACATTTCCCCCTTCTGTATTCTATATCTCGTGATGATCTTTTCAAGTTTTACCACCATGCTGTTGTTAAGTTTGCAAATAATTGCTAAATTAGATGAGGTCATAGCATCCTGTTTCATATTCTGCTAGATGTGCAGAAAAAGAAAATGTATACTTTGCGGGTGACTTATTTTTTCAATAGTCTACAGTGTTAAAGGGATATGTGACTAAAATGGTCATGTTTTATAGAACCAACATACAAAAGAGGAACCAAGAAACATCAGAAAAACAGAAAACTAAATAAATACAGTATATTAAAAATAACAAATATGATTTTGGCGCGTGCAAACAGGCAGCAAAGTTAGTCCCTAATACTTCAGAGAATACTTCAGAGAATTATAAAAGTTAAAACATCCATTGATAATGTCCTCCCGAAACATGCAAATAGATAATTAAAGGCAGCTACTGTATAACCATACTTTGAACTTACAGCTATGATTCATTAAAATGACGTTATCATCACATTTCATATCTGTTAAAAGTTTAGTTTCATCATAGTAAAAAGCTCTTCTCAAATTCTAAGAATAAAACCTTACGGAACAAAACTAAATTGAGCTATATAATAATGTCCTGTTAAAAAAGGAAATGCATACTAAAGAAGTATCACCCAGTCATTTTATTTGTATCCCTCAACTTTCATATACAACCGTAGCTAAGCAGAAGCACATGGGTTTTTTTTTTTTGCCTACAGAAGCAAAGGAATGTAAAAACCCTGCAATACATTAACTTTAGCTGGCAAAGCTTCTTTTTAAAAGAAAACTAATCTGACCTCCTGTGATTGACAACTTTTAGTTTTATCAGACTAACACGTTTTTGGTGTTTGGGCAGTCATGTAATTATACTTGAATTAGAATGACAAAACAGTACACAGCTGCTGAATGCTGCATTAAAATGTTCTCTATTTCCAGGGATGTTGTGACTCACTAATGACTCACTAATACTTCCGGTATTGTAATTTAGGTGTTAATTTGCATTGTGACCAAAAGCACAATAATGTGAAGGGCAAAATGAGTGCTGACAAAAATTAATTCATAGTTGGTATGAACATGCTGTTCATTTTATTTTTTATTAAAGTTTTGCTTTCTAACATGAAAAGTCAATGACCATCTTATCTTATTACACATCACACATCCCTCCAAGACCATCACATGTACTGTTATTTATAATATAACTGCTTACGGTCATTTAAGAGAGCCATTTATTTAGTACCCAGCAACACCACAAAGCCAACCCCTACCATGTAAATATACCCTAAACCATGCAGTTTTGTTGAATGTGTAATCATAGCCAGGTATGTAACACAACAGCCCTGGATGACACTTGCATCAATATTGAATTAGACAAAACGTATGCACCATGGTTCAGTTGAAACAGCACATCTGGGTTTTGTTTCATACCTGCTGCGGCGTTAACTTCTTCAACCTGTGCTCACAACATCTTTCCTTTGTAAACCCACACAGAGAGAAAGAAAGCACACTTTAACATCCAAAGCGTTGCATGAATGAAATGATCGCGCGGTATCCCACGTTAACCTTGGGAATGATTACGTCTAGGTACAGTTCTATTAAAGGGAAATAAATCACTGTAATATAATGACTTTAGGGTATTGTTAAGCCCCTGACTATTTCCAGGTCGCCCAGACGGTAAGGGACGCAGTCATGCAGAACGTCGCTCATATCAGTCAACCTAAACAAAAATGCTCAGTGCATTATAATACACACTGATGTGTGCAATTACCGTCATATGCTTCACTTTGTATACCATATTCTCAAATTCGAACCTAGTTTTTTTTTTTTTTAAATGAGGTGTATTTGTTGTTAAGATCCAACACAACCAGTCTCCACCACAATTTCAGATCCTGCAGTGTGATTATTTACATTGTTAAAATGCTATTTGATTTCTGTTAGTGTTTGACTATACACAATTATACAAATGCTGACTATCTAAGAGCCTCAAGTCCTTAACTGCCAATAGGGCTGCGATCATTTTAAATGCTGACAGAGACAGGCTTTCAGAAGTGATTAGCCTCTACTTGTGCAGTAAGGCAATTCATACTGCACGGTCATGTGATTTTGTTCAGCCAGTCACAGCACTTAATTTATCCAAGCTATTTTATAAACGTATTAATGATTTATGTACTGCAACTTTAATAAAGTTACATTAAAGTAGCTGTTTTGCAATATGTATCGTACACAAGTATATTCATATTCATTTATAAAAGCTTTAAAGAACAAACAAAATGCATGTAAAAAATGCAAAAAATGTGAAAATCTAGTCAGTTATGCACAAAATATCATCTATTGTTCAGTTTGGTAACATTTTGCTCTTTGTAACACAAGCTTACATAAACCTCAAGAGTAGAGAAACAAACACATCACATCAAAGAGTAAAATAAGAAATGTTTCAACCACATGTTTTCTTGTGGGAAAATTGTTATTTAATAGGAAGGATATCTCGTATATAGAAAAAACAAAGCTTGCCAATTTATCCCATGTTCAAAATGTAATGCTGCAAAATAAATGAGCTGTTACTCTGAATCGGATCATTCAAGACTGTTTTGAAGGGAAAGAATACACAAAATGAAGTATGTTTTTTCAATTTAGATTCATGTGTGAATTTAGTAGAAATTTCAGATCTGTTTCAAAGTTTGTATTCTCTATAGACTTTTTTTTTTTTTTGGCAAACGCTGTTATTCATTTTAAGCCAACCAATAAACAGCTCCACCTGCTGTATGATACCTTAACAGAAAAAAGAAAAGAACAGGGGGCGCAGAATGATGTTTTCGGTCCTCTCCCAGGTTTGTTTTTAATCCGGTATGGGGCATATTTATGTTTTGAAAGGTCTGTGAGAGAGATTAAAATACCTTTACACAGTTTGACTCCCCAGCAAGTCTTTTTGTTTTATTTTTGTTTTTTTCTTAGGTTTATGTGACTATTTTTCTGTTTTTCTTTGAAGGATTGCAAGTATTTTTTCAAGTTCAGCACAGTCAAAGCTCTTTTTACCTTTTGCAGAAAACAGCTTCACTGTGATAAGTTAGTTAGGAATGCCCATACCTTTTTGTATACTGATTATTTGGGAGTGATGTCATATCAGATCAATATCGTGTATCCAGCTGTCACATATCCGTCATAACCGCTTATCCGCCATCATCAAGCTCTTCAGAGATGAGTTCAGAGATTGTAGATCCCACCAAAGTTTTCATACACAATGTTGTATATACATTACTGTATAGTGTCACGTGAGCTGTTCAGTGTGTTGACATGTAAATAAATCCTGTTTGTCTGCGGGGCGTATCAACTTCAACCTCCATCTAGATCTCCTGCCTGTCACTCAGCAGCGAATGCACGCACCCACATGGCAGATGACTACCCTGTCACAAGCATTAATACCCTGCATCTTTCTAAACAAGGGATTTAAGGGAGCTCTCTAATAAAAGTTGAAACTCAAAACAATAATTGTGTGAATATAGTAATTGTTACAGCTGTGTACAATGGTATTTAAAACAGGATTAATTTATCCGACTTTTTACATATCCGCCCTTACTCTGGTCCCACAGCAGACGGATACATGACGGACTACACTACTAATATCAGCATAAGACATGTACTTGAATCTCGACTATGTGTTAAAGTCCAGCCCTTACCTCTCCACTCAATTCAATGGTCTGGAATGCCAATTCATTACAGTATGTACCAATGATGAATCTATGTATTCTGGTTCATCTGCGTCTCAAAATTGATTACGCTCTCGAGCACTGGAAAAGGTTAAATATCTGGTCCAATAGCAATATTGCACTTGATGACAAAGATGTTTGAACTGATAGCCGTTTTATTTCTTTGATTTTAGTGCAGGGTTTATTCTAATATTTCTGGTCTGAGGTATGTCAGTATAAACAGCTGAGAATGTCTGAATCCTGCAACACTCGCATAGCTGCACTGTAACGGATCACTGGCTCAGTGAGGGAACAGATCACAGCTGCCACAGAACAAAGCTGGGAGGCTATAGTATGTCAAACTCAGCACAACCTTTGTCCTACAAAAGGAGAATCATTGTCTGCTTGTGATGGGGGAGGACCGGAACTCCAGGTGCAGATCGGTAATAATGATATAACCACCTGAAATGTAAATACCAGTTCACTAGAATGCACTGGTGTCCCCACTCCATTCCGCATTGCCTGAGCGAACGCAAGGCACCCCCATCTTCAACTCTATTTTAATCTTCTCTCAAGTTGGTGTTCCAAATTGCAGTATGCATTTATGTACAAAGTCTCTTTGTTTTTACTGTGATGGGGGAAAGTTGAATAGTACTTTATTTGCATTTAAATAATCTACCTAATAATATACCAATGAGTGAGTTTCTAACCCTACACTATCCGTCACCTTTTATGAGCAACATAATCTACAAGCACCGAACTTAAAGGAATGCGTAATACATACAAAATTGCTGGACCTCATTTAAATGAGTCAGAAGTTAGATTATAATGATGTTTTCTTCTCAGGCCAAACCCGAATCTGGACTGTTTTAACTAGACTTGAATTGTGAAGAACAATTGATAATTATATCTTGAATATATCCTGATAAAACACTACAGTTAGAAAATAAAATTGTAGTCAGAAAATTGTGTTAAAAAAAAACTTAATCCATAACTTCAAGGCCAGCTGAGATGGGTCAATCTATACTGTAATTAGGGTTGCTGCACATACAGTATATTTACGTTACCTTTGTCTTTCTTCTCTTTGGCTAAGGAATCAAGCTTCCTCCTCAATGATTTCTTGCGTTTTTGCCCATCTGAAAGGAAAACCAGTAATATAAAGTCAGCAGTATTGCTTTAAAAGGTTAAAAGGAGTGACGCTGGCAGACACTTTTCATTCAATAAATAAAAAAAGGTTCAAAGACAATCACTGATGATCTGCTGTGGAGTTCTTAGTTACAGTACAGACTTCTGACCTTCTGTGCCTAATAATACGGTTATTATAAACAGAGTGAGTCCAGCCAGAACAACTGGACAGCAACAACAGACAGAGGTATAACATAAAACATTTTGAAAACCAACAAAACTAACATTGAGGTATTCGCTTTGCTTTAAGCCCCCATTTTACAGGTACTGTAAGCAAAACTGGGAAATGAAACTGGATGGGGGATGGGGAGATTGTTGTGGGTTTAGTTGTCGTCACATTATTATTATTATTATTATTTATTTCTTAGCAGACGCCCTTATCCAGGGCGACTTACAATTGTTACAAGATATAACATTATATATTATTTCACATTATACAGATATCACATTATTTTTACATACAATTACCCATTTATACAGTTGGGTTTTTACTGGAGCAATCTAGGTAAAGTACCTTGCTCAAGGGTACAACAGCAGTGTCCCCCACTGGGGATTGAACCCACAACCCTCCGGTCAAGAGTCCAGAGCCCTAACCACTACTCCACATAAAAGTATACATTTATTATAGTCATTTACCATTACCATATTTTACCATGTCAATGTGGTCTTGAAAGCTTGTATATTTTAGCCTCTATGTTAGTCCACTAAAAGGTATCGTCCTTATGTTTTTTTCTTTCTCATCCCTGGACCAGTATGACCAACATAACCATTGTCAATCAAATAACAGCAATCATATATAATTTCAAATCAAAACCCTTCACGTTAAATGCAGTCATGATCCTGAATAAATGACGTTGTTTTGTTGAAAAATATAGATTTGTTTTTTTGTTTTTTTTTGCAAATGCTGTAAAGTTTGAACACATCAATAAAATGGTGATTGCAAAATCTAAGTAAGAGGCAGAGAATGTTGCCACAAATGCATTCCTTGAGAGAACGCCAGACATCTTGAGTTTTGAGCGGGGGACTAACAACAGTAGACTGCTGAGCATAACAAGAATGTAATGGCTCCACAGGATGAATGCTTCTTAATTGTGATACTTTGTACTTTTTAGTCCATTTATTTTCTCTCCTTTTTTTGTAATTGTGGATAAACTCATTATCACTAATGGGATTTTAAAAACATGAAACAAAGCGAAAGTATCAAATTCCAAAGAAAAGTTAGTATTTCAACAAATATTTAGTTGTAGTGAAACAAACCATCCACATATGGTCTTGTTGATTTTGCCAGTCTTCTTTTTCTTAAATATTTCTTAAATAAGCAACAGTATTCACTCAAACCTTTCTTTGTTATTCTGGCTATCACTCCTTTTTTGTCAAAAGTGAATTATTTCTTTATAAAATAAAAGTACAATTACAAATTTGACATTGGATACAGTAAGCACCAACACTAGTACTGGTGTCACAGATTATATGTTCCCCCTGAATACTGCCATGAGTGTCCCTCAAAATGTATGTCTGTTCATGACCATTATGGCTGCAGTGCCCTTTCTACAGCAATTAGAGAGACGCCTGCATGAGAGCCAAACAACAACATGATTACATAGTTTGTGTGGAGTAGTTTAGAAATGTTACAATACTTACAAGTGGCAATATGTAAGTTATTCAATTACGCATATTGTATTTCTTGCTCTTATTGTATTACTTGTATTGTAACACTTGAAATGTATTTGCTTACGATTGTAAGTCGCCCTGGATAAGGGCGTCTGCTAAGAAATAAATAATAATAATACTGGTTCTAAGTGTTTTACAAATAGGCATGTTATGTTATCATGGATGAGCAACTTCAGCACTTGCAGAACATGTATTTCTAACCTAAATTAACCCCACTGAACATCTGACCATGTCCTAAAGTACTTACCATTATAATCGAATTATAAATTAGACCTAAATGGAATGCACTGCAGGAACATGCAGCTCAATAAATCTTTCTATTGAGGTTCACTGCTGTTTAGATTATTAAAACAGACCTGTGTCGTCACCACAACACCACGTCACTGTGTTCAAAGTATGAGAACATTAAAGCCAGCAAGAGTTGGGCTTGTTTTCTGTATACCCTTTCAGTCTTTTTTTTTTTTTTTTTTATCAATACAGAAAACAAAAAGGTTTGAACAATAGCTATACATAAACATGCCAGCTGTAGAGACACTGGGCATGGCAAGTTTTCCTTGCAGTGAGAGGATCTGCCAGTGAGTGAGCCTTATTTTTTCTGACCTCTGCTTACATTCCATTTTTACTCGAAAAAGGAGTGATTCAATTATTTATGAATCAGGGTTTAGGGTAAGCTGCTCTGGGATTTTCATTGGTGAAGTTTCTTTTTTATTCATGTGCTATTTATGGAACACCATCCATATGTCTTGAATAACTGATGTTGCACGAGGGTCAGATGGCCCTGTTTCTGCAGACTCCACTTCCAATTCTAAATTAAACTACAGCACATTTGAAAGCAACTGTTTCCTTTCTACTGGCAGTTGTTTGCCAAGACATGCAATATATAAGTGATTCATGACTCAGAAAGTAGGCATGGTACACATTAGTCACAACTACTGCAATGTGAACACCAATTACATCAACTGTAATTAAAAAGGCTAAATAGTCATTTTTTTAAAAATATATACAGTACAGTATCTCAACTGGATAGCATACGTTCTATAGATTTTAAAATAAATATGTGGTATTTATTGGTTGTAATTCTCTTTAAATGGGGATTTTGTTCTTTTTTAATCGGGTTCGGAAAAGCGGAGCCGTCCACCAGTCTGCACAAGAGAAGCAGGCTTATAATACCCGCTGCCAGGGGCACCATTTTCAGGCTGGTGAGGCAGTCTGGGTGTACTGCCCCCAGTGGAAGAAAGGGCTCTGCCCCAAGCTGACCAGTCATTGGGAGGGCCCCTGCACAGTGTTGGAACGGCTCTCCAACATGATGTACCAGATGAGGCTGCGGACAAGTGGCCAGGTGGTAGTCCTCCACCACAACCGCCTGGCCCCTTATCGTCTCGGGATGGACACGGTTGTCCCTCAGAACAGCGGGGAACACACCACAGGGTGCACCCCTGTCTCCGCATTCACCAGCACCAGTGGCTGAGGGTCTGGGCAATGGGACCCGGTCCGGAGCAGGCCCCCAACCAAACTGTTATTGATTGAAAAGGTTGTATTGTTTCATTGTTGTTTATCACTGTATTACCATGGGTTTGGAGAACGTCTATGTCTGTGGGGTAGTGGGTTGTCAGCATGCATGCGTGAGAGTGGTTTTGTACCACTTGTGGCTGGCAGTGGAACGGAGACAGGACAGACAGTAAGTATAAAAACTACACAAACTAGAGATGATTTCTAAATTATTATTTTTAGTAAGAAAATAAAAAAAATAGCGGGTGGTTTTACCGACGTTTATCCTATATACATTTATCTCATAATTTTGGGGAATTCGACGTTTAACAAGCTTTACCGATTAATATCGAAAAGTAGCAAGCCTAGTTAAAACCATTGTCATCAGGGGACCATTTCGTGAATCTGTACAAAATGTGGCATGGTAAATATGTGGTTACCTTTGGGAATAGTTATCTGGCAGCCCAGGTCATACTCCTGCAGCAAACGATTGAATGCCACCTCCTGTAGTCTTACTCTTTCCAGCTCGGAGAGACTCTGAATGGGCACTGGCTTTAGTCTCACGCTTCGCCCAGACATGCTGTTCCAGGTAAAGTCACCCTATGATTAAAACAAAAGAGAGACAATTAATTGACAGTACTGACAGTAAACAATCCTCTTCAGCTGATAACACATAATTCACTTGTATAAGGAACTTAATTTAAGCAGACCACAGTTTGATAAATAACTACAATAGCTTTAAAGGCTGTAGTAAATCAGTTGCTTTTGTTTCATTGCTTTTTTGTAGTATTGTGATGTATCTGTGGCATTGTGATGGGAAAAAACAAAACAGCGAAAAGTCTGCACTCAAAATATCTTCATTTTTATTTAATTCAAAACAAACATATTAAAAAACACGAACATGTTTCGGTCCTACCGCCCGTCCTCAGCGTGTATAGAGTGTTTAACCCTACCTACATTACATAGGTGATTTAAATCACTATATAATTACCAATTAAAAACAACAATCAATATAAACAACATATTATACAATTCATAATTAGAACAATCACTGACATTATGTATTTAATTAATGCATCGTCAAGGCAAACCATCTCTTTCCCCCTTGGCGAAACATTGTTATTTAATTATTTCAAAAACATTGACCAATCAGTCTCCTCAAATATAAATATAAAATGTAAAAATTGAATTTAAACATTCAAATTCAATAGTGTATCTAAAAAAAATCTATCAACCCAAACAATCTTTTACCAATCATCAGTTCAAAAGCAGACATTAGGGTAATTCAGACAAAGAAAAATATTTGAACACTGAATGCAAACATAACAACATGCAGTAAGTGACCTTCATTCACTACAGTAATAATGATTATCACAAGAACATAAGAAGAACATAAGAAAAGTTTGAGAATGAAAAAAGGCTATTCTGCCCATAAAGGCTCATCCCTTGTTAGCACACCATTTTCCCCTACTGAGGGGGAACTAAGTTAAAAGCACAATCTTTTCTTTCTTTTTTTTTTTAATGTTTCCAGTGTTTTAGATGGTACTTCTTTGCCTATCAGGCTATCCCATGCATGTATACCTGTGTAAAAAAGTGCTTCCCACCTTCTGTTCTAATCTTACTTGTACTCCACTTTCACTCCTCTTGTTCTTCACTCTAAATTTGTAGTGTCTTGGGTTAACTTTATCTATACCATTTATGATTTTAAAGACTTCAATCAAGTCCCCTCTTTCCCTTCTTTGTTCTAGGCTGAAGAGATTTAATTATTTTAACCTGTCCTCATAGCTCATGTCATTAAGTCCTAGGATCAGCCGTGTTGCCCTGCTCTGTACCTTCTCTAGTGCAATGGTGTATTTTTTGTAGTATATATATACTGTAAAACTTCAAATAATTGCCAGGTCTCAAATAATTGCCTGTCTCCAATACGTGCCGGATCTGCTGGCAAATATTGTAAATAAACGCTGGGTCTCTGTCATTGCCATTGAAACTGAGGAACATAAGAACATAAGAACATACAAATCTCTTGGTGTATTTAATGTGTTTGTTGTATTAACAATGTACAAGTTTGAGATTAAACAATAAGTTATTTTTGATATTGACACTTATTGCTTTTATTGTTCATTTTTAAAAACCTTTTAGAAGTTTGTATTATTATTATTATTATTATTATTATTATTATTATTATTATTATTATTATTATTATTATTATGATGCTGCTGTAAGTGTAGCCTGCACGCCTCTGCACTGATATCTACAGGGCTTTCTTTTAGTGGATTTAACTATTATTATTATTATTATTATTATTATTATTATTATTATTATTATTATTATTATTATTATTATTATTAACAATGGTAGATATAATTCTGTTTTTAAATACAAATTTGTACTTCTGCTTGTTCATTTTCCAATGTTTTGCATACCGTATCCTTGTAAACCAGCGCATATAAAAAGACCGTAATAATACTTTCGCTTTATACTTGAGGGTGTACAATGTGATTTTGTTATAAAACAAAACGGTTACTTAGTTCCCACTTACACACAACCTTTTAACAAAGTTTCTGGAATGTTTAAATTGACTTACGATGTTGCTACAAGGTTGTGTGTTAGCGGCTTCTCAATGACCGCGTGAAGCATGTGAAGCTAGAGATCTAATATAAACGCTGATCTCAAATAATCGCAGGTCTCCAATAAACGCCGGGTCTGCTGGCAAATATTGTAAATATTGCAATGCACTGGTATCATATGTTCTGTTGTTTGAAACGTTCTTATCAGAAGTATAGGTTCTATTATTTTAGTAGAATTGCCTCACATACTGCCTCACATATTATCGCATCACATCTGACGTGTAAGCGGTCTGGACACAAAACGTTTTTCTGTACTAACATTTCTTTTCTATTTATAAACCAAACAGATGTGCACTTTCATGTTTACCGACAATGTCAACTTAATCATATCAGCACTGCCAGCTCAATAAACGAGCCTGCTTCCGGTCTGCAAAGAGCCTGGTCAGGATTGCCTCTTAATGGAGTGTTAACCAATGCTTTCAATTCAATGTTACCTCTTACTAGCTTTATTAGCATTACTACTGGCCCTTCTTTTATTGTGCAGATTCTTTTCGCTCTTCACCTTTTTGTTATCATGCAAAACTTATGCATTCTGGTACCTTTGTAGGTCACATGGCCGGATTGCAGCTTGACCAGTGGAGCCAGTTTGAACAAACAGGAAGTGATCAGGTACCAGGAAGCAGCAGGAACTTTTCATCTATAGTGTTGTCATTGGAATATATGCATATTTAAAAACTGAAGTATAAAATACAAGCAAAGAACCAAAATAACTTGAATAGAATAAAAGGGGGACCAGCAATAAAATGGCTTAGCTTCTAATAAGCTAGATCCCTCCAGCACTTATATACAGCTCTATAGAGACTTAAGCAGAAATAGGATTAACTATAAATTGTCACCTGTTGCTGTTTGTCTCATTTTACTAATACAGATCTAACCAGGCAAAACATATCTTGACAACATTAAGTCTCATTCAAAAAGCTGAACCCAATTAGCCACATAATTATGTCAAAGTTAAAACTTGAAAAAAAAAAAAAAACAAAAAAAAAACATCTATGCTTAAATGTAGGAATCATAGAATAATTTGTGAAAAACACTTTAATGGAATGCAGTTGCTTCCTATTCCAGAACAATCATTTATTCTTCAAAGGCGGTACGTACTTAGCAACCTGAATACCATTAAAGTCTCCAATAACACTCGGTAATGCAGCTGAAACCTTTCAAATCTGAGACAATATTTGGCCACATTTGGCTGTTCTATCTTAAGTCATTCCAAAAGTTTTTTTTAAATGTCACCCAGGTCATTTTTTTTGGTTTGTTCGGGTAACAGAGAAATTGTTTCATGTATTTGTTATTGTTACAACTTTCTTTAACTGGAGAAAATCTGTGCTGTTTTTCAATAGGTTGTTTTTCATGAGAATTCCTGTTTTATTGATATTTTGCTCAGGAGACTCCAGCTGAGGTGCAAGCACTACAGTTCTTTTGACGGACAGGTCCTGTTTGGCAGGACAATGCAGTGAGAGTATTTAAAAATAAACTGTATTTACACCTGATAAACATGCTGGCGTCAGGTGTCAACACAAAGGTGATTTATGAGCAGTCTGGTTAAGGTTAGTTGATGTTTTAAGTAAATACTGCTTTCTTATTTAAGCAGAATGAAATGTCAAATTACATTTCAATACCTTGAAACGGCTGAAAAGTGTTTTTTGTGAACAAAACAAAAGTCTTCCACTTGTATTGAGTTTCCAGTGTTCTCACAACTTTGCTCTCTCTGTAGTCACAGCAATCAAAACACTCGAGTTTCACAATCTTTTAGCACATTTTTAACCTTGTTTCTAATATTGAGTACACTTATTCAGCCAATACTGTTGAGCCAAGTTTTCTGGGGAAAAACAGATGAGGCTAGAACATGTTTTAAAATATCCAACATGAAAATCATATTCATAAATGGAAATGAAAAATACTGTAAAATGTTGCAGCTAATATGTGCCTGTCTTTAGGATCGGAACAATGTATGTCTATATCTATTACAGGTGTCGTGGCCTTTTAACATATTAGGCAGTGAACACTGTTTGGGGGCTACTCAGGGTGGAATGAAAATATACGTTTGTATGCAATACACTAACACATAGTGCCAGATGTAAGTATCTGTCTCCACTATAAAGGGTATAATCCTTTTTTCTAACAAGGAAAAACGCAGTATAAATTTTACAAGTAACTAGCAAGAAACAAGTTTGGTGTCCTTCTGGTAGAATTTAGATCTGTTCAATTTTTGTTTTGTTAGATATATTTTGAAATGTGTCTCTTTCAGAAAGTTTTAGACCTTTTCAGAACTCCCTTTCCTAACCCTACTGACACTGATTCAGGTAAGGGACATGTGGATTTTCTCGCTGGTAAAACGTGGGAGCAAACCCAGTGTATTTTTTTTTTTTTATGAAGAATTGGCCCAACCAAGGAAAGCTGAGCAGAACAACTCTACCCTCCATCCACCCTGGCCTCATGCCTCCTGCATTTTCCATATTGACATGATCAGCTTTGATTTATTGCTTTGTGCATCTTGTCCTCGGTACACAAAGAACAAATAAAAAACGTGAAGGGAAAAATAAACCCTCACACAAACAAGATGGCATCTCAATCTCATGATATTTAAAAACATATTGGGGTCTATCCAACTAGTCTGCAGTGGCGGATTTAAACAACACTGTTGTTTAAGTCGTTATAAGAAGGGAAGTTTGTGAAAAACAGTGTCTATGCGTTTAAGAAGTATATTTTTAAAAGTTAGCAAAATCCCAGGTTCGGTCTGATTTTAAAATGTAAACAATTGAACAGATCACACTAGTTTTACTCTCTATCTTGACCTATTTCTTGTAAAGAATGTACATTCTCAACATCCAAAGCCCTTAATGGAACATTCCTTTTTTAAAATTACTCTAAATTGTAACATTGTTCTATCTTATGGGAAAAAAAACAAAAAACATAACAATGCAGAAAATATCATTATTAGTTAGCTATCCAAATAAATTGTAAGGCTTTTATTAGCTTGAGTTGTGTTGTACTGCAAATAGATAAAGGCGTCTGTCAAATAAATACACAAATAAATAATAATAATAATAATAATAATAATAATAATAATAATAATAATAATAATAACAAACAACACTCCCCAATAGCTCAGCTCTTTTTTTAAACACATCATTTCAGAAACATATAATTGTTTTGCTTACCCATTAACTAGATATTTATCTCCCGCCAGTCCGCCAGATTCATCACAAACTGACACAAAAAAATGAATTCTGCAGTTTACATGCAAAGCAAAGTTGTCATCAATCCGCACTCCAAGTACTTGACAAATAACCCAGCTGTCTCAGCTAAAACTCCCATAACAACCTTGTTTGCCAAAATAAATCCATGCAACCCAGACTCATCTTCGGTATCTTAGATATCCTGTAAGTTACACTCAGAGGCCAACTTCTAAATTGGCCCCTTTTTCATCTCTCTATGTATACAGAAGAAAGGACACTGCTTTATCCATCTGATTTTCATTGGAAGAAACAATAAAAAGTGGTTTAGAAAGGGGGTGGTCCAATTAAAGAAAACCTCCAACTCCACCACCTCGTAGCTGGACTGTTATTTTGGAAAGTTTCCTTATTAGGAATAGGCTAAAGAATGTCAGAGGCATCGGGTAACATCCCAGAGAGTTGTAAAAAAGCAGATTTGATGGCCTCTGAGCTGAATGAAAGAGAATCCCTTAAACAAAACAGTATGTTTGGAGAGGTGGTTTCAATGGACAAGGTTAAAAACAAACCAAAAATAAAGCAATACTAAAACCACAATTACTATGCATACTACTACTAGTACATAATAACAACAACAACAACAACAACAACAACAACAACAATAATAATGGCAAACCTTTACACTTTCCATATAAGAGATGAATCTGGATGACATTATTTGCACGCTTGTTTTAAAACTTTATATTCATTCTTTACTGTCCTTTCCTGAGGTAGTTTTCATATTCAGGTAGTTTTTCTATATTTACCATAAACAATAGTGTGTGAGATAGATTTGAAATTCATTGGTTTCTATCAGAACTATGGAAGCAAATAGCCCTTTTTACAAAGTTAATCTTTTAAGGGTCAGGAAGTTTTGGTTCACAAATTATAACTTTTCATTATAGCTAAAGATTAGAGGCCATTTAGATTTGATGTATTTCAATATTCCCTATTCTCGATACTCTCTTTTTGATATTTTCCTTCATTATATAAAAAAAGTTTAAGTGCATAGGCCTATTCTGTAAAAATACCTGATGTATCTTATATAAATAAAAATGTGTCCCTGATTTACAAGGTAAGATACAAAGCAATACAAGCTGTTCTAAAGCTGTTTTGAAAGCAAGGTTTTGAGGATTATTATCGTCATGTTTAAATTTCAGACCTATAAAAGCCACTCTGCTCGGAAACTCCACCAAGTTTTGACATTTATTGGTCTCCCTGTTACAGTAGACAGAGAACAACATTACAAAATAAAGCAGATTGTGACCAAAGGCATATATTGTGTTGTAAACAGAATTAGAAACAATTCATTGTCACTTCCACCTTTGCTTATACAATATATCTGTCAATCTTTAAGAAGCTTAAATAGTGATATAAACTGGAAGGGTCTTGGTAAAGACCAGCCAGTGATCATTTACAGTGCAGCGGATATTAAGCAACTTATCCAAAAATATAGCCACTCTTGCAAAACAGGATGGCAGCTACTTGCTGTGGTAGAAATACTGTAGGGGTAACATATTACAAAGAATTGGTATAAATTAGGATTCCTGTGGTTGGTTTCACGTCACGTGTCTTCTGTGAACCCTAGGTGGGTTTCCAGGTGGTTTTCCATTCAGAGAATATTCTCTATGCTCCTCTGGCCAGTAAGGCAGATTCTTATACCAATGAAACTTCCACATGAGCCTCAACAGGTACGCTAAAATGAGTGAAGCTACATTACATAATACCTTATGCTTTCTAAAGTTTCAAGGGCTACAATAAATATAGTCTTCAAAACCACTTGTAATTCTGCACACTTGCCTCGCTAAACAACTTAATTTCAGGGTGCACCACTAGAGACTTTTCAAAGGAAAGAAATCAACACATTCTAAATTCACTGGTGCAGTAGGAATGCTACCAATAACATGCTTTTAAGGAATACACTAAAATACAGTATATTTAAAAAGGTACATACAGGGATCAAGCACGACGTGCAAGAATTATGCAAGGATGATACAAGGATAAGGCAGTATTCTATGCAGAGAAAAATCTTCACATCTATGCATTTTTGTACATCTGTGCTCTGAATGTTCTGAAAAAGCTTTTGTATTTCTTAATTCCAAGCCTCCCCAGTTCATTTATATAATGCTGCTATTCAAAACACCATGGCAACCTGACCACAGTTCTGCATCCATCTGTTCAGTATATGTGATTAGATTTGGTACTTTCTAAATGCAGCAAGTTTTACCCTACAGTAGCACCAACATATCTTCAAAATGAAACACAACTACTTGGCATGCCCACTTACCATACAGTCTCACATCCTTCTCCACTAATGTTCCAGCTCAAACCACTGGTGCAGAATTTCCTTGTAAACACTCTGGGCAGACAGAGACAAGTTATTCAGTGGGACTATAGGATAAATCAAAGATGCAGAAGATGTCGTTCTGAATTCTACTGGCTCGTGGAAGTGTTTTCTTTCTATCTTCTTACCATGGCCCCAGTCACGTGTTGAACTCGTAACAAATGGAATGCCTTGTAAGATTATTTCAATCTGTGGTGTGTTTGGCAGGGTTGAAAATATGGAAGAACTAATATGTAAATATAGTCTTATGACAGCAGAAGACAGTGGTGGCGCTAAAAGTCTGTTATGATATTAATCATATTAAAATTAATACAGCCCTGGGATTTTAAAACTATCAGGCCTTAATCTGCAGTATTTCAAGTTCTAGAAAACAAAGAAAAAACAAAGAAAAAAGAAAGAATGGTTTCCAAGAGTTATTACTTAAACATATACTATTATATAAACAGAGCATGTTTATTCATTCATTTCCTGGCGAGTTTTGTATAACAAAACGAAACAATAAATATTTATAAAATATTATAATATATTTTCAATAAATATCTTAAACCCTCCAATCCTCTCAAAGCAGCTCTACACACAAGGTCATGAAAGAATCAGAAAAATGGGGTTGTCTATATGTATATTGACAGTAATATATATATATATATATATATATATATATATATATATATATATATATATATATATATATACAGTGCCTTGCGAAAGTATTCGGCCCCCTTGAACTTTGCGACCTTTTGCCACATTTCAGGCTTCAAACATAAAGATATGAAACTGTAATTTTTTGTGAAGAATCAACAAGAAGTGGGACACAATCATGAAGTGGAACGAAATTTATTGGATATTTCAAACTTTTTTAACAAATAAAAAACTGAAAAATTGGGCGTGCAAAATTATTCAGCCCCCTTAAGTTAATACTTTGTAGCGCCACCTTTTGCTGCGATTACAGCTGTAAGTCGCTTGGGGTATGTCTCTATCAGTTTTGCACATCGAGAGACTGAAATTTTTGCCCATTCCTCCTTGCAAAACAGCTCGAGCTCAGTGAGGTTGGATGGAGAGCATTTGTGAACAGCAGTTTTCAGTTCTTTCCACAGATTCTCGATTGGATTCAGGTCTGGACTTTGACTTGGCCATTCTAACACCTGGATATGTTTATTTGTGAACCATTCCATTGTAGATTTTGCTTTATGTTTTGGATCATTGTCTTGTTGGAAGACAAATCTCCGTCCCAGTCTCAGGTCTTTTGCAGACTCCATCAGGTTTTCTTCCAGAATGGTCCTGTATTTGGCTCCATCCATCTTCCCATCAATTTTAACCATCTTCCCTGTCCCTGCTGAAGAAAAGCAGGCCCAAACCATGATGCTGCCACCACCATGTTTGACAGTGGGGATGGTGTGTTCAGGGTGATGAGCTGTGTTGCTTTTATGCCAAACATAACGTTTTGCATTGTTGCCAAAAAGTTCGATTTTGGTTTCATCTGACCAGAGCACCTTCTTCCACATGTTTGGTGTGTCTCCCAGGTGGCTTGTGGCAAACTGTAAACGACACTTTTTATGGATATCTTTAAGAAATGGCTTTCTTCTTGCCACTCTTCCATAAAGGCCAGATTTGTGCAGTATACGACTGATTGTTGTCCTATGGACAGAGTCTCCCACCTCAGCTGTAGATCTCTGCAGTTCATCCAGAGTGATCATGGGCCTCTTGGCTGCATCTCTGATCAGTCTTCTCCTTGTATGAGCTGAAAGTTTAGAGGGACGGCCAGGTCTTGGTAGATTTGCAGTGGTCTGATACTCCTTCCATTTCAATATTATCGCTTGCACAGTGCTCCTTGGGATGTTTAAAGCTTGGGAAATCTTTTTGTATCCAAATCCGGCTTTAAACTTCTCCACAACAGTATCTCAGACCTGCCTGGTGTGTTCCTTGTTCTTCATGATGCTCTCTGCGCTTTAAACGGACCTCTGAGACTATCACAGTGCAGGTGCATTTATACGGAGACTTGATTACACACAGGTGGATTCTATTTATCATCATTAGTCATTTAGGTCAACATTGGATCATTCAGAGATCCTCACTGAACTTCTGGAGAGAGTTTGCTGCACTGAAAGTAAAGGGGCTGAATAATTTTGCACGCCCAATTTTTCAGTTTTTTATTTGTTAAAAAAGTTTGAAATATCCAATAAATTTCGTTCCACTTCATGATTGTGTCCCACTTGTTGTTGATTCTTCACAAAAAATTACAGTTTCATATCTTTATGTTTGAAGCCTGAAATGTGGCAAAAGGTTGCAAAGTTCAAGGGGGCCGAATACTTTCGCAAGGCACTGTATATATATATATATATATATATATATATATATATATATATATATATATATATATATATGGGCTTCAGTGAGTTACAGGAAAACAATTCCATCTAGGGTTTCTGTGATGTCATAAATAAAAAAATAGAAAAAATAGATTAAGAAGGTCGAGTAATTTATAAACTGTCACAGAAACCCAAGGTGAAATTGTTTTCCAGTAACTCACTGAAGAGGCCCATCTGTTATTTTTTATAATACGTGGATATCCTTGTGATGCTAATATTGTGATGCTATTTCCCGTTCCTCTCCAGTTTCTCCAAGATACGAATGTACCAGCTTTACACTATTTTTTTTAACGTATTCTCATTATGTTGAACATTTCTGTACTGTGGGTGTTGTCGAGTGATTGAAAACGAGACATTTTGTGTTTGAATTATGTTTGAGTGATGTCTCGAGTCGAATGGGTCAAAGTTCAAGTAATTTTTCCTCTAGAGTTATCACTTTTTGACGTTACTACTGTGATATTATGCCTTTTTTTCCAATGGCTCAGGATGCAAATATAGCCTTCATCCATGTATGTATATATATATATATATATATATATATATATATATATATATATATATATATATATATATATATATATAAGAGCCCATTACAGTTTAGGTTAAAATTGTTATTGGGAGTCAGTCTGTAAAAAAAACATTACTGAAGACACGAAGGTTAATCTTTTCTTTTGGAGGTATGAGAAGAAATTGAACAATGGCCAAAGGATTACAGAACTGTTCTTTTACTAGACCTGTAATCTCCAATTATTCAGGATTAGGTTCAGATTATCCTCATTAAATCAAACTGTGGTATAAACCTGTGATACTTTACAGACAGTCTGTGAAATTATCACTTGCAGCTGTATTCAATTTCAATCCCTTTTACTTCATCAATTTTGGAAACTGGCTTCTGAATCTTTATCTGTTTTACCTGCCCTCCTCGTGCACTCAGAAAGTGACAATTAGGCTAATATGAGATGTTTGCTGTCTAATGCATGCATCTGGAAATGTTGTAGTCTGATTTGTGGCCATTATTATCAAACTATTGAAATCAAATCTATGGGGTGTGGATAGAGGTTTACTTGGCTTGCCATAAACTCTACCTGTTGATCCCCCTCAAGATAGGTCCATTAGGGTAGCCTGTAAAGAAAGAAACCCATGTTTTTGACTCACTGGGTGAGACAATCCAAACCTCTTAAGTACTTTGGTCTAATTTTGCCGTCAGCAGCTGTAATTGAATTTAACAGCATATCCAAGGCGTTTCATAAGTAAATGTGTAGTGTAGATATCTAATCATACAAAATATTAACAACTTACATTATAATGCTGTGCACATGAGTGATTTTCATTAATGTTATATTCTCTTGATATAATCAGAGTTATGTTCAAGTGTTATCTCCATTTTAGGTAAGTAGTGTATGTACAGTTTGATAAACCTCCATTAATTGAGTAGCTGGTCCTAATAAAAAAATGCCTTTTTGTTCCAAGGGGAGTTACAAAATCTGAATCACCTGCAATATTACAAGTGTGCTGTTAATATTCTCTCTTCTAAGTTACTTCAAACAGCTGCCTCTTAAATAATCTGAAGCAAGCGTAGATTGTCTGACACATGAGCACAGTCTAAACTAATGTAAACATTCATTTAAAGGTTATTCAGCATTAGATCTTCCAAATAGTCTGTGTGCTTGTCATTGTTTATAAATTGAGCTATTGTATTATCATTAAAACAATTATTTGCTTTCTTACAAGTGAAATATTGTCCATCACTGTGATTGCCATAGCAACCAAAAAACTCTAAAGTATACATGAGGATGCATTTTCTAGAAAGATTACATGACTTGGAATCCTTCTATAATCAATTGTTTTATTTATTGATATGTATGCTGACACATTGTAGTGTCATTCTGGGTTATTCCTGGTTCTACAAGACTCAGCAGCTCCTCAAAAATGTATGGATCTATACAAACAAAACTGGGATAACTTAAATGTAGCTCATTTAAACAATTATGGTACACTCCTCTCTCCTCATGATTCAGCAATTATAGTGCAGCAACATTCAGGCCCAAATTTATAAAGGGGAAAAACCGACTGCAAAACACCACGTAATGACTTATTTTATAAGACTAATTAGGTGAAGCAGGCGATTCCGCAATCAAACAATTTAAATACCCCTCACTGCAATTAGCGGTGCAGAATTACACACCTCTCACAACAAATAGTGGGTTTGGTCAACCCTGCATGTGTAGGCTACACATTCCAAAAGAAAATGAATGGCACACAAAGACCTCAGCCTGGTACTAGCCATGGTGATGAGGATGCTCAGAAGCGAAAACTGAAATTTAACCACATGGAATTGGAGATTTTGGTACAAGCAGTACTTCTAACACATGAAGATGTGTTACAAGCTCGAACTACATCACCAGGACAAATGAATAAAATATGGAATGCGCGGTGGCTTCTTAATAAACAAATGTACCACTTCAGAGTTTGTAGTAGGTTGCTTACACATGATCCAGTTACTGTGCTTTGCATATTAGTTCAACTTCTTATTTTGTATAGAATAATTCCAGCATAGACTTTTCAAACTTCAGAAACAATAAGTTTTATTTACTTACATCCATGTCAGTAAAACAGGTGGATAATCCTTCCATTGTTGTACAGCAATATGTTCAGCAACAATACAGCTGCATACGAACAGTCTTCAGTTTAACTAAGACTTATATCTTCTTAAAGTCTTATGCAGTTACAACTCTCCTATTTCTTATGTTTGTCTATATTTCTTACTCTATGTATGATTTTAAAGCATATCTCTATGGTATATATGATTGAAAAACTGTACTTGCTCTAGCTACAAACTAACTGTGTCATATGTCCCTCTGTCCTTTTTTTTACCGTTTTCTTTCCAACTCGAATTTATCAATACTGCTTGAACCAGTATTGTTAAATACCAGAATGCCATATTACAAAAAATAAATTCTGTAGGCATTACTAAAATAACAGTGGAGGATGAGCTCTCATTGTATATGAGACTTTTTCTTTCATGCGCCTCGGAATATCGTTCCATCTTTTCTTAATCTCCTACACCATTCTTTTAATAATGCATACGCTCTAAGAAGTAAAGGCTCTCGTTAGAACCTTGCTTTGCCACTGTGGGGAAACCTTTTTAGGTGCTTCTAAGAACCTTTTTTTACATGGATTCTATAGTCTCTATTTGCAGACTTTCTGTTTTGTCATGTAAGCTATGAAACATGTATTGGAAATTGGAGTTTGCAAAACAATACAGTACCGGTATTATAAACAGTAATTTACAAACTGACTTGCTCAGAAGGGTTAAAAAATGAGCTCTTTGCAAAATGTTATTAAATGTTTCTTTGTCCTTGAAAACAATGTCTCCTTCTTTCTGCAGAAGTCTCCCACATCACCTTGCCTTTTATATAGCCTACTGTCTGCGGCCTGCTTTTCAGTTCTTAAAATAATCACGCAAATACGATGCCTGCAATTACCAGCAGCTTTAAGGAGGCTGTGTGGTCCAGTGGTTAAAGAAAAGGCCTTGTAATGAGGAGGTCCCTGGTTCAAATCCCACCTCAGCCACTGACTCATTGTGTGACCCTGAGCACGTCACTTAATCTCTTTGTGCTCCATTTTTCGGGTGAGATGTAACTCTGCAGCTGATGCATAGTTCACACAAAATAAACAAATAATAATAATAATTAGATGGAATATTAAATAAACCTCATTTGCAAAATCCCCTCCCAATCTTAGCGGTTTCGTTCAGAAACACAGAGACAAATCATGTCTTAATTGCGTGTTTATGCCATTGCGTGTGTTTTATAAATCCCATCCAAGAATTCAGAACCCTCAGCGCCTGTTTTACGGTCGTACAAGAGCCAAAAGAACACACATCAGGGCCTTCACCAAGCACATACTGTTGGAATCAAAATATACCTCCACATGTTACAAAAAATGAGTCTCCTCAACTGAAGAACAGTTTAAATTAATTGTTAATAATAATAATAATAATAATAATAATAATAATAATAATAATAATAATAATGTTTGTTTTTTTGTAACCAATATGGTAACATGCTAGAAACTAGAAGTTTATTGCTGAATATTTCTGGCCAAGCGCAAACCAGTTAGCAGGGTTTTGGGACACAGAATTTGTTGGTTTTACAGCATATTGTTTATCAGTGATTCACTTTTAAAAATGGTTGCACTAATAAGAGTAGTACCTCCCAGTGGAAGTGCCTGCATTTCACATCTGGTCAAGGAATGTCCCAGACTTGTTTATAGAAGAAGAACCGTCTGAATCCACCCTCTTTTGATTGGCTGCAGCAGAATCAAGTTTTGCTTCTGGACTGTGTCCATTTAAAATTCCAGTGGCTATATGTGTATGACTTTCCAAATGGAATTTTAATCAAGGGAATCAAATATCATAAATTATGTTAACCCTTCTTTTGTCTTCAGTGTCCTCAGAGGTGTTGAACCAATACTGTACCCAAACAGCTGTGCTTCTGTACAGCACCTTTGACACCTTTTAAGACTGTGTAGAATACCAGAGCGGGGATGAGCACCTACAGAGGGGATTAACTCTAGACCTTTTACACCTAAACAAGATCCTTATCTCTTAACTAAAAGAACCGTTACACTAACTCAGGTCAGCAGATAATCCCTTCTAAACCTTACCAGGCTGTTTACAATCTGACCCTAGGAAAGATCACCACCATACAAACCCTCACTGCGATTCCTCATGACAAACCAAAGAAAAGAAGGGCAGGTAACCAGGAGGTCCCCGGTTCGAATCCCACCTCCGCCACTGACTCATTGTGTGACCCTGAGCAAGTCAGTTAATCTCCTTGTGCTCCGTCTTTCGGGTGAGACGTAATTGTAAGTGACTCTGCAGCTGATGCATAGTTCACACACCCTAAGTCGCCTTGGATAAAGGCGTCTGCTAAATAAACAAATAATAATAAAAGGGCACACTGAATTCCAGCTAATATGGTACATTACACTACTGGCTTTTGAAGTAAGTAAACGTGACAGTATTTCATTTCCAGCAACAGCATTTAATGTGTGGTTAAACCACAAACTGCTGAGCTGCACATACACTGATTTCAACAAAAAAAAAAAAAAAAAATTGGAAGTTGTTTTCCTTCAGAAACAGATGTGCATTAAATACATATTGAATGAAAACATACCTGGCTGTGAATTAGTTTAAACAAGAAGTCTCTGAAATCCTCGATCAGTAAAATTGCCCTCCACAATTAAATCCTTTTTTTATGCTCTTGGAGACCTTTTGTTTTTGCCTTTTGCGTGGAGGATGTAGGCGGTCATTGGTACATTGCCAGCAGCTTTATAATTTTAAAAATGCTTGTATTAGCATTTTTATATACCACTAAGTTAAAGGAGTGGTGTCAAGAAGCCTGTTGAAGGTCCTTTATCTGTATATAGAAGTGACTCCTGGATTATTCATGGAGTATTGTGGTTAGTCAACAAATGAGGGTGGCTGAATAAATGTCAAAGGTTTATTTAATGTTATATAACAAATACAATGTGTGGAAAAAACATGTTTAACCCTAAATTAAACAACTGAATTTGGAGAATTAATAAAAATTATGACACAGACTTGGTATAAAGGATGAAAAAGTATACGTGCAATATGTGCTGACAATGGGTCTCTATAGTATGTTAATACAATTACTAATGTAGCTATTTCTGAATGATTTATTGTGATTTTATCTGTAACTCCCAGGTTTCTGAAAACAACCCCAAACGCATGGTTTTACAATAAAAGTGTTGGCAACTTACCCAGGGTAATTTCACTGTTCTGTTAACATCTTAACAACAAACCTTCCATGAACAAGCCTGCTAACATCAGTTAGGCTTGAATGTTTCTAGAAATGGTCTTAATGTGTTTAAAGTGCTGACAGCAATCTTATACCCCTTTCACACAGACGAGTTATGACGGAATTGCCTTTACCGTCACAGAGCCGTCATATTTTATGCCGTCTCTGAACCACCTCACAAGGTGGTTCAGAGACGGCACTGAACCGTCTTAACTGCTTGTGTGAAATGCCATGCCGGCACTGAAGCACTATAGTGGGCATGGATGAAAGTCAACATCCCACGTGACTGTATACTGGACGTGTTTGGTATATTTGTCGTTGGTGTTATGCGCTTTCATTTTTTTCAAATACAATGGCTGATCAAGAACGAGGTAGTAATTGGAGTCTGGAATAAGTTAAGGAATTGTTAACTTTAAGGGCTGACGAGGAGGTGAATTCACAAATAGAAGGGACGGTGCGTAATGTTGTAATTTATGGGCGAAACGCTGTTTCCATCTTTTGACCGACAGGTTTGAAAGTTGTACTCACATGATCCCTTTGGCTGTGCGAAAGGGTTATGATGGTATTATACCGGCATATATTGTGCAATTTCGTGCTGTGTGAAATGGGTATTAAAAAAAAAAGAAATGTAATGTCTCTGAGACAGCTCAGTAGTGGCATTTGTGTGTGAAAGGGGGCTTTAGATGAGATAAAAAGTCCAAAATATATAGGCCTAAATATTTATATATTTTTTGCCTCATCTGGCAGTTTTCAAGGTTAATAAGCACACATTACTTGTACTTAAGACTCCCACTGGTATTTTCATTAATTGAGAGGCCAAGTCAATGATGATAAGCAGTGTGGGGGCAGCAGTGTGGAGTAGTGGTTAGGGCTCTGGCCTCTGGACTCTTTACTGGAGAGTCGTGGGTTCAATCCCAGGTGGAGAACACTGCTGTTGTACCCTTGAGCAAGGTACTTTACCTAGATTGCTCCAGTAAAAACCCAACTGTATAAATGGGTAATTGTATGTAAAAATAATGTAAAAAAAAAAAAAAAATGTAATTGTATGTAAAAAATAATGTGATATCTTGAAACAAATGTAAGTCGCCCTGGATAAGGGCGTCTGCTAAGAAATAAATAATAATAATAATGATGAGCTCACAGGTTACAGATGCTTAGCGCATTTAAGGCTGGTTAAAGTGTCTGCTGCTCTATACTTTTATTATTATATCATGAGATAGCAGGGCACACCTTGAGTCCCAAGGGGTCCCATGTAGCCAGCAAGCTTTATTGAGAGGCACACATCTCGATCCATTCAGAGTATTAGGCCTATATTTTTAAATAAAATCCTGTCTGTATTCAGATGTTTTTATATATATACAACTCATTAGAGTTTAATCTCTTTATAGTTATGTCATCTGACAACAGCACACTATAGTTTTTGGGGTTTTTTTCATGAGAAAAAGGATAATTTAGGTCAAAAATAGAAATGTCTAGCAACATTACTGACAATATGAAAATTATGTGCAAAACGCGCCATTCTTTTATATGTAGGACACACGCACCTCAGGTGTTTTTCAGGATACTGAGTTTAATTCAAAAGCATTATATCATTTGAAATTGAATTTAATCCTTACTAAATTATATAATAAACAATTGTCTTGTTTATCACATCGTTATGCTTTTAGCATTGTATGGTACTGCACACTGGAGTATGATTCAGTGGAAACACAGTCCGTCTTCCATTTGATTCTTGAGTTTTTTTCTTGCAGGTTGATGACTAAGCTCACCATCAGGTCCATATTCACAAGTAAGAGGCCTTATTTGGAAACACCTTTCTTAGAGCTACATTTTATAGATTTCTACTTTTAAGCGTTACTGTTTACAACTTAAAAACATGGCATCTGGTTCAGAAATAAAAAAAATGGAACGCTTTTTGTATCTTTCCCTCTTTAACCAAACGCCATGACAATCTTTATTGAATATGAAGAGCATTTTACATTTCAGGTGGAAAGCCAAAAGTAACTACTGGAATTCTACAAAGAAGGTTACAGACCCTCACAGCTGAAGTAAACTGTGCATATTACTAGCTTTTACAAGGAACGTTTTATGAGAAGCACTAAACCAACAGTTAATAAATTACTTATGTGAAGGCAACCCAATGCTATCCACATTTGTATGCAATTACATCTACACATGTCAAAACAAAAGATGAATAGTTTATATATATATATATATATATATATATATATATATATATATATATATATATAGATAATAAGATTTTTTTTTATATATATATAATTTGGTGTAATACTTGCATTTATTGACACCAATTTTAAGATTTTAGCATGAACTGAATAAGTCCTACTTTCTTCCATTTGAGGCCTTACAGACTTATAATAAATTGACAGAATGATTTAGCAAAGAGCTGATTACTGTAGATACAGGAGAACTTGGGATCTATCAGCTTTTTACTGGAGTTGTAGATTTATTATGTTCTCTTGCCAACTAACAGCAGCTTTTAGCATACAACATCCATACACATTCCCCAAGTGAATTCATTAGTTAGAGAGTCTCAGTGCTACTTGTAGAAAAGGGATGCAACAATAACTGTGATTCTGAGTTTCTCGGAGACTCTGGTATCTATAAACTAGTCCGTACCCACAGTCTTTCTTTGCAAGGCCACAATACAATGATAGCACTGATTCGACGTGACGATATGTGTAACTGAACACAACGAGTGCTACTGCTGCCGCTGCTCAGTGTCGCTTTTATAAGTGCTGTTCCTCCCAGAAAATGACTTGTGGAGCCTAGTAATAGTTTAGCAGTACTTCCAAAAATAAATTCAAATTTAACCCAGAACCAGTGTGGACCACAAAATGGCCCTGTGTATTAATGTATGAACTGTACCATTCCTGTGAGCTGTCAACATGCAGCCATCAACACAGCTGCAGATCAAGACATCTGTGTCACAATAAACTCGGTTTTCCTCTTTACAAGTTTTGGATCTCCTTACTGATAAGGAGGTACTGTATGTGAACTCAATTTGAGGGTTTTATTCTGCTTTTATTTATGGTCATTACTGATGCATTCAATTGGCAATGCAGGGACAATATATTTGTAGCCAATTATCAACAAAAAATCTTTCTGTTGTTCCAAAGCATACAAGAACGTTTTGCAAATGTAGAAATAAGAACAGGTATATTTTTTATAAATGTACTAAATAAAAATGAAAAATCCATGCGTAATGTGACCCACAGACTAATATGCGTTTCCTATTTTTCCCATTCACATGCTGAAATAGTTTGACTTTCCATAGCAACTCTGTTTAATACACATTAAACATTATTATTATTATTATTATTATTATTATTATTATTATTATTATTATTATTATGCAAAGTACAATATCAAACCTCTTTCAAAGTCTTGCTTACCCAAGTGACTACAACTGACTGCATATTGTAGAATACTGTACATGTCAGGCTGTTATAGTATTAGGATAATAAATTAATCTGTCATGGTAAGGCCAAATCATTTTGACACAGAGTAAGTATGTGCTACATCGCACAGGCATTTCCATTTTTTGTCCAAACCCTGCACGCAAGTCACTAGAATATACCCAGATGTATACCATGCAAACGATTTACAAACCATTATTAAAACAACTTTGAGGCTTTTTGTGTTTACCTATAGTTACATATTATTATTATTATTATTTATTTCTTAGCTGACGCCCTTATCCAGGGCGACTTACAATTGTTACAAGATATCACATTATTTTTACATACAATTACCCATTTATACAGTTTGGTTTTTATTGGAGCAATCTAGGTAAAGTACCTTGCTCAAGGGTACAGCAGCAGTGTCCCCCACCTGGGATTGAACCCAACGACCCTCCAGTCAAGAGTCCAGAGCCCTAACCACTACTCCACACTGCTGCCCATTTACACTTTACATAGTGTGTATCATATTTGTAATAGTGCTTGTTTACATTATGATTGGCTGTTTGCCAAATAAATATACTTTAACTTAACCCTAATGGCTCTGCATGGCCGAACCCCAGCTGGCTTCTGTTTTCTGAGTATTGAAACAAGCATGAATTTACAAATACAATATACCCTTATATGGAGATCAGTAGAGACACATCCATCCAGTTCTATCCTTCATAATTTATGTTAGTGCATTACCTCACTGCTTCAGAGAGTTGTCTCCATACAGCAGCTGTATACTTGAGATCAGTATGGTTATCTGACATTTATTATAAATCCCTTTGTTACATCCTGTCCCTCTTATCCCAACATGAAAGTCAAATGAAACTGGGAAATTTGACACACACCGATTTTCAATTTTCGCCATACTATTTTTGGAAAGGAGAAAATTAGAGGGATGGTATGTATGTGTTTTCAATCTGGATTCTAGTGAACAAACAGCTGTACGTAATGATGTCACAAGTTATTCAAGGAACAGGAGCAAGGGCTGCGAGGAATAAGCCCTGGGACTTTAAATGGATTGGGACTTGAGAAGGAACTATGTGCTTGAGACTTCAGGTTTCCCCTTGGCCCGCGGAGAGCCGCCCTCACGGAGGTGAGACTGAATCGATCGGCAAGCATTACTTACTTTCTAATCACCCTGTATATTGGTCTCCCCATGGGGGACGTATCAGATATTACTGAAGAACAACAGACACCACACCAAATAGAAATAAAATAAATATATTTAAAATAACTGACCACCAAAATCTGATATGACTGAAGAACTGGAGCATTTCACTCTTGGGACAAGGGAGACCTCTAGCGACAGAAACGGCAACTGCTCAACTTGCGACAGTGAGCTTGATTTGTGACAGTGAGCTTGTAGTTTACGACTTCAGTTGGGAGTTTATGGCTGCTGCTGAAGGAGCGAAAGAATGTCGCTCAATTAATTTCCTGGTCGAGCTGCAGCAGATTGCATAAGGAGCATTATAAGATAGAACGAGATGATATGAGCGTGAAAAAATGGGAACTGCAGTGCCGGGTGCGCGCGGTGAAAGCAAGGATAGGACAATCAATCCCACGGTTCAATGGAACAAATACAGTCGTCAGCGTAACGAGTGCGACTGTAATGAAATATTTTAGTAAGAATGAATGCGTTGCTACTAATTCTGGAGCCTGAACGGATCAGCAGGGCCGAGCAAGCAAAGCAAGCAGGATAGGACAAACAATCCCATGATTCAATCGTACTATGCCAAGATTCAATGCATGCACCATGACGCCATCATTGGAGCCAACTCCAATGGTGTAGGTAAACAAGCATTACACAGACAGCAGAAACTGACCTTTGTATGTAAATGAGGACACTCCCCTAAAGTTCAGCCCATGTCCAGCATTATCACTGACTTGCCGGGTGGGCCCTAAAACATAGGTGGGCAAAGGCTGTTTGCCCACATGTGCACCTGATTTTGGTGAGTTAACTGTCCGCAAAATAGTTTTGCGATTGCTTTAGGGGTTTGCGAACTTTGCTAAATCGGGCGCATAGTGTTCTGATTATCGAGTGTATAGATGATTTTTCCCAGTCCTTGAAAAAATATTATAAGATCGTGGTAGTCGAACTCTCTCAAATGTAATTCGCTTGATTACAGCTCCAGCACTCAGCAGTCTGTAATTACTATTTAGAAGCTGCAGTGTCAACATGGGTAACACTTTGCAACTGTAGAGCAAACAATCCCTTTGACTACCGTGCAGTAAAATGATACCTCAATGGCTCTAGGTTTGGCAAATATCAGCTTTATCCTATCCTAGTCATTACACAAAGGCTTTACAAACCAGAAATGATGCATTGGTAGATGCATTGGTATATGTGTCTTGAATTCTATCTCAAGCAGCCTACCCTTTTTGCAAATGTTCCAGTTTTGACACTCTAGATGGTGGGAATGGACAGCTTGGGTGGGATCGTTCACATTAGGTTAAACATATTTTGGAAACCTCCTATATTGTGGAGATTGGTCAGCAACCACATTGTGGGTTGGGGAGGTGAAGTGCTGATTTAATGAAAACTAAATTGCACCTTAAATGCCTTGTTATGCACCCACCTTGCTATTAAAAGGCGTGCCTCTTTGAAAGGTTGCCAGCAGAGCTGTTCTTTCCTATGATTGTGGGTCTGCCATATGGACATCTAGCCAAAGGACAAGAAATTACATTAGATCACAGCTGGCTGGAGTATTTGTGTCTCACTTACTAACCACCAATCAATCCAGCCCTGCGGTTTCATTTAGCATCAAGTTGGTCCAATGTCAATGAATATTGATGCCGGATGTTAAATTCTGCTTAGCTGTCAATGTATACACAACTCCCTTCAGATGCACGAGCAAACAAACTTTTTAGAAACCCTTGTTAACTGGCACTTTAATTCCTTGTGCCGTTACAGAGAGGCCCTTCAAATGGGGGTCACTTCACACCTGATAACATAGCTATCAAAATGGAACCTCTGCTGTGCAACTTACAGTATAGGATCGCTTACTATGTAGCAGCAGGACTGTGAAACATGTAACCACTATGAATATGGATTGCCTTTCCTGGCACGACTTTCATAAAGTTACTAATTCAATGGAATTAGAGTTATGTCAGGTTATTTGAGGAGAGTTTGTGAGACTAACTAATGACTGTTTCTTGGAGTGAGTTCCAAGGTGAAGGGGAGTTAACAGAAGACTCCTTAACCCCCACAAACTAATTGGCTCCAAGGACTTAATTTGCACAAAAATCATATCTCATGGGCTTGAACTTGCAGTGTTATTTATTTATTTATTTATTTATTTATTTATTAAACATGATTTTGTAACCAAATTGTTCTTTATACAGAATAACATTTCTTGTTTTGCTTGAAAAAACATCTTTGCAAATTTACAAATATTTAAATCTTAGCTAAAGTTGCTCTGTAAACTAAAATTCTCATACTGTAAGGTTATATCACTGGGATAACTTTTACTGCGTAAATGACAAAAAATATCTACCATTACTAGGTTGGCCAGTTCATACACAAAAACATACTGCAGACTTATACTACAGTATGTCAGAACTTAAGCAAGGTTACTGTGAGGGGTTGCTATTGTTCTTGTAATAGCAGTTAATAAAGCTATGTTGTTTTGTACACGCATGCGCCCTTGTAACTAGAGAGAACGTAAGAAACAATAAAGACGTGTTAGCACTGGATAGCACAGACTCGCTCTCTTTCCTTTTATGACCACAACGCCACAGTTACAGTGTCAACACACAGTATAATACTGAAACATATTAATGATGCAGTGCATTTTTGTAAGGATGGGCACGTTTATTTTTAGGTGAAATGTCATAACCTCTACCACCATCCTCGTATTCAGCTTCCTGTGTGGCTGTGACAAGGGTTCATTGGCTTTTGCCTTTTCTGGTATAAGTTAAAAACGCATGAATGTTACTCAGAGCAAAACAGAACCATTAATAACAGTAACAGTATTACTATTATCTATTTTCAGATACTTATTTATTACCTTTGAACAGTAAACTTCCAAGCAGTTTGGTTGGGAGTGCTTGGTTGAAAACAACCAGCACTATTTAATACAGAAAAGCTGTAAGGGCCTGTCCTGAGAGGTAGAGTCACAATAAAATATAAGCCCGGATCACTGTCTCTGCAGACTGCTTGTCTAGACGAGAATGGCCTTATAACTTTCATGCACATACTGTCTTGAGTGGTTTAAAGACAAACATAAAACATGGCCTCCTGGGGAGGAAGTTAACCATGTTCTCAAATAGCTTCAAGCACTGTCACTGCAGCACATGAACACATTGGGCTAGTGCCGCCTTCTGTGTACTGTCTGTGGTGGTATTTTTGTATCAGTTAGGAAGTGGTAGCCCCTCTCTGTGACAGTTATGTATAAACCGTAACCATCATTATGATTTAATCTGTTAATGGTGGATGATCAGTAGCGAGATGTGTGAAAACTGGGCAGGATGGAAAGGTAACTACAACAAATAAAAGGAAAATAGAATTAGATCAGGTAAGGAAGATCCTTAGATAGTGGTGTGATTTATTTATTTTTTTATTCCATGGGGATAATTTGTCAAAAAATATTTCTTGCTCTTTTAGTTTGCGACTGTCAGTGGACCTTGCAGGGCACAGAGCTAGTAATGTTTATCACCAAAAAGGAAACTGTTGATTTGCAGGGGTTTGCATAAAACAAAACTATGATTACTATGCAGCCAATGGCACAAGATTTGTTTTTACTGCAGTGCATTAAGAAACAAAACTACCGGGACAATAAAATTCAAAGCAGCAGGAAGGAAATTAAGTCAGTCTCTGGCCGGATGAGAAAATAAATTCAGTTTCAAAAGCACTTACACAGGAAGCAACACATGTTGTATTTGGCTCCACTGTCTCAATTAAAACTGATACTCTTCATATCCTTATTAAGATATGATGTGGTGATTAATGTGCTTGTCACTTACTACTGCATTGATGTCTCCAAATCCTTCATTGTATCATTGTTAATCATATAAGAAATCACAGTACAAATCTGTCAACATTCCACTACATCTTATCCCGTGTAGAGAACTCTAAAGTTAAACAATACATTAAAAACGTTTTAAAGAAGTCCCAGATGATCTTCATTTTGTGATTTGTAGTAAGTTTATATATATCTTGAGACAGGTGAAATGGTGTCTCACATTATAAAATATGCCATTTCATACAGTTTGAGCAGCTGTGCAGTTCTCTCGAGATAACATTGCTTATACAATAAGAGATACCCTACACACAATGTATTAGTTCTCAAGAAAATGAAATCCGTCATCAACACCCCTCCCTCCTCAACCGGTTCAGCATAACAAATTATCAATTGAAAGGAGATGTGTTTAAGATCACAAAGGTCATCTGTCTGTCTTTGAAATGTGGCAGAACATGCAGTATGTAGTCAATGTGTGTCAAGATGAATGAAGAGTGAACAGACATTGTAGAAAGGAGGATAGGTCAACATAAAGCAAGGTAGCAATATTGCTTTCAGAGTTTACAAGGACAAATACCTCCACAACATGAATACTAAAAGGTACTGAATACATTGGTAAATAACTTGACAGGTAATGTGAAAGTGTTATACCTTAATAAATGCAGCCCCCGTGCATGTCATGCATTTCCTCTGATTTTAAGCTTAACCATGTGTTTTACCATGCTTACTTGTCTTGTACTCAATATGACTGTATGATAAATTGATAGGCTCAATTTTACAATGGTACTGTACATCACAGAAATAATGGGATCTCTTACCATAACATTTCCTTGATAATAAACTGCAACACCACACCACTTAGACTATAACATATTGAAGACATAGACGCATGATATTTATTAATGCATTAGTTTTAGTTTTATGCTTTTATGTCTAATTGAAATGAATAATATTTGTTAGCAAATCAAAAACAAGATGGATCTAAATGTGATACAGCATGTGGTTGATATCAAGCAATCAGATTCAAACTGTAACTGTACTTACCTCCCATTAACAGTCCTGTTTCATAAAGCACAGTTCAAATTCACTGGGTTTATTTTTACTGTATCCTAGACCCCACTGTACACAAACATTGTTAATAGGAGGAAGGTGAGGTAGCTTAGCACATTATGACAATAGCACTACTTCCTGTTGAGGCATTTTTCTGTACATTTTAATTGCAAGAATGACAAAAGCTTGCTCAACCGAGCTGTGAAACTGGAGGTGTTTAACATCAAGGAAAAATCATGGGGTCGCTTTGTAACATTTCTACATAAGATAATAACACTGTGAAATGAGGTCTGCAAAATATCAGGTTTGCAGATTGTAATGTGCTGGCATTAAGAGCCACACAGGTCACTAAAGTATGAGTACAGATCAAGCCACTGAATCACAATAGCAGGGCAGCTTGGTCTTTCCAGTTCCAGCCATGTCATTCAGTGTTCACCAATTGGGCCCCTGACCAAGTATTTTCCATTACATTGCCCAAGGAACTTCACTATCACATCACTACTAACCTGCTGGCAGCTAAGTATCCCAATGTGTGTTCCAGGGAAAACAAAACAAAAAACCCAGTGATAAACACCCTGCCAAGCAACGTTTCTTGTTTTAAAGGGCATATCAAATCAAAACATTAAGGCATGCCAGATAGGGTCTTCAGTGTAACTGCTACAGTTTAATCAGAAAAGATTCTTTAAAAAAAAATAATAATACGGGTATTGGTTTTCAATAAAATGTGTGAGGAAAGCCATTTCCATCTGTGATGTCCCTCAGTGGGACTCACCTAAATAATCTGAAAATCTGGCTTTTGTAATGTAAAAAGGAAGACTGTCAAAACGTATCTGAAGATGAGTTTGGCGGTTTGTGATTCTGGAAGCCCCATTGGTTCTCAGGGCTCTGTGGCTGCCACTCCTCTGCCTGGGAGGCACTGAGCCTGTAGGAACTGACTAAGAGAAACAACATCTGACAGCCAAAGCCAAATCAGGGAAAGGGTTTCTTAAAGACAGCATATGAGTTGTTCAAAAAAAGAAAGAAATCTAAAAACACTGCACACATGCGTTATGTTATATGTTGGTTTTACTGATAGTTTCCAGTGCTCCAGTAGCTCAATGTTTTTATAATGGCAAAACATTAGTACCTGCATAAATACTGTAACAACATATACTGTACAGTAGTTACAAACATTTATTTATTTTTTTTATCAAACTAAGGATTCCTTTTTGTTATTATTTTGTCTCCCTGTTTTTGGTGATGCAACAGTGCATGCCCGCGTCACTCATTGTTTTCTGTGTTACGGAACAATCACAGATTAACACCAACGCAATTCAGTAATACCCGCCTCAAGAGATAGTGTCCTGCAATAACATCCTTGGTCCCTGATCTCTGGAACCAGGATTTGTTTCAAAACTGCATTCAACAGCTTCCGTAAAAGCTAATTATCAAGGGATTAGCCTGAGGCCCTTATTAGAACATTACACACAGCCAACACCAGTTGTCTGTGGGATTCATCTTCAAACCTAGCGACCTATAAATACAAATTTGATTGGGCACTGGTGCTGTATGTATATTTTTAAACTGACCCCTTTTAACATACAGTACACAATATAGGTCAGCACAACCTGGTACAACTCGCTGATTTTGCTTTGGATATGAAGACTGGAGCACAATCTCCTTACAACAGAGGGACCTTCCAAGACAATAGCAGTGGAAGTCACACAATGTGGAGAATGTGGACAGACATAGGCTATATTCAATTGATTTAAACAGCAGCAGATTTAAATATTACTCTGGAGGTAGATAAAGATCTGTTCTGGTTTTGCAGGCACCCCTGACATTCACAAGATTTTGTTGACGTAGATTATGATTGCTTTAATAAAAAAGGAGAAACAATTTTGCTTCTGCAGTACTGGTTGCATTATGTTCCTGTCCCATTTATTTTAATAGAATAATAAGCCAGGCCTTCAAAGCTTGCCAGAAACAGGCAAAACATTCCAAACCCATGTCATACCACCAATCGCTGTGTCTCAACAGTAACACAAGGAGCAAATAAAAAGGCATTTTGAGACTGACAATTCAAGGTCATAATAATGATGTTATTGTGGGTTACAGCTGAATATTGCATTGGTTCGATTATGACAAGAACTGACTTACACAGTGGTACTACAAATAAGGAAATACTATATGGCTAAGTATTCATTTTGTTTAAAACATAGTTCATTACTATAATGCTACAGAAAGGTTACAATGGTATGATATACTGTTGGGTAGACATTGCTGTTGAAGGATTTACTGTAGCTTTGAATAACTTTTTATGTATTAAATGCAACTGTGTGAATATCTTTTTTATTACTGGATCTCATTTTGCAATCTATCTTGATGCTTACTTGACAACCCTCTTTCGTGGAATAGCGACGGTACTCTATGAATGTTAATGGATGTCAACACACTATGGGCAGCAGTGTGGAGTAGTGGTTAGGGCTCTGGACTCTTGACCCAAGGGTGGTGGGTTCAATCCCAGGTGGAGGTCACTGCTGCTGTACCCTTGAGCAAGGTACTTTACCTAGATTGCTCTAGTAAAAACCCAACTGTATAAATGGGTAATTGTATGTAAAAATAATGTGATATATTGTAACAATTGTAAGTCGCCCTGGATAAGGGCGTCTGCTAAGAAATAAATAATTATAGTAATAATAGAGTGTCATATCACTTCCTAAAGCCTTGGACTAAATTGGGCTCCAGGGCACTCATACTGTTGCCCAATGTTGTGGAATTCAATTTCTTTGGACATTTGATTGACCACAAGTAAGAAAGAAAAGTTTCAGTCATAGTGCATAATTAGTACAATTCACTTATCACCTGTGATCCCCGAATCTTTTGGGGATGTTAAAGGGTTACAGAATACCATGTAGGGTTTGTCAAGAAGCATTACTTTTTTTTTTTCTTGTATTCACACATCATAGGTTATACAGTAAATAGGCTGGGAAAAGCTAAAGTGTTTCTCAAATGTTACTATGGAATATTCCACACAAAATGAGGGTTTGATTTATGAGTGTCATAGTGTATCAAAGTCCTGTTTTTTTTTGTTCTGACAACAACACTATGAGCTATATTATTATTTATTTATTTATTTATTTATTTCTTAGCAGTCGCCCTTATCCAGGGCGACTTACAACAGTTTCAAAATATCACAGTACAAAGTATCATATTGTAATGTATCACATTTCAGAATATCACATTACAGACAACAGCAGTTGCAAAGTACAACAAAATCAGTAGAAAAGATCAAATTCAAATAAGAGCAAAAAATAGAGAATACAGTAAATAATTCCATGTAAGAGCGGGTTCAACTAAGAGCAGTTGACTTGTAATAAAAACATTTGTTTATACAAGTAAAGTCCAGCATGCAGTTGCTCGTCTGTTTTGCCTTGCACTTCGAATGCACGGATATCACGATCCTGGAGTATGCGCTTCCGCCTACTGTTGCCCTTTGTCTTTCCCTTGGAGTTCCATGCCGACATCACCTAAGACACCGTTGCTCATGAATCATCAGCAAGTTGAGCTGTTTTGGTCACTAAAGCTCCTGCCAAACGCACCCCAACAATCACCCCTCATTCAAAGTCACTGAGGTCTCCTCTTGCAGCCATGCTACCCATAATTATAGGCAACCAGGCCTGTCCAGCATTTTTATACACGACCCTAAGCATGCTGGGATGTTATTTGCATGAGCCACACCTGGGTGGAAGCCCTTGCTTTCAATATACTTGGTGTCCCTCATTTACCCAGGTGTTCCCATTTTTTTTTGTCCACTACCTGTAGTTCTAATTAAGAGCAGTGGTAGAATACGGCAAGGCATGGAACAGTGGTGGATCTTAATACTGTCACCATTTAAAATATTAACATGAGCAATCAGTTACTCTAGGTATACAGATTTGTATTTAGTACATCAAAGAAAAAATGTCCTTCTTGGCACCTGTGTTATAGATCACATGGTCTGATTGCAACTAGACCACTGAAGTGAACAACAACACAGGATGTGATTAAGGAACCATGAAGAAGCATTAACTTTGAATTTGTAAGTAAAATATTACATTTATGTAAAGTCTAAACTAAATATAAACTGAGGATAAAAAGACTCAAGAAAATGGGGACCAGTGATATTGACGATGGTTAATGCATAAATCCAGGGTATTCCTGGAACAGTATTCGGTAGCGGTGGGAAGTATTTATAAAGCTATTCCTACAGCTGACAGGCATATTATCCTGTTTTGCTTTTCTAACAACATTTTCTTTTAGGCAAGACTAAAGATCCTACTGGGTATTCGTTTCCCACAGAGCTGTATTCTGTTTAATACCTTGTTTTTAAAAATGGATATTACTACATGTGAACCTTGACTGAAACTTCAGACATTTCTAGAATTAGGTTCTGCATTATCATATTGAAATTTCGAGCACCTTATAGACAATACTATCATAACATCAAAGGGTATGAATACTGTTGACTTGAAAAAAATAAATAATTGTAGATGTTTATTTTTTTCCTTATCCACAAAATCAAAACTTCAAAAGATCTTGCCTATAAATATTAGTTTTTCTAGAAATTTCTAGAAATTATAACTTATAAATGTCCATTGGGGTATGTAAATTTTTGACTACAACTATATATATTCAGCTCAGTTCAGCTTTCTGTCAGAGCACTACGGTCCTTAGTGACAGGCTTCATCTGCTGTAATAATCTAAACATTCCTCAGGAGTGACTCAGTGCGATTGAAAAAACATTCCCACTCCTCAGATTGGAGTAGATTCTTGCTTCCCACAGTTAGTTCATCAAAGAAAGCACTGCCTTCACTGCTTTAATCCACTGAGATCATTCTAGCGCTCACTGTTGTTTTGCAGGCACCCTGTTTTTATTTTAGCCCGACACGCTTACTGCATAACAAATTACGAACTGCTTTCTAAGATAAACATACTGTATATGGAACTATTAGGGTTTAATGATATAGGTAGAACTATATGTTCTTCTTAAGTGCAATAGCGATTAGGATTTGAGTATTGGTCAATTATTTGACAAATGATTAGAATATACGTTTTTACCAATCGGCTAGATATTTAACGGTTGAGTGTTTTATAGTTGTGGATAATGGCTAAGGTTAGCATTACATGGTAGTACTGAGACAATTTTATAGTTACATTTCTTTTACAGTTAGTTTACCCTTTTATGAGAATGTAAGCAAATCAGTATCAAGTATCTGGATAACATGTTAAATGAGGAAAGCCGTGTTAATAGATTTTGAAAGAACCATATAATCCCAGTAGAATAAAGTTACTCAGCAAAAAAAAAAAATACTTGCTTTAAAATCCTGTTTGTTAATAGAGGAATGCCAAAGTAATCTTAAGCTTTTTCTGAAACCATACAGTGCAAATTAAACTCTTTGTGGATTTCAAAGCTTAAAAAAAACACATAGAAAATGTAATAATTATTTATTGCTACATGATATTGACAAATAATCACTGACATTTCCAGTAGAACCACTATTATATTTGATATGATATGATGTGGATTTGTTAAGCTGAGTTGAAAAAATGACAAAAACAGTCTGAAATAGGAAATGTGGTACCTTTATAAGTGTTTACCGTGTTAATTTTGCACTGTCATTTTTTATTATTATTATTATTATTATTTATTTCTTAGCAGACGCCCTTATCCAGGGCGACTTACAATCGTAAGCAAAAACATTTCAAGCGTTACAATACAAGTAATACAATAAAAGCAAGAAATACAATAACTTTTGTTCAAGTAAAGTACAAGTTTGACAAACCACAATTCAATAATACAGCAGGTAATAGTGATAGTTACATCAGGATATGATTAAATAGTGATAGTTACATCAGGATGTGATTAAATACAAAGTACTACAGGTTAAAAACTTGGCAGATTACAGTATTCTGAAGTACAGGATTAAATGCAGTAAAATAGGGGCTGATAAGAGCAAAATAAAGCACATTTACATGAAGGGTGATAGTGTCCCAGGATACAAACAGAGGAGTTCTACAGGTGCTCTTTGAAGAGGTGAGTCTTAAGGAGGCCCCGGAATGTGGTCAGGGACTGGGCAGTCCTGACATCTGTAGGAAGGTCATTCCACCACTGCGGAGCAAGGGTGGAGAAGGAGCGGGCTTTGGAGGCAGGGGAGCGTAGCGGTGGTAGAGATAGTCTTCTAGTGCAGGCGGAGCGGAGAGGTCGAGTGGGGGTGTAGGGAGAGATGAGGGTCTGGAGGTAGCTGGGTGCAGACTGGTCAAGGCATCTGTAGGCTAGTACAAGAGTCTTGAACTGGATGTGAGCGGAGTAGTGGAGTAGCATGGGCGAAGCGAGGCAGAGAGAACACCAGGCGGGCAGCAGAGTTCTGGATGAGCTGGAGTGGAAGGGTGGCGGACGCAGGGAGGCCAGCCAGGAGGGAGTTGCAGTAGTCTAGGCGGGAGAGTACCAGGGCCTGGACCAGGAGCTGGGTAGCATAGTTGGTGATGATTTTGCACTATTCCCATGCTTTTTTCATGGTTATACTATGCAATTACTATAGTTTATAATGTTTTTTAATTTGCTTTACCATACCTCTCTGGCAGGGCCAGAACCAGAGCTGACATTCTACCGAGGTCAAACTTAGGTTTCAAGCTATAGCTGGCAGTATTTATATGACTGCTTGAGTCTTTTGTACTTTACCAGAATTTTTACATGACCATCAACATTTATGATGCAAAAAAACAACCGAGGACACAACCTCAGTGTCCTCATAGCTAGTTACACCCATGCTGTCTGGGCTTACAATGTTTACCTATGCTTTACCACGCTTTGCCTATACTTTAATACACTGTTATTCTTTTCCTATCATAAACATTTATAGGGGTAATTCTGTCACTTGTTTCACAGCTAATGCTTTGAACAAATATGTAAACTTGACTTTAGCAGAATGACTGATACGACTACTACAACTAAACTGGTCAGGTTTATAGAGTTTGTTCAAATCAATTCCCCACGCAAAGACTTGGCAATGTTTATCTTTCCTGTCCATTAAAGTTGGCATGACCTTATCTAAGCATGGATTTTTGCCAAACATAGTAAGGCTTTTCATAAAACAAGGATGTTATTTGTATATTTTCCCACCAAGAAAAGCCACATCAGGTGAATAATAATGCAGGTGAATACCTAGTAGCATCATAAGGTCTTGCCATAACCTTAGAAGCAACATCATAGAAAGTGCAAAATGTGACAGTCAAGTACGTTTAATTTCACATGGGAATAGCCCTGTTGTTTTTAATAAACTATCTGTGTATACAGTACACCTGCATAGAAATGTAGCATTTTCACTACACTCAACACTTACATAACGCTTAGGTCAAGAATATGCTACCAACTCCTAATATAAACAGAATGGTACCTGCTAAACAAGTTTACCAAGAAGATAAAATGACAAACCTGGACATTGTTCAGTGTGAGAAAGGCAATGTTAATAGAAATTGTCCAGACAGCAAATTTGATTAATTTGCATTCCTGTTTAATGCCAGGTTCCCATAGCATCAGGAATGGCTTCTTTAAATAAGTGTCTTCTATTAAGATTTGGGAAACAGATTAATAATGACTGTCTGAAAATAAAGTTTGTGGGAAAATATCAAGAAATGGTTTAAAATAGGGCAGCAAGAACATAAATCTGATAGAAGTTTAGACAAGTATTACTGTACCACTGAGTCTTTAATGATATCATATTTTGACATCTGCACAGTTTATTAGTTTATTGCCTTATTACTGTAAAAGCAATTTCTTGCGGGGCACCATTTCTGCTGTGAAATGATTTTAATGACCAGAACCGACATTGATAAAATCTGATGTAACTAGGCTATTTTTGATAATCCTCTGTATATAGAAAAAAAAGCAAACATCAATTTTTACAGAAACTGAAAGTCTTTCATAGTCATATATAGAAGAGTCATCAATGGTACAAACATTTACCACTGCCCTCCACACGCTAATAAACATATACTGTACCATACTAGACATCATCATCTATTCTCTTTATGGACTGATTCTCTTTATGCATTAAATTATAACATATACAGTGTTTTAATCAATATCTGTAAATTACCCAACCCAAATATATCCAGGTCTTTGTCAATTATATTATCCATGTCTCCATTATATTCACCACACATAATTAAACAATTTTAACACTCAATCAATGACAATCATTGTAAAAAAAAGGTTGCATCACGTACAATGTTGCAAAACAAGTCTCATCTAAACAGACACTGTTCTGCTCTAACCCGCATTACATATGTCTACGGCACAGGGGAATCAGCAACTGCAACTCAGGAGAAGCTCAGGTCAACCTTAACACTTTAGGTGCTTTAAAACAATGAGTAAGATATTTTATGATGACACATTATTAATTATTATTGTGTGTTTTTGTTTTTACACTTTTTGGTTACATGTTAATGCAGAGTCAATAGAGATGCAATAGGGAAATGTTACCATATGGAAATTATAATTATTATTCCCAAACTGAATAGCAAATGTCTGCCATTGTTGTGCTTTCAAAAGTAATGTTTATTGCACTGAGAAGCCATCAAAATAAATCCTAACAAACATGCTCAACATACAGTACAGAATGGAAATGAGCACATCATTGCAATGGCTGTCCAATTGCAAAGGCACACCCCAATTGCATGTCTATGGCTGTTTATTAACCAATAGACATTACATGGATTTTGCATTTCAAGTAAATACTTATATTCCAAGCGAAATAAAGCGCTACCATTTTACCAACAGTGCTCTTTTCATTAACTCCAGGATAGGCTGTTATTCACTGTATGCTGGGACCTTTTGAATGTACTGCAGCTGTGTAACAGGATCCAAGCAATACAATGCAACTGTAAAGACCACTTTTGGCATCACAGCAGCCAGGGGGGTGTTTGTGTTTAAAGTATATCATATTACAATTATACATTAGGCTACCTGTCAAACAGCTCTAGGCTTCAGAACTAACAGGTCCAATGTTGGTAAATGATCTTTTTATGCTGGAATGTACCCCTCATTACACTATAGAATCTCTTTGCCTCAGGTCCTGAAAAACTAAAAGCTGGCAGTACATTATGTGTTTACTGTATATTGTAAACCAATATGTGAGGTTGCTGTATCGTAACAGTTTGTTCTTTGTCCTACGCTGCTTATATATGTTGTACCCCTTTGACAACAAAAAGGTTCATCGCAGCTTAAAGTTTTTTTTTATGTGAAATCCTGTACAGTATGTCATACAAACATGATATTCTATAAAAGAAGAAGGGGAGAAAGGGAGCAGGTCACAGACAGGGGGTCTACAGGAAAACTACTGTACACACCACATAGCAATGATGCCAGTATAATGTAGTGATGTAGAAACATCCTTACAAATGGTATCAAAATTAGAACTGCTACAGAAATAGAAATGTTGAAATGTCTCCTTGCAGAAGAATTCTTGTCATGGTAACATTAAACAGTGAAGTTCCAAAAAAATACAATTGTGATATCTGTTTATTTAGCAGCTGTCAGTCCAAAGCATTATCCAAGATCAATTGCACAACCATCCTTATATTATTATTTGTTGATTTAGCCTTTATCCAAGGCGACTTATAGAGACTAGGGTGTGTGAACTATGCATCAGCTGCAGAGTCACTTACAACTACGTCTCACCCGAAAGACGGAGCTCAAGGAGAGTAAGTGATTTGCTCAGGGTCACACAATGAGTCAGTGGCTGAGGTGGGATTTGAACCGGGGACCTCCTGGTTACAAGCTTATTTCTTTAACCACTGGACCACACAGCCTCCTTATATACTTTAATAGCAGACTGGTCCTGATATGGCAACATGGTACTGCAATGGATTAAGTGTGCGATGCTTCACACTGTTGTGATACAAACGATATGTTAGCATATGAGATGGTTACCATTGTGCTACCATTCTAATTGACCTACAGCTGGCCATGTGCTGGTACTGCCCCATAGAAATGAACTTCAGTGGAACTGCTTTGCTATTGAAGATCATCAGCTCTTTACTGGGAAAACGAATGTACTCAGTCATACATTATTATCTTTTCTCTATCAGTGCAGAGAGAAGCAAACAACATGCATCTGTGACTTCCAGAAACTTTTCAATAAGAAATGAAATAATGCTTACTGTAAAAGGCTTTTCTTTGTTTGTGTATGTATATATGTGTGTATTGCATGTGCTTGAAATGCTCCAAAAAGTAGTAATATCTAGATAGGTCCTCACACAGTACTAATATCTAGAGATAAACCCTCATACAGCAGTAATATCTACAGATAGACCCTCATACAGTAGTAATATATAGATAGACCCTCATACAGTAGTAATATGTAGATAGACCCTCATACAGTAGGTTTTCTGCAGATGTGAACAGACTCAGCTGCAAATCCCTGTTGCCCTGGCAATACAACACTGAAAGAGCTGAAATAATTTATATACAGACGTTATCAAATTTGTTGGTACCCTTACAGCTCATTGAAATAATGCCTCATTCCTCCTGAAAAGTGATGAAATTAAAAGCTATTTTATCATGTATACTTGCATGCCTTTGGTATGTCATAGAATAAAGCAAAGAAGCTGTGAAAAGAGATGAATTATTGCTTATTCTACAAAGATATTCTAAAATGGCCTGGACACATTTGTTGGTACCCCTTAGAAAAGATAATAAATAATTGGATTATAGTGATATTTCAAACTAATTAGTTTCTTTAATTAGTATCACACATGTCTCCAATCTTGTAATCAGTCATTCAGCCTATTTAAATGGAGAAAAGTAGTCACTGTGCTGTTTGGTATCATTGTGTGCACCACACTGAACATGGACCAGAGAAAGCAAAGGAGAGAGTTGTCTGAGGAGATCAGAAAGAAAATAATAGACAAGCATAGTAAAGGTAAAGGCTACAAGACCATCTCCAAGCAGCTTGATGTTCCTGTGACAACAGTTGCAAATATTATTAAGAAGTTTAAGGTCCATGGAACTGTAGCCAACCTCCCTAGCCGCGGCCGCAAGAGGAAAATCGACCCCAGATTGAACAGAAGGATAGTGCGAATGGTAGAATAACAACCAAGGATAACAGCCAAAGAGATACAAGCTGAACTCCAAGGTGAAGGTACATCAGTTTCTGATCGCACCATCCGTCGCTTTTTGAGTGAAAGTGGGCTCCATGGAAGAAGACCAGGAGGACTCCACTTCTGAAAGAAAAACATAAAAAAGCCAGACTGGAATTTGCTAAAATGCATATTGACAAGCCACAATCCTTCTGGGAGAATGTCCTTTGGACAGATGAGTCAAAACTGGAGCTTTTTGGCAAATCACATCAGCTCTATGTTCACAGATGAAAAAATGAAGCTTTCAAAGAAAAGAACACCATACCTACAGTGAAACATGGAGGAGACTCGGTTATGTTTTGGGGCTGCTTTGCTGTGCCTGGCACAGGGTGCCTTGAATCTGTGCAGGGCACAATGAAATCTCAAGACTATCAAGACATTCTGGAGCGAAACATACTGCCCAGTGTCAGAAAGCTCTGTCTCAGTCGCAGGTCATGGGTCCTCCAACAGGATAATGACCCAAAACACACAGCTAAAAGCACCCAAGAATGGATAAAAACAAAACATTGGACTATTTTGAAGTGGCTTTCTATGAGTCATGATCTGAATCCTATCGAACATCTATGGAAAGAGCTGAAACTTGCAGTCTGGAGAAGGCACCCATCAAACCTGAGACAGCTGGAGCAGTTTGCTCAGGAAGAGTGGGCCAAACTACCTGTTACCAGGTGCAGAAGTCTCATTGAGAGCTACAGAAAACGTTTGATTGCAGTGATTGCCTCTAAAGGTTGTGCAACAAAATATTAGGTTAGCGGTCCCATCATTTTTGTCCATGCCATTTTCATTTGTTTTATTATTTACAATATTATGTTGAATAAATAATCAAAAGCAAAGTCTGATTTCTATTAAATATGGAATAAACAATGGTGGATGCCAATTACTTTTGTCAGTTTCAAGTTATTTCAGAGAAAATTGTGCATTCTTCGTTTTTTGTGGAGGGGTACCAACAAATTTGAGCACGTCTGTATATATATATATATATATATATATATATATATATGCCAAACATTTACAGTAAAGCTAAAGAACATGTACAGATGCACTAACTGGAAAAAAAAGAAATGAAAAAAAGAGAAGCCTGTCTAGTTCCATTGCAGTATTGGAGTCTGGAGATCAGGAGCCATCTGATTCCTTGTCTCTAAATTATCCCTCGGAAAATCATCAGTGCAGAGGAACTTGAAAGAACATTTTTATCTTTTGTTGAACTTGGCAAAGGAAATGATAAAGTATTGTATCCTAAAGTCCCTGATCTGCACTTTGAAAGAAAACAAAAAAGCTATTCAGAATCACAAAGATGCCCTCCCCGACAGTGAATTTGAAAAGGAAGTCAGTCGGGGAAATAATAAACCAGTATTCTGTGGAAGCCACTCCAACTACACTAATGCTAAGATGGCTGTCAACTAGACAGAGAAGTTGCTTTTGTTTATTTAGATTTCACAATTGAGTATTTCATGCTATGGTTGAATAACCCACCCTGATATTTCCATTAAGGAGTTGAGAATCAGTGAAACATGGTCTGCGGTATTCTCTTTGGTCAATGCCACCATTTTTGTCCAATCTCCCCACCAATTTTATCATTTTCCATAGGGCATTTGACTTGAATCAGGCACATCTTACAGGATAATGTCTTTCATTTGAGCATGGCATTGCAGTAGTACCTGCATGTGACTGATGTTCAGACCAAGCTGAAACACAGGGAATCTGTACCTTGGGCCTTATTGTTGTAAATGGAGATGCAAGCTGTTGTGCAAGAATTTGATGCAGTTTAACTGTGATCAGTTGGTTAGGAGTAGGCTTGCTACTATTCAATTTAATTATTTTTTGCCAAATCGACGATTAATTATTATTATTATAGAAAGAATTTACCGTTTTTTTCAATCTTTATTTTTCAATTCAAGCACAGAATGGGAGAAATTGACCTTTGTGCTTAAAAAAAAAATACTTTTTATACCACTGAGAAACGTCTCATTTAGAGAAAACCCTTTATCATATTCAACATGCAACAAAACCATGGTTACCAATATTCTAATTGAAATAATGTTTGGTCACAGCGGAGCTATACCTTGTAAAGATAAAGATCCTACACAAATTTACAAATTGTCTCAAATAAACCATAGAAAAAGCAGCATATAAAAGTGTACTACACAGATTTTTATAGCATAAATTTACTAGTAAAAATAATATGCACAGAACAAAACATTAGATAGTTTAACATAACTAACGTCCCCTCTCCTGCTTCAGCACAGCTGGACTTCTCACTGGAAGGTAAGGCAGACAGGCCCGCTTCGTCCTGCCGTGGAGACTTCAGACATCGGTCAGGGGATTGTGCACAATACTCATTAAGTGTTTCCTCTTGCGCCCCATTTTCAAATCAAATTAGTAACTGTCACCGTATACCTATAGCAAAAGCTTACCTACACCTTAAGTAGGCTCTTTGAATGACAGGCGCTGCAGCTGGCAAATGAAAGTGCACAGTCGGTGCAGGTCTTGATGATTGACAGTCAATTAAACAAATGAGAGCATTCTAGCGCTGCTTCAGTCAACAAGATCTGTCAGCAGAGGGTGAAATCACAGTGACAGTGAAACTACAGTACTAATGGACAGGAGGAACGGAGATGGGACAGACAGTAAGTATAAAAACTACACAAACGAGAGATGATTTCTAAATGATTTTTGGTAAGAAAATAAAAAATATCGAGTGGTTTTACCAACGTTTGTCCTATATAAATTTATACTCATATTTTTGGGGAATTTGACGTTTAACGAGCTTTACGGATTAATATCAAAAAGTAGCAAGCCTAGTTATGAGCATGCTATCAGCAAGCACAAGGTGCCATGCAATAGAACACACAAAGCCAAGACCTCTTCCGGGTGACAAACGCCTGGAGAGATCATAGGATTTAATGTATCAGAGCTGCAGAGACACCACCAGACAGCATGTGCCTACGTGTCAACACAGGCAGAGAGTAATCACCAACATGATGGCACTTCATCTCTAGTTCAATCTATTTTTTCAACTGCCATCAAAGTAAGAATGAAGATTAAGCAATACTGACTTCCTAAATAAGTGCCACTTACTAACTTGGTGACACTGATGTGCAGGAAGTAGCACTTTATGCATTGTATTATACTGGCTATGCCACAGCTGGGCACTGTCACCCCATCCTATGAGAACCCATGGATCAAAGTGACAAGCTGTGGTACCCAACCTGGTTTTGTTTAGTCTAACCCTTTCAACCATCATGATAGAAGCCGAGCCTTCCCCAGGGTGCTTAAGAATGAAACCTAGAATGAGTTAACTGTTTGATTAACAGTTTTAGATTTTAGGAGTCAAGAGGGTCAAGGTAGCCTAAGGGCTAGTAGCCAAAGAATGTGAGTAATAGAATCCTGGGCATAAATCCATTCATCGACTTTATGTGTCTCTCTTTGTGTGTCAGTCCCTCCCGGCAGTTAAACTGGACGCAAGCAGGACTCTTCCTGAAACAAGATGTTGCATTTTTAAATGGGATTTACTGGATAATGTAAACTTGTTCTCCCTGAGATACCACTACAGTCACAGCTGAGATAAAGACTGTTTGTCATTTGACTTAGAAGTGTTTGTGATTTATGTTTCCCTTCAGTGGTGTTAACTGAGTTCTGATATCAATGTACAGTAAAACCAATTGTAGGTATTTGAATATTACATTTCAGAAGCAGATAAGGCATCAACAAGCACAATGCTACAAATGGATTTTCCATATAGAAGACAAACTCAGAAGGAATACCACAGGATATTGTGGTTTTAACTCCATATGTCTGTTGAGTGAAATGATATGTCATTGTATTTAAATTCAAGCATTGAGACTGCACACATATTGCCACTTCTTCCCAAACCTGGAAAATTAAACAACATTATTCACCACATTTGGTATCTATGCATACTAGCTAATAACACATTAGCTAAGAAGGTTCACAGAAAAGTTATGACAACTAATTCAAACTGGGTGGGTCGGTCATTCCTCAAATATTGATTCAGCCCAAAATCCCAAACTGGAAAAGCTTCTTTTTTAATTCAAAACCCACCTTTATGATTTGAACCAGGACATTGTCTGCATTCCAGCAATGAGGAAGCATGTATTATGTGGCACCACATTAAGAAAAACGCGGATGTCAGAACTATCTGTATTTCCCACTTCACTTTTCTATGCCATCTGGTGCTTTGGGGCTTACTCTCTGTACTAAATTACCTGAAAAAGCAGATAACATTGCTCCTATTATGCAGGCCATGAATACCCTGTCACAACATAATTACTGAGCTAAGTGTTCAACAAATCTGTTCTAGTCCCTTGAATATAACAGAAAATACCCATACATAGAAAACCTTCAAAAATAGACTATAGTGAGAAACATATTTACATGGTATTCTCAAAGAGAGTTAGATAACCATTTATTTTCAGCATGGAACTAATCTTCTTTCATGTGCAGACTCCATTCAGACACAGCACCCAAAATGGTCCCTTACATAGAACCGGTGATCAAATTGATACAATGTAAAGAATATTAACTAACACAGATCTGTTTAAACCATAAAGCGAGCAACTGCTATACGCTTTTTTTCTATACTTGTATGATTCAGAAGAAGATTATTTTAGTGGCTAACTTGGTTGTTGTGCTAACTTTTTAACTATGGTGTGGGGAATTCACTGACACATAGGAGGCTTTCTTTAAACGCCGCTTGGCACACTGATTTATTATCACCACAAGGAGGCACTGTTGCACTGTTGCTACCAGCAATGGTAAAAGTATTTGGCAGTCCACTCTAGATGCACACGCAAGTGCCCAAAATAATAATCAAAAATAAAAGATACAAAGAAAAAGAGAAAATAAAACACTAATACAAACTGCAAAATAAAGGTGCCGCGTTCAGCAGTGTCCCCCACCGCCGCTACACCGTTCGGCTTGGGTCTTCAGTCTATACCTTTGCTACTCCCTCTCTATACTGTTACAGGGGTCGCCTAGGTTCCCCCTTCTATCTACATGTCCTTCTTGGGTAAGTAGATAATTCTTTCAATAGCGACTGCCTTCCTTAGTCGTGCTGGCGTGGCTCGGTCTCTCGCTCCAGCCGCTGACGTTCTCTCACCGAGCTTGTTTACACCGGACTCCAACGTCACTGTGTATCTCCTGAAAGTGCCAAGCCATAAGAATATTTTATCAGTTGAGCAACGCCCCCAAGGCCCGCTTCCTGACCATTCAGCGAGAGGGAGAGGCAACACACCCTCTCCCAACCTTCCTGTGTCACTACCATGATCGACAGGGGGATCCCACGGGGCTCCAGAGCTCCTCCTGCAGGATCATGCTGCGTCAGACAGCCAGCAGAGACTCCGCCCTGTTACATATGGGTTCAGCAATCTCTGCAAGTTGCTTAAACTCTGACTGTAAAGAGACAGTCCAGGGTGATTAATGGGATGTCATCGTAACAAGCAAGTGGCAGTGAAATACGGTAAGCAGATTGTTACACACAATTATGTACTGTACCATGGTGCACAAGGTGCATGAAAAAGCACCCTCTGGGTTACAAAGAGCACTTCCGCGCCAGAGTCAAGCAGCAAAGGCTTTACAGTGTCCTGACATTTTGCAGGAGTGTTATAGGAGGCTACATACATTCCACAAACATGCTCCCTGAAATTCCACAGGGCTCTTTCAATGTTTATGCAATTAGGAAAAAAAAAAAAGACTGCACAATTTTGTTTAGGGAAGGAATATTGAAATGATTAAAAAAAAATACTTCATAACGCTAAAAAAAAAACAAAAACATTGTGTGTTCAAATGTAAAAGTTCATGAAATGTACGTTGACTGTCCATGTTAAGGCCGCCCACAGCCTTAGCTGTTAAACATGTTTGTCTGCCACTAAAAACATGATAATCACCTTAATGGGAAGACACATATATTCCATTGATTATTTGAAGAGGATCTGCACATTTATTAGGTTCTAGGTCAAAGTTCACATTATGTTAAAGTAACTGTTTTGAAACAAGTACAGTAAGAACAAATACAGTAGCCAGTTAGAGTCTCAGGATTGTAAAAAAACCTAAACAGAAGAATGTTTACCTTTGTGACAGGGTACCCCTGCCCCTGTGTTTATTTATATTATTTTGTATTATTACTATTGTAATGTACTGGTTTGTGTTTATTTAAAACAATGTTTTGGTATTGTTTTACAGCATGGATGGGGTTTCAATTCCCCATTCAGCTCGTGAGAATGCGTGGTCAGCAGTTAATGATTTATTGCCCGCTCATTTCAGAAATCCTGTGCAGAAAATGGTCGAGGGATAAACAATGTAATTGTTAGCCAGTTAGTCCCTCGACCACGATATAAAAAGCTTCTGCTGACTGGGGTTGGGGTTGTTAAGAGGTGAAACTGAAAAGTAAGAACTAAAAATATAATAATAAGTGCAACTCGTGCTGGCTTTACACCAGCGAGATACTCGTTTGTTTCCGTGTTTGGTGTCTGTCTGTTTTGGGCAACGTGCCTTTTGTTTTGCATACCAGTGTTTTGTTTCGTGTAAACCTTTTATTTGTATTTAATAAATATGCGCTCAGTGCTTTAACCCGTAGTACTGGTGCCCTTGTTTCTTCCTGGTCTGACATCACCACCAAGCCATCCTGCCACAACATTCTAATTGTCAAGATTTGCAGATGGACTAACAGCTTGCAGATAGCTTAACCTTGCATTGAACAGACTGTTTGTTAAGAAGCTTCCATTGTGCTTACTGGATTGCTGAAATAGAGTTCTTGCCCTTTGTGTCATCACACTAATGTAACTGCCTGTTCTTAATTATTTTGTCACTGCTAGATGTTTTTTTTACTGTATATGAATTCAATACTCAAATCATATCAGCCCTAACGACACTATCTACTGTTTCCATTACTGCTCAGCCTCTCTTGGCCATGTAAATTACTGGTGACCATTGAAGGCGTCTTGTTCCGCCTGGAGATTTCTTAATAAATCTAACGCAAGTTTGTCTTTTTAACAATTTTTTCAAGAATGACCTACTAATGGTACAATGTGTTCATTTTGCAGTTATCAAAAAGGTTACACCATGACGACATAGGGTTTTACACAGAGTGGTGAGTGTATGAATCGGTTACCAAGCAATGTGATTGATGCTGAATCATTTAAATCCTTTAAGACCGAACTTGACAAAGTCTCAATCAGTCAATCAGCTACTAGAAAACAGACACGCAATGATGGGTCTAATGGCTACATTTTCTTATGAATACTGTATGCTGGATATACCAGCTTCTGAAAACAAAAGTAGCTTGACTGTTGATTGAACTAACAATTACAAATATTTGCAGGGGGATTATAAAAGATCTGCAAACATCCTAGATAGTACAGTAGCAGTGTACTGTATGCAAATCAGGTGCTCTTCTAGTCAACATTTGAAAACAGTATTGTAAGTTTTATTTATATGATTGTAACACGTTAAATGCACCAATCTCCCCCTCCCTTTCACAAAACACCAGAAGAATGTTTCATACAGTATCTGAAATGGAGCTGTCCCTCTGCATGAATACATGGACATTTTATGCCATGATATGTAGATTTCTCAAATGCAACAGTAATGGTCCATCATTTTTAAGAGTTCACTCCAGTTTTTAATAGTGCACAGTGTTGCACGAGGGAGAGGTTAATAGTTCAAAAGATGGTGCACCTGATGTACTGAGAGATTAGACATGACTCTACAGGCCTCAGGGGTACTTTAAACATTTTAGTTTTATAAAGTAACCAGGATAAAGTTAATCTACACAACAAGAATGCATTATGTAAGAAAGCTCAGGTATAGCCCTTTAGGGAACATAACATTATATTACTTAACTGTTTGGTTACAATTGTGTTGAGTTAATTAAAGGCTGGAGTAAACAGTTTTAAAAGTCCACTGTTTCTTGATAGTTTATCACTGCCTTTGCCGCAGGTCATCCTCACACCCATCAACTACCAGCCTGGAACATGAGAGTCAGGGAGTGCATTTGGGTTGCTTTGGCACAGTCAGCAGCTACTAATGAAAATAAGTTTGCAAAAAAAGAAAACACTGCTTCTGCGGAAACGGCAAGTGGTCAGTCTTCTTTATCATTTATAAGTGTCACAAACTAAAACTAATGTCAGCTGTTCTTCAAGAACCTGAAAGTAAGGATAAGTTTCAAATTAAAAACTTCAAGAGATGGTTGGCAAAGGGATCTAATCTCCAGCAAATGCATTTCTAACTTTAATAGTGAACAAAAAACATTATTCACACAAGTGTCAGATAGTGACTGGATGACAAAAAAAGAGAAATAATTGCACAATTGCAAACGTGTTAATCTAACACTCATGAAAGAATTCTGCAGGTTCAGTAGTAATCTAATCATTTCTACTTATTACTTTTTAAAGTCATTATTTCAAATTGCAAAGTTGCCACTCCTTGTAGTAAACATATTATTAAAATATTATTTATTTTAAGTAGCGCATCTGTCAGTCATTTGTAGAATATTACTATGGTTCTAAAACTAGGAATTTCAAAAAAAGTGTGCTTGTTTGTTTTCTTCCTCTAGCTGGTGTTATGCATTTAAATGACACGTTTTGTAATTGAACATACTTTCATTAAACTTACAATGCTTTACTTTTAATAAAGTGATTTAACATATAAGACTTCTGAGGGTCTTGTGATGCTAAACATGTAGAAACTAGCAAGTTGCATTCCCACAAGCAATTCTGGATGTGGAAGCAATTACTTTCAGCACACCGGTAACCCTTCTATTGAACTCCCACCCTCTCCCTCATTGTGTTCACTTCATGTGTGACACCTTTCTTAAAGTATTCTAAATATTTCTTCTGCCTTACATTAAACACTGGTACGTGATCTACTCAATCAGGGCAGTAAGTAAACTAACACGTTGGGTGGTTTTGATGTAATCCATGCAATGTAAACATGAATTATTCTACTCCAGCTTTGCAAACCATGGATAACCTTAGATATGCACAGAAAGTACAGAAAGTAGAGAGAAGCGGGAGGGATCCAAAAAGCCACAACATCTATACAAACTAAAACAAGTCATCGCAATCAAATGCATTCACTTATCATATAAAATCAACACTTTCTGGGATACACTCAATAACTTGTGCTGAAGGCCTTACAAGTTCGATCAAAACCAGCTAGCAGGTTCTCTGCATATAACAATAACTCTTTGGGGTAGATTAACTCTAAAGCTAAAGCCATGAAAATTCTCTTACGTAACATCAAGTCAAACATTTTCTGAAATTGAAGCTGCTGCAAAATGTGAGGTGAGATATATTGCAGGGATGTTTTACCTGTTGGTGTGAACTGAAGTTACAATTTTCATGAATCAGACCAACTTTTAACTAAATAAACACGGGCATTAAAAGCATGCAAACAGCAGAAGGGAAGAAAACACGTAGCAACATATGTACTGTACATATTTAGAATATAGAAGTATACTAGCCCTTTATTGTTGTTGTGACTATAGGCTAGATAGCTTTTACAGTTTAGAACAATAATAGGTCTCAAGAGCATAAAAAAAGATGAATAACAAATGCTGGTAGATATCTTTTTTTTTGGAAAAGCTAAAGGTGAAACACTGGCTGAAGGCAAAGATGTAGCCTACAGTTGGAACTTTATATGTATATGAAATATTTCTTATTCAAAGCCTACACACTCTAAAATATTACTTGCAGTCACTCAACAATGGAGTGTAACACTTATTACAGATTAATGGTGTTAGTAAAACCTGTCTGACCTCATTTATATGTTGTTTTAATGATTTTTTAACTTAATGCTGGTTCTACAACGCTTGAATGAATGTGTTTTTTTATACCATGTGTTTTACGTCTGTTGTGATAAGCAATAAAAGAAGAAGCTGCGGGCTTCTGGCTTTTGAGTCCAGATAAGTGTAGTTTATTGAAGATAAAAGTGCTGAGTTGCAAAGTTACAACCAGACATCTTAAAGGTTACAAGGTGACAACAGTTTGCAGGCATCCTCTCTCCAAGCACGGATCAGAGCAATAAAAAGAACATTTCGGTATTCTCACTGTAAATGTAGTCTTTCAGTGACATCATGATTTTTCTTTAAACCAATCAGACAAAGACACAAATCTCTTATTACTTGGTTATTTGTCCATTGTCCTAACCCTAGCTTCCAAGCATCTGGTTCAATCCAGTTTCTCCTTGAAGTAGCTAGTTTTTATAACCCGCCTAAGAAAACCTGTTTTATATCTAGTCTGTAAATATGTTTAACAATGTGTTGGTACCTCTAACACAAAAACAATGATCCACCCTAAATGGCAAATGCCTTTCATGTTAGGGCAGCAGTGTGGAGTAGTGGTTAGGGCTCTGGACTCTTGACCCGAGGGTCATGAGTTCAATCTCAGGTGGGGGACACTGCTGCTGTACCCTTGAGCAATGTACTTTACCTAGATTGCTACAGTAGAAAAACAACTGTATAAATGGGTAATTGTATGTAAAAATAATGTGTAAAAAATAAATAAATAAAATAATGTAATTGTATGTAAAGATAATGTGATATCTTGCAACAATTGTAAGTCACCCTGGATAAGGGCATCTGCTAAGAAATATAATAAGAACTGGACATCAAAGGAGAGGCCAACACCTATTTCAGATTGTCTTGGAGCCTTGTCCTAGCAAGGACAAAAGTGACCAGAAAGATCTTTATCAACTTACTGTCTAACTAGGAATTTAACCAGAATCTGAGTTAATGTTTAACCCATTCTGTGAGTTGTATTCGAAGACCAAAAATTAATTTATATCTAAATAAAATGTTCCAACAACATCTTTATGAAGTATACTTCAAAACCATGATTATACTTTTGTTCACTGAGCAATTTGGAACTGATTTTATACAATAACAATTAAGAAAAGTCTTGAAGTATAAACCTTTACAAACTTGACATTAGTTATCAACTGTGAGAACTTTAAAAAAGCAGACGTGTGTGCCAACATCGAGAACAATCAGGACCAAAGCAATAGCAGACTGCTGTGTTCGCTTCACCTTTAAAGTATACCTATTATCACTTGCTGTATTCAGGTGAACAACACAGTGAAAAAACAAATCATGCAAACCACAAAAAACAGTATTTGAATACAGTGCACTCCATTTACAAGAATCACATTCGCCCCGGATGATTTGAGTCTTATAAGCGGATGATTCTTAAAAGAGGACTAATATGATTACTGTGGTGAAGTGCTGCAGAATCAATTTATTAGTTTGAGAATGAAAGCTTTGTTCCCTGCAGTGTCATGAGTTCCCGCATGTATGCACAGGGACCACACAAAGTATTGTTTAGTTAAGTTAGTGCTCCAACTGAAAGCTAGGTTTATTTATTTTGTTTGTTTGTTTTAATAGAGGTTGTTTCCCCACCGCACTGTAAAAATAATAAAACCAACACCGGTTTTAAACTGTAAATCAAGACTGCTCTCGGCCACATCACATTACAATTAGCAAAAGCGCCTCCGTGCGTCAGCATACAAATGTCAATGGTGCTCAAATCACTGAGGACAACACAGCAAAACAAGTCCTCGTGGGTAAGCAATTTGTTATATGATCACAATTATGGTTACTCAGGGCTGCAGAATCCTATTTTACTACAGTATACTTGAGAAGCGATCGTCTTGTGAGGGTGCCTAGTTTAACTGCCGTGCGGTGTTACGTGTAATGGCCTGAATTAAAATGAGATTACAGTACAGTATTTTACTGTCAGGACTACCACTGCATTTAAGCATCTGTGGCTTACTTATTTTCTGTTGTGATGCAAATCTCACAGTGTTTCATTAAGCAGAGATGCAAAGCTCTGCAATCCCCCCCCCCCCCCAACCACGCTGCAATCCCACTCCCTCTACATGCATATCACACAGTAACATTGCTGTACTCACTATTTATTCAATGAATGTGTATTCACTTTATTGAAACAGATTTTCACGAACAGAAAACACACACAAAAAAACATACCTGCACAATGCAGTGGTGCAGTCACCGTTTGATTACAAACAACGCAGTGTCTCCTGCACCACTGCACTATCCACACTGTGTACGTGCCTAATCGCACGAGATGTGATCAAATTCAAATTCAAAAACAGCTTTATTGGCTGTGCACGTCATTGCACTTGATCAAGTACTGTATTACATGTAGTCAGTTTGCCCCCAAATTATTCTTATAAGTGTATTGCTTGATTCTTACAAGCAGAGTATTTTACATTGGTTAGTATAGGAATGATTTTGTCCCAGTGGTTTTGATCACTATATGAGGTTGATTCTTATATCAGTGATTCTTATAAACGGACTGCATAACTGTATAACTGATTACCAATGCAAAAGTATTTTTGATAACAGCATGTTATGCCAATAAAGATAAGAGTTCCTACAGTGTTTTGACAAATAATATACACATAGCTTTAAACACAAAAATGTTGTCCCCTCCAGACCTTTGTAAAGTATGCCTCCCTTTCACTGAGTTTGATATGGAAAGTATTAACTGACAAGTGTTATAAATAATAACACACCACATTTAATACAATAAACTACAATAGTACAGCAGAAAACTGGAGTGTTTATGGACGGTATGGACAGTACATAGTCTGCAGTGCAAAAAAAAAAAATCTAGTGTGCTATGATTTATTTAGTTTTTAGTTTTTTTTCGCCATCTATGATTACAATATATATAGCAGTGACCAAACATGATTTTTTGGAAAAGAGTTTTTTTTTTTAACATATATTCTCATCTCTACCACATATAGTATGCCTGATCCTGTTGCAATAATATGCATAATATGAAAGGGAATTTTGTGGCCTTTCATTTGATATGTTACATGCATGCAGTACAAACCAGTAGTTAAACATACATAAATAAAAACAGTGAAAAACAGGCAGAAATAGGGCTGAGTGTAAAGAGTTAAAAAAAAGAAATGGAGCGCTGGTTAAAAAGAAAAGCACCTTTTTCTTCTGCTGCAGCAAAAACTTCACGTCAGGCAATGGCAAAAGCAATGGAGAGTGCTCTGTCTCCGTGATGAACAGCTGTTAGGGCTCCTGAAAGCAGCTTATTTTAAAGCAACACCAGTGTGAATGATGATGCAGTAATATATATATACAGTACTGTGCAAAAGTTTTAGGCAGGTGTGAAAAAAATGCTGTAAAGTAAGAATGCTTTCAAAAATAGACATGTTAATAGATTATATTTATCAATTAACTAAATGCAAAGTGAGTGAACAGAAGAAAAATCAAAATCAAATCCATATTTGGTGTGACCACCCTTTGCCTTCAAAACAGCATCAAGCATCAATTCTTCTAGGTACACTTGCACACAGTTTTTGAAGGAACTCGGCAGGTAGGTTGGCCCAAACATCTTGGAGAACTAACCACAGTTCTTCTGTGGATTTAGGCAGCCTCAGTTGCTTCTCTCTCTTCATGTAATCCCAGACAGACTCGATGATGTTGAGATCAGGGCTCTGTGGGGGCCATACCATCACTTCCAGGACTCATTGTTCTTCTTTACGCTGAAGATAGTTCTTAATGACTTTCACTGTATGTTTGGGGTCGTTGTCATGCTGCAGAATAAATTTGGGGCCAATCAGATGCCTCCCTGATGGTATTGCATGATGGATAAGTATCTGCCTGTACTTCTCAGCATTGAGTAGACCATTAATTCTGACCAAATCCCCAACTCCATTTGCAGAAATGCAGCCCCAAACTTGCAAGGAACCTCCACCATGCTTCACTGTTGCCTGCAGACACTCATTTGTGTACGCTCTCCAGCCCTTCGGCGAACAAACTGCCTTCTGCTACAGCCAAATATTTCAAATTTTGACTCATCAGTCCAGAGCACCTGCTGCAATTTTTCTGCACCCCAGTTCCTGTGTTTTCGTACATAGTTGAGTCGCTTGGCCTTGTTTCCACGTCGGAGGTATGGCTTTTTGGCCGCAAGACTTCCATGAAGGCCACTTCTGACCAGACCTCCGGACAGTAGATGGGTGTACCAGGGTCCCACTGTTTTCTGCCAGATCTGAGCTGATGGCACTGCTGGACATCTTCCGATTGCGAAGGGAAGTAAGCATGATGTGTCTTTCATCTGCTGCAGTAAGTTTCCTTGGCCGACCACTGCGTCTACGGTCCTCAACGTTGCCCGTTTCTTTGTGCTTCTTCAAAAGAGCTTGGACAGCACATCTGGAAACCCCTGTCTGCCTTGAAATTTCTGCCTGGGAGAGACCTTGCTGATGCAGTATAACTACCTTGTGTCTTGTTGCTGAGCTCAGTCTTGCCATGGTGTATGACTTCTGACAGTAAACTGTCTTCAGCAACCTCACCTTGTTAGCTGAGTTTGGCTGTTCCTCACCCAGTTTTATTCCTCCTGCACAGCTGTTTCTGTTTCAGTTAATGATTGTGTTTCAACCTACATATTGAATTGATGATCATTAACACCTGTTTGGTATAATTGTTTAATCATACACCTGACTATATGCCTACAAAATCCCTGACTTTGTGCAAGTGTACCTAGAAGAACTGATGCTTGATGCTGTTTTGAAGGCAAAGGGTGGTCACACCAAATATGGATTTGATTTTGATTTTTCTTCTGTTCACTCACTTTGCATTTAGTTAATTGATAAATATAATCTATTAACATGTCTATTTTTGAAAGCATTCTTACTTTACAGCATTTTTTCACACCTGCCTAAAACTTTTGCACAGTACTGTATATAGTTTTTATATGCAAAAGTGCCTTTTTTTGCCATTCCCCCTAAAATTTTGGAATCCCGCCCCCCATTGGCTGCAGCATAGGGGGGAAATCCCTCCCAGCACACAAAAATGAAATTCAAGCCCTGAGCTATGATGTCACCAAATGCATTCTTGTGGCTCCTCTGACACCTGTTTTGCATTACCGAGCAGCTTTTTGGTTTATGGTGCAGATACATTTATTGGCATGAGGTCATCTTCAAGTGCATGTAAATTCTACCTGGGTCACTTTTGAATGTATATGTTAATTCACTGTATCAGATCACTTTTTTTCACATACAAGTTTAACCCTTTCTGGGTACATTTCTAACGATTCTATGAATGGTACCATATATGCATGTTTTACTTAAGGAATAGCAAGGCATACCTGTTTGAAATGCAGTGCCTCACGCAGTTTTTACAAACAGTACACCCATATTGTATATCTCAAAATCTATAAGGCTTACATGTTCAATGAGACTTTTGGCACACAAAAAGAAAAAAAAAAATCCCACTTGCTTCCTAATAGCTCTTTTCCTTTCTGGATGAAGAATGTGTACAGTACCTGAGCTAGATGTCAAACAGGATATGCATCCAATTAGTGGCAAAGCCATCAGAAATCAGACATTACTTGTAAAAAAAATAAAAAAAGAAATAAATAAAACTGTTGGCAGAACTGTGCATACCTAAAATGAATCACGTTTGTAATACAGCAATAGCAAAATTGAGTAAGGATAACCAGCAGGATACCAATTCAACACAGATTGCATTTAACATTTTATTACGCTCAAAGTTACTTGGATCTATTTATAATAATAAAGTTAGATTTATTGAACAAAAAAGCATAGTTAGTGTTATAAAATAAACATTTTTTTTTTTTTAACATCACATTTTTATTTTTTCTTCAGGATTAACATACAGAACCGAATAACATACAGTATATTATATATCCCCCTACTACCTCCCCCCTCCCCTGGAAACCTGTCAACTTCCCTGGACCCATAGATATATATATAAAAAAAAATACAGTGAAAAAATACAGTGTACAACCACAGCACATAGAGTTCATTCAAACTGCTGCAGAGTCCAACAGCAAGGATATTAAATAAACATTTCATCTTGGGAAAGACAAATCTACCTGCATAGCTGGTATCCAAAAACACTGCTATCTGTGCAATGTATTGTACCTAGCTTTGCCAGAATGTAAGTGATTTACCACAACCTGTTTATTGAGTTAGTTCCACTAGTAAAATAAAATAATATTACATTCTTCTAAAGTACTGTATTCTTTCTAAAAAGCAGACCCAGATGTTTGCATCCAACGAAGGTAGGAGAGAAGTAAAGGCCTGCCCCTGCCTTGAGGTTTAGATGTGGAACACTGCTATGAATCAATGCTTTAGAAACAGCTGGTCTACAGGTAACATACATTACAGGATGATTCTTCAAAGAGACCAGTACAGTCAGAAAGTCAATTTATGTACTGCAGTTGCTCTTCAATAGTTCCGTTGAATATTAAAAATGTCAATAACTTGTGAAATGTGTGTTTGGTTGTCTACTTCTTTGGTGTTCAAGAATAAATCAATGACAAGCTTTCTGGCATAATCTGCATTCTAGATTTTTAAGGGCAACATCCAGGATTGGGTAATGTATATGTTGAGTGTTGGTAAATATGCTGAGTATTTAAATATTTGATCAAGAGTCCAGATGGAGGGAGCCAATGCTGACAGTGTTCTATATAAACCTGCCTCTTCTTTTAAATATGCTCAAGCAGGAGGCAGTTAATTAATCGTTTTCTCCCAATTCTTACGCTGTATTGTACACCTTTAATAAAAACACTCCTCAAGAGGTGACTGGGTTCATAACAAGCGCCGTTGGTATGACAAACAGGATATACAGTGTGTCAACACTCAATTGCTGTCCTGAAAACCTAACATATCGGAGCGCAGATGCCACCCTGACTGACACCAACAAAACGAACTGCAGGAAACGAAAACTCTGTCTTGAACTTTTCGTTACTCATCATGCAATGGGTTAGCTTTTTAATGCAAACTATCACCTCTACCAGTAACACTTTACAAAAAAAAAAAAAGAAAAGGGGAAACTTTCTTTGAATACAGTAACGGGTTAACATGTTTAGTACAGTTATAAACTTTGCTTTTTTATAAGATTTACAAATAGGCCAACGGGAGTAACAATTAAATAAATATCCTTCTACTTCTACTAAGTTTGTAAACGTTCGTGAACATCTGACAAAATGCACGTTATGAATTATGATAGCCTACAGTATTAACAACGGTTTCTTTAAAACGCAAAAACTGTTAAAAAAAAAAAAAAGTGCTAAATACCTAGTAAAAGAAAGTAATGTATTAGTATATTGACAACTATTTTAATTACCGTTATAATGAATTTACCGGTACTGACATTTTCTACCAAGAACATGCACTTTCGCAAACTGTATCAAAATAGTACTTACTATGTAAGAAAGTTGTCTGTCAAAGAATACAGAGTCCCCCATGCTTGCAGTTAAATAATATCCACATAGAACTGGAATTGGGCTCCTCCAAATAAAAGATGTAAAGCAATGCAACCCTTATAAAGTCTTAGAAATTAGCCTGAAACGTAAATAGAAAAATAGAAATAGAAAAAATAAAAAAATCACAAATTCAGAATCCACGAAAGGGCGTCTTGTAAGATCGGAAAAGAAAACATTGCACTTTGTAAGTTAACAGCACTACTGCTGGTACAATGCATTTGAAATACGTAAACCAGGACAAACTCGCATTCTGTCAAACTCGGCTTTGCATAGTTCATAACCAATTATCAGCTGTCGAAGCTCCCTGCAGCCTGGAGTAGCTGACTGAATAGAACAAGAAGGAAGATAGTTATAATAAGCAAAGGCGGGGCACAGTCAGGGTTCTCAGTGACGACGAGAGCCAGATTCATACGGTGGTACAACTTCCAAACTACTGGCTTTGTACTGGAAATCTCTTTCAAAGAGCAATAAACTAGTATGTCATTTTAGTAAGGGTATACTATTTGATACATTTTCAATTTTAAATATTACAGTGTTACCATATATTTCCAAACCCAGACTAGTCCTACGGAGGGTTGCTCCACTAAAAACCTATAACTATAAATGGATAATTGTATGTAAAAATAATGTGATATCTTGTAACAATTGTAAGTCACCCTGGATAAGGGTGTCTGCTAAGAAATAAATAATAATAATAATAATAAATAAATAACTATACATTATAAAAAATATACAGGACAGGGTGCTTTGTAGAACAACTACTTATTTGCCAGTCTTTAAAAAATATATTAATCATGTATTTGATAATGACTGGTTCTCTGTTTGTGACTGTGCTGTAACACTTTGCAGTATGTGCACTATATTTTAAAACTGCTAGGAATTAATGTTGAAAAATGTTGTTGTTGTGTAATGGATTGTAACCACAACTGCACTGCTGTCCATCTGAAACTGCACCCTTTGCAATTACTTTGTTTAATTCAGAACTGGAATACAAGTAAGATAGTCACATTGCTACTTCGATACTACAGTAGCATACATTTTAAACACACAAAAGACATGAATATGTTGCTGCAACTGCTTTGAATTTTTAAGTGTGCGGTTAGGTGAACAGTTTCTGAGGTTCTAGATGACTAGTTGACTATTTGATGCTACCCCTAGCATAAGATAAAAGCTGATTTGACCTAGGGTGGGCATCAGCTTATATGTGTACCCCATACAATATTATATAAATAGAGATTACAAACATTAAGGACGATAAAGACTGCCTATGTGTCCAAAATGAAATACAATCTGTAAATAGATTTTCTTAAAAAAAAAAGAAAAAAAAAAGAAGAAAATTCTGATTTAACAGCCAGACCAATACAAAGCTGTATTTTTATTTAGCTGATTAAGCTATTTTGGTAATTTGCCTGCAAATATTCAACTTATTACAAATGGGTTTTGTGGTGGGGTGATATGATGTTAGTTTAGATAACATCATGTTATCTAAACTAAGAACATTTAAATATACAAGTTTAGCTCACAAAGTAAAATCAGATGGAGAACTCAACAGCACATTCCACTCATAAACAAAATATTAAACCAAAAGTCAGGCAAACCTGTTGCTCAAGCTAGTTTTAGAGGAGCACACTAACCAACCATGACATTTCTTACTTACTGGACCCTTAACGATGGCTGGTTTCACTGGCCTTGATTAACACTAATCTTGGTGAACCTAACCTCAAAGATATCAAAGATTAGTGTGAATCAGGGTCTGTTAAACCATTGGTCGTACACATTCCATAGCTAAGTTTTGTGTTTTAAATATAATTTCATCATATTTGTTTAAAGCTAACAGATTAGCCTTCTTCACACTTTGTTACCATTACATTAAATTCCTCGCATAACAGTTTTAGCTGTCGTGTGACACAAGTGTCCGCCAACCTTCTTGTCACCTTGTTATTTTGTCACCACTTGTAGCTGCAGGAGGGTCATAAGTGAATTTTCAAGCTTTGTTATAGTTAGTCCCAAATAAAGTGGTTCACCTGTTATGCTGATAACATTTTGTAGGAAACATTTAAGCTGATATTTTAACAGATCATTGTGCTGAAGACCATTTGTTCTTTGCTTTTTTTAAAATTATGGATATCCACAAATTTTTTTTAAAGCTGCTTCCTGGTACTTCCTGTTTACAGGTCAGCCTCACCGAGGAAGTAAAGCCAGACCATACAAGCAAGGTTAACTTAAATCAAAAGTAAAACAACAAGAACAAAACAATATTTAGTACACATAAGAGTACCATTGCTAATGTTGCTAATGATGACAAGAAACCCAATAAGAAAATTGATGTGATAAAGCCTTGGGACAGGAGGGAGTGGCCATTTTATATCTAAATTGATAATCTTTAAATGATTGAGTCTGAGTCTGCAGGGCTGTGTAGCTGGGCCTCTAAGGTTGGAAAGTGAGCTTCACTTCCCCCCAGAGAGAGACTGTTGCAGAAGTGGCACAGCAAAGTGGAGAAGGAAGGGGTTTAAAATAGGTAGATTGACAGATATTCTGGTGTGACAGGAGCATATGGGTGCCACCACTAGCTTTCGGTAGGCATTGTCTGTGACCTGTGGGGTGAATCTGGTTTGCACTTCTGTCAGTCAACCTACTGTATAAAAGTGGGTAAGAACGGGCACCTAATGCTATCTCAATTGGACAATCCAGGGTACGTAATTTTCAGGTAGTTTGATTTTGTAATATATCACAGATTTTTTAAAAATTAATTAATTAATTTTCTTGGTGTTCAAGCTGACTGCCCTAGCAATCGTATTTATTTCAAGGTCATGGATTTTATTTGTTATAAAGCGTGTTTCTTCTCTAAGAAGAAGGGGAGGGCTGGAGGGAGGACAGGCTGCGTATGGATCAGTCTCGAATGAGAGTGATTAATCAAATGTGTTATGCAAGCACAGGTAAGAACATTGAATGCTGGAATGGAATGCAAGACTAAAATGTAGCTGGAAATGTGAAGGCAAAGAAGTTAAAGAATAAATAACCAAGCTACTTGTGTCCAAAGAAGCATATGACAAAACAGGGAACAGCAGGGGAAGAGACAAACATAATCTGACCTATCGTTTCCATCTGCAATAACAGTGTTTAATACATTGGTGCTAGGGCATTTGTAATGTTGGTATCCTGCCAGCTTTTACTTGTTGAGGGTGTACGCACTGAACAAAAAAAAAAAAGGATTAATTAAATAAAGGTTTGTAGGCATATTTGTTTTATCTAGACTGTTGAAAAAGCATCAACAATTTACAACAGTTACACAAACATCAAACTTCAGAAAAACAGATGTAATGTCTTCTTTAAAGCTTTGTCTGTTCTGGAATGCAGTTCAATAACCCCATTCTAGAAGCACAGAAATAATAATAATAAAAAAATCTGTTTCGTAAGGTGCAAGGCACTATTCTTATTTAAAATCACCTTACTGAATACAACATATTTTTATAGTTTTCTTTTAAGGTAATATGCTTCACTTTACCTGGACCCTTTTCACAACACAGTGCAACTAGGGCAGCAGTGTGGAGTAGTGGTTAGGGCTCTGGACTCTTGACCGGAGAGTCGTGGGTTAAATCCCAGGTGGGGGACACTGCTACTGTACCCTTGAGCAAGGTACTTTACCTAGATTGCTCCGGTAAAAACCCAAATGTATAAATGGGTAATTGTATGTAAAAATAATGTGATATCTTGTAACAATTGTAAAGTCGCCCTGGATAAGGGCGTCTGCTAGGAAATACATACAAAAAAAACCTCCCTGATTCCTAAGAACAAGAGAAGTGTAAACACGATTATACATAAGTAAATCCTGTAGACATCTAATGAGCCGGCTCTTAATGGACCAAAGTGACACATGGGCGCAGGCGGCCCTTTGAGTTTGGTAAGAGTAAGAAATAAAGTGTGAGCAACACACAGAAAGATCTGTGTAAACAAGCAAATGTGCAGCCAGAGAACTGGACTGCCACTAAGCTATAAATCCATATAAATGAGGGATTCATTATGCTCTTGTTGTGAATTTGTTTAGGCAAGGTGAGATTTGAACGACTTCTTAACACTTAAGTGTAATTACAAACAACACCCCATATTTCATTTTATTCAACTTGCTATGCCTTCCTACTAAATTTCAGTTTACAGAAGGGGAAGATAGGGGCAGGGGAGTGAGGCAGGAGGTGGCAGAAGAGAGGGGGGGGGGGGGGGGGGGGGGGTGATAGGGGCTAAGGTGGGATAGCTAAATATAGGGCATTGAATTTAACTCCCAGGTAAAAAAAATAAAAATAAAATAAAATAAAATATCAGGTAAGTTTATTCACCAATAATTTAGAACCTTCTGCAATTACAACTAGTGAGAAGCAGTAAGGAGCTCTGCAGGTTGCCTGTCCCAATTACTAAATCTAAAAGATAATTCAGAACAGAGCTCCTAAAGGTGAAAGAAGCCAGTTACTCTGGTGTATGTTAAATACAACTGTGGTGGTAATAAAGGCAGATTTTATTCAGTTTTTACTGAATAAAATTTTAAGGCACAAGCCCAGCTATGGATACAGCGCAACAAAGTGAAAAGTGGAATCTGAAGGGTTTTGCAAGAGCAGTGGAGCAGTCTTTTAGATGACATCACTGCTTGGGAATGCAGCTCCAATCTGGCCCAATGGGAACAGGACCCCGCAAGTTTATTATTGCAGCATTCTTAGCTGACCATCTTTACAGGAAATGTTCTCAAAGCAGAGCTAGGGATGTGAGGTCAGGTAAGAAGTATGCTCGCCATATGACATTGTTTTGCGCAAGGCTTTCCAATTACGTCCTTTACTATAACATACTGTATATGCACGTTCTACTGCAGTGCAAGTACCTTAAATGAAGTATAGAACCAGGCAGAGAAGAGCAGTAATATAAACATGTTACTTTGAACTGTAATACAATTTCAATTTTTTTAACCCATAAAGAAAATTATATATATATATATATACATATATATATATATATATATATATATATATATATATTTTTTTTTTTTTAATGAGAAAGGGGTGAAGTCAACATTAATTGAGTAACCATTTCCAGTATTTCCAGTGTTTTAGTGGTTTTTATCAGTTAAAACCGAAAATCTGAAGCCCTAAATATACTGTACTGTCAACATGTCCTGATGGTGAATTAACCACATTTCTGAAATAACGAGGAGGATGACAAATATATGACTGCATTCATATCTACTGGATTTAGACATCAAAAATAGATAAGAAATGTTTATAATCACTGGCTTGCATTTTCTGAGCAGCCTCTTTTCGTTATGATAAATAAATGTACTATAAACCAAAACGGTTAAAACAGGAAAAAGGTTTAGAGGCAAGTGTATTAAGGTGCTGGTTTGGACATATTTGTGTTGTATCTTGAATGATGTTTGAAAATAGATTTATATCTGAAGCTGTTAACAGGGTGGAATTTGTAAGAAATTAGTTAGTAAGAATTAAAACTAAGTTCTTAATTGAGTTCCCTTTATTATTATTCTGCCTGGTAATTGAGCAAATTATAAGAAAACAAATGGCAATTATCAAAATTGTTTATAAAGGGAATAATGGAAGATGAAACATGGCTTCACTTGGATTGCAATATTGCAACCATAAAACCTATGATATATCCACAAATTACGATATCCGTCTGTTATAATTATATATATTATAGTTCAACAAACTTGATAGCAAAGCACTTTTTCACTTGCTGTGTTTGAGTTAACAAAACGAGGCCTGGATATTTACCAGATTCAAACACAATAAAACTTGGCAGTACTAACCTATTGTTAAAAGGCTTGGACTGCTCATCAGCACAGTTTTAAAAATTAAAATGGTAAAGTTACAAAATATTGTGAAACCTTAGCAACTTGAGATTGTTGCACACCAGCTGCATTCTTTGAAAACTAAACACATTCTCCATGCTCAGGAAACTCTTTACTTGAGCCAGTTTGCTTAGGAATCATAAAATCGGTATTGCCCATAGAAATGTAAAAAAAACCCAAAAACTATGATGTATCAGCTTCAGTTAGTCTCACCAACAGGCACCTTTCAGTTCAAACTTCAAACAATCAAACTTATTATAAAGTACCTCATTCATAGCGACAAGTGAAGTGAACCAAATAACCAAAGACAGATACTTTAGGCAGTATGTAATGTTTAGGTGATGACAAGTTATTGTTATGGAATTGCTCTGTTTGAATTAATAATATGCCCAAGCACCATACTTTAAAAACGTGGCTTGTCTACAGAGCTGAATTCTGAATAAGGGTGAAGCTGGGTGGATTAGCAAAGGGGTACTCGGCTGTTCACCTTTAGGTCACCGGTTCATTACCAGTGCAGGACAGCTGTGATCAAATATCATTTTCTGCATTATGGCTGTTCAGTGGCCTAAATAAATTTAAAAGAAATCTCTGATCTGAATCCAGTTCGTGAAACATTTCCTCTTTACGTTTATTCAATGATGGCAAATGCTGTAATTAATCAAGGCAGCAAGCTAATCTCCAGCAGTTAGACAATAAAAGAAAGAGCACAAAGTAAAAAATATAATACAAAAAGACAAATTGTAGGCCTACTTTGGAGTTGACCTGAATAGATTTGGTGCAAAGTAAACTGCCCTTAAAAAAAAACAAAACAAAAACAAACACATGGAAAATGTGTGCTTTTTTATCTCAATAATTAGCAGCTATTGTGCAAAAAAAAAAAAAAAACTCCTGCAAACCTGAATTTGCTTGTACTGACCTGCGACTAGTTGGACATCATAAACATCAAGCATATTAGGCACCCTCATTACCAGAAGTGTTGTCCATCAAATGGCTGGCCTCTCATTCGATAAACAACACGTCTAATGATCAGCAATGTACGTCCAATGTACGTCTGAGTTCACCTCCTCATCAGCCTCCACCTATTTTTCAGCTTTGTCTAAGGGGGAGGGCAGCTATCCTGCTCCCCTGCCCATGGCTTCCCTATAGTCAGCCTCTAAACTATCAGCAAACTAAATGGGCAGGGGTTCCTCGAAGGTCATAACATAGTATAACATAGTATTTGTTGTCTAAGCTTTAATACATATTGTTGTCCATCGCATGAGTTTTCCTGACTGAAAAACAGTGTAACTGTGTGGGGTTTTAAACATTCAAATACATCACATATGTGATGTGTGTCAGGGGTGGGGAGGAAGGGGGGCACCATCTGCATTGAGAGCAACATCTGCATGGTTTAAACCCTCTCTATATAAAAAAAAGCCATACTGTTTCCTAACCTGTGCCATAAATCATTGTTCTAGGGCAAAAGCCAGCAAAGATACACGCTTTCTAAAAAACTCAGACCCTTACTGGGCCTCATCGAGGCCCCCATAGTGAACCTAAGATTTATTTTACTTCCTCCCTTCTAAGGGGACATCAACTTTCCTCCTCATCCTAGCAAGGCCTCTGTGTCTGGCACAAGTAAGAAATATTACAGTGTTACAAAATGGGTCCTGGTAGTGTCAGGGTACAGATGTACAAGAAGCACAGATGTAGAATCTAGACTTACTGTGTACTGTCATTAGTCCAATCTTTAAAAAAAAGTGCTGTGACTACATCTTTATAATTTATTCAACTACCTTTTTTTGTACTGATGGATTAGGTTTCTCTTGACTGACTGCTGCATAAATCTTCAGTAGTTTAACATGTTTATAAGAAAACCTTAATCCAAAACGAAGACAGAACTTTAGCTGCAGTAATGCCATCTTTATATAAACAGGTGCAGACAGTACATGTAAACACTGGCTCTGGTACATAAACTATAAACTATGCAGTCATTTTATAGGTCTCCTTTTGCAACATTTACAGCATATTCTTCTACTATATGCAAGCCTTACATTATACCTTATTTCATTGTGTTTAAAAATCTCCATGGGTATAAAAATAAATTTTATTAAACCTTTAGATTGAAACTCACAACCCTACTGGCTAATACAGTGTCACATGACCAAAAATAGTTTGTGCTATTGCCCACAAACCAGCCTGGGGGGCTGGAAAATTAGACAAACCTGGAGGTGAAGGAGAAGAACCGTCATGGCTGTGTGGATAACAAGGGTGAGCGATGGTAGATCCCCACGTGTTGACTGCGTGTAGACCCAGGTTAGGGTAGGGATTAATTCATTTAGGGGATTTTTAACCCCTCTCAAATGTATTTAGTTTACGTAGGGACCTGGAACAGGACCTCCTTTCTAGCGGCAGTGCCTGTATTGTTATTAAATCTGTGCCCCAGTGCAGTGTGTCAACACCCACTGCTCTGTGTCTATTATTCAGTGACAACCCACGCAGGTAACATCGCCCTGTTACAACTATCTTTTTGCATTACTCAAGGAGGATCAGGTGGTTAAGACTCAACTCCAGTTACTATTTGTATACTAATTGTCTTCAGTTGTGAAATCTGAGATCCACCCACACCTTTCCCTTAACACTAGACCCTCCTAAACTCACCCTATTCTCACACAGCCACACGAAACAGGTATTGGTTTGAGTAAACAGGCAAGCTTGGTTTTAATTTTGAAATAATCTTGGAATATCCAAATGAATACCGTATACACTAGAGCAGTTGTTATATTAATCTATTTTATATGTTTAAAACTAGTTTATGTACAGGATGCGCTCTACAGCCTGGATGTCGCTTCGAGTTCGAGTCCAAGCTAAAAAACAACAAAAAAACTAGCTTATGTATATTTTTATTTTTTTTTTCATTTAAAAAAGGCTTTATTTTTATTTTTAATTAGTGCTGACATTGTCCTGAGTACATAATGTGCTAAATATTCTTAATTACAAAACACCAATTATAGCTGATTGTTAATGATTAGATTTTCTACCATTAACAGATCACTGGTTTAACATTCTGTGATAACTGTACCTGGGTATAAGATACAATACTATGGGCTAGATTATCATTCCAAATCATTATTAGGTACTTTTTTTTCGGAAAAGAAAACACAACAACTGCAAACAATCTAAGACTACTACAAATGTTTAAGTTTTTCGTAATGAACTTTTCTCCCTGGAGTTAGCTTTGATAATCCAGTCTTATTTGTCAATAGGAGAGTGAAATCTTCATTAATTGATGGCTCCTCGTTCATTAAATGCTGCTTTCATGCCACATTAACTAGTTACTCAGTACTTATATTGGACACTCATTTTAACTACGATCTGTGAACCATTCCTCACATCTCAGCACTGGTAATATAAAGTTGTGTTCAAGAATCCAAAACAACGGACCATTTCTGAGAAACCGTTGACAAGAAATGTACAAGCTGTGTTTTGTAAATCTTTATGTAGTTTCAAATGAAATCCACATCTGCTAAAGGCATTTTAAACTAAATAGCCACTGTTGGCATTTCAGTAAGAAAAAGATACAGATGTGCAGCCTAAGCCCCAGTGAAAACGAATGCCTGCCTGGTACACAACACTTTCTTCAGAGAAGTCCTACTGTAAAGCAACACGCATTAGGCTAGATTCTCAAAATCTCCATTAGCGTTATTTTTGTCTGAATGGAAAGGAACAAATTACAATTATAATGACAATTCTAAAAGGAATAAGAAACAACTTCAGGCGACTCGCAGGCCCCTAAATTGATTTTGTAACTTTATTGTTTTTACTATCAAAAAGATTGTGCTAATGATGATAAAAATAGCTTTGAGGCATTCTCCTCATTAAATACAAGAACACCCCGCCTCATTCCCGTTGAGATCAAAGCTCAGGCTTTAATTGTCTTTTAAAATTCCCTGGTTTAGGGATAATAACAGGAGCAGCATGCAGAACAAAACAATCTGATTTATGAATTATTTTATAAGGTTCCCATCAAATAACTCCTCAGCATTTACAGTAAACCTCCTGGTTTCTCTTATAAGGGTCTTTCATGGTATTTTTGCACATATGTGTTTACCCTGGTTTGCCATGTTTAGTAATATGCTTTACCATACTTTGCTATTCTTTACAATGCTTACATATCCTTTACCATGCTTTCACTATGACTTATTACACTTTGCTATAGTTTTACTATGATAAACTTTTAGATGGTTATGCAAAAGGTCCTGTAGGTTAAGGGAAAATAAGAATGCAGTCCTTGTTTAAACCTAAATGTTGATAGAACATCTGTGATACCTTTCTGAAGCATTAGTATTACAATTACACACAAAGCTCAGTGCAAATTTCTGTCCAATTCAATAAATAATGATTAGGTGTACTGGACCAGTAATCACAGGAACCATTATAATACACTGAGCCAAAACAAAATATAAAAGTAAATTGTATTCACAAAAGGTGAGGCAGGTACAAACATGCATAAATAGTGGTAGAATTGTGGTTTAATGGACTGGCAGCCTTTACCTCTGCCGTAAATGTGAAGTGATGGAATGTTTTTCACAGGGTAAGAGTTTATTGTATTACTGCCAACAGCATAGGCAGAAAGCCTAATTTACAAGGTTTTCCTTATTTGAAAGACACTTTGAGGACATGCATTTTGATGACGCAGGATGTACTGATGCTATTGGCATCATTCAGGGCTCTGGATTTGATAAGTTAACATGTCTGTAAAGTCTCATTTACCAGAGTATAGGCGTGCAGGAAATGACAGGCTACCTAGAGGGGGGCTGCAGTATAGTACCTGTTTGTGGATAAAGAGGACATTTTATCTGATCCCTTCAGGATCATTCCACACCAAATATTATGGTTATTGTGCTATGCTGTGCTAGTGAGAACTCCTAAACAGCTGAAGTGCTTGCCTTCAAATTCTCCAGATTATCTATCAACGACTAAGTGTGCAGTGCCAAAGTGCTTCAGAGTACTTAGTTATGAGCTCCAAAAGTGGACATCAAGCCAGAGGGATTCTTCTTTAAAAACTTCCAGGTACTTGCAAAATCAAATGAATAAGAAACAGTTAGGCGAGGAAGATCCTAAATGTGTTCCATTTGGTGTGGAGTGAACCACTGGACCTTTCCACTCAGATAAATCAGCTACTCGTGTATCCAGACCACAGGGCTAATAGAAGCTTATTCAGAGAGATTAGTGCACAATCTGTGATTTAGATGCTAATTATTATCCAGGCTTCTCTGACCACTGAAGTTTGAGAAGAGGTTTAAACACTTCATGCTTTTCAATTAGAAACCACAGTTCATTTGGGACAAATGAAACCTTTAGTTTTGTGTCTTATAAACTGTAATTAATTTAGAAGCCTTCCACCAGTCTGTATGCCGGAGTGATGCCTAAAAGCCACAATTAGTTCCATTCAGTGCTGGTAAGTCAGGGTCAAAGGGGAGCCCTGTAACAGTTCCATTTTTCTAATGCAGACTGCAGTCCTAGAGAAAACTGGGCTTGAATCCTGGAAAACTTTTGGTATGCCTTTAGACCCCCTTAATAGGAAATATTTTTCAACTGCAGTTGTATGGTTTTTTGCTTGTTCACAGCTAGCTTTTAAAAATAATCAAACACTGGCATTGGAAACACCAAAACCTGAAACTCATAGATACCATTCATTTCCTTTGACTAAAAGCAAACAAGGGCTCTCTCTCCTTTCTGCAAAACCTCCATTCTGATGACAAATAAAGGATGTACCTTATACTTCTGTAGTCCCCTCCTGGGGGACTTGTAAATTGTTTGTTTAAATATACTTGCATGCATTTTCTATTGCTGTTCTATTTTGTTGCTGAACTATAGATTGTTTAGTGTTAAATGTAGTCTGGTTGTGAAGAAACTAGAATTCCCTTTGTTCCATCCTGACATGCATGCTGGGAATTAAAATGGTAAAAAAAAGAGCAAGAAAGTTCTGGAACTGGGGTGTTGGTGATCTGTGAAAGCTATGTGAAGAAAGTGTGTCAGCAAACCAGAAGCAATACCCATGTAACTACCTTAACTTCGTAAAATAAATAAGAAAAAAAGTAACATCATTCAGTTCAGACTTTGTTTGATTCGGCAAACGAAACTCTGATGGTTGAGGATAGGTTTCATCTGCATTATTTAATTTTCTTCTGCGTCACCTCTCTAACCAACGAGGCCAGTGCGAGACTCTGATCCACGCGGGGAGTTTCGTCTACAATTCAGAAGAAAAAGGCTGTGAGTAAAAGACTCGTTTTTTTTCATCATTTAGTACATACCACTTCATTATTATTTGATTTTTTTTATTTCTCTTTGATAATAGAAATATATTTTACATATTGTCTATTTGGTGAAGATCTGGGATTGTGTAAATATTAGTTGCGGGACTGTTTACTTTTAAATGTTCATTTGTCTATTACAGACAACACCAATTTCGTTTGGATTGGATTTAAAGAACTGATTTTATATATCCTCTTCGTGTCGCCTCTACTAATGGGTTGCTCCCATAACGCAGCAAGCGCGCCATCTTGTAATAAAAAAAAAGGTAATTGGACTGAAGAACAACCCGGGTTCCCAAATCTAATATAGTGAGTGCACTCAATGTAAAATAATGTACTTTTAATGGTAATGTTGATGTCCATTCACAGAAAGTCAACAGTAGATGTTTTACATTGAACTGCAGTCCAGAGTTAAAAAAGAACTCCTTTCCAACTCCAAGTATCTTGCCTTTTCTTATTAGTCACTGCGTTGTTCTGCTTAACATTTAGTATGTCTTTATATTCATCATAACGTTAAATTACCTTTCTAATTTCAACGTTACCCAAGTTTGGATTACTTCTTTTAGCACTTGCTATATATATTATTTTATTCATACATTCAAAGTTCGCCGGTGCCATGCTCCCAGAAGCTGTTTCACTACTGGCTAGCAACAACTGCAGAAGCTGCTGTGTACAGTCATTACAGCGGAACTCATGCAGGGATCTGTTAACATTAGCTAAAAACAAGGCAATAAAACAATTTCAAACAGAATACGATTACTATAGAATGTTGCTATTACAAGCATTGCATAATTAATTAGAGTCCTTACGTTTAATATGCAAATACAACGGGTTTAAGACATAACACGTGTTAAGCATCAGCATTAAAAAAAATAAAAGAAACACGCGTTTGCTTCTACTAGTAGCAAATGTATAAGGTTTTTTTGTGTACTTGAATATGTAATATGCTATTCGAATAGTTTAAAAAAAAAAAAAAAATTGTATATTTTCGTGTAATCAATGTATTTGACTACACTGACCCATCCCTAATTAGGATTATTATAATTCAGTTTTGGCGTTGCTGTGACGATATGGTAACAGCTCGGTTGCGGGTTTGCTTGTGAAAAAATTAGTATCATTTGCACACATACATTTTCAAATCTTTAATACAGTATTTTAATTTTCCGACAAGCACACAAATGTGTGCATGTTAAATGGCTGAAGTAACATATATTGAAAGGCTTCGTTTAGCCACTTTCTTTTGAGACGTGGGCTCTCTGGTCACCATACACAGTTAGAAACATACTGAAAATAAAAACCATCATGAAAAAATATATAAATATATTGGGCCAGATAAAATTGCATCCAGGCCAGTAAAAACACTAGCTCAGTAGTTAAAAACCTAAACATAGAGCACTGGAATGGGTAAAGGACCCCCGGTACAGCCCCTGGCTGTACAACACTGACCATGGTATGTTCAAAACCTTTAAAAAATAAATAGGTTGATTGATTTGTAACTCTAAAGGAAATGCTTTGTGTCACTAACGATTATACAATGTGAATTGCGTAAATTACCAATGAAGAAGTATAATGCTGTTAATAATCCATATGGGAGAGTATTTTCCTCCAATGATCAATTTTCAGTTTGCTTGCATGAATTAAGATTTGTGTGTTGAATTGTCAGTGTAAGGCAAATCAAACTTGTTAAATATCAAAGATGTGAGTGTTTGTTTGAAACGCAGCCTGGAGGTTTACTGGCTTCCAGATCCAAATATGATTATCAGAAGGCCATGTTTTTTTCTCCAAGCCAGGAAAAATAAGAACAGACGACACCTGCACTTTGTGCAAAAAATAATAGCAACCCCCCCTACCCCCCCACCGGACCTATATGATTTTCTAGGGGAAACACTGAGTGACCCATACATGAAGTATAGGTATCCATCTTGCCTCCAGTAATTATTATTTTATAACCCAGTGTGGATTGTTTGCCTGTGATATGCTGATTTCCTTCAACAATTCATTTACATTTTACAATTTTAAGCCACAGGGTAAAATACATTTATTATGTATTGATTTTTTTAAATGTAATTAAACCTTCCACTTGCTCAATGCTAAGCAATAGAATCTTGTCGCTTTTAAACAGCTTAATTCAACATAGCTGTAAAACCATTCAAACCTGCATTACTGAATATGCTAGATTTTCAGCATTTGACATTCAACAGTCACTGCAATCAATTACTTCGCAATTATTAGTATTACTGCATTATTGAAATGTCAAGACTTAGCACTGTGGAAGGGGATGCTCAGTCACATAAGTTTCCCATAGTAAAAGCATAGCAATGTGTAATAAAGCACATGTAGACATTGTAAAGCACAGAGAGGTATGGTTAAGCAAATTAACAAACATAGCAAGCCAAGGTAAACTATGGTAAGTGCATTGCATAACCATGGTAAAAGTGCAGAAATATCATGCAAAAACATTGCAGTAAAATTTGATTACCTTAAATGAGAAGTATGTTTGGGATCTGATATCAGCGAACATAGCTACATCTTGTGAAGAATTAGGTGTTCTTCGCTATTTGAGTTAAATTGTTTTTCTGCAATGAAATACACTGAAAACTACCGGTTTGGAGTACCATATAATTATTATTTGTTTATTTAGAAGACGCCTTTATCCAAGGCGACTTACAGAGTCTAGGATGTGTGAACTATGCATCAGCTGCAGAGTCACTTACAATCCCTGTTTTTCTTTTTCAGAAAGGTCACATCCATCGATTTTAGAAAACAGTACAACGAGATACAATAATACTTATTAATCAAACAACAAACTGTGGAGAAAATATCATCCACTGGTTATCCATGTTGTTCACTTCATGTGTGTGTGTATACTGTCCACTAATGCACTGGCGCCCACTGCTGTATGCAAGTTACGCACTGTGTGTGCCATTGCCGCTCCATAAGTGTGGACTCACGTGTAATTTCGTGCGATTGGTTGAAACGAAACAAAGGGCTTATAGAATTGTACTGTTTATTTAGTAGTAATGAGCAAACGGAAGCAGTTAAGTTTGGTTGAAGCTTCAACAAGAGCAAGTGTTTCTGGCACTAACGGCAGAGGAGTTCTAATCCTGATGAGATACCTACAGATTTTATTTAAATGTATTAGAGAGAGAGAGAGAGAGAGAGAGAGAGAGAGAGAGAGAGAGAGAGAGAGAGAGAGATGATGGTGGATACCTCTTATTTATGTTTCTTTTGTAATTCCTATACTGTGAATAAAGGAATAAAGTGTTTTGGGAATCAAAAAAAAATCTTTAGTGCAAAAGCATCTTTTTTTCTTGTTGTTTTTTGTTTTTTTCTTATAACTCATTAAAACTACTGCAAAAACTATGAGACACATCAACAGGAATAGAGGAGCACTGCACTGCAAGCCTTTCATTAGTCATATAAGAAAGAGGTGCATGGTAACCCTATCGCAGTCTATGACTTGACCATACATTGTTTCCAGGATTATGAGCTGTAAGATTCGCTCTGCATAACTTCACTTACCTAGTGAACACTCATCCCCAGATAGAAAGTCTTACCTAAAGACTTGGGATGTCCAGTCAGGTGGCTTTTTACATTCTGGAGAGTTCCACTTGGTTAGTTCTTAAGTCACTAAACACCTCAACAAAATCTGACCAGGACAAACTGCTTGCACCAGGCCGACAGCGCTTAAAATTATACCAAACTTTCCAATAGATATGTCTAAAAGCACAGTGGTTTGGAATCCAATTGTTTTCACAATACATACCTTACTTGTTTAGGCATGGTTTGGCCACATTCCAGAAGATGTAACTTCTGGTAGGGATTATATGTATTTATTGCATATGTACTTTTGGAGCACTGTATGCATTGTCACAGTGTAGTAGAAATGTTTGGCAAGGAATTCTGTTTTAACCAGTACACAATTCAGTGTTCTGACACCATTGCCTGATTATGTGAGAGTGAGACAAGGACCAAGAGCCCTTTCCTCACAATGCATGTATGAGACTTGAGGTGTCTATAAAGTACCTGTTAGCCAGATTCCAGGATACCGGCCTTAAATCCAGACAGCACTTAAGAACTGAAGTACGTAAGATGCAATCTTAAGGCCTTTTTCCATCCAACTTTTAAGCTCAGTAAAACGTATGCAAATAAGAAAATATATGTGACAAACACTATGGAAAACAGTTGAAGTCTTTACTTTTAAGAAGTTTTTAATCGTATGACAATCTCGCTCGCTAGACATTTTATTCAACACTTGCATGGAAAATCGTAACGAGCGTGTTTCTGGTCCCAGCGCCCTCCTCGCCATTCCAGTGACGTCACATTGTTTAATGCGCATGCTCTGATGATAAAAACAAGTTGGCAGACTGGAGCAAATAAGAAACACAACATAGACTGTTGTTTCCTTAGACTCAGTTGTTTAACAATAATTATCCATATCACCTACATCAATACTAATCCACTTCACAGCTTTGGGGGTAAAACAAAATAAATACAAAAAGTTTCCTGTTTTAAGATAAAACAAAAAAAACAGCACACATTATATTAACTGTGTTGTCATGGATACAAGTTATGTGCAGGACCTGTTCTGTAAATATTTGGTATTTAAAAACACAATGTTAAATGACACAATAATGTTACTGGTAATACTGGGCAATGCATTATGTGTTTTTCTGTCAAATTAAAGTCTGTTTGAAGCTGCCTGAGTAGACTGACAACACTTAGCAACTGAGTTTTTGCAAGTAGAAAGACGGCTTTCATTTATAATGATTTTCCAGTGCTTTATGTGGAGACCACTAAGACATTTTAAAAGAGTCTGTGAAGGTCACAGTCACTGTTTTAACTGAATATTGTCTACAGCTATGGCCAAAGGTTTTGCATCACCCAGAGAAATAACTAATTTTGCTTCATAAAGTCGAATGAAACCTGCTGAAAAATGTTGCGTTAACATATTGAATTACATACCACTTTGTAGTTGTCCATATACTTAACAAACAACTGACAAAAATTGAAAAATGTGACATTTCGAACTCTAACATGAAATACTGTACTACTATTATGGCTTCCGGTAGACTTTTCCAATATCATTTTATATTGTTTCTTTGATTACATGATGTTAAATAAAATATCGAAATTATATATATATATATATATATATATATATATATATATATATATATATATATATATATATTTTACATGGACGAAGGCAATATTAGCATCCTGAGCCGTTTGAAAAATAATAATGCACGATACTGCAGTAGTGATGACAAAATGGCATATTCGTCTAGAAGATTATACTTGACCTTTGACACATATTTCACTCCTGTGCACCCCGACCACTTTCAAATAAAATGTCCCGTTTTAAGTCACTCGACAACACCCACAATTCGTGGTTTAGGCACTTTTTTAACAAATCTGCCTCCGTGAAGATTTACAATCATCCTCCACGAAGACTTACAATCATCCTCCACCAACGGCAGCACCAACCAATTGAAGAGGAGCATACCCCATTGAAACACCTTTTCCACCTACCCAGTTTAATTCACCGTTCCTGAATTATCAAAAAATAATTATATTTAAGATTCTTTAATATTGACTTAATTTATGTTATTATTATTCATTAAATTCACTTGCAATTTGAAACTTTTTATTTATCAAAGATAATATCCATATATTATAAAAAATAATAGATGGGCTTCAGTGAGTTAAAGGTCTCACTGAAACCCATCTATCATTCTGAAGCCCATCTATCTGTCTCAATGAAGCCCATCTATCATTCTATATATATTTTAATTATGTCTCAATCCTTAAATTCTAGGTGCTGCTAAATTTCTGGCCACAGCTAAGTACTTAGAAGAACACTGTGATGATTACTGTGCTCCTCTTCAGTTTCAGTTGAATGGCTGAGAAAAAAAAATAGCAAACCACGCAGCTTGGTGTTCGTAGTGGTCATGGTAAAGACCAGAATGTTCAAATATTTTCTTAAGTAATCCCTCAGACGTGGAGCCTGTGTTTATATTTTTGTGATGTGTCATCTTTGCACTTACAAGCTTAATAGACCAAAGAGGTCTGCCAACAATTCCTTGCATCTCTCCTCATGTGCAAGTCCATCTCAACTTGTTCCAGTACCAAATTGGGGATGCCATTTGCAATCAGACGTGAAACCTTAATACCACCACTTCACTGTTTCATTTGAATGTAGATGACTGACTAACTTCCTCATCAAACGGTTGTGGAGAGACCAATTTCTGGGAGCCTGCAATCCTAACTGGGGTTTACAAGACTCTCACTTGTACACAGGAGTCTCATGTCTAGATCTGCTGCAGACAGAATCAGACAGGACTTATTTGAAATAACTTTTAACATGAAAAAATGAAGACTAGGCATAAATACAGTGGTTTCTGTGAAAAAAAGCAGCAGTGGGCCAATATGAGACAACACAAAGGCTCAGGTAAGGGATACGTTTATACAACAACTGAACAAAAATGTGCTACATATTGTGATCGAGCTGCACTCTCTCACATTCGTTGCCCCTTTAAAAATAGACCCAGGACACACAGACTGGAGGTTTTAAGCATTTTTGTGCAATTTTAATATTTACAAAAATAAATAAAACGAAAATACACACCTAGCTCTTTTTGAGCACAAACTAAACATAAACTGTAACTCTAAACTAATAACCGGACAGCTAGGCTGTTTACCGGCTAAAAACAAAACACACAGTTTTACAGATATATTTCTCAACAAAAAGGCTTCACATAGTACCTTTGAGGACTATGACACACAGTCGGGCTCTTCACACAACAGCCCTGACGAGACTGGCTGCTCTCTTTAAATACCCTGCACCAGGCTCTAATTTACAATGACAGCCAGGTGCAGGGGATAATTAATAACAAAACAATAATACAATTATAATTAAACAATTAAACAAACAATAAACATATGTTTTTATGCAGGGAAGATTTTAACCCACTCCCTGCTGTGTTACAGTATCAAATATGTAATATCACAAATATTGCTATATGCATAATTATTATGTTCTCAAAAATATTTATGTCTCTCCGGTGTAAAATGTAATGAAAGTGGGTCCTAGAGTAAAAAGGATAGTTTGTATGAAAAGAGAGTTCAATACCACACTGCCCTGTTTCTTTTCCAAGCAGCTGTGTGAAAAAATGAATACTCAGCACAGCCTCAAGACTGACTTGGAAACAGGACCTTATTTGTCCCTGGCTAGAGTGTGGTCAACATTCCTAAACAAACAGCAATGCAACCATGGATCACCATGACTTCATGCAGAGTTCTGAGGGCCTCCATTCCTCCTAAAACATTATAAAAGAGTGCCGGTGTGAACTAACATATCATACCACAAGGCTTCTGTTCCCTTAAACTTACAATAATAAAAACAATTGTTAAAAAAGTGACACCGTATATATATATATATATATATATATATATATATATATATATATATATATATATATATATATATATATATATATATACAGACGTGATCAAATTTGTTGGTACCCTTACAGCTCATTGAAATAATGCTTCATTCCTCCTGAAAAGTGATGAAATTAAAAGCTATTTTATCATGTATACTTGCATGCCTTTGGTATGTCATAGAATAAAGCAAAGAAGCTGTGAAAAGAGATGAATTATTGCTTATTCTACAAAGATATTCTAAAATGGCCTGGACACATTTGTTGGTACCCCTTAGAAAAGGTAATAAATAATTGGATTATAGTGATATTTCAAACTAATTAGTTTCTTTAATTAGTATCACACATGTCTACAATCTTGTAATCAGTCATTCAGCCTATTTAAATGGAGAAAAGTAGTCACTGTGCTGTTTGGTACCATTGTGTGCACCACACTGAACATGGACCAGAGAAAGCAAAGGAGAGAGTTGTCTGATGAGATCAGAAAGAAAATAATAGACAAGCATGGTAAAGGTAAAGGCTACAAGACCATCTCCAAGCAGCTTGATGTTCCTGTGACAACAGTTGCAAATATTATTAAGAAGTTTAAGGTCCATGGAACTGTAGCCAACTTCCCTGGGTGCTGCCGCAAGAGGGAAATCGACCCCAGATTGAACAGAAGGATAGTGCGAATGGTAGAAAAAGAACCAAGGATAACTGCCAAAGAGATACAAGCTGAACTCCAAGGTGAAGGTACGTCAGTTTCTGATTGCACCATCCGTCGCTTTTTGAGCGAAAGTGGGCTCCATGGAAGAAGACCAGGAGGACTCCACTTCTGAAAGAAAAACATAAAAAAGCCAGACTGGAATTTGCTAAAATGCATATTGACAAGCCACAATCCTTCTGGGAGAATGTCCTTTGGACAGATGAGTCAAAACTGGAGCTTTTTGGCAAGTCACATCAGCTCTATGTTCACAGATGAAAAAATGAAGCTTTCAAAGAAAAGAACACCATACCTACAGTGAAACATGGAGGAGGCTCGGTTATGTTTTGGGGCTGCTTTGCTGTGCCTGGCACAGGGTGCCTTGAATCTGTGCAGGGCACAATGAAATCTCAAGACTATCAAGGCATTCTGGAGCGAAACATACTGCCCAGTGTCAGAAAGCTCTGTCTCAGTCGCAGGTCATGGGTCCTCCAACAGGATAATGACCCAAAACACACAGCTAAAAGCACCCAAGGATGGATAAAAACAAAACATTGGACTATTCTGAAGTGGCCTTCTATTAGTCATGATCTGAATCCTATCGAACATCTATGGAAAGAGCTGAAACTTGCAGTCTGGAGAAGGCACCCATCAAACCTGAGACAGCTGGAGCAGTTTGCTCAGGAAGAGTGGGCCAAACTACCTGTTACCAGGTGCAGAAGTCTCATTGAGAGCTACAGAAAACGTTTGATTGCAGTGATTGCCTCTAAAGGTTGTGCAACAAAATATTAGGTTAGCGGTCCCATCATTTTTGTCCATGCCATTTTCATTTGTTTTATTATTTACAATATTATGTTGAATAAATAATCAAAAGCAAAGTCTGATTTCTATTAAATATGGAATAAACAATGGTGGATGCCAATTACTTTTGTCAGTTTCAAGTTATTTCATAGAAAATTGTGCATTCTTCGTTTTTTGTGGAGGGGTACCAACAAATTTGAGCACGTCTGTGTATATATATATATATATATATATATATATATATATATATATATATATATATATATATATATAGTATTGCTAAATGCTGCACTTTTACGAAATTGCTATTGGCAGGTTTTTTTATTGATTGGTGCACTCTGACTGGTACACTTGAGTGACAGTGAATGATCGCTCCACCAATTAAAACGTTTCTAGCATTCCACGCAAGGTCACCCAATGGAGACTGTATCTGAGGAATTTACTGCTGTGAAAACAGATCCAAATCACTGAGCACAGAAAACACACGCATTTCTGAAATCTGCCAAGCTGTATATCTGTAACTGGGGACTTTTTCGTCCTTTCTTTCTTTTAAACAAGCATGTGTGTTTAAGATGTTTATCTTATTAAATGTCAGAGAAAAGGCTTGGATAACAAGCCTTGAAATAGAAGAACTTCACCTCCTTAAGATGCCAGTGTTTAATCATGGTCAAGGTCCTTTAGCTTACATTTAGTTCACAAGAAGCTGACCCAATAGGTGGATCTGGAATTAGGGTTCTTCTAGTTTAGCATGAAATTACTGCTCTAAGAATTTTGAAAAACAGTACTGCTGATGAGAAATAAAACCACCCTTATAAAAGTTTTCCATAGTAAAAGTATAGCAAAGTGTAATAAAACATAGTGAAAGGCAAAGCATACTAAAAACATGGCAAACTATGGTGTACAGTATGGTAAATGCATAGTGTAACCCCGACAAGCATGGGGTAAAACTGCAAAATGGCCTTGCTAGGACAGGCACTTCTACCAGAAAATGGTTTGACGAACATTTTACGCAGTATTGAAAAACAGCTTTTCAGAGGTTAAAGATTGAACTTGAACATAGAGATATTTTATTTTGGTGGCTGTGTAGGTAACACTTTCTTTATTGGAAACCACATTTAGCTAGTTATTTATGTATGTAATTATGTATTTAAAGTATGTATTTATTTTCACAGCTTGGTCCATCTGTCACTGAATATGCTGCAAGGAAAGGACAAAAAAGGCATTTCTGTCATCAGCTGATAAATTAATCCAGGCCCATGACACCGTTTAAAAAATGTATGCTTACTAAAATCTGTTTTTTTGCAGATTCCATGGATAGCAGTCTGCTGGGTTTCATTTCCGGAGAACAATCCTGTCAACAGAGTAAAACCACAAAAACGCTGCATGGAACGCTGTGTCTGAACGCTGTGCCTGAACGCCCAAGACACAGACTGGCAGTGGAACACACTGAAAAGAGTATTAGTGTGGCTGCATTGAAAGTCAAGTAAGCTGATCCCCATTTGTATACGTGGGTAAAACACAGGCACATAAACTAACTCGCTTCACCTTGACACTGTTCACATACTTCAAATGTTTTATTTGTGTCGTCTTCTTTTTTTTTAAATCAAACTAAACTAAAATGTGAACTTTTCCAGTATGTACGGAATTTAACAATATTTTAAACATGCATTCATATGGTAAGTTCTGTAAGTGCTCTTCAGTTACAGTCAAAATGATTTACAAAATGCAAGGCAAAAAAGAAACAGCAAAATTCCTCTCAGTTCTTATGCTGTTTTCACCATCTTGCAGTCAGTTTATATCATACTGAACTGTGTGCTGTGGATGAACTAGAATTGATAAGAATGAACAAAACACATGTTTTTTTCTGAGTAGGAGCAAGTCAGGTATCATGAGTGGATCTTCTTCAAGGGTATTGGTAACTGCACCCTACCACCCAGTCAAAGACCTGACAACACTCTGTTTAACAAAACAAAAGAAAAGAAAAACAGCACGGCTAGCAGTGAGGGTGTTGTTTTTAGGTTCACAGTACAGCTCACTGTACATCATCAGTAATTAATATTTTATTTATTTACTCATTCTTTAACCAAGAAAAAGCCAATTAAGACCAAGGCCTCTTTTACAAGAGTGTCCTGGCAAGATGACCAGAAACTAAAAGACAATCACATTATACATAAAATCTGGGATCAGAACCATTTACACTTTGATAATTCTTGGAACCTACTCATTAAAATAAATGTAATCTTAGTCATTATTCTTCGTTTAGCTGAAACATTTGGGTTATTTATCGATCATGTTTCGGATACTCTTGTTCCATGCCATAAGGGCACTGTAGCTAAATGCTGATCGGCCAACCCAGGACCTTCTCCAAGCCTAGACCATAATATAGCATGGTAGATTATTTTTGTCAGTCATTATACGAAGGGCAGGTTGGTTTGATGTTACCAGGCCAGAAGATAGCAGGTTACTTAAAGGCACAGTAACCAATTAGTAAAAAATCATTACACTGCAAGATAATCATTAGAGTACAACCCAATACATGGCGCTACTTTATTTAAATGTATAGAGACCAATTAGAATAATGCTCCTTTATAACGTTATAGTCAAGACAGTCAGTTAAACTTTTCTACTCTTCTTGGCATGAGGTTTTTTATTTTAAAAACTGGTGAAATTGACCGCAAATGATCACACTGCCATCTCCTGTCAGCCTGTCAGTACGAATATGATCCACTGTAGGTAGGAGCCAAGACTCTTGCTGCATAACGTATGTGACTAGAAACATTGTTCAGCCCTCTGATTGGCTGAACAGAGTCTTGAATTCAATATACAGTGCACGTGTTTATATTGAATGACTTGCTAATAACCTCAGACCTATAGGGTTCATATAACTGTACCCCACCTCTCGTATCAGTTTTCTGTAACATATTATATTTGTAGCATCTGACTTCCTGTAAATAAACTGGAATAATGTGGTTTGTTTATTTATTTCTTGGTTGGTTTATGGATCGTACACAGTTCCCCCGGGTGGCCATAGTAGTCGGAACAGAAACATCACATTTTGATTATCTGTAGATAACAAGCAAAACTGTGTTTGTTTCAACTGTCTGCAATACCGACTGGGTGAGTTTACCTCACAAAAGGAGTTTGATCAGATTATCAAACTTTAAATACCATTAATGTTGTTAGTATAACATATCTTAGTTTGTTACATTATTAATGATTTATTTTACTTGATGGCTGAAAAGGTTATCTTTATGTAAATAAAGCTGCTCCATATGACTTTGTTCAGCTTATCTCTTTGTCACCCACCTGTTTTTACCTTAACTTCTACTTATCAAAATTTAATTAGAAAAACAAAAACTTCTTGCTTGTTAAGTAAACACAAATCCCACGTGATCTCTGTGTCTGTTTTCTACTGCCTTCAATGTTTTTTTTTTCTAGTTAGTTTAGTTTGATTGGGTCTATGAAAAATGGAAGGTACCATACAAATTGATGAAAGACTACAGGTTACTCCTTTAAAAGCAAATACCATTAGATTTATTTGAAAAAAATAAAAATATAAACATATAAAACATTAATAAAATAAATAAATAAAAAATAGTGGACTATAATCCAGACCTAAGTATTCATCAATCATGCATCAACTACATGTTTTAAACTCTAACAATAGAATGCTATAAACCGCTGAAAGGCATTACCCTTGTAAATGTTCCCCACGTTAAAAGCATAGTAAAGTGTAATAAAGCACAGTGAAATCAGGATAAGGCATAGTAAAGACCAGCAAGATTTGGTATGGTAAAGCATATTTTAAAAATAGCAAATCAGGGTATGCTATGGTAAATGCACAGTACAACTATAGGAAAAGCATGGGAAAACTGCAAAAATACAGTGGTAAACTTTTATAAGGGTAATATTATGACAGCGAAAGGCTATTGTTTATTAAATTACTAAAAGCACATAATGAAACAAACAAACAAACAAACAACAAATAAAGATTTATAAGAAATTAAAAAAAGAAAAGGCAAACTAAAAAAATTATAATTTAATAACCCCCAGGTAATAAATGATTGCCTGTGAAAATGTCAGCTAATCTGTTTTTAAACAGGGCAGGATCTGTCTCAAATCCATTTACTTGCCCTTCTTCAGCTCGCCGCAGGAAAAACAAATCAAAAACAAAGCTTGCATGACAGCTCATGATTAATTGTCTGATGGTAAATGACCATTTGTTGTTGTGTGAGTAGCACAGGCACTCAGAGAGCCGTCCTCGAGCAATGCCCAAATGCCTGATTTATAACTCTGAAGCATGCAGATTATTTAATGTGACATGCGTCGAGGGAATGATTAAGATACCTGTCAGAACACCAAACACAACCCTTCTTCAGCTGGGTGTGTGATCTTGAACACCTTTTAACTAAAACTCTGGTGCTTTCAGTTTGGTCTACTGCCGAGGTTGCTGTGGCCACTGACTGTGTACGAGGTTTCTTTGACAACAGTAGAGAAGCTGGAAGCTTTAATCAGTTCATACATCAGGAAATGGTTGGGAGTTCCACGCTGCCTCAGCAGAGTGGGACTTTATGGTAAAGGAATACTGCAGCTACCAGTCTCTGCTCTAACCGAGGAGTTTAAGTGCACCAAGGTCAGACTGGAAATGACATTAGTAGAGTCACGCGATAAATGCGTATGTGAGGCAGGACCTGTGTGAGCGGCAAAGAAAGCTATGGAAGATGCAAAGGCTGCCCTTCGAATTGGTGATATCATGGGGCAAGTTCAGCATGGAAGAGGGGGTCTTGGTTTCAGTTCAACTCCTCCTACATGGCACAAGGCGGCCCCAGCTCAAAGGAGGAAGCTGGTAGTCAACGAGGTGCAAAAGCAGGAGGAGAGGATGAGGTGTATAAAGGCCATTTCCCAGGCCAAGCAGGGAGAATGGATGAGATGGGAGAGTGTGGAACAACGCAAGATTGGCTGGCAAGACCTATGGTCAATGGAACAGAGCAGGATCAGTTTCCTCATCAGGTCAACATATGATGTTCTCCCATCACCACAGAACCTAAACCTCTGGGTAGGAGAAGATCCCTCATGTCCTTTGTGTTCATCACCTGCAACATTAAGGCACATTTTGACAGGATGTAAGGTGGCTCTTAGCCAAGGACGGTTTACTTGGCGCCATGACCAGGTGCTGCGATGTTTGGCCTTAGCATTGGAAGACAAGCGTAACATGACCAATAAGTTGCCACCTGTTCCATCAAAACATTACACACAAAAGACAACATTCCTCCGCCCAGGAAAGCAACCACCAAGAAAAGGTGTTAAAACCAATCCTCGCCCAGGACAACTGGAAGCTGCTAGAGACTGGAAAATGCTGGCAGATGTTGGTCAACAGCTTATTTTTCCACCTGAGATTGCCACCACTAACCTTCAACCAGATATTGTCTTGTGGTCTGGATCAGCACGCCTTGTTCACCTGGTAGAGTTAACAGTGCCATGGGAGGATGCTGTAGATGAGGCGTATGAGAGGAAGAAACTGCGGTATGCTCAACTAGCCACTGAAGCGGAACAGCGAGGATGGAGAGTTCGGGTTTACCCAGTGGAAGTGGGTTGTCGAGGATTTGTGGCACACTCTACAACCCGGTTTCTCAGAGACGTCGGATTCAGTGGCCAAGAGTTGCGTCGCACAGTGAAGAACTTATCTGAAGCAGCAGCAACTGGCTGTGGTTGAGACGGAAAGATTCTGGCTGGGGACAGGTAAGTAAGCTGGGCTGAGTTGAGTGGGGGACGGAGGGGGGTGATGCTGGGACGCCAGAATCACCGTCGAGCCCTCTTGAGGTGTCGTGGGCTAGTCGACGAAACACTGAGGATGGAAGGTGCCCACTTGAAAACCCCAGAGATGTACCCTACTTAGCTCAATCCAAACGGTTGTCATGCTGATGCGCTGGGGAGGCCGCACTTTGGTTGATCCCCGGAGCCAGCATCGCAGCCGTTGTGTGTGCTGATGCGCCAGGGAGGCAAAATAAGCTGATCCCTGGAGCCAGCCATTACTTCAGCCATTAACACCAGACAGAAGGATATCTACATCATCATATGGAAGGAAACGTAAATGGATGGAGACACATATGGATCACATTAGTTTACTGTAAAGCTACGTCTTAGTTGGTGCTTATCTTGGCGAGAGCCGAGTTCAAATCAGCATGAAGTTTTAACATCTACTCTCGTGTAATGGAAATCTTGATACATTTTTGGTTGTTATTGCTGTTCTTTCAAGATAGTTCAGATTGGATTCTTTCCTGCTTACACACACACAAAAAGATTTTCTTTAAAACTGATAAATTAGTTTAGCTCACCTGTATTACAGATAGAAACAGGAATGCCATACAAATCATTAAATCGATCAGGGTTCTGTTACAATAGGAATATACAGTAAATGTAGTGATATGTACATTTTTACTATAAATGATTCATGTATTTATTTTAGATACAGTACATACCAGGGGCATTGAGACAAGTGGGAGAGGGGGGTGTCTACAGAGAAAAATTTGTTTGGACAAGTATCAAAAAGCAAAATGAGAGGTTCTGGCTGCTCAAACTGTGCAAAATGATATCTCTCATGATATAAGACACCCTACACATGACGTATTAACTGATGAAAATCGCAGAAACAGATTGTACTCAGTAACGATTATTAAACAGAAACAGGAGTTATGATTATTTTTTTTTTTAATCTAAAAAAATCAAAATTAAAAAGTACAAAGAAAATACTTATGGAGCAAAGAAATACGACATTGTGTGCTTTGTCAAGTGTTGATGTAATACGCAGTTTGAGAAAACAGCACATGTGTTTAATCTGACTCTTCACATCACTGCACATCATATTATTATTATTATTATTATTTTTTTTTTTTTTTCTGGTGGCATCTCCCTCACAAAAATACTCCCTTTCCCTGTATTTCAATAATGAAAAACATCTTAAGCAGAAAAAACCCAGCGCAGTAACATACAGAACTTAATGCTTAAGAAAAAAGAAAGTCTTTATTTAGTTTTCATTTTGTTTTTTCTAAACAAAAAACAAATGTTACCAATACAAGTTCATGGCGATTTCCATTGCCATGCTCTCCTATGCTTTACCATGCATTGAATGTGCTTCACAAGGATTTGAATAATCTACTGTAGTAAACACTTATAAGAGAACTACTTCAGCTCTCATTTGTGAGAATGTCTTTGAGATGAAGGGAAAGCAATTGGGAATGTCTTATTAACTTGACCTTTGTGCACTGGTACTCCTGTTCTTGTCAGCTAGACTATCATGTAGCACATGAACGTCAGGTCCATATGAATTCATCCTACTGCAACCAGTAAATAACGAGCAAGAACCCCTGCATTCTGTTAAGTGTGCCTCAGTCTTGATGTCCTAAGAAAGTACATTGGACTAAAGGTCAGAGAAAAGTGCTCAGTTTAGCTAGATTTGTTCCAGCTGCTAAGAGACAGCAAGCTGGCAGGATACTGTGCTGCAAAGCAAAAAAAAATTCAAAAAAATGACACTTAAAGCAGCAGTGTACCACAGGCATATTAAATGCATAAACTTAAAAATATTATTCCATATTTAAACTGTTCAAGATTTACCAGTTTGTTTACTATATATGCCCTGAAGGTAGTTTTTCCTGTAGCAGCATTGGTAATAAGTGTTACCCACAAGCTCCTCTGTAACTCAAAGAATAGTCTAAAATTTAATAACTCATGGGCAAAGTTGTCACCCTGGTTCTCTTTACTTTCAATAGAACCCCCAATAATCACTTTTTTGTTTCAACTCATATCTAAAGATATGTTTTAAGCAGGCACTTTATTCTAGTGCACATGAAGCAGCACTTACAGACAATGCATATACTGCTCTCTTGTCTGGGGTCTACGTTGAGCATTAGACTGCAATACAACTACAAAAATAGAACAGGTTGAGATATTGGGTTCTAATTAATTTGTTTCTTAAAAGTGGCCGATCTAAATACCACCACACTTTAAATCTGTATTTGGCCTTTTGGTGTTTTGCCTACACAACACAATACAAATAGTGGGACAGTGACATTCAGATCCGTCACTCTTGTTTAGAAGGTACTACATTTCTGAAATTTGTAAAGCGTCCTTAAATGACCAGACTTTATTCTGCTGTTTGTATCTGAAACACATTCGCAGCCAGCAGGGAGAGTGTAAGTTTCATTAGAATGCTATTCGAGAGTAACTGCAGCTGGCTGTTTCTCATTGCTTTGGCTAAGTGGGCTGGCTGCAGTGTGCTTGCACTTCTTTCCGGGTCCTTCCTTTGTAGGTCCACATCATTCCTTCTAGATGGCTGTCCATAAACCATCCAGTGAAAACAAGCCTTGAAACTTGAGTCACGACACGCTGCTTCACAGATGTGCATGCGAGTGTGTGGATGTGTGCGTCACTGGCCATGTCCAGCTAAGAGCTTTAACAATCTAAAGTTGTCTGAATGTGATAGAAGGCTCTTCTTTGTAGACAGAACCATTTCAGGCCAAGGCTAGAGCTGAATTAAAAATATTTTTGCTTGAGCTGTATATGCTGTATGCTGCAATGCTTTCTTATATTACAAAATGCACATTTATACTGATGGCTTCCATTTGGTCTACACAAGTGGGGGATTTTAATGTCAACATGCCACTTTGAACACCTGCCACTGGAAATGCATTTCCAAGAAATCTGAAGGATGTCGTTTTGAGTGTCCATGTGAAAGTGCTCCCAATTATCATGACAACGGAAATTTCAATGACAAACAGCATACAAACGTGAGCTATTACCCGTGTAGGAATCATGAAAAGGAACTTTATTCCACAAATCATGTAACTAAGTGGTAGTTTCACGACCAGAAAAATCTTTCTGTAAACCTTGTTTTTTTTAAATAATTTAGTCATTGCCAATTATTTTATTATTTTCTCCCCAATTTGAAATGGCCAATTATTTTTAGGCTCAGCTCACCGCTACTACACCTGCGCTGACTTGGGAGGGGCGAAGACGAACACACGTTGTCCTCCGAAGCGTGTGCCGTCAGCCGACCGCTTTTTTTGACACTGCAGACTCACCATGCAGCCACCCAAGAGCAACAGCGTTGGAGGACAATGCAGCTCTCGGGCAGTTTACAGGCAAGCCCGCAGGCGCCCGGCCAGGCTACAGGGGTCGCTGGTGCGTGGTGAGACGAGGACACCGTGGCATACCTAACCCTCCCTCCCCCCGGGCCGCGTGCGGCCAATTGAGCACCACCCCCTGGAAGCTCCCGTCCTCGGTCGGCAAAGGAACAGCCTGGACTCGAACTCACGACGTCCAGACTATAGGGCACATCCTGCACTCCACGTGGAGCGCCTTTACTGGATGCGCCACTCGGGAGCCCCTCTGTAAACCTTGTTAAATATCTTCTTAGGGCCCTTTATGACCCTTCCCATCATTTGGTGGCTCTACCTTCATCACAGCAGCATTATTGGGCATTATTGGGCAGCAGTGTGGAGTAGTGGTTAGGGCTCTGGACTCTTGACCGGAGGGTTGTGGGTTCAATCCCCAGTGGGGGACACTGCTGTTGTACCCTTGAGCAAGGCACTTTACCTAGATTGCTCCAGTAAAAACCCAACTGTATAAATGGGTAATTGTATGTGAAATAATGTATAATGTGATATCTTGTAACAATTGTAAGTCGCCCTGGATAAGGGCGTCTGCTAAGAAATAAATAATAATAATTAAAAACTGCCCAGTCTGTACTGTGCATACAAATCCAAACACTAGTACAAAGACTGCCATACAGCAGCCACATGTTGAACTATTCCACTAGAGAATCAGAAGTCTTTATTTTAAACAACCTGTGTGTGGTGACGTGTTCTGAGACTTTAAACAGGAAGAGGATCATTCATTTTATGGGCCTCAGTTCCAGGAAACTGGACGTTTGAATTTCACTCTCTCCAGCTCTGAGGAGCGTTGAAATACCTTAGTGCAGAGCTACTAGAACAATGCTTCATTTCCAGAAAAGGTGTGAGTGAAAAAAAAGTGATGTGACGTTTAGTTTTGGAAACCAGGATGACAACAACAATTCATGTCAGTTATGTAGCTCACTGATCTAATTTTTTATGGATACTGGTGTGCACTGTAGCATATATTATTTAATCAGCTCTTATGATTTTGCAATTTATTGCTATACATTTACAGAACTACTGTATATCACACTGGTTGATACTAGGTTTTATAATACTTTTCCTTCCTAACTACTATTCTTTCAGTATGCTTCATTACACTTTGCTGTTATAGTTGGTAATGTTGCCAAAACCTTGAACATTCAATCATAAGAATAAAGTTGTACTAAAATACTTCTTATCAATGTATTTAGACATATGCTGTTTCTGTCTTATTAAAATGTCTTATAAAATGTTTAAATCGGCTTGGTGGCAACAAAACAATACAGTTTAAGAAAACTATGATTATTATACTGTTTTTTTGTCTTCGAGTTCTCTGCAGGTACAAATCATTACCGTTTGAGCATGGTGCCAGCCTCCAAATTGGCTGCCATAATTCACCAGCAAACATTGCACATACTGTACTGGCCTTTTTCTGATATTTATCTTTGAATATCAAGATGGACAGGGTAAATATATCATTCTGGTTTGTGAAACTAAACATAACATTATTTTTGCCAAATTTTATATAACATTTTTAGTAATACTGAAGAATACAGGGATCTCTTTATTTTCTACATTTGTTTTAACCACAAATTGGCTACCATGTACACTGCAAGAGAGTATCATAACTACTGGGCAAACGAGCCAGGCTTGTCCACAGGTGTGCTTAGAGATAGTTTAACCGCGTCTCATCCACAGGGTCACAATCCGTAACTGCAGTGTAGCACACAACCCTTCTTGTTACACCCTTCACCCTTACATTACCCTCTGTGTCCCCCTTACATTACCCTCTGTGATCGGCAGCAGTCTATTTATGAGATCGGGGTCTAGGCACATAAAGCAGCTCTTACAGACAGTTCTGAGCCGATTTAAAAATACCTAGCTTCACTTGAGAGGAATTTCACATGGGTCATATGAGATTTTCCATAATCTCTGTCTTTGAGAATGATCAATCCTTTGATCAATAAGGTCTTCTCCTGGGTGTGTGACAAAGCTTACTCTCTCCATGTACCTTTGTCACTTTTAGTTCGGGATCTTCAACACTGCTCTTAATGGATGCAGCACAATGACAGCATGGGACATGTTTGAACAGGGTGGTACCTGTGCATTTATTTGTCTCGGTGTCCCTTCACAGAAGGTTTGTCGTCTTTATCACAACAAAACAAATACAGAATAAACAAAAACAAATCCTAGCTCCTTGTTTGGAGCACTAACTAACTTAAATAACCTGTATCTCCCAGGCCCCTCACTATCACAGTCAGGTGGCTAACCCAGTTACTGATTTTAAAATAACAAGAGACCAAGCATACATTTAACTCACTTTCTTTTTATAAGTTCAGTATACCAGACTATCTGTAAGTCTTTACCTTAACACAGCCAACTCTTTGTCTGTGTAACCAGTGATTTTATACCCAAGTTAATAATCGACAGGTACGTCTATGTTGCCCATTCCCAGCCAATGATGTCTTGTTTCACCCAGAAGTATCCTGGGAGATGTAGTCTTTCCTTACATTTCTGGGTATACACTTCTCATTATTCGGGGTCTGATACATCTCCCCTCTACAACTTTACCCCATACCTTACCACAGGTGGTATAGTATAAAAAACAGTGCTAAAAGTAACTTTCATCTCAGTGTTTCGGCACAAGTTTATTCAATGAACATGATTTTTTATAGATGTAGATGTAGATTTTAAAGTGTTACTGAACAGGCTGTTGGGTTTAAAACACATTACTTCTCTTAGCTTTCTGCTTTGTTGTACATATTTCTACAATATATTTTTCAGCATAATCATGATTGTTTTGATATACTTATTAACATATCCCTGGTCATAAATCAGTTTTGACTAGTTATTTTCGCTTTACATTGGTTATGCATTGGGCTTTCCCATCAAAATGTCTTCTGAATTCACAGAAAAGAAACAGGAGATTTCACTGCCCAGGCTATACAGTTCTCTGTGTGACAATGTCTTATGCACATTTTGAGTACAAACATGGAGGTACACCCCCTGTACACCTTGCATCTTCACTCTAACCTGACAGGCATCTGTAAAGTGGATATTGTGATTATATGGGGTTTGTCATGCATATTCATAAACCAGTTCCCGCCCCTAAGAACTTGTGCTGGACCGAGAATCCTGGCAAAGATGAGCCAATCAAAATGCTGAACTTTGGGATTGATGACCAGGGATATGTGAATAAAATAAATTAAAACAATTGCAATTATGTAGAAAAAATATTGCAGGAATGCATACAACAAATCTAGGAAAAGTAATACAGTATATTGTGTTTTAAAACCTACAGCCTGTTCAGTAACACTTTAATTTATAGACATATTTTGAAAACCTCACACAGGAAGGTACATTAACACAGATAAATTTGCTCTGTAGTAATCAATGCAAGAAAAGAACTATAAAACTACACACAGAATTGTAGAATCACAATAGTGTGAATCTTTCTCCGCGTCATTTTCATGTTTTTAACATTAGTATTTCTCTTCATAGGTCAGCAACTTCAACTTATATTGGGATTTTAACTCATAACCTTCTGGCTCTAAATCAGGTGAGTCGAAGGTGTGTCTCCTTCATTTTGAAGAAGGTCAATATATGAATGCACTGTGTGACGCATCAGTCATTGTATTGCGCCAAAGGCAAGGGCACTTAATGAAAGAAGGTAAACTACGTGCAGGTGATGCGGAGGATATTAATGGTATAATTAAAAAATACGTTTTTGAGTATGAGGACCTTGGTGTAAGAGGCGATTATCAAGATTCCAAAGATCTACTCAGAACCTGGAGATCAATGGGGTTTATCATAGCTGTTACATTTCTATGTATCTAGATCGATGAGGGCCATTTTGATAAATATTAGACCGAAAGTGCTCGTCCCAGAGGTCTTTATGAGTGTAGTGTGAATTCCAAAGCAAAGTACACGAGGATGATGGAAGTACTGAAAATTACTACAGTAAAGAGTGCACATTTACTGTACCAAACCATTAAGTAAACCATTTAAACTGCATGGATATTTATTACAGGATCTTCCCTTGTCCTGGCCCACCCACCACTGTTGACCCAGAGTCGATTCGGACATATTTATCACATTAGCAATGCCGCAGATGCTTGTCATAACCCCCTCTTCCATTTTTGACTGTATCTAATTGACTGCCCCAGAAACGGTGACAACAGCGGATCTGGAATATGTTTGAAAGGAGAAAAAAGATCTTTACACAAGCTGTCACTTTTTTTTTTTTTAAATCAATTTTGAACGGTAAATGGCCTGGTGAAACATTAAATGTTAATCTTTCATAACTGATGGCCTTCAAAATGCAGTTGTGCATTGTGCTTCACTCAAGAGGACCCTGTTTGAAAGAGTCAGAAAGACTTTTCAGAGTACTATGTAAGTCATCAGTCAGTACAAAAGAATTGTAGACTGTCACATTTGCTACCTGGTACATAATTGACAATGGGACAGCATATAATCAATCAGAAAAAAAAAAATTAGAAGCAGCCTATTCCCATAATCTCATTACTTCACTGAAAACAGTAACCAAGCAACCACTTTTACTCAAGGACAAATACAGTGGTCTGTATTACACAAAGCAAACAGTGCCCCCTGGTGACAATAGAACTTAAACTACACAAAACATCTTTTTTTGTGGTTAATTACTACAAAGTGACTACATTTCCTTTTCAAACTGGGCTAAAGCTGTTACTCTTTATTTTATCTGGTACAGTGTTTGTGCTATTATTTTGTTTTAATCCTAAAATTCTATAACTGTTCTGAACTCCCTGATACAAGGCCCCTCTTAAATTATTATGGTAGTGTTTATCAATTTGAGCAGGAGGGAGAGCTTGGTCTGGAGGAGCTGATTCTGGATTAATACCAAGCTCCATTTTAGATTTGGCCAGCTTTTCCTCTCCTCCCCTTAGTTCAGATCTGTACAGTACTTGAATCAGCAGATGTACTGAATTTAGAATGTTCTGGTGCACAAAATGAGGTGCTGCTATAGCAACAATAAAACAAAAATGAGTTTAAATCAAGTAAGACGCACGTTTCAGCAAATACCTTCATCACTGCAATGCTTTTGAGTTTGTAATTGAGCGTTCTAGACTTTCTGTATACTGTAACATGTCGCACACTGTAGTTTTCTGAATATAACATGCACCTGTGTATCACAAGCACTGTGTATAATACGCATGACTGAGCAGCCTTGGGTAACCCTTGTAGGCACACTGTAGGTATAATACACATCTCTTGTATAACAAGCACCTACCAAAAATGCCATGGGACACTCACATTAAACAGAACGGTACAGAATTGAACATCAAGTTATAAATCAGTAAAAATACAAAACTTACCATTTTGGACAAAGATAAATAATTCAGTACATCTGGTTTTGTTACAGTTTTACAATACAACCCATTTAAGGAAATTATTACTGTAACTCTAACAAGCATGCACTTACAGACGTGATTTAAAGAAAGTGTATACTTATGTGATATTTAGCTCTCTCACAGTTATGTCATATGATATAGTAGTAAACCTTAAAACAGAGATATGATTCAAGGGCAAGCTTCACAGCTTTGCAAAATACATATAAGTACAGCCTGAAACATTCATTGTCCCCACCTCATTTCTCAAGATTAATTTCTAACTTTTTTCAGCTTTCTGCAAACCTTATGGGATCTGAACTTTTACTAAGTCCAATCCTGCAAATTTTCATAATTTGAAGTTAAAGCCGAACAAACATGGAGCTAGTAAATCTTCTCATGGAAGGAAGAAAGTACAGGTGAGTATTAGTTTTCTTACCAAAAACGAGGGCATTCAATTTTAGTTCATCCAGCCCCAGAAATCTGACAATGAATCAACTCTTAGTTCTTTTGTTTTCTTTAATTGCATTTGCATATGAATACCCATGGTCCAAGCTTAATACCCATGGCCCATCCTTCCAGCTGTTATATGTCAGCATGAAAGGTTCTAGTATCTATTGTATCATCTATGTACATCAATCAATCACTCCTGGTATGCACATAACTGATTACCATGATGAGCAGGATGGGGCCAAATTTAGGTCTTGACCCTTGACCATCAACCTGGCCGAGTGGTCTTTACCTTTTACTTAACCACCAGTCTCTGTTTTATTTCAATCAGAGATTCTTCGACACAGCAAGGTTCCATGCTCACTCACCTCAGTAAGCAGAGTCAAATGCTTTGTTTATATATTCAGTTAATACAGATCTGACTGCCTGGTCTTGATCTTGCACAAACACCTTGGAGTGAAGAAACCTGATGAGTGTGCAGGACCCCTTTACAGGCCCATACATGTTTGCATTTTATTGACTGCTGTTATAAAATTCGACTCACTCAGTGCATTGTACCGTGATCCAATTAGCAGTATCTTATTATTTATTTCCTGTTTCCTGATGATTTCTGTTGGGAACTTTTTTTTTTTTTTTTGTGGAAGTGGTCAGTTATGAGTTGTTATTACAAAATTATTACTGGGTCTCTCTAGGAATACGCTTAGGTTTGTTTGTTTTTAAAGCAGATTACAACATTTTAAAAACATTCTTTTAGCAAATTCAAAGCAAAGCTCACTAACTGTCTTCCCCATTTTGTCCACTAGGTGGTAATACTGAGCCAATTGGCAATAGACTGCAGGACGAGAGACCAGCAGAGTACCTTATCTTTATCTCTTTATACTCACTGTGGCTAATCACCACACTTTTTAACCAAACAGTATAGAATATACTGTCTGGTTTCACAAACTCTGACTTAGACCCTTCATGTAAATTCACATTCATAGGTACCACATAAAGTAGCTTAAAATGAATTGTTTTGTGTACTATTCCTTTACCTTTTATGACGTTTGCAACAGTGCTTCGTGGTTCTTACTGCAATTACTCCAATATTGTGGAGCTTGTTGGGTGTTTTTGATATTTGTGTCGACATGCTTTGAGTGTGAGTTCAGGAGCTTCTCTTTCAGTTCTAGTCACAATAAGAACATCATAAAATGATAATGGGGCAGTTAACAACAACAACCAAAAAAATACTTTCAAGCTATTTGCTCACAACTGTTCTTAATCTGGACTTTCAGTGTATTAAGAAGTTAATGATAATGTTCCTGTTCTTGTCTTGTTCCATCAAGTTGGAAAAACCTTCCTGCTGAAAAAAAGGTCCTCCATTTCCCAGTCGGCTGAATGAAGGGTCACCTTGGCTGCTTGGTGGAATGGTAATTGAGCCCGGCTGAAAAGAACTGACTGCCCCTGCCTCCTAGGTCTTCATGTTTTTAATGATTGTTAACGCCAAAACCATCATATCAGTGAATCTGTACAGTAAGTTTGTAAAAGTGGACATGTCTGGTCAGGATTATCTGGGATACCTGAATATTTTGATCCGTCAGTTTTTGTCTCCCAAAAAAAGGTGTCTACTACAGTTTTTAATTATGTTTAACAGTATAACAGGATTTAATGGAACATTGTTTTCATGTTCATGAGATTTTATATTTAGCTTGTGTTAATTTAATTGAACCCTGTATCAGATGTTCCACCACAAGGGTAAAAAGATTGGGTGGGGGTTATGGGAAGGCACTATGATACTGCATACTTTTTATTTTTGTTCTTCATTATAAAGACTGTTCCTCATTAAAACCTAATTAGTACAGTATATCTGCTTAAAACACCCTGCAGAGATCCTATTCATCAATACACAACACCTGTTTTAAGCCTAAGGACTGAATAAATACCATACTACCACCAATGAATTATTAAACAGCAACCTTTTTTGACAGCTTTAATTAGGCTTTTATCATTTTACATGTTTACCCTGAGCATTGTAAGTCTGTTAGTGTAAGTAGTGTAGCTTCAAATGTCATTTTAATTAATTTTTTTCCTCCAGTATTTGATGGTGTTTGTTATCATTCTGAGTGGTTCTGGGTTCTCTTGCTGGGCTATTGAGTTATTACCATGCTTCTCTAAATCTGCTTTAACTTGCCTGTGAGCTTGTCTGGAGCATCCTGAGTACAGGGTCTATCAGCCTTCCTCATTACAACCGTGTGAAAATGTAACTTTTCAAATGTCAGCCCTGCCTGCTCTCTCTGCCAATATACTGAGTAGATGGGATTGTCTGTGCTTCAAGGGAAGACTATTTGCAGACTTTTTTTTTTTTCATTTAACGTAACCTACTGTAGATGAATGAATGCTTAATATTTAAAAGTTGACAATGATGAACTTGCATAGTAATTGTCCATGATCAGATGTACCATTTCATTTGATAACTCCATTGGTTTATTTTTGGCTTTCTGTATGAATTTGTGCGGAACCAGCTTGGGTTGCTTTTCTAAATAAATGAGGACTGAACAGGGATTTAGATAATTACACAACATGTGTCTATCCATAGAAGGATCAGAAATCTAAACACTTACAAGCAAGTAAATCCATTTACCAGTCTCTAAGGGCTCTGTCTCCCTATTGCTGAATCGTACACACCTTTAGTTAAATTTCCCCTTAGTTTTTCCCTTAAGTGTTCCTTGAGTTTAAGGCTGTTGCAGAAAACAGCTTAACACATTTAAGTCAATACCCTAGTGCAGTTAACTGATGTTAACTTCCTCCATCACCTCTCTTTTGAGGTCCACAATCTGCCTCTTTCCTCATCAACCAGAGCAAGTTGCTACTTGCTCTGCCTCCTCGGATAGAGCCTAAACTAAAATCATTTCCGTATTTCAGTTCGGCCACGACATGTCCCCATATATATATAAGCGCTAAAACTATGTAATAAGTTATCTTAAGACAGTCTGTCTGTAAAGTCATTTAGTGCTGAAAGAGTTAAGCAAAACCCATCCAGAAATTATCCCAGAACTGCCAAATAAAAATTACAACCATGAGTCAGTGAGTTCATTGGAATATGCCAGCTGCTTTATTGTTTCCATGCTTAAATCAGTAAAAATCAACACTGTAGCTTTATGTAATCAAAGTTGGTACATGATACTTTTAATTCCATTAAATCAAATCTAGTACTCAGCTTCTATAATTTAGTTAAACTCTGCAAAGTTTGATATTTGTTTTCTGGCACTTAACCTCAGTAAAAATAAGTAATTTTAACATATTAGAATTTGCAGTTACAGAAGCTGCAGGCATTCAGATTACTGGTGGAAAATGTAAACCTGGAATAAACCACTGAGGTGTGCACATGAACCATTTTCAATCCAAATCAATGCCCAAACTTGTGTTCAATTTTGTATGAAAATATAATTCATTGGTGTTGGTCTAATATCAGAGTTTAGCCTGTGCAATTGTCTGTATTGTAAAACAGATGTTTCTCATTTCCTTTAGCCCTACATAACTGTGACCCAAAAAGGCAGGTGTTTTGCATACAAATACATTTTGCAATAGCTGGTATATTCAGCATAGGTCTAATGTGCTGTGTAAAGTAGGCAACAAAATATGAAGACTTATGGAAACTGTGATTAGGTGACTGTTCCCTTGTGTCATGTTACAGTGGCACAGGTTTGCAGTTGCAGTTGGCAGCGACTCCCTCAGGCTATTTATTTTCATGAAGGGTAACCGTCACCCAGCCCCACACAAGCAGTTATACTGCAAGCCAGTGCCACCGAAATATAAGACAGGGGACAACTCATCGGATCACAGGCACATATATGCAGACATCAACTCACACAATATCAACTCACAAACATCATGATTTCAGGGGTGTTATGTGCTAAGGAGATAGAATTTTTTTTTTTATTTAAACATTTAAACACCTCGAGCAGTACAACGAAGCATTTCTAATAATGCCAATTCTTGTGGGCGGCAGTGTGGTGTAGTAGTTAGGGCTCTGGACTCTTGACCGGAGGGTCGTGGGCTCAATCCCAGTTGGGGGACACTGCTGTTGTACCCTTGAGCAAGGTACTTTACCTAGATTGCTCCAGTAAAAACCCAACTGTATAAATGGGTAATTGTATGTAAAAATAATGTGTAAAAAATGATGTAATTGTATGTCAAAATAATAGTAATGCAAATTACAAAGATGCATAAAGGAGGGCTGGCATTAATCTATGGAGATTGGCCCTGTAAGGAATCATTATGAATTGATGTTCATTTGAAAGTCAATGTATTCATTCATGTGTTAGCAAATTTTCATTCATTTGTACGCAGCAGGCTAACAATGACAGGCATATACTTTTTCACCAGAGGTGGCACGATAACAATAGGACATTGTGTCTTTAGTGCCCTCGGGTACCCACTTTACTTGTGTACATTATAAAGTCATGAGGATTTTAGATATTACAGTACGTTTGTCCTAAAATCCTCATTGTTCAATGTATTTACTTTTTTCTTTACACAATGTAGCCAAATTGTGCTAAATTGATTTTTCCACAGCTTGTAAAAAACAAAAAGAGGAAAACCATACTGCTCCAAAAATATCTTTTGATATCTCAATGCCACATTTTCTGAAAGAATGAATAAAATCAATTAAGAGTATGGGGGCCAGCCGTTAAGGCAAAGCACAACTTATAGGGTTGAGCAACTTTGTAAGTCTGCTTGCCATTCTAGGTATTTGTATAGATTTTGACATACAGATGATTACAGTAATTTGTACTCAAGTCTTTAACGTTGCTTATAGTCAGGAATTCGAAGGCTGCAAGGGGTCAATAGGAAGGTCAAAGGTCAAATGAATACTGTAATAAAAATTAAAAAAAGAGGCATATGAATTATCCATTTCATCCCAGCATCAATTCATAGTAATTACTGTTGGGACCAATCTTCATAGATTAGCCAGTCCTTTGTAGCTTTAGTCATCAGGACCAACAACAACTTCAGCCTTTAAATGTATGTGTCACGGGGTCTCGTGAGTGGCGCATTTGGTTTGAATCCAGGCTATTCCACTGCCGACCGTGTATGGGAGTTCCCAGGGGGCGACACACAATTGGCTGAGCGCCACCTGAGTGGGGAAGTCTTAGGTTGGCCAGGGTGTCCTCCGCTCACCCCACACCTCCTGTAGTCTGGTGAAAATTGCCAGATCTATACAACTGTTAAAAATGGCTATTGACAAACCTATGATCAAGACTAATACATATTGTCAACATGATGTAGTAATTACGAGTGCCTTCTCTGACTGCATTTCAAAACATATGGCAACAAATCATACATACCAGGCTTATCCAGTTCCTTTGAAATGGACTCCCATATCTTGCCTTTCAAGTCTGTATCTGGACCATGTGCATTGAAGCTGTTCTCTGCTCAATGCCCTAGTTGATGCGCGCGCCTGTCTCGTCGCCTCTGGTGTCAAAGGTACTTATCAAAAGTATAGGTTCAATTTATTTTGACGCATTGCTGCACAGTTCCGCTTGCCGCACCGAGTCTGGTGGGTAGCAGCCTTTACTGGAAGTAAGATTTAAGACCTGCGCTGCAGAGATAAATACCTTGTTGTCAAGCGAACAGAACTAGAAGCTAGGGTGTCATTAAAAGGCAATGCAAGAAAAAGAAAATGGTGCATGTTTAAATGAAAACAAATCCCAGGATATGTTGCAACAGAATGATGACTAATAAATATATTAATTTGCTTTTATACAGGAAAACCACAAAGAAAAATAAAACAGGCATTTTACTAATGGCATAATGCCCTAATTCATAAACAATTACCAAGAATTACCTTTGATCTTTAAAAAAAAGTTTCACTAGAAAAATGCCTTGGAAAGGGGAAAACTGAGGAGTACAATCAGGTCAAAACAGAGGACTGAAAATGAATCAGTAGCAGGCACTGCTGCCATAGATACTGTAGGAATGACGGGTCAAGGGAAGAGCTATATTGGTAGCACATCCCCAGAATACCCAACAAGCACAGACCTATAAACCTGTTTTTGAGGTGCTTGACAAGGGTGAAATGCAGTACCATACCCTGGGATCTTCAAAACCTCCATGGGTCATTCAAAACCTACATTGAGAGAACTGATGAAGTGGGAAGATAATGCATATTATACAAGGTCTTACAATTTGTCAGCTACACTTGAGAATGAAGTGTTCTGATCAGATCTTTACATCCAAACTGATAACCACAATATTAGGACACTGCTTCAAACGTTTGTACAAAAAAAAAAAAAAAAGTTTTGATTTTGCATGGTGCGCTATACACGGTTATTATTATTATTATTATTATTATTTATTTCTTAGCAGACGCCCTTATCCAGGGCAACTTACAATTGTTACAAGATATCACATTATACAGATATCACATTATTTTTTACATACAATTACCCATTTATACAGTTGGGTTTTTACTGGAGCAATCTAGGTAAAGTACCTTGCTCAAGGGTACAACAGCAGTGTCCCCCACTGGGGATTGAACCCACAACCCTCCGGTCAAGAATCCAGAGCCCTAACCACTACTCCACACTGCTGATTTGCAGTCATCTGTAACCTATGCACATACTTCTGTATTTGTTTAAAAACTGGCTTGCAGTGACAGTTTTCAGCTAACCATTAAGTTAATTTTCATTTTTCTATTTTAGGTTTAAGTATTCAATCCCGCTTCAAAACATGCATCTGCCCCCAGTAACCTTGTCTTAACTGTTCTACCTTTTGTTCCACGCCATGTTCAGCTATAACTGCATTCCTGCTGCAAACTCACCACGACTGCTTTTCAAAAGAAAGAAACAACCCTAATTACAATAAACAGTTGCAGGCTCACATACTGGTGTGACACCTACCCAACTCGCATTCCTGTTAATTATAGGTTGCTATTTTGTTATATTTTGCTATATAACAGTATGTTTTGTTATTAGAACGAATGCATCACACACGTGGAACAGTTACAGAATGCCAGTTTGCAACAAAACATGCAGCCAAAGAGTTTCTAAACTCCTCTAAAATCACACCATGTCCTGAAGCAGTTATCCATAATTGGTTGTTTTTGTTCTTGTAGTAAGCCGATGAGTATTGAACAAAGAGTGCTGATAAAATCTGTACCAGTATGTCTTTCAGAATCCAATGTGGGGATGCCTCCTTCAGTGTGAAAACATTGGCACTACATTTTCAATAAGCGGAATGCTAATAAAGGAACACAAACTACAGAATATGATATAGAGAATACATTAGACAACATCGTCTGAGTTGGCAGAGAAATGGAAAACCCACAGAATTTTTGAAAAGCATCAACTTTGTTGGCACGTCTTGGTTTTCATTTTTACAGGGTTATATATCCTGGGAGCTATAAATACAGTACATTATATAACTACACTGCCAAAAGGACTACATTCAAGCATGTAATACATTCTAATTTTAAACCAGGAACAATGCAGTCGGTTAAGTGTTATTATTATTATTATTATTATTATTATTATTATTATTATTATTATTATTATTATTATTATTATTATTATTTTGCTATTTCTTATGTACAGCAGTTTGGCTGCTGTACATTTGCAAGAACTCCAGACACTCCAAATATGGGAACATAGCATTTCAACGGAAAGACACCTTGCTTTAAAATCTTTTAAAAAAAATCTTGATTTTTGAGCACAAAAATAATGACCAACATCAGATTTTGCTTGAATCCATTATGTCTCCTTCTCCAAATGTTCTGAATCAGAGAGACATTTTCCTTCCAAAAGTCAGCCTGGTGCAACAGCGTTTTCACAATTCAAAAGCTACAAATCACCCCACACAGCAGTGGTGTTTTAAAAAATGAAAATAAACAAACTAGTAGGGCCCTGGTTGCCATAGAAAATAGTCTGGCACACCAACATAAAATGAATCAACTTCTGTAATAAAATAATAACACCACTACAAAGAGAAATTGATTTTTTTTTTTCAAGGAATTTAATCATAAATATAGTTAGCTGGAGGTACTGTATCATTTTGTATGATCACAATGGAAAATACAGCTGTTGGATGATGGTTTTACTCAACTAAGTGGTTACCCTTTGTGACTGAACATAGGCTGGTTATATGTGTCAATGACAAGAGGTCTTGTCACGAATATATTGTTAAACACAAAGATTCCATACCCTCCAGCAATTGACAGATGACAATAGGTTAAGTGAGCGAGCGACTCATGGCAGGGTGTTCAGCGAGTGAGTGACTCATAGTGCAGTTGTGAATGAGCAAAGTGAGAGAGACGCTTTCAGGGAGGTCTAACTTGTGACATTCCCACTCAGAGAATTTTTTTTAATGTTGACTTCAAAATATGCAGTTTCCTGCGACCTAGAAAGCACATTTTTACATTCAGATACCACAAAACATCTGTAGATTTTTCATTATGTCACAAAAAATCTCACTCCCAAATACTACTATGTTGAAGAGCCTTCCCTGTTTCCTTAACCCTGTGCTCAGTTAACTAATTTGCTTGGCAGAATCAAGATACAACCAATTACAAGCTACAGGTAGTGAACAAAAAATGGAAACACCTGGATAAATGAGGGACACCAAGTATATTGAAAGCATGGGCTTCCACACAGATGTGGCTCATGCGTTAATTAAGCAAATAACATCACAGCATGCTTAGGGTCATGTATAAAAATGCTGGACAGGCCTGGTTGCCTATAATTATGGCTGCAAGAGGAGACCTCAGTGACTTTGAAAGAGGGGTGATTGTTGGGGAGCGTTTGGCAGGAGCTTCAGTGACCAAGACAGCTCAACTTGCTGATGTTTCACGAGCAACAGTGTCTAGGTGATGTCGGCATGGAACTCCGAGGGAAAGACATCATCAGCAAAGGGCAACAGTAGTTGGGGCGCGAGCAGCCAGTTTCATCAAAAACGGTCTGCCGAGAACTCCACAGAGCAGGATACCATAGTGGCCCAATGCCCTATTAAGTGACTTTACATTGGTGTTTCCATTTTTTTGTCCACTACCTGTATATGCAAACAGTGAATTTCTTTGTGATGTTTTATGTTGTATCACTGTAACACCTATACATAGAACATAAGAGAGTCAAACAGTTATAGCTGGAAATTCAGAGGAATTAAAAAAGAATACAAGTAAGATAAATGTACATACCAGACAAACCAGGTGCAAACTAACACAAATTCCTTCAGTGGCCACATTTCAACTGTTATTTTATGCAGCAAATTAGATATATGCAAACTGAGTATCACTGCATTAGGGAAGGTGATCAAACCATTGGTGGCTGTACCCTCTTGCACCTGATTTGGGTTTAGGGCAAACAACAATTGAAAGATTACAAGTGACCTATTTGACAAGGTACAGTGAGAGAGAATGAGTTTCAGATGCCTTGTGTCAAGGATTCATAGACTGAAACTTTTATAACTCCAAAAAGTATGTAGAAACCCTTTTGAGTCTAAACAAATTTACTTTAATATATTTAGAACAAATTCCTACCGCAGAACTCGCTTGAAATAAGCACTATCATTGTAAGCAAGATGGATCTGTATTCCTGGTAAAGTGTTTTAATAAACTAAGTGGTCTTAAAAATATGCGTGGTACAGTTTGCTTATGAACTTGCTGGGTAAAGGACTGAAATCACAAACACAGCATTTAAACATACTGTACAGTATCCCATGCTTCTCAGGTCTGCTGCAGTATTTGGTAGCAATCTCAAGTGTAATATAAACCAGATACCAGTGCTGTTAATTTATAAAGTCAAAGCCTGGTTTTTCTATTATTGTTTTTCAAATAATCAGTTTTAGCTTTTAAGTAAACCAGGTTCAATGCATGTCAAGGATAGATGGTCAACCACAACACATTCATCTTTTGGGCAACAGAACTATGTAACTTTGATTATTTCCCTATGGTAAACCTTTTTTTTTTAGGGATTAAGATTAAAGTCATCTTTTCTGAGGTATTTATGTAACGCAGACAAAACCCAACAAAAAATCAGTGTCTGTACTGCTCAAGGGGTGGTTTTACATCATTTTAACTCACTCCTGCCTTAAAGGCCCTTGCAAGGTATATCTGTGCATGCCGATCAGAGTGTTTGAAGATTCCAAAGAGGTTTTGACAGCGGATGGGAGAGCCCTTATCTTGAAACCCAATGAAAATGTATGACTTGGGTCATAGGCCATGAAAACGATCTTCCTGTGTGGAAGGTTTAAATATAAATGAAAACAGAGAGACAGGGAGGTACATAGGAGGCTCATTTTATATATATATATATATATATATATATATATATATATATATATATATATGAGTTTACTTTGGATAGCTGTATGAATGTTTTTTAAATCCATCTAATAATGTTGTACTTTTACCCTTGTGGTGATTGCAATAATCTAACCATTGAGCAAATGGTTTGAGGAGAATGACAATTCAGGCATCTTCCTTGGCCATTGCAGTCCCTGGTTTCCAATCCAGTTGAGCATGTGTGTGATGACCTTGAACAATGTATTCATCACCACGATCCTCTCCTACACAAATCGTGCGATTATATAAATGCCTGAATGGATTAATATGCCTTGAGACACCTTCCAGCACCTTGTGGATTATATGCCACATTTTCTTAAAACTGTAATCAGGGGAAAACTTTGACCCTTCCTGATCGGGTACTGGTCCTAATGAAGTGGCCAGGCACTGTGTGTGTGTGTGTGTGTGTGTGTGTGTGTGTGTGTGTGTATATATATATATATATAATTCACCTATAATATATATTATAGGTGAATTAGGTGAATCGTGTTTAAGTTATTTTATTCAGCAAATATTCACCCATAGCATAGGAATAGCTCCAGTTATTTATCCAGTTCATTGCCTTGTGTAGCAGTGCCTGTACTATGATGTGTGGAGTTTTCATCAACCTTAAATGGTGAGTGTCTGTTCCCTTTTAATTTTATTCAAAATAGCGTCCCTCGTTTACCACCTGAATTTTATGATGCTGCAAGCTTGACATTAATAATTATTTTTAGATTTAATTTAGACAAAAGCATATTGATAAAACCTTCAGAGGTGAACTTTGAAGGGAAATCCAATATTAACAATGAGCCTGACTGTTCAAAAACAATTTGCAACAGTGGGTGGAACATAGTTAGGCAATTCACAAAACAATAACAGATAATAGGCTGCAGAGAATTGCAAGACAATAATTACATCGAGGGGTTTTCTGACATTATAAAACACAATAGTGATTTATAAAATGTCACAGAATTACTTTCTTGCAATTCTGCAGACCACATTTTACTCATTACTAACACACACCATATGTTAAAATGTCGATTAAATGAGAAACACAGGTGTTTTGCTAACTGAAATACATTTTATTAATTTTTGCAGTTTGAACTGTGAACATTTAATACGTATAAGCTAGTGAGCTTTGTATTTTTACAAACTACATGTAATATTTGCGATGTTACAAATATACTACTCTGGCTTATAGTCATTACTACAGATTGAAATACTATTATTCCAGTTATTCCAATTATAATACACAGCCATCTATTATTGTCATTTTTACATGTAAACTTGCTCTGGATGTTCTGCTTATATAGGCTGCTGAGTTGCTTGTTAATTTTTCCAAATTAGTTCCAAACCAATCTTAAACCACGACAGCAAGCCAAACAGCTCAACAGCTTGTGTGCTGCAAGGACAAGACCAACATGTTTTTTTTTTTTTTTTCTCTGCCATGCGTTGCTATAACAAACCTAATGGATTCTGTTGATGTTAAGATCTTAACTGTCTACGGTCAAGTGCTCACTTCAGCTGGCACAACCATTAAACTGTGGCAGCAATACACACAACATTATAAATAAAAACACTGGCTAAGAGTGAGAAACAGATTTTTTGCAATGTTTTGGCTGCCCTCCACACATATTAATAGCATTTTATATTACGAGTGATCCTTGCAGTATATTTGGGCAAAACAAGAAAAATATAATTGTACGGGACAGTTGGAAATACCAATATCCCAGATTCCCTATACAGTAGAGTTAGTTTTTTCTTCTCTACATTTGTGCTCTACACGGCTTATTCTAATACAAACATACATCTAAATACATTTAGTACAACATCCTGTGCAGTATGTCGTCTCAATTTGACACTTCAGTTACATGTGCCCAAACTTAATTTGCCATTTAGGGTGGCACTTAATAAAAAAAGAGACACAACAAAGTCCAGCTACTGATATTGCTGGGATCCATTTCATATAAATGTGAATCAGGGCAGAACTACTATCGTCCTTAAAGTGATTGTAGCTAAGGTGATAGTTCCATAAATCCTAGAGGTTTTGCACTTCCATTAGAAACATAGGTCTCAAGTGTGCCACTTTGAAAGAAACACAAGCTATAGCATGTTTCCATGCCTTACTTGTAGGAAATCTATTACACTTTCTAGGCCATTCTACCTCAGCAATGTCTTCTGGGCAAAATCATGGTTACATGTCAGTCAGTAGGAGAAGCAGCTGGTGATTAATGACAAGGAAGAAGCCGTTGAAGATTGGGGATAATTTTACCCTACAGGTGAAATCACCAAGGAAGTGCAACACTATCTGAAAGCACGGCTAGCAAAAACGCATTTCTTCAACCTAGTTTTCTTCCAGATATCATATTAAAACATGCATAGTTACTATAACACATTTATTTGAGACCTATATAAGAATCGATGTTGAAATATCTTGTTATCTACAATAATTGAAAGTAAACTGAATTCTTATTTGTGAAAGACATGCATATTATTTTACAAAGAGAACTCATTACTATTATTTTATGATGAACTTGCGCTTCCTTGAGGGAATGTTGCCAAGGCATTGGCATCAATTTCAAAAAGTGTGACTTCTGAATGCCAGCATGGCAGAGGTGACCTCAGTTGAAAAACAATGGATAGATATTCTAAGGAACATAGTTTTATGATTCTGATTAGATGTGACCAGAACAGATTCTTGTAAGCCATGAAGCTCTTCTTTATTGTTGTTTTCCAGTCTGTTTTTTTAAATTTTTTAACTCATTTATGTTTGTAAATGTGTATTGTGTACTCTGATGTGAACTGTTCAAGACTGAAAAGAAAAGAAACCACATAATATCTAAATGACTTAATAAACACTACCATACTTCATGGTGGATTCAAATATGCTGCAGACTGTCATATTTAGGACTTAAGTATTATTATTTTATTTTGGGGGGGGATATTTTTAGATGAATATCCTGTTTACAGTATCAGCATGCTGGAGCCAAATGAAATTAGCCTAAAGCTAAAAACAAGAACCAAAGGCCCATAATCTCCAGATCCATCTTTGCAGGAGTCCATATCAATCCAACTTACAAGCTAAAAGATCTTAGGCAGTCATTTTTTGGCAAGCAACAGTTTTAATGTTGAAATCATATTTTGTGTAGAGGTTAGGTTCAGCTGACTTTAATAAAACAGAACACTTTATTTAACTTTGTTTTATTTATCTTTTCCAGCCATTGTGTTACCAGCAATGATACAGCAGCTTTTTTTGTTATAGTCAATATAAAACAAACTCAAAAACTGTGTGTGTCCCTATGACAGGGAGAGCCCTGTTGCTGGTTCTTGCGCGGATGTGTGCACCTGGGGTGTGGAACAGGAGACGCGTTGCTAGGCAACCAATTGCGTAGTTAGGCTCGCCTGGTACTGAGCTGATCGGGAGGTCCGGATTGGCTGGGGGCGTGCCCGGGGAGGCTGCGCAAAGCTCAAAAGCCATCTGCGTCACAGCTCGAGGTTACTGCATGGCCATCGTCATACAGAAGGGTGGTGAGTGAAAGCTTGTTGTATTGACAGGAGGAGAGCATCCGCTCCATGGAGAGAACTACTACACAAAGACTGTGCTCGTGAAGGCATTGCCCAGCTGAGGCAGTTTGAAAAGGCCGCTGGAAGAGGCCAGAGTAGGATACCGGGACTCCGGGAGCCCAAAAGTAAGTCAGTTTAGGGGATGTTGCACCCAAACAGTATAGAGGGTTTGCGTAGTGTAGTAGGTTCCTGGAGTGGGACGTTCCTTTTAATGAGACTAGCATTCGCCTTGTGTTCTGAAGCGAGTGTAAAGGAAAAAGGCACCTTTTCTGAGATAAAGAAAACAACTTTTACAGTCCAAAACTATGTATGTACGAATACGTTTTTTTGTTGATACAGTTTAAAATATACAACTAGAAAGAGACCACTTAATTGCAAGAAGATGTAGTACCTTTACTGGTTGAGTAGTTTCTTTCTAGTGTTACAAAGCAACAAACTTAAAATCAAATACAATAAATCAAAACAAAAGCCTATCTCCACTTCGGAGAACTAACTAAACTTCTTCTAGTTTCCTAAATTAAATTACCAGACAGCTAATCCATTTACCGGTTTCAAACCAAACTGTGTTTCACACAAGTATTTTAAACTCACTCAACAGTGTTTTCTCTTTTCAGCAGGCGCTGGGTCTACATGCAGGTGTCAGCCTGGAGTCTGGCCCACTACTTCTTCTTTTTAGGGGTTGTTGGCGCATGCCATCTAAATGGCGATGATTAGCTCCCTCAATCTTTATATATGTACATATAGTTCTTCCCTTATATCTTCTCATTTTATAAATTTTAATATACATTTATCTTTCACCATTTGTTTTTCTCTCACTTCTACCTTCAAAATATAATTTACTCTTGCTACTTCAATTTCTATATCCCTTAACATTCTATTTAATAAGTGTCTTTGCTGATCATATGTATTCCATTTCATGAATATATGTTCCACTGTTTCTTGTTCACCACAATTATTGCATAACCTACAAATGTAGCTAATAGCTATTAACTTACTGAGTTTTACTTCCTATGGTCATCAGATTTTGGAAATAATTTACTTTCCAAGCGACAGGTGGCGCTGTGGGCTGCTAAACTACTAAAAGTGATACTTCTTTTAATAAACTAGCTCTCATTGAGATGATCCGATTCAGTACAGTATTCAAATAAAATGGGTTGGTCTCATTGAAAAAGTGGGCAATGAAGACAATGGACTAAAGGTTGCTTTGTTAATACATGATCTCTCTACTGCAATTCAGTTGGACTGAGATTAACCCATAGAGAGATATATAGATAAAAAGAACACAGAAATGAAAGAAACACAGAGGTACTAAAGGTGAAACTTTAGGGGTGAGTCTGACAAGACAAGCAATTTAAACTGCCAGTATTTCTACAATTTCACTTTCCTGTGTAAAACAAAAGCGTTTTTAATGTATTTTGTTTTTTGACCCAGAAGTAAAGAGAAGCTTATAGAAATGGCCCATAGCTTTCTACTGTTATGTTATTTCAATTAGGGGGCGCTGTGACACTTGTTGTTTGTTTTGTAATTCAGTCTGGAATACCAGCCAATCAGAGTCCATGAAAGCTTTCTACAGTGCACTGTGTTTATAAGAATCACATCCGCCCGGATGATTTGATTCTTATAAGCGGCTGATTCTTAAAAAATGACCAATATAATTACAATTAGCAAAAGCGTGCCTCCGCGTATCAGCAGTTTAAATACAGTATACAAATGTCAATGGTGCTCAATCATTGAGGACAATACATCAAAACAATCAAAACAAGTCCTCGTGGGTAAGCAGCTTGTTATATGATCACGATTATGTTTACTGAAGGCTGCAGAATCCTATTTTACTGTAGTATACTTGAGAAGCGATCGTCTCGTGAGGGTGCCTAGTTTAACTGCCGTGTGGTGCTACATGTAATGGCCTTTGAATTAAAATGACATTACAGTACAGTATTTTATTCAGTAACAGAGAACACAAAAAATACCTGTACAATGCAGTAGCGCATCTTTCTTTTTCCTGCCATGTCGACAGACATACAGTGCCTTGCGAAAGTATTCGGCCCCCTTGAACTTTGCGACCTTTTGCCACAATTCAGGCTTCAAACATAAAGATATGAAACACTAATTTTTTGTGAAGAATCAACAACAAGTGGGACACAATCATGAAGTGGAACGAAATTTATTGGATATTTCAAACTTTTTTAACAAATAAAAAACTGAAAAATTGGGCGTGCAAAATTATTCAGCCCCTTTACTTTCAGTGCAGCAAACTCTCTCCAGAAGTTCAGTGAGGATCTCTGAATGATCCAATGTTGACCTAAATGACTAATGATGATAAATAGAATCCACCTGTGTGTAATCAAGTCTCCGTATAAATGCACCTGCACTGTGATAGTCTCAGAGGTCCGTTTAAAGCGCAGAGAGCATCATGAAGAACAAGGAACACACCAGGCAGGTCCGAGATACTGTTGTGGAGAAGTTTAAAGCCGGATTTGGATACAAAAAGATTTTCCAAGCTTTAAACATCCCAAGGAGCACTGTGCAAGCGATAATATTGAAATGGAAGGAGTATCAGACCACTGCAAATCTACCAAGACCTGGCCGTCCCTCTAAACTTTCAGCTCATACAAGGAGAAGACTGATCAGAGATGCAGCCAAGAGGCCCATGGTCACTCTGGATGAACTGCAGAGATCTACAGCTGAGGTGGGAGACTCTGTCCATAGGACAACAATCAGTCGTATACTGCACAAATCTGGCCTTTATGGAAGAGTGGCAAGAAGAAAGCCATTTCTTAAAGATATCCATAAAAAGTGTCGTTTACAGTTTGCCACAAGCCACCTGGGAGACACACCAAACATGTGGAAGAAGGTGCTCTGGTCAGATGAAACCAAAATCGAACTTTTTGGCAACAATGCAAAACGTTATGTTTGGCGTAAAAGCAACACAGCTCATCACCCTGAACACACCATCCCCACTGTCAAACATGGTGGTGGCAGCATCATGGTTTGGGCCTGCTTTTCTTCAGCAGGGACAGGGAAGATGGTTAAAATTGATGGGAAGATGGATGGAGCCAAATACAGGACCATTCTGGAAGTCTGCAAAAGACCTGAGACTGGGACGGAGATTTGTCTTCCAACAAGACAATGATCCAAAACATAAAGCAAAATATACAATGGAATGGTTCACAAATAAACATATCCAGGTGTTAGAATGGCCAAGTCGAAGTCCAGACCTGAATCCAATCGAGAATCTGTGGAAAGAACTGAAAACTGCTGTTCACAAATGCTCTCCATCCAACCTCACTGAGCTCGAGCTGTTTTGCAAGGAGGAATGGGCAAAAATTTCAGTCTCTCGATGTGCAAAACTGATAGAGACATACCCCAAGCGATTTACAGCTGTAATCGCAGCAAAAGGTGGCGCTACAAAGTATTAACTTAAGGGGGCTGAATAATTTTGCACGCCCAATTTTTCAGTTTTTTATTTGTTAAAAAAGTTTGAAATATCCAATAAATTTCGTTCCACTTCATGATTGTGTCCCACTTGTTGTTGATTCTTCACAAAAAATTACAGTTTCATATCTTTATGTTTGAAGCCTGAAATGTGGCAAAAGGTCGCAAAGTTCAAGGGGGCCGAATACTTTCGCAAGGCACTGTATACTGCACGACTTGTTTTTTTTCTACTGGGAGTCACTGTGGACCAGGGATTATACCGCACACACTGTGTACGTGCCTAATCACACAAGATGTGATCAAATTCAAATTCAGAAACAGCTGTATTGGTTGTACACATCATTGCACTTGATGCAGTATCGTATTACATGTAGTCAGTTTCCCCCGAAATTATTCTTGCAAGCGGAGTATTTTACCATGGTTAGTATAGGAATGATTTGGTCCCAGTGGTTTTGATCACTATATGCGGTTGATTCTTATATTAGTAATTCTTATAAATTGAGTGCACTGTATTACACAGTACACGATGAAATATTGAACAAGCACAGCAACAGTATCAGGACACTATAGTTCTACAAATATTAGGAGGCAAATACTGGCTATATTGGAAGGTAGTGGATACAGAAAATTAAGTCTTATGAAAGTGTACTCATATATTCAAATGCATTTGGTCTTTGTTATTTAATTAGGGTTTACTAATCTAATTTCCAAGGATGGCCCTGAAAGACAGCAACTGCAATATCACACAAACGACACTCAGTTAGTTACTAACAAGTGACAATCAAATTGTTAAAATTACAAAATGGTGCATATTTCAAAATAAAATCTCCAGCACTACCAACTTAGTTGGTTGAATTGGCAGCTGTAATAAAGCAAGCACGGGTAACATATTTCTTTATTTGACAAATGTGTGGGGAAATAAACATTTGCAGGCTGTGTATTTTCCTTTAGGTCATGTATTACATACTAATAAGCAGTTGATAATGAGCATTAATATTCACAGATCACACAGAAGCAATACTGTCCATTCATTAGCTGCAACTGGAAGTCTTTCAGAAGTAATTTAGTGCTACAAAAGCCACTTAAAATAAATACATTTGCATAATCACTAAGCATGTGGCTGGTAAAATAGCCAGGGGACTCTGAACTAACTTCAGTGCATTTATTAAGGCAAATTTATTGCAGTTGTAGGTATTTGCCCTTGCTTCAGCTGAGACCTAGTCATAAACCAGATTTAGAAAAGGAAGCGCTTGTAATGGTGCATCAGAAACAGGCTTTGGGCTTAATTTGCTAATGACATTTACATTCTAGTGTTGATAACACTGTGCATGAGTGAAAGGGTATATTCCTATAAATTAATTTTATGTTGAGAGTTTTTGAACCAAAGCATTCCAGTGTGTGAGGATGTCAAAACATGTTTTTTTTTTTTTTAAAGCAATGATACATCTTTTGAAACATGACTAACAGTAGGGAAAAAAAAAACACATACAAAAAGACAACATGAAGAACCTTATGGGCCATAAACACACAAAAAGGTATGAACGTGTGAAAAATGGACAATTATTTTGATATTACAGGCTTGTTCAAAAATCTTATTTTCTTAATAATTTATCCATATTTATAATTAGCATTCATCACATACAGTTGACCATTTCCTGTAAAATGTTATAAGTATAACAATCAGTATAAAATGTATATTTTGCTTAGTTCCAATTGAGATTAAATATGTACTTTCTAAACGTCCTTACAACTATCAGAGTCACTTACAATAGAACATTGATTTAACAACTCATCCGCAGGATGACTTTTCAATATGACTAAAACCTGGATTAAATCTTAAGTACATCACCACTTGTTATGATACTGTGTATAGAGACATTATTTCAATGGTGTGCCATGCAGGTTTAATCTGATCCAGATCCAGGATCAAGGAGCTTACCTCTCAAAGTGCAGATTGTTATTCTTATCGTACAGTTTAGACTGTTGTAAACAACTGTACTCTTGTTAACGTATGAGCAGTGTATGGATGATCTGCACTGCCTGTAATATTGTCATGAATCGGCTGTGTGAGGGCACCAAGCATTGTCCTGCAATAGTGTTTATTTTCCGAAAGTCTTGTAGCAGCCTGTTTCGCTGTGATAATTCAGCTCAGCATTGTCTGATGATAAAATGTGAAAAACATTCTCTAGCATCCAGCACTACATGTAAAACAAAGCAGAGCAAGGAATATTTTAACTTAACATAGTTATGCCAATATATCTATCAATAAACAAGCCATATTATAACATGTTGTGCATGTTACTGTTTGTGTTTGTTTAGCACTTCCCTTTAATAAGCTGCATGTTGGAATTATAGGTACTGTACAGCATTGTGCAGATATGCCACTGGAACTGGTTCTGCCATTTGGTGCTACTTGTGTTTGTACTTAATAAATGCTCAGTTAGTAAATATTCTATATTTTATGCTGAAACACCTGTCCAGTTTTGTGGGTTTACTATTACAAAAACAGTAACTTGAAAAAAATTGAACAGTAACAATTAGGTTTACCGGAGCTTCTTAGCAAAAAAAAAAAAGAAAGAAAATGAAAAATTCGCCTTGCTACACTCAGCAGTAATTCTTTACCTTTGACCCCCCCCCCCCCCACACACACACACTATTAAACAAAGTTAGGCGCCCCTGAACAGTAGCATATATAATGAAAATAACAACTGCCATTGGCTGAACTATAGCAGCATCTCTTCATATAGGCAGTAGGTAAAGCAGACAAATAGAGAATGAAAATACAAGGATACATGATGAGGTTGTACTACATGGGATAACCAAGGCAGTTCCAATGCTTTTCCCTACAGTGAAGACACAGTAAATAGTACATCACATACTAACCCATTATGTACCTTGCATTATTCATCATTAGGGCCAGTGATTTCCGGAAATTGCCAAAATTGCAGTGTTTTTCTTCCGAAATTACCTTTAATTTCCGAAATCACTTGATACTTCCGGTTACTTCCGATTTCACCCCTTTGTGCTTCGTCCATTTGAGCCGTTCACTTTCCAGTGGACCGCCTGTGTGCTCTAATAAAAAGCTGTTCTGCAAAGCCCTACTCAGGCATGCTCGTTTCAGAGACTACCTTATCGACCACGGCGTTGAACGCCCGTTGTAGCAAGATGGAATACTTGGTTCAAAGCCGTGGAGTATCACTGCCATCGTGTGGAGTACTACAAAGGGTTTGTTGCTCAGGAAATCGAAGTGCAGGATGTGACTGCTGTCTTAGAGGAGCTAAGTGTTTTACTGCAGAGAGAATCGCTTGTGGCAGATTTAAATTTTGTCCAAGGTCATGCTGGCTATATTTACTCTAATCATTTTTTACATTCTTGTCCTATTACATTATTTTGTTTTTTTCTTTTCTGTTTAATAAGAAGGCATTGGCTGAAATGTATGTCTGATTGACTGTGTTTTACCACAGCAATGACTGAGTGATTGAAGCTCTTTCTTATGGATCTATAATATAACTGTTAAGTATGCACAACATGTGCAGTATCCTTTGATTTTTCTGATTCTAACCAGCGGATGCCTTTTTTTGTTATTTAGTATTTCATTAATAGTTTTCTGGATGTTAAACATCTGTGTTGTCTTACCTAATTTAAGACGTACAATATACCCAGTGTAGGAGTTACAGCACTGTTACAGTGTGAAAAGAGGATTTAAAAATATTTCTGTCCATTTGAGAGATATTACACATAGTTAATATCAATCCTGGAGGAATCATTTGGATGGGATCTTAAACTGTCAGAACACTCACAACCACAGGTCAATGGTGCATGGGCTTACATTTGTAATTTTTCCAACAAATCCAATATCCCGTATTGGTATTACAATATCTATTCCATCACTGTTGTATTTAAAACCTTGAAAAGTAGAAACAAATATTTTAAACATAAATGTGTAAATCTTTCTTGATTGTAAAAGCTCTTCAAAAATTCATCTCATCTTGCAAATGAGACAGAAAGCAACCTTTACTTAGCCCTCTTAGCTTTTATTCTTTATAAATCCCTCAATCAAGACACATTTGACACAGGTTCGGCAGTCTGAATAACAAGTAGCAAATTCACAGTTAATATGACATGGATCAGCACAGATTTAAAGACTTATACATGCAGATTAATTACTGTTTCTAAGATCAGCATTTTAAAATCGTACATATGTTGTCAATTAGATTTGTACCAATGAGGCAGGGGATGTGATCATTGTGAAACTGTGAGCATGACATCATTCTTATTATATTTTCTTTGGCTTCTCGTGTCTGCTCTGTGTATCCTCATCTCCTGAAGTTGTTTTGTTTTGTTCCGTCCACCACCAACTGCATGTTAGCAGCTTAGACCCATCAAGTATTATCAAGCCCTCAATCTGACACTGAATGAGAATTTATGCTGGGAAAGATCAAAATTTAATTCAAGCAAAAGACTGAATTAGCTAGATTAGGCACCTGACAGGACTTCATCAGCAAGAGGAGTAGAAAAATATCTGTCTTTCATGCTTTGCATTTGTATTATGCATTTCTCTGTATAAAGTATTATGGATTTTCTTGTTGTTACAGCATCTTGTAAAGCGCTTTGTGATGGTGGTCCACTATGAAAGGCGCTATATAAAATAAAGATTGATTGATTGATTGATTGTTTGGTTTGCATGTGTCACTGTGTCTTTGGGGACATTACTGTAATATTCTCCCTATTCCTATCACCCTCAAGTGCAATCCACACAATGAAGAACATTTAACCAAATCACTGCACTGTGTTTGAAAGTTTCAAACTGTTAAAGGTGCTAATGGCCAGTTTCATATGAAATCTTTTGCTTGGTTGAACAGACAGAAAGACCCATAGCTCTGAGGCAGCAGTGTGGAGTAGTGGTTAGGGCTCTGGACTCTTGACCGGAGGGTTGTGGGTTCAATCCCCAGTGGGGGACGCTGCTGCTGTACCCTTGAGCAAGGTACTTTACCTAGATTGCTCCAGTAAAAACCCAACTGTATAAATGGGTAATTGTATGTAAAAAAAAGAATGTAATTGTATGTAAAAATAATGTGATATCTTGTAACAATTGTAAGTCGCCCTGGATAAGGGCGTCTGCTAAGAAATAAATAATAATAATAATAATTAAAGCAAAAACATTACAACCATCTGCAGTACATAAACCACCAGGTATAAACCAACCACAAGATTTAGGGATTGGGGATTAAAACCTTTATAAAATGAATAATAACCTTTCTCCAAAAGGTCCTCCAATATTGTTTTTATAAAACAAAATAAGTATGTTGTTGTTATGTTTGCTTTGGGGAACCCATCTGCACTTTATATACATTATAGATCAACTGTGAATACATTTACACCCTGTGGTTAGCAAAATAACTATATGATTAGATTTCTTCAATAAAAGCCAGGAAGAATGCATGGAAATGTAGCCGCCATGCTAAATCACAGTCATGCTCTTTTCAACTCAGACAGAACTTTCAAACAGTCTATACTGTTGTTATTTCCTAAATCAACTGGAAACAGATGGCATAGAAAAAAACAGTGCCAGTAAATTTTTCACATCCTACATGACATTGTTTTTAATTATGATTTATCATTTTATGATGGCCAAGGTAAACAAGAAAAGCGATATGTTACCAATTTACACAACACCGCTAATCCAACCTCCAACATGTTTTCCCAAATATGAACTGGAATATTATTCCAATGGAGCAGGTCTGTATTGGATAACAAAGACACCTTATGTTACCAATATGTATCTTATCTCAATAACACACTTATCATGGGTTGTGCAAACATTCTGAAACTACTTTCTGAGATCTGCTGAACAAACCTTGTATCATCCTAATAAAGACTTAGTTCTGACATATTTAGTTTACCTTGCTAAAATTAGAAATACTTCTGTTTGATTTATGAGTTTAGACTGTTTACAGTTATGATCTACAAAAGAACAAATAATATGGTCTGTTTCCCTGTGAAAACACAGGGGCACACAGATTATAAGCCAATACCTTTTACTTGTGTAGCTTTCAACATGCCACCAAAATAGGTGCAGAGGGTACTTCTGTGGTTCTCTTAACAGTTCTGCTTTTACAGTCTGCTCTTTAACTGAGTCAAGTTCTTAACAATTATAATTATTCAACCTAAATGAAGTAAAGAACTCCACAGTTCATTATACAAAGTCATCTACTTACGACCTCTAATAACATTTGAAATAGAAAAAGGGGCTTGTGTGGGAGCTTGTTGTTGGTTCAGTAGCTGCTTGATTTGAGCCGAGAAGGTCATTTAACTACCTTTGTGGAAAAAGTCCTTTCCTGTGGTTGTGTTGTTCATGGCATCCACAGCACTTTAATTTTTTCTTCTCATTTTCAGAAAAACCTTTCATGAGACTCTATAGCTTCTTTAATTTCCAGGAAACTCAAAATGCATTGCTTTGTGCAGCATGTCATAGTGATGTTGTATGTTATAATCTTTTATAACTGCAACCGCTGCACTGCAAATCAGACATATTCCCTTGCCGTCAAAATTATTCATTGAAAGGGGGCTCCTGAGTGGCGCATCCGGTAAAGGCACTCTGCGTGGAGTGCAGGATGCACCCTCTAGCCTGGAGGTCGCCGGTTTGAGTCCAGACTAATCCACTGCAGACCGTGGATGGGAGTTCCCAGGGGGCCAGGGTGTCCTCGGCAAACCGTGCACCAGCGACCCCTATAGACTGTCCGGGCGCCTGCGGGCTTGCCTGTAAGCTGCCCAGAGCTGCGTTGTCCTCCGACACTATAGCTCTGAGTGAAAAAAAGAAGTCGGCTGACAGCACACATTTCGGAGGACAGCATGTGTTCATCTTCCCGAGTCAGCGCAGGGGTAGTAGCAATGAGTTGAGCCTAAAATACAATTGGATATTTCAAATTGGGAGAAAAACTAGGTAAAATCAATTGGTGACTACTAAATTAAAAAAAAATAATAATAAATAAAAATATTCATTGAACAAATAATCAACTGGCTACAATTTTAGAATCTCTGTGTTTCACTTTCGCTTCTGTGACATCTCCAACTACTTTTTGGCTACTGATTTTAAATTTTACACAAAGTTAAATAAATAGTTTAAACAAGCCTTCGTTTTGCTACCCTAATCAAAATTATGTGTCCTGTGCTGTTACATGTGTGCGTGAGGAAACGGATTATGTGTGCTATTTGATTGGCCATTTTACTATCTCTGTGATTCGCTTAATGGGAATGTCACTCATACAATGCAGATTGCACATGTTGAATATGCGTGTTATAAAGAGGCGGGTTGTTTTAAAGAAGCATTCCAAAACGATACAGTACATCAGTGCAATTTTAGAAACTAATGGGGGCTGCCAAAAATTGCCCCGCGGGCCGCATGTTTGGCACCCCTGCTTTCGAGTATTAACTGTTTATTTTAAACTACGTCATTCAGCTTTAACTAGAACCTATTTAATAAGCCATGCTAAAACTCACAGGGAATTATATTCAATTTCCCACACAGAGGACAGGTTTACAGGATGTGCTATTGATTGTACTCACATAGTACTGTCAACCAGATCCATGGAGCCTCAATATTTCTCAGGTAAGCAGAACCAAAAGAAAAATTTGCCATAGCACAACATGACTTTTACTGTACAGTATATGCATTAAAGTAGAAATCAGACAAGGAATACATGTTAAAATTAAAAGGTAAGCAGTGCAGTTTCATTTTACGTTGCCTCTGCCTGTCCCTTGCTGAGTGCTGTGTCTGCTGATCGCTCATTTTCGGTCAGTGTAAGCCACCTCCACCTTCACAATAAGCTACTGACCAAAAGATACGCCTGGACTGCTGGGGCTTTTGATATCACAGTAGTAATGGGTAAGTTGCTGACATTATTGTGCACATTAAATTATCGCTCACAATACATGTAGTGTGCATGGTATGGTATGTAAATTAGCCAAATACTGTACATGTTTTTTAATGCATTCTCTGTTAGTAAACAGGGCAGTAAATTTAGATTTATCATGCACATTAGGCAAGAGGAAGAAATGAAGACTGCACACTCTGTTGTCTCCAAAATTGGTAATTATGTGCATCAATGCATTTTTTTCATTTAGCATTCTGTTCTGTAAGTTTAATAAAGTATCAGTATTAAACTAGTTTTTGTGTTGAGGTAGGTGATGCACCTAGGAAACACTGTACGCTGCTTTCCATTCAATATATATTAAAAAAATGCAAAAGAATGAAAGAAATACACATTTTAGGTGCAGAGGTACAAGGAAGCATGTGTTACTGGGTAGCTAGCATTGTTAGGCTCTAAATGGATCAATTATGTTAATTCATGGTTTTCAATAATCGATTAATTCTTGCATATTTATGTTGACTACAACAAATCTTATTTTTCCCTCAAAAACTAATGACAGTGAAGGCATCAGTTTTAACAGAACGACATAATCAGTACACTTCTCCGATTGTTGTCAGCCAGTTAGTTTCAGCTTCCCTGACATACAAAGGCTGCAGTTTTCATCGTGGTGACAACAAATGTTGTCTGCTGTTGTTGACAGTTCTTACATTTGTTTTATCCTTATTTTAGGTAGCTGATGTGAAAATGCACAAACACAGCTACCCATCTCTTGGTTCTACTCTCCAGATGCACTGGACATTTATTGAATATATTCATCTATTATGAAACCTGTCATATGCAGATCCTCGTAAGTCACAGTTGAGTATTTAATTATATTATAATTAAATTAAACAAGCATTAAACAGCACTGTCAGAGAGGTTTAAACTGAAACTGCACTAAAACAATACTTCAATGCCTCTATGTAAGAAAACTGTTTGCAAACACACAAACTTGTGCAAAGCTGACTGTGATTGGCCATCAATGCTGTTGTAAGCAAAACTTGTTGTTTAACAGTCTGGTTTATGCATACACAGTCACAAGCTGTACTGTGGCAGTATGAGCGCTAACCAATTATAAAAACAGCCCAAAGATAATCACATAATAATAATAATAATAATAATAATAATAATAATAATAATAATAATAATAATAATAATAATAATAATAATAAAAAACAGATGTTCCACATACTACATTTCCCACTGGCATTTTATTACTGCAATGGACTTAACTATTGCAAATATGCAATATACTAATAACTCTTTCCAGAGGATTATCTATATAAGGATACCAAGATATGCAGTATGAAATGTATGGGTGTGAGTGCAGTAAAACAGGCATTTATATCTATCTTTTATTCTTCTGGTTCTAGTACAAGCTGTAGGGCTATGTATTGTAACCTGCAAAAGTACAATATACCCAGTCTTTATTACACAGTCAATTAGAACTACCGGTAATTTAAATAACATTTTGAGACAGAAAAGTTTAACAATATTTCTTAAAATAACATGAAAGACGTTACTGTAAACTCAGTGGAAATTTGCTGTCCGTGTGGTATGGCTTGCTTCAATGGTCTGCTCAAGTATCAGTAAGATCTTGGCAATTTCATAGGAATTAAGGCAGTCAAACTGCAATTGTCGATAACATGCGTGTTTGTATGACGAATGTCTATAACATTACAGAAAGCCTACCAAAACAGCCATGTTCTGCCACACAGTCTTTCTTATCCCCCAGCTGTTGCTCTCCATCATGTGATATTCAAAGCAAAACCTGTCAAAATACCATTCAATTGTGGGTAGTATTGAAATGATCTTTACGAGCAACACACCTAGGTATCAAAGAATGTCACCTCTTAAGAAATCACTGGTGGACCTCTGTACACTGGAGATCACTGAAATACAAACCCCCTTGTTTTAATTTTTTTTATTTTTGTTTAGCTAGTTTTATTTAGCTAGACTGAGGGTGGGAAGTATTTGATACTTCACATTTATCTACACTGTAAAAATGCTTTTTTCTATTTAAAAAAAATAAATGCAGTTTTCCCTATTATAAGAAAGAAATATGTGAATAATTTTCCTAAATAATATTACAATAAGAACTAATTGATTACCTTACTAGTTTTCTTGGCTTTGGAGTAAGGTGGGAAATGAATCCTCATGTTGCTATTTTTAGAGAACATTATTCTTTCGTTTGTCTTATAATGAGAAACGCTTTCTCATTAAGAAAAGCATTTTTGTCTGAGTAATTCCTTTTGACAAATTACGCTTGAGACATGTTATTCTAAAATGAACATGCTACGTGCAAATCTAGCAAGCATGTAACAGGAAGTTACTCAGATTAAAAGTGGTCTTTGAGAGTTCATGAAGCTCTCACTAAAAGACCAGTGTTGCAAATATGAGTCATTTGTATGATCATCATCGGCAGCGCGTGAGTCTCGTTTGGGGAGGCTATTCCACACTTTTCCCCATTCATGTATTGAACCCAATGATGTACAGTAAGATACACACACATTATATTTAATTAAGACTTACATTATATTTTTAATTATTCTGTTACTAGTGAGTCTAAATACTAAGTTTCATTCATTGTGTTGAGTTTGAGTCGGGCTGACAGTAAACCGGATTAATTCTCTTGTGTCTTTTTGAGAACTTGTATAATAATTTACAGCACAAAACAGACATCGAAACCACTCAGGGATGCTACATATATATTTGACATTGTTTTTTTTCCAACATAAGGCGACCAAATAAATGAAGTTTATTATTAATACTGACTATTAAGCTTCTAAACACGCACATACTATCATACTTATAATCAAGGGGCATTCAACGTATTTCATAAGGTAATGCACTCTTACTGTAAACTTTCAAATATCTATATGGGGCTCAGATCGATGGGAAGAATGGACGTTAAACCAGCCATTCATTGTGTCCTCGAATGACATTGAAATGCAACTAAATCCTGTATTTTGGACCTTGTTGATACTGCAACAGGACCGTCATAGCCTTGTTTACCTGTGTATCCGAAAACTGTCTTTGGTAAGCAAAACCATTCATTTTCATCAGAATATTAAAACTTGTTTTATTTTTAGAGTACAGTAAGCAGACTGATGCGGTTTTCTGCTTTCCTTGCAGACACTTTTTCAGAAGTTCAAAAGACCCCGGTTTCACTGGAAATGGAGTGAAGGACTTGAAAAATCTAAAGAAAAAACTTCAGAAACATTCGTAATTTGTTCAAACACTTGAATGAAGTATGTTTTGACTGTAGCGTCACAGTTATCAAATTCTCACAAAACGGTGGTGTGTGAAAACAGACAGTATGCTACGAAAATATTTTGCCACAAGTTCTGTAAAATCAGATTTGGATCAAGCTGTTCGAATAAATGTAGAAATTGTGAAGAGCATGTTCCAGGCAAGGGAATGAGCGAAAAGGATTCAGTTTTCGTTTTCGTCGGCTGCCTCCTGCAGCGGTATGGATGGCTCAGATTGGCGGGAAGAACTGACATTAACCCTTTGCGGTCCTACGTCAGACCTGGTCCGACATTGCAATTATTCCTATCCGGTCCAATGTCGGACCCTGTCCGACATCATCAAAAAAACGCAAAAAACTGGTTTCTAGTCGTTTTTTCTCCAGAAAAAGTCGAGAAAACCATTCATTGGCCGAGTGGGAGCGACAATAGCCGAGACAAGCCAAAAAAAACAAAAAACAAAAAGGGCGTATCTCATGAATCGTCATACTTGCCCCTGGCATCAGATAGGGGCGGCCATAAGGAAACAAGCTGGCTGTTTCTGACTCAGCGCACAGAGAATATCACAGACATTTGCAGAGCTTTTTTGAGATGTTATAGTAATAAAATAATGACTTGGATCGCATTATTGAGGAGTTTGGTGATAAAAGGAGTGATCAGGAGATGATTGATAGGTATGTACGACTATTATTATTATTATTATTATTTATTTCTTAGCATATGTGAAAGCGATAGCGAACGAAAGGGTGGGGCGGGGCTGGAGATGCCTAGTGAGTGCTTTGTTGATATGCAGGGCCTTTTAAACCCGTTTGACTGTGGAAAAAAATACTTTTAAACAGCGCGTCTAAAATTAACTGCGCGTGTGAAAATAAATTGGACCTAACGCGCCTGACACGCACTTAATAAATGGACTGCAAAGGGTTAAACCAGCCAAGCATTGTCTCCTCCAATGACATTGAAATGCAACTAAATCCTGTATCTGTACTACAGTGTTGATTTTGATATCCCAGCTGCCCTAGCGGTCTGGCGGTTGCGCAGTAGGAAAACGAGAAATATGTTTGTTAGACCTGCTTGTGGGGGAAAAAATTGATCTTCTTCTCTCACAAATATTTTTTGTGTTGGTCAGAACAATTTTTTTTGAGAGTTTGGGCAATTTATACGCGCCGCCTATGGTGATCATTGTGTGGTGTTCAGCTCTACTGGTATTTCTTTGTTCCCCTGGAGGACCACAGTTGAATACCACTCAGAGAAAGCAGATGCTGAACGGTGTATCGATATGCACAGTAAACTATTGGTACAAAATGGAGGAAACAAGAGTACCAGGTTCTTCAAACATAATGCATATCTAAAGAAGACCAGTAGAAGAGATTCCTTCATTGTTTTTTGGACAATTTAGACATGGGCGATAGTCCATTTTAAAGAGCCATTGTTACTCGAATCACAATAACATTATTATTATTATTATTTGTTTATTTAGCAGACGCCTTTATCCAAGGTGACTTACAGAGACTAGGGTGTGAGAACTATGCATCAGCTGCAGAGTCACTTACAATTACGTCTCACCCGAAAGACAGAGCACAAGGAGGTTAAGTGTCTTGCTCAGGGTCACACGAGTCAGTGGCTGAGGTGGGATTTGAACCGGGGCCCTCTTGTTTACAAGCCCTTTTCTTTAACCACTGGACCACACAGCCTCCTATAACAAAATGAACAGTGTGGGCAGATACTCAGCTTTTAAGTTGTTACGTATTACATGAATTAAAAAAGTGTGAATTACTCCACACAAGTAATTCCTTCAGATGCTCTTGTTTATCAATTATTGATAAGCCTGTTTGGTTTCATTTCATACCTACCAAAAAAAAAAAAAAAAACATCTTCAAGGGAATTACTTGGGTGTCTGAGTGTCTGCACTTTTAATTTATTTTTTAATTTATTTTTTTTTAAATCTCATGTTAGCCTCATAAATGAATGTGTATTTTAAAGAAGTAGATAAATGGAGTAGACAAACAATTGTTGTAGGACAAGAAACAGCTTGTTTACAAAGTTAGGTGGAAGATTATGTACTATCAACAAATACCATATTTGGTTCTCAAGACTAAAAGAAAAATATTTTTTGCTAAAGGGATTTGATATCTTAAAAACAAAGTACAGACCGTTTTTAAAGTGAGTTCTAGGAAAAGTGATATTTCAAGGTGTTGATGCCTGTCACATAATGCATAAATTGTGTGTATTTTTCTTAAAGTGCCCAAATGACTGTAATGAAAGAGCTGGGCTCCTCATTGAAACATCATGAAACCTGTTAATTATGCAGTTTCAGAGGCTTTGCCACTTAATGTGATAACTTTTAAGGTACAGTATTGTTCATTACTGATGACTGAATGTGCTGAGGCAAACAGTTGCATGCAAGTTGGATGATAGTTGGATGATTATTATATGTTTCTAAGAATTTGACTTAACAAAGCAGGTCCATTTTAATGAATATGCTTGGAATCAGTGTTGCCCAAGTTTAAGGCCTGGCCTAGTATTGAGCAAAGAGCAGATATACAAGACTTGCTACCAGGGTTCCATATTTAGGCTCCTTAGCAGAGAGAAGATGGTTGCAGTTAACATAAGCAGTGCATTTTTAAGGAATGACTTATGACAGGCCAAAGAAGTATAACTTAACCTAGCTATCCGTGAATATGGGGTTGCAAGCTGCTCTAGGTACACAAAACAGAAGGGTCTTTTATTTATGTCTGTTTTTTCCAAGAGAGATGAATCCCTAAATTGAAACCCGAATTGTTGAAAGACTTATGACAGGGAACAAACCATCATGGCCACAGTTTCCCACAGTAAAAAAAAAAAAAAAACTTGTCAGGTGACGTCAGCAACCACTTGAGTTTAAATGCTCTATTAATATACAAAGAACTTATTTGACCTGCTTTGGTACTTTTGTAATGTCAATGCCCCTTCCTAACATCTGAAGCAAAAAGGCTCTTTGGGTTCTGGTCAAGGCAGGAATTCTTGCTCCATGTGTACCTATTATTCAATCATTTTCACAATCTGTTAATACAGGTGGTTATACTGAAGTTGCCTCCAAAGGGCAATACATTATTTCCTAGTCTATCCCTACCTTATTTTGTGTGTGTTTCCCAGATGTGGTTAAACTTCCTAATGTTCTGCATATGCATTTAGATAGTCTCCCTGCAGAGCCATTGTTTTCCCACAACCAGTTTATATTAAATTAAGTTATAATAAAGACATATCATTTTCCGTCACACAACTGGTTAATTGTCTAATTATTTATCTTTAAAAACATTTTATTGCAGGACGGTTAGGGTTTAGCTACTGACAGATCTTTCAGACTGTTTTAATTGGCAGTCCCTCCTTTTTATTTTAAACCGCATCTAAAGTTCAACCTTTATCTTTAAGATGCTTATACATTAAAAGGAAGTGCACGTTGCGCCATCCACTTTACATTATTATGACTTTGTC